>NC_067287.1:37715749-38915749 GCF_020740795.1 Apus apus | reverse complement strand
TCTGCTTGGTCTAGTAGAATTTATTGTTTCAGCCAGCAGTTACCTCCCTGCACTGACACGTAACTCTATGCTGGCACAAAAGCAGCTGTGTATGGCCCAGCCTGCCCCTGCATCCTCACAGGGAAAGCTCCAGGTGCACATAAACCATTTACTGCTGCTCGGTGTCCTTGCTGCCAGGGGGCTGGGGGAGGCACCTGAGCTGCACATTGGTAACACCTGGGGAAGCTGCTGTCCAAAGACGAGGGTTATCAGTCACAAAAGGTTTCAGGTTTGGGGAGGGAATGGAGACTGTCAGATCTGTCCTGGTCAAACTGACCCAACCTCAACATGAAAAAAAACTTGAGAACAGAGAATGGTAAATTCCTGCTTTCCTATGCGAAGCTGGGCATGGCCAAGGACTGGCCAGGCACTCCCTGCGGCTCCTCCCTGCCGCGGGCTGCCGCATCAGACCCGGGTGACTCCTCGAAAGGAAAACCGGATTCCCGAATTACCACCTGGCACCCTTTTCTGCACAGGACGGGAATAAAACCCACACCTCTGCGTGCTGCTTGGCTTCTTTCTTCACACGGGGTGAAGACGACAGACAGGGGACAACAAAACCAGCCGTGCTCCAAGTCCCCGAAGCGCCTGCGTGCCAACCTGCAGCTGCAGCCCCGCAGCACCAGCCGCACCGCCTCCCCCGCCAGGCTCCCCCCTGCCCTCCCGCCGCCCGGGAGGCTGCGGAGCCGGGACGTGCGGTGCATCCCGGTGCGGGGCCGGAGCACCCGCCGGGCCCGGCGCCTGCTTCGCCCCCTGCCCGCTCCCCGCACTCCCGCGGTGACACCTGTCCCGGGGGACCCGCGGCAGAGCCACCGGCACCGCGCCACGGGCGCTGCGGGAAGAGGAGCCGGCCCTTCGGCTCACCGCGTCGCTCCCCCTCCTGCCCCGTCTCCTGCCGGCGGCAGTGGCGCGACGCGGGGCCGGGAGGGGTCCCCGCAGACCCTGCGGGGACACCCCGGGGTGAAGCGGGGACACCCCGAGGTCACCGTCCCGCCCTTCCCGCCGCCTCCCGCACACCGCTGCCCGCGCGCGGGAGGCGGGGCCCCGCTCGCCCCACGTGCCCCGCACATCCCGCACCGCACATCCCGCCCTCCGCACCTCCCGCACCGCCCGCCCCCCGCACATCCCGCCCCGCCCACCTCCCGCCCCGCCCGCCCCCGCACCTTGCCGGCCGCGCTCCAGCCGGGCACCGGGCCGGGCTCGGGGAGCGGCGGAGCATCCCGGGCGGGCCAGGGCCGCGGGGCCGCCCGGTGGAGCCGCGGGCGCTTGGCCTTCCCCACCATGGCGGAGCAGGGCGGAAGGGGCCGGGCCGGGCCGGGCCGCGCCTCTCCCGCCCGCCCCGGGGCCGCCCCTGCCCGGGAGGCACCGCTGGGACGGCGGCAGCCGGGGAGAACATCGGCCCCGGCGGGGTTGAGCTCCCCCCGCAACCGGCAGAGCCCAGGACGCGTCTGTGCGGCGGCCCCCGCCAGCCCGGGCGCGGCTGTTAACTCTGAAGCGTAATGATGGCTTCACTGCTCTGCCGCCTGGGTGGGCAGCCCGGGGGTTAATGGCCTTCAGGCTGGCAGGGGGGCAGAGAGCCCGCCGAAGGTGGTTCCTGGAAATGGAAACGGGTGAAGGGTGTTCGGGGTGTGTAAGTTAAACCCTGAGAGTCTGCCACACAGTTGAAGTCTGGTGTAAGGCCAGGAAGAGCTCAGGCCTCTTAGTAGGACCAGCCAGAGACCAGAATGCCACGGTAGGACAGAAGACTGAACTCAAAGACCCTGCCAGAAATTATTTCTGTAGTTGCAACACATGACCTGACATGCCCCTGTGGAGCCCAAGCATGTGTATGACCATGTAGTCATAGACCCAGGTGGGCACCCTGACAAAACAGCCTCAGCTCTAGTTGCACCTGTCCAGGCACATGAGGGGGTGAAATGCAAAGCTGCTGCACCCCCAGGTGAATAAAAAGCCCTGGGAACCACAGTAGTTTGGCTCTTAAAAAGCCCCAGAGGGTGCTCTGTGGTTAGTATGTCTTCCTTTTCCAGCTGGCCCTTCACTGTCCCTCCTCCCTAAGGCCTGATCTTGAGGAGCAGCCCCAGGGACCTGTGCCCCCACCCTCACCTCAGGGCTGCTCTTTTGAAACCTCAAGAAATAATAAAGAAACCCATACAAAAATACAATGACAAATGTCACAAAGGCAAACTCCTTGCCGTGTACTTCGCTGTGCTGACTGAAGTTCCTTCTTCCTTTTCCCCAGGTCCCTTGTTCAGCCCTGGCATGCAGACAGGTGACCAAGGACATGCCAGAGGATGAGGAGAGCAGGGCTGGGGAAAGCCAAGCTGCTCCCAGCAGGAAGGCTAGCATGGAAGAGTCCATCTCCTGGGCAACAGCCCAAGACATGGGGAAATGCAGGGATAGGTCCCTGAGAAGGCAATGCTGCTTGGAAAGATGCCTCATCCATGCTCCCAACAAGTCTACCCCTGTACAAATACTAGAAGGGTGAAAATGAAAAATATCTCTGAGGATGGAGACCCCCCAGCCACCCCAAATCCCTGCACCCGCTGTGCTGCTTGTTCAGCCAGAGTATGGCAGTGGCAAGGACACACCAGGGGAGATGCAACGTTCATCAGGGATAGAAAACAGTGCTGGGGAAACTTCCATTACCCTGCTGTGTGCTGGGTGAATATCATGTAGGAGCAAAGCATCCAAACCACGTCTCTGCCCGCTGAAATCAACAGCTCTGGGGAGCAACCGTTCTGAAGTGCCCAGCTGGGTGCTCAGCTGGAGGCCCTGCTGCCCACCCCAGCCTGCTCAACAGCATCCTGCAAAAACCACAATGATCCCACAGTCAGTGGCAGAGGAAACACAATCCAGTCTAGTAAAAATAAAAAGAGGAACTAACAAAAATAAAGATGGTTAAAGGAAAATAGGAAAACAAAAAAAAAAAATCAATGTTCAATAGCTTGAAATGCTCACAGTTAGGTTGGGGAGCACACACACTTTGGCTGGGCATGTGCATGTCTCCCAAGGATGCCCACCTCCTGCACCTGCAGCAGCTGTAAACGGCAGCAAGGAGAAATGAACTGTAGAAACAAAAAGACATCCTCTAAAAATGGAAGTTGTTCTCAAACTGGGAAGTATGAAAGATTAAAACCTCAAGCAGGGGAAACCCAGAGTGAATGAGCAAGGGTTGTGCTGGCTGTGGGGGCAGTGAGCAGGAGAGGTTGGACACCAGCATTGGGAAGCTGCTGGCTCCAGCCTGGCTGGCTGCTGCCTGTCCCCCATGTGGTTGTGACAGCACAGACACAACCAGGAGTAATTACTCCTTGACTAACACATATAGTAAATAGCCAGGACTAGCAAGGTACCAGGCTAAGCACTGATATGCTGGGAAGGGGAAGGGGGAAGGGGGGGCACACAGGACACAGACACTGTGTTAAGGGTCCCCTGGGAATTGTTAGGGACACTACTTTGCTGTGAATGCTCACTCAAGGCCAAAGCTGCAAGGAAGCATGAGGAACAACGGGTCAGGGGGAACTCAGCAAGCATCAGCTTTGGGCCACAAGGACCCAGACCCACTCTGCTCCTGCTGCTCCTGGCTCTCCCACTCCCTTTCCTCAACCCTTCGTCAGTGGGAGCAGAGCTGTGACAAACCAGTGCAGTAACTGAGAAGAGCAGCCCGACAAAGGCCTTATGCAATACAACAGGATAAATTACGACAGCCCATCTCCCTCGAGCACACTTCCTTCCCCCAGATCTGCAACCAGCCCTGCTGGCAGGAAGCCCCACCAGCTTTCCTAACATCATCCCCCCCAGCCACCCACTCCGGGGCTGTGACCTGCTCTCTCAGCAGCCTCCAGCTGCAGCCACCCGTGCTCCCAGCAGGCTGGAGCGGGCAGCCCAGCTCCCAGCAGGCTGGCCCTTGGGCTCCATCCTGCACCCGCCGGGCAACAACAGCTCCCGTGCTCCCGTCCCGCCGCGAGCCTTGCTGCCCCCCGTGCTCTCTAGCTACAGCCAGCGCCAGGCTGGGGTCAAACCAGCCCAGAGCTCCTCTAACAAAAACACTCACCCGGGGAGCATTCACCAGGGCTCAGAAATGTGCTGCTAGCTCTGCGGTCCTCTCTGCTTGCTGCAAAAATGAAACCCAGCTCCAGAGCCCTGAGGCAGCAGCAGGGGAACTGCTTCGGTGTCTTCCAGTGTGTCACTGTCACCCAGTGTTAGCTTGCTGGAAGGGGAACCTGCAAAGCAATTAACAAAAGCTTCACGGTAATTATAAAAACCCTTTGATTGTCTGCATTTTCTGAACGACTGTTTTTTTTTACTTTAGTGCCCAGAAGAGGTTAAGAGAGAGTTGCCAGGAGCTGAGGCCCCTCTGCTCAGGGAAAGTGTCCTGGGTGCGCTGGGAGGAGTTACCACAGCCTGCACAAGATCTGAAGGCTGCTGGAAAACCCCCCCACAGCCCCACGCTGTGCCACAGCAGGAACAGCACCGACATCCTCTGCCGGGCCAGGAGGCCTCACTACACCAGCAACAACTTCAGCGCCCAACCCAGGGTCTGAAGGGAGCCACCTCCCTATCTTCTCCACACCCAGGAGCTACTGATTGCTCCCAAAGGAATCACTTTCCCCCACTACCAGCTCTGCCTGCTGGGGCCATGGCCTCGGTGGTGCTGTGAAAGGTTAAAAGTGGGGCAAAAAGTGTTTTTGGGGGGGTCTCTTTCCCAGCTGTAGCCCAGGGAAGAGATCAGCCCCAGCCGCGTAGGGCAGGATGCTTTGGCAGAGCTTTGGCCAGCATGAGTGGGGTTGGTTGGGTTTTGGGGGGGGGGAACACGCCCTCTTACAGCCTCTGACTTCCTCCTTTCTGCCCCAGCCGACTGTAAGACAGAAGTAGGAAGGAAGGATTGAGGTGCATCGCAGAACTCCTCATGCCCTGCTGCTTTTCCCAGCTGAGCTTGAGAAGCTGAGACCACCCTCATCGCCGCCCGAGCACGAGACAGAAGAGGGGGCTTGATGCGAGGTGAGTACAGCACCTCCATTTTCTTTGCTTCTGTTCCTCCTTTCTGGGCGGCAGGCAGCTGGGCAACAAGGCACTTTCATAGCCCTGGGGTTGCCAGTGACTTTGTTTAATAATTCCTGATCTAACCTCCTGCTGCTGGAGGCCTTAGATGGCCTTCAGGGAGCTCGGAGCAGCGTCCCTCGGGCGTGTGGCAGGGCTCAGCAGTCAGCCCAGGCAGCCTTTACAAAGGCATCTTGCCTGCTCTGTAATTTATTTATTTATTTGCTTTTGGAGGTAGGATGAAGAGTGGAACTGCAGGTGATTACTGGGAGGGAGGGTGCCAGGCACCACACAACCCCTTCCTCGCTGCCCCGTGGGCCAGCAAAGCAGAGCAGAGAGAGTGCAGCATGTGTGTCCCCCCCCTGCACCCTCACCCATGGGGCTGGGGAGAGCAGGGCTGGCTGCACACCCAGCCGGGAAGCACCAGGGCTGGGGGGGGAAAGCACTGGCTCCCCCTCCCAAGACCCCCCTCTCCCTCATGGGATCCTGAACCAGCAGCTGCAGGTTGTGGTGGCCCGAGGGCAAGAGGTGACTGGAGCAGCAGGGTGGTACCAGGCCAGCGGGGATGGCTCAGCGTGGTGCCCCCACTGACACACCGGGACAGGGCTGGGGGGCTTGGGAGAAGAGGTGGGAGAGGGGGGTGAGACCCTCAGCCATGGGGAAGGCCTGGCAGCGGCAGGGAAGGCAGCAGAGGCTGCAGGCAAAGGTAACCCCGTGGAGAGCAGGTCCTTCCCAGCATCTCCCTGGCTCTCAGGCGCAGACAAAACGCAGACTCCAGGGCCCAGGGGAAGCAGCCTGGTGGGGAAAGCACCCCTGGTCCCCAGCCCCCGGCAGGTGAAGGCGAACAGGGCCGGGGGGCTGAGCCGCAGGACTCGGTGCTGCGCGTTCCGCTGTCACATCCGGCTTCACACGGTGGTTTTGCGCGGTTTCTGCCCTCGCCCTGGCGCTGGTTTCCATCGCCAGCGATCTCAGCCTGCGGGAGAGCGCCCTGCAGGGCGATGTCGTGACTCAGAGAGAGATACTCGAGTCACCGCAGGGCTGGTGGTACCAGGGGGTCCCTCCTTTGCTCCCGCGAAGCACCGGCTCTGCCAGCTCCAGGAGATGGGCTGTGCCCTCAAGCAGGTCCCTGCTCAGCCCACGGGCTCTGTCTTGTGTCTCTGCGAACCCAGCAGCCGTAACAGCTTCCCTGCTGGGATTGCCCGAGGCGGGATGCCCACTGGAGGTCAGACCCAAGAAGTGGCTTCTCTGCTCCTAAAAATCCCAGACTACGCAGGGCACGGCAGCTGGCGGGGCAGCCCCTTCCCACCCAAGCAGGGCTCTGACCCAGGGACACCCAACAGCACAAACCCCCAGGCTCCCAGGGCACCCACAGGCACCTGGGGACCTTGGCACTCAGAACCAAGGGACAGCACGGGCCAGGTGCTTGGTGCACGTGGGAGAGTGCTCATCCCACACACCCATCCCGTGCAGGCACTGGAGGCTGCTTGAAGGATATACATGCTAAACCTGTACATATTTCCTGTAACAGGACATAGGAATATATGTGTGTGTGTGTGTAAAAGAATTATTTTAAAAAATATCTTTCATGTTTTCCTGTAATTTATATATATATATGCACACACATTGAGTGTGCTACCCTGGACAAAGAAAGCCTTAGCTGGTGGGCATCCCTGCATACAGCTCTCTGCCTTGTTGGGAACTATCTACATCACACAACAAAGTGATGGGAGAAGTGGCCCCAAGCCAAGGGACATCCCCTCTGCTGTCCTTGCTGTATCCTGCTCCGTGCATGGGGTGTGGGGAGCACTGAGCAGCACTGCTGGGTGTCATACCCAGCATCTCTGTCACAGCGTGATGGTGACACGGCACCCAGGGGCACCCAGGAACAAGCACTGACACTGGTGGCACCTCACTCTTGCAGGAGGATGGTGCAAACACCCCAGGAGTCCTCCTGGGCTGCTGGGGTGAGAGCCTATTTTGCAACATAGCAGATGCTCTGCAGAGCACTGAAGGGCAGTTGTGGCTGACAGACTGCAAGACCCATCTCTGCTGTTGAATGCTCGTCTTATTTATAGCAACTAGGTCGCCACTAGCACCAACACTTCCCCTTCAGCCCTATTTATAAATCCCAACTCACTCCCCATGCTGCACAGCAACCAGCTCCATCCTACCAACACCCACCAGCCTGCCCAGTGCCCTGAGAGGCTGCCGTGCCCCCACTCTGCTCCCTGCCCACACACAGGACCCAGCCTTCCCCTTGTGCACCTTCCCCGAGGCTGCCTTCATGTTTTCTGGCTTGCAGATCCTTCAGGAGCATCTTGCCCTGCCTGAGCCATGCCAGGTATTTAACATACAGCAAGCAAGAGATGCTCCATAGATGGAACACTAAGCTGGCCTCAGTGCCTTTTGAAGGTCTCCCTTGTTCTCTTGCCTCCGTTTGAGTTGCTCACTTGGCAGGTTCACAGGAGGGGCTGGTGGCACTTGGTGCCAAGTTGCAGCAGCCCCAGGGTGGTTGTTCCCTTGCTCAGGGCAGTGTCAGAGCTATTTCAAAACCGATAACCTGTTTTTTGGATGCTGTGTCTAGCATTGCTAAAAAGGGCAATGTTTGTTGTTTCTCCATGATTTCTTACTATTTTTTTCTCTTGACAAATTCCTCTTTTCTCACTTCCTGGCGTGTGTCCATGTTGCAAGCCCATGACTTGGTTGGGTTTTGCTTCTGGGCTGTGCTGGGGGTGGGGAGGGCGTTACGAGAAGTGTCGGCGTTAATGAACATGATCTCATTGACACCATGGGAAGAACCTGGAAAATCCCCCCCCCTGAGAGCCATTTAGCAAACTTTCTGGATGGCATACATTTCTGGGATCAGTAGGTGTGCTCTGGGGCAAGAAGTGAGTTGTGTGAGCAGCTAGGACAAGCAGTGTGAGAACGTGTGTGTGAAGAACAGGGTTTCTGTCATGCTCTGAAATGCTGGTGTAGCTCAGGATGGTGGGTTTTGGGTGATGTGCTAGGAGCCCCTCCCTGCACGCCGGTAAGAAATGTGCAGCCATCTCCCCAGCTTAGGGAACAGAGCCCCCAGCCACAGCATCACGTCCTGGCCTCCTCCCTGCGTGGGTCTGACTCCAGCACCCCAGTCCTTCTTCCTCACCCTGCGGGTTGTGCAAGAGGCAGCCTGATGGTTGCCTCACCGGCAGGCTGGGCCTCACCACGCATTGTCCTCTGCTTCCCTTGGAGGTGGGACTGCTAGGATTTGGTCCTAGGATTTGGTCACCTGTGCTGTGATGTTGGAAACCTTTGCATGTTGGAAACCCTCAGCAGGACAACTCACATGAATTCACTAGCTGAAATACTTCACTTCCTTGATGAATTAAGTAAATGTAAAGCAAGTAGTACTAGAACTTTTTTTCCCATGTATCTACCACAACTTGCTAGATCTAGAAATAGTCCTTTTGTTAATTTTCATTCCAACTTCCACACGAATATAGCTTGACACAGAAGCTGAACCCCCCCACACACATCTAATACAAACTAAACACAGTGCTTAACACTTACCAGTGTTGCAGAGGAGTAACCACAGAGGTCAGAGAGCCTGGGTGAACACTGCACCAAGCCTTGCAGCGCTCCAGCTGCATGCACAGCGATACGGGGCAAGTTCCCTCTCTGCTGACTTCCACATTTAGTCCCAAAGTGATCTTTTCTGGAAACCAACTTATTTTTGTCAAAGCAAGCCAGCACCCATCCTGAGTCAGCCCACAGAGCTGGAGGGGCTGTCCTGGCCCTGGGGCCACTGCAAGGTCACACTCACAGGCTCTGCCTGCAGTGGGACAGATGCGGGAAGGGCACGTTCCCCTGGGGCCAGTGTCCCCTGCAGCCACTTTCACTAGGGTTGGGGGGCTCCCTTCCCTGCAGCTGCTGTGCACCAGGTGGTCAGTCACAGGGATGCTTTTTGTCTTGCAGAAAATGTGGCGTGACTGCTGCCTCCGGCTGCTGGCAGCGACCTGGGTGCTGCTGCTGGTGACGACAGGTGAGCCCAACCTGCCCTTCCTCACTGCCTTTCCCCTGGAGCCCTCTGTGGGCAGTGAGTTGGGGGAGGAGCCCAAATGCTGCCCAAGGGTGGTGGGAACGTGGCACTCAGAGGCGTGCAAGGGACAGATCTGGTGTCTTCTGGGGCCTGGACTTAACCTGAGCCAGCCCAGCTGAGGGGCAGCAAGGCAGGTGAGGACCCTGCCATGGTCCCCGGTGTGGGTTTTATAGGCAGGGTGGGCTCAGGACAGCATGGATGCCCAACGGTCGGTGCCAGAGCACCCCATGGCTGCCACCACTGCAGACCAGCCTCCCTCAAGTTCCCTCCACGCCAACTCTGTCTTCTCTCCCTTTCAGCCTTTGCCATGGAGTGCCCCAAGATCAAGGTGGGGACATGCAAGGACTGCATCCAGTCCGGGCCTGGCTGTGCCTGGTGCAAGAAGCCGGTAGGTCCACGCAGCCCCTCACGCTGTCAGCCCCAGCAGGCAACCTACAGGCAGCAGGGTGGTCACTCTGCCCACCTGGCTCTGCCTGTGGGGGAGCAGGGAGGCTGCCTCAAGGGAGTGTTTCATGTCCTACATGGTGGATGAGGCCAGGAGGGATCTCCCCAGCAGGACCCTTCAGTCTTTCTTTCTCCATCAATAGCCTGAAGATCTGGTTTGGGAGCTGGGTCATCTTGTAACGAGCCCGTTCCCCTCCTGCTCCTCTGATTTTTTTCCTGCTGATGTTGCAGAATTTCACCAAAGCTGGTGAGCCAGACTCCATCCGCTGCGACACCATCGAGCAGCTGCAGCAGAGGGGCTGCCCGCGTGACATGATTGAGTTTCCAGTCAACATCATTACGAGGACACAGGACCGTCCACTCAGCAACGACGTGCAGCTGAGCCCCCAGGAGGTGCACCTGAAACTGAGGATAGGTGTGGTACCTGGCCTTCCCAGTGCCCTCTGCTCGTGCCCAGGCTCCGCCGGGATGCGGCACATGTCACAGCCCATGTTTCCTCCCCTTTTCATCCAAAAGAGAAGATCCTGGAGGGGGGTGGGCAGTGGGGCAGGATGTGAGCCACAGCACAACTGATCCTGGTGTCCCTGTCCCACAGGCCAGCCTGCTGTATTTGAGGTGAAGTTTCGCCGTGCCATGGGGTACCCCATTGACCTCTACTACCTCATGGACCTCTCCTACTCTATGCTGGATGACCTGGAGAATGTGAAGAAGCTGGGAGGGGAGCTGCTCAGGGCACTGGAGAGCACCACCCCTTCTCGCCGCATAGGTGAGCCTGTCTCCAGCCCGGGCCCCTGGCACAGCTCTGTGCTGCCAGGAAGAGCCACGGGGCTGGAGCAGGATGCAGGCAGTGGGCAGCAGGACCTTTCTGCCAGGCTGGAGAGTGTGCTGGGGCAAGGGACATGGACACATGCCCAGGAGCCAGCAGATGGCCCATGCCCTGTGCCACAGGGGTGCCTGTCTGTCCCTGCCTGCCCCTGACACTGTGGTCCTGGATGTCCTAGGGTTTGGCTCCTTCGTGGACAAGACGGTGCTGCCCTTCGTGAACACGCACCCCGAGAAGCTGCAGAACCCCTGCCCCAACAAGGACAAGCAGTGCCAGCCTCCCTTCGCCTTCAAGCACATCCTCTCGCTGACTGACAATGCCAAGCAGTTCGAGACCGAAGTGGGGAAGCAGTTTATCTCAGGGAACCTGGATGCCCCCGAGGGGGGGCTCGATGCCATGATGCAGGCAGCAGTGTGTGGGGTGAGTCCCCATGTCTGCCCTGCCGCCAGCAGCTGTGGGCAGGCGTGAGAACCGCGACCCGTGGTCACACGCCGTCCCTCAGGAGGTGGCTCTGCCCCTCCTCAGGTGGGCTCTGGAAGCCCACCTTGTGTAAGTCCTGCTTCAGCAGCTGGGCAGGTCACTCCGGGCGGTAAGAGAGAGCATCTTAGCCCAGCCTCCTGACCCTGATCTCCTGCAACCCACCCCCTCTGTCCCCCCATGCCCCACACTCGGCCAACGCGAGGCTTGCCGTGCTTTGGCAGGGGCAGTTTTGTGCCCACTGCCACCATCCTCCTGGCCTCACTCAGGGACAGGTCTCCGTGTCGCTTGCAGGACTTGATTGGCTGGCGCAACGTGACCCGCCTGCTGGTCTATGCCACTGACGATGGCTTCCACTTTGCTGGTGACGGCAAGCTTGGGGCCATCTTGACCCCCAACGACGGCAAGTGCCACCTGGAAGACAACATGTACAAGAAGAGCAACGAGTTCGTAAGTACCTGGGGGCTGCTCGGTGTTCTCTGCACCCTCAGCCTTGCTCCCCCGGGCAGAAAAGATGCCACATGAAAAATGTGTTGCTGAGTCCACAAGTTCACCATAATCTCCAGAATTTGGCCCGTGAAACCCGAACTGTCCACCCTTCTGCTGGTGGTGGAGATGACGGTGAGCACAGTGTCCCTCTCCCCACCTAGGACTACCCATCTGTTGGCCAGCTGGTCCAGAAACTTGCTGAAAACAACATTCAGCCTATTTTTGCTGTCACCAGTAAGGTAGTGGATGTTTACAAGGTAAGGAGACTTCAGGTGGCCCAGGTGCCACCTGCCCCTCCCCAGGATGACAGGAACAGCTGTGTGTGTCCTCCTGTCACTGTCCTCTGCTCTGCTGTCACGCTGAGGAGACTGCTCACCCCTTTGCTCTCCTTTGGCAGAAACTCAGTGAGATGATCCCGAAGTCGGCAGTGGGGGAGTTGAACAAGGACTCCAGCAATATCATTGAGCTCATCCAGGAGGCCTACAATGTGAGTGCTGGAGGAGGCTGTGATTCACCTGTGTCGCAGGGCTGGGAGCAGTGGAAGGTTCCCATTGTGTGTCTGCACCACCAGAGAGCAGTCAGGACCCGAGCTTTGAGGACAGGACATGCTGAGTCCCTCTGTTGTGGGACCTCTGCAGTGCTATCTCCTGCCTTTCCAGAGCCACCCCAGGCAGCTGAGATGCTGGCCTGGGGTTCTCTCTTCCCTTATTCCCTGGACTGAGGAGAAGCCCTGACCTGCAACCCCACATCCCCTTGCTTTGGTCTCCTCTTGCACTGAGAGCATTTTCTCAACCATTTCCCCACAGAACCTCTCCTCACGGATCATCCTGGACCACTCCACCCTGCCAGATGTCCTGGATGTCAAATATGACTCCATATGCAGTAATGGCAAGACCCTCTTGGACAAAGCCAAAGGGCAGTGTGACGATGTCAAGATCAACAATGAGGTGTGTTCCCCCAGGCCAGAAAAGCCTTGCAAGGTTCCTGATGCCCATCCCATTTGGCAGCAGGAAGCCAGCCCGTTGTTCCAGGCTTTCTATTCACACTAATTTAATGATAAGAGTGTGCAAAACGCTGCACGATGTGGGAATCCTCCATCGTGCTGGATGTGTGTGTGCTCAGCCTGGGGCCAATACCCCCTCTGATTGCTGAAGCTACCTGACAGCCTCTGGCCCTTCCCTTTCTCACTCTGCGCTTTGTAGGTCACCTTCAAAGTGAAGGTCACGACCAAAGTGTGCATCAAAAGCCAGTCCTTCACCATCCGACCACTGGGCTTCACAGACACCCTCACTGTCCACCTGGAGAGCAACTGCAACTGCAGCTGCAATGAGCAGCCCGACCCAAATGCCTGCAGTGGGCAAGGCAGTGTCGTCTGTGGGATCTGCAGGTACCTGCTGTCCCCCCAAAACACTATTTCAAATGCTTTCAGAGTTGGAGAGCTGCTGGGGGAGGGCCACTGGGCCAAGCCAAGGGCAGCTGTGTGGTGTGCTTGGTTCCTCCAAGCACCTCTGCACCTGGAGAACGTGGGGCCAGGTGAGGGCTCAGCAGAGGCATCAGGTGTGACCTGGCTCTGCAGCTTTGCACCACTTTTGTTGATCAGGTTTACATTTGTGGAGGAAAGAGACACAATGCCCTCTCTCTTCTAGTGGTGAAGTCTCTGCTGCTTTTCTAAGGACATCCACCCACCCATCTATCCAACTATCCACATGTCCACCTAACTATTCAACCATCCCCAACCCACTGATCTACAGATTGCTGTAGAAATCTCAAAATCCCACTTTGGGGCTGCAGTTCACTCAGGTCCATTTGCAATTATTGCTTCATGGCCCCAGAGTGACAGGGAGAGGAAAAGACTGGGTTTCCTCAGGAAACACACAGATCTCTTTGGCAAGGATTTGGAAATTATGAGTAATTTCTGGGCAATCATTGGGCATTGTAAATATGACCAGTGGGGAGAGCAGCATTTCTGAGGTTTCCTCCTGATCAGACTCCCTGCTCCAGCATGGAGTTGGCAGCACCAGACCATGGTTGGGTTTCAGAAAGGCTGTGCCAGATTTGTTCCACTTTGGCTGAGCTCTGGACCCCACACGTGCCCCACGGTGTTTCTTGTGGCCACTGACCTGGGTTCTCTCCTCTCCTTTGATGGCAGCTGCAACTCAGGCTACACGGGTAAGAACTGCGAGTGTGAAACCAAAGGCAAGAGCAACAAGGAGCTGGAGGGCAGCTGCAGGAAGGACAACAGCTCGGTCACCTGCTCGGGGCTGGGGGACTGCGTGTGTGGGCAGTGCATCTGCCACACCAGCGACGTGGCCAACAAGTTGATCTATGGCACCTACTGCCAGTGTGACAACATGAACTGCGAGTTCCACAACGGCTTCCCCTGCGGCGGCAAAGGTGACGCACCTGTGTGATGGGTCCTCCACGTGGGCACTGCTTGGAAAGATTAAATCCCCAGGCAGATGCTGCCTTTTCCTACCAAAACCCACGAGGGGTGGGTTCGGGTGGGTCCCAGGTCCCCCTGCAGCAGCGCTGCAGTTCCATGGAGGGTGGCACGGAGAGCGCGGGGCGGGTGATGTTCTCCAAGCAGGGGCAGAGAGGGAGGGCAAGCTGGCTGTGTGTGTGGGACCCTGGTCTGGAAGGTCTTTGCCCCACAGAACGCGGGAGCTGCGACTGCGGGGAGTGCAAGTGCCTGCCCGAGTTCGAGGGCAGCGCCTGCCAGTGCAGGAAGTCGACCGAGGGCTGCCTGAACGAGCGCCGGCAGGTCTGCAGCCTCCGCGGGACCTGCCACTGCAACCGCTGCCAGTGCTGGGACGGGTACCAGCCCCCGCTCTGCCAGGAGTGCCCCACCTGCCCCTCGCCCTGCGGCACGCACGTGTGAGTGGCACCCCTGGGCACGGCGCAGGGGCTGCCGCCGGCCCCCCTGCCTCTCCTGGGGCTGAGCCCGGCCCCAGCCCAGGCAAGAGGGTCTCTGCTCCCGCAGAGGTGAGCTGTGGCCACCCGTTTTTCAGCTCCTGCGTGGAGTGCAAGGCCTTCCAGAGTGGCCCCTTCGAGAAGAACTGCTCCGAGGCCTGCTCCAACATCTGGGTGACCGAGGGGTTGACAGAGGAGGGCAAGCCCTGCAGGGAGAAGGACTCCAACAACTGCTGGATCTCCTTCCGCATGGTCCAGGGCGATGGCAAGATGTATAATGTCACCTACGATCCTAACAGAGGTACCCCAGCCCTGCTCCTCCTGCCCCGCTGCGTGCTTCCAGCTCCGCCGGCTTCCAGCAACCGCCTCGAAGGGGGCTGCAGCTGATGTGCCTTGTCTGCCCCACAGAGTGCCCGGAGCCTCCCAACATCGCCCTGATCGTGGGTGGCACCGTGGCTGCCGTGGCCCTCATCGGCCTGGTGCTGCTGCTGATCTGGCGGCTCTTGACAGAGCTGTTTGACCGCCGGGAGTACCGCCGGTTCGAGAAGGAGAAGTCCAAGGCCAAGTGGAACGACGTAAGGGAGCCCATCCACAGCACTGGGGTGTGCTGGGAGGTTCACGTACATCTGGTGGGGACATGCTCTGCAGAGGCAGCCAGGGCAGACCTGAGCCCACTGGCCAGTTTTGCTGCCTGGCTGGACTTGGCTGGGGCTGTGGGATCTTCTGCCAACACTGTCTGCAGCATTCACACTGGGAGGGGTGGGGTGGGTAATGCTCCACTGAAAATCTGGTAACAGGCCTTTCACCTCTCTCCCTCCAGGCTGATAACCCCCTCTTCAGGAGTGCCACCACCACAGTTGTGAACCCCAGGTTCAATGAGCAATGAAGTGGAGCAATGCTCAGCAACGCCAGGACCCACCCTTAAACAAGGAAATGCCAAGCTAAGGAAATGTCAATCTAAGGTTCCCACCTCTTCTTCTTTATCCTGCTGGTTTGTTCCCTTCTTCCAGGAGGCCACCAGCATGTCAGGCGCTGGCTGAGGGTCTGCACCATGCCTGTCTCCTGGAAAGCATCCATGGTTGGATTAGTGGAGCCGGGAGAAGGGAACAGACACAGCTTTGCTGTGGGTGGGACTGCAGAGCAGGTCTCACCAGTGGGCACATGCAACAGCTCCTGTACCAGTTACCAACTGTCTCAGCTCTTGATGCTAACTCGGCCTTCTGTCAGGAGTCTTGGACACCAAGCCCCAAAACCAGCTGAGCACACAGAGTGCTTCCAGCTTTGTTTTGGAGCTGGGATTTCAAAACTGCCACTTCCTTTCTGCTCCAGCAGGATCTGCTCCCAGGCTGTGCTATGCCTTCTGCTGCTGCACAGGTCTCCACCACCGTGTTTGGACTAGCTTTTAAAGCGCTTGCTCACTGCTCGGTTGGACGTGGAGGGTCCTCCAGGCTGGTGATCTGCTCTGGATGTTGCAGTGAGGTGATGGGCCCTAAGGGCTAGTGAGCACCTTTACTTGGAGATGAAGAGCAACTGGGGAACACGCACTGAATCTTTTTTCCACATCATCAGCCTCTTCCTGGTGTCGCTCCCTCTCAGAGCTACCTCTGGCAAGGCTCTGCTTGGCCTCCTGCACGCCAGGCTTACCCCTGCCAGGCCTTGAGCCCTCTGCATGGCAGGGAGGCCAAGGGGAAACTGTTGGAACAATGAAACATCGGCACAGGAAGCATTGCCTGCAGCTCAGAGCTCGGAGCCACAGCTCCTTCCACCCCCCTCAGAGCCAGATCTGTTCCCTGCTCTGCGCGCACATCAGACGTGCCAAGGACCAGGCAGTACCCAGAGCATCTCCAGCTCAGCACGTTTCCAAACCATGCACAACAGCTGATTTCTCTTCCATTGTGGCGTCGTTCCTATGAAATAGCAGTGAAATTCCATGTTTGCTTTAAGTTTGGGAATAATTTGCATATAGCTGTATTATGTCACATCTTCATTTGCTCTCAGAAGAGGTTTAATGTTAATAAAAAATAATATATAAAGTAAAAACATCTGTCCTGCTAAGAATCAGATGCAAAGGCAGCAGCTGGAGTGTTCATAAGAGAAAATACAGCAAAAGCCTGTCATTGCTGCCAGCGTCTCCCATGGATGTAGTCCCTGGGGAAGATGCTGGCCAGAGAAACAAACCGTCTTCTACGCTAATTTGTCATCTACATCCTGAAAGGTCCTCCCCTGCGAGCCAAAACCAACTCACAAACTGATGCAAACCAGTTCTTGTCCTTGTCCATCTGCTGACAGCTACATGTAAACCACCTTAAACAAGCATCTGTACTGTCTCACCTCGGGGGCTGTTCTTCAGGAGTGACTACAAGGGTCTTGGGGAAAGGCAAGAAGAAGCAAAGTGTGCCTGATACTCCCCCCAACACTACCCCAGCCTCCAGCTACTTTTGGCTCAAGGACCCCCAACTCCGTGTAGGTCCCGTGCACCCCATGCCTGGCTGCACAGAGACACCCACTAGGGTGCTGGGTCCTTCTGCCAGGGACCCAGGCAGAGGCTGTTGTCACTTAACCATGGTGAGACCATCTGCCCTCCCCTGTCAGCAGCTGCAGGTCTCACAGCTGGTGTTGTGCATGTGGTACAAATACAACCATGTATGTGCTTTGAAAGACAACTGGAGGAAATCAGTGAGGGTTCCAAACTTTTTCAAAAAGAAATATGATCAGTGATTGCATTAGAGAGAAGTGTATGCTGAGGCACACGCAAAACCCAGAGGGAAAACAGTGAGCTAGGAGGGTCCTTCGGGCCTCTGGTCTTGCCTTAGCCCAAAGGCTTGGTGTTCCCTCTGAGGAGACCTGCTCACAAGTCAGAAGTATTTCTCAGCCAGGTGTGGAAAAGCCCTTTCTCCAGGCTTCAAGCACTGCCCCAGGCCATCCTTTCTTGAAGTTGTTTCATTTCCACCAAGAATAACTGAAGCTGCTTTCTCTGTTTGGGGCTGGGGAGGAAGCCAGCTGGTTTTCAAGTCAAGATGTTGAATTGATTTTGGTAAGAGCAGAAGTCAGCAGTACAGGCTGGGACACCCTGACTGGTGCACGTGGCTGTCCTGCTGTCTGGGAGGGAACACGCTGCCCCCATCACTGCACACATAACCTCTACCCACCCCATGACACACCACATCATTTCAGAGATGAGGCAAAGCCCCTGCAGAGGCTCTGCAGACACTGTGCCCCAGTGGCTCCTCTCATCACGACTCCAGAGGGGCAGGAGCCACAGGGGCTGCAGGAGCTGACACACCACATCCCAACGGAAACCACATCATCCAGCCCATGCCTTCACCTTTATTACAACCAGGAGCTCCCTCTTCCTTTTAAGCCGCTTGTTTGCCAAAGGGAAAATTTCCAATACTCTTCAGATAATTGGACCAGTCCCACAAGTTCTCCAGGTGGAAGTCCAGGTCCCGCGCCAGACGCTTTACGAGCAGGCAGGTGCCACCCAGTCCTGCTGCCCCCAGCACAAGGAGCCCTCGGTCGATTATCTGCAAAGAGAAACCCCAGCATCACCAGAGGTTTGCTCCTACCCTGCATCACCCTGTCTTCACACCTGCACACCCCTGGAGATACCCCAGCACCACACCTGCCCCCTGCAGCTGAGCAGTGCTGATGTGGAGGGTGCTCACGAGGCTCATGGCACCACCACCAACCAACCTTTTTCTGCCATTTCCAGCGCTGAAGTGCCTCGTGGTAGCGAATTCTGGTGAAGGTCACCTGGGAGGGTTGCAGGAGCATGTCACCACCTCAAAGCCAGCCAGGAGAAGCTCATGGTGGCTCAGGGAGTGTGGACCAAGGTGCTGGCCTTACCATGGTGTACAAGGGGACGATGGTGGAAGGCATGAGGGTATGGAGGAAGTTGTCCACGTGCTTCCGGAAGATGAACCACGTTGAATTCACGTGCTCACGCATCTGTGACAGAGCAACCATCACCCTTTCGCTGAGCACCTTGACAGAGCTCTCCTGCATTTTGCTAGCTCTCCCATTGCCTGTCCTGAGGGGGCATGGCAGGAGTCCAGCCTACCCAGCCCCAGTAGCATTCCCAAGGAGCTCTTAGACAAACATCTGCCGGGGTGAGATCCCACCCAGAGTCTTGCCAGATCCCCTGCCCCTTGTGCACATCCTGAGGGAGTGCCACGACATGCACAGCCCATGGAGCCACAAGCCTGTGTGGGGCTCACCTACCTCTATGTAGTTGTACATGGCTAAATCCGAGATTGCATGGTCATCTGGCACCCTCAGCCTGGAGAACTCAGGGAGGCAGGCACCTGGGAAGAGAAAGCAGCAGCTCCCAGGCAGCTCCCCAGTAGGTATCCAGCTGCCTTCAGCTGCAGAGGGATCTTCCTCTGCTCTTGTTCCTCACTGCACTCACCAAGGTCATTGTGGAACTGGTCCATTAACTCATCAAAGACCAGACAATCCTCAAAGCCCTGGGAGGAAAATTAGAGGGTAAATAGGCAGAAGCAGCCATGCATTCACTAGAAGTGCTCCACGGATGCTCAGCTAGTGTAGCTGTTTGCACTTGCAGGGTCCCACTGACCACAGCTTCAGGGCAGGAGTTCTCAGGCCACTCTGCCAGGGGTCCCACAGAGAAATCCAGGGCATTGCCATTCCTGGCAGCCTGGGGCTGCCCTGCTGGACCCCCTCTCACACAACCCTCTACCCCATGGGAAGGTGGCACCACTGTCCCATCCCCTCTCCTCCCTGAGGGACAGCCAGGTCATACCGAGCACCCAGGTGCCTGAGGGGAGTTCAACACCTGATGATGCAGAGGACATCAGGCTATGAGACTGGCCAGCCCAAGAACTTCATGGAGCTACACTCTAAACCTAGGCATTTCTTGTGTGAAAAGAGTGGGGACCAACTGACCCAGCCCAGGGCCAGCCATGAACTTACTGCATTCATGCCCTGTCCGTAGAAGGGCACGACAGCATGTGCGGCATCTCCCATCAGCACGCACCGGGAAGCCAGGTGGTAGGAGGAGCACTTCACAGATATCATGGCCTGGGCTGGCAGCAAAAAGTAATCGTGCTTCAGCTCTCGCCTTCATGCAAAACAACAGATACTTCACTTGTGGGGCCACAAGAGACAAGAAGAACAAGTCATGCCATGTCCAAGCTTAGGAAGCCAGGGCCATGGGCACTGTCAGCACTGGGATGCAAAAACTAAGCCTTTTTTTTTTTTGTGCTAGGAAAAATGTGGAGGCTCTAAAACCTCTTTTAGCCATGCAACCAAGAAGTGCCAGACTTGGTTTAGTCAGCAAAGTGGTTTGTTGGGTTTTTTTGCCAAGCCCAGCTTTTCTCAGGCTGTCAGCTACCATCTCACTGTGTGCACAGCTCAGCTGCCCGAACAGCTGGGCTACCCTCACACCTGTGCAATTCCCCCTTTGCACACCTATGGGCCCTTGTGATCTGCCCCAACAGCATCTTCAGCCCCTTGGCCCACCAGCTTCAGCAGAGGCTCCATCACCAGGACCCTGAGGCTGGGTGGGGATGCATCCCTGGCTTCATGGCACTGCAAGAAGGGGAGCTGGGAACACTTACTCTCCAATGAGGGGGATGGCGTCTGGGAAGTGGGTCTGGAAAAACCTCAGCACTTGATCCCCCGTTGTGAGCTTCTCAAATTCCTCAAAGGGCATGAAGAGTGTGCAGGTGAAGGACTTGTCCTGCCAGGTGGGGAGGAAGGTCAGAAAGAAGCCCAGAAGCCACGGAGAGCAGCTGGCACTGGGAGCAGCAGCTCAGTGCCATCTGTCCCCCAGCAGTTGTAGGGACCTGCTGTGCAGCAGGCACGAGGGCCTGCCCACCCTGTTTCCCATGGTGGGCTTGTACACACTGGGGGCAGGCAGGGGGAAGGCAGGAATGGGCAGTGTGTGGTCTGCCAGCGTGGGCCTGGCACACAGCCCTGGTGCTGCTGTGCCTGGGTTATATCATCCAGCTGCAGAGAGCTGGTTTTCAGGAGGCTCAGACGTGTGGGCCAAGAGAAGTGGCACAGGTACCTCTGCTCACTGCTGTGAGGCAGGGCTGGCTCTGGGGGTCCTGCCCTGCACCCCTCAGGCTGTGGGACACCTGGCACAGACTGGGGGTCCCTCCTGGCACCTTGTTGGCCTTCCCAGCCCCTGTCATATGCCTGCCACCACAGACAGTTCATCCCCACAAGCTCCATCCCATGCCCCAAGGGAGTGTGGCCGTGAATCATCACCATGTTGGGCAGTGCAATCATCATGAAGGTGTTTCTTGGCCAGATATGGAGGTAGTTTGGTTCCATGGCAAACTGAAAGAGAAGGAAAAATCACCTTATGTCCTTGTCCCGCCTTGCTCAGCTTCCCCAGTCCAGCCTCTGCTTCCCCTCCACACCAGCACACCAGTTCCTATCCTTTGTACCCTGAGAAGACACAATGGCCACAGGGCCCCTTTCTGGTACCTGGTGCTTCAGGAAGACACAGAACAAGGGCAAGGGGAAAGGGTAGGAAAGATGGGCAAAAATCTGTTGGTTTGCAATCGCTGGTGTCCTTACAGACACATCCTCATATCCCCAGGACCTCTCAGGGCTAGAGTTAACTCCACTGCAGGGTAGGCTCTCTAGGATTTTTGCAGCCAGGTACCAAGACATTGACACCACCACTGGAAAGGGAAGAGATGCCTGCCTTCTCCTAGGAAAGTTTTAATTCCTTGGCTGAGGCCCAAGTGAGAAATTAGTTTCTCTAGAGCTGCTGTAGCAGAGCCACCATGAGAGGGGAGTAGTGTGTCCCATCTGCAAAGGTGGTAGCAGCCACCAGGAGAGGCACACTTACATCTCCATCCTTGGGAGGGATGGTCAGCTCCATATAGCCATGAGGAATGTACTCATGACTGTAGTTAAAGCGTGTTTGCCTCATGAACTGCTTCCTGACTGTTGAGAAGGCTCCATCACATCCCACAATGAGATCATAGGTGACTTCCAATGGCTGCTGGTCACTCCTGAAACAAGAGAGTGCCTTGGATCAATCCTGCTGTAACCCTAGGCCAGCTCAGCATCACTGGGCCCAGTGGATCTGCCTTTTACAGAATGCCACCTCCAGTGTTATTAAACTTCTTGGATGAAGTGAGGGAAGACTGGCTTTCACTGACTAGGCAGCTCAGCAACAGGATAAACAATTATCCTGTAGGTTATCAAAAGCATAACCCTGCCAAATCTACCAAGAATGTGACAGGTGCTGTTGGGATAATTTCATAGGGATATCATTTCATGCAGGCTACAGTTTCATAGAGCCTGCATCCCCAGGTGGATGGGGGCACCCACAGAACTTCACTACAGAATGAGGTCATTAGCTGCCCTCCCTGATGAGCAATCTGTCCCTGAAAAACAGCACTGTGGAGACTGGCTTACTTACTGTCATGCTGCTGGAGAGTTAGGGGGTTGCTGAAATTTTTTTCAGCCTCCCCACAAACCCTGCTTTGATGTCTCTCCTTTCCAAAGCTGACACCAAGTTTTGCCTGCTCAGGAACAACACGCTAGTTTCAAACTGCGATTGCTCAATTGTTTGAGGTTTTATGAATGATTAAGCAGAAACCAACTGCGCACAGCACTTGATCCCAGGCTGGCACAGGGATTACCTTTTTATGGTTAACGTCCCCAGCTCTGCGTTGCACCCCAGGAGCTTGTGTCCAAAGTACAGTTTAGTGTTGGAGTACTTCTCAGCAGCTGTGAAAGGAAAACTCAATGTAGAGGCTTGTACTGTGACCCCAAAAATATTTCCAAGGGATCTCTAAGTTATAGGGACTTGTGCCATTATAGCAAATAATATTGCTGTGCTGGATGATGGCTGGTGGGCAGGGCACACTAGGACTGTGTTTGGTCAACTCTGGTGAAAGCTATCTAAAAAGTCCATGGAATCCTGCAGACATTTCTCTCTTCCCTGCAATGCCATGAGTCATACCACATTGTATTTCAGGATGGGATGTGGTGCCTGTAATCAGTGGGAAGTTTGGGGAAATTTGGTTACACACTTTGCCGACAGTTTCTATTTGTGTCTGTAAAATCACGGCCTACAGAAGATGCCATGAACTGAAGAAAGGCTGAGGAGTCACCTCTTGCTTCAGCTGGTGAAGTTCTGACTCACGGAGCACCAGGAGCCAGGGAGCTGAGGAGCTCCCACTTGAGGGCAAACGCAGAAGAGCTGCTCCTCAGGGATTTCTGCACATGCAGAAAGGCCTCGGGGGAATCTTGTTTAAATAGCCTTTTGTGTCAGACAAGCAGCAGGGAAACAACACAGATTTTCTTCTTAAAAACACAGCTAGTTCATGTTTGCACTCTCTGAGAGCCAGGTTATGCCAAACTCATCAGCAAAGAGAGCCTGGGGCCCACAGCCTCCTGGTCATGGGGCAACCCCTAAATCCTTGGGTACCAGGGTATAGCAGTGTTTGCAAACAGCCACAGCAACCTACCTGTGAGCAGCTCTCTGTTTAAGTTTGCTCTGTCCACAGAGAGAATGTACTGCAAGGCAAACAAACAGGTTTGGAGGCATTGTTGAGGGGTGCTCTGCATGGCTGGGTGAGGAACATCACCCTGCCCAAACTGCCCTGCTGAAACCAGGGGGTCACAGTCCCCTTCCTGTTCACAGCACCCTTGCTAAGAGCACGAGCCCCAGGCTGTCCATCACAAGGAGCTACAAACCAAGGAGCAAAGACCCCTCGTGCTCTGCAAAGCACCTCTGAGTGACTCCAGACCAAGTACCTGGTTCTTCTTCCCATAGGGGATAGAGTACTTCTTCCCCGAGGGTGTGTGTATCCTTCTTGCTCGCATGGGAATGCCTTTGGACACAATCTGAAAAGGAAAGGAACATAACCCAGCCCTCTGGCCAAAACTGAGTTGCTGAGGGGCGAGGCATCAGCTCCCAAGCACCATTTTCCCCTCTGCACTGTGCTCCAGGCAGGATGGGATGGCCTCTGCTCATCCATTTTCATGTGGCTATCCATGTTACTGGGTCATTGTTATTTTACAGGGCTGTCAATGCCAAGACTCTGCCTTTTACTGAGATTACTTACAAGCTCATTCTCTTCAAAAATCAGTGCAAAACTATTTTTTGATAGAAGGGGCATTAAAATCCCCAGAGTGCTGGACAAGGCAGGGAGTGACAGCCAAAATACATTCTGGTGCTGGGATACAACCTGTCAAAGCCTGGGATCCTCTGCAGGCAACCAGGGCTAGGAGATCCCACCCCTGCTGGATGCTGTGCAGCAGCAGGCACCCTGCAGAGGAGTGCAGGGCTCTGAGCCCAGTGGGCTGTGCAGAAGTCAGCGTGCACATATTCCAGGCGTCAGCCCAAAGCTCAGGGTTTTGTGGGAAAATACAAATCTGGGCATGCCAGTGGGGAAACCAGCAACCTTTATGGCATCCTTCTGGTACTCCAGCTCTCTTGGGAGTCCATCTCCCCCTGCCCCTTTTGCCCTTGCTCTACAGGAGGGAGGAGAGCAGGGCAGAGAGGTGAACACTGCAAGGTGTTGCCTGAGTGTTGGTCTCCCAGGGAAGCACCTTCTGCCACAAGCAGAGCCCAGCTGCCTGGGGTTGGGTGCTGCCCCCAGGCTGGGGGAGATCTCCACCTGCAGCAAGGAGCCAGGCTGCAGGCATGCAGGGGGAGAGGTCTACCTTCTCCCTCATGAAAGCAGAGCTACTGCTGTGGTGGCCTCTGTGTGACTGGGGAGCAGAAAAGAGCTTGTCCAGCTCCAGCTGAAGTCAACAGCAGTTTAACCACAGCGACCCCACCACCAAGAGAAGCTGCCAAGGTACCTGCTCCTCCATCCCCACGGCTCGGAGGGCTTGGCGTCCTCTGTGGGACAGGGCCAAGTTAATGCTCCTGCCCCGGGCAAAGCTGGACACCCGGATATCTGCATGGAAAAAGCAGTGGGTTATGGAGATGCTGGTACCACAGTGCAGGCACCATCTCCCCAGATCCCTGCAGGGACTGCAGGAAGGGCAGTGAGGAGTCCCTGAGCCCTGCTCTGCATGCAGAGAGAGCAGGTACCAGGAGGCACCTTCAGCTGTCAGGAAGGCAGCTGCTCAGCTTCAAGGGTCATTTCCTCTGTGCCACCCTCTAGCCCGGAAGAAGCAGCTGCAGCCAAAGGATCCTGACACCTCCCCATGGTGCCAGAGGGCACCACTAAAAGGCATTTCCCCTCTAAATAGAGACCTGAGCAATGAATGCTTGGCAGCTCCTGCTGAGACCCGCAGACTGATGCTTTCTGGGACACTGGCAGGTCACCTTCTCCATCCCTGTTGGGATGGAAATGCCTCAGTGCTGGCCTGTTCCTCCTCCAAATGGCCTCACTGAGGCTTCCCAAGTTGCCTGGCCAGTGCATGTAGCACAGCCTCATGCCAATAGCTTTCAGGGTTGCATCTCAGCAAAAATAAAAGCAGCAAAAAAAATGGAGCAAAGTGGTAAAATCCATCCAACTCAGAAGGCAGGCAAGAGCAACCAGAGGCTTTTTGAACCTGTGAAACTTGTACCACACAGAACACCCAGCAAAGAGTTTGACAGTTAAACCAGGGTGAAAAACTGTTTGCTCTGAGCCTGGAGCCTTCTGGCTTTGCTTGGGGCTGGCTGCTGTAACCCCCTGTTTCTGCAGTGGGGACCCAAACCTGTGCACAGGACCCAGGACAGGCAAATGATGTGCCTGACAACTTAAGGCAATGGATTTGAATCAATATTTAAGCCAAGGGCATAAGAAAGGGCATCATTTTAGTAGCAGAAGGGTGAGCTCCCTCCGCACAATACAACGTTTCAACTAAATGCTCCCTCCCACCATAGGAACTAAAGGGAAGAGTCAAAAGAATATCCCCAAAGTTCCACACTTTCAGATTTCATTTCAGTGAGTTCACAAAGCACCTCTTTTGCTTCTTCAAGAACTGTTGTCAGTAAACATAAAGACAGAAACATAATAATAAAGCAGTAATGATCAGGCTGAACTTACCTTCTCTGGCTTCATAAACATCAACATGGAAGCCTCGTCTAGCAAGGAAGCAGGCATTCAATGCACCCACCTACAAGAGAAGGATCAGGAGTGGTGGATGAAGTGTTTCACCTGTAGCTGTGTCACAAATCATTACTGAGATGCACAAAGGGCAGACAGTAGTCAGGGGATGCAGCTCAGCATATACAGGAAGATCCTTTGATCAAGAACCTTAGAGGACTTCTTCCTGGAGATAGGTCCTCTGGCACCCCTGATGTGCTTGCAGGGCCTCCAAGACAAAAGTCACCCATCAAAACTCATTGAATAAAATCATATTAAGTTCAGGGCTTGTTTACACACAGTGATTAATAGCAGCAGAGCTAACCCTGCCAGAGAGGAGCTGGTAGAGGCAAACTCCTTCTCCTCTCTGAACTATATTTATCTTCCTCACTACAATTCAGGGTGCCACAGCATTCCCTTGGGAACACAGCAGGGGAAGCCAGACCTGTGCAAAAGCAAGATGTTACCTTTGAAAGGACAGCACACGTATGTCCTGCTTGTTATTTAAAGGGATGGCTGTCTTTTTCTGGTTTAAGTTCCCTCACGAATCGGTGTCAGAACTACAGGCTCCTATATCATCACTCTTTTCCAGCAGCATGGGGTCCAAGAAGCTAACAGCCAAAACCCCAAGCAATTTAGGTTTTGCAATGCTCCGTGATGTCTTTTGGAGTCAGATGCATTGTGTCTCTGGGAGAGCCCAGCAGCAAAGCTTTCCCTTAAGGGAAAGAGCCCTTTTCCTCCTACAAAGCCCTTGCTGCTGAAACAAGCCGCGCTGCCTCCTGCAGTGGGAACTCAAGCAACTCCTCTGTAACACCCTGACATCTGAAGGAAGGATCATTTCAAGAACAGCATTCCCCCTGCAGCCAAGCAATGCTTTTACAGCCCTGGCTCGCTGGCAAGTGCAATCCCACAGCAGCCAGATGGGGTTTTCCTACCAGACCACCGCCGACAACCGCGACTCTTTTCCGCTGTGGGTCACCAGGCTCCATGGCTGGGGCAGCCCCTGGGTTGGCAGGTTCTTGCTGCTGTGTCCCTGCTCCCTGTCCTGCTCTGCTGCCCTCTCCAGTGTGGAGGAGAACGGGAAGGACGTAGGCGGCTGAGTCACCCCTGGGCTCTTCTCCCCTGACTCGTATTAAAGTTTAACTCTCAGACCAGAGCCCATCAGTGGATCAGCCTGGCCATGTGGTCAGCCACGCTACGCCTCAGGTGAAGAGGCATGAACGTGGCATTATTCAGTCAGGCCTTAGGAAAAGGCTGCTTTTTAAAATTGTAAAGCCATTCTGTGGCCTTCAAGGACCTCCTAATGAAATGTGCACAGCAGAGGAGAACTTGCTGGGCTTTTGCTGACATTTTGCTGGGCTGCAACTGCAGAGGCACCAGTGGGATGATGTGGGGTAACTCCTGGAGCTCTCTCCTGAGAGTGGGATGTGAACCACAAGGCCTGCCCAGGGGGCTGATCCATTCGCGAGGACTTGGTTTTCCCAAGGAAGTTTTGTGCAGCTCGAGCGTTCTGGGGTTTGATGCTGAGCAGAGCAGAAGCTTTCCAGGAGCTGGATGAGGCTATGAGAAGACTTCCTTGTGTGCCTCATTTCACATGCCTCAGGAGGAAGTGCTCTGGAGCCAACGCTGCACAGGGAGAGCTGCTAAAAGGGGGGAGCCAATTACAGCCTACACAAATAATGAAAGAGCAGACACTGAAAATGCATACATTAACATACACTAACTGCCATTTATTGCTAGATCTGCAATGCACAGCCCACACCAGCAGACTTGTCTCAAAGGAGCAAGACCAAATCTCCACATGAGCACAGCACTGCTCTCCACGGTGTGTCCTGGTTCCTGGTGCAGGAAGGGGCAGCAAGCGCTGCGCCACGTCCCAGCCTGCTGCACCACGCAAGGACAGGCTTGACAGGGTCCACAACCAGCCCCAGGCCCAAGCTGAAATGGAACTGCTGGCCTTGGGGAGGTCCCAGGTGGGGTTTTAAAGGTTCTTGGTGCCTGTGGGGCCTGGCACTGCATCCAAGCAGTTTTCCAAGGAAGACCCTCCATGGAGTTTCTCTGATCTCAGCAGGGGATTGATCTGCGCTATCTGATTGACTCAGGCACACGGCAAAGAAAACAGAGCAGGCAGGGCAAAGAGCAAGGTAGGTTTCACATAGCAAATAAATAATCCATTAATAGTTTCCAGAGCACAGCCAGCACACCATTAGCTTCCAGCAGTGACAGTTATTGTTTGGAGATGTCACTCACAGCACCCTCTGCCCACCTGCCTGGCAGGCTTTACAGATTGCTCCACCACCCCGGCTCACCAATCTGGCAGCGGCACTTCAAGGTACACCAGTTCACTCGTGGGCTCCTGCAGGTAACACAGCACACAGCCCTGGAACTACAACTTGTCCCCTAATGCTGCTTTCTGCACAAGCAGCTTCAGCCACTTGTCCCTGCTCCAGAGGGAGGAGGCACAGACACACAGGGAAGCTCCCAGCCCTTTGTGGCACCATAAACGAGCCACACTTTGAAAGTGTTTTCTTCCAAGATGACACACACAAGCTCCTTGCTGCCAAGCCTACTCCTTAGCTATTGACAACACTTCTTAGCAAACCAGGCTAAACTTTGCCTGGCAGGGACTATGTCCAGTGTAAGATCTTTTAATCTGGGTAACTATTCTGAACAAAAATTAAGTCCCTGGTTTATCTTCATCAGATTTTCTCACAAACTGCACCAGGCAAAAACAAGGTAAAAATGTTCTCCACTTCAAAAACAAGGAAGAAACTCAGGATTTTATTATTTTTTGTTTTAATCCACTCTAAATCCTGATTATATGCAGGAAAGATTGAGAAATAATGAAACAAATATACACAATTCAAGGCTGCTTAAATCACCCTCCAATGGCTCTTTGAGAAGAGAACCCTGGGTAGCTTTAAAAATGTGGGATTTGGGGAAATGGAGGATCAGAAAATGTGGATTGTGGTTAGCAACGGGTGGGCATTGCACTCCAGTGTTCAAATCCAACAACCACTGAGAAGGATTTATCCAAATAATGCACAAAGCCAACTCACACAGGCAGGGCAGAGTGCAGGAAATCCAGTGCCAGGATTTTGCTCTGCTGTGCAGGCAATTTGTATTTGGATTGTTCCTGCTCATCTTTAGTTCCCTGACAGGTAATTGCTGTAGGACAAGTGAGGGAGTAAGTCCAAAAACAGTGAGGGAAGAACACTTCAGGCTGCTGTTGGCAACTAAACCCTCATTCAGGCATCCTGGGTTAGTTTGCATCATCCTCCCCAGGAGGGCAGCAGCACCTTGGCAAGGGGCATTTCCTCAGTTTTTGCATGAATTGGATTCTCAGCCCTGGAGCTGGATCACATTCATTTGCAAGGGCTCAGATGACACTGGTGTCCAGGATATTTCATGCTGCTGCTGTGGGCTGCCAAGCCTGCAAGACACTTTAGGCTGGGCTTTCTTCCTTCTGTGAAGAGAGGGCAAAGAAAGTGGTGCTTGCTTGCAGCTAGTCTGGGCTTAGAAGATGAGAGGAAACAACAGAACTAGCAGAAAGGGGTGAGCAGAGCACAGGAGCATGGTACGTTTGTTCTGAACACTTGCAGTCTTTCTCCCACTCCCTGCTTGCACCAACAATGTGCAGTCACACAGACGTTGAGCTGTCAATCAGACACATTAATTAGGAACTGTTCAGATACAGGTTGACCCCAGCAATGCCACAGTCCACTTGCAGAGGAACATGCACTGTCAGTATGTTGGCCACCTGCAATAAGAAAAAGGGCTTTATTGTGTTTGGTGATAACCAGCAGTGAACGCTTGCTGCAGCTGCAAAAGGACAGTGGAGATCACAGATGTGCTGGATCTCATAATTCATGGTGGAAGGCAGCTGAAGAAGAGCCTAAAAGCCAGGGAAAGATCTTCCCTAGCTGATTTCTGCAACAGCTAATTGCACTGGTTCTGAAAAGAGCAGAGAGATCTTCACTGGTACAGACTACAAACCCACATAGAAGTGAAAGGCACAGAAATCTGTTGTAATCCCATTAGGTAAAAATCTGCTCAGGAATTCAAATCCTGTGCTAAAGAGTGTGACAAAGATACCCCTGCCAGCATGCCAACCATGCCTGAGGACACAGCTGCCTCCATTCTGTCCTTCTGCTCACTAAGGCTTTGAAAGAGCTGTGGCACAGAAATAAAACCCGTGTTCTGTCCAATGCAACAGTGAGTCCACATCCCAAAGTCCTCAGCCATCCCACCACATCCTAACAATGTGTGTTTTTTTACCAGCCTCAACATGCAAGAACTTTCCAGCACTGCTGCTTCCATGCCTGCTTTCCTGCTGCCCCCTCCCGAGTTACTTGGCAAGACCACTGCTCTCTTTTGGCTCTGACCCTCGCCCAAGGCCCCTCCTGCCACCACCACTCACCTGAGCAGACTAGCCTGAACACCAGTCCCGGGTGTGATCTGCTGAAACCCAGAAAGCCAAGCAGGACAAACTTAGAGCTAGCAGGGAAGGCACAGGCAAGTGGGCCCCCTGGAGGAGCTGCTGACCTCTGCCAAGGGCTCAAGGGCTCTACAGACCTGGCGGCAGCCCCGGGAGAAGTCCCTCCATTTCTGCACTTGAAAAAAAACCCTGCTGCAAACAGGCTTATCACAAAGGCTCAGCTTTATCTCTGAGTACTCCCTTCCCTTTGTACCATTATTTTTAGAGTGGTGATGGGCTTTTTTTTGCAGGAATTTCTGGTTAGTAAATGTCTCTGCAGTGTTTTAAGAATATAAATCCTACTGGAAACCTCAGCCTGAATGTAAAATGCACACAGCCCTTCTTTAGCAGGTGTCTGCTGGGTTCACAGGGAGACCCAAAGCCCGGGGTAACAGCCACTGCAGGGGGGAGCCATGCAGCACTGCTGGGTGGTGGCTCTGCATGGCAGAGACACAGCTTGGTATCATCTGTGGACCTTGTCTGAGCCTCATGTTTATTCCACAGTGAGAAAGGTTTAATTACTGAAGTTGCAAGATTGAGTTTATCAAACCATCATTTGACCTGCCTCAATCCCACTGTTGTGCTAAAGACAATATTCAGGGCTGGCCTTGGTGAAGAACCATGAAGGCTTGGGATTGTCTGGTCTACCTTGCTACCCCTACCTGTGCAGGAAAGAAGGGCTACAAGTTTAGGTCGTGGCTGCCTGTTTACTTACGTAGGCAGGGCAGGGAGTGTGCTGCCATTCCAGTGACGTGCCGTGGATGTGGCTGGGAAGCCCCCCTGGGGCACTGGGAGCACTCCTGTGGGAGGGTAGTGGTGGTGGTGGTGCACTGCAGATGGCCTGGGCCTGTCTGCTTTCACAGCCAGGGGAGCAGCAAACTGCAGGTCCTTGATGGAGAGAGACAAAGGGAAATTTGTGAAATCTGTGCCCCCACAGGAAGGGTCCCTGGCTGAGGGGCTGGGTTCCCACTTGGCTACCCTCTGGTAAAGGAAATCTTCAGCATGTGCCTGAAGATGGGTTTTGCAGGTTTCAACAGGGAAGATCTAGCAAACACTCAGTGATTTCAGATTTCACCTGATATTCAGAGACCCTCAGACCCCACTCCTCTCAATTTATCCCCCCAGCCTCTCTAAGGGAAATGCACAGTGGCAGGATGGCCTGGGGAGGAAGGTGGGCATGAGGGGGATGCACACTCTTCCTATGCCATCTTCCCTTAGTTGCAGGGTCCTCTACAGAAAGCTGTAGTCTGCTGGCTGTCCCAGCACCACTGTTTTCCCCAGACAACTCTCTCACAGCAAGGGGCAAAGAAAAACCAGAAACTGCAAAGTTTAAGGGAAATAGGAAAGCACTTCTGTCCAAGGCAGTGCTCTGCACAGCTCTGAGGTGAGGAAGTGCCAGAGCTGCCTTGACAGCCAGTCCACTCAGGGACCATGGCTGACAAAACCCTGTGCTGCCAGTGGCCTCCTGGGACATCAGTGCCATGAAACATGAGAGTGAGCAGCTGCTGTGGAAGGCTTTCTGTCCAGGGCAGACACTGGGTCCAACAGGTGGAGAGACCCATCAGCTCCCTGCAGGCCAGGGGATGAGCTGGGGAGGTGGCATTTCCTACCCCTCCATCACATCCAGGGCTCAGGGGCTTTTAAGCCCTTTGTTGCTTTTGCAAATAGCAGATAGGAAAGGTGGCAACATCTGAGAAAAAGAAAACAAGTCTTTCTTACAGCCCAGGGAAAAGACACAGCCTGAAAACAGAGGGGAAGGAAAAGTACAGGGAAGTTTTTGCAACACTGGGACATCCCCTCCTCCCCAAAATCAATTGTCCTTGCTTCTTAGGTAATAAATACTACAGAATAGACAGTAGAACTACGTTTTACCAAAGCACTTATGAACACTAAGGAGCTATATCACATTGTTAAAAATAGCTTAGGAATAGGCATCTGAGGATATGTTCAAAATTACCTACCTCTGATCAGGCACCAGGCAAGTCTTGGAAAAAGTCTCTATAGGCACCTACACACCAAAATAACTTCAAGGTCTGTCCTTTCAGAGCTCAGCAGCCATTGATTTTCAGTGAGGCAAAAACTAGAGCACTGGGGCTCCAAGTATGTCACAAAATCTGAGATCATCTCGAGCCCATTTGAACATGCCAGGTCAAATTTTATCACTTACAAGAATTTGTAGCACAAATACTGCACTGCTGTTTGCAGCAAGTGGACCTGCAGCAGCAGATGCCCTGTGTAGATGACTTCCATGCATAGTTTCTGTTACTGCTTTAAGTGTATAGGCCAGATAATTTTCAGAGCTGGACTGAATCCAGTTGGAGGAGACATTCCTCCATTAGGTCCTGTCCCAAGGCTGACCATGGTAAAAGGGCAGGCTGTGCTCTGTTCAGTAAATCTGCTGGTGCAGTGGGTCTGAAGATGCACACAGCTGTTAAAAGTCCCAGACTTTCTGCACATTTTGTCCAGGCCCTGCACTCTCCCCAGGAGATGAACCATTGCCTCATGTGAGCAGGGATGCTTTTCAGACTCTGGTGTGGTTACCTGCTGGGCATGCTGAAGCAAGGGAGAGCTGGCTCCAGCAGGCTGGGTGAAGGCCATTGGTGGCAGAGCCTTCAGCATCATGTTCTGCATAATGATCTGGTGCATCTGAGCATTCTGCATCAGCATCATCTCCACCATGTCTGGGAAGAGGTCACCACAGGGGAGAAAATAAGAGTTTTATCAACAATTGACAAGAAGCAGAGGCATCTCAATAAGAAGTGCTCTCCAGCGTCCAGACCAGTCACTGCAACCAAGACAAAGCAGCTGACAGGGACACGTGAAGAATATTAGCATTATTTGGCCAGGCAGTGAAAAGCTAGCATCTGGGAGTAAGACTGTTCAGACCAGCTCTCGTGTTTCTCCTCCCTTTTACAGGAAAGCTGCTGCTGAGCATCTCCTGTCTGCTAGTCACCCTACAAGCCTGCCTCTCTGGCTATGCTAACAGCACTTGGAGCTGTTCTGTTTGTTTCCAAACACGGGGCATAATAAAAGCCTGTGTTGTTCTGAGGAGATTGAACTGCAGGTTAAGAGAACAAAAGGATAAGAACAGATTTTCATAGCCTGTTTGTTAGTTTTGGGATCATCCACGTGCATGAGTTTGACCTTGTTAATATTACTTGGTGCCTTGTGTTGAGCTGTTTTCCTTTCCCAATCTTCCCTGGCTGCTTAACTTGGCTTTGCTGAGTCTGTAGTTCCTTTTCCTTTAGTTTCAGCAACAGGAGTTTGCCTAAAAGCTTCTCAGAAATAGTATCTAGTCCATTTGTGGAGTGCAATTCCACAGCTCCAGCAGCAGTCTGGTCATGAAACAGTACTTCTCTGACTGGCTTGGATGCTGTCCCATGCCCCTCCACTTATTGTGACACCTTGTCTGCCCCCTCCCAGCTGGCTGCAGGCAGGGGGTACATCACCTTCTTTAATGCTTCCAGAGCGGGAGGCTGCAAAAGGCTGGGCAGGGGGGATCTGTGTGATCAGGGGGGGTGGCTGAGGTAGCTGCTGGATAATGGTGGCAGGCTGAGATGGCATCTGGAAAAGAAAGGTAAATGAAGAAGTCAGGGTTGGGTTTGACCAGTACCTTCATCTTTGGGAGGAGGGAGCAGCAGGTATCATCTGCCTGGAGTTCAGGAAGGCTTTGGAAATGGTTCCCCATTAGACTTTCATGGAGAAGCTGCTGAGGTTATGGGCTGTAGAAGCAGTGATGTGCCTTGGAAACTGGCTGAATGGCAGGGCCAGAGCATGGGCAACCCTCCTACTCCTCTTGCTACCTCGCTCCTGTGGTAAACCCTTCACACCGTTCATGTTGTGCCTTATTTGTAAGACAATTTCCCTCAGATTTTGCCAAGGGCGGTAAGGATTCCATAAACCAGCAAGAGCTGTATCTTCCCTTTCAGCAGGATGATCTTTTCCATGCAGTCCCCAAGCCCGTACACCTGCAGTTACTGTCTCAGACCGGCAGGGCACCAGCAGAGAAAAGTCCCTTACCGTCTGCTGGATGATCCTTGGGGGCTCTGCTTGGGGACCTGGAAAAGGAATCTGGTAGACATGTGGGGGGGCAGCTCTGTGGCTATGACAGTGTCCTCCAGCTGGTGCAGGGGACTGTGAAAGCTCTTCCAGAAGGTGCTGCTCCTGCAAAATCAAGAATCATCTTAATGAAAACCTGGTCACAGAAAGGCAGACAGTGTTGTTGTGTTCTCTGAACTAAATGGGATTAGCCAAGCTGCAGACATGGCCAGCGCAGCTGCTTCAGACAAGCAGCCCACAAGTGACTGCCTCATGAAGGGAGGCACTCAACCAGGGCCTGCACAAGTATAAAGCAAGGTTTACTTCCCACATATCTCCAAGCCACACAGTTCTCAGCACAAGCAAAAAGGAATGTGAAAAAAAAAAAAAGAGAAAGTGAAGAGCAAACTGCCAGAAGTTTGGAAAAAATGCTTTATTACAGGTTGGGACTCTCCATGAACTAGGATTAATAATGGTTACTATTGTCCCTGTTTTGGCAGGATTTAAAAATCCCTTATTTGCATTCTGGCACTACCCCAGAGAGCTTATGATACAGCAGGTCAAGACAAACAGAACCAACCTGCCAACTAAGTGAAGTGGGTGCAAACTTTGTTAGCTGTAGTGAGGGAAGGCACCCTGTTCCTGGGCCCCTCTCCCTCACTAGCTGGCCCAGCATCTATGCTCTGAATACTGCCCAGCCAAAGAACTAAAGGGCAGGGAAGAGCTGCATCCACATTGGCAGTGGATGTGCAGGTAACCTCCCTGTTGTTTCTGTCTGCAGACACAACCTGGAGGGCTCTTACCCTAAGCTGCTGCAGAAGATCTCTCCTTCGCCTCAGGGCACTTTGCAGCACATCCTCACGTCTGTTCCCTGAAGGAGGAAAACTCCATTATTTTCTCAGTCACAAAGAGCTATTACTGCACCTACATTATGAGATTAATTTTGGAAAATGTGTTGTAAGATAGTTTGACTTCTTCCACAAAAGGCTCTAGGCTACTTTTCTTGTCAAAGCCATGAATGGATAATGACTTTGTGCCACAAGCAGACACAGCTGTTCAGCAGCTCTACAAAGGCAATGCACCTTCTCTGAAAATCAACTTTTCAGACTGCTCCTTAAAGTTCCTTTTTAACCACTCAGCCTAGTAACTCATTTCAGCCTGAAATATCCTTGGAATACTCTGTACATGCAGGGGATGATTGTGCAAAACATTAAAAAGTTTGCTGTGACATAGCAAAACAAACTAAGTTTTGAATGCCAACATTTCTGTTTCCTTTTTGTTCTGAATCCTTTTTCAGTCCTTCCCACATACAGCTGATTCTGAATGCTCTTGAAATGAAAATAAGAAAGAAAGTTTTCAGATACATTGGAGGCATTCCTGGCATCTGCTCTGAAAAGCAGCACTTCATATTTAGAAATTGGGAGTTGTTAAAGGGATTTTTAGTTTTTGGCCACAGCACTGAAAGTTTCCAACTATTTTCTGCATCAGCTCCATGAATATGAGCCCAGAGAATAATCTAGAAATATAACTGATCTTCTACTGGTAACCTTTAATCCACAGATAATACAATTATGAACAGAAAATCATGCAGTGCACATAGCAGAAGTAGCTTCCATGGGAGTATCCCTGAAGGGAACATGCTGCTTGTACATGAGCTGTCACAGCAGTCTTGAAAGGGTTTGATAAAGACAGCAGTTATTTTAAACTCCCTTATTTATCAACATTCAGCTGGTTTGCTGGCTTTTATAGAGAATTGTCTAAACTTTTGGATGCTGGGATTCTGGACCTCTTTGCCCAAACCAAAGTCAGGATGCAGTTGCAACATGCATGGTTTTCTGGCAAAATGGTTTCCCAGCTCTTCCCACTAAGCCCTTTCTGCATCGTGTCCATAGTTACAACAAATGCTTCTCTTTTACTTGCAGCTGGGAGAGGTGACTCCATCTTCTCAAGGTTCTCCTGTTCGTTTTCCAGTCTCTGTTGGTAGAGCCACAGGAACTGGTTATTAGTCAGGCAGCAAAGCTCACAACAATTTCCAATCCTACCTTACAGGCATAGGTTTGGGATGGAGGAAATAAAGCACAACTTGAGACCAGCAGTGCTTCGTAACTGCTAAATCACTTAGGGCTAAATCACTCACTACAGATGTGGTTATGGGAAAAGAATAGTTATACTTCCCACTGGCCAGGCTATCCCAGACCTGGAAATTGATAGCATTGTGAATCAGGAGATTTGCTGATAATTTCTTCTGTAGGACAGCAAGCTGGATCATATGAAGATGTCAGACAGCTTTGGGTATTTGGTGCATTAATAGGTCTAAATTGCCCTGACCAGCCTCACCTGAGGCTTCTATCCACACCTGCTGCTCATGTGCCCAGAAACCCATTTAATCTCAGCTCTAGGTCTTCAGTCCCACCTGAGCTGCACTATATGTGTATTGGGCTGCAGTTCAACCACAGCCATGCCTGTGGCTACCTGTGGATCCTATTAACCCTGATCTCAACCTCCAGACAGTTCCCAGGTTGACTTGGGACCAGCCTCATCACCCTGAGCTTGCCTGATAGATCTGGACTTTTTGGTTAAAGCTGGCCACCATCTCTAGCTCTGTCTTGCTTGTCTTGCACGGGGGTTGGCCAGCCAGGCCCCTGCTCTGCTGGCTGTCTTACTGTGTTCAACTCCTTGCACTTTAGAGAGCAGCTGACCCTCAAATAGCTGTTGCATCTAAGACAAAAGACTCCACCATGGAGATAGATTAAATGTCACTTCCAGCATTCGTGTCTCCAGGCAAATTATTTTTCCTTCCAGACAATTCTAAGAGGCTTCTGGAGGTGACTGAAGCAGAAGATCCACATTAGTGGACATCAGATGTGCTGAGGGTGGAGACCCCTGGGTGCATCAGTGTGCAGAGACACGACAAAGAGCTGCTGGGAGTCTGTGCAGCACCTCATGTGCTCCCAGGGGTCTGCCCGTGTTTCACCATGCAATATATCTCATGTGAAAACCGGAAAAAAAAGGAAGACATGGAACTGACTTAAAGCAATCCAAGGTCCTCCTTACCCAGAATTTCCTCCTAAATTTTGCCTGTCACAACTCAAACTGTTTTGAGCTAACTGGTGACATCTCCTATAAGATCAAAGTCACTTTATTTTTAATTTACTGTAGGTCCATGTAAGCTTGTACAACGTTATCTAAGAAACAACAATGACTGCAGCATCACTGCACATTGGTCTTCCTCTGTCTGCATGACTCAATTGGCTACAGATCCTCTTTGTATCTCAGTAGAAATAGATTTAAATACAGTGTTAATGCTTAAACATGCAAGAGCAAAAAGAGCAAAGCTGACAACTGCAGAGTGATTCTCTTACCTTTTCTAGGAGTTTGAGTTGCAGTCGGGTCAGGTGATCCACCACTGAAGGATCTGTCATAGTGGTAGCCTCCTGGAAAAGTAGGCAGGCAAAAGCAAGTTAAAAAGCTAAGAAAAGTCAGGTAGGTTTCCAGTGGTCATTTTTCCCCTTCTTCAATCTTCATAGAAGAATAATTCCATTAGAAAAATAAAATAGGAAATAATGAGCAATTCAGGGAGGAAGATAAAAGCTTCAATTTCACTCCCAGGTAAAAGTGTTCACCACAACATCACCAACAAAACTTTTCCTGCCATTTCTCTCAAGGCATTTGTGTGCTGCAGTTGCAATGGTCACAGCAGGGCAACTCAGGGTGAGTATTTGTCTGTTCTTAATGGTTGCTAGCCTCTCCCTGGCAGTGGCACTGAGCCTGGCCCTCTGTGTTGGTACTGTCTTCTAAGTAGCTCAGAGTTCTGTGTCTGTAACCTGGTTGCTAAGTTTGTAGTGTCAATTCACAACATAAACAATTTGATCTCCAGGTGTAGAAATGCCCAGTGGGCAAGAACAAATGAAATAAAAGTCAGTGATTCTTTAACACAGGCCCAGTGCTGGGGGTCAGATTATGATCTAGCTGATTGCAATATTTATCCCATTGTAAGGGGCTCTTACACTTTTGATGCAGCCCTTCTGCATATGAGTTTTCAACACTTCATAGTGACTAAAAACTCAAAAAATGAATGACCATGGCTAGAACTCATGCCCAGGTGCATCAAAAAGTAGAGATGATGACAAAACCCCCTTTTGTTTACCATCTCCCAAGCAACCTGTAGGGTGTCTCCCCCTCCCAGCAATGCCCTACCAGCATAAAAAACAGGGCAAATGTTTATCATTGACATCCATAAAATCAAATCCGAGGCAAGAGAAACAAACCAGGTAATAGAGACTAATTCTCAGTACCATATTTTGAGCCCAGTTCCTCTTCTCAGAGAGCAAAGTTTGGTTCTTGAAGGCCATAGCAAAGCCACAGCTGACACTGGTGGCAGCTGGAGCAGCTGATAGATGCTTGTAGGAAGCTGTGTGGGAGCTGCATAGATCACCTCATCCAGCTGTGACCCACACAGCATGTGTGCACAATCTGTCCTTAAAAATGCACAGGCTGGTAGTCACTGGAGAGGTTATGAGACATGGGGATCCCAAAAATAGCTGCACTGTGTCATAGCTGGGGCTCAGCTTTCCTGGGCAGGGCTCCTCTGTGAATGCCACGAGTGAACAGAAAACCCCCTCCCCTGCCAGCAGTTTTCCTGAGAAACAGCTCTGTGTACAGTTTTGTGCTTTAAAGTCCCAACAGACTCTTCTCTGGTTGTCTGTAACATCTTTGATCCCTCCATCCATCAGTCAGCTGCAACAACCTTGGGCAAGGAGTTTCCCAGTTGTCTTAAGCATAAGCCTGGTTATGCAAGTAAGCTGTGTAAGTACAGTTTATCTAACTGTTAGGTGGGGAAAGGATTACATGTAGACTAGATCTGAATCTAGATACAAATTCATGAAAAGTTTATTGAAAATCTTTCCTATACGAAGTTTACATGTCTGTTCTCCATGTACTTTTTCCCTGCCATCTGTGCCTTATATTTCTGCATCATATTCCCACTCAGGTGTCTCTTTTCTAAACAAGAAAAGCTATTGCTTTCACCCTCAAACTGCAGGTTTTCCTTACGCATTAACCTGATGTTTCACCATCAACTGCTTTATTGAAAAGCCCCCTAGAAGGAAAATTCATTGCCATACTACTAGAGGGCTACAAGAAAGGCTGGCAAAATAACCAGGTATTCCATGAAAAACACAGTGCCAGTGATAAGCAGCTGAGTTGACTATAGAAAGGAGAAACTTAGCCTTGATGTGCCAAGTATCCCAGAGAAAATCCAATAGCAGGTAAAAAAAATGCTTTTCAGCCAATCTGCTCAGGGATCCTTCTTCTCCCAAACTTATTGATACCCTGGTGACACTGGGATTCCTACTCTAGGGACATCTTACAACCTGCTGACTTGCCAGAAACCTGCCAGCCAGACACAAGAGGATCTTGCTGAAAGGGATCTGTAGTCACATGGAATCACAAACTAGGGATTGCACAGGAACATGGTGCTGCAAAAGAGCAAAACGAGACAAATTTAATTCTGCCAGGGATTCATAGAAGTGCTATTTGGACCTCACAGGAAATAATTATTCTGCTCTATTTAGCAGCACTCCAGCTGGAGTTTGCACACTGTGCCTAATTTTAGACATGGTGGTTTAAGAAGGAAAGAAAGTCCAGGAAAAGGAAGATAAAAATGATTCATTTACAAAATGCAAGTTCTGAGGAATACTTGGAAGAACTGGTTTTCTGTAGTTGGTAATTAGATAGTGAGGAGAGGACGGGCTGGCAATCCTCAAATAAATGAAAGGAAACAATGAAGAACAGAGTGGGGTTTTTCTGTCTGAAAAGACAGGGAAAGAAGCATTTGACTTAGGGAGGGAGAAGAAAAAGCAATAAAAATGTCTTAATTATACAGCAAGATAAATGATGGAGCAGCTATCTAAGGAAAAACTGTCTAGAAAAACAAATGTGATTAACAGTGTAGGACTATCAGACTGTTCCTCAGATACCAGGAGGATTAGATAACCAGGTGATGCCCATAATAGTACTACATTGCTATAGTGTTTTTCCTTGATTTTGATTCTTTATGCCCTTAGTTTTAATTACTATGATTCTAAATCAGAATAGAAAAAGACCAAACTGAAACACCTAGAAATATCTGTAGATAATGAACTTCCATGCTCTGGTTCCACAGGGAGGAGTCTTTATCATTTCAATCTCAGGAGGGTGTTTGAATTTGTTAAAAGAATAAAAAAAGAAACACATGCACCCAAAAAATCACCAATGGAGAAATACATATTATTTATTTCCAATTAGCTGTCTACTTCTGCCAGTGGCAATGTTGCAGATTAAGAGTCTAGAGCTCTTGTTAGGCTGCTTGGTAGTTACAGGTATTGTAAAAATGTCCTGTCTGCAACTGAAACTAAACATATGAATACAACCTATTCTACAATCAGAGTTATTTCATGCCACTGCCATAGAACAAGGTGCAATGTTGTTTTTTACTGTTATTTCTGAAGAGTGCTCCTAGTAGGAAATCAATTATCCTTATGATTGTCTTCTTACTAAAGTACACCATACTAACCACATACTGTACTTATGATTCTTGTCTTCTTATACCACCATGACAAACCATGAGTCCCTGCAAACACTGCTCATCTATTTGCAGAGACTTCTGCAGCAGGAGCCAGAGTTCTCAGGAAGGTTTTGTCACCAGCCTGATCTCAGTGCAGCATTATTGGTGCTGCTGCATAAATCATCTCTGCTGCTTCTCTCATGCCAGGCAGAATTGGCCGTGGCAGAAACAGGGGTGGTGGTTCTGCCATCCAGGCTGCAGCTTCCCCACAGCAGGGCTGCACCAGCCATGCAGAACGCAGCCCAGCTCCTGACAGGACCATTTTGGGTAGTACCCAAAAGGTGGTGCTGGTTGATTTCCAGCTAACTGATGTGCTGCTAGAGACAAATCCCTTTCAGATACTTTCACTTGAGCCAATTCAATTAGATTAGCACTACACATCCTGATATTTTAACAAACAGATACACGTTTTAACAAACAAATACAAGGTATGAGGTGGGCTTAAAAACAAAGAATTACCAATAAATCAAATCCCATTCAACCCAAACATGACTTGTTTGTTTTATACTTATAGGTGGAGCTAGAAATCAATCAATGCGTTTGATTAATTTATTTTAAACCAGTTGTTTTTAAAGTGACATATATGATTTAATAAAATTGCCATTATAAATGTAATGATACATTATATTTTTTCTTTTAAGAAATCAGCTTTCTATTGCCTCTCAAATTACACAAGCTTTTGCACCAAGAACTTTCATAATCCAGACTTTATCTCTTAGCACTGACTGAGGACAAACTCAGAATCCTGCCTATGGGGTCAGAGGACATGGCAGCACCACCAGGAAAATCAAATAAACCAAAAAACCCTCAGAACAGCCAAGGGCTGACAAAGCAGGAGGTTACCACAATTAGCATCAGAAGCCTGTCCTCGCTGTCAGATCTAATGTCCCTGCATGGTTTGCTCACTGAAACTTCCCCTCTTCCTTCCAAACTGGTTGTGAAGACAAGGAAAGCCAACATGTACTGTCCCCCAGCAAGCTCTGCAGTACTTTAGAACTTAATCTCTACCTTGGCTCTAGGCATAGATGGGCTTTCTGACACACAGAGAAAGCCTTGCCAACCCTGCCTCACTCCTCAGATTCCTCTTCGGAGCACTGAGCTCACACTGCTCCAGGCTTCCTGTTGTCTCTGCTGAAATACTTACACTGAGATAAGGTGGAAGACCATGATATTGCTACAAAGGGGTCTATTATGAGAACCCGTGTTTCTTCCCAAGTGTTTTTGGGTGGTGGTTCAAGCAGGCATGGGAAACCCAAGCAGCACAGAGTCCACAGGAGCAGCTCGGGCCAGCTCACAACTTGGGGGATGCAGTGTCTGAGCTTGGGGCAAAAGCCCACACAGAAGAGAGCCCAACTGAAGGGCCACATACATAGAAAGGTTGAAGGATAGAAAAGGAGTTCTTAGATCATGAAGACACTTGCATTTCTGTGTTTCTTTGGAAGAAAAAGCCAGTGGGTTGCAAGAGGCTACCTCTGAGCTGAGTAACAAAGCTGATTCAAGCATGTGTTTCCCACTATGATTCAATGTCTTTAGAAGAAAAATGAAGCTGCCAACTCCGTAGGTGACTGTAAGGTTAATTATTGTTCACATTAAGAGGAGAGTACCTTATTTCTCCCTTGCTATCTGGCAGTTATTTCCAGATACAAGCTCTCACGGTCCCTGGACTTGCTGGATGCGGGGATTCTGCAGCTCACCAGCTTCCCACAAGGGACACAAAGCAGGGAGAGGCTGTAAAACCGAGACGCAAGTGACACGCAGCAGGCGGACGAGCCGGGCAGTGACGGGTCACTCACATTTCCACACAGAACACGAGCATCAAGCGACGCGGGCCAGGCTGCTTCGCCCGGCACCTCCCTCCGCCTCCGAGCTACGGGCGGAGGGGCAGGACCCGCGGGTGGAAGGGGCACGGCTGACACAGCCGGTCCTTTCTGAGGAAGGCCGGGCCCGCTCCGGGGGAGCTGCGGGGGCACCGGGGGAGCTGCAGGGGGCACCGGGGGAGCTGCAGGGGGGCCAGGGGGAGCTGCAGGGGGGGCTGGGGGAGCTGCAGGGGGGGCTGGGGGAGCTGCAGGGGGGGCTGGGAGGAGCTGCAGGGGGGGACCAGGGGGAGCTGCAGGGGGGGCTGGGGGGAGCTGCAGGGGGGGACCAGGGGGAGCTGCAGGGGGGGACCGGGAGAGCGGCCGGGTCAGCTTTCCCGCGGCACCCGCCCCCGCGCCCATTGGCTGCCGTTTCCCGCCGCCCGTTTGAAAGTGCCCACCGGGAGGCGGCTCCATCGGCGGGGCGGGCTGGGCTGGGCTGGGCTGGGCTGGGCTGGGGTGAGGCGGGCTCAGCTGAGGCGGGGCTGAGGTGGCGGGGCGGTCTGAGGTGAGGTGAGGCGGGGCGGGCTGGGCTGGGCTGAGGTGAGGCGGGGCTGAGGCGAGGCGGGCTGAGGTGAGGCGGGCTCAGCTGAGGCGAGGCGGGCTCGGCTGAGGCGGGCTCGGCTGAGGCGGGGCTGAGGTGAGGCGGGGCTGGGCTGAGGTGGGGCTGAGGTGAGGCGGGCTCAGCTGAGGTGAGGCGGGCTCAGCTGAGGTGAGGCGGGCTCAGCTGAGGTGAGGCGGGCTCAGCTGAGGCGGCGCGACTGGCGCGGTCGCTCCCAGGAGTCAGTTAGCGTCGGTGGGCGGGGCCAGGCTAACGGCTGCTCTCGCCATTGGCTGCCGCCCCTCCCGGCGGCGGCGATCCCCGCCAATGGCGGAGCAGCTTCCTCCCGTCGCCGGGCCCGCGCTCTCCCATTGGCCGGCGCTGGCGGGGGCGGCCATCGGCGGAGCGGCCCGGGCCCCGCCGCGGACTGCGGGGCGGCGAGCGGCGCTCGGGGCGGGCAGGGGCGCGGGCCGGGCCCCGGCGGGCCCTCCGCATGGACCGCGAGGAGGAGGCGGAGGAGCGCAGGCGGAAGCTGGAGGCCGGCAGGGCCAAGGTGAGGAGGGGCTGGGGCCTTGGCGTGGGGGGTATCCCGGTGTGCGGGGGGGGAGGGGGCGCCCTGCGGTGCCGCCGGGCCCGGGGGCTCCGGAGTCAGCGCTGAGGTGAGTGTTGTTATCGTCGGTGACCGAGGAGCAGCTGAGAGTAAGGCCGTGTGTCGTCCCCTAGAACACTTGCGGTGGGGTTGTTGATCTCTTTTTGTTTCATTGGTTTAGGTGGTTTTTCTTGTTGTTGTTTTGTTTTTCCTCCTCCTTCTCCCGTTTCTACCTCGGGTTCCACTCAGTTACTTGTGGAAATACCGTATTTGTAGGTGAGAAACCTTAGGAAGGGGTGTTGCATGTTTTGCTGCTGCAGTGACGAGTCTGCTTGCCCTCGCATCTGCTGGTGAGTCCCTGGAGAACTAGCCGAGCTGGGCTGGTTTGTCCCCAGTCCTGCTGTTACCGCACCCTTCACACGCTTGGAGCCGTTACGCGCCTTCAACCAGGTGTAGTTTGGTGCGGCTGCGTGGAGAGATCGTGCAACACGACTGATGCAGTGAAGTAACGTTCTCTTAGTAATTATCACCTGCAACTACGTGATGAGCACTTGATGTGTTGTTAACCCGTGTAGTTTGGGCTTTGAGTTGGAAATGGTGTTCAAGAAGCAAGTTACAAATGCCTGATTAGTTTTCTTCTAATTCAGCATTTCTGCTGTTTTTTTTTTTTAGCTGTTATTGTCATGTTTCTCTTTTGGGAAGCTGTTGCTGAGTTAGGCTTGCTGGTCTGCAGCTACAGCTTGTCCCTGTTCTCACCATCCCGGTGTGACTGAAGTGGGGAGCTGTAGCTACAAGGGTATGGCTGAGGCTGCACAGGGTGCTGGGACCTTTGGACAGATCAGATCTTTCCATGATGTGCTGAGCCTTTTCGCCCCTAATATTCCTCCTAGTGACTCTCCCACTGGTGTAGGGGCATGGCCCTATCTGCAGGGGACCTGTCTGGAAATCTAGTTGGTGGAGTGGGAGGTGGCTTGGAGCTGCAGCGTCCGCCTCAGGTCTTTTCTAGCAGTCCCCTGTGTTTCTCTTTCAGCTCTCTCCTCCCAGTGCTGTGTGGAGGACAATTAAAGAGAGTGTTACTGGGAGGGGAGTGGGATGGTGGCTGAAGCTGCACTGAAGCAGCTTGGTGGTGGGCAGTGCAGCTCCTCTGTCCCTGGCCTGTCCCACCCAAGTGCTGCCATGGTTGCCACACTCCCTGTTCCTGTCCAGCAGCTCCTTATCCACTTGCCCTCATAGCCTTGATATGTCCTGTGTGGACACAATCCCTTGTTGGAGAGCACTTGTGTGATTAGTTTTTGGGTTAATACCAAGAGAGGAAACTTAAGAACAGGAGTTCTTCAGGTTGAAAAGTTACGTTAGCAGTAGCAAGACTTAAGTTAACATTTCTTTTGAAACCCTCCTCTCTTAAGTGCAGTATCTGTTTATAGTTAGAAAAATGTGATGGACTTGCCTTGAGTAAGTTATTAGTTCCCACCTGTTGTACAGCTGTTGTTTGCCTTTGGAAAAAAAAAAGACCTAGGGACTTGCATTATATTACAAGTTATGTGTGCAGAGCTTGTGTTGCATTTATTTAAAAAAAAAACAAACAACTGAGTTAAATATATCTCATTTACCATTAAAAAAAAACAACTAGCAGTCCATCAGTGTTGCTATTGCATGGTATCCTATACCTGGTGTACTGTGAGGAGAGGAAAGGGTTTAGGAAGGCAGAAACAGATGTAGTGCTTCCTCTGCTTATTAAAATACAACAGAAATCCATGACATAGCTAGCAGATCATGGGCAATTTTCAAAAAAACACCTGGACAAATGAATGGCAGTAAAACCCATTGGGGCTTATTAGGCACAAATAATAGTATTTTTGGCTCTGGAAGGCAAAAACATGAGCTGTAGATTCCCTAGTGTCCTGACACCAGATTGCTAGAATACATGGCTGTATGCTTGTCCTGGTTTTGTACTGTTGCTTCATATACCTGCTGTTGTAGAGCTAAGTTATGGAATAGGTGCATATTGGGCTGATTACTGGAATAAATACACCCTTGGTCTTACTCAGCATAGACCTTTGTGTGTTCTTAGGCCTAGCAGGATATGGTCATGCTTCCAAGTAGGTGGGCTGTAGACTGTGACTTCCTCTCCATAGCTCATGGTTTTGAAGGCTCTTCTGTATTAGACTAGTAGGGAAATGTCCCTCCTTTTTGTTCTTTTCCTTTTCTTTTTTCTTGTTTTCTTTGTGCTGCCCTCCTCATGAATACAAAAGCCATTTTGAAAGGGAGAAGTGACTGTGAGCAGGTGCAGTATTAGCTTCCTGGGATGTGGGCCTGCAGGAGCTTAAGGTGACCCCATCTCCAGACAGACAGGGAGGTGTTCAGTGTTGATCCAGAACTGCTTCCTGAACCATCTCACCCCCTCCCTGTGAGGGTGCTCACAGTGGCAGGGCTCAGGAGCCTGAGTCCTGGGTGTTGCAGGCCTCTGGTGCCTTTTATTCCAAGAAGTTTTCCCCACTTCATCAGTTGGAGGAAGCTCTAGAAAATACTTCTGGGTTTTGTCTAAGAGCATTTGTGTTTATGTTTACCGTATCTAAGAGGTGGACTGAGGTTTATTTGAACAAGCTGTTTCTGTTTGGTGCTGTTGTAGTTTTCTGCTCTGATCCGTTTTTGGTGGGTGTTTTGTTCTTAGAAGGAGCAGCTGAGGGAACTGGGAGTGTTCAGTCTGGAGAAAAGGAGGCTGAGGGGAGACCTTCTGGCTCTGCAACTGCCTGAGAGGAGGTTGGAATGAGGAGGGGTGTCAGTCTGTTCTCTCAAGTAATAAGCAATAGGACGAGAGGAAATGTTGCACCAGGGAAGGTTTAGTTTGGCTATTAGGATAAATTTCTTTGAGGAAAGAGTGGTCAAGCACTGGAACAGGCTGCCCTGGGAAGTGGTGGAGTCGCCATCCCTGGAGATGTTCAAAACACACGTAGATGTGGCACTTCAGGATATGGTTTAGTTGGCATGGTGGTGTTGGGTTGACAGTTGGACTTGATGACCTTAAAGGTCTTTTCCAACCTTAATGATTCTGCGATTGGTCCTAATTTCTGCAGCATGTAGAGTAGTAAGTCAAGGAGCAAATGACATGAGAGGAAGGCTGGGGAGGGCTGAGCAGTGCTGTGTGTGCTGTGTGTCCTGTCTCCTGTCTCATGCTACTGGTGCCAGTAGGGTTGCAGTGATGTGGTGCAAAGGTGTCAGCACAGCAGTTAATTGAGGATGGAGGTGATATGGGGACCACACAACCAAAATGTTGTTCTGCAATGCTCGTGTGGTGCTGGCCCTACTGATCTGGAGGTGCCTTGGGGATGTTACTTGTAACTGGCTGCGCCTGGTGAAATGAAGTTGCAGTATATTGGTACCTGTGGAAAGTCCACGTGTTCTGTGTGGAGAGCTTCTTTGGATGCGGAGCTGGACAGTCCTGTTGGTGTTCCTGTGGCATTCCATGTCTCGGCTAAAAGTGGAGCTTTTGCCTTTGCATGTGCTGCTAGAAAGCAAACTGAGAATTGGGCCCTCAATGGGATCTCACTGGGTTGGGGGAGAATCAGTGTTTTGTGCTTTCTTCATATGCACACACACTGCTTCGTGTTCCATGTCTGTCTGTGTATCTTATGATACTCTTGAAAGGACACTTACATTCTTGTAGCTAATTAGAGGCTTTGGAAACCTGATACTGCCCCAGCTAGCACTTTTCCCCATCCAGTGATTCCATAAATCTGGAGAGTGTTTAATCCTGGACACTTTGACAGATTGTAAGTCCAGTAGTTCTGTAAAATTTTGGAGCACTTTGGATGATTCGTATTGTAATTTCCTATGTTTAATGAATATTAATGGGGAAAAATAAGTTTTGTTTTCTCTGAGCTTTGCGTTTAAAAATTCACCCTGGCTTCAATGTTAAGTCATGCCAACTTTTGATATTTTCTTGTCAAATACTTGGTCTCCCTTAATGAAGTCATTAACTGCTCTCTATGATGGCCACTCTCTTTGCCTTTTCATTTCACATCTTTGCTGATTGTTTTACTCATGTTTTTACTTTTTTTCCTGCTTCAGCAGCTTCATCTGCTCTCAATTTTTTCTGTAGGCTTCCTCCTGTTCCTTTTCACCATGTTATCAGGTTAATTAGTGCAGTAGCTTTTTTTTTTTTTGACATATGTTGCCATTAGTAAGTGCTGCTGTTAAAACCTGATCTCAGATAATAGCGTTTGTCTCTCACTGCAGCTTTATTTACTGGTCTCTTCATTTTGGTTATCAAAGACAACGCAGCACCTGGCAATCTTTGCTTAATCTGCATTCGGTATTAATAACTAGAGAACATAATCTTACTATTTGTATTAAAACATCTTACCTGCTGATAAGAAGCTGGTGCCTTTCTGGAAACACACCTTTTAAACCAGCTGCTCAGGGTAGCAGATGCCACCGTGGATCTGTTCAGCAGCTAAGCTGCCAGGTAGAAATTGCTATAGTGTCACGAGTGTAAAGGAGAAAGGAATGAACTACATCCATTTCACAAGTTGAATGAAGAGAAAGAGACAAGATTTTTCTGTCAGGTGACTGTTTTACAGGAAAAACAAGCTGACAAGCAGTGCATTCTCATAAATATTGCAGGTAGAACTTGACAATTATGTTTACATCCTGTCATTGTTTGACTGTTTTATCTCATCTCAAGGGTGTGTTAACAGTGCACTTGATAACTTGTGGTTGTAACTGTGGAGAAGGCTTTTTCCTTATGAGAAGGATGCCTGGATTTATGCTGTGAGGGAGATGTTACTTGGAAATGCTGCCTAAATGCAATACTAGAGTTGAAAATACAATAATCCTTTTTAAGCTGTTTAAGGGGCTAAGGAAACTTGGGTAATACATTCTGTCAGTGACATTCTTTGCAAGTCCCTGGTGCTTCATAGAGCTGTGATGCTCTGATAAAGTAGAGCATCTGATTCTCCAACAGAAGAAATTAAAATGACCTGGCTTAATTGATTTTCTATTTATGTACTGTAGGCTGCTTTCTGGCTAGGAAGTTTTGCTATATTTTCTTAAGGGGGTGGCAGGGAAGGAGCGTGAGGATTCACTTCCCGTTAATTTTAATCTTAAAGCTTATGCTGGCCAGGATCTGTTTAGATACATTTCTAGGGGGTTATTGGTTTTTTTCTGTTCTTGCGGGAAGATTGCTCAATTATTATTTTTCACTAGTTATTTTAGCATATTAATACCCCATTCCTTAACTAATCTGTCTTGCTGTAATCCTGGATTGTCATTGACACACAAAGTTTCACTGAGTAAAATCTGATTCTTGCCTTGAAATGAGCCTTTAGTACTGGGGTGAGATTTCTTGCTGAATGGCACAGTTATCCAGCATGTTCTGAACGTGCAGGAAGTAGGAGGATCAAGCAGTTTTTCTGCAGATGTACATATTTTATCAAGACAGGACCTTCGTCACCCATGACTGTGTTAATATTGTGCTACCTTTTCCTCACTTACCTCTCCCTCTGCCTCTTCCAATCTTTCCTGCACAGTTTGCTCACTTCAGACAACGAAAAACCAAAAGTGACCTCTCGCAGTCGCAGAAAAAGACGGCGAAGAGGAAGGGCTCGTCTGTCCACACGCATGACCTTCCGCAGGAAGAGCACGCACCAGCGGCCCAAGATGTTGGTCAAGGTGTAGAGAGTAAGGCTGAAGATGCCACCCTACTGGAGACAGCAACGGAGATGGAGGTAAATCTTAGTATTTCTGGAGTATTTATCACTCCATCTGCAGATAACGAGGATTCCAGGTGATTCATTGGGTATTGGCTCTGGCACTGTCAACAAGCTGCCAATGAGAAGTGTACTGATGTAGTGTCACTTGTAATTCTTTTGCAAAGGTGTGTAAATAACTGAACAAAACTGGAGGGTTTTTCCTAATCAAACCTCATCCAAACATCTCCATTATATGGAGTGGAGTGGGCAGCTGGTGTGGTCAAGGAGCTGTCTGCAGTTAGTCTGCTAATTGTGGTCTGTCGCTGCCATGAACTTCTCTTTGGGCAGGCTTCTGGTTGTCTGGCTGTGACTCCATCAAATGGCAAATCCAGACTGAGAGGCACGAACAAAACTGACAGGACTTTATAATGCACAGCATTAATTTGGTTTTATATCACTTCGCTGGCTCAAATGTGTTTCGTGTTTTCTGAAAACCTATACTTTGTTCCAGCATGCTCTTGGTAGCCATTGTAAAGCCAGCAGAGATGTTACGTTCTCTGACAAATTTGTTTAAAATGTGACTCAGCTTTTGCCTGATCTCTGTCAGCATGTTTGTACTGATGACCTAGAGATAGCCCTGTAGTCATGTCAGTACACAAGAAACAGCTTCTGATACAGCTTGAAGTTAACAGACATCTGCTAATAGATGTACTGCTCTGCCTGAATTAAGCAGTTGCTTTCTTGCTTCAGCTCACAAGCAGTACTTTGATATCAGCTGTGGATTAGGCAGTCATGCTTTCTTTCTCTTTTTTTTTCTCATAATAAAAATAAGCAAAAGGTAGTTTTAAACAGGTTTTTTTTTTATAGGAATCCCATTTGCTTCAGAATTGGTTGGCTAATGCTTTCACAAGCCTCAGAAGCTACAAGGCAACTCTCTGGCTGTGACAAAATGTATCTGTCCTTTTCTGGGAGTTGTGTTTAAGAAGCAGTTTCCCAGTGCATTTTGGCGTGTAGTTTAGGCAGAGATTTGTGAGTTTTGGAGAGTTGGTGCCTGCATAAAAAGCATCTCTCCAGCTGTTGATGTGTTTTCGCAACATTCAAGAATAGCATCAAGCTAGTGTCTTTGCCAGCCTGAAAGAATGGTGGATATAATTTGCATATATTATCCTGTTTTCTGTTGTGAGGTTATCCCTGGTGTATTCAGGATATCCTGAAGGTGATGTTAGCATTGCAAAGGCTTTTATGAGTCTGTGTCTTTTGTGCTGTCTGCACTAAGAAAAAAGCATGCAGTGTTTTGTCACTAAGCCATACCATTGTCAGCAGGGTCCTTATTATATTCACGTACATTTCAGTTAACTAACAAACAAAAATCACTTGCTGCTCTGAAACAGCTTCTGTGAAAATCGTTGGTTTGTGAAGCAAATGGAATTGCTTTCTAGGTTACATGGAGAGGGCACCAGTAGCCACTGGAAACCACTTTATGCAGCTTCAATATACAGGGAGGTGTATGGGCTGCCTTTTGCAGGTAGTGCTGCAGTCATCTTCGTCTTGTGAATTTAGTGAGAGGCTAATATCTGTCAAGATATTAAACTACATGAAGTGTGTGCACTAGAAAATAGTACTGCTTTTTTACTTGTCTGGATGGTTTTATTTATGCATTTATTTCATTCATTTGGCCATGGATGGTCAAGTTTAGCTAAGTTTAGCATTGAAGTCAGTCTCAGTGGTCTGTTGTTGCACAACATGAGCATTCCTGGCTCCTGTGCTTAACGTGCTTCCAAAATAATTCAGCTTTTCCTTACGTACCTTTGAAATGGCCACAATGTAGTCTTTGTTTTGTTTGGTTACTTACCAGGAAAGTGCTGCCTTGTCCAGCTGGGATGTACAGAATGAGCCTGTGGCTGAAGTAAGTGAAATGGAATATATCATTAGTGAAGATGATGGGCTATAGTGAAAGACGGGTATGATAATTAGTTACTAAAATGAGTAGTTCTTGAGCTTTGTTATAAAATGTGATAAAAGTGATGTGATTTCACTGTTTTGCAGTCCAAAACAGGTATTTATCTGTGTGTACATGTGAAATTGGTTGCTCAGAGAAGTGCTTTCAGTGAAATCATGGACCTTGCCCAGTGAAATTTGAATGATGTTTTTAATTGAAAAGTAGGTTAATTCTTTAATTGTTTCATACGCTAAAACCAGAAAGTATTTAAAATAAAATACATGATAGTGGAAACCACAGGGTTCATTGGAGCAGATTCTCCCTTTGTACTTGTATTCTTGTTTTGCTGTTAATGGACACAGAAACTCAGAGTGTGTTGAATATTTATTTGCAATAGCTGCTTACACTTGAGTTGAATGTTAAATCAAGAATGTTGCAGTGTTCTTTTTCCTGTGGATGGACTGTTCTCCAGTCAGCACAGATGTATGGAAAATCCTTGTTTAATTTTGGTAGTATGCCACCCCTGCCCACTTGTAAGCTGGAATGTATTTTAAATCCCAACACGTGTCAGACTGGCACTTTGCCACAGCTGGGTGCTATAGAATCACAAGGTTCTTCTCCCTATTTTTTCTTAGTGCCTTAAAGTACTATATAAAAATTGTTACCTAGGAAAATTTTTTATCTGAAACTTTTAAGAATTAAGGACTTTAATATATTATGTTTCTATTAAATACAAATTCCTAGTGTTGAGTTACTTTTAAAGTAGAATTTGCCTGGATTTGAAGCTTGAATTCATATTCAGAATAATCACAAAGTGGGAATGATACATTGTTTTGATGAATAAATATATTTTTGTTTCTTTTCTGAAGAAAGTTAGAATACATTCTGCTGCAGAACGCAGTGAGCTTGATGCTAAGATGTGTCAGGCGAGGGTAGCTGAGTTAGAGAACAGACTTCTGGAGAAAGAGGAAGCACTCAGAGGACTCACTGCACAGATGGAGCAGCTACAGGAGCAACTTACACAGCACAGGGACTCTATGAAACTTCAGGTGTGTTCTGCAGAGTTGGGTAATGGGGATAATAGTACTTTATTTTAATCCTAAAATATTTAGGAGGTAAAACTCAAGTGTTGGTTTTTATTGAAAAGTACTTTACCTTGCTAATATGTGCTATGAAAAGCAGTCCTGAGGTTTTCCATTTACTAGTGTAGGACTTCATATTGCTTGAATCAAGTGAGAGTAAAATTAAACTTGAAGTGCTTCTATTTATAGAGAGTTTTTATGAAATGCATAGTTCAGTTATTCTGCTGAGAAATAGTTGGACATCTGCTACTAGTTTTTATTGATAATTTTTCTTATTATATTGAGGAATAGGCCTTTACAGAGAACCTGCAAGAATCACCAAGGCAAGTCTAGTTAATTATACATTGATGTAGGGGCTCATTGTAAAAACATGGGACTTGTGCTATTTTGAGTTCCCTTGCTCTAACATTTCTGTGTAAGGAAAGTTATCAGGTCCTTTTGAAGAATAGTTACTTCTCCCTTTCCATGCTGTTTTTCTCCTTCTTGGACTGGGGAAAAACATACATTTCCTGTTGGTGAGAAATAAATTCTAAAAGTTAATGTGGTTAACATAAAATAGGATCATTGTATCCTGTGAGCTTTCTCTCAGCTGAAAAGCAGAGCTGACAGATAGGAAAAACTTAGGGAGTACTAAATATTCATTATATCCTATAGAAAACTTGATTTCTTTTACAAGAGTCACAACATGTTTAAGTATTGATTTAACTACTGGTATCCTATCGTTGGTTTAAAAAGGCACTTTAGATTTGTCATTAGTCAGTGTAAGATTCCTCATTCATCATGCCTGCCATCATGTTCAGACACAAACATTTCTGGTCCTTTGGTGCAAGTTTGTTCTTTTTAAGACTCTTAACAGCTTTCCTTTGAGGAAACTTCCTAATTTGTGAAGAATATTTTGCCCTTCTCATGATTCACATAGGAAGCTACTGTTCAAGAGCAGAACGAAGTCATCAGGAAACTAACAAGCTGCCTTCAAGAGGCGAAGAAGGATCGGGACGACCTCCAAGAGGAGGCTGTGTGTGCAGCTGGTGAGATCCAGGATTTACAGCTTCAGTTACATCAGGTGTGCATCTCCTCCCATTTTTGCTTCCTTACAAAGAGAATAGGAACAGGTTTGGAATATGAACATAAAAACATCTTGAGCTTATCATATAGATCTTCATAGTTCTGGTTGCAGTGCACAGGGAAAATTATTCAAGGAGAGGCAGAGTTTTCTCCAGTTGCTAGGGAGAAATCCTGGAGACATCCTTATATTTTGCACTTACTTGCTTTTGTAACCTTTGGGAGGTAATTACACTTCTTTGTCCGTTAATTTAGCCCTTTTTAGGGAATTTTACCCAATCTGGTCAGTGGTTTGGCATCTGTACACAACAATCACTGTAATGATAGGGGCTCACATGTGATCAGTTCTCCTTGCCTTTGCCAAGGAAAGCTCAGAGTGTGTGCATGGGCAACTCCAACAGCTCAGCTGTTACACAGAAACATGCTACACTGAGACAATGTGACTTGGCTGAAAGAAGGAGGTTTAAAATAATCTGAAGGTGGTTGAAGCAGCTCCTGTGACACAGGAACCTGCTTCAGAGCAACAAGTTGATCAAGCATCCAACTCCTGGACAGTAAAATATACTGTGGCCGTTCCTTTACTTTATTTTTTTTTTAATACCTTATTATTTTTTGGTCATGCTCAGTGTTCTGTTGGGTGTTCTTTCTGAACACCTGTATATTTGTTGTCTGAGGAGCTTTGTAGCATGTACCAAACAGTAATATTTATGTTTATTTACCATTGCAGGTTTGCAAGATTAGCATTGGGCTGGGAGGGAATAAATGTCTTGAATGTCTGGATAGGAAGGGCGGTTTAAAAAATTAAAAAACCCAAACACCTGAGGCTTACTGAAGTTCAAGGGTTATCTTGAAGTAGTCACTCATTCCCTGGAAAATGAATCCTGTGCCAAATGAAATTCTAACTTTGGAAAAGAAGAAAAATACTATTTTCTGTGTACAATTCTGACTGGTGTTGACAAAATATGGGGTAACGGTGACAATTACTTGAGAGATGATTCTTGGGATTTGTTCCAAAAGGCATTGTAAGAAACAATAAAGCCTCTAAATAGCACTTCAGCAAGTTCTAAACAAGACTAGTAATATGATTTAAGTTCTTTGTGGAAGCATGGCAATGTAGATAATAAATTACTAATCCTTTCTTAAATATTATCATCTTAGTTTTAGCAAAGTCATTAGGAAAAGGTTTTAAAAATGAATAAACCATGTTTCATTTTATCCCCATAGGGGAAAATGTTTTCATTTGGAGGGAGATGGAGAGAAAAATACTGTAGTAATATTGAGCTGTAAATCCTTTTCAAAGACTGGTTTTGTTCATTATCTTCTTAGCAGAATCATAGGATCATAGAATCATTTTGGTTGGAAAAGTCCTTTAAGATCTAGTCCAACCATTAACCCGGCACTGCTAAGACCACCACCAGTATGTCCAGTCCATTGGAAGTCCTGCTTTGTTTTAGGGGCTTCATAGAGTTGAATTATCTAATGTTTAATCTTTACAGTAAGTAATAGTATCTAAAACGTGACCAATGTTGCCTGACTTTTTAGGGAGACTCTTATTCATTGAGAATGAAAGACTTAGGGTAAATATGTAGTAAATTAATACATTATCTTTTATGCAGAGTGACACTTGTGTCTGAGTTACTCTGATATAAGCTTTCTTCTGACTAAATACCCTTATGTGTTCAGGTTAATGAGATGCTGAGGAATAAAAGCTCTGAGAAAAATGAAGTGTTAGAAGCTCAGCAGCAGATGTCCTTGTTTCAAAACCGTCTGGAAGAGCAAAATACACATTTGGAGATGCTGCGTCAGAAAGCTCATGACCTGGAACTACAGCTTGAGTCTTCTCAAAAGGTAAAAACTGTTTAAAGTACCTTTATAATTATAAGTTCTAGGCTTTTAGCATTTTTTTGTGTTTCTGTTAGCCAAGGAAGTCTTGCAGGAAGAGCCTGCAATAAACATTTGTGCATGAGGTAACATTGATGCTTCAGGAATAAAACCACACTTTAGTATGGAACTAAAAATCTATTATTCTGAAAGGTGGTGACATTCAGTTTAGGCACAATAGCTGCTCTCAATTTAAGATTTTTTAGTATGAAATAAGGATTTGGTTCTGTTGCAGCAAGTCCAGAGGAGGCCATGGAGATGATCAGGGGGCTGGAGCAGCTCTGGTCTGGAGACAGGCTGAGGAAGTTGAGGTTGTTCAGCATGGAGAAGAGGAGGCTCCAGGAAGACCTTAGAGCACCTTCCAGTGCCTGAAGGGGCTCCAGGAAAGCTGGGGAGGGACTTGGGACAAGAGCAGGGAGGGATAAGATGAAGGGGAATGGCTTCAAGCTGAAAGAGGGGAGATTTAGGTTAGACATTAGGAGGAAATTCTTTCCTGAGAAGGTGGTGAAACACAGGCCCAGGTTGCCCAGGGAAGCTGTGGCTGCCCCATCCCTGGCAGTGTTGAAGGGCAGGTTGGATGGGGCTTGGAGCAACCTGGGCTGGTAGGAGGTGTCCCTGCCCATGGTGAAGGAGTTGGAACTCAGTGGTCCTCAAGGTCCCTTCCAACCCAACCATTCCATGATTCTGACTCTTTGAAATTTGCTTATTTATTGCAATTACTCCATCTGTTTCTGCTGCAGAAGAAAGTTTTGCTAAAGAAGAACTTTAACTCTGTCACTCTACTGTTATAAAACATTAACAAGTTTCCATCAGGAGGAAGTCCCTCTGGTGTTTGTTGAACTGAGACAAGTGGGAGCATAACTGACAGGGCCTTGCAGTGGGGTGAAGCTTGCTGGCTATGCTGTGTGGTCATGTAACAATACATTTAGGTTCCTAGATGAGAGGCAAAGTGAACTGTATCTAAACGTGTTAGTTGCAAATATAAAACAAAGTTAAAAGCTTGTGTGGGAATATTTTGATGTCATCATTTCAGAAACAAGCATTATGAATGAAGAAACTCAAAAAGCACATAACAGATACTTATTTTATATAATACATATTTCAGATTTGATGATAACTCTCCCTGCTGTCAGGGGATTGTCATGAAAAAAGTCTTTTCCTTTAGAAACAAATTTATAGGGATTTTTATTACTAGCATCTAGTAAAGGAGTAGCTTAAAAGGGCTGATTTCTTTGAAGCACATAACCAGCAATGCTGAAGGTAGAAGCTTTCAACTTCTAAGTAAGCCAGATGAGTTGAAGTTTGACATGGTTGTTCTGTTGGCCAAGTCCTGCCTGTGGGAAGTGTTTTCTCTGTGCAACTGGATGTGAGATGGAGAGGTGTGTGTAGCTGTGATTCCTATTTTTATATTTAATTAAAATACCCAAAATTTGTTACGTCTGCTATTTTCTTTCTCTTTGGAGTCAGTGACATTTGTTATTGCTTGGACAATTCATACTTGTTGCCACACTTGAAGAGTGTTTCAGTAGTACTTTCCATTCTCAAAGATGTGCTTAAAAATCCTGTTGTCTAGGCCAATGATACACTCAGCACTGAACAGTAAATAGTATTTGTGAAGATACATGAAAAATATGAGGCTTAAGGAGATTAAAACACATGATATTTCCATGGCATATTTCATATGATAATATTTTATTTTTAAGAATGCCAAAGATAAAGAAAATCTTCTTTTGCAAATGGAAGAGGATATGAAAGATACAATGCAACAGCTGTGCAAAAGCATGGGAGAAAAAGAACAACATATTAAAAGTCTTCAGGATCTAGTGACATCGGAAAGATTAAGCTTGTCTGTCCTACAAGACACCCTTTCTCTCCGGGACTCAGAAATCACTGAATTAAAAAATGAAATAGCTGGATCCAAAATGAAAGAACAGCAATGTATTGAAGAACTGAAAACCAGTCATGAAAAGGATACTTGCAGACAGTTGGAGAACCTGAGGGCTGAGCTGGAGAAGTGCCGCAGAAGAGAGGTTGCAGAAGTCAGGCAGGCATATGAAGAAAAAATAATTTTAAAATATAAGAATGGACTTGAACAGTTAAAAAAAGAACTCTGTGCTCTGAATTCTGAAGAGCACATTCAGAAGTTGAATGGCATAATAATTGATTTAAATAATAGTCTTAGTCAATCTGAAATTGATAAAGAAAATTTAAGAAGGAAACTTGAAAACCAGCAGGAAGACTTCCAGAGAGCAAAATCTGAAATTGAGACTAAATATGAGGATTTAATTGGTGGTCTCAAGTCTCAACTCTCTGATGCAAAAGAGCAAGTCAAGGAAGCCCAGCGATATAAACAAGAAAAACAGTCCTTGAAGGAAGAGATTCAGAAACTGAATTCTTTCATTCAGAGATTAAAAGAGAAACAATTTTATGAGGCTGAAAAGAGTATAGATGCAAGGCAAAAGCATGATGAAAAGATTGCCTCCAATAAAAAGCTAAGGAAATTGAAGGAAAATCAGATTTTACCAACAGTGTCGCAGTTGCAGAGCACAGAGCTTGAGATCGCGTGGAATAAAGAGCAGCAGTTGAAAGGTCAAGTTGAGCTAGTTCATGAAGAACTGGAGTTACAGGATGACATGGGAGCAGACTCCTTGAGGGACCCATTAGAAGAAATTATAAATTCCAAGAGGACAGAGAATAATGAGGGTAGTGAAGGAGAGGACCTGTCTGAAGAACACTTGTCAGAACTAGAGCTTCTCAGTGGGGCTGAAGGCTTGTTGGCTAAGTACCTCATCTCCACAGAGGGACAAGAGTCATGTGTGTCCAGCACTTCTGAAGGTGAGGCCATTGAAGAAGGTAGATGCAGTAGGTATGGGTTAGACAGTAGTTTACTTCAAGAGCCTGATAGAGATTTTATACCTCCTCTGTTAAACTTTGGCCTTGATGAGGAAATGTGTCCTAGCAGTTTGGCTCAAGAGGCTTTTGAAGAGACTGAGGTGGGAGCAGAGGGCTTTGTTTCATTTTTGTCAGATAGCTCCCTGCAGCAAAACAAAATAAGTGACCACAGTGACATTAAGGATGATGAGGCAGCTTGTTTATTAGAGAGATGTGTGAAGCTAACTGAGCAGCTCCATGAGAAGGAATCAGCCTTGAAGAAGTCTTATCAGGAGACCCAAGAAGCTGTTGGAAAATGGGAAAAAGTAATGGCTGAGCTGTCTTCTCTGCATGTAGAACTGGATGAGGAGCGTGAGGCACGGATCCATTGTGAAAAAGAACTTCTTCAAAAAACAGAGAAGGAGAGAGAACTTGAAAATAAAATATTGTTTCTAGTAAAGCAGCAGGGTGGGGATAGAGGCCAACCTTATGGTGCTGTAGAGCCTTTAACACAAGTGTCAAAATCCTCTACCTGGCAAGAAATGGTGAAGGACCTCCAGGAGGAAAAAGAAATGTTGATGGTGCGGCTGCGAACTCAGGAGCAACTAGTGAAAGAGGTTCAAGAGCAGAAAACAGCTTCTGATTCTGTGACAAGTGAAGTACAGTCTCTCTTTGGCCGTCAGTTGGCTGTTTTGCAAAGTCAGAGGGATCAAATGCAAAGCCAGCTTGACGCTCAGAGGGCTAAAAACCAGACAATAGCAGAGCTGCTTGGTCAGAAAACTGTATCTGAAGAGACATTGCTGAAAGAACAGGAGTTGCTCAAAGCTGAAATCAATAATAAAGAAGAAAATCTAGCACTGTTACTGAAGGAAAAAGCAGCCTTAGGAGAGAGATTATCTGGCATGGAGGGGGATCTGGTAAAAGCAGACAAAGCACTAGCAGAGAACGCTGGCATCATTGGGGATCTTGAGAAACACATACATGAACTTAGTGCTGAAGTGAAAAACCTCAAAGAAATACAGGAGTGTGAAAGACTGGGATATGAAGACAGATTAAACTTCAGCAAGCTGGAAATTCAGAAGCTTAATGCTGAAATAAAGGCAAAAAGTACTGAATACAGTGAGAAAAAAAGCCAGTTGGCAGAAGAAATTGCCCACTTGAAGCAGGTCCGTTGGGAGCTGGAGACTCGCTTGCAGGAGTCCCTTCAGTCTGCACAAGCTGTGCAGGAGGCACAGTCTGAGATGGTGAAACATTACAAGGAGGAGATGGATAAAATGGAGACTCAGCACCTGGCCCAGTTAACTAAAGTGAGTTGGACACATAGGAAGAGGGTAGGAAACCCTGCGAATGGCAGGAGTCTTGGCATTTCGCAACGCTTAAGGTAGTAATTGCAAATGTCTGAATGCCTGTTTTCAGATAGAAGAGTTAAATGCTGAAATAAAAGATAAAGTGGAAAACCAGCAGAAGTTGGAAGAAGAAAGAAAGGAACAGATTGCTTTCATAAAAAAGGTAAAGGCTGTAATTGGGTTTATTTCAGAAAAATAGACTCACTTTGTGTTGTTTGTCGTTTAAGCAGTATAAATGTTTTAGAGAAGCAAAAATCTATTGTTTTCCTGTGGAGTCCTTGATTTGGGGTCAGGAGGAGGGGAGTGTTCTGGCTCAAGACTCTACTAGGGGCTAACGAGCCATGTTTTGAAGAAAGCTCTTTCTCTGCAGGTGCACGAACGAGAGCACGATCGTGAAATCTCTGAACTGGTGACTAGACACCAAAAGGAAATGGAGAAGGTCCGTGCTGAGCTAAAAAAAGAACAGCAGCACCTGTTGGATGAATTTCAGAAGCAAATGGCAGCTGCACACAAAGCAGAGCTGGAGCAAGCGCAGCTTCAGTCACAGGTGAAAAACCCCACAGGGCTCACCTGTGTTACCCAGCTGTTGCAGAAAAAGGATCCTTGCATACAATGTGTGCTGTTCTATGTAGTGCTGTGACTGAAAAATTAGGAGTATTCCCTTGGTGGGTGGTACTAGATACTTTCTACATTCTCCAGGATTCTTGTTGTCATTGTGTATTAACATTAATTCTGAAGAAAACTGAGTGCTTAAATGAATGCGTTTCTAAAAAAAACAGCAACAAACACCTACTTTTTCATTTTCCACGTCTTAATAAATTTAACAAAAATTACTAAAATTCATTAAAATTTAAAATAAACCCCTCCCACTTTTCAAGTTTCCCATTACTGTCATTAGGAATGTTTTCATGCTAAACTTAAACATGTGAAATTGACATTTTCCTCTAAACATTTACTGGGTTTTTGAACACTTCCACTAAATCAAAGTGGAAATGAAAAGAATGTATCTAGTATTAGGTCTTACTGGAAGATGTCTGTGTACTGTTTAGTTTATTTAAGAACTGAAGTTTGATTGGTCTGTTTTAGCAGCCATTTCTAAGTGTTGGATATTCCTTTTTTTTTCCATGAGACAGGATGAATTTTACTTCTACTTTCTCAACGCCGCTTCAGACTTTTTGCTTTTTAACAAATTATAACCAATAGCAAATAGGAGGAGATTTCTAACAGATGGGGAAAGGCTGGGGTGAGCTTTGCTCTGGTGACATTGTGAGGGAGTGGACAGTTGGAAGGTATTTGGTAGATGAAGTCAAGAGGTAAGGAACACCTTTTACTGTGCACTTAAAATGTGATGCGAATCTCACTGTGACAAAAGTCAGCTTATTTTCAGGGTTCCATCCCTGCCATGAAGAAGCACTTTTCAGACACAGAAAGGCAAAACTTAGGCGTTTTGATGTGGGAAACTGTTCTTTTCTTCCCCGCATAAGTCTAAACAGAGAACAATTGAAAGTGAAACTGGTCATGAGGAAAGCGAACACATTTCATTAGAGGGGAATGAAAGACCCTTCTTCTTCTCCATTACAGACACTGCACAGCCTTGAACTGGAAGCCTTACGCCTAAGCTTAAACAACATGCACACCTCCCAGCTGGAGCTTACCCAGTCAAACCTGAGGAAAGAAAAGGAAACTGCCCTGGTGGAGCTGCGGGAGATGCTGAACGACAAGCGGGCTCAGGAGGTGGCCATTCTGCAAAGCCGCCATCAGCTGGAGGCAGAGAAGATGAAAGAGCAGTGTCTGAAGGAAAAAGAAGACCTGAAGTCAAAATATCAGCAAGAACTAGGTATTAAAACTAGGCAATAATGGAATTGCAATCCCATCAATGTTTTTCTTCCTCCACAAGGTCCTGTCATGGAGCTGGCCTTTTGAGTGACAGCTGGTCGCTTGGATAGGGACAGAAGCTGGTGTGTGCAAGGCTGCACAGCTTACATGCCAAAATGAAGCTGTCCAGACCTAAGTTTAATTTTTCTTAAGCTATATGGGTGTTCTGCTGCTGCTTCTGTAAAATAACAGTGTAATGAGCTAGTTGCTTTCAGGAGGCATTAGACAGAGCTCCTCTAAAAAACTGCAAGTGCAAAGAGTTGAGCTCTTATCCCTTATGTGTCTTAAGTGTTTTATTGTCCTGGGTCAGCACTGACTGCTGTTGTGTGTCTGAAAAGATATGGAAATGCTTCCTGGTTTATCCTCTCAGTGGTTTCAAAAGGAGGACAGAGGAGTGAGCTGAAGGGCTCATTGAGAACCTGCAACTAGGTGTCCTTTGTTGCATGTGTTTGATATAAGATTGAATTTTGACATCAGCAAGAGGAAGGCTATACTTGATAGTACTTAAGGCCTACTGATGGAGCTCTGGTAGAGTTTGAGGAATTTCTGGAGAAATGTGAGGGTTGCAGAAATTCACTAAAGAAGTTTTGGAACCATTCCTTCACTGAGAGAAAAAGAATATTTTAAGGCTGTGTCTTTTTGACCTGAGAGTAGGAAATAATTTGTTATCAGCAATAATGGAGTGAACTGGTGGCATGGTGGGATTTGGGAGCAGGAGATCTGTATCCAGTTCTTAAGATCAGTGCTGTTTACATGTGTTTTGGCAGTATAGCTTAATAAGCGCATAACAGCCTTATAAAAGTTTGAATTTAGGGGCTGAGAAGGAGAATCGGATTAGATGATGCAGGAGACCTGTTGGGGACTTGTGGGTAGTGTTACCTAGGGGGCTAGTATAAAGACATTTCAGGGAAGGCAAGGGCTGGGCATGACCTGTCTTTTAACTGATATTTCTTCCTCTACTGGACCCTTAGATGGGTATCTGGCACCATTTTAGTCTCTTGAGTTCTCATTTCTTACTGAAAGACTTGCAATAAAGTTGTAAGCTCAGGTGACAGTCCATGGAAGCTGTGAGAAGCGGACTAGGCCTTTACAGGGTTCCTACAGGTCAGGAAAGGTGCTGAACAAGAAGTTGAAATGAATCTGAAAAAAAAATTGAGCAGAAAACAGCATCTGCCTTGCATTCTGTTTCCTAAGCAGGAAGTAGGAGGTTTCCTGCTTCCTTCTGCTGCCTGCTATTCTTTTGCTGTGTCTCTCGAGACTGAGATGATTCAAGCACTTAATAGTGATGTGCAGTGAAATGCTAACATCCAGAGTGACACTGATGAGCATTTGAATTTATATCTTCAGGAATAAAGGTGTGTAGGGGAGTGGTGGGTTGTTGTGTTTTCTTTCTACAGAGAGCATTACACTAAAAAAAAAAGACTTTCCTTTGCTAATTAAGCTGAACTTAACCTTCAGGGTTGTCTTTGCAGTTGTAACTTCTAGATGCTTATTTTCTAAAACAAAAGTGAATTCCTGGGGTGTAGCATAACAGGAGACTTGGACAGAATGTGGTACCTTGCACTTCTGCATGCCTTCCTATTCAAGCCCTGAATTTGATTCCCAACCTGGTAATCTCATCCATATTTCTACTTAAAATTTAATCATAACATTTTATGCAACTTTATTAATAATTAGTATTTTATTTCACAGTTGATCAGAGAAAGAAAATAGAATTGGAAATGGAAGAGACACATATCCAGGCTTTAGAGGTACAAATTCAGTTCTTCATACAAGAAAAAACTTCTTTCAGTCTACTACATGTTTATTTTAGAAGGCAAATGGAGGAGGAAATATGGGGGGGAAAAAGGTACTAATTTACTAAATGTGTTTGCTCTCTTAGAGTCTTAAAAGAGACTGGCAATTGGAGTCTGAGATGCGTTTGGAAAGCACACGTGAAGAACTGTCTGAAAAACACCAGACTGAAATGGTGGAACTGCAGAAAACTCTGGAAATGGAATTGGAAAAAGTCAAAACAGAGCTGGAGCTTCTTTCTCTTGAGAATGAACAGTCTAAAAGTAAGTGCCATGGTCTGGGAAGCAATTGTCCATGTTGAGCAATGGCAAAGCGAACCAAGTGTTTTTAGAACCTATGTAAAAGGCAAGTACAAGATATATCCATGTACTCTTACTTGAAAACTGGGCTGATGGCAAAAGACTGTGTAGAAAACAGGATGTAAATAAAAAATTATTTAAAGCCTCGTTAGCTGCCTTGCCTTTGGAATTCCAGGGAATATGAGCTGGAGTGTTTTCCTATTAAAGGGAGGTGCTGTTTTCCAATTAATATCAATAGAATCCATAGAAGGTTCTACTAACAAAAGAATGGGTTTGGATTGTGAATATTTAAAGCTTGATGGGACAGTAACTTTTTGAAATACTGTTCTGGAAGTGATGTTTTTGAGACTGTTGTAATTGGAGTTTTCATTAACTTGAAGAACAAAATCTGGATGAGTACCTAGGCAGGTACCTCTCTTTGCCTTTTGCTGAGGTGCAGGTGGGAGAGAGGACTATGAAAAGCTTGTGTAGGTCTCTCATATCTGACACGTTTGACAAGATAGTGGTTGACTGGCACAATTACTGTCAGTGATCCCATGAAAGAAGCCGTGGGATGTTGTGTGCCATAGAGTGAGAAGAGAGAGCCAGTCAGGTTGCCTGGCTCTGAGGCAGTCTGCAGGTGGGAGGCATGGGGAGTAAGACTCTCCAGATAGCTGGAACTGCAGTGCTAAGGGCACTGGATGATTCCTTTTCAACTTGCCGAGGCCTGTGCACCCCGTGCAGCTTACTGTGACTGGGATGTGGTCACTTGATTGCAGATTCTTTCTGGGACGGTCAAGATTTGTTGGCCAAATGAGGTAGCAGCAAGTTCACAGGGGTTCAGAGAGTGCCCAGTGCTGAGGCAGAGCACACTTGGCGTGAGCTCTCCTAGTCCTTCCCATTCATCTCTCTGCATGCTGCAGAGTGTGGTCATTGGAGAAATTCTGTGTTTGCAGGCTGTGAAGAACTGCTGCATTCCTTGTTCCAGGGATGTGCCTCTACCTCATCTATGCAGAGAGCAGATCTCATCCCTCTGGCTGTTGGTTCCCTCTTGGCTAACAGTGTGGGATGCAGAGAACTAGGAAGCACTGTGGCAAAGTGTTTGAATTTCAAGTACTTGACTATTCAAGTATTTTTTGCAATTCCCTGTAAGCTAGTGTGCTAGTCAGAGACATGCCTTTCTATTTTACTTTCACTGAAGTTATACAGGTTATTCAGAAACCAGGATGGTGGTATAACAGAACTAATTTTTAATTTTAGCAAAATGTGTAGACCTGGAGAAGCAACACCAGTTGGCCGTTACACAATTACAAGAACAGCTGCAGACTGAACATACCCAACACCTAGAAGATGTGAAGAAGAGCCAAGGAAAAGAACAGACTCTTCAGAAGGAGGTAAGATAGGTTTCTTTGTGTTTTGAATGATTGATTGCCCTATATATAATATAACAAAAACGGAACCATCTACATATAATTGAGCAACTTTTTTGTATTTAGGGATTTTACTGAAGAACTAAAATGTATCTCATAAAGTAGATAAATACTCTGGGAGTTTATAAAGCTGTTTTTCTGAATGCAATTGCCTGTGTGCCATTTGGTGCTTCTTCTGTATTTACATGCTGAATTTTCTGGTTTCTGTGTTCCATTAATTTTTGCCAGTGATGATAAACATGGATCAGGAATAAACTCCTCCCTTTGAGAGGAGCAGGTCTAACCATTAAGTGCTACTCGCTATCCCTGGGTCAGGAGCTGAGAGTCTGGTTGTCACCCAGTATTTCCACCTGTTTCTGACAGAACTGCCTGTTGCATAAAAAACAAACATTTAGAACAAAATTGTTTTTAAATGTTTTGCACAGCTGGAGGAGCTTCAGGTCAGGCATGAAGAGCTCAAGGCTCAGTCACAAGAAGAAATCCGGCAGCTTTGGTCTCAGCTCGACAGTACCCGAGCAAATCGGCAGGAGCTCAGTGGTATGTTCAGAACTGACACTTGTAATTTTTTACCTCTTCTCCATGTAGAAGTACACCACAGTATTGACATGAAATACTTCTAACAATGTACTGCAAACACACAGGTAGGTCACAGGAGCATCAGTGCGTTGTGCTGTAGTAAGCTGTTTCTGAAGTGAGAGGTGATTCGGTGTCAGATGACTGGTTGTTTTTGCAACGTCAAAAAGCATGGTGTGGCTGTGGGGAACAGCTCCCTCCTGCTGTTCCTCTTCCCACAGTGTTCCAGCATCCTGTAAAAATCTTCAGTGAAAAAGAAATACTTTTCATTGCAATGTAAAATTATGTATAATGTAGTTAGGTTAAATGGAGAAGATACTGATCAGTGCAATAACTTGCTCCTGTTTGTATGAATATATGCATGGAAGTGGGTAGGAATTCAACTGAGAACTGTCCACTGAAGGTAGATCACCACTTAGTGTGTGACTTTGAGTGGTTTATTGTGACTATGATGTATTTTCTTTTATTTGGAGATAAGTAAGAGACCAGTCTGCTTTAAAAGAAAAAGGCAGAAACACTTTCCAATTGTGTAATTAGATTATATCTGGAAGTAGAAGTTACTTTTTTTCCTCTTTCACATTTGAGGTGAGATAAACAAAATGCTTTTTCATTGACACTCCAAAGGAAGATTCACCATCTTCTGAAAGACTTTTCACTTTAACCCAGGGATTCTTCTCTATATTTTAAAGATATTTATATTTAGAAAAGAAAATAAAAACATTCAGGTGCTACTTCTGAAATAAAAATTGAACAATAATGTGGGGGTTTTTTTTCCTGAAGGGCTAAAAATAATTTCCCTTTTCCATAACAATGCTTCTGTTTAAAAAATAAACAAATCCCCTAAACCTAAAGGCCAAATACAAAAGAAAAACATTGTGCAGAGCAATTAAGCATGAATAGCTTTGGGTTTGTTTTTGTTATTTTTTTTAGGTTAGTCTTAAGTGTATCTTTATTGAGCTTATGAAAGCTTTAATGCTTGAGAGAAATTAGTGAATTTGAAATCTGGCACTCTGTGCTTTGTGAACCTTGAGATACCTGATTCAAGATTTAGGTGCATTAAAGCAGTTAAATTCACAGTGTAGTAATCGGAGATGACACATTTTTGGTTGAAATTAAGCAGAACATGTCTCAGATGTGTGTGTACAAACAGATACATGGAAGAAGAAATTCTGGAACAATAAAAACGCCAGAGACAAAGTCATTAACCTTGGCTCTGTGTGTTCACCTCGTACTGAAACTAACACTAAGGGGTAGTTGAAGCATGTTACATCTGCCTTTTGCTGTAAATGCAATTTCAGATTTTCTATAGAATGTAACTAGGTAGCTTTTGCAGTATAATAGGGTTTTGTGAGGATTTTCATTTTTTAGTGCGTTTTTGGTCATAAATTGAATACGTACTTTTTCTATCTAGTCAGACTTTACCCTGGCTGTTTCAGATCTCTGTTTTGATATTACAGTATTCTAGCAGATAGCATTGTCAGGAATTCTTGTATTTCCTCTCTGTAGCCCTAATCTTAATTAACATCTCAAATGTCTTTCCATGTTTCTAATCACTCACGTTCACATTCTTTGGACCCTTTCTATTTCTTCTTCATCTTGCTTGAGATGGGGAGACCAGAATGCAAGCCCATGATCCAGGTGAGGATATCTCCTTTGGTGTGTGAGTCCTTACAGTTGTTTTGTTTTACTCTGCTTTTCTTCACTTGAGTGATCATTTGCCAATGCATTTGAATTGGTTTGAGGACTCCTGGTGGTGGGTTCAAGCCACAGCAGCTGGACAATAGGATTGCTTCTCTAATGTAAGAGTGATATGCCAGTTCAAAACTGTTGAACACTTCTCCTGGCTTATTTTGTGCTGGCAGACTGCAGGTGAGGCAAAATCTCCCTGTGGCAGATTGGATTTTCCCTCCCAGTCCCATTAGTGGTGTTACTAGTCCCTGCTTGTCACTTGATTCCACAGGTCCCTGTGCTTGGCAGCAGCTCCCTTTGGAAGCAGGCTTGGTGCCATCTACTTACTCTTTCTGTTTGCATGTTTGCTGTGAGACTTTTTCATTGCCATGTGTGCATTTTTTTGTTTGCTCCACAAAAACACACTGACAATCAGCTCTATTGCTTCCTGGGTGGCATCCTCTCTTTCCATAAATGTTTCTGGGGTTTTTCTTCTTGCATGACGTAAGCAGATGCTTTTCCCAAGATCTTTCTTCTTGAAAGGCAGTTCATCTTCAGTTGATTCTATAGGGATTCAGCTAACTTCAGTCATCTAGGAAGTGGAGCCATCTGGGAATCTTTTTTTAATTCCCTCTTACGACTTTTGTGGTTTTTTTCCTGCCTTTTCACTTGCTGTATGTTACAGCTTCTTTAAAACAGAACATGGAGAAGAAAACTCTGAGAGTTCATAAGTATGCTGCAGTGCTGGCCATTGCCCTCACTGCCTGGAAGGAGGGTGCCTTGCTGAATCAGCCTTGGTCACTGTTCTCTACTGCATTCTTTTTATTTTTTTACATTATTTTATTTGTTGGATGGTTCTTTTTAATTCAATTAGCTTACCCCTTCCTTGAGCTAATGATGGGTAGTCAAACCATCATCACTAAAGGAATCCAGAATGGATTTTTATTTTTTCTTTCTTGTGACTTTGTTTTCTGCATAGTTTGTGCTAAAGTTGATTTTGTTGGTTGCATAATTTTCCCTGGAGCAAATAAAATGTTCTTGGCCAAACGATTTCTTCTGGTTGCTACAACAAGCAGATGTGAAAGTTGAGCAGTATTGCAGGACTCTGCATGTCGCTGGCCCAGACCTGAAGCACAAGGAGACAAGGAGGGCATTGCAGTCTGCTGGTAGTTGTGATTCTAGCAATGAGGATGGTTTCTCTGAATGCAGTATGAATGCAGAACATGGTTTTGCTGTCTTCTGAGGAAGAAGGGTTTTATCTTCCAGAAGTTAATCATCTCACGTAACTTGTGGGATAGCACTTCACTGCTTTCTTAAAATCTAAAAGATTTTCACAGAATGACTCAGCCTACAGATTTGTACATCTGAGTACTTGTGTTGGTTTTGCTTCCACCCCAGAGCTAAAAGAGCAGCTCCTGGCTCGTGCATCACGGGTGGAAGAGATAGAGCACTTAAAACAAGAATTTGAACAGCAGCGACAGCAAAGAAGAAGTGAGCATGAAGCTGAACTGGAGCAACTGAGACTTTATTTTGAAACAAAGTTAAGAGTTGCTGAAGAAAACTACAGAGAAGAATTGACTTTGCTGCATCAGAGACTGCAAGAACTGAAGGAATATCCACTGTCAGAGTTGGAAGTGAGTCAAGATCCAGCTGGGGACAACAGGTGATCTATTATTTTCCTTTCATCTCCTGTTAGGAAAGCATGCTTCCATTCTCTTTTTGAGTATATAAAAGATGTGGTAGCATCTAAATATATTTGGGTTGGGCATTAGGTTGAAAGCACAGTGATGGAAGTCATGAGTGCACAGTCCTGAGCAGTTGTTCTGGCTGCCCTGTGTCTACTTTCAGTAGTACATCGTAAGTCACCAAGTTAATTTAACTTAATTTGTGACACATGGTACAATCTTCAACTTTAAAATGCTTTTCTCAGTTCTTCTATTGCAGTTTTTGAAGAGGCTGCTGAGAGAGAGAGAAGGGATGCACTTGGTCAGCTAAATCAACAGCTGGAGCAACATCAGGTAGTATTTTTGATATATCGAAGTTCTGTTGTCCATTACATGACCTGCATAAAAATTGATGTCTGATTCCTGGCTCTTAGCAGAACATTGATTAATTTGAGACATTTATTAAGGTTTAATTATTTTTAATTAATTAATTATAATTTAATTAATTCATTATTGTAAATTAGCAACTTGAAATTCTTCTCAGCATAGCAGAACTGATGAAATATGGTGTTCTGTAACTTTGTGTCCTCCGGGTGGCAGGAACTGAGCAAAATCAGATACAAGCCTGTCAAACAGTTGCCTTGCTGTGCAGCTCATGTGGTGCTGTTGGTGAAATACTCCCATCATGGTTTCTTGAAAGCTGAAGATGTCTTTCTAACCCATTTCTTACGTAGGAGGAACTTGCCTGTTTGCAGGCAGAACTTAAAGAGCAACACAGGCATGAATTAGATTCCTTAAGGTCTTCCCTTGCACTGCAATATAAAGAGGACATAATGAAAATGAAGATGGATCTGTCAGACAAATATGTAACAGAAATTGAGGAAATGAAAAGAAAGCATTGCTTAGAACTTGAGCAGCTCCGTGCCCGACTTTCAGAAGCACATATTAAAGGTAAGATGGGCTGACAGGCTTGAAAGTACAATGGTAAGCTGCTTGCATGGCTTATATTTTTCTTTAAATATTTAAAGGCTTGTTTGAAGAAGTCTTCCATTTATTATTAGTTTACTCCAAACCACAGGGAGTGCTTAGCACGTGTTAATCCCTGGCTTTGAGCACTTCGCTTTTTGACTTTATTGACCTGTTGAGTTGGACATCCAGAGATGTGGTGACCCGGGGCTGATTATTCTGTAGTAAAACCTACTACAACTGTGGACTGGTTGCTAAAAGGAGTTGATCAGGTTTCCATTCTTGATGCCTAGAAGGGCACTGTCAATTCCTGAGTTAATACTTCTTGAAAATTTCTTAGTGTTTTCTGTCAGCTATGTTCAATGTCTCTTGTATGTGCATGAAATGGGTCCGTTCTCACTTGTTCTGTGTTCCATGCCTTTTTTACTTGGGTTCCTTTTGTGGGTTTGACAGTGCTCTGCTCATGTAACATTAATAATTCCTTCCTGTGTTTGCCAAGCTGGCATACGTTCTGGGATGAAATTTTTATACAAAGAGAAAAGTAATTTTAGGGAGCAGAATTTCTACCAGCATCTTTTGTTGTAGGGTTCAGGTTAAAATTCCTCTTTGGGCTAAATTTAATGAGACATCCTGTGTGTGGGTTTATGTAATTTCTTAACAGTTGCTGCTTTTATTGGAATTGTAATTTATAGAAGTATACTGCCTTGAATGGGTTCAATATGAAATGTATATATTATTGAGGTGCAAGTAAGGGATCATGGCAGTTGTTTCTGCAGCCTCTTTCTGGAAGCACAGAATGGTACACAGACATTTGAACTCATCATCCATAACTTACACTTAACTATATCACACACGTGGCTGGAACTGTTTTGCACTCTCTTGATTAGAAGGATCAGTACAACTTCCTTAGTTTGAAGTGATATTTCTTACCTTCATGTATTTGTTTTTAATACTAGACAGTAAATAAAAACTGCTTAAATTAGAACGTTTAAAGATTCATCCCATGTGCTTTTTGGGGAAGTGCCTTATGTAAATAGTGTGTGTAAAAGAGGAGATAAAACTTGCATAAATCTACTGCTGAGAGGAGGGAGGTCCTGCCACAGGTTTCATGATCCTTCCCCATTGTTCTGTGTTGGTTGACACTGATAAATATCAAAGGTGGTGATAAATGGGAACAGGGCACAAAATCGTCCTGGTAAGGGATTCTTGTTGGTTGTAGCTAGTATGGCTACTGATAAACTGCACAGCTGACAGCGTTCAGCTTTATTTATGTGCATTAATAGGACCTGTTAAAGGCAAATAAATTCCAGAATGTCTGTGTTGTTTTTTTTCATTCCAGAAATCACCAAACTGCGCTTACAAAGTGCTCAAGATGCTGCACGTCAGGTTGAAATGGAGGTGGCTACACGAGTGTCTGAGCTGGAGGAAGAGCACAGAGCTAAGCTCTCTCTCCTCCACTCTGAGAAACAACATATTGCAGGGCTTCTGGAGGAGACAGAGCATTTAAAGGAAGAGATAACGAAACAAAAAGATCTTTCTGTGCAGAATGAAAAGCATCTGAAAGAGGAAATGGAGAAGGTAAATCATATTACAGTTCTGTGTTTTGTATAAAGTAGGCAAGCTCAGATCTGTTGGGGCTGCCAAGGGAGACAGAAGCACTTATCTTTAAATGTGTCTAGTTTAGTGATAGTAGCTTCAGCTTTAAATGGACTTGCATGGATACACACAAATATTGGCATAAGAGTCTGAAGGTCAGAGCCCTTAGTGTGAAATGCTGAGTTTCTCTGCAGATGAACTTCTCTTGAAGAGCGCAGGTGGTGTGGGAAGACAGGTGCTTCAGGGGTTGATCCAGCCCACCTTCTATGGTGAAGAGGGTCAAGCATGCACATACCACTCCAATACAGGTGCATACAAAAGGTCCTCATGCTGAGCATCCCCCTGCAGCACATCCTAGTGTCCTGCTGCAGAAGTGACACGGTGCACTGGGGCGGTCACACGGTAATGGCCAATTCCACAGAAAGCATTGTGGCAGAGGGAAGAAGCCCCTCTGCTGAATGGGTCCCCTCTCAGAAGTGTCTGGTTTTGATAGTACTGTTTTTTGAAGCAAATAACCAGGAGTAATTTTTCAGTCCATTTTTTGAGGAAAGAAGGAAGAATAAGACAGCAGATTTCTGCTTTTGATTTGCTTTACTGTAGTTCTTACACCTTCACTTTCAGAGCCTTGGAGTTGAGAGAACCATATCTGACAGCTCCCCTCTTACCTGTTAAATCAGCTGTCCCATCTGAGAATCAACTGAGATGGCATGTTAATTTATGGTTTCATCTTTCTGATATTTGTATACTTATGAGAATTAGATGGATGAAGCTCTCCTTTCTCAAGTCCTCCTTTCCTCCCTTTTTAAAGAGAGATAGGTATGTGTAGCCTTTTCCAGACTTCAAAACTAGGACAGAAAGCCAGGGATCAGAGTTGCAGACTGTAGGTTACATGGAGACTCAGCTGATGTACTGAAGTTTTCAGTACTGCTGATTCACTCCTGCTGTTACTGTTTCATGGTACCTCCCAAAACAAAAAGACACTACTTTAAGGAAAGAGACATTGTTATTTATTGCAGGTTTGTGCTAAGCTGGGTGCTTGGTGCCTTCTCACAAATCAAGCACCCCAGATGAGATTTTTCATGTTTCTAAGTCCATCCTCCTTATAGTAATTGGTTAGCGATTTGCATATAGTTATAATATAGTTACATCATTATTTCTACTGCCACACATGCTCAGAAGGATCTTCACCTGGGCAGTGGTCTTTATGACCTGGGGATATGATTTTTAGTATTAGAATGACATTATAATGAGCTGAGTTCACCTAAAGGACACAGTATTGTAACTTCTACAGCTCCAACTGCCCAAGACTGGTTTAGTTGTCAGTCTCCTTGATTCTTGTTCTTCTTTATCACTTCCTGCATTCCTTAGGTTCAGTTATCTGTGTAGACCTCAAGTCTTCTCTGCCAAGTTGGTGATTTACATGCTACACCCTTTAAACCTCTTGATTAATTGCATTCTTCAAGGCCTGATTATTGAAGGATGTCCTTGCTCAGTGCTGGCTGTGGCACTAATTGTATGTCTCTCTGACTGAAATTTTAACTTGTATATATATGCAGAGTACATCTGACACGAAATAACCACATCATTCTAAATTTCTAAGTTCTTTTCTAACACTACCACCTGCAGGATCTTGTTTGTGGCACTGCTGATTGAGTAAAAGTAGATGCAGAATGTGGTGTTTGAAATGAGCTTGTCCTGCATGCTGATCCTACATATTTTGTTTGCTTTCTGGTCTCTTGCTCTCTGAAGCAGAGTGAACCAATTTCCTCAATTGCCTCTCTATTTCCAGTGTACAGCACAAAATTTGTTATGGATTGTGTGATAAACAAAATCTGGGGTTTTACCTTTCCTGCCTCTGTTTAGCTTGTTGCATAAATGAATGCTTGAATATGTGTTCAAAACAAACCTTCTAAGTGAAAACCAAAGAGTTTACTTCATAGAAATGCTCCCATGTGATCTCTGACTAGCTTTTCATATTCTTTTAAGACCCTCTTGTTTCTTTAGTTGACTATTTATTTATTTACCTGTTGACTCTAAAAATACATAACAGGTGTTTGGGGTTTTTTTGCCTTTTGTCACTGAGCTATCATTTGGTGCTTTGGCTTCTCCTTTTATGCTACATGCTTTTTATGTTGCTTTTATGTTCTGTATGAGGTCATGGTTTTGGAGACTGCACATGAAATACTGCTGGAATAAGGAGAAGAGAGATTCAAAAGAGATTCCTAATAATGCCCTATATAAATACCCAAGGTGCCTTTAGCTTTATAAGTTGAACTCCTGAAATGAAGTTGCCCCAAGAGAAAACAACATAGAGTCCCCTGTTGTAGAATTTTCCCTTAGTTTTTCCATCTCTTCCTTACCCCAATTAATTCTTAATAGTGTGTTTAATCCAAGTGCCTATAAATGGACGTTTCAGCTTTATTTTTGTCTGAAGGATGACTTCACTGCAAGAATTGAGTCTCTCCAAGACCTGAAATGCATAAGAATGTTCACTTCACATGCTTCAGTTTGATTTTGGCATTTTATGCATTTTTTTACTAACTGTGTTCACAGGTAAAACATAAAATGGCTGAGGATCACAAGAATAAGCTAAGAGAAGCCAGAGAAGAAGTTCAGAAAATAGAGACTATGTATAAAGAAAAGGAGAAGAAATGGAAATGTGAGAGGGAGGACCAGAGGATCCAGGCAGAAGAGGCGTTATCGCTGCTGCGCACGGAGCTGCAGAGCAGAGCAGAGCATGAGAAGCAGAGTTTGCAGGAGGCGTTTGAACTCCGTGAAGCTGAAATGAATCAGCTTCGAGATCATCAAGCTGCCAGAATCCTGGAGTTGGAGAAGCTGGTCAAAGAGCAGCAGAACAGCTTGCAGCAACTAGAGGACAGCCTCGCAACTGCACAGGCTGTGCAGAGATCTCAGGAGCAGTACGACAGTGACCTGCAGGCAGCCAAAGCACTCATGGCAAAAGAAATGGAGAAGGCCACACTTTGTCTGCAGGAGGAATGTGCACTGAAACTTATGGAAGCACAAAACAAGTAAGTCCTGAGTATCTGAGCACTTTCACTTACCATTCAGCCATTGTTATTGTTACTTTTTCTTACTTAAAACTTAATGAGTCTTATTTTAAATGTAGAGTTGTAGTGATGTAGGTTTGTCACTTGATGGCACCAGCCAACTAACGTGTGTAAAGTTTATTCTTCCAAGGAACAGTAATGCTGTCCATTATAGAGTTTTGCTTCAAGTAAATGCATTTAATCCAGTTCAGAAAATCAAAGGAAGTGTAGTCAAGTTGTGCCTGTTACAGTTAAGAATGCAACACACAGCTGAAAATGGTGTACTAGCCTTGGAGGAGGGGAGGTGTTACAGGACATGTACCTGGAAAAATTCTCAATTTTTCAAGTGTTTTTAAACAATTCAAATTAATTTTAGCAAGTTTTTTCTGGTGAATGAAGCTTGTGTTATTCACTGAATCCTGAGATTAATGGACTGCATATGATAGTCTTCAGTTCTGGTTGGACATGGAGGTTTTAACTGCTCAGTTTTTCCTCCCTTTCCTACCCCCTTGGTTTTTAGTGTATTAAAGGAAATACTCAAACAGCTACAGGTTTGTATTTGGATGAGTTGCTTTACATTTATCCCTTCTCTTCTCCCCAAAACACATGCTTGTAAAACAGGACTAGAGGAATAATTACAGTAAGAAAACACTGAAAGAAGGAACTTAGCCTTTAAATAACCAACTGGTGTCTGTATCCAAAACTACTAGAGTTAATGATTGCAGTTAATTGCAGCATGTCAGATACTGCATCTTCTACATCAAACTCTAAGCACACCTCAGAGAGCTGAGATGATTTTGGACAAGCCTCCAGGTATCCCACACACACTGGCACAGAGTTTTATGTCTCAGTCTTAACCTGACGTTTTTTAGAGTTGTTTCTTATTACACCTTGTTTCCTTGCAGGCAACATACATACATGTCCTGTGTCCTCTCATATGGCAGTGTTTTCTCAGAGAACAACGTTTGTATGTTGCTTTGCATTAGTAAGCAACTGTTAAATATTTGCACCTAGCAAATATTAATTTAATAAGGGTTCTAGTCTACCTAGTAATAACCAGTTACTACTAAGTGACATTGCATAAACCTTTGAATATGTGGCTATGAAATAATCTTTGTGGCTTGCTTTGAATTAGTTCTGTATTTGAAACATGAGGTAAAATTTGTGGAGGCTAAGTAAGGCCTACTTGTTTTTGCTATTTATTTCTTATTTGTTTTTAATATTAAGAAAAAAAAAGTCTTTTTTGACAAAATTCTCATAACTTTCCTGGAAATAATACAGATTTATGGAGGAACACAAAGCTATGACTCAGAAATTCACAACTGAGCAAGAGATTCTTCTCCAAGAGCTGAAAAAGAAACATGTGGATGAACTGGAACTCCAAAGTCAGCAGTTACAGGAGAAGCATAAGCAGCAGATTTTGTCTCTTACATCTGAGTTGCAAGCAAAGCACCAAGCTGAAATTGAGACACTTAAATCTACACTAGAAAGTAAACAGCAGATTCAGCTTCAAGCTTGTGTTGCTGAACTACAGACAAAGCATCAGACAGAAATTGGTGAGCTGGAGGTGAAACACTTGGCAAATCTGGATTCGTTGGAGTCATCCTACCTGTCTGAAATTCAGAATATAAGGGACGAACACAGTCAGGCGCTCGAGAAGCTACAGCTGCAGCACGCAGAGCAGCTCCAGGAGAAGGATAAAATGCATCAAGCACACGTGGTTCAGGAGATAGAGATGTTGAAGTTAAAGCATGCTGAAGAACTTCAGCTTGCCCAAAATAATTTGAAAATTGAGCTAGCTACTCTTCACATGGAAAAGCTTCAAGCCATGGCTGTTGAAGCAGCAGAAGCTCATAAGGTGCGTCAGAAAGAAAACTTGGCATAGAAGGTGAAATTGAATGGTACATTGTGTGGGACCACCTCTGTCCTTCTTGGGATGTACTCCCTCTTTTGTGCTAGTGCTAACACTTGTGTCTGGCCATATTGTGAGCTGAAATAGGCAACAAGGTGAAAATTAAGTCCATCTGTCACTTCCCTCCTGAATGCACAGACTAAGGAGTTTTCTATCTCAGTGTGTGGGGAAAAGGTACAAACGAAACAAATATTTTAAACACAGTTCCACTTGGATGGTTTCCATTTTTTGGTTCAGAGCTTCTCTGCCTTATAGAGTTACCATGTGATTCTCCAGAAGTGATGAGAATAAAATTACTATTTCTGTAGGTTAAACTACGTCTCTAAGAATATAAAGATCCTCCCTAGTAGCACAGTCTTGAGGGGAATAATAGAAGAAAGGTATCTCTAAAGGTCCCAGGTGGGATTTTGGGAGCAAGTGAATGGACCTTGTCATAGTCCTTTTAACAGAAGTCCGTAGCTTTACTTCTTGATGAGGCAGAAGTGTGAGCTCTTTCACAGTTCAGATGGGAAAAAAATGATCCCAAGGCTCTCCAAGTCAAAGGGGTAAGAAGGCTTAGCTCATTGCTAAAACTACAGAGCCTTTCAGAGGGAGATGTACTTTCAGACTTGTCTGTTACCATGCCCAAAATTATGATTATATGTCATATCTGTGCCCACAAAGGCTAAGGAGGAGGGTCTAGTATGGGCAAAAGGTGGGCATTTTTCTCTAGTCCTGTCTTTGCTAGCCTTCATTTTAATTGTTCTTGAGTGTAAAGAACTTCAGAAAGAAAAAGTTGAAGATTGTGCTGATGGGGAGTGCTGCCATTTACAAAACTTGTACTGGAGAGGAGAAGAAACCATTTCAATTATATAGAAACTATGTATATCCAGGTGTGCCCACAATTCACGAGGCAGTATTGTTCATGTTTACTTAAAAGGCTTTGATACAGCAGGATGTGTGCTTTACAAATTTCTTGCAAAAATCTTTGTACTTACTTTTTCCCCTCCCTCTTCTTAAAACAATGCTTATGCAGGATGATTTGAACACAGCTCTTCAAAACCAAAGGAAACTGCTGGAAGAAGAAAAGCGTCTGGCCCTGGATATATTACGTGAGGAAGTGGTGTGTATGGAGGAAAAGCATAGGAAAGCACTCCAAGAGCTTCAGGATCTTCATGAGGCAGAAATTAAGAAGCAGAAGGAAGAATATTCCAGGGAGCTGGAAAAAGAATTGGGGAAGCTAAAAGCCCAGCATGAACATGAGCAAGAGGTTAGAATGTTGTTGATCCTAAACCCAAAATAACACGAAGTAATTTCAGTTTCATTAACCTTAGAAGTCAGGCTCTGTATCTGGATTCTTCTTGGATTTTTTTAATAGTGCCAGGAGTTAAGAGACAACGTTAAAACCTTGTTTTATGTCAAATGACTCAAGAGAATTCTTACATGTGTATTAGCCTGATTTATTGCGTTTTCACTTACTAATTTGGAAATTGGATAGTGTGCCAAGTAACTCTGGTCACTGCTGTACCTGCTTGGTGCACCACACAAAAGACATCTAGGTTTGAGATTCCTTGTGGTTTTTTGGACTGTCAGGTCTTAGAGCTGGTGGTGGTTCCCAGGTGGCTTTTGGAAGAATAGCTTGCCCAGGAAGTTAATTTTGTTAGTTCTTTGTGAAGTTTTCATGATTATTAAGTTTTTAAGCCTTTCATTGTAGAAAAAGGATTTCACTCTCTCCTGATTGCTACAGTAACTCTTCTTAAAAGAGGATAATAGAAAAAAGGAACAACAAATGAACAAAATAACTCAAACCCTTCTCTGATATTTTTGATGGACTTCTGTTTCATCTCATAGGGTAATTGCATGAGATGTGGCAACACAATGTTTCGCCCCATTTGAACAAGAGAAATTGCATCTTCAAAAAAAAAAAAAGCTTTCTCTGTTTCCCCCTCTTTAATCCTTATTTCTTGGAATTTTTCTTTGACAAATGTCTGTTGGATGTAACAAGCAGGGAGTATGTTGTTAGTCTGAGCTGATGGTCTCATGAATATAGGAGATACTTAGTACCTAAGGCCTTGTTGCTTCTTACCTATTTTTATCAACTTGCTTTTTTCTGCAGTCATTGAGGTGTTAGGCAGCAAGGCTGTATGATCCTGAGGGTTTGAAAGGACTATTATGGAAAATACTCTTAAGAATTTGACCAAGCTTGAAGGTTTTGTTTCAGTTTGTTTTGGTTCGTTTTTTTTTTCCTTAATTATAACACCAGGGCTAAAATACTTTATATTGCTTGCTTGTCTGCAGATATATGTTTCTGCATCAGCCTCTGAAGTAGAAACTGTGCGCAAAACTCTTCTGGCTCAATTTGAGGAGGTCAAACTGAAGCAGCAGCTTCAGTTCCAGGAAGAGATTGAGCTGCTGAAGTGTCAGTCGGAGGTACTGCTTGAGCAGCAGATTGCACAACTGAAGGTAGGGTCTGATTACAGTGAACTTCAGAGCACACTGGGAGTGTGTTTTTCTGAAAAAGCAGTATTGGAAATAAGGCAGTGCTCTGTAAGCAGGTATGGTATTTACTACAAGGTTGTCTTAAAATCTTGAACTGGATGTGGTGTCCTTCAAACAAAACAAATCAGTGGAAAGTATTTGCTCTAAACAACAGTCCTTGCATAGTTATGTTCACTTCATGATTTGAAACATTTTCTTCTTGGTGTCTGCAAAAGCTGTGCCCTTGGTCTGTCATCCTTTGTCTGCTGCTGTCATGTATATGTGGCAAAAAACATTGAGTGTGGTTGAAGCTTTCCCCAAGGGGTGGTGACTGAGCACTTGGTGCATGAGACTTTTTGTAGTTGTTCATAATTTCTTCTTAGGTTCATCATTTGAGTTCCAAACTTCCATCTTGATGAGCATCTTCAAGAAATTTATCCCTGAAAATTACCTTTGTTTGGCCTTGTGTACAGTGTAGTAATTGCCTGTTGAGAAGCTCATGTCAAGCTGTTCAATGAATGGAGAAGACACATCCTGTATTAGAAGGGTCAGGGCAGCTCACTGACATGCTGAGGGCAATGCTTGCATTCACCACCCTTATCACTATATTGAGCATGTGTTGTGTTCAACTTGGTGAGCATAACCAACTCAGATTGGATTAAGTACTACATCCTTACTCACTTTTCCTTGGGAAATTTCATCAGATCCTTACCATTCCTGTCAGTGCTCCAACCTGAGGTGGGACTCTTTCTAACAGTTGCACAAACCTCTAAAACTGGGTGCTGCAGTTGTCCTGAAATTTTCTCCTGTTTTCTGCCTCTGACCCACAGTGGAGTCCTGGTCATTCTTTGACTCCTCTCCATCTGGTGAAACGGAGAATCTTTTGAAACAGGACACAAGTGTGTCCTGAAAAGCCTCTGGAGGTATACTGGGCATTGCTGTCCTCAGCTGAATCCAGCCTTTACTCCACAGACACTGGGACTGGACTGACCATTGTAGGGATTCCTGGTTTTCTCTCTTGTGCTGCCTGGACACTTCAGTTACTGCGTAGCATTTGGGACACCAGAAACCTTTCTTTCAGCTGAATTTTTGCCAGGGGTAATTCTAGTGCTAGTACAGCTGCCTCTGTTTTGTTGGTTGTTTTTTTTTTCATGAACTTGATGACTAGTGTGCTGTCCAAGAAGAGACTGACTCTTTGCAACATCAGGCTGAGCTGCGTTGTGGTCTGATACAGGTTTTTACACTGAGCTTTCTCCTCCCTACTTCCCCCATGCTCATTTATGGGATTGTCTTCATGCCAGCCAGTTCCCTTTTCTTCCCCTGCCTCTCCTAGCAGATTTTAGGTAGAGTTCCTTTCTACAGCCTGAGTTACTCTTTAATGGATGCCCTACTTCTGAGAAGACTAGGTGGCTGTTTCAGAGACTTCAGAGATAGTCCACAATGTTACTGTACCATTGAAGGAAAGTCCTTGTACCCCTTTCTGCCTGTTCATTTGTATCTTGCAGACTGCTCAGCACTCTGCTCTTTGAGTCTGCTCAGTGCAAGAACAGGCTGAGTCTTCCACAAAGGATCCAGGACAGTTCAGGGGTCTACATGTGTTCTCTTCTAAAGTCTTTATTTCATGCCCTGGGAAATGGGTGTTCATAGATCAAATTGCACAGGTATTTTTATACTGTGACCAAGAAGACTCATCTCCTAGTTCTGGTGTTGCAGAAACAATTACTAATCAGGGTTCCTTTTAGCATCTTTGAGGGATCCCAAAACCCTTTTTTCAGCTCTGTGATTTGCTGATGCAGGAGTGGGGAATGTCTAATAATATCTATCTTTAGAAGGCTTTAGATCACTCTGAGGTTAGTGAGATCCAGTTTAATAGCTTCTAAATAATTTACCTATGTCGAGCTGCCTTGTAGATTCTCAGTGTGTTCTGGTAAATCACTCCAGCTCTGTGGAACTCAGTACTGTGTATGTTGTACTACTTGCAGTTGGTGAAAGGGGCTTCTGTCTGCCTCTGCCTGGACTTCATCTGCTTTCTGTTCCTCTTCACCAACTCAGCAGGCTGAAATGACCCAGATCTCAGTGAGCACATTTAGATAGTTCATTTACCTACTTAAGAATTTTTAAATAATAGTTTTGCCATAATTTTGTTGATTTGGGGTATTAAGTGTGTACATTACATTAATTTCAGAGGTAAGATGTGCACATTTAAAGAAAAAAAAAGGAGGAAAGGGTTTTGGTTGTGTGATTTATATTTTTTTTGAGGTTGATGGCTTTTTTATTTTTCCTCTGTAAATGAAAGTATATGTGACTTCTGCAGGAGGAATTTGAAGCTGAAAAGAAGGCATCACTACATGATAAAGAGCAGATGTTGATTCAGGAGAGGGAGAAGGCACAGGCTGCTCATCAGAAGGAGCAGGAGATGTTATTAGCCCAGCTACAGGAAAAAGCAGCAGTAATTATCCAGGTGTGTGGAAAATATTTCAAACCTAGGTTTTAAATGTGCTTTTGTGGTTGTGTTTCAGCACAGTGCTGTCACCTTTCTCAATGTGTATAAAAAGGGACTGTGTATAATTCTTGTGATCACTGGTTTTCAAGCTGTACTCCATGATGGACTGTGTCTTAGTTGGAGTGCTACTGCAGGAAAATGGAAATTGAGACTGGGCAGCAGCTTGAAAACTGGTTTTCAGCCTTTTCTCAGGAAGGGTAACAGTGCTTTATAAGAAGGTTGGGTGTTTGCCTTTCTGTTGTCTGTGTATTAAATGCTATCTGTATCTATCATGTTTTTCTGTCAAGCAAACAGTGCTCTAGTAGCTTATGGACCATCTGACCTATAGCTGGGAGGACATAACAGAGCCAAGTGGGAAGTTTGAATCTTGAAGTGACAAAGTTCATACTAATTTGCCAAACAAACTGGAAATTAATGCTTCCTGTAAAGCTAATCTCTTAAGTTGAATCTAAGTTACCCAGAAAGCATTATAGAGAGAGGGGCAGCTTGAAAAAGGTGTCTGGTTTAATTAGCAAGTTTAGAAGGGTCAAGTTTTTTTCAATGGCTAAAATAATAGCTTTGAGTTTTCAAAATAGAAGGTAAAATGAAATAAAGAAAATAAAAAATTCTCTCAAAATTCGGGAAGATCTGACAAAAATGTAAATTTGCTATATTGGACAGTTCTGTCAGGCCTTTATGTTTAGTGGAAAAACAGAGTAACACTAAGGATTTCCTCTACTGGAAGAAATACATTATTGTTTCCATGCAGGATTTGATGAGGGATGAGAAAATTTTGACTAATTAGTTGGCTTACTTTTGAGACAAAGTTTCTAACAAAACAGTGCTTGTTTGTTTGGCAACAAAATCTGGGGATCAAGGGTAGGCTTATCATACATATATGTGTATTTATTATTTAATTGTTTTTTTAAAGTGTGATAGAGGTGTCACCTGAACGTATAAATATGAGGCGAGAAGACATTTTTCTAGAAAATTGTTTTTGGGAAAATTTGTTTTGCTTCTAAAGCAAAAAATGTTGGCCAGCCCTGATGATACTGGATCAGTTTGCTGTGCTGCAGTGTCAGATTTTATGCCAGGACGTCACTTTGTGTCTTTGAGGCGTCACAGTGAAAGTGAACTATGAGCAACTAATTTATGACACGAGGTTTTTACAAGCTTTTTGCATTTCTTGCGTGCACTGAGTCTGGTGAGGCAGCTCCGTGAAGCAGAATCAACATCAGAAAAGGAGAACTAAAAAAATAACCATTTTTAGTCTTCCTGCTGTCCTCCCTTCCTGGTACTTGTGGAAGAAAAATTTGCATAACAGCAGGTGATGATTGTGTGAATAAATACAGCGTTGTGAAGGGTCAGATCATTGGCTGAAGTTCATCCTTGAGGCAAAATGCTTGACTTTGTTGCATTGTTACTGTATTTTCCAGCTGGAAAAGAAAGTGGAGTCTTTAAACCGTGAAACAGAGGAGACCAACTCTGAACTGGAGACGCTCCTTCAGCGGCGGGACAGAGAAAACCAAGAAGGAGGGAATTTGGTGGCCATGTTGAGATCTGATATTGAGCAGTCCAAGGAGGAAAGGTTTGTACATTTCAGGTTATATAATCACTTCATTTGCAAGGTTTTTTTTGAGTGATTTTGTATTACCAATCTTACTACCAATTATGCCTTACCTATCTTGATATGGAATGCAAGGTTGGGGTTTTTTTCCTTCCTTTGTTTTTTTGTGGTCTTGTGGGGATGTGGGTGTTTTGGAGTTTCCACTGTCTATGATCTTGGAAAAAGCTAGGAAATGGAGAAAGCTTCTTGGTCATCAAATACTTTCAGTGCAATGTAGATTCATTTTGATATGTTTTTGGAATGTGTGGATTAGAGAGAAGCTGACAGTAGGTTCAGTGTCTTTTAAATCAAGTGCATGCAGGTTTTGAAGTGTTGGATATCCTTTTGTTTTAGGAAAAACCTGCAGGAGTCTTATCAGCATGTTTTGAAATTGCTTGTTGAGTTGGTGAAGGCCACAATAGCTGTTGAGGACCTTATCTGCAGCAAGGTTGGTCTTTGCCTTGATGACAGTCTGGCTTCTGGAGATTCCAGGGGTCACAGTATCATGGAAGACATGGGATTCATGCAGTGCTTCAAAGCCAAAGAAAAGCATAATCTGGAAAAAGGTGAGTACAAACCTGCATGATTGGATGTAGTCAATTCACATGCTTGAAAAATTGCTTTTCATCTCATTTTGTATGGATGAGGTTCAGAAAGGGGTATCTCTTGTTGCAGTGTTTTCTGTCTCTTTCAAAGTTGCTCCACACTTAGGACAGTGTCTGTCAGCATTCTTTTTATTCCAGTTCCTTTAGTGGGGCAAATACTACCATGTTGTTGGGAAAGGCTGAATTGGTTATCGGGCAGGAAAGATTAACTTGGTGAATGCAGAGTTTCAGGCCCAGATGTGTAGCACAGTATTTCCAAATGTTGTGAAGGACTGTCTTGATTTGTCAGCATAGTGTTATTGATGTGTGCAAGTTTGTACCCTGTACTACATCTTCAGGATCAAGCAGTGTCACTGCCTGGTGTCACTGCCTGAGTTCAGGTGTTAACTGAGCAGCCAGTTCTGTCTCATTTTGCTGTGTGTTTGAATAGCTTGCTTGTTTTCAGTGTATGAGCTGCTCGATGTCACGCTCTCAGAACACAACCCGCTGTCTCCAGTGGCTGATGAGGGATCAGAATTGAGCCAATACTTTTGTGAAAGTGGTTTTGCCAAGCCAGAATTGGCATGTGAAAATGAAGACATGATACAGAGACTTTGCCATCGTTTGCGCACCGCAGTGGAGAGACTTCTGGAACTGGTTACAGAATCCACTAAACAAGTAAATCTCTTTCATCTCCATAGATGTATAATTATACTGCAAGTATGAAACCTGTTTTAAGGCTTGTGTATTTGGCACTCTATAGAATTGGCTACTAAAAAAAACAGACTTTGTCTGAACATGTGACAAGCTATCGGTACAGGGAAGCACGTGCATCCCCTGCTCCTTACAATGAAGGTTTTGCTCTTATTGGACAACTTATTATAAATGAGACTTCAGTCACTTTTTTTCCCTCTAGCAGATACTGTAGAAAGAGTATAAGTTGGTTGCCTTAAGTAGATTTAAACTGGGATTTTTAGATATATTTGGTAACATCAGGACACCAAGAGTTAAGGTGTTCAAGCGGTTTTTGTTGTACTTCACACAAATACTTCTTCAGCGTTAATAAGCAGGTACAAGAAAACTTGGTCCTATGTGAAAATATTTTGGGGATATGTAGACAGCAGGCAGCAAACATCCTTGTAATTATATACTGCTTAATTGTGATAAAAGGAGCTGGACTCAATATCATGAAATAACTTGAGTATTTCCATTCCGAGTTTCACAATGTCTAGACATTCAGCTTTGGAAAGGGAAGTTGTAAATCTGAGGTAGATGCCTGAGTATTGTGTACACTTAGAGGATTTATTTTAGTGCTACAGTTATTAGTTTGTTGAGGAAGGAAGCCCCTAATGTAAGAGAAAACAAAGAGAGATAATACACTTGAAATTCATGTTCTCATCAAGTATTTTGTGCAACTGAGATAAACACCTGGGTGAAATATATATTCACCATCTTCAAAAATCCCCTCTAGGATGAGATGCTTAAATTTGTACTTTTGGGTGCTGATGCTGGTTCCACTAGTATGTAGGTAGCTTGTGGTTAAAGCACTTGCCCAAGCCATAGCAGATCTAGATTCCAGGTCACCTTCATCAGCTGCCTTCAAGAATATTTTGCTTACCTCTGTGAAATGGCCTGCCCACCAGAATAAGCTAAATATAAACTAAATGGGAATGGAGCTGCTCTGTTCCTTTCCTTTGAACTTGAGACGCTGCATGTGGGAATGCAAGGTACAGTGGCTCGGAGAACTGGTGCCATTATCTTGGAAACCTGATGATGTACTGACTGCACTGTCTGTTAGACATGCCTGAATCTCTTCAAGAAATTAACTGCAAGGATGCTTTGAATTTCAAGTGGCTCAGGAATTGTCAAGCTGAGCAGGTTAGCCAACAGGAAGGTATCTCTTTATGCACAGTACAGAAACTTCTGTGCCTAAGGAAGATCTGTGGCAAAACACAGGTACAGGGAGTTGCCCAAGTGTCCGGGGCTTTTGGACAAAGTCAACCTAGTGCTATAATGAAACTTCAAAACCTGGACCTCAGTGCATTGATGTTATAAAATAGTAAGAGGGGCTTTGTTTAAATGTCTTGTAGTATTGTTACATTGTGTGTGCATCCAAGCTCTGATGCTAGGGAAATGATTTCCTTTTAGCTGGAGAAAATGCATGAAAACCACGCGCAGTTTGAAGAAGAATTCAGCCGCCGCAACCGGGAAACGGCCCAAGTGGTCAGTCAGCACCAGGAGCTCATGGAGTGCCTCAGTGAGCAGAGTGAGGCCAAGAACCAGCTGGCTCTGGAGCTTCACAAAGCAGAGGGTAAGAAACCAACATGACGAGATTTCACTGTCATTTATTCCGTAGCTCATTCCTGCAAATACCTAGGATATGTTTTTGTGTCTTGTCTTGTTCATGTGCCTGTGTACAATCCATTTTCTGCATTTCAGATTACTAATTTACTTCATGCATGGGTCTTCTCTTGGAAATTACTGCTTAATTCCTTCATGTGTTTCCCTGGGGCAAGTGTGATAGTGCTTAGTCCTGTACATACATCATTCACTGTGTGTAAAAAAGACCCTAATATTTAAAACAAAATTTGCATTCCTGCATGTCTAAACACAGGAGCTTGGCCTACTGAAAAGAAGATACACTCCCAGTGTAAATCAGCCTACCTGTCTGGCCTTGGAGGGGTTCAGCACGAACCAGAGCAACGTTTGGTGGTAGTGCAGTCATCAAGAGATTGTGAGAGAAGAGACAAAAAGGCTGAGGCTGTTGATCTCAACACTATCACAGGCTGCACATCATCAGTCTGATTTCACCTTGTGAAGGTTAAGACTTGAGGTCTTCGCCTTTATTTAGGAGAATCTTTGAGGATTTCTGTGTCCTTCAAGTTGAGCTTCTCTCCCTACTCGTGGCACCTGCTTTCCTCTTCTCAGTCATATTCCTTTAGGCATATTTGGTCTTTCCAAAATCCTTTTTCCGTCCTTCCTTATTTTCTGTCTGTGAGTCATTCCTCAATTTCTCTGGCTCTGAATCTAACACTTGCTCTTACTTTCTGGAGACTCTGTTTCTTCAAGCCTCAGCCCCCAGCAGAGGATGTCAGGCTGTCCTGTGTTATGAGGTGGTCTCAGGCCATCAAGACTTAATGGTCCTCATATACATTCTGCATGTTTGGAGACATTCTGGTGACTTGACAGCCTCATAAAATATGTTAGAATACGTTAATTGGTACACTGGATTCCTTAAGGTACTTCAGAAACTGTAGCTACAGTGTAAATTTAAGTCATCTTGTACTTCTTCCTTCTTATGTCACCTTCCATTGTCTAAAAAATATTGTTTAGTCATGTTTTCAAGCTGCTTTTTTCCAATGTATGCGATTGTGTCTTGCTTTATTTGCATTCTGACTTGGGATTTTAGGCATTATTGAAGGCTATGTTGCAGAAAAAGCTGCACTGGAAGAGGCCTTGAATCTAAAAGAGGAATCTGAACGTCGCCTTGTTGTGGAGCTGGAGAGTATGCGTGAGCGCTTCCAGGAGCTAACCCAGGAGCAAGCAATTCTTGGTGAGGAGTGGGCATGGCACCATTACTGGAAAACAAGATGGTCTCCAGTCAGGGCACAGGGCAAGGTGGATCAGTCTTTGGTTTGATGACCTGTGAGCAACTCAGTGTGGTACAGAGGTTAGCAGGGCCTCCTGTAAAAGCAGAAAATAAAATGAAGCAGCTGTTTCCTTGGTTATAAGATGAGAGTGCTGTTAGTGGGCATTACTGCTGTAGTTTTGTGCTTGGTTAGAAATGGAAAGTGTCTGAGAAAATAAGAGGCATGTATTGGCTACAGGTAGTTAGTTTCAAGAGATAATTAGCACCTAGTTAGTTAGTAACCGAAATGCTGTTTATTTGACACTGCAGTTGAAGTGAAGGTTTGGAGCTTCAGAGCTTTTGGCTGCTTCCAGGAGAAAGGAGGTAGCTTAGTAATGACAGAAGAAATAAAATACTGCTGGAAGATTATTTGAATTATGAAGAGGTTGTGGTGATGACATGTGCTTAGTTCCATACATAAGCTTTCCCCCTGCTCCCCTCCTCCTGTCAAAACACACATACGTGATGAGTAAGAGGGACTGGAAAGATTGTAATGATCAAGCTGAAAGTCTATTTGAGTTGAGAAAATTGTATGAGGTGAAGCTGTTGGAGAGCATAAGGTGAGGCAGGGATCTGAAAGTTTTCTGTAAAGGGTGACTCACTGCAAACCAAACACAGCCACTGGAATACCAAATCCAGCTCAGAAATAGGTGCAAATAAGCAGTCTAAGTAAGTCCTTCCCTGGCTCCATCACTTGTTCAGCCCCATGGGTTTGTGATATGACGTAAGCTAAGTACAGGGAACTTGTATGGAGGAGTGGAAAAGGGTAAAGGGAAACTCCTCAGCATACTGGATGGAGTCTAATAGCACTGAGTGAGTGGAAGTTGGGGCTGTCATAACTCAGGCTGCAAATGAAGGAGCACACATTGTAACAGTGACATCAGTGACTGAAGAATCTCAGGGTAAAATAGCTGGCTTGCTTGTAAGATATTTTTTTGATTCACAGAAGAAAATTCAGAGATGTTACCTGAGTTTGCAGTAGGCAGGAGCTCAAAACTAGGTTATACTGGTTATTAATAATGAATCTGTGAATCATTTAAATAGTGTTAAATAGTTTTGACTTGAATTGAACATTTATGTCATTGCAGTACTTCTATAAGTGAAATTCTCTGTATCATCTTGCAGAAGAAATTTTATTATTTGTGATCACTGCCATTCCATTCCTGCTAATGCCAACATGCTGCTCTCAGCTATGTCATCACAATGCCACCTTCAGCTACGTTGCTGCCTGAGGAGATGACACAGCAGGTAGCTGTACCCAGGGCATGTTGGGGTCAGAAATAAAAACAGCAAGAAACTTTTCTAGTGAATTTCTCCGCTGTTGGTACCAGAGAAATGTAAAGACCGAGGCTTCAGGGTGTGGTCCCAAATTCTATGGGAGGGAGGTGTTTGACTGGATACAGTCTGTATGTTGCAGTTACCTGTGCACTTCTCAGGAGTCTCTGTTGTAGACTCCTGCCTGGCTTTCAGCCCTACTGTGTCATTCCTCTGCAGCTCTTGTCTGCCCCTCGCATCTCCCCCACCTCATCTGGTCTTCCCCTCTCTTCTGACTCCTGACTCCACCGTTGTCCTGCCCTTAGGGGCTGCCATCCTCTGTGCTTGACCTTTCAGTTGAAATACTCAGGTTGTACCTAGAATCATAGAATGGTTTGAGTTGGAAGGGACCTTTTAAAGGTCATCTAGTCCAAACCTCCTGCAGTGAGCAGAGACAACTTCAACTACAACAGAATAGAATATTTTTCAGTTGGAAAGGATCTACAACAATCATCTAGTCCAGCTGCCTGACCACTTCAGGGCTGACCAAGTTAAAGCAGGTTATTAAGGACATTGTCCAGATACCTTAAGCACTGACAGCCTTGGGGCACCGATCACCTCTCTAGGAAGCCTGTTCCAGTGTTTGATCACCCTCTCAGCACAAAAAGGTTTCCTAATGTCCAGTGTAGGTGCAGCTTTGAACCACTGCCATGCATCCTCTCACTGGATCCCAGGGAGAAGAGCTCAGCACCTCCCTCTCTACATCCCCTCCTCAGGGAGCTGCAGGGGGCCATGAGGTCACCCCTCAGCCTCCTTTTCTCCAAACTAGACAAACCCAGAGTCCTTAGCTGCTCCTCATAGGACATGCCTTTCCTGTCACCAGCAGCTAGATCAGATTGCTCAGAGCTCCATCCCTCCTGACTTTGAATGTTTCCAGGGACAGGGCATCTACCACCTCTCTGGACAAACCAGGCCAGTGTTTCACCACTGTCATAATAAAAAAATTCTTCCTTTTATCTCCTGAATCTGCCCTCTTTCAGTTTAAAACCATTATCCCTTGTCCTGTTGCTACCAGCCCTATTAAGTAGTACCTAAGTTTGTGTTAAACATTGTGTCTGTCTCTGAACTTTCATGTTGCATCTTGATATCTTACTGTTACCTTAAGGGGAAATTGAACAGTGATCTTGTGCAGATTGTCCTGGTTTACTGAAGTCTAAGCAGAGGGATAGGTGGGAGCCAACCTCTTTTCCTCAGGGGAATGACTGCAGAATATAAACAGATTCAGGGGCTGTAACTGAAACTAAAAGCATGTTGTGCTTGCTTTACAACAGTGATTATGGCCTTGAGTTCTGTGTCGCACAGGAAACGCAAAGTAATTCTGTCATATTGTTGAACACAAGTGTGGGTGTCATGGAAATGTAGGACAGATTACAGAGTCTGTAAGTCTGTGCTGGTGAGTTCTGTGGGACTGAATCCTGCTTTGAATCCCTGTCAGGAACTAAAAGAGAGGTTTAATGCACTTAATTATTCCATCTCTGTCTGGGGAAGATTGCCAAAAGAGAATATTGATTGTCTCAGAAAATATGTGACTAGACAAGAATGTTGTAACAAGCTTGCATGGTTATAATCTAAAAACATGTATATAGTAGCTCTAGTCCAGTCACAGACATGCATCAATGTCTGTCATGAGGATAGCTGTGTGTTAGTACAGATTAAGTGAATTTTTGCCAAATAAAAGGTTTTGAGTGATTTAGAAGATGGAATGGATCATAATGTCCTGTTCTTGTCTGTGTGTTTCAATTTCTAGGAACACCTGTTGCTAATGTAGCACAAAAAGGTGGCTCAGGTTTGTAATGATAAATGTGGTATTTTTCTGGTGTGTGTTGCTGTAACACTAAGTGAATGAATTTAATTTAATTTATTTTAACAAAGAGGAATAGTACTTCATAAATAGGCCCAAGAAATGACTGGGGTTATGAATATCTTGTGATGCATCAGAAAACAACTAAAACTAAGAATATTTAATTCATTGATTTGTATTTAAAGGAAAAAAAATTGCTGCAGTTAGGCTTAAAGTGCATTGTGCCATTATCTTTGTGTTTGCCAGCTTCCTTTTTCTTTTGAGGGGATGGAGTGCACTGTAAGCTTGCTGTGAGCTTCTAATGATACACAGTGGGCTGTTAAAATGATTAAATTAGTCCCATTTTCTCCTTTAAGGGGGAAAACAAAGAAGTAGTGTTTGAGGTGATATAAAATGAAGAGCTAAAACATACAGCAAGAACTGAAGGAAGTCTAAGGGAAGACCAGATAAATGTCATTGAATGGTTAGATAGATCAGGGAAGGGAAGAGGAGAGCAGAATGGTAAGAGGCTATTACAGGGGAAAGATGAAGCCAAAACCAAGCAAGAAGGGTCTGTAGAATTTTGCACTGACTTTGGAAGTCTAATGCTGAAGTAAAATTTGTAGGTGCCAAATTCCAAATTGAAACAGGTTTGGTTTTTTTCTTTCTCTTAAGGTGAAGTGTGCATACTTATCTCCTGAGGGGCAAACATCTAGAGCTGATGAATTAATAGTTGCCATTATGTTTTGTGAGCCAGGTAAACCAAGTCCCTCAGGTGAATAAAAAAGAATTATCTAGGGAAATTCCAGTTAGAGCTGAAAAACTGCACTGGGCTGTCTTGCCCGTTACTGTATCTTTATTCCTCCTCACCATTCAGATCTCCCTCAACCACTATTTTATTTAATGTCTTTTTGGTAACCACCTCACTGGCCTGAAGTTCACTGCCACCTGCTCAGTGAGAGGGAACATCTAACCTAGCTGGTTGGAGTGTGTTTTGGGACTGATGTTCTCCTGGTGGCTGCAGTCCAGCTCTTGCCAGCAGCTCCTTAGAACTTGAACAGCTTCATTTGCTGCAAGCACTGAGCCCTCAAAAATCATCCCCTTTCCCTCACCCCAGCCACCTGCAGTACTGTTCCTCTGGTTTGGAATTGTTTGTAGTGTGTGGAAAATATGATAAATAAAAAGCATTGCTTGGAGTTGATTGACATGGCTTATTCCTTGCAAGGCTGATGTGGAGTACTAATGTGAGTAGAACGGTCTCGCCAATAAAATGCACTTAGAGTGAAGCTTGGCTTTTGGTAATGCTGACCTTGGCAGCAGGGGGGAGGGTGCCAGGGCTTTACCCAAACAGAGCTGCATGGCCTGAATCAGCATTAATAGAATAGCAGGTTTGTCCCTACAAAGAAACAAATCTGTGATCTGGTGATCTCTTATGTTGCTTGAAATTGTATTTATACACATGAGGAATGTGTGCTTCAAATAAACAAACAAACAAATTGCTGAAGCAGGTTGCACTTACTGAGATTGCCAACTTTTGATACATGCTTTCTAGGAAACATTTTCAATTCCACGTGAAATCTGTTAGCCTAGTAACTTTTTGCCATTAACTTGTATTTCTGTCTGAGGAGGTTACCAGGACTGTTCATTTCAGTTTTTCTAATGAGTATCTTGTTCCTCAGAAGGAAACAGTGTTCCTTTGGAAGATGTTAAGTCCTCAGCTCGTAAATGAGCATGTTTCTCAGGATATAGAAGGAAAAATTCCTGCTCTTGTGTTCACAAAAGCAGCAGATTCTTGGGCTCAGTCTGCACTCCTGCCCTTGCTGTGGGTGCCTGTGTCTGTACTCACCACGTGTCTACACACCCTGTATCAGCATATTCAGTTGAGAGCTCTTTTATTCCCATCTCCTGCTGGGCAAAACACAGCCCTTGGTAAAAGATACTCTCTGTTGTGCAGCTGTGGCTGGGATTCAGTCTCCTGGTGGATTTCAGACTGTCTTCAGCTTTTATTTTAGGCTGTGTGTTTCAGCTTTGGGTGACTTGGTTCTCTTGCATCTCATGATGGCAGAAGGCTACTGCAGCTCCAGGTGGTCTGTGAGAGAAATTGCTTTGGGAAAGAGTCTTCATTTACCTGCTTGCATTCTGCCGGAGCCCAGGTCACATCCACAACTCGTTTGATTGTGGAACATTTGATTAGGGAAACTTGAAGCTTGGTTCATATGATTATTTAGCACTATGCCTGAAAAAGAAGCGTGGCACAGCAGTTGCACAGTTGTTGTTACTATGTAGGTGTATGAGATACCACTCTTGGTAATTGTGAGTTTGCTAAGTTAGTGCTGGGAGTTAAATTTATTTGGAATGTATTGGTGCATTATCACTCAAAGGCAGAAAGTACTTACTGGGACCAGAGCTTTTTTAGAAATGTAGTCTGTGTGTATATCTCCAACAGTTCCTCAGAGTCCTTTATTATCATAGAATCCCAGATTGGCTTGGGTTAAAGACCATCCAGTTCCAACCCCCTGCATGGGCAGAGATACCTCCCACCAGCCCAGGCTGCTCCAAGCCCCATCCAACCTGCCCTTCAACACTGCCAGGGATGGGGCAGCCACAGCTTCCCTGGGCAACCTGGGCCAGGGTCTCACCACCCTCACAGTGAAGAATTTCCTCCTTCCTGTCTAACCTAAGTGTACCCTTTTCCACTTTAAAACCATTCCCCCTTGCCTCTCACTCCCTGCCCTTGTCCAAAGTCCCACCCATCTTTCCTGGAGCCCCTTCAGGCACTGGAAGGTGCTCTCAGGTCTCCCTGGAGCCTTCTCTTCTCCAGGCTGAACAATCCCAGCTCTCTCAGCCTGTCTCCAGCGCAGAGCTGCTCCAACCCTCTGAGCATCTTTGTGGCCTCCTCTGGATATGCTCTGACAGCTCCATGTCCTTCCTGTATTGGGGGCTCCAGAATTGGACACAGTGCTTCACAGTGCTCACGAGAGCTGAGCAGAGGGGAATTAAATCCAGTGATTTCTGTTTATCAATCAATAGCAAGCTTAGAATGGCAGGAGAAGCCTGGTGCAGTGTGCCTGTGCCTAAGGAAGGGCACAGCAGTTACCACATTGCTTAGGGTCACTGCAAAACACAGTGGTAGTTTTTTCGTTCAGCTGATGTGTCACTGGACATGTCTGCTCTGTGTCTCAAAGAATCACAGAATCTCCAAGGCTGGAAAAGACCCTTAAGGTCATCAAGTCCAGCCTATGACCAACACCACCACTTCAGCCAGACCATGGCACCAGGTGCCACCTCCAGCCTTTCCTTGAACACCTCCAGGGATGGTGCCTCCACCACCTCCCTGGGCAGTCCATCCCAATGTCTAATCACCCTCTCCATGAGGAATTGCTTCCTAATACCCAACCTAAACCTCCACTGAAGGATCTTGAGGTTATGCCCTCTTGTCTTGTTGCTAAGTTGCCTGGAAAAAGAGCCCATTGACTGCTAAGCAGTTTTGTGTAATTTCAGTTGGTTTCAAAAGCTACTGTGGGTGTTTAGCAAATCTGACAAATGGTTAAATAATCAGGTACAGTTCCATATCTGCTCAGTTTTCTTTTGCTCAATTAACCTCTTAGTTTTACCTTGCGTATTTTAATATTGCCTTAATGCAGATAAATTATAATTGCTACAGTGAGGGTCCAGGGTGACTTAATCAGGGAATCACAGGATTCCTGTGGGCCTCAAGAGAGCTCATTTAGTCTGTATTTTTGTCCCAAAACAGAATCTACTTTACTTGTTCCTCTTTTTCCAGCCTACTTCATTTCCAGAGACAGACATCACAGTCCCTGCACACTCTGTTCCATTATCCTGACTGTGGTGACATTTTCCCCAATGTTTAATGTAAATGCCATGGCATAGTTCTGAGCTTGTGATGCTTGTCCTCTTAAGCACAAACAGAGAAATATTCTTGTTTCTTGGCTTATTCTGTAGTGCCTAGAAATTTAATTAAATACCTGTGGATAGTGAAGGGGACTGTGGTATCACTTTTGGTTTTGAAACTTTGAAACAACAACTTAAAAGTTATGTTAGGTTAGAAATCATGTAGCTTGAGTTGATCATGCTTGGAAAAGGGAGTTGTCCCATTCTGGCATCTAGGCTGGGTGACCAGTTAAGGTCCTTGTTGGAATCAAACTTATTTTTCTCTTTGGCTGAAAGCATTTGAGATGAATAAGGGAACATTTGAAGAATAAAAATAATGAGCTCTTGCAGGAGCATGAATACTAAATAGCCAGACTTATATTGTTGTGCCCAGGTTACTTTTAGCTATATTCACAATAAAATAGTTTTGCTCTGAGTGCATTCACAGTAAAGTCTCACTTTGGGTCTCCTAAAAAGCATGTTCAGTGCATCCAGCTGATTTGAAAATGCAGTTTGTAGGTAGAAATTAGCTCTTGATAACTTAAAAATAAACTTGAGCTATGTGTGTGCTCATAGTTGTGGTATTTCTTTTGCAGTCTGTATGGAGCACAGATACATCATCTTTTTCCCAAGCATTTCTTCCCTTTGTAGACTCAGAATTGGACTAATTATCTGCAAGCATTTTTTATTTTTCTGTGGGTTTTATTCCCCTCTCAGGTTCAGGGAAAAAGGTGAACTTTCCTTTCTGGAGGCAGTTAGTTTCAGCATGGGGCTGGGCACTGGTGGCCACTGAGAAGAGGGACTGGGTGCTGTCTTAACACTTATCAGCAGCAGTGTCCAGCATGGCATGAGGCAGAGGAGTAATTGAGAGGCTGATCTGAAACTGGTTTTTGGAGGTCTAAGCAGGATCTTGGCATGAGAGTTTGGAGGAATTGACGTATTGGATGGCTTGATGGGGAAGAGATTTGAAGGAGGATGGAAAGGTGGGATGGAAGGGTTAGCAGGGATTTAAGATGGGGCCATTGGAATATTGGCCCTGAGAGACTAGGTGGCTGACAGTGGGATGTTTGGCTTAAATTTAGGGGTGGGGCACATCTGGAATGGAGTGAATTTGGAGGATTGAGGATCTGGTGGGGTTTGGACAGAGCCTCTGGGACAGAAGAGTGTGAAACTGGGGTTGAGAGGGCAAGGACCTAGGGAGGGATTTTGAAGGAGCACTGGTCAGGTAGGATGGAGCTCTCTGGAATTCTGAGGTCTCCAGGAGTGAAGGTAAAAGCTTTCTGTGTGCCCAGAATATCTCCAACCAGAATTTACTTTGGGATTTGGAACAGATGCCCATGTTCTCCTTTACTGTATTGTACAGTAGTCTTATCAGAGATGGCTTTTGGAGACAAGATGGGCAGTCAAATATCAGACTTTCTCCCAGCCCATCTCAGGGAATTTTTCTTTGGTTTTGGTGCTGTCCAAAGTGCCTCAATTTAATCTGATTTTAAACTCAGTTTGATTTTTGTATTATGCTCTGACAGTTTTGTTGTTATTTTTCTGTTCTTCATCAGGTCTACTCAAGGAAGTAGAGCTTTTGGCCAAGGAGAAACTAGAGCTTCAGTGTCAGGCAGAAAAGGACCACTCCAACTTACGCTCTCAAATGAAGGTTTTGGAGGTGGAACTGGAAGAACAGCTGCATAGTAACCAGGACCTGGCTACACAGTTACTGGAGGTTGCTGAATTAAAAGAGCAAATTCAAGTTCTTGAAAAACAGCTTAAAAACCAGCGGCAGTTCATGGACGTAAGCAAACTTGGTACCACATTTTCCTCGTTTTGGAGGTGATAAATATTCCTCCTAGTTTGTGACTCAGGCTTGGAAGGTGGTTCCTAAAACGGGATATTTTCTGTTTTGTTTGAAACTAAGACCTTGGTGCTCTAGTCTTTTAAGAGACTACCCTTTTTTTTTCCTTTTTTGTTAAAAAGGTAGTTTTAAAATTCCCTTTTTATATTATTACAGGATATTTTTTTCCCATTTATTAATTGCTAACTGTTGTTTGCTTGTATGTTGGAGTCAATAAGGTTGTTTGTTTTTTTTTCTGTCTTGCAATTTTAGCTATGCTTTCAGAACTACTAAAAGGTGTTGATAATTTTGAAGTGAGCAATTTCTTCACCACAGAAACAAACCCCAGATGTTTGTTGTACTCAATATTTTAATGAAATTTCTTAAAAAAAGATTTTCACTGTCTCTGGCTGGGTTTACAGGAACAAGCTATAGAAAGAGAACATGAACGTGATGATTTCCAGCAAGAAATTCAGAAACTGGAAGAACAGTTAAAGCTTTCAGGAAAATCACAGACTTCAGGAGAGCTCAGAGAACACAGGGTGAGTTAAAACACACTTAGTCGCCAAAGGAGTTTGTTTACCACAATTAAATACCAAAGCCTGTGTTGTCTTAGGGGCCTGGCTGTTGAGAGACTTAATTTTTTGGTCTGCTGTCACCCAGGGAGCAGATTCTCCCCTAGCTGACTGGATTGCATTTATGCAGTCTCCTTCCATTGTTTCTGATGGAAATGGAAGGAAATGTGTGAGCATCGTTACAGTCAAGTTTCACAGCGTGAACCTGGTTTAAATTAACCAAGGAGGACAAGAATACAAACTTTGCTCTACAGAGGGATGTACTTCTGGGTTCTAAACATGTTTACTTTTTCCATCTGTGCCAGCTGTAATAAGATATGTTCTTTGCCTGCTTGCCTTGTCCTGTTTAAGTTCATAAATCAGGCTTTATTTTCACATGTTCATTTGTTTGATGCTTGGTTTCAAAGATTAACTTTTGCTTTTTTGTTTTTTTTTTCCCCCACATAAATGAATATTATACAGAACTATGAATTGATTCTACAGGTATGGAAAACAGCATGAACATCTCTTTAGCCTTTCTTTCCTTTTCCTTGCAATCCCCTCTGTTTATTATATCTGCGTTGGCTTTTTTTTCCTATTCTTGACATGTGAAGTCTCCTTCAGCTTGACTTGGAGATGAGGATACATGTTTTAGGGTTGCAGAATGCTTGCAAGGAGTGAGGAGCTACTTTCAATTTAATTTCCTGTACCCAAGTGCTTCATATTTGATAGAGTGAATTTTCCATGCTGGTGGGCACCTGATTTGTCAGTTGCCTTCTGTAACCTCTGATAGGACTTCATTAGGCTTCTTAAGAGCTAGAGTGATAGCATATCATTCTGTGTCATCTCAGCTTCTCATTTGCATGAGTGCCCTTACCTGACATGAAGGTTTGCTGAACACATGACACAGCCTACCTGATACTTACACTGTGGTGAAGATCAGAAACAAAAAGAGCAGAGATTTTTGGTTTGAAGGCCACATGACTTGCTGAAGATCTGTATGTACTCAGAAAGTAACCTCTGGGGCAGTCTTTCCATTAATCTTGGGCATATGGAACCATAAAGGATATATGTCAGGTTGCTCAAGATATGTCAGAGACCACAGCTTGATTTCTACCCAAGTTGCTGGGTGGATGACAGTTCCTAGTGTGCTTAGTTAAGAGGAAGATCTGAAATAAGACTGCTGTAACTGTGCACCCCCTCTGAGAAAGGATTAAAACTTAATTGGAGAAGAGCCCACAAGGAAGGTAACTCAGCAAGAGACATTTGTGGATGAAGAGCAGTGTGCACACAATCTGTGCCAGAATAAAAGGTCAGGCTTTAGACAGTTCTTGTACAGTTGATTAATGCAGCTGTAACATCAATAATTACTTAACTCACTCTGAAGCAAAGCAGTTCAAGTCAGCTCCCAATTTCTGCCTGTAGAAGTTCCAACAAATGAATATTTGTTCTCTCTGCTCTCCTCTAGGCTCAAGTAATACAGAAGTGGGATTATTTTGTGAGAAGAGTGCTGGCTAGTGCTGGCAGCTCCTGGGGTGTTCTGTGAGGGTGAAGGCTGTGGAAGTGTTTCCTTAGCTCCAGGATTGCAGCACTCGCTTTCTAGCAGTGCTGGGTTCACAAACAGGCTTTCCATGTGTCGAGTGGCACAGCTGCTGGGATCCTGATGCCAACATTTTGTAGCCTTAGAAAGTACTAGACTTCTACAAGATTTCTTTATATAGGAAAGCTTTACTGTAAGGCCTGTGTTATGCTTAAGACTTGATTAATTGCTGATGAGATGAGAAGGGAATAAGCTATATACATAATTAAGGAAAGGAATGTGTGCCTGTGAGCACACTGTTAATCACTTCTGGTGTTCTTTATAGCTCTTTGACACTCTCCATACTTGTTAACTTCACTAAATAACTGTTGTGTATTTTCCTATAGGGTGTTTTCTGCTTTAGTAGTATCTATACAATACTTTGAATATGTAAAGTTCTATATTAATACCAATATTTTTTGTTTTATAATATAGATGTGGAATTTGCATAAATACAGACACCTGTTGGTGAAAAAAACATTTATTTAGTAAAATCTCAACTTCCTTTCTCATTGCTATTGACTAAATTATTTCTCCTTTAGAAGGTGTCCAGTTGCTTTCCTATCTGAGCTAATTTCAATGTGCTTCATGACTTTATCACTTCTGACGTAGTCACCTGTCACACTTGGTTCTCTCCTGCCTGTGTTACCACCAAAGCTCCTAGCCTTGCCTTCACTTTAATTACTGGGATGAATGAGTGACAGTTTTCCTGCAGCTCTCTGCATGATTGGCTCTCCAAAGCAAAACTGTTTTGCACTATTTAAGCAACGTTTGGGAAAACAAGTTCTATGTTGACTACTGTGGATCTGATTTGCAGGCATTGAGTATGTTGCAATGCGTATTTATCTTTCAGCTCATGCTACCCTCCTTTAAATTGGAATTTCCTTAAGCAATGGAAGGGGGTTCTGAAGTTACAGAAATACATCTAATGCTATTAGTAATAATTAATGTAATCTTGGGGATTTTTCATCTTAAACAAACCAACAAAAAGTCCCACACCACAAGGCCCCTTTTTTGTTTTCACTGGGTCTTGAGAGTATGCCTTCAACCAGCACTTTGCTAGAATGCTGCCAATACTGAGAGAGAGCAATCAAATGTGCGTTTAGAGCTGCTGCATTTGGAAAACAAGGTTTCAAAAAGTTACTTTTTCATCCTTCCTATCCACGTCTGGTTTTACTTTCATCCAGGATTTCAGTGTAGTTTAGTCCATAAAGTCTGTGTAATTTGATTTCTGTACAGGTAGAATCTTTGCAAGCAGAAATAAAGGACAAGATGGATGATTACAATAAGCTGTTGTTAGAAAAGGAGCAAAAGCAGCAAGAACTAGTAGCTCGTGATAAAGAGCTGGAGAAGCTGGTGGCACAGCTACGGGAGCTGGAGCAGAGCGGCGCTGAAGCCTCCAAGGCCCTTCGCTACCTGGAGCAGCAAGTGCAGAAAATGAAGAAAGTGGAAACTGAGCTAAAACAGGTAATTTTTAAACACTTATTTAAACAGGAAGGGTGTTATGTCAGTGTCTTCCTGGGAGATATCAATGACTGTGTTATAATGTTGTCTGAGACTACCCCCGGCACCCAGTGATGAGTTCAGCCCTGGTATTAAGGGCAGGTTTTGCAGCCACAGGTTTAAACCATCTCTGAATTATAACCCTCCTTGCTACAGAGACTGCTTTTTGACAGTTGTCACGTTTGCATGGGTCAGAGCTGCTCTTCTGCTTCTCTGGAAGTTCCTGGAAGAATGTGCTACTGAATGTTACACATTGTGGGTCATCAATAAGTAGCTAGGTTTAAAGTCATATTCTCTGAATAGGTAGCTGCTTCTGCTGTGTCTTTGGAACCAGATCTGTTTCCCATACTTAAATTTTTGGTGCTTTGTTACTACTGTAGATTCAATCACAGCTTAGAGTTAAGGATTATGTTCCATTTATCAAAAGTATTTGCCTTTTACAAAACATCTGAGTAACTTCTTCTGCCTCCTTAAACTAAACGTTTCAGTTTCCTCGCAGCAATTTCCCTTGGGTAAGTATTGTTGGTGTGTCTGTCAAGTTTGAGCATTTTAGAATGGTGTGATCTAATAAAAATTTATTAGTTTAATGGCTAATTTTCTGTTCTTATTTTTAATTTAAAAAATATTGAAAAAGAAATGTTTTAGTTTAGCTTCAGTGAATGTGATATAGAGGAGTCAGTTTATTAGGTACTGTTACAAGGGATTTCTTGCAAGGGCTTGTAGTGAGAAGACAAGAGGTAATGGATCAGAACTGGAAGAGGGGAGATTTACATGAGACACGAGGAGGAAATTCTTTCCTGTGAAGGTGGTGAGGCACTGGAACAGGCTGCCCAGGGAACCTGTGGAAGCCCCATCCCTGGAAGTGTTCAAGGCCAGGCTAGATGGGGCTGTGAGCAATCTAGTGGGAGGTGTCCCTGCCCATGCAGGATGGTTGGAAGTAGGTGATCTTTAAGGTCCCTTCCAGCCCAAACCAGTCTGGGATTCGATGATGCCATGACTTTTCCTATGTATTTGGCACTTCTGAGATTGCACCTGGAGAACTGTTTTGTTTTAGACCCCCATGTACAAGAAAGACATTGGTGTATTGGAGCAAGTCTAGCAAAGGACCATCAAAGTGGTCAGTGGGCTGGAGCAAATGATTTTTGAGAGGAGGCTGAGAGATCAGGGTTGCTGGAGCTTTGTGGAGATCCCATTGCCAACAACCACACAACACGAGGTTAGAGTAGATGAGAGTCAGGCTTGGAGGTGCACAGTGAAAGGACGAGAAGATATGAGCTTAAACTGCAACAAAGGAAATTCCAGTTAAATGGTAGGGGGAAATTATCATAGTGGGGACAAACAAATGTGGAAAAAGGGGCTCAGAGTGGCAGTGGTGTCTCGGGGACTTGGAGGTGTTCAGAATTCATCTGGCCAAGGCCTTCAGCAGGGTCACACTAGTTCTGGTTTGAGTCAGAGGTTGAGCCAAAGAGCTCTATAGGCCTGTCCCAGGAGAAGCTTTTTGGTGATTGTATCCAGACCCACCAAAGCTGTTCCCATGAGTGTTCTGTCTGGCTTGCCTTGGACTGGATGGAGTCCACGATGCTGCTCTTGTCTCTGAAATCCTCACTTTGTCAAACAGGCTTTCTTTATCCATGCAAATTCAAAATATTTTTTTTAGCAGTCTCAGTGTCCTAGGAAATTCTAAATAAGCCAAAATCAATAAGCCAGATTGAGAATTTGTTTGTTGGGTTTTGTTTTGTTTTTACTTTTTCCAAGAAACTGGTTCATCAGCTTTTGAACAAGGTTATACTACTCAGTTTGGTAACTGTAAGCTTTGTAACAGCTTGCCTTGGAGCAGCTTAGTGCAGTAAATATGTGCCAATGGAGCTCTAAGAACAGTTGCCTATCATGACATTTTTCATTAAAAACATGCTTGATGTGAATGGCAATTCCTTATTTTTACTGTTCCCCAAATGCCAGCTTATAAAAAGTGCAGGTGTTGCAGGTAATGGAGACTCACACTAATAGGAAATAGATCTGGAAAGAGTAATTCTGAATACAGAATGCTGTCTTTTTGTGAAGAATACTGACTAAACTCACAACTGGCAGATACATTTATCCTGCCATCTTGTGCATGGGGCAGATCTTTTTGTTCTCCTGGTCCAGCTCCTTTCAGTTGTTGAGGTTGTTAATGTGTAATGGTGCTTCTGGTTAGGGTTGTGCTGGAAGGTTTGCTTATCCTTTGGCTTGAGGTCTTGAAAGTGTATTTAGGGAGTCTGCTACCCTATGGATTTTGGTATTAGTGAAAGAAGATACCACAGGATTACAGAATCATTTAGGTTGGAAGACCTTTAAGATTATTGAGTGCAACAGCAAACTGAACACTGCCAAGTCTACCACTAAGCCATGTCCCCAAGTGCTGTCTTAGTGTACTTTGAATAGGGAAAAAGGCTGAGTAAGAACAAAATAGTCTCAAAAAAAATCTGTATATTTGAAACTTGTGAGTAAAAAAAAAACCCAGTAGATATGCTGCTACAAGGCAGGTCAGGGTCTCAGGACATTAGACTACATAAGTGTGAGTATCCAGAAGATTTTACACTGAAGGTGGGTTACATAAGCTCTGATTTTTTTCTTGTGTTACTGCTTGTTTTTGCTGGGTCACTGTAGCAACCTCAGGGCATAGCAACTGAGAATGCTAAGAAAAACTTAACTCTTGTGTGTTGAGCTGTGCTGACACCATGAGCAGGCTTGGGTGTGCGTGCCCAGAGAGTGCAGGAACATCTGAGGTAAGGCAGCCCAGGTCTTCAGGAATCTGGATTTGCACATTGTTAGTGGAGGCTTTTTGTCAGTGATCAAGATGAGCTTTGAAATAGTGTGGATAATGTCTTATTTGTAGTTGTTGTTGCATGTTATTTGTTGTTACATGTACCCTTGCAGGTGTGGCTGCAGGACACCTGAAGGGCTGGTTAGGATTGTAGGTTCTTGTGTAATGGCAAGAAGAGTTCTCATTTTTCCCTTCAGGACCAACAAAAATATTTCTGTGACAGGAGCTTTGCTACCCAGAAAAGTGCAGGTGATGGTTTTGTAATTGTTCCATTTGTTTTTTTTCCTGCCAATGATACTGGGTGTGAATGGCACAGCTTTGTACCCTAACTGGCTGTCTCCCCTAGAATTGCTTTTTCTCCTCTGTTGTGTGTGCCTGGGCTGCCCTCAGGGTGGGCCAGAAAGCCAATGGGGACTAGCTGGGGCTAGTGGTGCAAGTCAGAGGGCCTGTTTAGTATGGATGTGAAGGTTTGGACAAGCCTGTTCTTGGCCATGCTGTTCTGATACTGTGATACAGTGTTAACTTGGTAATGTTTTGGTTTATTTTAATTGATGCTTCTTTCATTTTAAGATCAGAAGATGCTATCCATGTACTCTGGGTCTTAGTTCTCTTTGATTATGTAAAATGTTACCACCTTTCCTCTAATTTTTTTTGACAAGTCCTACAATGAGTCTGAAATAACCCTCCTGTTTAGAGGCAGGTGTATTGAGAACCAAAAGAGAAGTTTTAAAAATAAATAAATAAAACTAGCCTGACAGATCACACATCTGACAGCAACTTGCTGGTGCTTCACATTCTGATTTAGCATGATGGATTTGTAGTAGGTTTTTGATCTATCCAAAACCCTCCATCTCTTAAGTCTCCAGCTCTTAAATTCAGCTTGAGAAATATATGGTATAATAAATGTGGAAATAGCTACAAGAACAAGATGTTTAGTTTAGTAAGTATAATTTTCAGAAGTTATTCAACTTGCTTTAGAAAAAACAAAGGGATAAAAACTTAATTGAGCTAAAAACATTCAGTTGTTTTGCATTCCTACCTCTTTATAGACCATTGAGATCAGGTCCTTTTCTTCTTCTACTGGCATTTGTCAGGGATGGTGAAGTATTTTGGCAGGATTGTTCTGTTAGGTGTGTAGGTACATTGACAACAATTCTCACATTTTAAAAAAAATGTTTTGCAGGATAAAGAGGCGTTGCAACAGCAACAGTACAATAACCTGCTTCAGATCTCTGCCCTACAGTCCAAGCTGGATGAAGCAAGGCACCGAGTACCAGCAGATGGCAGTTCTGCTCCAGGGCTGGTGGAGCAGCTACAAGCAGGGCAGGAAGCACTTCAGACCAAAGAGAGAGAGGTAGGACTTCTGGTAGGGTCCTCCTAACTTGGGAATCACTCACATAATTGCAGAAACCTTTTGAGCAAACTTGTAGCTGGGAATTGAAGCCACTGAAAAACCCACTGACTAACGTTGTAGTAAATGTTTCTTTTGCAGAATTTTCTCTGCTTCGGTGTTAACAAACCTTCCTTTTTCTTGCTTTGCTGTGTTTTGCCACCCCGTCCATCTGTCTCCCATGCCATTGGAAACTGTCTTGTGGTGATTCACATTACCTTTGAGAATGATGAGTATCTGTTGTAAACTGATTTTCCTTTCCTTCTAAAGTTGAAGCGAAGCAGAAGGTAGATATGTTTTTGTTTGACTTGGAGAGTGAGCAATAATTCCTTTAAGGACAGGCAGGGTAATTACCCATTATAGTGTCATCAGACCACCTCTTATTTGGTGAGCTGGAGCATGTCAGTGTTGGTCCTTGCACCAAGCTAAACTGAGGCACAGTGCAATTGGCCACATTATTTAGAACTCTTGTTGGAGTTACGGGCACAGATACACCCCTGTGTGTCTATGTAATATTACAGGATTATTCTAGCAATAGACATCCAGTCCATTGTAGCATGTGCAAAGAAGAAAAACGTGGGTGATTCTCCAGTTTAGTTGTACCTCATTGTTTCAAGAGCAGTAAAATAATATTTTGTTACAGATGGAAGTTCCAGGTCACTTACAAAGTCTGGCTTCATGAGCCACTCAGACTTCTTTATTCTCAACACCCCTACCCCCTGCTATCCATTAAGGCAATAGGTTATAAAAGCTGTGGGTGGCAAGATCCCAGTGTTCCCACAGAGCTCTTTGTTCTCAAGCTTTCAAATGGCTACAGCAGAGATGTGTTGTTATTGACTCTTTTACAGGTTGAAGGAGTCAATGCTCAGAACTTTTGTTGCTGCATTACTGGGATTATCACTGCAGTGCTGATTTCTGTCCTCTAGGAGGAGAAGGGTCATGATGCTAACTGATTGTGATTACATGCTAGTGTCTCCTCCTGTTACATCAGATTATGTCAGTGGTCAAGCCTTGACTGTTCAGAACATAGTTATGAGCAATCGGATATCTTAAAAAGAAAATGGGAAGTTACTCTTGCAGTACTCTGGTTTCACAGCTGGAGCACTCTTTGGTTTTTTATGTGAAGTATTTTGTTAATGCACATTGATTAGCGAGAGTTTAGATCGTAGGATTTACTAAAGTTACTTGCTCTCAGTAAATAAGATGATGAATGACATTTTTACTGCTTACATAAGAGCTCTTAATTGAAACAACTATGCATTTTCTTCTTCTTTTTAGATTGCAAGCTTGTTAGACCAACTAGAACAATATAAAGATAATGTGATCAGTAAAAGTGAGGAGATACTGCAGCTGAACTTGCAGTTAGAGATGCAAAAAAACCTTAGCACGTCCAGCATCAGCCAGCTTCAGTTAGAGAATGCACACTTGAAGGTAGGTTTCCTCAGCTTTAGTGTGCACCAGCTAAAACTTCAGAGACCTCCTTTCTTGAGCGTCTGGTCTTCATCTTGTGATCTTATGAACAGATACTTGTTTTGTTTGTTTTTTCAGGAAAATGTTGCATAACTGTTACAAGGTGAATGCTGGTCATCACAGAGCAAAAAACATGCAATACTCTAGATTCATTAATTATTTCCCACAGCTATTTGATTTAAATAAAAAGGTTGTATTTTTCTAGCCCTTACAGTGTTGTAATTTACTGAAAGTGACAATTTTGTGGGCATTCCTGACCTCTACAGCCATAGCAAGTGTTACAACTGTACAAAGTGACAAGCAATAGGACAAGAGGAAATGTCAGGGCAGGTATAGATGGGATATGGGGAAGAGGTTCTTCCCCAAAGGGTTTTCAGGCCCTGACACAGGCTGCCCAGGGCACTGGTGGAGTCACCATCCCTGGAAGGATTTCAAAGTCGTGTAGATGTGATGCTGAGAGACACAGTTTAATGATGGTCTTCATTGTGCTGGGTTAATGGTTGGACTTGATGATCTTAAAGGTCTTTTCCAACTAAAACAAGTCTAAGTTAGAAAACTGGTTGATTGTCAGTCTGTCAGTTAGAGTATTTCTCTCCTACCTTGACAGTTGCAAAATGTTGAGGCAACCTAATCCAGTGGTACAAATCTAAACAAAATAGCTGTAGTTGTGGTCTTGAGTTCTTAACATTATAATAAGGAAGGGGAATGTTTAAATACAGCCCTTGGTTCTGTTCTGCCATTAGGTTGGGAGAGAAAGTATGTTCATTCTAATGAGATAGCTGTTTTTTTATGATCAGGAGGATCTAACAAAACTTCATGAGAAGCAAAATCAGGACATGGATGTTAATGAATCCTCAGCTCTGTCATTCCCACAAGCACTACTTCAAGAAAAGAATCAAGAAATAGATCACTTGAATGAGCAGGTGAAGAGGCTCCAGCACGAGCTAGAGAATATTCTGAAGAATAAAGTAAGAGTACTTACTATATGTTCATAGCTTGATCTTGAGGGAAGCAAAGTATACAGGATCTTCTTGTAAATTAAATCTGTCTGATAATTCTCTGAGGAGATCCCAGCTGAGGTGTGCAATTCTTCCTGCTGTTAAATGTGTGAATTATAGTCTGTGTTATACAGAAGAAAAATGTAATTTAAACTGTATTTGCAATAGTAATTCTACCTACATATGGTAATATTCAGTCCTTATCCTTTTGCTTAGTTTCTGGAAGACCAAAAATCTGAAATTGAAGAACTCAGATCACTTGTTGAGCATCTTCGCGGTGACCAGGAAAGGCTGCGTAAGGACAAAGATGAAGAGGTAGAGCAACTCCATGGAGTAATTGAGAAGCTTCAAAAGGAGCTAGCACAGTTTGGACCAGTATGTCATGAAGTTAGTGACAACCAAGATGATCTCTATCAATTTACTTTGGGAAAGCCCATGGAAAACCTTCAGAATGAGTTGAGGAAGGGACCAGTAGATTGTCAGAGTGATACTGATCTAAACAGAAGAAATGCATTTCTTCTCTCCAAAGTTAGGGAATGTCAGGAGGAACTGGAACTTGTCTCAACTGCTAAAGAAGCTCTGCAGCAGCAACTGGAAGAGAAGGAATCACAGTTCAGACTGGAAGTGGAAATTTTGGATAAAAAATGCCAAAAGTTGCAAGAGTCATCGGAGCAGCACATTGCAGAGCTAACCTCTCTGAGAACACAGTACGAGGCACTTCAGGAAGAGCACAGCCTTTTCCAAAAACGTTTTTCTCAGAGAGATGTTGAAGCAAGGATGATGACTTCTCGCATTCAAGAACTTGAAGATACTGTGAGAGAAAGGGAAGCCAGTATTCTAGAGAAAGAGATGAGAATGAAGACAATGGTGGATCAAAAGGAAGCCGACACAACTGATTTGCAGTACTTAACAAAAAAGGCAGCAGAGCTTCAAGCAGAGATAGAAAAAAGAGATGCAAATCAGGCTCAAGATGTTTATAGTCTTCAGTTAGAAGTTTCTAGACTTGATCTCCAGCTGCAAGCACTGAATCTGAAAGAAGTAGCTTATCAGAGAGAAATCAATGAACTGCAAGGTAGCACAGCAAAACTGAAAGATCAAATTGAGGCATATGAGAAAGAGCTTGAAGCCTTACAACAGGAAAGAAGTGAACTTATTTCACAGCTGGAGTTGTACAAGCCCAAGGAACAAAGTGGCCATGGAGAGACTAACCTTGTCAAGACGTGTTACCAGAGAGACAGAAACGGTGAAGCCTTTGAAAAAGGAATGGAGGAACTGGAAGCAAATGTTAATCAGTCAATTGCAGTAGTGGCTTCCCCTGCTGATAAACTGGTATGTGATTTGTCTAAAACGAGACAGAACAATCCACTCTGTTTTAAAATGTAAGAGGTATGGAGGATGAAATTAAATTTGCATGGTGGGAGGTTTAAAATAAACTAAAATATCTTTTCAAACAGTGCATCATTTAGACTCTTATCCACGGAATCTAAGGGGTCAAAAGAGTAATTTTGTCTTAAAATTACTTAGGTTAAGCAATTGAAGGAAAAATCAAGCAAGTCAAACAAAAATGTTGACTGCATATGTGGCTGGTGACATGTAGACCTTGGATTGCAAGGAGCTGGGCAGGTGTGCTTGGGCAGATACCACTTTGCAAGGACAGGGCGAAGCTCTGCTGTCCAGCAGGGCTCCTGTGCAGAAATACTGTTCTAGTCCTGTTGAAACTTCCTTGGAATCATGGTAGTAAAGCAGAGGGAACCTCAGAGCCAGGGATCCAAAAATTCCTGATTTGAAGGAAAAAGAAAAAGTTAGCAAGGTGAGAGAACAGACCCTTTTGAAGCAGTGGGTGGACCAGCTTGGGAGGGGGCTTTGAGAGGATTCTGTGCCTGGGGCATTGGATGGAGGGATCAAGGCAGCCAGACCTGCGTAAGCTGTGGAGGCATTTTAAGAGAAACTGCAGCTTGGTGTGCTCAACATATGTTCTGGAGTCTGCCTTCTGCTGCACAAGACACACAGCCTTTGTCATGAGCACAGCTGGACCTACTTTTCCCTTAGGGCCATCTATAATAATGCATCAGTAAGCCCTGGAATTAGAGTGGACACTAGCCTTAGGGTTCCTTAATCACTTGGTGATGGCAGGTGCTGTCACACTGGATCCCTGAGGTTATAAGGATGAGGATAAAGGTATTTTCATGGCATGGTTCAGAGATGTTCCATTTGGATGTCAGCCTCCAGGTGAAGTAACAGGTTTAGAGGCTGTAAGACAGGAAGCATGTTTGACTTCTGGAGTAGGCAGTGGGACTTGTTGGAGCAGTGGCTCTGCAGCAGCAGCCTTCCTAGGGTGTCTGTCCTTGTTGGTAAGAGCATGAAGGTCATAGAAAAAGAAGAGTAACTTCAGGTGGCCTTGGGAAGGGAAGAAAGCCCTTTCTATAGAAGTGCTGACTTAATGAGAGCCTTTGTAGGCAGGGATGTACCTGCATGCTCCATGGCACGGTATTGACATTATTCAGGTGTCTCTGCAGTTTGAGGGTGGAAGTCCAGCCTTGGCCTGGTCAATGACCATCCCCTCACACTATGGGAAAGATGCTGGAATGGTTCTGTGGGTATTAAGATACCCAAGCCCTCTGGCTGGAAAATAGCTGGTTATGTGCCTGGATCACAAGAACTGAGGAAGATGGACACCTGTTGTGTCCATGCTACCTGGATTTCCCAGCCTCTCTCAGAGGTGGCTGTTAGGTAGAAAGACTTGGTCTGATTTAGTGTGTCTGTTCTTACAGAGTCAGAGTTTGAGAAATGGTCTGCAGTGTTGTTGATCACCAGAGACTTAAGTTTGTTGTTTGATGCTTGGAGAAATAAACAATAAATGAGTAGAGTAACCCTGTGGGAGAAGGATGCTGAAAGGTAGACCTGTGGCCTGAGCAGAACTTAGGGTAGCTGTGTGTGCCACATCATGGGACGTGTGACTCAGTTTCCCTCCAGTGACTAGAATTAGATGGTGGACAGTTTCTTCTGCATTGAAATGGCAGTCAGAGGAAACATCTAGACTTATTAACCATTTTTTTTCCTGGTGCCCTAGGTCAGTTATTAAGCCTTAAGAGACTTATCTAGTTAGGAAAGCAACAGGTTTTGATTTGTATCTATTTAGAATAAAGAAGATTATCTACATAGCTACAAGAAATACCCTTTTTTCCTGATTGATACAAGAGTCAGCTCTTCAGAAATACTTCTTTTACAGATTTTTTTTCTCCTATTGATGATATGCTTGTTAAACAGCCTAGTTAGCTGGCTAGTTAGCTATATAAAATATACTGAACTGTCAGATCATTTTTGCATAAAACCTGAGAATAGTAATAAATATGACTGTTAGATTAGAGAAGATCTTTTTCAAATGCATGTCTTTCAGTTTGTAAAATCACATTTAAATTCCGTTAAAAAATTAATGTGTTATTTAATTTTAGGAAAAAGATGAAGTTATGATTGAGTTGGCAACTCACAATATAAATAAAAAAACTCAGACTAAGCAATCACAAGAAAATATCTTGATTCAGGAATCAGACCTGATCAGCAGCTCTGAAGAGGAGCAAGATTTGAAAACACGTTGTCAGCAAATGTTGGAAATCCATCAAACTCCTGATTCTCCACAACACAATTTGGACATAGGCAAAGACACTTCAAAAGACTTCCAGAATTTCATTGCAAATGTGGCTTTGTGGGGCTCTCCTGAGATTGTGAGAAAGCAGGACATGAGCACGGAGCTTCAAGCAGTGCTTCATCTGACTCCCTTGTCGGAAGCTGGAAGCTCAGATTTTGAAATGATGCACACCAGGTCATCCATGCAAGAGGATAACTCTGTGTTGCTGGGATATTCTGACCTTTGTGAAAATGGCAGTGAGGAAGCAGCAGTGGGAGTAGACAGAAAAAGTCCAGCTCTCTCTGAAAGTACCTACTCTGATGACCAAGATATGGAGAAGATTTCGGTAAGTGATATTAAATGTCTGATTTCATTTCAATTAAACAAGACTGCTCAGCTCTGTCCCCCTTGGATCATTGTTGGGCCACTGACTCCAAGTATTATAAACTTAGGCTGTGAGAGGGGTAGGTCCAGTAATGTTCTGGATCTGTAGCTGTTAGTTCCTCTCACGCTGTCAGATAGCGCAGCAAATTCTGGCATGTCTTAAAACATTGTTTGCTAAATACTTCTAATAATTGCAAACAGTCTTCCAAAACCTAACATTGAAGAATAAGCTGCTTACAGCAGGTTTTGCTTCCTGCACATCTGTACAGTGCTGAGTCAGTAAAAAATACGAATATTGCTCTTGTGCTTTCAGAAGATTTGCTGAGAGAGCCCTTCAAATCCTGGTACTTTGCAGTGACACTACATGGAAGTAGAAATTTTAATAATCCTTGAGGTGCAAGTAATTGAGCTAAAACTTATACAACTTTTTTGCTACTAGGGTACTCAATTTACTGTAACAGTTCTCCACTTAGGAATATCTGTCCTTGATTGTTAGAAGAGACTGTTTCAAAATTGGACAATAGAGGTTCTTGTTTTTAATGGAAATATTTTATATTTTTGCCTGTATCATTTCACAGGAAGATGAAGTCTCTATTTCAGAAAATTAATCTTTGGTTGCATATTTTTGTGCCTTGCATTTGAAGGCCACTTAATTATCAACACCTGTCTGTTTCTTAAGACTATTGAAAGGGAGATAAAAATGAGATGGAGTGGCTTATAGAGCAGGAATGTGACATTCCTAGTGGGATTTGCCATCTCTAGCACTGTGATCAAGTAGCATTTGCTAAAATCTGCACCAGGAACAGAAAGGTTATAATTGCAGAAAACTCTACAACTGGATTCAGGAAACTAAATCAATGTAAAAAATTATTTCCATGCAGATGAGAGAAGCTGATCATTTAACTTTAACCCCTCTGGGTTTACAACATGGTGTAAGATCAAGAGCATCTGCCATAGGTGCGATGGGCGATGGATGTGACAGCTGTAAGTTTAACTCTAAATTCCTTTCACCTTTTGTGATCTTCAGTATAAAAATACTAAAATGTTCTCCCTTTCTCCCATTTTCTTTTACTGTAGATTTTTTATTTGAAAGCTAAGCCTTTCTCAGGTGGTTCTTTGTTTAGGAAGGATGTGGATTTGTGCTGGTGGAAGTCTGCTTTTACCTTTTCACCTTTATGTACTGGAAGGGAGACACAGGGGTTTATTGTGTCCTGACAACTACAGTGCTTTCTCTGCTCCTAAAGGCAACTTAAAACACTTTTACTTTTTTAAGTTAGTTGAGATCTCAACCCACCTGACCCTGCATTCAAACTAGCAGAAGAAATTATGGTTATTTTGCAAGAGGTTAGGCTGGTTTTGAGTTCTTTTCATCTTTGTGACACTTTTGGGGGGCTGTCTCTTTTTCCAGATACCACCTCAAATTTGGCAGCTAAACTAAAGCAGGAGCTACAAACATCAGAGCACCTTGATGCTGGTTTCGTGGCTTATCTGCAGCACCGTGGAATGTTTCCAGATATTATGGAGTCGGTGAGACAGATGGAAATACTTTCACCACAGATGAAGGTAATATATGATTAATAAAAGTGTACCAGCAAATGAAAACAGCAAAATGAAATGCTAATATAAAATAGAGTTAGCTGCTACCTTTACACTGTAAACTGTTCTGTAATGGTTTAAACTTCAAGTTGATTATGGTTCTTGAGTAATTTTTTGATGTCTCATGTGACAAATTTACTGATATTTGTCTTGCTTGAACTTGCTGGAATTGAAAAAGTTTTGCACTGGTGATGTTCCAGAATATGGCAGTACAAGGACTGACTGATCTGTTATGTGGGTTTGTCTTGGAGGCTTTACAGAAAGCTGTTTGATAAAGCTTAGCTAGCTGACATCCTGCTCCCCTGCATATTCCTGGCATTCTGATGTGATGGAGAGCTGTGGAAACACCACTAAAAGGTGTGGAGGGATCTTTCAGAGTCAGTTCAAGGAGCATGAAGAATATACAGAAGACTAAGCAGTGATTGCTTATTCTAGTCAGCAAGGCAAGTTTAAGAAAATATATGCCAGGGGCTCTTTGGTGTTGCAGCTGAACAAGCTCTTAGCCATTCCAGGAATTCTAGCTGGTGAAAGGGAGAAATTCAGTGCTCCAAATCATCTCATCTGTGAGGCTGGTGAGAAGTACCTGGGTAAGTGCAGTAGCCTCCAGGGAGTTTGAATACTTGAAGGAGCTTGAGTAATAAGAAGTGGAAGAAATACACTTCCTTAAGAGGCAGCATTGACTTTGTAACATGTTGAGAAGATTCTTTCAGCTTGCTCACCAAAATGAAAGAACTGTGCAATGAAGGAAGGCTGTGCAAGGGGAAGGTAAGCCTGAATTTCTACTCAAGCTGACTGACTCAAGGAACTCACAGGGGGAAGGACACTGGACCTTTAACCTCTGCTTGGGCAGGAGGAGGAACCTCTGAAGTGCCCCTTCATAACAGGCTTGATGTTCTGGGTCTGGAGAATTAAGAGCACATTCAGTTACTGACATGATCCAGGAAAAGCCAACCATGCAAAGCTGATGCAACCACCTGCTTGTGTTAGAACCAGTGCCACCAGAAAAGCATGAAGTATTAGTAATTGGAGATTCCTTACTGCGAGTCACTGAAGCACCCATTGGCTGTCCAGACAATGTCTCTAGGAAAGTTTGCTGCTTACCAAGAGCTTGTATTCATGATACCACTGAGAGGCTGCCAAGCCTGGTGAGCCCTACAGATTATCATCTGCTTCTACTGTTTTGTGTAGGGTCTAACAATACTGTAACAAGGCAGCCTGGAACCATCAAAGGAGACTGTATGTCCCTCCAATGAATGTTGGGCTGTGTAGCTGGTGCTGTACTCAAGGTTTTGGATTGGATCATCAATCTGGACTTTAGTGTCTGTAAGATCTGAGTGCATATTCCAGTACTGAATGTTTAGTTTGAACCCTTTATTGTGCTTCTGTTCTTAGTGTTTACTAAAGTTTTTCACTGCATAGCATTGGCTCTTGAAATTACCACCATTTTGATTCCAGTGACAGAAAAGCCACTCAAGTTGGTTCCAAAGTTAAGTCATTCAAAAAAGTGCAAAGAAAGAATATGAAGAGTTAAAGCTCAATACTCTGTGTTGTTGTTGTTGTTGCTACAATGAGTAGCATCAGCAGCAGTTCCAGGTCGAGGCTGGGACCTGTAGAAAGGGACTCAACCTCCAGTGACCTTCCTTGAAAAGAGACCAGGAAACATCTGTGCATGATGTAATAGTTTGTCAACAGGGAATTTATTTAAAAGATACTACTTTGCCTGGAATGTCAGAGGAAACAATTTCCACTGTGTAAATTATTAAGACTGATTATTCTGGGAGATGTTATTTCTACATAATCTGCTAAATTAAGCCAAGGTTGTCCTAATATGTAATTCAGTTTTCTGCTATCACTGGAGTTTAGTGTGACATGGCTTCAGACCTCATAGAATCTAAATAGTTCAGAAACAGCAAAGATAAAGTACAGTCCTAATCACAGGACTTAATTGCACAGTAGCATGTTAATGTCCACAGCAATACAATACTCTGGCCATGGCTGCCATTTGTGCTGCAGGATTTAAGAAGACAGTGGCTGCTGTATTCTCAAATACTGATCTGAGATGTTAGGAGATAAAAATGCTCTGGGAACTGTTGGCTCACTCTGCACATGGGTGTGGGGATGTGTGTTCTTAATTTATGCAGCATGCCAAATAGCAGGGCAGACCTGTGGGTTTTTACCTGTACCACAGCCTCAGATGGCCTTCTTTTTATTGTCTGGTGCTCTCCCTGCTCTTACACTGCCAGGATGCTGGTGCCTCTTTCCTAATATTATGCATTGGTTGTGGTTTTTTTTCTTTCTCAGACTCTTCTGAAGATGGTCTATGAGGAGAGCCGCAAAATACTGGCTTTGTCAGAGCATCCCTTTGGTTTTAGGGAGCTGCAAAATGTGCCTCAGAGCAGAGCAGCAGTGGAGGGGTGGCAGAAGGAGGGCCTAGCCCTGCTGGATGCCATTCAGTCACTGAAGGATTTCCTTAGCAAGGTGGCAGACAGAGGAGACAAGGTATGGCAATAAAAATAGCCTTTAAAGCAAGGTAACCAATTCTTTTATTATATATAGAAAAGTATATTGCTATCTAGTTAGTGTCTGTGTGTGTGTGTATGTGTGAGGACAAGGGACTTTTTTCTTTCTGAGATTTTAACAGGCCTCTTTAAACACCTTTGGTCTGCTTAAATTAACAGCTGGGTATACTCTTACGCAGCAATGATACATGTTACAGTGGGTTAGAGATTGAGACAGATGCCATTCAAGGACAAAATACCTTTCATTTTAACAGGAACATTCCAGTGTTGCTGCTGACTGGAGAGGAGAACTTCTGCAAGCAGTGCAGAGTGTGCTTGAGAAGGAGAGAAACATGTTGCAAATTGACTTCAAGTCTCGCTTCTCCAGTCCCGGGTCTGGTGATGACAGTTCATTACTGGAAAAAATTGAGTATATCATGAAACAACAAGTAAGAAAACCTCTTAAAGTGTTATGCTCATGAAGAACTTCTTCTACTGCCCCATGTTTTTGAAAGGTTTTTAGGGTTTTGTTGCTTCTGTTGTTATATTTTGTGCATTAATCCAGGCTATGTGGGTTCAATAGGCTGTTATAGTCTGTGTCTTGGTACCTGTTTTCCCAAACTTTGTACACTGTGATAAAAAGTCTGCTGGTTATTTTAACAGGCACCCAGAAAAAATAGTGGCCTAGAGATTGTGATAATGACAAGGAAATGTTTGATAGGAAGGGAAGGAGGGGAAAAAATTCCATTTAGAGCTTCACAGACTTCTCTTGCCAAGGGTGTATATTGAGCAAACTCTGAATTGGTTTTGGATTTTTTTTGCTGATAATATTTGTGTTTTAGTTTTCAGACCAGATAGTTTGTCATAACTATGATGTATAAACTATTATTAATAAACTGTTACTCTTCTTGTAATCTAGTGAAGTAGGGTTTTTCTTTTTTACTTAATGTTAACATGAAGCACGAACCTTGTAATTTGAAGTTGCCTCCATATAAAACATGTACTGCAAGGATTTCTCTAGGATCTACCTTTGTAGGATGGACGGGAATAGCCTTGTAGATTCACTAGCCCTTGGTTCATTTTCAGGAGGAACAGAGGCAGATGGTTGTGGAGCACCTCTTCTCTTCAGACCGGAACAGCTTGCTGTCTGAAATCCAGGACCTGCGAGCTCAGCTGCGCATGACACACCTGCAGAACCAGGAGAAGCTGCAGCAATTGCAGGAGACCCTCACCAATGCAGAAGATCATGGGAGCAAACAGGAACACCAGCTTCGGAGGAAAGGTGGTAGTCCCCAACTTCTTGTTATCTCTGCTTCTGTGTCAGTTCTTTCCTTTTCTTTTTTTTGCTTAGGAGATAAAAGGCAAAATAAGATTGCTTTGCAAAGAGGCAGATGCTGTGCAATCCTTCAGTTTTACTAATGCACTGAGGTTCCCTAGGATTTTGGCAGAGGAAGGATTTTTTAATTCTTTTTGTTTTAGTAGTTTAAAAACAAAAACAAACAACAGAGCAAAGAGAAGCTTTAAAATAACCCAAAGCAGCAGAACTGAAGGGTGATTCTTGGTTAAATAGTGTGTACATGTAGAGAACTCAGCAAGGATAGTGAAATACCCTTGTTGGTTTTTAGGAAATAATTTTAATATATATAATGTTTGCTAGTAAATGGGTGGGTTTGCTTAATGAGATTTAGAATCCAATAGGAACAGTTTAGTTGCAGTATATTGCAGTAGTTCTGATAATCTCAAGCAGCTTTCATACTATTCTCAATTTGTCTGGTCTACTAGCAGTGTGTATGTGCATCTTTCTGCTGATTCAACATGTTTGAAAAGAAAGGAGTTCTCCAGAGAACACTTAATTGCAGCTGATTCTCCTCTCACACAAACACATCCCTCCCCAGTTTGAACCAGTGTAACAGATAATGTTGTCAAGTTATCTGTAATAAAAATAATATTTAACATTTTATTTTCCTAGTTGAATTGCTAGAATATAAACTCCAGCAGGAAAAATCTATTGTAAGTGACATGCAGAGCACCCTGTCTGAGGAGCAGAAAAAAGCCTCTGAAACACAGGATCTCTTGAACCAGGAAAAAGCAGCCCTGAAATCAGAACTTTATGGAAGTAAGCAAGAGAACACGAGGCTGCAGAAATCCCTTGAAGAGCTTCAGAGGGAAATAAACCAGTTACGGTGAGAAGCAGACTTATTAACTTATTTTATTTAACACCAGGTCTAAAAAAGCTCCATATATCCATTTATCTAGATAATTGGATCCGAAAATGGCTTAGTACTTGGAAACACAGGCAGGAAAACTAACCTCTTTCACTTTGCACAGATATGTTCATTTTTCTTTACTACCTGCTTAAAACTATTTTTCAATTCCAGTTCTCATATTTACCTTTTCTGTAGCCTAGACTGAGAAGGCTGTGGAAACACGTGCATGTTGTAGGGGTGTATTACAAGTGAACAGACTAGATGTACCCACTCCTGCAGCGTTGGTCTCAGTCCCTTGGTTGGCACTTCTGTCTGCCTGTCACTGTGTCTGTGCTTTGGTTTTTTTTCTTCTTCCCTTGCCCGCCCGTATTCCTAATTCCTGGTGCATGCCAATGTTTTTTTTCCCTCTCACAGGACAACAGTTTTGCTCTGCCAGGATAGCTGACTTCTCCAGATCTCTTGATTCTACCTAGACTAGTTCTAGCTTTGCTTGCAGGGAGGTAAATGTTTTCATATGCCAAAGAGCTGCGACTGGGAAACTGACCCTCTTTAGAATGAACTGAGGCCATCTTAAAGAAACAAGTCAATAGACCAACTCACAAAAAGTAACCCAAAATGTCTTGCCTGCGTTGTTGGTGAGGGATGTTCCGTTCTGAAGACAGATAGAGGTGTCCTTTTGAACTCTGCAGGTTTGAATTGGAAAAAAAAGAAAAGGATTTGGCAGCTGCACTTGAAGACTTAGGGGCGGAACAGCTGAAGAAAACGGAGCTACAGGGTCTGTTTGAGGAGCAGCACCTTCAGCATAAGAAAGCAGAAGATGAAAAGACAAAGGCTTTGGAGGTAATGACTTGTCAGTTCACCTCCTTTGGTGCATGGAGTTAACTAGCAAGTTATTTTTGCTGTCTTTTTCATGTCCAATATGTTTTGTTTATAACTGTTTTTAAAAAAACCCAAACTTCTACTGAACATGCACAGCATGTATTTTGTTTTCACAGAATTAAAGCTTTCAGTTATCCTTCTTAATTGCATATGCAGAAATAGCAGGAGTTGTATGCTTTTCTCCTCCCCCCCATATCTTATTAGTGTTTTCAGAGCCTTATGCTTTCACATTTTAACCAGTTTTGTACTGCCCTGCACTGTGTAGGAGAGCCAGGTTCTACAGTTGTGTAATTTGCATCCTTTATGCCAGGGCAAATGTGCTACCAGGATGATGTGATGTGTATGATCAACTGAGGTTGTAAGGAAAACCACTCAATGACATATATGCTTGGCAGAAATTACCTGGGGCCTTTCCTAGATAACATGTATTTTTGGAGGTTAACCAAAGTCTGGTTTTGTTCCCTTATTTCGGAACTGAACAGCAAATAATTGAACAGCTTTCTCTCTTGACACTGCAATGACAGTTCTTGTAAAAGGCCTAGATTGACTGGAAAAGGGAAGAAAAACTTTAATTTTAGAAACTAAAGCCAAACTCTATCAGATAACTCCAAAACAATCCTAGTTAAATGCCCTAAGTGAGGAAACACAATTCTGACCTATTTACTTGTAGTCTGACCTCTCATGTCCTCTTTCTGGTATGTGTTTAGGTAGATGGTTTTTGTCTGCTGGGATTTTTGTTACTACCTGCATGGTAGGACATGGTGCTAACAACTTTTACGAAGACTGGTCATGCAGGGAAGGCAGGGACCATCTCAGTTAAGGCAAAGGGAAAAGCTGATTGCCACAGGTGTCGTTGTACAACAGGTTGAAGCGTTCACAGTTCACATTGTTGCATTCCAAAATCCTGCCTTGAAGCCTTCCTATGGAAAGCTGATGCCACTGAGCATCTGACCTGGCTTTCTAGGAGGTCAGAGGAGAAGTGGTCCTGGCTGGGGAGATAGGGCAGATCCCCCTGCCAGGAGGTCAACACTGCTAGCTCTCACTGTCTGTAAGCACCCTGGGACCGGCTGCAGGTGCTCCCTGTCCTTCTGAAGAAAGGTTGGCTCCCAAAATGGACCTAGGGATGGACTATTTTTATCTGCTTCAAACAGGTGGGCTCAAAAACCCAGAGGTTTTGCATCTTCTCTTATTGCTTAGATTTTTGGTTCTTTTTAAATCAACATGGGTTATTTCTGCTTCAGATGTCACTTATTAAGGGAATGGAGTGATGTATAGAATAGTGATTTCCTAATGAGGGTTTTATCAATTGAAGAAAAAATAATATACCAGCAGATATTTTAACAGTAGAACCTTGGGTTTTGTCACTTGGTGTGACATTGCTAACAAGCAGACTTCTGGCACTTGTAATTAGAAAATTAGACTTGTAATTGTAGATGAAAGTTTGTAACAGCTGAGCTACTTTAGCTCAGCCTTGGATAGAACAGAAGGGTGAAGGTTGCTGTATGCCAGCCTGCTCCACAAATGAGTGTTTGGGCAAGATTATCAAAATGTGCCTCCCCTTCTGAACAGGAGCTGCACGCTGCCTTGGAGCTGCAGTCGGTGCAGAAGAGCCAGCTGGTGGTGTCCCTGCAGCACCAGCAAGTGGTGAACGACAATCTCCGCAAGGAGCTGCAGATCGAGCACTCCCGCTGCGAAGCCTTGCTGGCCCAGGAACAGACCAAACTCTCAGAGCTCCAGAAAAACCTGGATGCTGAGAAACATCGTTCACTGGAGCTCCTGAATTCGTTGAACCACGAACGTGTTTTGACGGAACAGTTGAGCATGAGAGTGAAAGAAGGTGCTTCTTGTCAGCACAGGGAGTCGCTGCTGGAACAGGCCTTTGTTCGAGAGCTCCAAGCCCAGCTGGAAGAGGAGAGGTCCCGAAGTATGGAGCTAGCTGCTGTTATTGAGAAAATGCACCAGAAGGCCCTTCATTCCAGAAGGCAGCTGGAGACTGAAGTGCAGATGTGCTGCCAAGAGACCCAGAGGGAGAGGGAGGTCAGTGACAAACTGCGAGCGGCACTGCAGGCCCTTCAGGGTCAAAAGCAAGAGGTGACCCATTCCTTCGAGGCCCAGAAGGAGAGAGAGGTGAAGCTGAAAACTGATGAGGAACAACTGCAGTTGCTCTTGAAGATGATGGAGGAGCAAAATAAAAGCAAGAAAGAGGAGAGAGAGAGCGAGCGAAGGCAGCAGCAAGAAACAGAGCTAGAGAAACAGAAGGACTGGCAGAGAGATCGAGAGAGGCTGGTAAGAATGTCTCTGCAAGCCTTGCCTGATGCTGAGACAGCCACACACTGGGATCTAACCCTGTGGATTCTGGTTTTTAATTTAAATGTTTGCTCCCCTTAAACAAAGCATTCTGAAAAAGGCCTTGGATGAGCTCTTTTCCTGCATTTCTCAAATACAGCTGTTGTCAGGGGTTTGTGTCTGGGTTTAGTGTTGCTGGAAGTTGATCTTTACATCTTTGCCTGTGCTGGGAGCTGCTGGTTGTTAACAGAGAGAGAAGAACGTGGCTTCTCCATCCATTACAAAATACAGAACAGAACCAAACTTGGTTTCATGTCAATGCCCTTATTTTCAGCTAAGCTCCTATGTAAGGTTTGTCACAGTATCAATTTCACCCTTCCTTTTCTCAGCTCCTTCACTTTCATTGGAGGAGGAGGGAGGCTTTGCAGGCTCTCCTGAGCCTTGTCAGTGGCCACATCTGGAAATGGATGGAGAAAATGTCCACTCCAAAGCCATTAAATGGCTTCCTGATGGCTCTGGAAGGCAGTACTGTAAGCCTTCCCCTGTAAGTGGAACGTGGGTTGAGGAACACTGAGATAGATATGCTAATGAGGTGGGACTCTTTTTTTTTTTAATTTATTTTTTTAATTTATTTTTTTTTTACAGTCTGTGTGTGTATAAAAAGCAAACCCAGAAAACACTTCTCTGTGAGTATGTGTGTATATACTTGTGTGTGTACGTGTGAGATGCAATTGACTACTGCTTATCGTGTTCAAACAGCAAAACTTGGAGTGGCAACACCAGAGGGATGAAGAAAGAATTAAAGAGCTGCAGGAAATCCTGGCAGTGTTGGAAGAAAGAGAAAGAAACCTCCCACCTCCAAACCATCAGCAAGAAGTGTTGTGTCCCTTGAACAAAGATCGAACTGCCAAACAGCTCACAACAAAAGACACTGAAAAACCACATTTGCAACAGCAGCAAGAACAGCTAGAGAAGATAAGGCAGCAGTTGCTTTTTGTAGCTGTGCACCTGAATGAGTTCATATGTAAAACTGTAGATAAGTGAGTATTTGTTCATAAAATAGCAGTTTTCTTTCCATTCGGCTTCTGAGCTTGTGTGGGTCATGGCTGAGAGCCCTGTGCTGAAGGGAGTGGGCAGGATATCTGCTTACAAGACTCAGCCTTGTGTGAAACCATGGTTTTGTGGTGGCAACAGGCTCTAGTTATTGTCATGGCACTGCAGCCATTCCCACTAGAAGCTTGTATGCCTGCATTGGAACTATATCTGTGAAGTGGCCCTGCTTAAAAAGAACCACTGAATAAAACCCAAACACCCCTACTGTAGAGTTGTTTGGTAGTTTGGCAACTGCAGCATAGACTGCAATCAAAATAACAGGCTAATTGAGACATCTACAAGATTAGAATGGGAAACCCCATTCAGCATGGCAGGGAAGAGCTAGGGGTCAGGAATGCATGGCCAAGTAGCAGTGATTTCTTATTTCTTTGGTGCAGTCTGAATTTGTATGATAGAATTGCAGACTGGTGTGAAATAGAGATGCTTGAATAAACCCTATGTGGCATCATTTAGAAAGTCTACTCTTAAAATTAACAAAACTTGCTAATTTCTGTGTGTGTTCCTAATATTTTGTGTGATGCATAGTGCATAAGTGCAGCCTTAAAACATAAAAAGTGGGGAGAAGGAATCAAATGTATATCAACATTACTGTAAATAAGCTTGGTACTGAAAAAGTGTTTCTGTTTAACAGAACAGTTAACGATTGGTCTGCATCAAATGATGAAGCTGTAGCCTCTTTACTGCAGACATTAAAGGAACTAAAATCAGAGTTATTGTCCCCTCCTGCATCTCAGGTAAGGAAAACAGCTTATCTTTGTGGATTATCATAAGTTGTTCTGTATTCTTTGGGTTGCAGTACACATTTTTTGGTTGCAGATTGATTTTGGGATTCCTTTTTTGGCAAAACATTCCATGGAAAATTGTTTTGCCTTGGAGATGGGAAAAAGATGTGCTCTTGTACTCACACTGTCATTGTATTAACGTATTTTATTATCAGACTCTTGCTTTTTTGTTGTATTGTAGAGTCTGCTTTTTTTTCTCCCTAGATATGTAATATGTCCGAGGATATCAAACCTTGGGATGTGTTGCTGCTGCTTTTGGCTGCATCCAGAGACAGTTGTTTTCCAGGAAATTGTCAAGTAATTTTCAAGAAGTGCAGTAGTGTTTTGTCATCTCAGGAGGGGTGGTTTGGCTGATGTTTGCAGTATTGCAAATATTTTAAACTAACCTAGGGAGTATCAAAGACTTGAGCTCAGATCTATTGATACAAAATACATCATAAAACCACAGATTTTAGATTCCATCTTGTTCACCAGATAACTTTGCTCCATCATTTATGCCTTTCTCTTGTAAAGAAAGAAATCTTCAACCACATTTCAGCCAAAACGTTGGGATTTAGGGCTAACAGTCCTGACTCTTGTTTGATTCAGCCTCTCTCTATTCCCTCACCTGCTTGAGAGCAGATCCCCAGAAAACATACCTTAGAGAAAGAGTTCTGACTGCTTGGTACACAAGAGGCTTTTGTAACTTGTGTTGTTGTCGTGTGCTCTGTGAGACAAGCCTGGTGTCTGACAAGCTGGTTTGGCACAGTGCAAGCTCTCCCTCTCACTGCTTACAAAATACAATAAATATTTTCCTTCTGTTGCCTGTGCAACCACTTAGGTGGTTGCCAAATGGATCATCTCCAGCCTTGAGGAGGGAGATGAAACTCTTCCCAAGTAGGTGTTCGTGGAGTTATATTGGTTAAGCCTTCCTCTCACAAAGCTTTAGAGCTTCTCTGCTGCAGAGAAAATGCTCAGAGAGCCAGTGGGGGGAACCAGATAATCTTATGGCTTGATCTAAATCTGACTTAGCAGAACTCCCTCCAGAGCTGAGCTGTTTTTCTGGCTTAGCTCCCTCCCAAGTTTTTACTCTACTGGAAAGAAAAGAATAGTTTGGGTTGTTTGTTTTTCCTTTCTTCTGTGCTACAAAATCTGTTGCAAATGCTTTTCACAACTTGTAGCTTTTCCAGGCTCTCATCACCATCAATTAGCAGGCCTCTTAACATTAAGCCAGTGAATGCCCAGCAAGCCCTTCTTCAGTTGGACCAGACTTTGCAATTGCCTCCTCCAGAGACTATGACCATGCTAAAATAAAGGAACTCACATTTTCTGACTTAAGGCCTGTTTAACAAAGAGAGTTGAGTGGAGCCCTCTAATGAGCCTTTCTGTAGCTCAGAGAGCTCGATATCCATTCTCATGTCAGCACTAACAGTCCCTCCTCTCCTCCCTCTTTTTGCCTGGCTTTGATTTTTTTAATTTTTTTTTTTCCAGAATCACCTTTTGTTTCAGTGTCTTCTATGAATTCCTCCTTCCCTTAAGGTACTGAACTACACGCTCTGGAGACCAAAGGATTTTACTGCTGTTACCTCCCTGAGTTACGATAAATTGGGAACTGTTAGGCAGGGGAAACTGGCAAAAGGCCAAATGAGAAATCTTTGCCAAAATGAATATGGAGTCAACTGGTTAATCAAATGCCAGCTGGTGTAGTAGAAATCAAATGCATTGATGCGTCGTGTAGAACCCCTTCAGGTACCACAAGGATCTGTGCTGCCTTCAAGTTTGAGCTTTTGTAGGTCTGTAAAATGTCTAGGATGGTGGGACTGTGGTCCTTACTGGGATGCTTGCTGAAGGCCCTATATAAAGCATAAAATCATGGAATCCCAGACTGGTTTGGGTTGGAAGGGACCTTAAAGACCATCTAGTCCCACCCCCTGCATGGGCAGGGACACCTCTCACCAGCCCAGGCTGCTCCAAGCCCCATCCAACCTGCCCTTCAACACTGCCAGGGATGGGGCAGCCACAGCTTCCCTGGGCAACCTGGGCCAGGGTCTCACCACCCTCACAGTGAAGAATTTCTGATATCCAAGCTAAATCAACCCTCTTTCAGTTTAAAGCCATTCCCCCCCTTCAGGCACTGGAAGGTGCTCTAAAGTCTCCCTGGAGCCTTCTCTTCTCCAGACTGAACAGCCCTGTCTCAGCCTGTCTCCAGAGCAGAGCTGCTCCAGCCCTTATCTCTGTCCTTGTTCTGAAAATGCTCTTCTGTCCCATCTCCATGTGTGATACAGCACAACTGCCATGGCAGTGAAATCACATGTAGGGAAAGGCTTTAGTTTATCTTCAGTGTAAAAACCTGGTATTGTATAGAACATCTACGAATTAAATAATGAATAGGGGATCAAGAGTTTAACTTAGACAGAAATAAATACCTTATTTCATAACAATACTAGAGGTAGTGTTAGATTCTTGAAACATTTTTTAGAACTTGTTTTAAATATGCTGAGAAGTTGTGAGCCTTTGCTTTCTGAAATGTTAAAGAAGCTGCAAAGGCTAAAGGCAGGGAGGTAGATTACGTGCTGTGAAGGTATGGATAGCACTGGAATCCCCAGTGTTGCTGTATATATTGCTAGCAGTAAAAGGACTTAGATGGCTGTGGTTTATTAAATTTTATTATTTAAGATTTTTTTAGTTGGCAAGTTGTGCTCTTCATAGAAGATAAACGCATGTGTTAGTGTCTGAAGGTATTAATAAGAAATTGCTCCTGAAAATGTTCAAACTCTGAATAAGGTTGTACTACAATAAGTTGCTTGCAGAAATTGGGTTCAGTTGTGTGTACTGGCTCCTCTAAGGTATGAATTTTATTTCAAGGGATAAAATATTAACAAAAAGTATGTTTTCTCACTCTTGTGATCTGCTGCATCATGCACTGATGTAACTGTTGACCATTACATTGGTAGTTGATACATAGAGGGTTATAAAGGCAGAACTTCGTGAAGAACTGGACCTGGAGTTGTGGGTCTCATTCCTACACGAGATGACTTAGCACAAAACTGAATTTCTCAGAATTTAATGTGATTTTTCAGTTTACTTCTGTAGATTCCTCACAACATGCTTTTATGCCTGCATGTACAGAGACATTTTTCTTTATGCTTTCTGTGTTGCCTGTGGTTGGAGAAGAGAGACAGATGATATCTTTCCATTTCCAAGTGTTTGGGAGACTGTTATTAAAGGGGATAGGATTCCTGTAAAGTGATCAGACAGATCTGTAGAGAAGGGGTAGCTTGATGAACTATTAATTTGATACTTCTTAAGAAGTGCTGCTTGTGTGTTTCAGTTTCCCATCTTAAAGTCGAACATCTGAGTGTCTCTGATTTTCAGGCTCCTTATTTTCATCTTCTAGTTTGTCCATAATGCTGGATTATTACTTAGTTTGAGATGTTTAGCTGTGGAAGTAATGTGCAAAAACCATCAGAGCTCACTTCCTTTGGGTTTCCTTTTTAGCTGAGACCTGCAGATGCTACAGGCTCTGTTCAAGAACTGGAAAGAGACGCTTGGCAGCGCGAGAGAAGTGTTTTGCAGAATGCCCTCAAACAGGCTGAATCTGAACTGGCTAAAGTGACTGCTGAAATTGAAAACAAACCAGTGGCAGAAGCTTCCAGTCCTAAGGTAAAGAGATTGGGATGTCCAGCAGATGGGCTGTCTGAGCTTGGGAGCAAGCAATGCCTTGGCCCTTAGCATGTCCCTGAAACCTTGGGCACTTGGTTTACTTTTCCTGCCTTGCCTGTTGTACAGACTTGCTGTGTGAGGCAAGATCATCAAAACCTCTGGAGACTTCTGCCCTTGGTAGTATTGCTCTTTGGCGTTGCCTAAGAGTTTAATCTCTCATGTAGAACAGGTAATATAGTCATTCAAATTTTTTATATAAATATGGTAAAACTTGCTGTTGCAGAGGAGCCAGGAAATGTACAGCTCAGATTTCTGGGGATATAATTATCTGTCAGATTATGGCATTTAACTTCCACTCACTGCTGTAATCTTTTTCAGTTTCTGTTTTAAATGTGATTTTATAGATGAACAATTTTATGAAGTGCATATTAAATTGGGAATACTCTCCCTGTATGTCCCACATCAGAAAAGTTCCTTTTTAACTTTCTTGGTATTAAACAGGAGCTGGCACCAAAAGTAACCTAGCTCTTTGGAATCTCTTTTTACTCTGGAGTGAGAGGGAGATTCAGATTTCTTGTCTAAGCATTACAATCTCAGACACCCCTTATTTTTAATTTTTCCCCCAAGTCTTAAATTAATTTTATTCCTCTGTTGTATTTGATAAAGATTAACACTGTTTTAGAGTAAAACAGTTTTGCTCTGAGATATTCAGGAGATTGAAGGCAGTCTGAGACTCCAAACTTAGGTGCTTTTTAGCTGTGTGCAGAATTGTTCCACGTGCCTGGATGTTTGAAATGAAGACAGCTTGTTTGTGGCTGGTTTTTTGCACATCAACCAGTAACCATGCCAACATTTTCTAGCCTAGCCAGGATTTCAAAAACATACAGAAATTCAATAGACTTGCTACAAGTTTGGTGTCCAAACTGCCAGAGTGTAATACCACTACTTTTCATCAAGACTGGCCAAGTCACTGTTATGCAAATACTTGCTCAAAAATTTTTATTTTAGAGATAAATGTAAACTGCTTCCCCACTTTATAATTATTAAATAGCTTTCTACAATTTTGTAAAGCGAAATAGGCTTTAGGTACTTGGGCACAACCAAGTTGTTGGAGATATTGCTGGAAAAAGCAACCAAATTCTCTGGGCTTTTCTTGTAGCTAAATCTTAACAGACTGGATTATATTTTACTTGCTCTTTCTTTCTTTCTCCAGTTGCAGAGATTGTATAAGAAGTACCTTAGAGCAGAGAGCTTTAGAAAGGCTCTAGTTTACCAGAAGAAATACCTCTTGCTGCTTCTTGGTGGATTTCAGGACTGTGAGCAAGCAACCCTGTCTCTAATAGCACGTATGGGCATCTACCCCTGCCCTGCAGACCTGCAGGTTCCTGGGTCCCGCTCCCGGCCCTTCACCAAGTTCCGATGCGCAGTCAGGGCCGTCATCGCCGTCTCGCGGTAACGCCACAACGTCACTCTCTTACGGGGTCTTTTCTTGGAAATGTTAGTGGTTTATCCCACGTGAATGTTAAGCAAAAGCTGTCTCCAAGACTAGTTAAAAACGACTTGTTAGCTCTAACTTTGGCCGAGCTGTTGTTTCAGAGTTGGCGCTAATTTGGATGCCTCCGTAAACAGCTGCTTCTGTCGTGAGGGAGACCCAGCTGCAGGGTATTTGAGAATCAGTGCCTAACAATGGCAAACTGACCTCCCTTCAAGCCTGACCCTTATCTGTTTGGACTCACTGGCTTGTCTGTCCTGTACCAGAATAAGATCATCTCATCACTCGTGGTGTTTCCTCTCTTGAATCCTTTGTTTCCTTGGCAATGATTCTGTTGTACTCTGCCAGTATCAAATGGGTTTTGTTTGTCCTTGGGACAATATGCCACCTCATAATGAGTCCACTTTTATGAAAAAAGTAGTTTTAAATGTCATAGGTGATTACTTCTGAGCAATATCCTTGTCTAGGAAAACTAGCAAGGCTCCCAGGAGATGGCATGGGATGGCTTTTAGGCTGTTGTCTTTGATGTGGATGCTGTAATGATAGCAATATCAAAGGATGTAGGAACAGTGGCCTCCGAACTTCTCTTCTGAGGCAGGAAGAGATGCCACAAAACTCTGGAGATTAGGGACAGAGTGCAGGAGCTCTGCCAAAATGAGCAAACCTTTCCAGCACTTAGAGGATCACAGCAGAGTAAAATGGGATAGGCCTTCATTCCAAAGACTGAAGTTGAAGAATTCTTCCTCCCTTCCTGCAAGGATTGTTACTTAAGTTGCTGAATACATTTCATGTCAACAAAGAGTTTAGTGGTAAAATTGAATGCATTTTTGCTTATTTTTAAAGATTGTACATGTTTATTTTATTGCTAAGGTTGAAGTTTTTGGTGAAAAAGTGGAACAAAGTTAGCAGGAAGAGCATACAAGGTGAAACCATTTGTCACAGTGTAGGAGGTAATACAGGTAAGTGTTCTGGACAAATATATTGGTTTAATCAGAATTTCTCTGTAGTGATGCATTTCATTTAAAAACAAAACAAAAAAAATCCCCCAGAAGTGGCAAAATCTGTCTATCTGTTAACACAAATGTGTGTAACCATTTCCTGAACACAGCAATTACCAGTTCACAAGGTCACTGTAAGAAATTACAATGTAAAACTTTCAGAATTTTTAATGTACAGCAATGGCAAACTCCTCTTCTGATCCCTTGATTGACACTCCTCAAGCTGTGAAACTGTGTTCATAAAACTCAGAATTATGTTCTGTACAGTTTGAAGCCTCAGGTTATTCATAAGGCAAGGACAAGTACTGCTAAAATAGTATTAAAACAGATATGTGAATCATCAGAGTAAGTCTTAGAAGTGGTGTATTTGCTAGTGGTACCAGAGGTTAAAAAGGGGTTTGAAGTGCTTCCAAAGGTTCAGAAGAGACTTCCCCTCTGCTGCACTCTCATGAGACCACCCCAAAGTGCTGTGTCCAGTTCTGGAGCCTCCAACACAGAGAGGACATGGAGCTCTTGGAGCGAGTCCAGCAGAGGCCATGAAGATGCTCAGAGGGCTGGAGCAGCTCTGCTCTGGAGACAGGCTGGGAGAGTTGGGGTGTTCAGCCTGGAGACGACTCCAGGGAGACCTTAGAGCACCTTCCAATATGTGAAGGGGGCTCCAGGAAAGCTGAGGAGGGACTTTCTTACAAGGGCATGGAATGATAGGACAAAGGGTTTTAATCTGAAAGAGGGGAGATTTAGTTATGAAGAAGCTCTTTCCTGTGAGGGTGGTGAGACCCTGGCCCAGGTTGCCCAGGGAAGCTGTGGCTGCCCCATCCCTGGCAGTGTTGAAGGGCAGGCTGGATGGGGCTTGGAGCAGCCTGGGCTGGTGGGAGGTGTCCCTGCCTATGGCAGGGGGTTGGAACTGGATGGTCTTTAAGGTCCCTTCCAACCCCAAAACCACTCTGTGATTCTGTGATTTACTTATGGATGTGTTTGTGAGAATTCGAACAAACATCTTAATTCAGTACCCAACACTGTGGAATTGTCCCATTTTATGTAATAAGTCCATCATCTGTGTCTTTTCAACACTAAACAAAATTCAGCTCAAATAGTGCATTTTTTCACTTTTACATAATTTTCACTGTTCTAAGTTACTGGAAGTACTTCATTTTAAAAAGCCCAAACAAATCTCAACAATTTCCTATCTAAAACCAATGTGGTGTGGTTCCTATTTGAGTCCTGAAATGCATGCTGAGCTTCCCTCCTCACTGCAAAATAGCATCTTGTGTTTTGGTTTAAAGGACTTACCAGAAGGGCTTTTTCTTGTTTAAAGAGAACAAAATAACACCTCCCCTCCCAAACCTTCGCCAAAGCAAACAGAAAAATTTCTTCCTTTCTCTGCTGTCTCTAAAGTTTGGAGAGTATAAGTCAACAGTAACATATAGTCAGAGAAACCAACAAGAACTAAAATATCTCAAAAAAATGTTTGTCTTGTAGCAGAACAAACCCCTTTGTGGATATAGCAACAGCTACTGAGAAAGCGTCTGGAGAGAGAAAACAGTGCAAGTTCTCCTTTTGCAGGAAGCAGTTGTTTGGCATTAAAATGTTGAATTTCTGTTAAATCTGGTTTAAACAAACCAACAAACAAACCCCCAAAAAGCAATTAGTTGTAGAAAGTGTATTTTAGATGCATTTAAAAGCAAACACCATTGTACTCTGCTGGAACTCTTGAGGCTCTTATTTATTATGTTTATGATAGCCTATTTTGAATGGTTCCCAGTGCATATTTTTTAACTGTTTCATATTTAACACAGCCTGTGGTGCCAGAATAGACATTCTGAAGGAGCAGCAGCCTGCAGCTGCTCAGCTCAGCTCTCCCCCAACCCGGGACACTGGGCTGTGCCACAGAACCAGCTCTGCAAGGTTTGGGAGCCGCTCCCCCAGATCCTCTCACTGCTTACCCAACAGGTCAGTCTGCAGCCTCTGCTTACATTCATCACCCTGGTGGACAGTCTTTCTCTTTCCTAAAAATGTAACCACTTCTTGGAGAAGGTACTTGAAGAAGAGGAATTTGATTTCTTAGATGTACTAAATGTTTTATTTCCTTCAAGGGAAGAAAGTTTCTGATTTGCTTTAAGCCTGTCTGACCTTCGTGGCCTAAGAACATTCCTAGTGGTGTTCCCTAATTTAATTTGCACAGGCTGTGGGATTTGCAATGGCTTATATCTGTTAGCCCTCTCTGAGGGGTAATTCTTGCTGCTTTTGCCATCCAAGTTGGAGATCAGCTTCTCAGCACCCTGTGGAAGCAGCTCCGTATGGCAGTGTTGCAGTCAGTGTGAGCTGCCTTCAGCTCCGTGCTCAGACACAGAAGAACGGGGGGTGGAGAACCTGTGGGGTGTGTGCTGTTGCAGCTGTTCAGGAATGATGGTCAGCTCTGCACAGAAATAACAAGCTCAGCCACTTGTTGCTGGGTTGGATGGCACAGGTGACATTCTGCACCATGCTGCTTAGACAGTGCCTGAGCTGCAAGCACTGCACTTGAGTTGGAGGAAGGTGGCCTTCAGTCAGGACTGACCTTCCCACTCCCAGGCTCTCCTGGGACCCTGAGGAACCTTAGGCATTGCACACTGGTTACTGGGGGGTAGCATCTCCTCTCCCAAACCACTCCTCATGTGTGGCTTCCTCCTTAAAGTAAGGTTTTGCAGCAGTTGATGTGGAAGGGAGCTGTTTGCAGTCCCGTCTGCTTGGGATGTATTGTTTGTCACCTCCTTGCCAAATTAGAAATTTCAACCAGCAGGTGAGAATTTTCTTCATAAAGAAAAAAAAAATATAGGAGCAAGGAAGTAGCTGGAGTGCTCTAGAGGTAAGCAAAGACAGCAGATGTTCCAAATTATTTTAGGTTTTTAACATTGCTGACTGAGTTTGGAGAGTTAGAGATCTGCAAGCATTTCCCAAAAGAATTCTGCCCCACCCTGTTACTCTGTCATGGCATGTACCTGGGTCTGACAGCCAGAGGCAGCAGCTGGCAGCTCACCTCTCAGGAAAAGCCATCTGTATGGTGTGGAACAAGAGTATTAATTAAAGTAGGCCCTGACTGATGGTGTGAACGGGTTAGTGGTAGCTCAAGTCTGCTCTGAATCAGAAATAGGTTAAATGATGCCTGTTGCTGCTCCTGTTTCCTGGCAAAGCTACCTTCTACTAACTGAAGGGTGCAAGATGGTTCCTTGCTCATGGCAGGGGGGTTGGAACTAGATGATCTTTAAGGTCCCTTCCAACCTTAATTGATTCCAACCTATGACTCTAAGAGGAAATTATGAATCCTAACTCCAAACAGGTGTGTGTTTGCACAGGGTGTCCTCCAGTCTGTATTTTTGCTAATATTAGAAATACGCTGTTAATGCCAGAAGGGAAACACAGTGTGCCATGTAAAGGATCCTCTTTTTCAACCCTGACCTTCAAGATAGGATTTTACCTGCTGAACAGGAGAGTACAGGCTGGGATGCAGCAATGCTCCTCCTCAGTCCTTCTCCACCGAAGTGTCTTTTCTTACGTGGCCATTTGGACTTGCCTCTGGCTGCAGCTTTCTTACCTGAGGCACTTGGATGCATATCAGTAGAGAGAAATTCATAGATACTCCCAACGTTCATCAAAACATAATTTATTTTGACTCCCCTGTATCCCAAGCTGCCTGGTCTGTATTGTTTTACATACAATGTTTTGGTTGTGTTGGTTTTTACTGTTGTTCTAGTTTGCTTGCATGGAATTATTTCCTCTATGAATATAACTTTAATTTTATTTGAGAGTATAGCATGAGAAGAAAAATAACTTGTTTTCCTTTTAAGATTGCATCCATCCCCGGGCTCAGCTTCAGAAAAGTCACTTGGGCCTACTCAGGATCCTGAGCGGTCGCTGACGGAATACATCCATCGCCTGGAGGTGATCCAGCAGAGACTGGGGGGTCTGCAGCCAGGTAAGAACCACCCTGGTACACCCTCACAGCTGCCACAAGTCTGGGCTGATTTTTGCAGGGTTCTCCTGATTTCTTTCTACATAGAGAGGAGAAGACTGAGGGAGGGATCTAATGAATGTGTATCAATACATGAGGGCATCAAGAAGGCAGGGACAAGCTCTTGTCACTTGTGCCCTGTGACAGGACGAGGGGCAATGGACTCAAACTCGAGCACAGGAAATTCTGCCTCAACATGAGGAAGAACTTCTTGCCTGCGAGGGTGACAGAGCCCTGGGACAGGCTGCCCAGAGAGGTTGTAGAGTTTCCTTCTCCAGAGACTTTCAAGACCTGCCTGGATGCCTTTCTGAGTGACCTGCCCTACTTGTTTCGTTTTTTTTGGCCCTGCTCTGGCAGGAGGGTTGGACTCGATGATCTTAAGAGGTCCCTTCCAACCCATAAAATTCCGTGATTCTGTGACACTTGAAATACGTAAAGAGCATAATTTTTTTGGAATAATTAAAATTATGGGGAGAGGAAAAAAAACGAAGTCTCTGAAATGAAGCCTTTATGTGAATCGTATCTGAAGCTAGTCCAGGTGTGGCATTTCTCAAAATAAGCTTGTAGTGAAATTCTTCAGAAATAAGGCTGAATAATTTAATGTGATTTCCTTACCCCTCACCCCGTTACCAAGTCTAAAAAAGCAAGTGTTGCAGTGTAAATGAAGGTGTGTAAAGAGTTAATTTGCTTTAAAGTCAGAGAACCATTGTAACAGTTGAACAGTGCTTTACCTGCAGCACAAACTGTAGTAATTCCTTCATGTATTGCTTCCTTATATTCCATAGCTGATTAAAACAATATTTGGAAGCTGGTAAAGCTGGACATCTAGTTCTAAGATTGATTGAAGAGCTCACAAAAGATTGTAGTGGTACCTGTCTTTGCTATTTAAAACACTTTTGCCTAATTTCTAGGCTAAATGTACTTAGTTTAATCTTCTAGTCACTCTTCTTACATCGTAGTTGTATCACAGAAATTCCTTGTCCCAAGAAAAAACTAAACTGTCACCACATCACCCTGAAATCATCTCCTATCTGGATATGCTTAGAAGTGTTTTCCAGATTTTTTTTATGTTTGAGACTCATGTCTGGACCTTCTCCAGTGTATTCATATCTCTGGGTTGTGAACAACAGAGCTGGACCTGCAGCTGCAGTGTCACTTCTGCTAGACCTGAGTCCAAAGAAAACCGCTTCCTTCTTTGTACCTGTAACCGTCGTCTTGCAGGGGCAGCCTCCCCTGCCTTCCCCACTGCAGGGCAGCAGCACAGGCTGAGCAGCAGGGTCAGAACACACACGGAGTGCACACACAGCCCATCCAATGGCTAGGCCAGGGAGGCTGTGCTCCTGCAGCTGATGGGCACCCCTGTCAGCTTGGGCCACTGCTAGGGATGGAATTGTGATGCACACATCTGCTCAGTGACAAGACCTTGGCCAGCAACAGAATGTCTATGGAATTACTACAAGAGTGGCAGAGTTGGACTGTGCTGTGTGTAAAGCAGGCCTGCAGCTCAGCACTGGTCTTTGTGTGTGAACATTTCCTTTGGCAGATGTGTGAGCTTTCAGATCTTGTTCTGCATTGTTCCTAAGTGGCTCATGAAAACGGTAATGGTCTCGCTGTAGCTCGTATGAGGCACATTGAGGAAATTACATGCTGCTAACTGCACCCTGTTTCTTCATAACACAAGCAGTTTTCTGATACTCATTTCTTTTTATTTAAATTTAGGGCAAGTTCCAGGTCCACCTCGCCAGCGAAACACGAAAAAGTGATGAGAAGGCTTCTGAAACCTGTGCTGCAAACCCCTCCCCGAGTCATTGCTTCCTTCCGAGTTGGTCCATCCTGGATGGAGGCACTTGCAATCTCTTCTGCAACTGAAAAAGGGCAGTGCTTTTGCATCAGATTTTTATATGACTTTTTATTATATTTTAGTACTTAAAGAGGAAATTACTTTTCACGAAGAACAATGTCTCATGTGAAATTACTAAGTTAACAGCTACGTGTGCCCACATCAGTGCATTTTAAGTTGCGAAGAATCTCCTTGGTGTTTATTTTTCTATAGTGTATAGCTGGATTCCTTGTAAAAAAAGTTATTAAAATAGCCTTTTGCCAGTGAATTCTTACATTGTATAGTTATTTGTTTTCACCTTACCTATGTACATTTTTCACTGTTCCTCACATTGTTTGGGTTTTATTATTCTGACTAACATGACAGCTAAAATAACTCTCCCAAATATCAAAGATCTGTGTTGCCTCTGTGAATTTAGGGTTTGCTCTTCTGGTTTTACAATAAATAAGTCATCCCTCCCTCAGTCTTTCTCATCACATTCCAGTTCAGTGCCAAGCCACCACTCCTTGAACTCTTCTGTGACTGAGCTATGCATGCATTATATATTTGGTCTGACTGAATTAATGCAATATAATTAATCTGTGCCTGCTCGGAAAGTCAAACGTGTGTTGGATTTTCTTCCAGTGTGACCTTCATTTATCACACTGATCTTTCCAGCCATGAACTTGACTCAGGATCAGAGCTGTCCTTCCGACTTCCCTGAGCCTTCCCTCTGGGGAAGAGGGAAAGGCAGAGCTTTGGGGGGAAATGGCCTCCCTGTTCAACGCCTGGTATTTCCGCACGGTACCGGACGTCTGACCTTGCTGTGCCCTGTCCCCTCCACCCTGCTCCAGGAGACAGCCTGGGCAGGTGTGTCCTCTCTTGTCATCTGCCCCTGTCACAACCAGCTATCAGCGTGCTGGGTTGTATTTGCTGATGGCTTGAGTAAAGGTAGTGTCCAGGCATGAACAAAGCCATGCTGGAACTGGTGAGAGAGAAGGGGAATAGTCTTCTCCTGGAAGCCTGTTGAGAAGCAGCTGAGCTCAGCTGGCTGCACCCTTGACTCTCCCTCAATTTATCAGAGACTCTGAGAGAGCAGTCAGAAAAAGAGCTGCCTCTGACACTTGGCAGACTGGAGCATGTGTTATAAAATAGCTTGCATGTTCAGGAACTTAAAAAAAATAAACCAAATTATTTCCAAAATTGGTTTGGATTACACCAGTGTTTAGAAATGGGAAAATAAACAGAGTCAATGCAGGAAAGCAGAGATTAAGTCCAGTCGAAAGTGCAAATAAATGGGATCGAAGAGAAATAAGTAAAGCTTATAAGCACCGAATGAGAAGTTTTTAACACAACTCTTGGACTGCTGGTGGTTATCTTTCATAGTTATTGTGGATCCTTTTAGCTTCGTTTTCTGAATTCAAAAGGTTCATAATTTTTGTTTTAAAAAAATCTGCATTTTGCCAAAACCAAACGAAGGAAAGCACTGAACTCTGTCTACCTCTAATGGAAGTGAAGAGCCTGATTGCAAATCCTGGCTCTGTCCTGTACCTTGTGCTGTAGGTACTTTTCAGGGGGGTGGTTCCAAATGTATATTAAGTTGCTGGTCAGAGAGCAGAAAGCAGGAGACGTTCTGGTGGAACTTCCATTTCCAGTCATCACGTTTCAAGTGTCAAAATGAGAGATGCCAAAGATCATGCTGAATAAGACTTTCTGTGATATTTACCTGTGGTATTTGTATCATGGTTTTTCACAAAAGCCAAGTGTTTCTTGGGATAACCTAAGATTTAATTCTTTTTCTTTAGAAAAAGTACAGGTGGAATTCTAACACCAGAAGTATTTTAAGACTCTGGAAATGTGAAATCTCTACCTTTGAAGCATACATGGTCTTGAACTTCGGGGTATCAGAAAAATCTTCTGGAGGCAGGTTATTATTGGTACAGCCTATTAAAAGGTTTTTCTTGACAGGATATTGTGATACTGGCTTCACCTGAGGTTGAGATGCACATTTAACTGTTTAAGTCCAGTATTTGTCTTGGCATGCTCGTTGGTTGTCTGCCATCTGCCTCACCATTTAGTTCTCTGAAAAATAATGTGATTCTACGATTTTCCTGCCAGCTCGGGAGCAGGATCCACAGGGATACTGAGTGGGATGCCACAGCTCTGTCAGTTACTCTCCCTGGTTTTCTTCCCAACTTTCTGCCTGTTACTGAAGGTGAAGTTAGTGTGTTCAGGACCAGTGGCAAGGCCCTGGGTTTCACAGAATCATAGAATCCTAGGGGTTGGAAGGGACCTGGAAAGATCACCCAGCCCAACCCCCCTGCCAGAGCAGGGTCACCCAGAGCACATCACACAGGAACGTGTCCAGGGGGGGTTGAATGTCTCCAGAGAAGGAGCCTCCACAGCCTCTCTGGGCAGCCTGTCCCAGGGCTCTGTCACCCTCACAGGAAAGAAGTTTTTTCTCATGTTTACGTGGAACCTCCTGTGCTCCAGTTTGCACTCATTGCCCCTTATCCTATCACTGGACATCACTGAACAAAGCCTGGCTCTGTCCTCCTGACACTGCCCTGAACGTGTTTGCAAACATGGATGAGCTCGCCCCTCAGTCTCCTCTTCTCCAAGCTCCAGAGACCCAGCTCCCTCAGCCTTCCCTCACCAGGGAGCTGTTCCTCTCCCCTCACCACCTCGGTGCCCCAGACCCCGGGCTGGGCGGGGGGGGTCCCCCCGCAGCTGCAGCCTCCCCCCCAGCCCTGCTCCCCCCCCCCCCCCCAAGCCCTGCCCGCGCCGCTCCCGCTCCCCGCCGCCAGGGGGCCCTGCCCGCCCCGGCGCGAGGCGGCCTGGGAGCGCCCCGCCCGCGCGGGCACGCGGGGCCGGCTGCGGCAGCGGCTGCGCGGGGCGCGCGGCGCCTCCTCCCGCCCTGCCCGCCCTGCCCGCCCGGCCCGGCCCGGCCCGGCCCGGCCCTGCCCGCCCTGCCCGGCCCCGCCTGCGGCAGCGCTGGGTGGCGGCCCTGCCGGCGGCCGCTCGCTGCCAGCCCGCACCGCACCGCGCCGCGCCATGGCGGCGGAGCGCGGGGGCTACTCCCTGGAGGCGGTGCCGCTGCCGCCCGAGGTGCGCGCCAGCCTGGCCGAGCTGGAGCTGGAGCTGTCGGAAGGTGAGGGGGCGGCCGCGGCGGGGGAAGGCTCGGCCCCGGGGCCGCGGCGGGGGAAGCCCCGCGGGTCGCTTCCTTTGCCCGCGGAGGGGCCTGGCGGGAGGCGGGAGCCTGGTCCTCCGGCTGCCTCAGGGCTCCGGGACGGGGCGGGCCGTGCTGAGCAGGCAGCCGGGGCTGGGGGGCCCGGGCCCCGTGCGGGAAGCGCGGTGCGGGGTGTGTCCCCCCCCGCCCCGGTGCGGGGCAGCCCCGGGAGGGGAGGCGGCCCCCGCCCTCGGTCCCGCTGCGAGCGGGGGTTTGAGGCCCCTTCGGAGGTGGCTTGAGATGGGCACCGGGTGATTTCACTCTGAACCGGGCACCGAAGCGATCAGCCAGCATGCCGCTGGGTGCTCTGAAAATACCGATACATGGCGGGGGGGTGTTTAAAATTCCCAGTGACAGCTAAAGCCTTCATCCTCTGTCGTCCCGAGGTTTTCGTGCCGTGTGTCAGGTCTCACGGCAGGAACAGGGTGCCGTTCCCTCCGCTTCGCTCGTTCCCCTTTGCCCGGAGGTGGCAGAGATTGCGCTGCCGGGCCCGAGTTCGCTTTGACACCAGCCTTCAGCCCGCCTGCTGGTTTGCTGCCCCCAGAGCTGCTGCTGTGCCTCCCCGCCCGCCTCCAGGCTTCTGCTGAGCGGCAACAGCCTTTCTCCTGACCCCTGGGGGAATTACACCCGTTTTCCTGGTGAGATCGGGGTGGTTTTTTTGCGTGTTGGTTCCCTGGCGTGGCCGGAGCGAGGCCGTCGTGTCTTCCCGTGCAGCGCAGTCAAGCAGCGCCTTGGGATAGAGGAGCTACAGAGCTGCAAGTGCCACCAGCCCGGGGCAGGAACGTCCAGCTTGCTCCCCAGGTGCTGCAGTTTTCGGATCAGCACTTTCAGGTGGGCGACACGGGGGTTGTTCCAGCTTCAGGCGCTGGCGGACACGGGTTGTGGTTCAGGAACCCGTCCACGGGTGGGCTGCCCTTCCCTCCAGCCTGGCACCTTTGGTGCAGAGGTGAAGCGTAGGGTTAGGAACTTCGCTGTCCAGGTTTAACCTGTTGCTGCACGTCTGCGGAGCAGCAACCTGGCAACGTCCTGTTGCTTGTGCAAGAGGAGTTCAGGGACTTGGGAGCTGCCCACGCGCGGTGCAGCGCCTGCTTGGCAACTCGTGGGTCGACCAGGATATCCTGGGGTTCGCTTCTCCTTTGTGTAGGTCCCGACTGCGTTTGTTTAACCACGGGAATCTCGTTTGGTGTGTGGGTCTGCGGTATGCTAAACCTGTGAGGCACCTGAAGTTTGTGAGCTGGCCTAGTGCAGGGTGTCTCATCCTGGAATTGGTGTTGCTGTAGAGCTGCTGGATTAGTGAAGCAAATGGATAAAGTCATAATGTTCCCTCAGACTTCTGGGGCACTCCAAAGACTTAGTTTATGATCTTAGGTATAATCTCAGATCTAAGGAGTGATTATTTTTCTGCCTTCTCTCTATAACTTGAAGACGTTTGCAGGCAGAGGTTTTTCAACATCTGGTGTTATGTTAAGTGCTCATGTTCTGGGATCACGTTAAGTTAGTATATGCTGCTTTTACTGGACTCCTTTATTATTCATATCCAGAACTTGTGTACTTGGAGAGGAGGGAATAGTGATCAAAGATGAGATACTTGCATTTTAATCTATGTAAAGTGGATACAAGTTTTGTATTGTACTCTCCTTCTAGAAGCAAGTGGATACCTTCAGAGATTGTCGGTTGTTTGCCCCTTTTTATTTGAGCAGAATCCAGCCCATAGTGGAAGGCTGTTGCTGGGCCACCACTTCCTCAAGTTTTCAGTGGCCTTTTTACTGGATGTACAGTGCTGTTCTGCACTTGGTGTGTGGTTGTTGTAGCTGACCTCTGCCTTAACAAAGGCTTGTGTGTGAAAGCAGGCAGACTGCAGGGAGATTCAATGGGAGATTCTTAGGCTGTAAATTGGAGAAGGTCATACTTGGGAGGATGTTACCATAGAGAGGAAGTGTGAAGGGAGGAAAGGAAAGAAGAAACAAGTTCCTTTCTACTTTGTGTGTGTGTGTAATTTGTTAATTTAAATGTCTTGTATGCTGTGCTGGGGCAGAATTAACATATGTTCTCTTTGATTATGTTATTTTCACTTATAAGTAAATTGGGAAGATGATAAAAAACCTCCTTTGGTTTTGCCCAGGATTGTCATAGTGAAAGTTGTGAAGAGTGTTTGCATTTAATGTAGAGAAAATAAAGAGAGTACATTGCTACTTTCTAAAGACAACTCAAAATCTCAAACTGTTTAGCCTAGAAGATTTTTGGGTGGGGAAGGAAGGCTGACTCTTGCTACAGTTCTGGTCACATGCAGTGCCGTGTATCCTTACAATTTTACATGATCCTAATCTCTTGATTGACATTGTTTGTGTCCTTCATGTACCAGAAAAAGAATACTTGGCTGTAGAAAACAAATGCTAGAACAGTGCTGCTGTGTTGCTTTGTTATATCAACACTGTAATTTCTTTCCTGCTGAAAAAAAATTAGTGAATCTATGAGTGCAAACCAGGAGATCTGCCACACCCTTTTTGGGAGATAAGGACAATTTTAAGAGATGATGGGCAGCTGAGCTGAGTTGTAGCTGATTAATCTGTAGGCTAAGCTTTCATACCTAAAGTCTGTAAGATGCAGCAGCTTTCTGATGTAATGGAAAGATGCAGAGCTCCCTGATCAGCCTGGCAGGGTCCTCTGTAAAAGCATGAAAGTGATGCTATTAAAGGCCAGTACTTCAGTTCTTTATTAGTCACTACAGAATGTTTTTCTTTTATGTGCTTTTAAAGACAACTAAGGTTATAAACACCTCCTTTAAAAAACAATAATTCCTCGGTGGAAATTTTGTAGGAAAAACATCAATGTGCTTTTTTAAAGCCTGTACTTGTTTTATGATAGTGTATCATATATTTGTGTGTAATTTTATGTATTGGAATGCATTTGCACACTGCTTTTCATTAACTTACAACAGTTTTCAAGATCAGGTCTCCTTTAGAAATTATTATTGCTTGTGTAATTTGTCAGTTCTTGAAAACAGTATTTTATTTGAAAGATGTGCCTCAAAACAACTTTAGACTGTTCTCTTGTGCAAAAACCTCCTCATTTTTATCCTTTTCGGAGCTTTCACAGTTACTTGCTTCAGTTTTTTCCAAGGCACATAGCTATAATTTACTGGGTTGTGCAATGAGATCCATGCTTTGGGTAACAGAGGAAAGCTTGAGAAGTTGTGAAACCCTTCCTCTGGCAGAAAAAAGTCTTGACATTTGAAGACCTCTTACAGTCCACCACTGGACACTGTGGTTCCACTATTTGAGCATCGTCACTTGTGCACTCCTAAGCCTTGGGAATGTGGAAATGAATCATTTTTTTCTTCTTCCTCTTCTGTATCATCTGTGCAGGAAGATTCTTGTTCCTTTCTAATCCAAGGGCAGTATATGTAGAAGTAGTCAAAGATAAAACTGTGTTATGTGCCTGTGTAGCAACAAGGATCATCCCACAGGTGTTACCTTGTATGGCTTTGTCTTCTAGAGTTGTTCATGGTGGTAGCCTCCTCAGCTAGCAGTTTAGGGTCTTCCAAGAACAAATGACTGCGTTTGTTTCTTTTCTTGGAAATTTTGTGTGCTTGTTGTTATGTGGTTCTGGGGAGACTTTGGAAGCATAACCTATGATTTGCATTCAGTAAATGTTACATAAAAGCTGAGGAAAGAAAAATGTGGATTTACAGACTTTTAGGTGGCTGTTTGGTCAGCATGTGAGTATTACAACTGTTTTGTGAGAATTTCTCATCCGTTTTAAACATTAACTATGTGGATTTGCTTTTTCTTCTGTTTCCTAGGAATTTGTAGGTCAGTCGTATTTTGAAACTGAGCTTAAACTCTTAACAGAGATGACCTTCTGTAAAGAGACTGAAGGTACCTTTTTCTAGTTCAAATCTATCCCATTATCCCACTGATTGCCAAATGGGAAATGCTGCTCTTGATGGCTTCTGTCAAACAGGCTACAGAATTAGTCCTGAGATGGAAATGTGTTGTCACATAGTTCACCATCTTAATTATAACTTGATTTCACTGCTTGTTTGGTGTGTTATGTTTTCCATCTCTTAACACTGCCCCAGAGTTTCTTCTGAGCCTAGTTAAGTCTCAGTGGAAAGAGTGACATTTTAGGTGGAGTGTTTGATGTGCAGGTTGCTCTGCTTCCCAATGAGATGTTTGTGTCTGCCTGGATAGAGGGCTCACTCACATAATTTTGATCCCAATTATTTATTTTCCATTTAAGAAAGGAGGAATTGGTGCATGTGACAAAAAGTGTTGTCTGATTTGTTTGGTTTTGGTCGTGGTTGTTTGTGGGGTTTTTTTGGAAGAGATGCGTTTTATGCATTTTATGTGTTTTGAGGTACTGCAGGTAGTGTAATGCGTACAGCTGAGTGGAAGAAGGTGTCACCTAGGAGGGTTTCCTGAGAAAAAAATCAAAGATATGTAGTGTCTGACATTTTTAGCAACTGCAAATATTCCAGTAATACTCCAGCAAATACTTGTTGTAATAACTACTAGCCAGAATTAGCCCATACTAACAGTCTGGTTGTTTTTTCTAAAAAAGAAATTAATAATAGAATACTTTTTTTGGGGCAGAACACCTTTCTAATAAAAAAACCAAACCCTAAAGGTAGTGGTCAGAGCTGCAAAGTTTAACTTAATTGCTTTTGTTACACTAGCAGTATTGATGTAGTTTTAAAATACTGTGTGTGAAATCAGGTGAGGAAGAAGAGACACACATGCACACTTTAACCCATTATCCTTATGATAAAGCATGGTGTTTGGGTGTTAAGTTTCTTCTGGTCTTGAAGTGATAGTTTTCTTGTTACAGAAATCTTCAAAAAGCATGTCTGCAAATTGTGGTTGTTTACAGTTTCTTTAAGCTTTTTAATACCTGGAAAGAAATATAATTTGAGGCTGTCAGTGAGAAGAACTGTTGGAACTGGGAAGGCAGATGCTTGGTAAGTGGATGGTAGTCTGTGAAACTTGACCTGCAGCGTCTTCGTTGCTTAATTTCTGGGCCTTTCCAACAGAAACTGTTAATTATGTGATAGTATGTGGGGCTTGCCAAATACCCATGGGGACTGAGTAAGTCTACAAAGCTTGTTCTCACATGTAACACCTGGTGCAGGCCTAGGGAAGTGCCTGGCTGGCGTTCTTCAGGCTATCTTGTATCCTTAGGTCCAGTTTGTGACTGAAATAGTCACACAGTGTTTGAAGAGAAGCGGGTTTCTGTTTTATTTATTTGTTATTAAGCAGTCTTGTGGCAAGAAGCAGTTGCCATTATGAGCTTTATGGTTATCATATGCAAGAGATCCTATAACTCTGGTCATGTAAGGTATGTGAAGAAATTTTGTGGCTATCAATTGATGGAATAGGGCTAGCTCTTTCTGCCAGCCCTGTGTGGATGTCAGGTACTGTTGTAGTCTTTATGAATACTTGCTGCTGTAATGCTGTGTTGTATATAAGCCAAGAAATGGTAACCAGCTCAAATGCGCCTTATATGGGTACAGGCATATTTGACTCTTGAATCAAAATGTGCCTGTGTTTAAACTTGTTTTGCTTTGACAGATGCTGATTGTAAAACTGCACAACGATGCAGCTACCATTACCTCCCTGGAATACTCAGAGAATCTAGTTGTAATGGCTTGACCTTGTGTTTCACTGGTGGGTCTCTAAGCACATTCTGAACTTGTGTTACTCTTAGGTTTGTGTTGTTTAATGTATGTATTACTGTATTATTATTAGGGAGAAATTAAGTTATTTAAGGAGAAGGAGGGCTTTTCATAGCTTGTAACAGATGGATTATTTCATTTGCTGCTATTGGATGTGCACACAATGACTGTGTATAGGGAATTCTAGCTACAGCAATCTTCAGGCATATCTTCCAGCAGACTAAAGCTGTTGCCTTCATCGTGTGACATCTTTGCTCCAAAATAGTCTTTTTGTTTATGTCCAAGCAGGTAGATTTCTTACCTGCTGTGAAAAGCTGTTGAAGCTTTGGAGCTTCATGGGCAAAAAGTGTTACTGCTGGATAGAGTTGCTGTCCTAGCCTTTCCGTTTCACTGATGGCATCAGGGGATGCAGAGTCACCTGCAGCCATTGACAGGCTGGCTGTGAAGCAGCTGCCCAGCAGGTTGTCATTGCTCTGTCTCCTCCTGTTTTTCTGACTGGTCAGTTAGTCCAGGTCATTAAAGAACTTCAGCGTTCTGAAGCCGTGTTCTGGTCATAGCTAGATTTTATAACAGCAGCAGCTGAAAACCAGATTGCTTTTAAAGCTCACTTCTTTTCCAAGTAAAACTGTCTGGTTATGGTAGATAATGCAAATTAAGGCTACATGTCTGTTGAGATAAAGGCTGTCTAGCTAGGTGGCTGCTCGGTAGACATCTGGTTTGTGGGATGCTTCTATCCACCATGTGCTGTGGCTGAGAGGAATGTTTTGGAGGGAGCTCAAGCACTGAATGTTGCCCTAACTGAACTAATTTGCTAGTAGAGCAGGATAAAAGAGATGTGGAGGAGAGAGACATAGCTACTGGGCTAGGTAGGAGTGCTTCTGTTGGGGCAGGCTACTGGCACTGAGATGACAGGAGCTGTTTTTTCTAAATGTTTTTGTCTCCTTTGTTCTGTGTATCAGCCACATAAGGTTGTAAATGTTGTGCTAGTCTACAAGGGTGCTGTTGAGTCTGCTATTGACAGTGGCTGTTGAGTTGGAGCTGTCCTGTCCACAATGTGCAGGAGGTATTTTTCTAAACGGGGTTAGGTGTCGTAACTGGTACCATTCCCAATGTTTCAGAGTTACCCCATCACATTAGTGTAATTGTAACAGTGACAACTGAGACTCTTGTAGCTACGTTTGTTGGATTACTACAGTGAAAAACAATTTAGACTGTCACTTCTCCTTCACCTGTGGGAATGCACTACAGTTGAGTCTATCAAAATCTTGCTGTCTCTTTGCTGTGTAGAATTAATTCATAAACCAGTGATTTAAGAGAGATAGCAGTAAACATAGATGGTGTGAAGAGTTCAAAGTCTTGTGCTCCCTTCTACATTGTGAGAGAAATACAAATTGACCCATTTTCTTTTTCTTACCACATCTAATGTGCTGGATGATCAGAGTTAGAATTATTAGCAGCCATGCTGGAAAGTTCTGTCACAGCATTGGGGCACTGTGATAACCATGGTTTTCATCTGTATCACACTTTCTGTTTCACTCTGATTCCCACTCCCCCATCATACTAATTTTCCACCTGTATTTATCTGCCAGCCTTTCCCCTCATCCCCTGTTTTTGTTTTTTCTCTTCTGGAACATAGAAGCATGAACAAGATGTTGTCTTTTACCTGAGAGCACCCTTACACTTTTTAGCTGCTTGTAATGAAAACCACCCCATAAGCAGTGAGAATCTGCAGAAGGCTTACAGCCATCAAAATAAGACTGGATGTCCTTAGCTTCCAACTTAGCTGTGATGGGGATGCATTTAAGGGCTTACAAAAAAGAACTGAATCGACTGTGTTATCACAGAATCACAGAATCCTAGGGGTTGGAAGGGACCTGGAAAGACCATCCAGTCCAACCCCCCTGCCAGAGCAGGACCACCTAGAGCACATCACACAGGAATGTGTCCAGGTGGGTTTTGAATGTCTCCAGCCAAGGAGACTCCACAGCCTCTCTGGGCAGCCTGTCCCAGGTCTCTGTCACTCTCACAGTAAAGAGAGTAAAGAGAAAAGTTATCTTTATCATTTTGAGGAAACAGAAGATGCATAACCAGGAGAACTGGGAGGGCCAGGTCATCAGCGTTCTTTCCAATCAAAGCAGAATTTCAGACTCTACCAGTTAGGTGGTTGAGGCTTTTTTTTTTTTGTCTTAATTTCTGCAGTAGTTACCCAGTGTTTAAATTATTCTATTCCCTGTGTTCGAGTAAAAGAATGTAAAATACTTCATGTCTCTTTCAGAATCAATTCTGTGTTGAATGGTCAACCATAGGTGTTGGAGATGGAGGGTGAAGGCGCTAGTAGCAACTCACTATGTGCTTTGGCAATACCTTCATTCATTGCTGGTCTAAACGGCAACATTCTTCATAACTGTAACATGCTGATTTTAATCTAGCTAGTACATAGGTTATGTTTGTCAGAAATTCCTTTAGGATTTACTTGGATGTAATCCTGGGCATCCCTGCTCTAGCTGACTCTGGAGGAGCAGGGGGTTGAACTAGGTTGAACTTGAGATGTCCTTAACAACTTTGGCTGTTCTTTGACAGAGGACTGGTTTTTAAACCTTGTTATTCTTTTGTATGTTGCTTTTGCAAGGAAGGTTAAATCTTGGTGAAGAACAGGAGTATGATGGCAACCAATCCTTTAAGAGAATTAGAAGAAGTAAATTTTCTTCCAGGTATTCCGATGGAAAAGTAAGCTTCCCTTAAAATCTTAATGCATGTATTTATGAGGTAAATAGACCTTTATAAAATTAATGTAGAACACTGCCCTGTGTTCTGCCTCCTCTTCTCCCCCCCTCAAACCTGAATCAAGCTCTGTCAGTCTGGAGAACATAGTGATTTTTTAAATTTTTTTTATTATTATTATTTGCTAGTTGAAATCTAAGAAGGATTTTTTTTTTAATATATATTGTTTTTAAAAGAATAAACTATTCTTCTGAAATAGGATTTTAATGGCAAAGGGCTATGGGCAGTTTTTGGACTGGAGAAGAGTACGACACAGAGGTTGAAGATGCCCAAGTTGCCAGCTTGATGACATTGTGTTCTGCTGAGTTACAGGTGCATCACCCAGTTCTGTTACTGGAAGAAAGATCTTTTTACTATACTTGTATGCAAATAGAGAGGCAAAATGTGCATTTCAGTGCCTGTGATTACGAGACAGTCATTTGCTTATAAAGAATGTGCATATTTACCTTGGAATAAGTATCAAAGTTTCTTGGCACAAGGTTTGCAGATCTCAAGGAAGCATAAACTTGCTGCATTCTCCTCAGTTTTTTTGAAGTCATGATTGCAGACCCAAATTTGAAGATCTGCAGCAAGGTGTACATGTATGGCTTTCTTGTGTTAAGGTTAGAGAAGGCAGTTCTGCAATGCAGAATTCAGGGGACCAAGCTAAAATGTGTGGCCCATTCATTAAATCCTCCAAATCATCATCATGTCCTTCAACATTCTTTCTGTTTTATTGCCAACTTTGTTCTTTCTCACTGTTGTTTCCCCAGTGGTGCTCAACCCAACATAGAGAGGTCATCTTTGTTACAGCTCCTCCCCTGAAACCTTGTTGAAAAATGCAGCATTGTTTGCCTTGTTTCCCTAGAAGTCAGTTTTATTCACTCCTCCTTTTTAGTGACCAGCTTTCTTTTAAACCTGCTTGGGGTTTTGTTTGTTTGTTTTCCAGTGTTGAGGCCTCTGTCTTGTAGTGGGTGTCTGTGATAAGCTTACTGACAAGATGGTGAAGAAAGAGGCAGCTTTTAATCTTCCCTGTCATGTTACCTTCTAAAGGTCAAAATGCTTCAATTAGGAAATACTTCTTCCTTGAAAGGGCTGTCAGGCCCTGGAACAGACTGCCTGGGCAAGTGGTGGAGTCACCATTCCTGGGGGGATTTAAAAGATGTGTATGTGTGGTGCTTGGAGACGTGGTTTAGTGGTGGACTTGGCAGTTAACACGTGGACTTGATGATCATGAAGGTCTTCAACCAAAATGATTCTGTTATTCTCTTTCATTATCTCTGTGTATGTCCCTCTAAGAATTTCAATAGACCTCATACAGATGGTGAATATAATTGGGCCTCATCCCTTCACTAGCTGGCTAGTTCTTGTTCAGTGTTCCTCCTGGGCTCCGTCAAGAAAGGTCTAACAAGATTCTGCTTTTACTAGTACTTCCTACTTGTGGACAGTGAAATTATGCTAATAGCTGATGTCATAATATTATGAAGGTAGATGCAAATAATCTTTTATTCTCGCTTTTTAGTATAAATTATTTTGAGGTTTTTATTATTTTTCCTTTTTCCTGGTTTTCATGTTCATTTCATTTCTGGTTACCTTTTTTCCTAGAGTGCCTTTCAAAGTATACAGCTACTGGATAAGAAAGTTGTGAGGGTAGCATTTCCTTATTTATCCTTAAACAATATTCCACATTACTGCAGAAACTGCTGATTGCACTTAATGAGCTGATGGTGAAGTCTGAAGGGCGTGCTTGTGCCTATCAGTTCAGCTATCTCCTTCCTTACCACTGGAAAAGAATATAATACTGGGATTTTGCTACTTCCCTTTCTGCCTTATTATCCTTTGTGTAGTGGTTTTCTGATGTTTTTTCCTTTGGGGGGCTGAGGGGCACCCTTCTACTGCTGCCGAGCTCATTCTTTCCATTTCCCCTTTTGTGCACAAGAGAGTCTCAGTTTTTACAATGAGGATTTTGTGCCCAGCTTGCTTCTCTGCTTTCTGCTGCTGTGAAGGGAGCTGGAAGGGGCCTGTGTCCTTCCCCAGGCTCTGGGTAGGACAGCTGAACTGAAGAAGCAGCCATTGCCCAAAAAGGGGAATTCCTATCCTCAAGTTTTTATCTTGATCTGCAGCTGGAGCCTCTCTGATGCTGTGGTACAGTGCAACAAATTAATATGAGAGAAAGTCAACCTTATTTTTTTTAAGTAATTTAGTGAGTTGAATTAGTTTAGTGTTACCAGATGGACTCAGATCTGGCTGGAAAGATTGAGTTGAGAAAGAAGGATGATGCCAATACTTCAGCTTATTTGCAACATGATTCCATATCTAAAATAATTTTTTTTCAGCATCTGCCATTATCCATACTGCTGTTCCTTCAGAGCTGTCCTGGATCCAGCCTGGGATAAAACGTTGGCCTTGCTGGTTATAGAGGCATTTTGTTGCTCTAAAGCTTGAAATACAACAACTCCCATAAGTCATGGTGTAGGACCAGTACGTTAGTTTCCCATGGGTCTGCAATTAATCAGATACAAGGAAAATACTCTTAATTTATCCAGTAGGGTTTGAAAAAGCTTTTTGCATAAAACCTCTAGGGGTAGGTGGTTAAATGTCACTTGAGGACCTTCAGATCTGTCCTGCTGTGGAGAGGTTTCTGCACGGCAGTCTGTGAACTGCAGCTTTTTGGAGGCAAGGAAGGCCAGGGATTTTTGCCTCTATTTTTTCCTGTTGCAACAAGGCTCGTAGGTAGGAGGAGGCTAACAATACAGAGAGTACAGCATGAAGGCCATTTCAGGCCTCTAGGAGAATGGCATTACAGCTTTGAGGCTGAAAAGGTAAGTTTTTACTCTTTGATCCAGCCTCTTTTTTTTTTTTTGGCAAAAACAGTATGCATGACATAATGAAGTAGGGAGAAGAAGCTGAGGGATAAAAAAATATGCTGTGTTTTGTAGAAGTCCCACAGTATGAGATCTCTGCCTTATGTTACAAGGAATAGGCAATGTTCCAAAGATGCAGAAATTTGTTGCAAAGAAAGCATGTCAGACATGTTGTTAAAGCACACTGGGAAGCAGGATTAGGAAAAGACATTCAGTATCACTGGGGAGATGTTTGTTTACAATTACGTATTGTTTAACAAAAAATATTTAAATTTCTCATTTCACATGTTTGTGTATAATTTGTATTTGGTGGGAATTATTTCAATTTGCAATGTGCATTCACTGTTCCAGAGATGGGAGCTCAGTAAAGATTCCCTCCTTTTTTTTTTTTTCCAGAAACAGTGTTTGAAGAAAGCAATTCTTTAGTTTGAGCATCTTTTTCTAATTTTTTTAGGTTTTTGTTTACTAAATAACATTCACTAGGAAAATTAAACTGTATAAACCAGCTAGGTGAGGTTGCAGTACACATTGTGGGAATTGCAACGGCTGTACTTGGGCTGCTCGTTCTTGCTCTTGCCTTGTTTCTGCTGCCCTTGGGTTATACATTCACATAGTAAAATTAATGACCTTGCAACTTCTTAGCTGTCAAGCTGATGAACCAAGAGTTACACCTTAAGCACCTAGAGGTCTCTCTTTTTTTGTTCTCTTCCCCCCTTGCTCTAGTACAAGGGTGTTGCTGCTCAACGAGCTTGCACCTTGAGACTCTTGCTCTGGAGTTCCTCCCAGTTTGATTCCACGTAGTCTCAGTTGACTTTTGGGCTTACAGTTTACCAGGAAGACTCCAAGAAGTTTAGCTGTTGTGGGTTACATTTTTGCTAGGGATGAGTTTGTCTTCCTCAAGCAGTTTGGTAAACTGAGGCACAGTATATTTTGTGGTAAGCATGTTGGCTTGAGCAGTAGTGCCGGGGTAGAGGCAGAATGTGCCTTTGTCCTCCCTTTCCAGCTACACCCAGATTGTTTGTGAGGTTTTGGTTTTCTTTCCTTGAATAATGCAGTAAATTGGTCTGTTCAAAAGTATTGCTATAAGAATTGACCAAATTGATTGTGTGACAAGTGATGGAATACGTTAAGGAAATTAGTGGTTTTAGACAGGAAATGCTCTTCTGATTAACTTGAAGTAGTTAGAACAAATTTTATCTGTGTTTCTCAGCTTTTAAAACTTGAGATGCAAGATTAGGTGTATCAGTAAAATGCCTAAATTAAAGTCATAGTTCTCTTCAAATTTGGGTTTTAGTAGATATTGACAGTGTTCTGATTTGCTTTGTTTTTATTTTCATCAGTTTCTAAATTTATCAATGCCCAAGACTTGACTGTTAAGATGTAGCAAATTAGGATCTTCCCTTCCTAATAAAAGGTGTTTTTCAATTTTCCTTCAGAATGTTTTGATTTTTTTAATTGAAAGAAAAACTTTGAGTGCTGGAAATACTTGTAACAGAGCTGTTTGCAGGAGATGGAGGCTGCTCCAGGGATCATAGAATAATGATCTGCAAAAGGCAGCACTGTGATTATCACCCTTTCTTTTTTTCAGTGAAAATGATTTTTTTTTCCTACCTTATTGTCATTAGTAGAAATCTGTAGCACAGCACACAGTGAACTAGAGAAAGTTTTCCAGCGAGAAGAGAAAGGGAACCAGAACCACTCAGAATAACTTCTAATCCTGTCAGTAATGTGCCCCTGAGATACTCTTGGCTAGCAGGCCACAGATTTTACCAGGTCCTGAGCAATATAAAGGAAGCTTCACTTAATCTCCTTTTCCAGGATAGGTGACCAAACGAAAAAAATGTAGTTATGGAATAGCTATATGAATTGTTAGTTGGAAGATGGAATAATCAACCATGATGTGACAGCACTGTAGTAGAGATACAGACATGATTCCCAGTTCCTGAGGGTTTCTGTCCATCTTTAAGCTGTTAACTTCTGTTCATAGGGGTACCTCACTGTCCATATTCACCTGTAGCTGTGACTCAACACTCTCACCTTATGCCATTGTTAAGATTATAAATAATATTTTAAATAACAAATGGCTGCATGTGAGTCCTGGTATATATTACTTTTACCCCAGAAAATTATATGGGTCTTGAACTTTGTTATAATTCTATGTGTTGCAAAACCATAGCAGAATAGTTGTGATGATGAGGGTAGCTAACAGGCTGGTTTGAGACGACACAGGGAGGAGAGCAAAGTGCCTAGGGAAAAGCAGCAAATGGTAGATAGTAGGAAGAAATAAATGAAGTCTTGTACTTTTAAAATGGAAGCTATATAAATAAGATTTGACAGATTCAGTGCCTGAGTAGTTACTTCCACATCTGCTGTATTGCTGGTCCTTTTTTCCTGGCAGGACCAGTGTTGTCTGGAGTGTATCCAGAGGAAGAAAAATAATTTAAAAACCATTTTAGATACACAAAACTTGTGCTTAGCTAATATCTGTTCCTGTGATCACTGTGTGTCTTCTGTGCCCTACACTGCACTTTATTGCATCTTCCACTTGGCATCAGGGTTGCATTTACTATTTATTTGGGTTGTTTCCTTTTGTGGTTGGGCCTTTTTGCCGTTGTTGTGGTACAAACGGGTACATTTCTCTTGTCTGTGGAAAGATCTTGTTGGTTTTATCCAATTCTGTCCAAAGTCTTCAGTGCTAGTGATAACCCATGAATTTTCTGGTGACTTTACCTTTTTTTAATGGATATTTGCAAATAGTGAATTGAAGCAGTAGAGACTTTAAACTGTACTCTGCAATGCTTCGGTCATGTTGGTGCAGTTTGAGAAGCCCATTAAACTGAATCATGGGCATTCATGAAAATGTTTAGTGTCACTTTATGTTAAAGTGCACACGGATATTTTTTGAATAAAACAGATCAAAGATTATAAATGAGGTAGATGGTGTCTCTTGTAGCATGAGTCAGTGCATGGAGCTCAGGAGCCATTTCTTTGTCACATTGGCAATATGGTTACGTGCTGCAGTGAGAAGTGTGTTAGCAGGATAAGCCCTTCTGGGTAAGGGAGATAATTAACAGCAATCTTATAATTTGAGACAAACACTTTCCTTAGAGGAGACATACCTGCCAGGTATTCTGTGAGCCACCTGTTCTGTCCTTGCTGTCCCCAGTGTTGTTTTCTTTACTGGCTATTATTCACTGACCTCATAATGAAGTGATTGTGATAAAACAGAAGTGACATTGACTAAATCATAACAAGAGGTAGCCTTGCTGTGTTAAAACAATCGATGTCTTTATGATGCAAAATAGATGGTGAATCAGGATGAGGTAATTCCCTGTGGTGACTGAAGGATACTTGTTGGATGGATTGATTGATGCCTCATGCAGTCATGTTATCAAAACTGTGTTCAGCATATGAAATAGGTCCACAGTGCCCTTTGATAAGGGAAGTCCTGAACTTCAGAAGTCAAGAACTTCATTTTGCAGTCATGTTCAGTGGGTATTGTTTTTGCTAGCATAACTGCAGTAAAATTGTTAACTGATGCTGTATAAAGACCATTGTATAGTTTTGTACTAGGAGGACAGTATGCTCACTGGAAAATAATGCTGTTGTGCATAATTGGTAGAAATATATTCAGCAAAATGTGGTTCAGGTTGTTTTAAAAGCGGATCATGTTGACGTACTACCTTCAGATGATAAACCAGATGATAAAATAGTAACTTTGGCAGGTTTGTGGATTTGTAAGTATTTTCAATAGCAATTAAGTAATAAGCTTTTAATGAAATCAAACCATTGGATGTTTAATGGTAAATGCCAGTGGATTGTATTTTAAGACTAACAAAAATTATGTTTAAAAAAATCCAATTACCAACATAATAGGAATTGGTGTTACTCTTTTGAGACTCATCTTCATGTTTAGGACTTGTTCTAGTAAGTGGTTTCTTTGATTCCGAGTATATCCAAGTATTATTAAGTTGTTAATTGAATTGATAGTTTGTGCAGTCTACACTTAATTGGCATGGACATTAGAAAAAATCATTATATTGGTATATTTACTATGGAAAATGTTTGAAGAAATCGAAGTGGGTTTTTTTGATAAAACCAGGAGGCACTGTTGTTCCAGTTATTTCTTGAATTGAATCATAGAATAGAATTGTAAAATAGTTTGATTTGGAATGGAGCTTTACAGGCCATCTAGTCCAATCCCACTGCAATAAGCTGGAGCATCTTCAACTAGATCATGTTGCCCAGAGGCCCATCCAGCCTAGCCTTCAGTGTTTGTGGGGATGGGGCATCTCTGGGCAACCTCTTGCATGGTTTCACCACCCTCATTTAAAAAGTTCTTCCTGGTTACTTTCCAAATAGTAATTCTCTTTTCTTCAGTGTCTCAATACTTGTTGAGCGTAAATTCTTTTTGCTCAGTGTCTTGAATTTGCTCCAGCTCCTGCCCACTGTTCCTACTAGAATTTTTCTACTGCATGGAGGAAAACGCTGTGCTGTTCCTTTATGACTCGAGATGACAGGACAGCTGGAGAAAACCTTAAAACAAGTGACAAGTGGAGTTTTCTTTTCTTTGCTAGTGTTAGCTAAGAAGTTTTTATTCTGCCTCTGTCTCCTCCCAGGATAATTTTCAAATAGACTTTCTTTTCCTTCTGAAAAATGTTTGTTGTCTTACACTAAATGTGTTTGCAAAACTGGGGGCAGGAAGGACTTCAGGAGTGTGCAGTGGTATGTTGCCAGATGGACCTCGGTGATGCATTTTGTGCTCTATAAAGTTGCAGCTTGTTGCCAGAAGTTACCCTCTTCTGCCCAAGGAATGTGGGAGCTTGGGACACCAGGAAGGTGTGTGTCGGCTGTGTTACTTCGTGCCAGATGGTTACTGCTCCACAACCAGCCAGGAAAACAGCATGGGGCGACCTCAGGACCTTGCTGTTTACATGTTCACTTGGAGAACCAGTGGTGCTTCTACCAGGAGAACGTCTGCCTGTGTTCAGAAAGGATGCTGAAGCAAGCTCTTACTAGTTCCTAACATTTTTTAGGTGCTAATTAACAACTATTGGCTTACCACAGTTCTTTTAGGTTTTTCAAGGAAATTTCTGACATCATGGCTTTCACAGGACACTTCTGGAGACTCTTGAATCCACATTAATTTATTAGAAGAGGTTCTGAGCAGCAGGTCCTTTAATGGCTGAAGGCTGTTGAAAGTCAGGCCTGAAAACAGAAATAAATCTAAAAACTCTGAATTTGGCAGAAGACTCAAGTTGATGTCTTTAATATTTTTTTTTAGTGTTTACAGTAGATTTTACTGGACCTTGATGCCATGTTAATGACATGACTGGTTTCCAGCTTCACCAGGAAGGGACTTCACTGGTAGCTTTTTTAGAGAATTTTATTCTTCTTTACAACAGAGAAAGTAGCAGCAGGATGCTAAGGAAAACCTGCATGCAGAATATTGACTTTGAATTTATTTCTTTACTTTTCCTTCCTAACTGCAATGATTTTTGTGGAGTTTTTCAGGGATGTTGCTGATGCTTGACATGAGTGATCACAATTTCTTTGAGTCCCTCTGGGAGGAGGTTAAAATAATGTTGCTTTCTAGAATTTCCACGTGAAGGAACCTTAGCAACTGTACAGGCTGTAGAATTTTGAACTCATCAAATATCATTGGGAACTGAAATGGCTTTCTAAGTTTGAGTAAATCAGTTTAGCTGTTAAAGAACACTTGAGTATCTAACAGAAATACATGAGGCTTTGAAATTATTATCCACTTATCAGTTTCTGAGTGGTTTATGGTAACGTTGACAAGTGAGATAATTATGGAAAGCTATGATGCTTTTGTTCCTGAGAGAAGCTAAAAATGAAGTATCTCATTTCTGAAGCAGAGGAGGATTTAGCCAGAAAACTTTAGAGAATGTAGGATTATTGGAATTGAGTTGTTTCCATACAGACCAAGGCACATGCTAAGAAAACACATGCAGAAATGAGAAAAGCTTTGTAAATTGGGGATATTGGAAGGTTTAAAACTACAGAATTTTGTCTGAAAAATTGAGCTGGTAATAATAGTATACCAAGACAATTCTCTTGGGAAAGGAGTGGCATTTCCAAAAGAGAACCCTTGTATAAATATACGTAGGTAGTAGTATAAAGAAGGCACAAACCAGTTTTTTGAAGGGTAAAAAAAAAAATCTAAATGCTGCCCAACCTTCTCTGTGAGAAACTTGTGTTGGGCTGCTTTCCAGATTTATTTAAATCTGTCAAACAAATGGATACTGGGGAAGTTGATGGTGACATAGTTTTTTACACCTCTTGCCAGAGCAGGATCTAAATTTTCCAGGAGTAAAAAGCAAAATGCTTTCATGAATTAGTGAAAGTCATAGTAGGTAAGTGGATATAGTAGCTCTGGTGGATTATTTATCTTAATCAAGACTGCAGAGAGAAGAATGAGGAGCTTGAAACCCTAATCGAGTTAGATGAATGGGCGAGGCAAGTGAAACTTAAGCATTTGTACAGGTCACATCAGCAGCTTCTATATATTAGATTAACAGAAATTTAATAGATTTAAAATTCCACAGCTGTTTCTAAAATGCAGTAAGGCCATTAAAGTCTCTTAATCATTGGTCAAAGCAAAAGGACTCCTTAGAGCTATTTTAAATCCTAGCTCTAGGAGTAGCTATGTTTTTTGTATTAGCAAGGTAGGGACTTCTTTATTACAATCTACAGTAATGTAGAGCCCTGAAGCATTTGTCTGTTGTGAACAGGAATGGCTTTGTACATTGGTTTCAGCCAAGTATTCCAACAATTTATACATGATTTAGGGTGTCAGTGTAAAAATGCTAGGGCGCTTCGTTTGTTGTCTCAATAATCTTTCAAGTCTTGGTGGTAATTGGACTCAATGGTCTTAAAGGTCTTTTCCAACCAAGATAATTCTGTGATTCTGTAGTTGAAATGGTCACCATTGTAAGATGTGTTGAATCATAACTGTGTGTTATGTAGTAAGAGTTATATTTGGGGGAAAATAGCTACAGATTCATAGGTGTTTGGTAGAACAGTCCATTTTTGGCATTTTTGTGGATATATGGTTATGCCCCAGTCCTTTCTGATGACAGTAAAAAGTAAATCTTGATTGCATAGCTTGGTAGTGCTTTCCCAAAAATGCAGTATTCAGACTTCATTGGTTACTTAAGGATTTGGGGGATTGATTTCTTTTGCTCAGTGCTTCAGCAAAACACTTGTAAAATAAATAAGTCACCTTCTGTGCTGGAAACGATGGAGCAAGTATTGTGACATGGCATGAAATGGAGTGGGTGTCATCTACTCATGTTGCTGTTCATCCCCTTGTCTTCTGTAATCCCCGAGCATGAGCTCTGACACTGCCTGAAAGCCCGTTTGATTTAACTTTGAAGGAAAAAGCATGCAGCCCTTTTACATCATCCTCTGACATTTTTATCTTTGTTTTGAAACTTACAGATTTGTTAAAGCAGGTCTAGACATTAAGTAGTTTAATGTGCTACTGTTAAACGTGACCTTTTGATGGCCTGAAATAAGGCTTCTGTACCAGCGAAGGGTAATGTCAGTGGTGACTTAAGCCACCAAGGCTTTTAAAGGCAAATGTCAATTCCGTTGATTTGAACTAGGACAGTTTCACTGCTAATTAGCTTTCCCCTGTGGAAACTTTTATTTTCTAATCTCCTGAATGTAAGGATACTGAGTTAAAAGCAGCTTATCAGTAGATAGTTTTATTCTGCAGATATCTGGAAACTAAATACAGGTTATACAAGGTGAAACCAGATCCAGGTGTTATCTTTGAAGATATCAACTTATGTGCAAGCAGTGCCATGTATTTCTTTCTTTATTTCTTGCTTTAATTTTAAGTTCTTGTGTGGTCCTGCATTCTGTACTGCATCCAATCCCCTGCATTCAACAGGTTGTTGCTGCTTCATCAGATCCTGAACACCAGTGAGAGGTGCTGCCTGGGGTCTTGGTGGAGCTTTTGAAATAAATCCACACTCAGATTAAATCTGAATTTACCATCAGGTGGCTTTTCCTGCCATAATGTATCTGAACGAGACCATTTTTAGTATAAATAAATACAGTTTTTATTTTAGGATTAAAAAGTTAGAACACATGGTGCCAGACCTAGTAAGTCCATTACAAGTGTCCCCAGTCTGTACTTCCAGGCATGACTTTCTTGTTCATGTGTTCTTGCATTCTGAAGCCTGGTGGATCTTGGCAAAAGAGTTAAAAAACAAAATTCAAACCTATCCAATATTTTGTTTGTTGAACAATGTCCCTTCACTGGATGAGTCAGAGGTCTTGTTGGAAAATATTGGAATAAGGCTATGCACCCAGCAATTCTAAGCACAGACAAAAAAAGTATTGAGAAGATGAACTGCTGCTAAGCAATTTGGCAATTTGATATTAAGACTACCTAAAACTATAGGAACGTTATTTCAAAGGTACTTCAAGTTTTATTATCTACAATAGAGAATTTTTATTTTTCTAATTGACCTCAATGTTTTGGTTATGTAGGTTTGCTCAGTACTTGCACTCAAGGGTCTACATTGGATTGGATGGGTAAGCTTAAGTCTGATATTTTTGAACTCCCATATTTGTCTTTGTAATTTTAATGTTAGTCTAAACTTGAATTTTGTACAGTCAGACTTTTTACGTTAGGACTGGGTGGCATCACATGTGTGATTTTGGTTTTTTTTCCTCAGAATTGGCATTTGAAAGTGTACTGGGCTTCACTATTAGGGCATCAAATAGGTGGACTTTGGACAGTTCATAGATGAGTGCTGTTTTAAAGGAATTGCTTGCAATCTCTTTATTTTAATGAAGAGATTCCAAGTGATAAAGTGATTAATAATCACTTAATAGCGATCAGTGTTAAGGACCTGTTGGGTAAAGCCGGTAGTAATGGAAGGGCTTGAGGAAAACCTGTTTGCTGTTAAGCTGAAGAGCTTTGGTCTGTCACCAGTGGCCGAGGACAGCCTAGTCCCTTGCTGCTGGCTACTTCCTCTTGTGCTCTGGGCTGTGGGATGCTACCCTCTGTGCTAACTGTGGGGTTCAACAGACCTTTCGATGAGCCAGTTCAGATCATTCGCTTAAAACTAATTTTCTCCACCCATCTGATTATTTTTTTTTAAAATTTTTTTGTCTCAAGTTTTTTTTTTAACTCGGGGTTTTCTCGGAGGTTAATATCACTCAGGTTTTGGAGACACCTGAGTGCTGGAGCTGGTGCAGAGTTGTGGCAGAAGCAGTTGTTTGGGCCCCACTGAAGGGAAGCAGGTCTGTCTCTTCCAGCTTCAATCCTGCCTCGTGCAGCCGCGCCCTTTGCCTGCTTGCCAGGGTGAAAAATAGTTGTGCTGCCGCACCCCTCCTCAGCCACCCTCTCAATGAACTGGAACAATTTTCAGAACATTTAAATGTCCTTTCAGCAACACTTGCATTAAGAACAGCACCCAACTTGCACACCAAATTTGATATCAGCTCTAGGTAAGCCTGTGTGTTATGGACACGGGCAAGGTGTAAAAGAAGATGGAGAGATAAGAAAAACCTCTTGAATGAGTTGCCTGGCTTTGACACTGACAGCTGATTAGTACAGTTACATTTTCTGTGTCCTTTATCTATGTTAATTTGTACAGAGGTGTCAAAAGTGAAAATAAAGCCTCAGTTACCCTGTCAGAACTAAGATCCAATAGCTTGCTGGTGCCAAAAAAAAGGAGCTGTTTCATTTGATTAACTGGAACAGAAAACTAACCTGGCCAAAAGTGAATGGGTCTGTTGACTGGCCAGGTAAGTGATTTGATGGAGCCTGCTCTATCATCACCTCAGATCTATAACTGGGGTAGGGGAGGCTGCAGTGCTTGGGAGTTAAAAGCAGAGCTGTATCTTTTAGCAGCAGTAATCTGTTAAGTTAGCCCAGGTGTGTTACGTGAGCAGACTTGGAGAAATCGATGTTTTCTTTAATCCTCTTTTTGAATCTGGTTTCCCTTAGGATCCTTTGACCTGAGCTTGGGAGCTTACGTACCTACCACACCTGCCCTCCTCTTATGTCTGTTATGTCTGCTGCTTTTGGGGGCCTTCACCTGCCTGCTGCTTCTGAGGAAACTGCAAGTCAATCTTGAGAAAAGGTCTTTTGAGACACGATTCTGTAAAGCACATATTGCATTGGTCTGTTTCTGCTGATCAACAGCAGGTGAATGCACCCTTCTTTCTGACCTGAAGCCAGACTTCCTCAGTATGAGATTTGTGCTGGTGGCTTGGCAAGAAGAAGGCATTGTGGTTTTGAAAAACAAGATCTGACAATGCAGAGAACTGTCTTAAGTAGTAGTCATTCTCTCCAACCCAATTTAGAAAGAACTGTTTCCCAGACTCAAGAAAGTAGAGGCTTAATTTGGCAGATTGTTATAGCTAGAGCAATTGTATTTTGCATATTTGGAGGCAGGTAAAATAATAGTGTTCTGAACACTAGAAGAATTGAGTGAGGAGGTATTCTCTATAGATAAAACTAATTTCCAGGTTTAGAGAAAGAAACATGAGAAAATAATTCCAATGGGATCCACTGAGACTGAGAGTAACTGTTATCAAGGACAAAGTAATCCTAATAAGTATTGGAGCATAATTGTATAGAATTCCCATGTTTCTCACATAATTTGGGAAAGGCAGAAGTATTAAAGGAATTCCCTGTTGAGCATAGGGAATGGATAGAAGATGCTGTATACCTTTTTTCAGCCATAATTGAGAATGTTAAGCCTTGTCCACTGGAGGGTGGAAACTTTAAAGCAGCAGCTGAGGGCAGTTTGCATGTAAGAGCCCTTGAAAAGGAGGAGAAAGAGGCTAAGGGAAAAGATTTTTTTTAACTGTTGGTGTCCCTTATCCCCAAAGAACTTATCAAGAAGATGGATCCAGGTGCTTCAGAGTGGTGTATATAAGGAGAAGGAGAGGCAACGAATTTAAAATTAATCAGGAGAGATCTGGCTGGCTATTAAGGAAAAGGATTAGGACTGGCTTTTTCACCACAAGGACTATCAGAATGATGACAGGGAAGGTTGTTGAGGAATATCAGAAGCTAATCAAGGCCTGGGTAAACAGCTTTGAAGAGTTACATGACTAACAACTAAGGTAAGAGGACTCTCACTTGCATACCTTAACCATTAATCTCCTGGAGGGGAGCCTTGAGAGATAACAAAAGGAACATCGTTCTGCAAGGCGTGAGGTCAGCAGAACTCAACACAAACTAGAGGGCAGGGGGAGATTGAGATCATTGACTCAAGAAACACCCCCTCCTCAATTAAAATTACTCCTCACTGAACATGTGCCTTGATTTAAAAAGACACTGTGCCTTTAAACAGAAGTGAGGAGTACAATTATCCAGTTAGAGTAGTAGTGATAAGTTATTAATCAGTTAAGTGTAAATAAAGGCTGATATAGAAATTCAGGGATCATGGAAGTCAAGCCCCTTCTTCCATTCTGTTCATGGCTAGTGTCCAGGGAGGACTCCATCTCTCCATCACTGTTGATCCCTAGGCTCATTTGATGGGGGTTTGCACATTCCTGAACCTATTTGTATATAATTGTACATATTTTCTTATCATTAGTATTTAATTAAAGCTATCTAGTTTAGTTTTCAGTCTGTAAGGTCTCTTTCCTTACTCTCTCTCCTTTCCTTACCAGGGAGGGGAGTAGGGGTAGGGGATTGAGAGCATTGTTGTCACTGGTTTATTTGCCAGTCCTGAGTCAAACTGACAATTGGTAACACAGGCATCTAGCAGATGCTAGGGGAGCATGTCCAGGGGCAGGATGAGGCCTATGTGAATAGGTAAGACTTGAGAATCTGGCTTGTTTGTGTGGACCAAATGGTGAATAGCTGCCATGGGCGAATCCCTGAAAAAAACAGAGATATTGGAGTTAGTGATGTGCTAGTAAGAAGCTAGGAAGATTAGAATTCACTAGGAGTGATTTAAAAGGCAGCTAATGATGTGACCTTAAAATGGAATTAAAAATATGACAGCTTCCTGAGTAGCAGTGTGTTCAGTAAATTTCCCAGGTTTGACCCAGTTACAGATTCTTAATTTTTCTCAAGCAATTGGCATTTGAATTCTTTTAGATTCCAGCGGGAGAAGGTGAATAGCTGAGTCAATGTCATCACATATATGGACTGAGGACCAAAGGATGTAGGGCAGAGTCCATATGCTGTAATCTGGGAAGCAGCAATTGCCAAGAATGGGAAGAAGTGGTGGGTAATCATTTGGCGCGGGTTCTCTGTGCAGTCTTGTTGCATGTAACAGTGACTCTTCAATTTGAGGCATGCCAGAGCATGAGGCAAGCAGAAACTTGCCCAGACTGATTCTGTACTGGTACTTTTAGGTACTGCCAAACTGTGCTCTCAAGCTGGAGAGGTCTGAACAAGTGAATGAGGTGTTTGAGTGGCTTCAGATGGAATCCGATGGGTCCCACTTGGTACCTGTAGTTTGATGTCAGTGGCAGTGCTAATAAAATGATTGGCACAAGAGAGGGGAATGGTTGTGAAGGAGCAGAGGTGGGAGATGCAAGGAGCTGATTGTCCCACAGGAGGTCTTTGTCACTTTTCCCAATGTACAGTTACAGAAGGTTTGGGAACCGCTGGCCAAGATGGGTGATGTTTGTGCCGCCTGTGTTGGTGAACTGGTGAATAGATTGTAGCAGCTTTCTGAAGTAACGTTTTGTTCATCTGCTATTGGCAATCTCTTTGCTTCTGCTGCCCGTGAGCTGGAAAGGTTGGAGGGGACTCAAATAAATGGGAGAAATTAAGGATTTGGGTTGTGTAGTTCTGAACTAAGTTTATTTAGGAGGCTGGTTAGTGCAGCCATGAAAACCAAAAGCAATGAGGGTTTTCCAAGCTGTCACAGAAGGAAATAGAAGCAATGGCTGGATATGTAACCTAAGATGAAAAGTAACCACATTTTTTTTAATGGTAGGAGATACTGGTGTGTGTTTGCTATTAGAGTATTTGAAATCGGGGTGAAGTGTATTTGTAAATATGCTGTTGCTGAAGTACAGCAGTTGAACTTGCAGTTGAAACCCAGTTCAAGGTAAAGGTCTGAATTAGGGAGAGTTTGTAACTGGAGAAACCTGTATATTATTAATACTGAGAACCTAGCTAAGGCCTGCGTCAGTAACAAAATTACGTAGCTGGTTTTGCTTAGGGACAGGGAAAAGGTCTTGTAAGCTAAGCAGTGTGGTTTTGTCTGAATGGTCAAATCCCTCATTTTGCGGCAGTTCTTATTAAACTCAAGTTCAGTACAAGTTGGTTTTGTGCATCTTTGATATACCCAGGTGTAAAAGCAGATTACTAGTCATAATTCCAGCACTGAAACATGCTGTATTTATGTGAGTTGGTAACCCTAGAGTAGCAAACACAAGATTACAGCAGAAGAAAAATTTTGGTTTGTGAAACTAACTTGAATTTAGGATTGGTTTTTTACTTTTCTAAATGAGTCTTTTAGATACCATTCACATTCCAACTGGGTGAAGACTGTGTCTGATTTGCTAGTTTGAGCATATATATAAAATGCATGACTTCTTAGAGAAAAATATTTGCTAGATTCCCAATGAAGTCAATACCTTCTTCCTAGAAGGAGCAGCACTTTCAAAGGCTGCACTGAGAAAAATTTTATAGTAATGCTGATGTAGTTGTTGGTGACAGTCACTTATATGAAAGATTTAGTGGAGTGTGGGAGTAACGGAGGATGGAAAGAAGGAACTGGTATGTGGGCTTAAATAGACTATAAACCAGTAAATAAAGATAACCATGCCCGTCTATTGTGGGTTTCCCTCTCCACCCCCCAGTTTTGATTTCTTGGATAACTGAGTTGCCAGTCCATTTCTTACTCTTCCTATGTTTTGTTTTTGCAATTCAATGCACTCATCTGCAGCTTCTAAAATGGGATTAGATTCCACTGAACATGTTTCTCTGATAAAGAAATAGCTTGAATCAAAGGAAAACCACAGAGTAGCTCATTTGAGTCAGACTTTGCACACCACGTGAGGAGTAAATGTTTGTTCAGGCACAGCCAAGTAGGTGGCTGGGTTGTTGAGGTAAATTGCCTGAAGTCTCTGTGTTCTTTGCTGTGTATTTCTGAAGTCCATGCCTTAGTAGGTTTGAATTACAAAATACAGGTAAAAAAAGTTATGTTTTATTAATGTAAAGGCTGGGGTAGAAATGTTAAATTAAGTAACTGTTACCACAGGTGTTAAAATTAGTAATGTGCTGGAATACAAACCAGGTGAAATTGGCTTGCCTGCTCTTCATGGTATATTATAAAATGACCAAGTGTTAGTTTTTGGTCAGTGCTACATAAGAAAGTGGGTCTTTGCTCAATAACTAAGACGGAGTTTAGCAGCTAAGCCCATGGCAGTGCTTCAGAATATGTTGAGGTAAAATGATGGCTATAAAACCTCAGTCCTCAGTGCTGTTTGTGGAGGCTTCCTGACCCCTTGTGCTGGCTCTCCTGGTCACTTCTAAGTCTGAAAGCTGTCTGCAAGCAAATTTGGCAGGAAAATATTATTTTTCAACAGGTGGTGTGTTCAGTGTAAGCTGTGGTTTGAGTGGTGATACAGTCCTGTTCAGTGGCTTATCCCCACAGATGTAGGTTTTATAAATTACTTTTAAAATGAAATAAATGGACTTGTGAAAAGACAAGGCAAAAATTGTCCATAGTTGAGGAACTTTTCTGATAAATATGAATCAGGTGCCAAAGAAAGTTTCATTGTAAGCTTTTGTCCCTCAGGTTTTGAATATTCAGTTTTGCATACAAAAGAATGTTACCAAGAGTGCTATCAGTTTGACACCAGATATTCTGGTAAGGTTGCATGGGTTTAATAGACTTGGCAATATGTTTTTCTCCTGCCTTATTGATGGTGACACTCATTGGAGAGGAGATGTATTCCTGTAGTGTTGCATCTGGATTCCTTTCTGCAAGTTTCTTTGAACCTCTTCTATATCAATGTTACGTTGGTAACTAAGGCTATTTTACTGCTAGAGTGTTTTTTAGACACATTGCAGCCTTCCATTATTGTTACCACTGCACAATTCTGGAAATAGTTTGGGGTTTTTTGTTTTGTTGCTGGAGTTGTTTCACTTTTTCTCCCTGCTAACATAAGTTTGTCCTTCTTTAGCAGTTAAATGAAGTTTCTTGTGTTCAGTACTGAGTGTAATAAAAATGGTGATTTTCACTGCTTTGTTTTTAACAAACTGTTATGGAAAATACTCCTAGTTACCTACTGTCTTAGCAAAACCGTGGTAGTAACCTCATGTTCAACCTCAGACAGGGTGCTGGTTGTTGGTTTGAGCATCTAGGACCACTGAAGTTGGCTTTCCTTGGGGTCTCTCTAACAAAGGAAATGAGGAGTAAGTGCAGAAAGAACAACATCTTGTTCTTGCTGTTCAGGGAGAGCTCCAGTTCAATGGAAAACAGACATCTGAATGTTTTTCTAAGGAAGATTTGTCAAGGATGTGAGAACATTTGGAAAGAAATCAGCATCCTTCTATGGAGGAACTGATTTTCCTAGTAATGGTAGCAAACTGATGGCTCCTGTCTGGGCGTTCAGGAGGAGCGGCTGAGCCGAATGGACAGAGGAGGGAGGTGGGCAGCAGTGAAACAGTCTGTCTGCTGGTCCAGAACCAGAGCCAAGTGGGGGTTGGGGTGGGATGGGATGGTCTTGGCCCTTGGTAACAGCCTTCTTCGCAGAAAGTTGGCATGAGGTGAGCTGTTTAATGTTTGTGAGTGCTCACAGCTGCTGACTTTAAACAGATAAATGGTATTTGCTGTGTGATAAAGCAGTGCTCCTATGTGTGAGTAATCAAGAATGGCCTTTACAGGCTGTGTTCTTGGGCTTTTGAAATCCCAGGTTCACGAAGATACCTTATGTTTGTTTGCTGATTATTTAAAGGCTCCTAGCATTAGCTAGATACTTAATAAGTAGTGCTGCAACTAGAAACAAGTATTAAGTTTAGCTATCGTAGGGACCAGTTGCTGGGGCTTCTCAGGCTTGTAATCTCTGAAGTGTTCTGGTCATAATAGGATTGATGGGTTTTTTCTCCTACTATGAGAGGTTGTTTGTGTGTGCACCAGCTGGATTGCTTTTCCACACGCTTCCGTGAATAATTCAGCTTGTTTCTTTCTTCTTTTTTTTTTTTTGTGTAGTTTATCATTTTGTAGTTGAGCCAGGAACTCTGAATCACTTCATCTGTTTCTTCATGATCACATCAGATGATTTATGTGGATAAGGTCTTTTTGTAAGGTCTAATTTCATAGAGAAATTATATTATTTTATGTTGTGGCTCTTGATGAAGACCTCTTTTTAATAAACACTGCCTTTTTATTTTAGAAAGTCAAATCGTCTGCATTCATAGTAAAACTTGACCCAGTAGTCACCCCCACCCCAGTTATTTTAAGATAAACTTTAAATCTCTTTTGTCCTTTCCTCTAAAAGCGTGGTCTGACCATGCATGTGAGGCTGTGGTAATATGTCAGGAAAGGAATCAAACCTGAAACTGACACCCAGGAATTCACTGTAAAAGTTTCATAGTTTACAAATTGAAATAACTCAAGGTAAGCATGGTTAGGTATTGCAGGTTAAGTGACTTCTCTTTGTATGTTTTGAGTGTACTCTGAATTTTGAGTATTGCGTTGTGAGTTTTGGGATTTTTCTGGTGACTTTTTAAAAGATTTTCACAGTCTAATTAGTGACTTGGATCTTCTCATGGTTTTTACTTTCAGATTAAAAGCAAAAAGTCAAAATATTTTCATCTCTGTAGTACCCTGGGATTTTGGTTATTTTGAAATACTGTTTTCTTAATAGTGTTTAAAAAGGCAGACACGTTGCATGCGAACAACATCCTTTCAAAAGCATTTCATTTATGTATTTTACCAAAATAATTTTCAACTGTTTCAGAATATATTTTTTTCGCTCAAGCTTTAAAATATGCTCTTCATTGATCTGCCCAACCACACCTAGTGTGTTGTTTTGGTTTTTTTTTTTTCAAATTCTTTTGTTGGCTTTTGTGGGAAGCAGACAATCCATTCCCTAGGACCAGATGATTTCTGCCACTCCCCCCCCAAGCATAGAGCTTTCCTCAGCTTGTTAAAGGGGATGGCAACATTCATCATTTACATAACAACAAGATACAGAAGGTCTTAACTGTCTTGATAAATGTGTTTACAACCTCTGGGTGAAGTTTCTAATTAACTTTACAGAACATACCGATTGAGTGTTCCTAAAACAGTTTTCATTCTTAAAAATGCCTGATGTTACAAAGCTGCGGGGGATGTTCTATTTTGAAGCTTGTATCTCCCAAGGAAATGCAAACCGTAATTCAAGACAAACTTAATGAAGATGATTCTTCATTTGTTTTCTGGTGCAATAATAGATAAGAGTATATTTCATTGAAAGGAAACATCTCAACTTCTATAAAACAGGAGTATTTTTTAAATGATTGTGAGAGCAGGAGCCAAGGTCGGACTGTTACAGCTACAGATGTATGTGTAGCTGGCATCTGTCAGTCTGTTTCTGTGGTCTACAAAGAGCCCTAATGGGACAGAAGGGAAGTGGTGGATTTTGGGCTTTTCCTGTCTCCCTGTGGAGTGAGCGTGAGGATTTACTGAAGCAGTGTAAGAACAATTCATTAATTGGGCTGGGTGTGGAAATTTGCTGGGTTGCTTTTGTGATCCAATTTAACCTTCTTTTAACTCTGCCAAGTGCTGACTCCTGGCAGATGAAGCAAATAACGGTTAAAGCCAGGCAGCTCCATGTTTAAAAAGGAGGGGCTCTTTTGTCTTTCAACATGCGTTCAGTTTACAGAACAGAGTAACCTGGAATGTGTAGACATTTCTTATCCTCCTAATGCTACAAACTTCATTTGCCTTGCCTTTTTTTTTTTTTTTTAGTTTGTAAAATGCAAGTGATGCCTGGGTCTAGCAGCTGCTTTGAAACTTTAAGGTGAAAAGGTGGCACCTAAATGTGTTAGAACAGAATTTTCTAACTCAATGTTTAGCATTGCTTTGCCAGTAGCAAAACTCCTAAGGGCTTGATTGGACTAAATCTAGGCCAAGATATAGTACACCAGGCAATTAATGGTATTGTAAGATCTAGTCCTGTTGTGTAACTGTGCACAAAGTGGAAAACATGGTATTTTGCTACTAACATATTGTTAAGATTCTCTGTCATTAGGATACATGCAATTAATTAATCAATATTTATTTGTTTTCTACAAATTGATGTTTCAGTGATTTCATGGTGTATACAAAAGTTTAAAGAAACTGTGTACATTTAAGTAGTCTTGTGTCTCCACATTAATACTTTTATGTGCAGACAAGTTTTGTGCTTTGGTAACTTGAATTCTGTTGGAGGGATGAAAGTCCTGCTGCAAATTAGGAATTGCCAATAACACGTTTTCAGTGAAGTTGTGCTTAACTTGTAATACTGCTTAAAAGGCACCTCAAAGCTCCCACGATGTTTAAAATAGGATCTTCAAAACAGAATTTGTTACAGGTTAGCTAAATGCATCACCATATGGAATGATCAGGTATCACTTCTGTTTTAAACAGACTTGTATAATATGAAAGATTGTCATAAAGACGTTTTCACACTTTCCTTCGCTCATCATATGCAACCTAAATTAAAGCATCAATCAAAAGCCCTTACCTCAGAAAACACTGATGATTCAGGATAAAGGACTGTTCTTTGGATACTTTGCAAACTTACAGATGTCAGGAAGTGTGTTCTGGATATTGAAGAGAAAGCTGCACCCACCTCTCAGGAGGTTACAGTTCTCTATATTTTTCAAAGACATCATGAACATAAGCTTAGCTGTGGCTGAAGTACTGTGCTGTAGAGTGAGTCTTGGAATGAAGGTATCTTCTGTAGAGGAGGAAAAAAAATGGGACTTTTCCCTAGAAATTGCATGACAGAATGGACTTCAGGTTACATGACAAGTGAAAAGGGCTTCTTTCTAGCCATGGTTGCAAAGCATGAGTTTTGTAGGAGAGCAGACGATTGGAAACAGATGTACTTACCACTCTTAACCAAAAAAGAAACCCCAACTACTGACTTTAGCAATATAACTAATCTGCATACAGACACTTATTTCAGTGTAAGTTTCAGTAATTATGGAAATACAGCTTGTAATACAATTTGAGTTAGAGTCAAATGTTAAGATTGAAAAAAAGAAAAATATGAATAGCTAAAAATGTAGAACCAAGGCTACTCAATGGACTTGTTTTCAGACAATTATGAGAAGTCCTGCTGGTTTATTAAGGTGCTATTGATGAATAAATCAGCTATTAGGGAAAGAATCCAGTGGTAAACTTCTGGTTTGCCCAGGAAAAAATGGTGATTCCTCAGCTGGCAGAAGAAGGAGGAAAAAACCCACAATGGTTTACAGAAGAGCTGTGTTGATGTGGATCCTGTTTGGAAACAGTTTAGTAAGTGCACCAATAGTGATAGTTAGGGAAGAATTTCTTTTTCCCCAAGACACGTTTATTTTCTGATAATAAATGAACATATGTTCTCAGGGAGAATTTAAGTGCAAACTACAGCTTAAGGATTGAAGTTGAGCACTTCATAGGAAGCTCACCTTTCCATGAGCTTTCTAGGATCTGACTCCATCTTGCTCATCTTCCCTACTCCATTAGAAGCCCTCAAGGACTCCTCAATGCAGGAATATGAAGCTACAAATGACCAGCACTGGATGTGTTCTGCCCTGGATGTTCATGCATTGAGGGGGAGAGGCTGCTGCACTTGTGGGTGTCCTTTTCTGGTGATCATCAAGGAAATAATGTCCTCTGTTCACAGGCACCCTGTGTTTATTTATGAACTGCATAACTCACATATGCCAAATGACTAGCAGGAAAAAAGGTTTTTCTAAGCATTGTTATCCAATGGGTAGAGCTACCATAAAATCCTTGAGATGACAAAGTCAGAATTTTGCAGTGTGAGCATTTCGTGATGCGATGAGGCATGGCAGCTTTATTTAGGCCATAAAGCATGTGTTTGTTTCCTGTTCATGTGTGTTTGAAGAGCATTGAAGCACTTGCTCAGTTTTAACCACCTACTTTTCGCAATCGAAAATAAACTAGTTGAAATTTTTGGAGCCAGCAAGTGGATAGCTAATGAAAATTAATCAATGAGAACCCAATAAAATGCAGTTCGTGTTTATTTAGTTAGTTTGGCATTAAGATTCTGTTAGCTAATGTTGTGAAATAAAAACATGCCAGGGTAGATTTGGGATGACTGCATGACAGATTCTTTGTGCGCTCATTGAGAAATTAATTTTTATAGATGATTTTCCCAAACACCAACAGTTTCATCTCTGTCTAGATTAATTTTCTTGGATCCTTTACGTATTGTAAAATACGTCAGGTATTCCAGGCAGAGAACTACCAGCTCTGCCCAGTGTCTAGCTTTATCCTGGCTTCCCAGCTGGTTTGCTGAGACTGAGAAACCTCATATTGCTTTTGTGTGATCTAATAACTAGGGAGAAAGTGAGGCTAAATGACAGCAGCTGTGGCCCCGCCATACCAGATGTGGCTAAGCGCTCTTTTTGGAAGGGGTGAGGGATCACAAAGAGCCCCAAATGATGGGTTAATCCCACCGAGGCTCTTAGGGTGAGGGGGTGGGGAGCAACTGTCAGCAGGAATCCACCCCCAAGCTTTTGAGAAAGGAACAAAGGAAAGCTTTGCCAGGCAGCAAAGTCCACTTGCCAGTGGGGCTGCAGAAGTCGACAGATGCTTTTGACTTTGTACTTCTCTTAACCTGATTCAAGGAAAATTCTTCGTGTCAGCTTTCCAGCAAAATCAAAGAATTTCCAAATGCAGGGAGAAGCCAAAGTTTCAGATGTTCTACTTTAAATGAGACTCTCTTTTCAGCCTTTAAGCTGCTGCTTCCATGGCATAACTTCTCAGTTGGGTGATACCTGGGAAGGTAGCTGATCTGCACAGATACTTGATTTAAGGATTGCTTGAATCATTTATGGAGCTGTGAAAATTCCTGTCCTCACTGCAATTACGGTATGGCCCTTTTGTGTTACCTACAGCATTTGTCACTTAAATCATTAGCTGAGATGGCTTTAGTCTTCCAAATGACTTACATTTTGAGAGAAACTGTTCTTCTTGCTGGTGCTTCTTGTCTTGGTTGTTAGTTGTTTTGGTTTTTCTCTTCTGTAACTGAAAATTATGCATCTTTTTTGATATCTCATTTTCTCTCTTTGTAGAAATGACTTAATTAAAATGTAATTTGTCATTTTGATGAGCTATTCCCAGGCACACAAATCTGGTCAGTCATTTGTTTTTTTTGTTGTTTTTTTGTTTTCTTCGTCCTGTTTTGATATGTAACATATTTTTTTTAAAAAAAATTGTATTTTGGTATATTTGTTCTGAAAAAAAAAAATCTGCTTGGGAAAAAATGATAACCAAAGCACTTCTGTCTTGTGTCCAAATTTGATATGAAACATTTACATGGGTTTATGAGTAAAAACTGACAGTTGTTTGTTTGTAGTTTGAAATACCTGCAATGATTGAAGAACTCCAGGATTTGCATTTTTATCTTACCTGTTTTGAACAGTATCTTCAAGCTCTCCTTGCTTGCTTTGGCAGGCTGTCAGTAACTTTATGCTTCTGTCAGCAGTGTCCTCTAATTTAGGAAGGAGATGGATGTTTGAGGAAATTTAGAGCACAAATTGCTATGGATGATACTAAACTAAAACCCAACCCTTATGTATCTCAGCAAATACCCAAGAATATTTTAAAATACAGAGTAAGAATTTTTCTGCACAACATCTGACTGAGAAAAAGGGATTCTTGCTTCTGCATGCCCTACCCTTGCCTCCTTTCTGAGTGAATTAAAGATGACTATTACTAGCAATATGTACTCTTACAGTTTTATAGCCTCATTTCCAAAGGGAATGGATCCTATGTCAATGATGCTCTGTCTTTCTCTGGATTGTCCTCGTAACTCTTGATTCTGCTGATTACCTGCAGAAAACTTTGGTAAGGATAAAGATAAGTACTCAGCAAAGCCCCAGGTCTGGGGATGTGAGCTGACACTGCGTTTTTAGCCCAGAAAGCCAGCTTTGTCCTGGGCTGCATGAAGAGCTGCGTGGCCAACAGGGTGAGGGAGGGGATTCTCCCCCTCTGCTCTGCTCTCGTGAGACCCCCCAAAGTGCTGTGTCCAGTTCTGGAGTCCCCAACACAGGAAGGACATGGGGCTGTTGTAGTGAGTCCAGAGGAGGCCACAAAAATGCTCAGAGGGCTGGAGCAGCTGGAGCCAGGCTGAGAGAGCTGGGGTTGTTCAGCCTGGTGAAGAGAAGGCTCTGGGGAGACCTTAGAGCACCTTCCAGTGCCTGCAGGGGCTCCAGGAAAGCTGGGAAGAGATTTTTTGCAAGACCATGGAGTGATAGGATGTGGGGGAACATTTTCAAGTGAAAGAAGGGAGATTTAGGTGAGATATTTGGAAGAAATTCTGTGCTGTGAGGGTGGTGAGACCCTGGCCCAGGTTGCCCAGGGAAGCTGTGGCTGCCCCATCCCTGGCAGTGTTGAAGGGCAGGTTGGATGGGGCTTGGAGCAACCTGGGCTGGTGGGAGGTGTCCCTGCCCGTGCGGGGGGTTTGGAACTGGATGATCTTGAAGGTCCTTTCCAACTCTTTCTGTGATTTGCCAGGTGTGGAGGGTAAAAGTCTGCTTTCTTAGTGAAACTACATAGCATCTCACCATCTTTAAGGACGCGTGGATTCTGGAAGGTGGGAGTGGTTTTATGTTATTTGAAATCACTGTTTTCGTGTCTGTGGTGAGATTCAGAAAATGGACAAAGCTTGTAGAATTTGCTGGGGTGATTTTACTTTTATTCTGAGCTTGGTGCTGGTTTTGCATGAAGCCACCTTGTTCTGGTGGGAGAATCATGGAAGTACAGATTGTGAAATGTGTCAAAAACTGATTTTGCATTTCAACAGAAGTTTTCCTTTTATTCTAGTCTGCGTGAAAACACGTTATGTTTTAGCAGTGGAGTCTGCAGTATGGGTTTAAAACAGGGTACTGCATGACATCTGTGAGCATAAACTAGTGCTAGGAGATTATCACCTCCTAAAATTTGAAAGCTGAGATGGATGTGCTTGCTGCACAGTGCAGAGTGGATGATGTGATCTAGCTTTTGAAGGGCACTGTGGGGGTATGCTAGAGGATGTTCTCTCAACCCTGGTCTATTGAGCATTGCTGCTGCCCCAGGTGGGTGCAGAGCCAGGCTAATCAGCTTCACTGGCTTCCATGACACTGACTATCTTTTTATGTTGCATTCAGCCTTACGATAAATATCTCCAGAACCAGGTTCAAAATCAAGTGCTACAGACAAAACCACTATTCCTGTGTTTATTATCTCCAACACACTCATTTTCATATGTGCACAGATAGTGCTGCATGAGTGGTATGTGTAAGTCCATGAACTTCTCTAACATGCCCAGGTCTTGGTTGCTAATGTGACTGATTCAAAGTTAGTGAGTTTAATCACAGGTATCATGAAAATGAGAGAGTTTCTTTAAAACCTGTTCAAAATAACATGTATTTTTTCTTCATTTCTCTAGGAGACATCACTCAGAAAGGATATGAGAAGAAAAGAGCTAAGCTGTTAGCACGGTACATACCACTAATTCAAGGTAAGAGACTGTATATAAGCTACACCTTTTGTTCTATATCTGTGAAAACAGGTAATGGAAAAGTTCTCCCTTAATAGACTAGATAAATCAGTAGTGTTTGACATTGCATCTAACCAGTAGTAGAAAATGCTTATTATAGACAAGTGCAGAACAAGAGAAAAGTCTGAAACGTGGGGGGTTTTAACATTTTATGTGCAACATTAAATGGTAACATTTTTGTCAGCAAAACTTCACTTTGAGAGCTGCATCCGAGACTTTAAGATAACTTTTAAAACCTTGAAAATGAATCAAGTTATTCCTGAAAGCAAATTGGCCAGTTTCATTAAATGAAAACACTGGTCATCACTCTCGTTCTTTAGTGTGCTTTTTTGGACATGCCCTTTACTTCCCCTCCACTTCTTCAAAATACTGACTTTTTATTATAAACTGTTACTTCTTAAGCTGGTTGTGTAGTCAGACTTTATCTTCAATGGCCAAAAGCTAAATGCCCAACAACTTGCATCTATTTCTGTAGTAAGACACTTAAATTGCTTGGGGTTAAAGCTTTGGGCTGGTATAACAACCCTAGGCAAATTCTTCCATAAATGAGGAGACAACTGAATTGAATGGAACCAAGAATGAGATGCTGTAGTTAGAGGAGAGAAAAAGAATAACAGGTGTTATTTTACCAGGTTAGTGTTATGCTTTCAGATCAGGGAACAGAGGGATTAATGCTGGGATTTTTGGTCTAGTTTCTGATATTCACAGAATTTACTGATTTGAAACAGGAATAGGCATCTCTGGCTGTTTCTGTGCAAATAGTTGAACTAGATTATAGTCTCTTGCTTTTGAAAACTTAAGGCATGACCCCTGTGGCTCTTCATAGCAGGACAGACAAAAGTTCAAGTCTCGTGAGTTCTGCTGACTGCTGAGTTGTGGTGGTTTAGGGAAGACATTGTAGTGTCTATTTAGCACTGAATAGTTAGAACATCACCTGGTGAACACCAGCTAGAACTCCACCATGGGGTTCTTAGCACAAGCTTGTTACTGGGTTTGGTTTTTTAAGAACAGCTGTAGATTTTCCCTTAGCAAATTTATAATACTCTGTAGACTGTGCAGGACCTAATTCATCTCTATAAAATGGCTCATTTCTTGAATCGAAGCAGTATGGATTTTTTTGATAAATATTGCAGTCAGCAGCAAGCTCCAGCTTCACCTGCCACAGCTTCTCCCCCTTACATCATTTGTCTCTAAGGAACTGTCTCACTTGATTGTTCAAATTACCTTGTCTTCCACCTCAGCTTAGTTAAAGATTTTGAGACTGTATACTAGAAAGTCACATCTTTGGATTTCTGTCTGTTTTAATCTCTCATAACCATCAATTTGCTCTACCTTCTCTCCTTTCTATTGATAGTGATTTTTTTATTTTCTATTTTTTCTCTCTTAATCCTTACACTGGAAGGCTGTTTGAGCAAATTGTTCAAGATCTGAGCTCTCAAGTGTAGCTTAGGAAAGAGCAGCACTTTCTCTTCTATACTTCTTAAAGTAAGTTTTGAAGTTAGGATGCAGTGCAGAGCACCCCTTTTTTGCATGAATACTGCTGGCCCTGTGTCATATCTTACCTCTTGGGGTTGTAGAAGCAACACTGACTCCTGTGCAGGGTTCCCAGGGGTGTTAGGCTGATGAAGTTCGGTTGCATGCTCTAGAAGCCTGCTATGATACCTGTATAATTTCCAAAGGTGTTTTCTGAAACCCTGTTTAGATCATCATTAAAGAGTTTGCTTAGCTGAAGCAGTGTATGAAACTATGGAATTGACTTGTTAGATGGCTTTGGAAGAAAAAAACCCCACCATGTAGGGAAAATATGTTAAGGGCACTTTTTAAGAACTGTTTTCACTGAAGTTTCTTTTGCAAACTTGAGGTTCAGGGGTGTTTCTTTCAGGAGGAGTGGCTTCATATTATCTAGGTTAACACCTTAACATCCTGGACAGTAACTGTGTCCTAAGGAGGTGCCAGTGCAGTTCAGCTGTGTCCTACTTTGTCTGTGATCTGATACTAGGCTCAGCTAGAAATCCTAGGTCCCTTTAGATTGCCAGCTGCTTAAAAATGTCTCCTTATTCAGCCAGTTTTTTCCCTAATCATCTTAAGGAGTGTTCAAAAATTAGATGATCCTGTGGTTTGTCCTACTTGCTTGATATTACATTTTCTAAGAAATAGTTCATTACCTGATTTGTCTACCACTTCTGCTTAGCTTTGCATTAAGATGACAGGAATCTAACTTTAATATGCTAAAAAGAGATGGAGTGAGCTGTCTGTCTCTGAGCAGAAATTATGATACTTCAGCAAAAAGACAAAGTTTGCTTAAAACCCTTAACTAGCTACTTATTTCAGTTTCCTCACATACGTTCTATTAACCCAGTTCTTGCCTGAAATTTTGTTAATTGACACTGTTTCAGTGTGGCTGAGATTAATACTTGGGAGTCCCAGAGGCTTTGAGCCTGCAGTGATTTTTTTTATCATTAAAAATTTGATTGCAGGATATTTTGTATCATCCTTTGCTCAGTCACATTCCTGGTGGGATTCATAGTTTCCCATTTTCCATCAAGTTTTTCCAGACTGATACATGTCAGCATTTTTGCTTTGAAGAGTTCTTAGGCTGTGACTTGACCATCATGTCTTTCTAAAGCTAATTTGGGATCTTCTTTTAACAAATACTTATTAATCAGCAAGTTGTACAATTTTTATGTCTTAAACAATACTCATATACTCATAAGATTTGGGTTCTGGAAATTTAACTTTTCATAGTATACCTCATCAGCTGCCACATTAAAAAAATAATCATATTAGAACTCCTGCTTTTTCAATGCCAGGTGAAATGTATTAGTTTTCTAGTGCAACTGTGTACCTGAATCTGTGGAGAACCAAATCATTATACAGACAGTGTTAAATAAGCCCACAGAGGGCTTAGTGAATAGAACAAGACAGAAGTGGCTGCAAAACATATTTTCAATTAACAGCAGAATTAGGTAGAACATGTTAGTGTTCAGGAGTTGCCTTCCTATAGGCTCTGATTTGCAGTCTTAAGTTGTAGACCTGCAGTTATGATGAGTTAGTGGAGAAATTTCACTTAGGAACCATAAAACAATTTTGTTACAGGGAAATACTAATTAAAATGTGTTAATCTTGCACTAATCTAATCAAATGCACTGTGCAAAAGTAAAAACAAGTGTTGAGTTACTACCAAGCTTTAGCAGTAATCAGTTGGTAATGGTTTCCTCAGTCAACCCCTGTACCCAAATTTGAGATAAACCTCTGTGGAAATAATAACTTATATCTGTAGGCAGCCAGGCATGCTGCTAGTGAAGGTTCTGAGTGATGGAGAACATCAGACAGTGCAGAAATCCATTTTGAATGTGGATGGAGCTTGGGTGTAAAAAGATTCAGAAATAGCATGAGAAAATGAGCAGTGTTAACAGTGAAATCTGGTAACTTGCATCCTGAATTCCCTACTTCCTTGTTTTTCTTGTAGCCAGCATTCATTGTGATTTCCTGATGGGTTTTAGGCAACACTTGGTGGTTAAATTAACTGTTTCTTTCTAGAGTCACTTTATTTTCACACATTTGGGTTGTATCTCAGAATGAGAAACAATACCAGAGACAATGGCAACTCCAAAAGCCTTATTGTAAGTTAACTCAGTGCTGTGCTTGGGAGAGCAGGTGACTTCTACCTGTGAAATTACATTTGTCATTGGAGAGTTAAAAAATTCCTGTCAGAAGTTGAAGGGCATGAGCTGATTGTTGAATGTGAAATAAATAATGTGTATTCTGTGCGCTCAAATATGTGAAGTTGGTAACTGTACATTTCATTTTAGGGGTTTCCTTTTCATTACATGAATTCCACTGGTAATCCAGACTCTTGAAACCATTTCAAAGCTATTTTAACCAAAGGGGAAGATGTAATACAAACCACAGAGGGTCTAGCAGCAACCATTCAGTCCCCTGAAGGTGGTCTGCCTTCCCTTCTGTTCAACAGGAATTATCCTGCAATCATCCTTTGCTACTGTTGTAATGTGCTGCTCACCTTCCAGATGTTTCTTTAAAGACACAAATATTTTCTGTAGCTTTAAAAGCCTGGTTAGTGTAGCTGGTTTGTTTTATAGAAAATATGTAATACATTTTAATATTGTATATGTTTTATCTATAAATAAAAATAGTAACAGCTAGATAATGCTATATATTCTTTCCTTTACCTGGGTTTTACTTGTTTTCTCCTTAGCTCTTGAATGTTTCATGAGTCAGATTTTCCTGGTCTTAAATATACTTTCAATTGTCAAATGCCAGTGGAATCAGACCAGTGCCTTGAGCACTTGTATTCCAGTGGGACATGCCCTTCATGCTGGTACTGGATTTGCAGATTTGACCACTGTGCTCATTCTTAAACTCAAGGAACTCTTCCCAGCCAAGGCACCTCGAGGCCATCAGGGCTTGAATGCCCAGTATTTCTGGGAGAACAGAAGGTGTGTGTAAGCTTTTCTTTCCCTGTTTTTGCCATTTATGAGAACAGTAAGAATGAATTCCAAGATCAGTCTCTTGAGAAAGTCTTAAGAGAGATGGTGGTGTGGTAGCTAGAACCAGCCTGGGAGAGCTCTGCAGAAAAATAAAATTTCAGAGATTCCATCTTGGGTTTTTAAAAAGTACTTAAATGTACTTAAGTACTTAAAAAACAAATAGTTTGTCAGGAGAACCTGCCAGGGCGTGGTAATCTTAAAGATTCAAGAACACGTCCAAGCCAAAGCAGAAGAAATGAGATAAAATCAGACATGAAAAATACATTGGTTGATTTCCATCTGACCCTGAGATGACCAAGAGACCTCTGTTGTCTCAAAGGTAATTGCTTCAGCTTGAGGCCACACTTGTGCAGTCACTAGTGGATCTGAACTGAAGCATGCAGTGACAGAGAGTTGTTCTGCATCACCTGCATGATTGTAATTAGCCACAGCACGTAATGGCCTGTTCCTGTTAGCCTTCTTGTGGCTCGTTTCTTTTGATGGATATTAGAAACAAATTGGGTGGTACAAGAAGAAACAATTGGTGCCAGATTAAAATTCACCATTTTACCCCTGCTGCTTCTCATCTTCTGATCAACCCTGCTCTTCAGCCATCATGTTTCACATAAAAGTTCCAAATATCTATTGTCATCTTGGGCAAATCAATTTTTGCTTTTATGGATTTATTGAAAAAGAAAATACAAGCAGTACATTGACCATCGTGCAGCTGCCTCTGCTGGTTACCTGTTAGTGACAATATAACAAAAATAAGGAAAGCAAACAGTGAGAGAGATGTAAATATGAAACAGGACATGCTTCAGCTTTATAAACCTGAAAAAGCACACATTCTTCATTTGCTGCTGGGAGCTGTTGTTATTTACAGGACCTAGTGTGTTTGCTAGCTGTAAGTACTAGTCCACATTAATGGTAGCTTTGAGAAAGCTTCCCTAAGTGAAATCTGGTGTAAAGTACGACCTACAAAACCCAGGGTGATTAGATTAAGCTCCTTTTATTACTTTTAAATAGTTAAAAACAAACAAAACTCCAACAAAAAACAAAACACACACACCAAAAAAAAGCAGTTACTGTGTGAAGTTTTGCAGCCCTTTTATTGAGAGCTAAAATCTTCTTGCTGGCCTGGAGTTTTCCTGAGGTGGATTAAATTTAGAGACTTGCATGTCCCCAGTGTAGCTTTTTGTAGAGTGATCGTGTAACTAGTGAAAACAAATATCCCTGGATTGTTTGTCATTAACCAAATGTTGTTTGTAATACTCAGGATTAAGAAAAATGGGGGGGGAGGGGAGGAAACCCTGTGTGGTAGCTAATCACAGGTTATATTATATGAGTTAAAAGTGATGCTCAATGTTGCATTTTATAAACAGCATGTAACCTGAGCATAGAGCTTCTTTGTAACAGCAAAACCTTGTCTCTCAGTATCAGGAGATCAGTGGTTGTTCGGTGGTATCAGTTAAACCAGCTTTTGATAGTGCTTTAATCTGACTAATGCATACAGAGACATCTTTCACTTCTATTGCTAATGCTGTCTTAAATATAAGTTGGAGAATAATTCAGATGAGATACTCCTAAAAGAAAGATGCTGATATTTTTTTTAAATTAAAATACATTGTTCTTCTGATGTATTTAAATAAGGACAAATACTTCAGCTTCTTCTTTCATAGATGTCTAAGGAGCTATTTGAGAACTAAAACATAAATGCTGTTCTGTCAGTGTCCTTTAGTTGTATATTCCCATGAGCTGGTATTTTCTACTGTGTCAACATTTTCATCAGTGAGGGCTTGATAAAGGTGGTTTGAAATTTTAAAGCACCATGGGTATTGTAATACAAGGAGGTGTTGCCAACAGGGGTTTTGTAAGCAGAGAAATGTTCTACCAACTGGTATGGCTGGCAAAATTGAAGTCCCTATGGGAGCACAGTGATTGTATGATAAAGGAATTATATCTGAAATCAAAGGGTTTTTCCTTCTCCTCTTGTCTGCTTCGTCCCAGCTATCACTGGTTCTAATAAAAGGTTCTCTTTCTGCATAAGCTTAGACATTATTTGGTTTGCAGTTTCCCCTGCTCCAGTTTTACCATTTGGGGCTTTCCTTTGTTTTGGTCATTAAACCTCCCCAAAATGTTAAAAAAGCATGTAAGGTGTTACTCTTTTTTTTCTCATGTTCTTATTCTTGAAAACAAAGACTTGAGCTTCAAAGCAAGGAGGTTTATGTGCATGCAGGTCAGGGGATGAGTTTATTCTTCAGTGTAAACAGGATTATGTGAGCTGGATGGCTGCCCCAAAGAATCATATTGCAAACCTCCTCAAAATATTTGTAGAAGGGTGTGGTAATGGCAAAAATGAATTCCCTTAACAGCTGAGAAGTTTGTCAAAGGGCTGCTTTACAGAACAATTGTGTAAATGATTTCACCAGATTTAGTTAGTGCTAGAGAAACACCTTTCTCTGTCTGTTGTCAGAGTGATTCCACTGCAATCAAGATTATTTTATTGTTCTTTTCTCCCCTTTTCTCCCCTTTTCTTCCCTAGCACTTCTGCTCCAGCAAATTAGAAGTATTATAACTTTCAAATTTTATTTTTTAAGGAAAATGATGATGAAATATCCTCTAGTTTTGATTGATGCTGGCATGTCCCATACTGCCACTGTTCTCATGTTTTCACTGCTTTATGTAACTTAATTCAAAAACCATGCTGCTAATTCTGTAGGAGCTCAGTTGAAGCACCAGACAATCTAACAGTACTTCAGATCACTTAGTAGTCCAGCCTAGTGTAATGCTTTCTCTGCTGGCTGTTTGAAGTCTGGAAAATAGTGGATTTCTTACTGTAATACTTTTGGTTACTTGAGGAATGATGAGCCATTTGAAATTCCTCTACCTCTCTGAAAAATGTTTCTGCTGCTGACAATGATACTGGAAGGTTGGACAAGGTCTTTTGAGGTCACTTCCAACTTGGGCTGTTCTTTCATTCTGTATTGCTGGGATTTCTGTTTTACTTTTTGGTGGGCATGACAGCCTAGCATTCGATTAGAATGGGATGAATTTTACATATCACTTTGTTCTGTAGTTCCTTTTCTAAGGAATGTGCAACTAACTCTGGTGTCTTGGTGTCTGCAATAGCTTTTATAATATCTCACATTTAAATTTATAGGAAAAAAGTGCAGTTATCTTTCTTGATGCCCCTGCATTGAAACTCCTAGTTTATATTACAGGTATAGTAGCTCTGATCAAAGTATGTCCAAATTTTAATAGGTTAATTTGATTGCATCTTTGTGTCATTGGTTTAAATGAAATGTATGAAAATGTAACATGATCACAAGGGCGAGTTAAAAAAGCTCTTTTGTTTATCTTGCTCCCAGTTTCTGAAAATATCAAGAGATTGCTGTTCATGTGCCTTTTTAATTGATTTTTTGCTGTTTCAGCCTTATGACTAAATTTCATAGTACATTCTTTTGGAAGCTTGAATTTAGAGATTAGACTATTAAATTGACTATGGTTTTTGTTGAGGCTTTTAATGATAAATTCATTTTTCATGAAAGAGTCATCTGCACCAGTCTAACTATATCAGTCTAGGTATAACAAATATTTTTGAGCTTGTTGCTAAGTGAAGAAACAGTGCTGGTGATTTCACTCTGTGAATTTTAAAAAAATATTAAAATCCAAAGAAATCAGCCCTCAGACAGGTGGTTCTAAGGTAATGTGAACTTAAGTACTCAGACCCCAGTCATTCATCTTTTCCCATGGTTCATTTGGTAATGAGTTGGTGGTTACCACCTATGTAGTCATAAAGGCTGCCTAGAGAGCACAGAGATTAATATTCCTGCTGGTTTGAGGATGGTGCATTTTGTATGGATCTTTATGCTATGGAATGTTTAGAAGCTGTGTGAAACACACATCTTGGCATAAACCTTCTGATACAGTTGAGCAAATGATCAAGTAGCATGCTCAACTCTAGCAAACATTGAGATAAATAAGTTTTTTAAAAAAATTATGATCAAGTGAAAGTGACATTTCTGTGATCTCAGAGTTTTATATAGAAATAATGTGTTTCCTGGAAATAAAGTGGACTTGGATGCACAATGTGTAGGTTTTTGTTTCCTTGGACATGTTTTGTAGGTGGTAGCCCTTCATGCTCCCTTGTGCTTATGAAGTGCTGCTGCTGTTTGAGGTGTCTTTTTTGATGGACAGTGCCTTGTACTTTTCCCAACTAATGCTGTCAGACCTCTGTTCCTATCAGGAACTCAAAATGGGGTTACATCCATCATCCTTGGTGGCTTACTTTCTCATTACTGTGCTTCAGTAGATACTGCCTGTGCTTGCTCAGCTAATATAACCAAATTTACATAAGTGATGTGGCAAATATCACCTTTAAAATTGATAGCCAAGCAAGGAGTGTTTTAATAAGGATCTTCCAAGGTCCAGGGGCTGAATTGTCCCTTTGCTCTCTGCTGGATGCTGCAGAGCCAGCCATCTTCCTCCCACTGCTGTGCTTCACCTGCCTGGCCCTCCTTGCTCCTAGTGGTGATTTTGCTGACACTGCCACAGAGGCTTCTTATAGCTGACTTCTCCCTCTTCTACTGCCTGCTTTGATTAGACCTGTGCTGCATGGCACTTAAGTAATTTATATTAATTTAGGGTGTGACTGATAGGCAGAATCTGCTTACATTAGGAGCTCTGGGCTGTTTGTCAAACATCCCCTGAGAGGCTGCTTAGAAGGGCTATTATTTTGAGAAATAAAAGTTCTAGCTAATGACACGTAGGTTGTTCTGCTTACCAGTCTCTTCTAAAAGGGCATGTCTCTTGCTATTGATATTTTCACTGAGACAATTTAGTTTCCTGGCTAGTATTTGGATTCAACACATTTTTAACTGGTGTCTTCTATGCTTTTGTGCTTTTGCTCCTGTTGAATGCTTCCTTTCAGGGAAAGTAACAATGCCCTTAAAATGGTTTTGTTTTCTCCAAGTGGAAACTTAGGAGCTGAAGTTTGCTTATTCCAGTAGAGGAAAATAGTGGAAGATTGTCAAGCATAATGCATGTATATGATACCTATTACTGTTGTTGTTATTAATATTAATAATATTATAATACTATATTTATATATAAATCATATGTATGAAATATATAATAATAATACTTTTTAAAGCTCATTATTTTCTACATTGGGTAGATCCTTGTTCAGTTGTACTGACCCAGGAGGTGTGAACACTTAGATTGTTTTAGATCTTGAAGACAAAAATGTGTGCATCAGGTAATGTGCCCTGGCATGTGGTATGACAGCAAAGAATGATAAATTGAACTATGCCCTGAATGAGGACTGGATGCTTATTAATAACTGAGGTAAGAGGCTTCTAAGACCAAAAAGTAAAGAGAGGTCCTGAGATTTCAGTCTTGAGGAATAACTGCCACTTAGTCTCCTGCCTTAGGTTTTCTTTTAAAAGATCTGGAACTCAGTGTATGGCTTTCATGTAAAACTAGCACCTCAGGTGATTTTTGTGAGAACAGTTTGCTTAATTTTTCGTTTACAGTGGGAAGTAACTGTGTCTAAAATTCTATTTAAAGAAATCTGGAATTATGATGACTGTTATGCGGAGCAGTACTTAAGCTGGGTTTGCATTAGCACAGCTCCTCTGCTTTGCTTGGGAAGACTGAGGAGTAGGAGGTACCCTGCTGGTGGTGAAATCAAGGGGTTGGTTGCACGCAGGTACTTCATGTGAAGGTGCTACACACCAATGGACCTCTCTGCCATGGGGTGTGAAGTTGTAGTAACAGGAGGGGAGAGGCTACTTCCAGCACACCCAGCTCTGGCCCTGCTCCTTGCATACATTAATAAATGGCTCTAATTAGGAAACTCCTGAAGCTCCCTCTCCTTCAGGGCAGGGTGTCCTGGTTTGAGCCATGACACAGAGAAAGACAGAGGGATTCAAAAAACATTGTCGTCCTTGGTGAAAACCTCCCTTGTTCTGTGTGAGTGTAGGATGTAAGCAGGCTGCAGTGGAGAAACAGCAGCAGCAGGTCTGTAGGGCTTCGATTCATGGAGGGGAGGTGGGAGCCAGAGGCAGGGTGGGAGTAGATGGGCCGAGAAGCCTGAGGTTGGAGGGGCAATAAGGGAAGGAGTGTGCTGCAGACTGGATGGCAGGTTGTGGTCTTCGGGCAGCTGAAGGTGCCAGGTGTGGAGCAGACAGCAGAGGGAGGACTGAAGGGTAGCCTAGAGCCAGACCAGGAGTTCCCACACTTGTTCTATTTTCTGCCTTTTCCTACCCCTTTTCCTTTCCTTTAGTGCTTTGAACCTGGTTGTCACCTTTTGTTCCTTTCTTACGGCTCGATCCAGCTCGACAGCTGCAGAAAGGTTTAACGGTGTATGAAGAGCCTGAAGTTTCCTCTCCAGCCTCCCTCTTCCCTTCTCCTCTCTGCAGAGCTCTTCAGCATGGTACAGCATCTGCTGCAGACTGTGGGGGTGTGGGGGCATGACACCAAATGGGCTAGCAGTGCCAGTAAAGCTGAGGTGAGGGAATTGTTGCCCTGCTCTTTTAACCCCTTTGGTTTTACTTTTCCTTCGGAAGAGAATACTTCTGAAAGGCTCAGCTAGTAAGCTGGTACAACTTATCTCATAAAAATTAACCTAGTTTAGAAAGGAAATTACTTAAAAATTCTATTTTCGGAGATTAATTTCATTATTAGGGTTTTTTTTGAAGGTAATAAGATCTGTGTGTGTAAGAGCTGTTTCAGATGCGTTGGTGGAGGTCTTTAAAAAACGTTCAGTTTGACACTAAGATGTCACATTAACACAGATGAGATCATAGAACCATAGAATGGTTTGGGTTGGAAGGGACCTTTAAAGATCATCTAGTTCCAACCCCCCTGCATGGGCAGGGAGACCTCCCACTAGATCAGGTTGCTCAAGGCCCCGTCCAACTTGGCCTTGAAGACCTCCAGTGAGGGGGCATCCACAACCTCCCTGGGCAACATGTTCCAGCATCTCACCACCCTCACAGGAAATAACTTTTTCCTGATGTCCAACCTGATTCTCCCCTCTCTAAGCTTCAAACCATTGCCCCCTTGTCCATGATGAAGGAGGGAACAGGGTAATTGCTCTTCATGTGGGTTGCCCAGGAGAGTCCTCTAGCAATAAATTTTATGCTTTTGCTAAGAATGTTTTTGAGATTTTTACCCCTGCCTATGCCAGTGTTAGTCTTAACTCTTCAGTATTGGTGGATGGAAAGAATATACTTATAATTCAAATATTTACTTTTATTCATCCTGTAGAAGCAAATGGTTCAGTTAATTGGAACAAGCAACCTCTTTAAGATGACTTTTTGTGCTAGGTTTGGGTAAGTTAAAAATGGGCAAAATACAGTGACAGTGGATCAAGTGTCTTTAGTGTATACTTCATGAAATGTTACTTTTGTAAAGATCTTCCATGTGAATGAGGGGGGTTAGCCTAATTATCCATCTGGTTTTGCTGAAGGCTAAGGTAGTGATTTGCATAGCACCAGAATAAATTTAAAAACTCAGCAAGCTTGTGGAACAGGATTTTTCTGGCACATAATTGTGTAGCCTAAGAGTTAGATCTTAGTATTTTTACCAAAAAGTGTTGTTTTTCAGACTCGTCCGTGGTGGTTTTGTGGTTTTGATGTGAAACCTTTTTCTTTGAGAAAGTGAAAAGGGAGACCTGAAGAAACACTTGTGATTTCCAATAGTGCTACTAATTTTGCGCCTCATTCTGTCTTAATTAAAGAGAACTTCTGAGGTTCATGGTTATGTATTTCATCACAATACAGCTGCCCTTACTCTGATTCACAAAAAAATCTGTTCTGTAAGTATTGGAGGAGGAAAGGGTTCTGGTTGTGGAAGTCGGTATGTTGTTTTAAGCTGCACATGGTTTTGGAGCATCCCACATGCAGCTTATCATCTGTCAATTGATTTTACCACTTATCTCATTTTCCATCTTATTTTCCTAGTCTGTTCAACGGCTAAACCCTTGTGTAGATGCTGCAGTGTCATTTATCACCAATTACACTGACTGGCTTTGCTGGACATGTGGGATCATGGGATGGGATAGGGGCTTGGTGGTGTTCTTACTAGTCCTGATTCCAAGGCTCTGTAGTTACTTTCTTACGTATCAGCTGTAGGAGTTCAAAGTGGGGATCCATGGGCTGTACCATGCCCAGGAAGACAGACAGGTTTGGAAAGCTGGGTCCTGAACTGTGTAACTGGAAAATAAAAGAATAAGGAATTATGAGTAGAGCATGAAGCTTTTCTTCCTCTTACAATTGGTAACCCTGTTTTGGAGGAAAAAGGCACATACAAAAAAATAAATTTCCTGCTCTTTTGTTGCCTCCTTCACCTAAGATTCCTTGTGACACAAAATTGACCTGGTGATTGTCACACTGACTTTACTAATGTAGATAAGCTGTTATCTGAAAATTTTATAAACAGACCGTCTGTTTTTGGGAGACTCCTGTCTTAGCTGCTTGTCCTGTTCTCTTTTTCACCACCTTAGTTATCATGTTATCCATTTCATCTGCTCTTCTCTTGACTCAGGCTTTGAGGAGATCACTTGCCTCAGTCTTTTTAATGAAGTATGAAGTTGTTATTTATGTTTCCAGATCAATGAATCTTGCTGGACTCTTGTGGTCATGTAAAACTTTTTTACACATGAAATGTAAAATACAGTTCTCATGTGTTTTCACCACTCTTGGTGTATCAGGTATGTTGAATCAGTTCAGCTGGCAGACTAAACTAGCTTTTCTTTTAGAAACACAATTCTGCTGAAGGGTTTTAGAGTGTTACCTCTTTACATTGGGTAGCTGTGGAACATCGTGTGCGCACTCAGCTCCGTGCTCAGCTGCGCTCTGATGAGGACACTTCAGTTCCTGCACTGCTCTGTCTCTTTTGCCCTGTTGGGAACTACATTTGGTGATACTTGAGCCTGTTGTCTGCTTCAAAAGCTTTCCTTTTGGAGAGCAGGAAACCTCTGTTAAGTGAGAATGTGTTTTCTCTTTCTGTATAGCAAAATCTAAAAGACTGGAGCACATCTCTGAAGCTGGGCTAATTTCTAAAAACTCTGATACATAGGTTTTATTAAATGTTACTTCCTTTTCTAATACTTAGGGTCCTCTTTTCACCCCCACCCGCTCCCCGAACCCGTGACTAACTCAAGGTTGTCTTTTCAGCATCCAGAGGTGTTAACTCTCAACTGCAAACTGGGATGGGAAAGGGATTATGGAGTGTATTCACCCAGTAGCCTTATGTATAGCAACTCATCCAGTCAGGACAATGATAAAACACTTTTCCTGAGGATAGTATATTAAAAGAACATACTTGAAAGTTTGTTTTGACCACTTGAGGTAGGACTGGTATGTTTTATCCAATTGCTGTTGGAAAACACTCTTGAAGTGTGAAGACCATATCTTACTGAAAGGTCTTAATAAAAATCTCTTAAAATTGCTAGATTTATTAATAACTAATAACCAATTTATTTCCTGCTACACACTTGGGGGGAAGGGGATGGAACAGGAACCACATGAGAGAAAGAGGAGTCCTTTCTTGTTAAAATAAGAGCTTTACTTGCAAAGGCACTGGCACAGGTTCCTCTTGAGTGGTGTCTTCAGTTTGTTTGTTATTTCTAGCAAGACTTGAGCACAGGTACGCAATGAGAAAGGAAGGAGTTAAATGAAAGATACACCCAGTAAAGACTTATTCTCAAGGCCCTTCACCAGCTTTGTTGCCCTTCTTGGGACATGCCTCAGCACCTCAATGTCTTTTTTCTATTGAGGTGCCCAAAACTGGAGACAGGATTCAAGGTGGGATGATTCCCTCCCTGGTCTTGCTTGACACACCGTTTCTAATACAGGTCAGGGTGCTATTGGCCTTGGCCACCTAGGCACACAGGCAGCCACCTGTCAGTCAGAACCCCCAAGTCCCTTTCTGCTGGACAGCTTTCCAGCCACACTTCCCCAGGCCTGTAGCATTGCATGGGTTGTTGTGGACCAAGTGCAGGACCCAGCACTTGGCCTTGTTGAACTTCATACACTTGACCTCAGGCCATCGATCTAGTCTGTCCAAGTCTCTCTGTAGAGCCTCCCTACCAAGATCAACATTCCCTCCCAACTTGGTGTCATCTGCAAACTGACTGAGGGTGCAGTCATTGGTAAATATGTTAAAAATAAGTGGTGCCAACACTGAGCCCTGAGGTACCCCACTTGTGACTGGTCACCAGCTGGATTTAGCTCCGTTCCCCACCACTCTCTGGGCCCAGCCATCCAGCCAGTGTTTTACCCAGCAGAGTGCACGCCTCTCCAAGCCACAAGCAGCCAGGTTTTTCATCAGAATCCCATGGGAAACACTGTCAAAGGCTGGTGTCTGCCTGTCCAGGCAGACAATATCCAACAGCCTTTCCCTCATCGACCTAGCGGGTCAGTCTGGTGCAGCAGACCTGACATGGTTAAGGAAAGTTTACCATTAAACACGCCAGTTACTCAGGTAGCCACATAAGATCATATGTGAGTCTGTCTGTATGATAGATTAATATGAAATACCTTCCAACTGCATTGTAATTTTACATCTGCTGTATTTGGTTTGTAGTGTCCATGGCACTTCTGAAGGTAATCATTCACTGGTCTCAAAACAGTATAAACTAAGGAATCCTCCTTTGTTCCTGATGTTCCCCTGCCTTCTCACAGCTGTGCATGACCTGTATCCTCAGAGGCTTCAGGTCTTGATTTTGTGCTTCACATTTAGATAGATTAGAAAATTTTAAAAAGTAAGTTCCTAGCTCAAATATATATAGTCCTTGCAGATGTGTCAAGAGCCAGCTGGGAGTCTCCTTGTTTGGGGATGGGGGAGTGATAGGGAATATTTAATAGTTACTGTCCACTCCTTTGTTCTTCTTGCTGCTGTGCTAGAAGGGAAAGGTGAGATGCACCCTCCTGAACATTAGCCAGCCTAAAGGCAGGAGCCTGCTCTGGGTTGTCTGTCTGGAGCCCTGTTCCAGGCAGGTGCAGGGGAAACAGCTGGAGAGTGGTTCAGCTCCTCTTACTTTTGTTACCCTTCATGGGGATGGGAGGATATGTAATTCTTTAGTGAGTATCGTGGGGTACCCAGCCAGCCTAGGTTAGGGCAGTAGTTGTTAAACAGCTGGAGCTGACAGAGAAATTCTGCCCTTCATACCTGCAGAGTTTTTACTAGAGATTTGTGGAGTTTTTCTGAAAGGCAGATTGTCTGGGTATTTCTCTATAAATGGGAATAAACAGGCATGCACGCTCCTAAGTTTTACTCAAATTAGCTCCTTTGTCTTCAGACTCACAAGAAATGGGACGGAATAGTTCAATTTTTATTTAAAAGCTGGAGCAGTATCATCTTGTCTCTGCAGGCTCTCCCAGTCCAGTGTGAATTGTAACCACCCCTGCAGCATTTCTCTTGATGACCAGCAGTAGCCTGGGGGGGAGGGTTGGTTCCCTTTCCTTCCGTAGGAATCTGACATACAGAACACTTAATGACAAATGATTGTAAGCTCCTGTGGAGGAGCAGAGGAGTTTTTCTGTTATTCAGGAGTGTTTCTTATCTTCCCTGTTTCAAGCTTGTAAGATCAAGCTAGGCTTTAGTTTAAATAATATAAAATGCAATTGGAAAATACTTAGGTCTGCAGCTGGACTTGGAGGTATGTGTCAAGGTGGTAAAAGAACACAGAGGTGGGAGGCAGATGTTTTATTGGGAAACCTGAATCTGTACTGAAATTAAGCTGTATTTCAGGTGTGGATCCATCCCTGCAAGCAGAGACCAGGGTTCCAGGCTCCTCGCAAGATCCCGCTGCCGTGTCTAAGCAGCAGAAATCCCGCTCTGCCAACTCCAGGGATGAGCGCTTCCGATCGGGTAAGGAAAAGAAACGTAGCTGAAACATCCCAGGTCTTAACAGGAAAACTGTACTTACTAGTACAGTAGTATCTGCACCTAAAGAAAAAGTTGGAAGTGATTTGGAAGAAGGGAAGAGCCAATGAATATTTTGCAGGTGGCTTTTTCTGTGTCTATACATGAACATTTTTCTTAGAATCATAGAATGGTGAAGGTTGGAAGGGACCTTAAAGATCATCAGGTCCCAACCTCCCTGCCGTGGACAGGGACACCTCCCACCAGACCAGACTGCACAAGCCTCATCCAACCTGGCTTTGAATACTGCCAGGGAGGGGGCTTCCACAACCTCCCTGGGCAACCTATTCCAGTGCCTTACTACGCTCATGGTGAGGAACTTCTTCCCAATTTCCAACTAAATCTCCCCTATTTCAGTTTAAAACCATTCACCCATATCCTATCACTACCCTCTCTGATGAAAAGCCCCTCCCCAGCTTTCCTGGAGCCCCTCCAGGCACTGGAAGGTGCTCTAAGGTCTCCCTGGAGCCTTCTCTTCTCCAGGCTGAACTCCTCAAATCTCTCAGCCTGTTTCCCTAGCAAAGCTGCTCCAGCCCTTGGATCATCTTGGTGGCCCTTCTCTGGACCCTCAGCAACAGGTCCATATCTTGTGCGGAGATCTCCAAAGCTGTACACAGTGCTCCAGGTGGGGTCTCACCAGAGCAGAGCAGAGGGGCAGGATCCCCTCCTGGCCCAGCTGGCCACACTTCTTTGGATGCAGCCCAGGACACAATTGCCCCTCTGGGCTCCAGCCCTCACTGGTGGCTCATCTCCAGCTTCTCATCTCCTCCCACCCCCAAGTCCTTCTCCTCAGGACTGCTCATAATCCATTCTTCCCCCATCCTGTATTTGTGCCTGGGGTTGTGCTGACCCAGGTGCAGGACCCTGCACTTGGCCTTGTTGAACCTCATGAGGTTGGCATGGGCAAACCTCTCCAGCCTGTCAAGGTTCCTCTGGATGGATCCCTTCCCTCCAGGGTGTCAACCACACCACCCAGCTTGGTATCATCAGCAAACCTGCTGAGGAGACAGACACTCAATCCCACTGTCTATGTCTGCAACGAAGACGTTAAACAGCACTGGTCCCAACACTGACCCCCGAGGAGCACCACTTGTCCCTTGCCTCCACTGGGACACTGAACCATTGACCACAACTCTCTGGGTGGGGCCATCCAGCCAACCTCTTATCCACCGAGTGGTCCATCTGTCAAATCCATGTCTCGTGAGTTTGCAGACCAGGATGTGGTGTGGGACAGTGTCAAAGGCCTTGCACAAATCCAGGTAGATGTCATCAGTTGCTCTGCCACCGTCCACCACCTCTGTAGCCTTGTTCTGGAAGGCCACCCAATGGGTCAGGCATGACTTGTCCCTAGTGAAGCCCTGTTGGCTGTCACCAATCACCTCTTTATTTTCCATGTGCCTTAGCAGACTTTCCAGGAGGATCTGCTCCATGACCTTGCCAGGCACAGAGACTGACCAGCCTCTAGTTCCCTGGCTCTTCCTTCTTCCCCTTTTTTAAAAACAGGGGCTATGTTCCCATTTTTTCCAATCAGCAGGAACCTGACCAGACTGCCATGGTCTCTCAAACATGATGGACAGAGGCTCAGCAACTGCATCTGCCAGCTCCCTCAGGACCCGTGGGTGAACCCCATCAGGTCCCACAGACTCGTGCACCTTCAGGTTCTTCAGATGGTCACCAACCTGTTCTTGTCCTACAGTGGGGGGTTACTTCATTCTCCCAGTCCCTGCTTTCACCTGCTGTGGCCTTTGTGTTGAGGCTGGAGCCCTTGCCAGAGAAGACTGAAGCAAAGCAGTCATTGAGGACCTCAGCCTTCTCCATTTCCTGTGTTGCTATCTTGCCCGTTTCCTTCAGGAGAGCACCTACATTCTCTTTGCTTGTCCTTTTCTCCCCAGCATACCTACAGCAGCTCTTCTTACTGCTCTTAAGATCCCTGGTGAGATTTAATTCCATCTGGGATTTGGCTCTCCTCACCTGATCCCTGGCTGCTCAGACAACCTCTCTGTAATCCTCCCAGGATACCTGCCCTAGTTTCCACCCTCCATATGCTTCTGTATTTTTCTTCAAATCCAGAATGGAGAAAATGCTAGGAGGGAAAGAAATTGTAGACATGCCTTCTGATGTCTTCCTTATTGTGAATTTCACACTGTGCTTAATCATATTCTCTTGTTTGCTGATTGGGTTTCTAGTCTCTAGACCAGTTACTCCAACGTTTAGAGGACTAGTGCCTGTGGGTTGTGGGGACATTTTTGCTTGCTTGGCTGGGCTCTTTTGTGCAAGGAAGGTTATAGTATTATCATATTTACTGTAGGTCACTTTCAAATATTTCCTGGTGTACAAAAGCAACAGCACAAAAAAGGGAAATGTCACAATGGATATTCTACTTAACTTTAAATGGACACCACTGTGACAAACCTGTTTTGGAAACTTCTGTGAAAAATACCAATAACCTCATCACATCCTGTTCCCATTGTTACTTTTCAGGTGGTTGAAGTACACTGTTTCCCTGCAAAATTCCTCCTCACAATAGTGAGGAAAGGCAGGTGCTTGGAAGCCTTGCTCTTCTAAATACCTTGGGACTCCTAACTGGAAATTTTTCTGTTTGTGTTCCGGGGTATTTATATATGTTGGGTTTGGGGATGTGCAAGTAATGATACCCATTGCACATCTTTAGTAAGTTGCTGGGCTTGTGTCACCTGGCTTTGCAACTGCTTGGGCATAGTGGTTATTGTGTCATTCTTGCACTGTTGACATTGAAAACCTTGCTCCAGAGATGGAGCTGATGTGCCTGTAGGGTTCCTTGGGAATAACTGGAGGATGAATGAGACTTCTGTAAATATTCTGAGAATACTTATGGACTCCTAGGAGAGGTGCATGTGTTCAGCTGCACAAAGAAGAAACTTCAGAAGTATCAAAATTAAGTAAATGACCTTTTTAAGGGTTTGTACAAATTAGTCATTTTTATATTTCAAATGTCCATCTAATTCTACTGTTGAATAGATATCAAAAAACCCCAACCTGATGTAGTGCTTCAAATACAGCTATAATTTCCCAGTTACTTTGAGACCAAGTAAATTCCAAATAAATTACAGGCAGAGCCATGCATTTGATAGAGACTAATGCATTTATAGTAGCATGTGATGTTGCTTGACAGAAATGAAATCTGCAAAAAGAGCATAACTGCAACAGGGAATATTTGGAAACCATTAGCCAAGAGTGCTGGGAGAGCTGAGAGCAGTGGATTGTGTACATGGACAGTTTTCCTGGCTGAGAGCCTCAGATGTTCCACTCAGTTTGCACTGAGGATACTTAAAGAAGCAAAGCAACAAAACAAGAAGCACATAAACAACCCTGCCATGTTTGGGAGAAGTTTGGCATAAGGGCTCATTAGTCCTAAGAGTGCAAGACTTCTGGAAGTGGGTGGTATCAACAGGTTCAGCTAGCACACTTGCTTATTAATAGATGTGGGGTTTGTATGTTAATCTTGTTATCAGGGCTTCCTCTTTTCCTAGAGTTAGATCAAAATCTTGTTGATTTTGAAATTATTTAAATCAATTTTCAGTGATTCTGAAGTACTGCTCACAGCCTCCTCAGTCTAGAGCTTAGCCAGTATTTTTATATATCAATATGGGTGCTCCTCAATGACCCCAAGTGTTCTGGCAGTCCTGCCAGTGAGCAGGTATTCAAGATAAAGCCTGATGTGTTGAGGATATAGGTTGTTTCTTGTGCTTGTCAGTGGCCAGTGCCAGACGCTCAGTAGTGCTTGATGAGAACTGCCACGTCCTTCTGTGGCTTCCATCACTGCTCCACTCATTCATGTTCCATTAAAAAATCTTGCCTGGAGTGTGTTCTTCACTTGGAAATTCAAACTCTTTGTGGAAAAAGTTCTTAGTTGTAACAAATGCAATTGAATTTCTTTTTCCAGTTAGTGATACGTGATGAGGCTTGGTGTGCTCAGGTGGTATAAAACCAAATAGCAATGGTTTTGCTTGGCTTGATGGATGTTAAAGGTAATAGAGCTTTCAGAAGCCAATAGATTTCCTCATTTTTTCTCTCTTAATTTTATTTTTAAAATCTTCAGATTGATTGTATTAGTGGTTTTCTTTATCTCAGTGAAGAGGGACACAAAAAAGCAAGGTGTTTGGCATGTGTTTTACCCTTTGCAAGTATTACTACTCTGATTCGAATAAATACTGAGCCATCTAGTACACGAGTCTGAAAATGCCTCACCTTGGTGTTGGTGGGTTTTTTCATGGCTACCCATGCTCTGAGGTTTGGAACATGCATAGAAATGTTGACAAGTTGTCTCAGAAAACACTAATTACTGCAAAGTGCAAAGCTTCACTTTATTCCTCCCAATCATTTGGCATAAAAAGTCAGTTTTATTTCACAAAGCAGTCCCATTTTTATCTCAGAAGTTCTAGCTACACTAGGAGTGTTTCTACCTAAAGAAAAGATGCCCAGCACCACCACCAACTTGAAATGTTCTTACCTTGTTGGCACACATTGCCTGTTGTGAAGCACAAACAGCTTTAGGCTGTAATTCTGAGCAATACTGGTTCTATCAACAGCATGCCTTATTTATTCTTCAGACATTCAGAGATGTGTATTTTCTGGTTGGTTTGTTTGTTTGTTTTTCAATTTCCTTCCAGCCTTTATTTCTTTTTATTTCCTTTCTTTGCCTCTTGTCAAGAGTAGCAGATGAGGGTAGAATGCAACTCTTCACAGAACAGGGGCTCTTTCTGGAGCAGTTATAGTTATTTTAGAACCATCAGCATGAATTCCTTAAAATAAACAAGTGAAACAATTTTGCCTTTTTATGCAGTTAATCTGCCATTTGTGAACCGCAAGCACATTTTTTTATGTCCCAGAGTTGTTGGCCATTTAAATTAACTAAATTTTTATCATCCACAGATTTTTGTCTTCAGGCAGTAAATATGACCAAAAAATTTCCAGCAGTGAATATCATCAATAAATATTGTAGGCTAATAAATTACCTAAATAATTAATATTACCTAATGAATTGCCTCAATCCAGAGACACTTGGGGATGGGTGTATTGCTCTCGCTGATGGCTTTTCTTTCAGGAGTGGTGTGTGGTTTCTGGGCACTGTGCCTTCTCCTACACTCAGTCCCACTGCTGCCTGGTTTTGGATGAGAACACAAGTGAGCTCGTAAGCCCTCTGGGTGTCTGGAGGCTTTTCCTGGCAGCTGTAGTTTCTCTTTTCCATTCTTGCACTATTTCAGGTTTCAGCCTGTTGGGTGTACAGCTGTAATATGCAGCCTGTTCTCCCACCTTGCCTGGAACAGGATACTGAGATGCATTGAGGGAGCTGCTCCAGGTGAGGACAAGCCTGCTCAGCGTGCAGGGGTGATACCTGTAACAGCAGCTAGATACAAAGAGCTGGGGCTGTTCAGCCTGGAGAAGTGAAGGCTCTGGGGAGACCTTAGAGCACCTTTCAGTACCTGAAGGGGCTACAGGAAAGATGGAGAGGGGCTTTTTATAAGGGCAGGGAGTGATGGGATGAGGAGGAACAATTTCAAGCTGCAAGAGGGGAGATTAAGGTGAGACATTAGGAGAAATTCTTTGCTGTGAGGTTGGTAAAACCCTGGCCTGGGTTACCCAGAAAAGCTGTGGCTGCCCCATCCCTGGCAGTGTTGAAGGGGCTTGGAGCAACCTGGGCTGGTGGGAGGTGTCCCTGCCAATGCAGGGGGGGTTGGAACTGGATGATCTTTAAGGTCCCTTCCAACCCAAACCAGTCTGGGATTTTATGAGCTCTCTCCCTCTTTTTTTCTTGTCCTTTTTTCCTTGCCATTTCCCCTGTCCTTTTGTTTCAGAGAGCTTGATCGTGCACTGGTCCTCTGTGGTTTGTTGCCAGACTTTGGAGCTATATTAGCTAAATTTGTTTACTGACAGTCCTAGTCACAGAGATGCAATCACATGCACCAGCCATTTGCAGAGGCAGACAGTGCTGGTTGCTTTAGCTGCTGGTACTTGCAGGTCTGTGAGAAGTAGAGAAACTGGTCAACCTATGGATGCCATTTTTTCTTCAGACAACTGTAGAAATTCTTTCTCCTGTGCCTAAGGCAGGAGCAAGAATCAGAAGCTGATAAACAGGCAGAGGCTACAAACAAGGAAAAAAAAAAAGGTCTTCTAGTAGCTGGAGGGTTTAGGGTGTAAGTTTTTAGGTGATTTATAGTCCCCAAAATACCTCTTACTTTACTCCCCCTATCCTTTTTTAAGGACATGTAGAAGGAAAGAAAATGAGAACAGATACATAAAATGAGAAGATTATTGAGTTTACTGCAACAGAGGAAGGAGAAGATATTTTGAATCAATAATAAATTGTTGATGATTGTTTGCAGCTTAGTAAAAGTTCAGAAACTTAAAACTATCTTTTCAAGACTTTCTTCTGCTTTGGTATGGCAGCATATACATTTTCTTTTCACTTTGAGTTTAATCTCCATGTTATAAGATGCTGGGCTTGCTGTCTATCTCTTGCAGTGTGCACGGTTGAACAGTTGTGTTCCCTCTTCTCAGAAATGATGGCATATAGATAGCATTTGATCTGATTTTAATGACTCTTTAATCTGCTGAATAAAACTGAAGTGCACAGTTCTTACATGCTAAATCAGTTTCACATTAAATTATCCAGAAATTAGTAACTGACAATGGTAGAGAGCTTCTTTTTGCAATTCCATTTTCCAGTTCAACTTTAATTTCTGGATTTTTTGTACTTGAAATGTTCTGCTTCTTTAGAAGTATTTTATTCCTTTTACTTTTATTAGTGGAGTCTGTTTCATCATGTACATAATCTAGATAAACTCTTAAAGGAAACGTGGAGCACGAACTAAACGTTTCAGGGAAGTGAAACCAATACCTTAATTTACTTGTCTGGGAGAGGATGGTCCTGCTCAGTTGTTATTGAAGGACAAGATATTGAAAGAAAAAAATTCAAGCTGGAAATAGATCTTAATGAGTACAGAAGGAACTGATGAGTTAAATCAGAGCTATAAAAATAAAACATGAAACAGAATAAAAATTGTCAGGCTATCATCACTTAATTGCTGGAGTTGGAAGGGATCTCTAGAGATCATCTAGTCCAGCTCTCCTACTGAAGTAGGATAACCTAGAGCACTTTACACAGGATTGCATCTCGGTGGGTTTTGAATATCTTCAGAGGTGGAGATTCCACACCCTTCCTGGGCAGCCTGTCCCAGGGCTCCATCACCCTCACTGTAAAGAAGTTTTTCTGCATATTTCAGTGGAACTTCCCTTGTTCCAACTTGCACCCATTGCCCCTCGTTCTGACACTGGCAACTACTGAGGAGAGCCTGTCTCCATCTTCCTTGCACCCAGCCTTTAGATACTTGTATACATTGATAAGCTCTCCCCTCAGCCTTCTCATCTCCAGGTTAAAGAGTCCCAGCTCCTTCAGCCTTTCCTCCTAAGAGAGATGCTCCAGTCCCCCTGTCATCTTCGTCACCCTCCGCTGGACTCTCTGGAATAGTTCCCTGCCTCTCTTGAACTGTGGAGCCTCCAGATGTGGCCTCACCAGGGCAGAGGGGGAGGATGACCTCCCTCGACCTACTGGCCATGCTCTTCTTTATGCAACCTAGGATTCCAGTGGCCTTCTTGGCAGCAAGGGCACACTGCTGGCTCACGGATCATTTACTGTCTATAATCATCTTTAATCTTTTTATTGTCTCTATCATCTTTCATTTGTATCATTTAATCTGGTATTTTCCAGGTTTTGGAGTAGGAGTTACGTGGATTAGAGGAGGAGCTGGTGCTGATTCTGCCCTCTGGAAATTGAATCAAAAGTGGTTCCCATGCTTGCTACCACAAATTTGTATGATGTTGTGACCTGTCCCACTCTGCTTGGTTAAAATGCCTCCATACACCCTTGCCTCAGGCTAGTCCTTTCCCTACATACACAAGCAGCTAAGAATGCTTTAGTTTTTCAGTCTGCAACATTATTTGACGACTTAATGAATTTATATATGTTTGTTATGTTCCTCTTCTTCCTACCAGATGTTAATATATCCTAAAAATGTCTTGTAAATTATATGTAGATCATATGAACAGTTGAAGTGAATGCATGTAAAACTTACTGAACATTTTAAAAAACACATAGCTTGGTTTTGACTTCAGGTTCTACTGTGGAAATGGGTCCTGCAGAATTGGCATTTTGCCCCCAACTTTTAAGGCTGCAAAACTAAGCTTAATTTAAGTAATATTATCAAGTCTGTGGATAGCAGTAATGTCTGCATGTAAGTAACACAGTAAAACAAGAAGTGTGTTGAGTTTTCAGAAATTTGCTTTTGGATATCCATGAGAATGAACTTCAAGATGGACATTTATTGGGGAGGGGGGGCGGCTTGAAGTCTAAAACAAAAGATAAGGAGAAACCAAGATGTGACAAAAAGCAGTAGCCCAGATGTGGGGAAGGGAAGCAGGGATAGGGAGAAAGTAGTGAATTTTGGATTCATGAAACATCCATGAACGACTCCTTGGTGTAAAGGACAGCAGCCAAAATCTTACATGGTGCCTGGTATAAAGAAAAAAAATCTTGTCTCAAAAGACAGATTTAAGAAGTGTTGGGGGTTTTTCATAATTTTTTCCTCATAACAACATCATGTCTGAACCCCACAGTTTAGCTGCACAGAAAGTTCTTCTTTGAGACAAGCACCTACCAAGTCTTGTCAGGATGCAGAGGTGCTGTAGTATATTTGCACGTATGTATTTTAAACACAGCACTGAACAGATGATCTGTTGAAAAGGCAGACTTGCAAAGTGCCGTTGTCACTGCCAAGAGGTGGTGTCTGGGATGGTGTGTGCAGGGTTTGTTTTGATTTTTCAGACCCATTTGGCCAGGCTGAGGGAAACGGTTTGTTTCTCCTTTGGACCTGCGAGGTTGCGCTTCTGAGTTTATGGGTGGCATTTGTAACCTGTTTTTTGAGATGGAGAACTGAATAATTGTCCCCCAAGGGTCAGGTGTTTATCCAGTGGACTGGGACACGGCTGCCTTTGGAAAGTTCTTTGTGCCAGGACTTCCAAAGGTTCCCATGGATGTGCTGTCCTTTACTTTTCACAGCCTGTCATTTTTCTGGGGCACCCGAAAATCTCTTCCCATTTTCCCTAAAACATATACTGATGAACTTTCCCCTGAGCTATCTTGCTTTCTCAAAGTTAATTGGGATTGATCAGCATATTTAAAACAAATTAGCACCTCATGCTGAGCAGGTGTGGGACTAGCACCAGAACTAGTACTTTTTAAAAAAAAATAAAACATGGAGCTTACTTGTAGTTGTCATCAAGGTTAATTCCTGTAAATATGGGCCAGATAAACTACTTTTTAGAAAAATTTAAGCTATATAATTGTGTGTATGTCACATGTCTGAGTATCATACCTGCAGGTCTTGGTCTTATCAACCTGTTAGGTAATTGCAGCCTCAGATGGATACTTAAGGAAAGAATCCATCTTTTTGTCAAATTGAACAGTTTGATTCTGTAGTTCTTGCTTCCACATAAAAGTGTGACAAGACAGAAGCATAATCACATTACTTGCTTTTGGGACCTTTGTAGCTATTTGTAAGTGTATATACATGTTGTACTTGTTTTTCATGGGTTTAAATCTTGGTTCATAAGTTAAAGTATATTTTCAGTCTGCCTCATCTTGACATCTGTTCATTTCTCGTGGATTTTCTTTCTCCCTCAATTTTAGCTTTTGACACCACTGGAATATGTATGTAAAGAGAAAAATCTGCTGAAGGCAATTCAGAGTTACTTGAATACTAAGTTTTATCTGCAGTGTGGTCTTCATTCAGCACTAAATTCCTCTTTATTCACAGTTTTGGCTTAAAAATAATAAAACCTAAAATATACCCAATGACTATATTAATTTTTGCTTTTGGGAAAGTGAGAACAGTTTGTGTCTCTTCCCTAACTCTTCATATATATGTAGTCTCTTCTTTCTGGTTTTTTTCTTACTTGCATATTTTGTGAGAGATTCAAGCATACATTTCTCAATTCTTTTCCCATTGAGGACATGGAAGAATGAGGAGTTCAAAGCTGTTGCCAATTTACAGTATCTGCATTGAAATTCCATCCCCCAATACATAAAAGATAGCTCAGAACTAATGTGCCAGGTTTTCTGTAACTACAGTCTTGATTTTTCAGGGTGTTCTTCCTAAATTATACTTGCAAAGCCTTTTCAAGCTGATTTCATGAGGAAAATGTCACCTTGACCCTGCATAAATTCTCCCTTAACTGTTGAAGCTGTTGCTTCTGAGCTGAACCTGCGTGGGAGGGAGGTGTATCTGTCCAGTCCTACCAAACCCTGCTGAAGGACAAACAATTGGTAGAGCTGTCACAGCTTCAGGATTGAAAAACATGTTCCTGTAGTTCAGCTTTGAACCTTTCTGCTCTCAAAGAAGTGCTGCTTTCTCTGAAGCTGAGAACCTGCTCCTTTCTGTGAGATGAGCAATTGGGGTCAACTCTATGAAAGGACCATCAAGTGCAATTTAGCCTTTGGATTTGAGCTGTAAAAGATACCATTAATGTTTTCCATGCTTTTAGAAAGAAATAATTATTAAACATCTCTTAACCCTTTTTCTTGTTTGTTTGTTTTCTGTATAGATGTCCACACTGAAGCAGTACAAGCAGCACTGGCAAAATACAAAGAGAGGAAGATGCCCATGCCTTCCAAAAGACGGTCTGTTCTTGTGCACTCTTCAGTAGAAACGTACACACCTCCAGGTATCTATTGAGTTAACATGTGTCAGTCTTGCCAGGTGAATGTGATAGCAAAATATAAAAGAGCAAATGCTTTGTTCTACTAAGTTGTAAGTATGTTGCAATTAACTTCTGTTTTCATGACTATTTCCTGATAATCAGGTGGTTGGTTGGATTTGTTCTTTGATGTCTTTCCTCAGGATTTTTTAAGTCTCATCTAGAAATACTGTAGCTGCTGAAGGTACATCTGAAAGCAGTAACAGAGTGAGCAGTTGCCCTTTATACATTAAGTATGTTCTCTTATGTAATGTGGTGCTTGGAAGGAGATAATCTTGGCAAGTATGTCAGAGCTGTAAATACCTTATTTCACATTGCATAAGATTCTTTTTTTAAGAGTTGAAGAAAATGCCAGAGCAGTAAATTGCTGTATTAACTTGCAGAACATTCAGCTGTGGGCAATTTAAAACATTCAGAAAATCATGCTGTAATTGTTCAGATTGTTTAGGTCAGAAAGTTTTCTTTAAATTTTTTTTAGGGGAAAAAAGTAATCTTCCTGTTGTCTCACAGTGAATTCTCTAGAGGTTAAGAAAATCTTTCTCCAGATAACATGGTGTGCTATCAAGCCAAGTGTTTTGGGGCCAGTCTTGTATACAAAGAAAAGGAATTTCCTTAAGCTCTGAACTTTTGAATGAAGTGCTCTTGTCTTGTCTAGTGTGGACCTGGAGTAGAAGCACACTGACCTCTAGTGCTCTTCTCCATCAATTCTATTTCTTATCCCCCTTCTGTAAAAAAAGCAGGTCTGCTGTGCTGCTCTTTCACTTCCTGAGCTCTATTTCTTCTTTCTTTTCTTCCCATTTAAAGGAAATTACACTTTTCTTTGCTAGTCTCACACTTTTGTATATTGTTTTTGTGGGTTTTCTGGCTGTTTCATTAGTTAATAAATCATAAGCTTCTTTTATAGTTTTAGATATAGTTGTTCTTCACTCTTATGTTGTTGTCTAGATCATCTGTTGAGGTATCATGCATTTAGATTACCCTGTTCTTCTAGTACTTGTGTATTCAGAACTCCATGAGGGCAGCTGTTGCAGCAGGGTGGTTATCATGCTCTTGAGTTTTCCTGCATACATGTTTTTGTGTGACAAAGTTCTGAATTGCATCAGGTGAAATCCTGGAGAAAATTAATGTGGTGACCCCCTGTATACTGAGGCTTTGGGAGAGAGGTTTCTGTTTAAAGCTTTTCAAAGTAATATTCCTTCTCACTCACCAAAATACTGACAGAAGAGTGGTGCATTTCATAGAGTATCACTGTCCATTTTTCTCATTTCCCTGGTGTACAGAAAGTAGCTGACATCCAGCAGCCCTACTGAGAGCAGAGAACAGCAAGGCTTTCCTGTCTCCCTTAGCATTTAAAACTAGAAGAAATTTCCTTGCAGTTTTTTTGAGAGAACCAAAATATGTTTTGAATACTTTTGGGACAGATCTGAAGCAGTGTCCTTGTGGTGACTGCTGTGCCCGCTCTGCCTGAGGTCAGGGCTGCTCTGAAGGAGCAGAGTCTTGGGGACACGGAGAGATTTTAATTTTTTCAAATGGAGATGCTGTGAGTCAACTGGTTATGTGATAAAAGCTGGGCTGCACAACTTTGCAGGAGCACAGAGAGTGGCAGATGTGGGAGCTCAAATAATTCCCTTCCCCAGCTACTCGCAGGTGTGTCCCAGGAGCCATCATCAGCCTCTCACAGACACATCTCCAGAAGCCCAAAGCAGCATGAGTAAGAACAGCAGGCAGGAACTCAAGCACTCAGAAGAAGGGTCAGCCTGTCCAGGCCTCTCTCAGGGCTGTCCCTGGAGAGCCTCAACCCAGGCATGAAACCCATCAGGACCAGTCAACACTAGAGCACCTACTGGTCTGAGGGGGTGATGCTGCAGAGGTGTAGGAGATACATTATGGGATGCAGGGCAAAAGTATTTGGGTACTGCATGAGACTTTTGTTACAGGATGCTTAGGTGAGGAACCACTGACTGGGAAAGGGGTAGATTTAGGTGAATTAGGGAGGAACCAAGTGCAGGGAAAAGAGCAGGGTGAGAGGATAAAAAGGGCTGGTCATAAGTAAATGGTATAGGTGCCTGGTCATGCCCTGTGCCTGACCCTGCAGGCTGCCCTCTCGTGTTGTCCTCCATCCTTAGCACCTCTCCTGGTTCTGAGAAGAGTTAAGCATCTCTCAGATCTGTCATGCTGTGTTCCTAAGAGAAGGTGACTTATTACAAGATACCTTTATGGTATGGTGAGTTCACTGGATGACTTCTGTAACCAGGCTGCTCAAAAATATTCTGAGGATTTGCTTCAGCTATATCAATTCACAAAAAATAATTGCCTTTTAATGGGCCTGCCTTTATTTGCAAAGTTAGCTCAGTTAGCTCAAAGTTAGCAGGAAAGATGTGAAGTTGCAGAGAACCTGAGTAGCACTCAAGCATCTAGTTTTGTTGTCTTGAGCCATTACACTGCCTTAAAATCCTTGTATTGACAGAAGTTAAGGCAATTAAACCTGGCTTTCTTCATAACTAAACTTTTGTTACAAACAGTTACCATCAGTCACCAGGAAGGAAGCATTGGTTTCTAGTCACAATGTCAAATTCAAAGCCAACTCCTGACCAGCACTAATGTTACTGATTTTATCAGTCATCCTTCCAAAAATACTCATTTACTTTTGTTTTCATCCCATCGAGTATCTCATCCTTCCCATATGGATTTCACGTGATCAGAACTTGAGCTCTAGTCCTGGTGCAAGTTCTGTCCAAAGGGTGGTGGTTTCTCTGGCTGTCTTGGGTCTGTTCCCAGCCAGGAAGAGCTGCAAGCCAAGTACGTGGAATTCTGCTCATAGGACACCAAGAACCACTGGTTACCTCTCACCAGAGCCCCAGATCTAGTTACTGATGTTACCTTGCTACTTTTCTGTTGTGATTGTTTTGATATTAGAATGTTTTTACTACTCATCCTTCATTTTTGTACATAATTGCTATTTTACATTGGAAGTGTTTCATTTGGGTATCCCCCCTCCCACTTGTGTAAGATACCTGAAAGTTTAGAAATTCCAGACCTCGCTAAACTTGCACCTGCTTAAGGAGACAGGATCAGAGCATGTATCCTTTGAGAAACCTTTTCTTCTGTGCTTTTTTCTTACTCTGAAGTGATAATAGATTGCAAATGCAGTTGATTATTTGGGGTTTTATTTTTTGAAGCCTGACTGTTTGTGGTCCTGTGCTGTGCCATATTCCTGGAATTGTTTATTTTTGCTTTCTGCCTAAGACAAAGGGAAGGTTGCAAGTATTAAAGGTCAAGTTTGACTCCTCTCCAGGAGCAGATGGAGTCAGCAGCCAAAACCTACAACTGTGATAGTAGTGTAATCAGAAATATCATACAAGGCACAGCCCCAGGAATGGTGATCCACCACAGCTGTATCTTCTCAAAGATCAATTGTGTATTTTCATTCGAAATTGTCATGTTTCACTAGGGATGGTCAGGTAATGAGGTTGTGATTTTAACATGGAAAATGCCATCAAGTTTATTATGAAATTATTTCTGATTTTTGTGGTTTTAGTGGTTTCGGCCCAACACAACAACACAGGAACAGCCCCATGGCCACTCACTCAACTCCCCACACACACACTCTGGGATGAGGAGGACAAAGCTCCTGGGTTGAGACAAAGGACAGGGAGGGCTCTTCACCAATTAAGGGCCTGGGCAAAATAGACTTAACTTGGGGGGAAAAACAATAATTTAATTTCATACTAACCAAACACCCACAGGACACAGACTCACCCAGAGCAGGGCTTGCACATGTCATCCCACCCCTCCCTTCTTCCCACCCAAATCCCTTTGCTCCCACTTTCTCTCCCTGATTCCCCCCAGCAGCACAGGGGGATGGGGATGGGATTTAGAGTCAGTTCACAGGCTGGTGGTTCCTGCTGCTCCTTCCTCCTCAGGAAGAAGGATTCCTCACAGTCCTGCCCTGCTTCCTCACGGGGTCCCTCCCATGGCAGAGGCCTCCACCAACCTCACCTCCATGAATCCTTCCCACCAGATCCAGAGCTGCTCCAGCCTGGGCTTCTCACAGAGTCCCAGGTGCTTTGGGAACAAACTCCCCTGGCCCAGGGGCATCCACAGCTGAGCAATCAGAGTCCACAGTCAGCAAATCCACTGGCCACAAAATCCAAGTCCAGTGGCCAAGCTCACCCCTCCTGGCACCTTCAGGGAATGTCCCACCACGTTCCTCCACGAGTGCAGGGGCACAGCTGCCATCTCGCCATGGGCTGCAGGGAAACTGCTGCTTGGGCACCTTCTTCCCCTTCTTCCTCACCAACCACCATCACTGCTCTGCCTGCCCAGCACAGCTCTTCTCCCCTAAGTCCTTCTCTGCTCAGGTGTTACCTCAGTCCTTCCATATGTTCATGGCAGAGGTTCATCCATTCTCCCTCTAATGGCTCCTTGGCTGGTTTGGAGCAGGGGCAGCTTCTCAGCTTCTTACAGGAGCCACCCCTGGAGCCCTTCCCCTGCTACCGAAAAACTCACCAGACCAGTAGAAAGCAGTTATTCTGGAGCTGTTGGAATTGCACATATTTTTGAAAAGCAGAAAATTAGACACCTGGCAATTTGTTGCCAAAGATCAGAACAGCCTTTTGATGCGGCTTCAACAAAATTTATGTGGAATTGTTTATAGCTCACCAGTGAGGTGTTTGGAGGTTTTTTTAAAAGAAAATTAAGCCAAAATTAACATTGCAGAGTTTCTGATATAACCCACTATTTCCATGTCTGGAAGGGACTCTAGAGTATAGTAATGGACCCCTGTCTTTTTCAGAAGCTGTTTGTCAGCTCCTTCTGACTTCTTAATTGTTCTGGCCATTATTTGTGTCTTAAAACTGCTTTGCAAACAGGCAAATACACATCTAGACTGAAAAGATGCTCTCTGAAGCATTTCTGTGTAGTGTTCATTAATATCAGCTTATGTGGTTAAAATGCATGCTTTTAAATTCCTTTTAATTATTCTTTCTTTAATGAAATTACTCTCACATTGAACTTGATAGCACTGTGCTTTTTTAAGTAATTAGTTTTCAAGAACTAGTTCTCAGCCTGTTTACTCTATGAAGATAGGCTGGGGAAGTTGGGGTTGTTCAGCCTAGAGAAGAGGAGACTCCGTGGTGACCTTATTGCAACTGTTCAGTATCTGAAGGGGGACTACAAGAAAGCTGGGGTGGGGCTTTTTACATGGGTGTGTAGTGAGAGGACAAGGGGCAATTAGGAAAAAGTTCTTTCCTGTGAGGGTGGCGAGGTGCTGGAACAGGTTGCCCAGGGAGGTTGTGGAAGCCCCATCCCTGGAGATGTTCAAGGCCAGGTTGGGTGGGCCTTGAGCAACCTGATCTGATGGGAAGTGTCCCTGCCCATGCAGGGGTGTTGAAACTAGATGATCTTTAAGGTCCCTTCCAACCCAAACCGTTCCATGATCTCATGAAAACAATTGTCAAAAGAATCCAAAAGTGAAGGATTTCTCCTCCACTCCCCCCACCCCAAAAAAAAAAAGAAAAGAAAAGAAAAAAAAAAGGTACCCAACAAAAATGTAATGGCATTTGTTCAGGTGGGATGAGATGCAGGGTAGCTGTTTAGAACATAAACATTCTTTCAGTGGAACAGGTCCCATGGTCTCACTGAGAACAGGGGGTGAATGGTACCTCAGGTAGAAACCTTTTTGGAGTCTTGCATCGTTCCAAATACAGAAGGTCACTGGAACTTCACTTCCAATGTGTTCTGGCTCTAATGTGTCCAAGTTGTTGCATTCACCTAAAAGATGTCAATGAGCAGAACCTGTGCATGTGAATGTACCATTGGCTCGATACATGCGTCTCGTGTGCGGCACGTGAGAGGCCTGCGTGAAGGACACGGAAGAACTTCACGTTCCCGTCTGTTGGGTCATTCCCACATTTCATGCCTCTCATGGTTATTTTGATCACAGACACATCGTCCGCATCGGAAGATGAGGGCTCCCTGCGTCGGCACGGGCGGATCACCTCCCCTCCGTTCCAGAGCCATTCCAACGTAGAGCCCTGGCTTAACCGGGTCATTCAGGGCTCCTCCACCTCATCCTCTGCATCCTCCACCTCATCTCATCCAGGAGGGAAACCTGCTGCTGCTTCCAACACTGCTACTGCCACCGCTGCTGCCACTGTGCTTGCAGATCTCATGGCACACACCCAGCTAGGTCAGTATACAACTGCCTGTGTGGTTGTAAGACAAACTTTAAAAAAAAACAAAAAGCCCAAAGCAGGGCTAAAAACGAAACTCTTGACCAGAAGAGAACTATCAATAACGGTAAAATGCGCAACCCACAGACCAGGTATGTATCACGTGCTTGATTTAAACCAAACCAGTTGTTCATGAGATCTGAATGTGCATTCTTCTTGGTAAAATGCTTGTTTTATCAAAAATCCCAAGGTTCAGTCTGACTGGGGTCAAAAGCAGAACTGCAGAGGGATCATGTCTTTGTTGCATGCTTTGTTGTCTGCATAGATTTCCCCTAGACGATATCAGGTAGTGGCTTTCAAAGGTGACTCAATTGGTAAACACCCAAAAGACTAGAAAAGCATCCAGAATCTTGTGCGAAGTTACGAAATCAGAGGTACTAACAAGACTAGATTTCAAGCTAAAGTGTGATTATTTCCTCCCCCCCCTTAAATTAAAATAGTGAATGTTCCTTTATTGTGAAACTAGAGTGAAAGTGTAGGACTGTCAAGCCAAAACGAAAAGGTGAGTTTTGTCTTCATCTCTGTAATGTTGAAGGCCCAGAATTTCCATGTTACTTTTTTTTTGTCCTGAAATGCAGAGCTCTTGTCTTGCACTCTGGGAAGATTTGGGAGGGAGGGAGAAAGGCAGTTTCTTCCACCATGGGAATAATTTTTACGATGTTTTTGTGCACTGTAGTGAAGATTCGTAGTGGATTTAGGTGTGTGCAACAGGTCTGCATTAGTGTTAGATGATGGGAAAGGACCTAGAGGAGAAGCTAGAACTTGGTATTTCCCCAAAGTAACTTAGAAAAATGAAATTAAGGCTGATGCTTGTATTTCACCCGTGGGCTACAGCATGAACTGTTTATGCTGCTAGTAATGTGCAGTAGGCATCATGTGTCTCATTCCTGGACGTGTCAGGTTTGGGCAGTGTTAGTGCCCTGCTTACCTGACTGCTCATCTGTGACCCTCTGTCTACATACACTCTGCAGACAGTTCTTTCTGTTCCCTTACAGAGAACAGGTTAGGTCAGATGAGGAAAATACGTGCTTTAGATTTCAGTGTGTACTGTCTTCTGTAAACTTAGAGGTGTAGATTGGCATAATTTAAGGCACAAATACATTTGTCAGATACCCATTCACTTAGCTGCTCTAGCTGTTACCATCAAATTTTATTGAAAGCCCAACCAAGTATCCTTTGGATTTCTGTGTTTAGATGATGCAACAGATTCGAAGTTGTCTTAGGGGTGAGGCAGCTTTTCAAGAGAGGGTTGTTTCTCTGCCCTTGGCTCATTTGCCTTCTGACTTTCTTCTGCCTTATGCTAAGTTTGGGGCATCAGCCTTAGAGTAGCTACAGGCTTCAAAATGGACTCAAACGTTTGTAGTTTGTGACCAGGGGTTTTACTAGTGCAGATTCCTAAAGCACGCTGTGAAATGGGGAGAGGAGTCCTAACCAGCTAGAGGCTCTCGGAAAAGATCCTGTGGATCTTCTGAGTGGCTTAGGTGCTGACAGAAACAGGGATTGACTCATTTTGCCATGATTGACATCCCAGTGTTCACACAGTGCAGGCAGTTCTCTGCAAGTGAAGCTGAGATGGAAAGAGGCAGTGGCTTGCTTTGTGTTCTGGAAGGCTCTTTCTGTGTCAGAGCCTGGGAAGAGTTATCTGTGTCTTTCTTTTCCTCTCTCCTCCGTTTTGCATGGGAATCTTTGTTTTGGAAGCTAAGCATGGGGAGGAATTCTGATATCTAAGCTTTCTCAAGGCAAAAGGCTTTTCTCCAAGCCTGCTTAGTGCTGTTGCCTCAGAAAGCTCCTGCATGCTGAAGTGTTGGGTTTGCTTTGTGTTTTACAAAGTTATAGGCAGCATTTGGCTTTGTTTGCTTTTCTGCATCCATAAACATGGTTAGAAACATTTGCCTATGCAGTTAACTTCTGCAGCTTTATTGCTAGTGAATTTTTCCCTCTTTGTACAAAACATACCCATCTTACTGCCTTTAAAGACATCTAAGTTTTCATCCACCCAATTCCAGGCTTCTTTGTAATAAGTTTGCCTTTTTTTTAACTTAGCAGATGTAAGTAAAATGGAGTATATCTACACCTTGCTTGGAGGGGAGTCTGGATTTCACATTATGATGTGCAGGATTTATAGGAATCATTTTTAACCAATAAACTTTGGAAGATTAGTCCTAATTTTAACCGTGATGGAAGAAATTCCTAGTATAGTTGTAAAAACTTATAAGACATAGCTTCCTGTTACATCTGATATTTCAGGCCATATAAATACATATAGCATTTCTCAACTAGCTTCTTAAGATCTATCCATCAGGACTACTTAAACATGAAAATTGTATGCAAAATTAAGGCCTTATAAACAGTTCAAAGTCCAACATGTAAGCAGCTAAGTGTTGGACTGCACTGTAGTAGTGTGAAATTTCATTAATGGGAAATAAATATGAAGTTAGTTACATTACCTATCAGAAAGGAAGCTCAGGGATTGTTAAGAGCTGAGCTAATGCCTTTGGAAAAAAAAAAAATACCCCTTTGCATAAGAATAATCTCCCTCATTTCTGAAATGCTTGCCATACTCCATCAGTTTTCATTTCTAGTTTGTTAACATTCATGCATGTCCAACAGCAATTCAGTGGTGACATTTTTCATGTTAAACTACTTCATCAGCATGTTTGTAGTCTTCCTTGCTCGCAAGAATATGAAAACTTACTCAATTCTTACATTTCAGACTTTTTGGTTATCAATAAATATTAATATGCTTTCACAAAGGACCCCTTTGATTTGTCCTGGAAGACAGAGGAAGAGTTTATTTAATTTCTCAGTTCATATGCTGACATCAGCAATTTAAAAGGTATCTCAGATGTTTTAAATATGGTGCCTTATTGCAATATGCTGTATTTTGAATACTGAATAACTATTCTCAGTTTTGTGTAAATTTAGCAGATTGTTCCCTTGCAGCTCATCTTCTCCAGTTTGCATTTTTCATGATGAGGTCATGCTGAATTGCCAAGCAATAGACTGCAGTGTTGGAAGTGCAAGGTTAGAGTATTTAATGAAGTCAAACAGGAATATGCATTATTTTTAAGCCGTTTGTCTTTCACCTCTAAAAGCAAGGACAACATCTACATGTTGTTTTGGGGGCTTTTTTCTTTTCTGTGTAATATTTTCTTTGAAATTATTAAGTCTGGCAGGACATCTAGGTCTTTTTCAAGGTCACTGTTGCAGCTGTGGAGTGTTTCCCAACTTAGCTCCTGTAGAGTAACTGGGAAAATGGATTATCATGGTATTTGACCCCCTATTTATTGAAAGACTTGAAGGTACAAATCCTTTTCCTTAGTGGAAGCAGGGTTCTAAGAGTAGGTATTTTGAGCTGCTGTGGCTCTGTAAGCAGTTTCACAGGAGCTGTGAGGGTGAGGTGTGTTACAGCAGGAACAGGTTTTATTGAAGGGGAAATGCAAGCATGGAGTAGCTGCTTGTGGGCCCTATTCTGTGTTCTGGCTGGGTTGGCACACTCTTCTTTTGTTTGATTCTTCCAATACAAGTTAATAAACTTCTTTTAAGTGTCTGTGTTGGTTGAGTGGTTTCCTAGAAACAAAATCATCTCAGGTCTAACCCAGTGTACTGCTGGGTTGGGACCTCACCCTGAGATTCCTCCTTAGAGGCTGCTTCTTCTCCAATACCTGGCTTTTAATTTTCTGTATCATATCCCAAACATTCTTTCTTGGGCCACTGCTCTCTTTTGCATTTATAATCAATAATGGAATAATGGAAAGGTACTTCAGCCTAAATCAAATATAATTATTCCTAAAGTCACATCTGTTCAGACTCCTCTTTTTTTACCTCTCATCACTTCTCTTTCTCTGCTTTGCCAGAGTATCTCTCAATGGCACAGACTAATTTCATTGATTCTCATGGGCATATATGAGTAAAATACCTAAATAATTAATGAAGCTAATGTAATTTTAATCTGAACATAAATCCTGAAAATTGAATTTATTTCCAGCGTTATCAGTTCACTAGCTGGAAAACTTGCTGCTGGTTAAAAGGGAGCTCACTGAAGGAAAAAAAAATCAGTAAAAAGAAAATGGGCTTAATCCTGGCTTAAACCAGGACATTTCTACATGCACAGAAAGAATTTTGCCTTCTCCAGGCAGAACTGAGTTAATTCTCTGCTGTATGTGAGTCAGAACAGCTGTGGGCAGCAGAGAAGTTGTTCCTAAGGACTCCTCTGCCATTTCCCTCCTATGGGAGAGACACGGATTTGCATGGAACTTGGCTCTGAGATGCTTCTAAGATCCATGAATGCTGTAGATGAGCACCTCCATATATAGCTTTTTTTGTGCTAGTTTTCAGTTGGGAATGATTGTTAATGAGTGCTTTGTTTCTTTTCTGAGTGTTCTCATTTTTTGTGTGATTTCTTTGAGCTGTTCCCAAGAACACATCTCTTCCCCAAATAGCTTTTTCCTGATGTTATTTTCTGAGCTTCTAATTGCAGGACTGTTGTGTTTCAAATACCTGCCTTGGGCAGAGGGTTGCTGTTCCCCACAGGAATATGAATGGTAAAATCTGCTTCCTTCAGCATTTCCACTTCTGTCCTTTATGCACAGCTTCTGACCCAGGTGTGCACCAGGTCTCATGGTGTGTGTCAGTCTCTCTTGTCCTCCCTCTTGATTGTTACATTTGTACCCACGTGTACATCACTCCAGGTGTACATTTGGAGTCACCTTCACGTTCAGTGATGACAGTGTCATTTCTGGGCATGCCATTTTGGGGCCTTCCCCTGATGAAGCCACCTGCAGAGAACGTGCCTAATACTAGTTCTTGCTGAACTACAGTTCAAGAAGGGGAAACTCCAGATGTTGATAAGCACTGCAGGGTCCATAAGTTGAGGAGTCTGGAGTTGTGGGCAATTACTGCAGTGTGAGAACCAGGTGCATTTGACTCTGTGTCCTTTTCTGTGATCAATTTGTATGCTCCATGAAGTCCATGTTTTGGGACTTTGGTGAGGCTAAGAAAAATCCCAACCAAAAACCAACTCAAACAGTTTATGAAACTCAGAGAGGGAGTTTCAATTCACCCTGAACACCTGGGCATTCAGCACTCTCTGTGAAGTGGTTGCAGGACTAGTTTTATGTGTGGTTGTCACCTTTTCTTGTTCCTGGTTCTAACTTGGGCATTTGTCAGAGACAGTAGTGATAGGATAGTGAAGGACTTGGTCCTTCTTGTACCTTACCTGCATGAAAGGAATTTGTGGTCCTGGCTTAGTACCCAGCAAAACAGGTCTGCAGTACAAAACTTGGCATTGCAGTGATGGCTGTTGGCAAGTATGAGAATGGATGTAGTTGTTCTGCTGATGATCCCTCTAAAACTGCTTAGAGCTGTGCTGGTGGTTGTGTGCCAGCTCTGGAGATCTATGAACTCAGCTATCAGCACTTGTTCCCTTAGTGTTAATTGCTTCCTCAGAATGGGTGTGGTACTTGTACATCCCAGCACTGCCTGCATCTGCCTGTGCCTGGGCTTCTTTCTGCAGCACTTGGGACATGCTGAGGTCCCTCGAGGGGTATCGCTGCAGGGCTGTGGGACCCTGCTCAGCTCCTCCAGCACAGTGCAGCAGTGGGCTCTTCAGCTCTTTTCTTTCTAGGATTCTGAATATTTCAGGCCTCTGATTCTTGTTTTTTCTTGTTTGAGCACTTCTCCTGGATACTGCCATTTCTTAACCTGTGATTCCATTCAGAACCATTCCATAATCTAGGCCACAATTTTGGGATGATGATATTTCCCAGGCGTTTTTCTGCAGCACAGCCATGTGGTGCAGTTTCAAGCAAAGCAGCCTTTTACCTCAAGGTTGTTACAAGGTGGCTCTCGAGCCCATGTCAAGGTTTCAGTGTTGCTCTGCTTTGTCTTTGTTTTTCTAAACCACTGAACTACTTTTTGCCTGCAGTGCACCCCATTCAAATGAAGCAGCACATCATGTCTGTCCCCGGTCACTGCCTCATGCCTCAGAAAACACTGTGCTAAATTGACCTGTTGTGAGCAGGGTGTGTATAGTGTTGACATCCACACCACAGGGGTTTTTGAGTGTTACAGGCACTCCAGCTGTTCTCATGGATAGGTGGGCATACTGCGTCTGTACCACAACATAAACAGAAAGCTTTTACCCACACTGATGTTGTGAGGCTGACAGCAGCTTTCCTCACCTCCTGTTTCTAAGATCTAAAGATGATTGGTCTCACAAGCTGCAGGTAACTTTTTTAAGTCAGCAGTTGCTTTCCTCTGAGACTCTCATCTCTCTGAGTCCATCCTCAAGATGTTTTCAGGCCTAAGTGTGCTGTCTTTGTCACCTCAAATCTTAATCTGTGTTTCTCAGCAAAACTCTTCCTCTTACAGGCTGCAGAATGTAGGTAGGTGCCCTGTGTTATACCAGGGCAAAAGTTCCCATCTTATAAGCCTTATGCTTTTGTCCCTTTCTCTTCCCTATGGGACTTAGACTAGTCATTCTAGTTTTGTGGTGAGACTTTAGGTGCCTGTATTTCTTCTGAGAGATGTGAAACAGACTTTCTTTGTAGACTTGAGCTGTTCACTGTTTGCTCATCATGAATCTCCTTGCTTTCACCTTGAGGTGATGGAGTGACCTGCTAATCTGCTTGCCAGAATTATTTGGGATCCCTTTGAAAGTTGGAATAGCTTCTCTCCATCCTGGGGGGACTGGTGGTTCCTGTCAGGGTTCGTCTTGTGTCTGGAAGATTTTGGTTACGGTTTGGTTAGAGAAATGGCAGTTTTGTTAAAAAAACATGAGAAAACAGCAGGAATGCTGTAGGATGTACTGATTCTTTTGATGACTGATGAGCTCCCATGCCTGTCTTCCATTTCTACAGATAACCACTCTGCACCTCCAGATGTGACCACTGGCCTGGTGGAACATTTACATCATGAGTGTCCGCAGGTAGCATCAGTACGAGGAGTTCCCAGAGGCTACAACAGCAGCATTCTGGAAACAGCAGATGGTGATTACAACCCTCCTACCTTTCAACCTGTGTCCCTTTTTTTCTGAAGAACCACAGTGCAGAACAGAGCCTGACACCCATGGTGTGCCATGGTCCTGCTCCAGGGCTGTGCAGCAGGGCAGTGTGTGTCTGTCAGTCTGCCCCAGGAGGAAAGACAGCACTGCATTCAGCCTGTTCTGCTGCTGGGAGCCATGGCCCCATTTCTGTATATTTCTGTAGTAAAAGGCAATGTAAGCCTTTTAGTCATACATTTTACTTTTATATTGCTTCAGAGCTTTACATTTAATCAGTTCAAACATACACACACATTTATATTTAACTTTTTGAAAATATATCATATGTACAAATGAGTTCAATACAAGAGGGCATAGCCTCAAGCTCTTCCAGGGGAGGTTTAGGTTGGATATTAGGAAGCACTTCCTCATGGAGAGGGTGGTTAGACATTGGGATGGACTGCCCAGGGAATTGGTGGAGGCACCATCCCTGGAGGTGTTCAAGGAAAGGCTGGAGGTGGCACCTGGTGCCATGGTCTGGCTGAAGTGGTGGTGTTGGTCATAGGCTGGACTTGATGACCTTAAAGGTTTTTTCCGGCCTTGGTGATTCTGTGATTCAGCATTCAGCATGGTTTTCTGTGCCATGTAAAATATTGAAAGATGGAAAATTTCACTTATTTTCTCTGAGCATTCTCACACTTTCAGAACTGAATGAATGATAAGATGTAGCGAATACCTAGACTCTCCAAGAAAAGAACATTTCTTCAGTATTGGAATCTCATGAAGGAGTCAACAGCTTGAAAAGCTAAGCTAAAGTAAGATAAATTATATGCATCAGCCAGGTGTCTAGGGGAAGGCATTGATTTAAAATGACAAACCCATAGTTGAAACTGTTACTGATTAAAGCTGTTTTTTTCTAAACAAGCTGCTCATCTTGAATGACTCTTCCACCTGAAAGCTGGGCTGACCTTAGCGTGTTGTCAGCAACGTGGCACCATGTGTTCTAGGGTGTGTTTGTTAATAGATGGTAAGTAATAAATCTTTTCTGTTTGGCAGGTGTCCCCGTGAATAGCAGAGTGTCCTCTAAAATCCAGCAGCTTCTAAATACCTTGAAAAGACCAAAGCGCCCACCTTTGAAAGAGTTTTTTGTGGATGATTTTGAAGAACTGCTGGAAGGTTAATTTCATTTCAAATACATTTTTCACTCTCTGTGTAAGCTATGTCTTAGCAAGTGTTTTCTTTTTCTCTGTGTGCATGTGTCCAGGCAGAAACAAAAGCATCTCTAACAAACGTCGAAGTTGTTTAGCAATACATAACTACCTAATTTTGAAGAATTTTTTTTTGTTCTGTTTTCTTAAAGATTAAATGACAATTTTGTTCTCAATGTGACACTTTTAAGCAGCTGCTACTAGATCCCCTTTACTGTTTGTTTGATACTTTAAGATATGAAATGACTGCAGTTACAGTCTGTCACTGAAGATTTTTCAGGCAGACTCTTGTCGAGGTGCATGTGTGCCATTGTGGAGAGCAGAGAGCACCACTTTGAACTGTTAATTTTAGTTGCTGCATAGATTGAGTATTAGCTAAATCCAACTTTGTTTTGTTTACTCACATCAAGATACTTCACCTTCCTGAGCAGCTTGGGGCAGGATTTTATCAGCAGGAGGGGTACAGTTCTACTTGTAGATAATCCATACCAGGAACTTTTCACCTGGCCCATTTCTTTGGTAATATTTTATTACAGAAGCATAGTGTTGTTCATCACCTGTTGAGAATTTGGTGCAGTGAAAATAAATGTCCAGTTGTCACTGAAACCATTCTCCCTGATAATGCTTCTTGACTTGGTGTAGATTTTCATTTAAAGATATGTGCAGAACACACAGGGAAAATGCTGTTTGAAATAGAGAAAAAGAGTGAACTAGGGATTCAGTTTCTGTTCCTGTGGCCAGGTACTTTTTAGTATTTATTGTGGAATCAGAACTCCAGAGTCTTGGCAATTCTTTTTTGTGAAGCCAGCAGATGTTTAGCAGAGCATGATCAGGAAGCAGAGGAGAAGTAATGGTAGCTGTGAGGGGGAACAGTTTGTAGAATAGTCTGTTAAGTGTATCCTATCATTTTGTAAGGATTGACCTTTGCCCTTTCGCTGTGCTCTGATTTTAGTGCAACAGCCTGATCCAAATCAACCCAAGCCTGAAGGGAATCAAACTAATGTTCTCCAAGGGGAACCCTTGGGTGTGGTGACCAACTGGCCCCCTTCCCTGCTGGCTGCCCTGCAGCGCTGGGGCACGACTCAGCCAAAAGCCCCTTGTCTGACAGCCTTGGACACGACTGGGAAAGCCATTTACACCCTCACCTACGGTAGGGATTGGTGGTAACTGTGAGGAGGAGTTGGGCATTCATGGTGGAACTGGCTGTGCTCATGTTAGCTACCTTGAGATTACTGCTTGGATGCAAATTACAAGTTCACTGAATAAGGAAAACATTTTCAAGGAAGTTAAATGAAGGGAAGATGTGCACAGCAGTGATTCCTTACAATTGGCTATTTGTAAATTTCAAACAATTGTGGGGTTTTTGCTTAAAAGAACAATAAAAACAGGGAAGAAACAGATGACTAATAACGTACTCTTCAGATTCACAGAGTGGGAGCTAAATTTTAGCGTGTTCTTGTGTATCCCTACAGAGAACTTGTACTTCAGGAGCATATCAACAGTGTTATTGTGGGAATTGAAACTTGCCTGAGTCAATGAACTAGAGGTGTTACAGTAATAGCATTTTTTGGAAGACAGTTGTGCCTCCCAGGACAGTTAACTACCACATTGTGTTAGAATGTTATAATTCCTGGTTTGCATTCTCACATATGAAGAATGCTTGCAGGAAATGTAACAGAGCAGCTGCATTAGGTGATTACTTTTCAGTGGAGCTTTGAGAATTATTTAGAGCACCATGTTTAGTTTTATGGTTTTTTAAAAAACAAAAGGCAAACTAAAAAGGAGCCAAGCTTTAAATTGTCCTTTAGTCTCTGTTGATTTCTAGATAGCGTTTTGTTTGTTTTTTTTCTTTAGGCAAGCTGTGGAGTCGAAGCTTGAAGTTGGCATATACCCTGCTGAACAGGCTAACCACTAAGAATGAGCCACTGCTGAAGCCTGGAGACCGGGTAGGCTTCTGTTGGGAATGGTCTCTGTGCATAAAAGAGCCTGAAAGTCACAGCTTGAGCTAAAGAAAGCCTGACAATACAGTCTGCTGTGTTATCATGACATAGAGTCTTTCTGTTCCTTGTTTAAATACGAACCTGAACATGACTGTGAATTTTTTGCCCCCCTAAATGACAACAAAAAGCATTTCTTATGATCTTGATGTATTTTTGTAGGTAGCTCTCGTATTTCCTAACAGTGATCCAGTTATGTTTATGGTGGCGTTTTATGGATGTCTCCTGGCAGAACTCATCCCTGTCCCAATAGAAGTTCCACTAACACGAAAGGTAGGCAAAGACATGCAATGTTTTGTGGCTTCATAAATAAATAAAGTGTGGTTGGGGGGTCTAAATCCTGCAGCACTTATGTGGGGCTCCTCAGAGCCTGCACTTTTAAAAGCACTGTGGTTTTAGGGGCCAGAAGTTTGGGGTTTTTTCCTGCGATACAAATTGTCTTAATATTTTCTAAACGTGGAAAAGTTACATCAAACTGTACAAAATCTTCAGAATTTGTAAGTTTGCTGTCCCATGGTTTCTCTGTAGGATGCTGGCAGCCAGCAGATTGGATTTCTTTTGGGCAGCTGTGGAGTAACACTGGCTTTAACCACTGATGCCTGTCAAAAAGGCCTCCCTAAAGCTCAGACTGGCGAGGTGGTTACATTCAAAGGTATGTTTTTAAGCTACCCACATTTTTTCATAGGATAAACAGCAGGTATATTCACTGCTGCTGTTAAACATGACTAAGGGAGTGGAACATCTCCCTTATGAGGAAAGGCTGAGGGAGCTGGATCTATTTAGCTTGGAGAAGAGGAGACTGAGGGGTGACCTCATCCATGTTTGCAGATATGTAAAGGGGGAGTGTCAGGAGGATGGAGCCAGGCTTTGTTCAGTGATGTCCAGTGATAGGACAAGGGGCAGTGGGTGCAAACTGGAGCAGAGGGGGTTCCATGTGAATATCAGGAAGAAATTCTTTCCTGTGAGAGTGACAGAGCCCTGGGACAGGCTGTCCAGAGAGGCTGTGGAGTCTCCTTCTCTGGAGACATTCAAACCCACCTGGACACATTCCTGTGTGATGTGCTCTGGGTGACCCTGCTCTGGCAGGGGGGTTGGACTAGATGATCTTTCCAGGTCCCTTCCAACCCCTAAGATTCTGTGATTCTGTGAGCTTTGAGTTTGTCTGCATGCTTCTAGCTTATGTATAAAGAAGATCTGCCTTCATTGTCACGTACTTAGTGCTGTTTCTTCCTCTCAGGGGTGGTGCTGCAGCTCTTGCTTGCCACCAGTTGTTACCTCTGAATGCTAGGGAAAAAAACCTGATTTTTAGAGCTGTAATGACAGAAACTTTTCTTTTTCTCTGAAGGCTGGCCTCGTCTCATTTGGTTTGTGATTGATGGGAAGCATCTGGCAAAACCAACCAAGGACTGGCATCCACAAGTCCGGGATGCCAGTGCTGAGATTGCTTACATTGAGGTGATCAGTATAACATGTCAAACTTGCAGTTCTGCTGTTGTAGCTTGTCAGAGCACTTTTTCTTCCTTTAATCTCTTGATGCAATAAAAGAGATTATGATAGTTTTAACTGGGGAAGGAGAGTTGTTCCCTCAAGGTTGCCAGGCAAGATGATGTTTCAGTGCTTGTGCAGAGTCAGATTGAAGATGGGGGATAATTGGCATTTTGGGATCCCTGGGACAATTTGTTTAACTGGGGTAGAGAAACAGACTTCAGATGATACTAGTGTATTCTGTGAACTTAAATGCATCTTTTATGGCAGCTTTTTTGGTTTTTTTAAGAAGTTGGCCCCATTTTTATAATAAAATACCCTTTCAGTTCACTACTGTGATTTTTCTCGATTTTGTTCTTCATCTAATGCTTGGACAAACTTTCTCTTTCCAGTACAAAACAAGTAAAGAGGGCAGCACAGTGGGCATTACTGTATCTCATGCTTCCATGCTGGCACATTGTCATGCATTGACTCAGGCATGTGGCTACTCAGAAGGTAAGTTAAATAGGCACAACTTCAAAATTATGCTCATAGTTTTGAATATTCAAACCATTTATGTTGCAAATTCAAGTTTACTATCTTAAAAGAACTTGGTAGCTTTAATTGTAAAGGGAAAGACAAACTCCCTCGTTTATAATCAATGTGATACATGAAGGAAAGTAAGAAACCACTTGTGAAATCATAATCAATGTGTACTAAATTTTTTTAAAGCTAAGATCCCTAGTGATTTTATTCAAGGGTTTGGATTTTTTTTTAATCTTCATAAATGTGTTTGTCAGTGCCAAGAGCTATACTAATTTTTCATCCTCTTGATAACAGTTTTGCTAGAAATCTGTTTTGCCCTCTCTAATGCCTTTTGAATGCACTGGCCACTTTGTGAAGTTCTATGGCAGCCAGTTTGAGATGTCCACATGCAGAGTTCAAGAAGCCCTCCCTGCAGAAATTGAGGGAGCTTTCCTAGACTGATTCCAGATGCCATTTGTGTAGCTTGGATCCCTCTGAAGAGCTTTGGCTGCTGCCAGTTCCAGTTGTAAGATGCTCTAACACTGCAGACTGGTGTGCCATGCAGACAGGCTGGGGTCAGTTATGCAGCTTCTTACCTCTCAGGAGGAAGAGTTGTAGTTACTGACCAAAGGGAAAGCCTTTTAAAGTCTTGGCTTGAAACCCAGTAATGACTAGGTGAGGTGTAAGATGTAAATCGTTACAACTCTTCTGTTTTATGATTCAAACAGTGTGACACTTGACTGCTGAAAGAAAGGCTTGATCAAGAAAAGCTGAGAGTTATCATATTAAAAAACACCCTGACTTGCTTGGCTTTACTGCTTTTGCATCTTTGATTACCCTGCCTGTCTAGATCCCAAAGGTACAAGTCCTAGTGCCAGTGATCTGGCCCAGTCACTTGAACTATGCCTGTGATTCCAGGCAGCAAATCAGGTTGCCAACAGTTCCTAATTGCTTTCTTCTGCACTTACATTCTTCTTCCTCCTTTGGGCACTGGGTTTCCCCCTGTAGTGCTCTGAAGTCCATACAAGTGGTAAGACAGGGTGCAAGAGGTTTTCACAGTCATGTGTCTGTGCTCTTTTTAATTCTCATTGAAGAGGGACCCTGTCCCATTTTTGTTTCAGAACACCTTCCCATCACAGTTGCCAGCTACAAGAGCAGTGCTGAGAGGGAAGGGTACACTCAGCTTGTAGGTAAAGGATTGTACAGCAGGTCCTCAGAGGATGATGCAAACCAATTATGGATCAAAGGGGTCTGCATATCCTGATTTTCTGACAAGTGTGGAGTAGCTAACCACTAACATTTCAGCTCTTCAGAGTTCCTGAATTGTCTTGTTCTCATGTGTGTTTCAAGAGTCTATTGAGATGCTGTCATGAGGCTCGTGTTCTGTAGAGACCATACCCAGTATAAAGCTTTGCCCTTTTGTTCATAGTGTCTTGGCCATGATAGTTCCTATTTGCAGAAAGGAAGGAATCTTCCTCTTCGTTAATCATGTCCTACAAAATAACATCTCCATAGGGATTTGAATAAAATGAGAGATCTACTTCTTCTCAGTCATTCACTCAATGAATAGCCAAGAATGGCACTGGGTTTTGATCATGTGCATGGAGTTGATCTGTGCTGCCATTAACCACAAGTTCCAGAGTTGCTTTAACAAATCTTTTGAGTTCTTGCATAGTCTTAGGAACTTGCTTCTGAAGTCTGATAGTTTTTCTTTCACTTTCAGCTGAAACACTAACAAATGTCTTGGATTTCAAAAGAGATGCTGGCCTCTGGCATGGAGTGTTAACAGTGAGTATTTGAATGAATGGAAAAAATGCAGCAAGTTGCCTTTCTCAGGGCTAGAGTGCTGGTATCAGAATGAGGTCATAAACTCTCTGACTTCTTATATTTCAACATTTATGTTTTTCAGAGTAAAGTGTTACTTTTTCAGTGACAGACTGCACAGGTGTACCTTGTTTTTATTGACTATACACATAGTGTTCACTAACAGTTAAATCTAAGACTTATGCTGTAGCTGTGATGATTTTTTAAAATGCTGTGTATTCTGTGAGGCACTCAGAAGTTCCCTTTTTATTATTTTTCTTAGAGTGTTATGAATAGGATGCATGTCATCAGTATTCCCTACGCATTAATGAAGGTTAATCCACTTTCTTGGATACAGAAAGTGTGCTTATACAAAGGTAAGCTTGATTATTTTTTTTTTTACTTATCCCTTCTTGGTTGATTTTTAAAAATAAATATAAATTAGTGTCTGTTTTTGTAAAGTATCTGCTTTAGCTGAGGTCACTGCTTTTTTACCCAGCTGAGTTTCTCTAGCCACAGCTTTAGCAGTTGTGCCCTCCATTTCAGAATTACATGTAGTGATATTCACTGATGAAGGATATTGATGCTTCTTCTGATAAACCCTTAAGGAAACTGTCTGTCTCATCTCAGTATTTGAGTTTATATTAAACATTTAAGTTCTTTTATCTAGTCCATTAAGTATACACATGTCATAGTAATCAAATATTTGGCATTTGTATTTGCTGTCTGTTTGTAATTGGTTTCAGAAATTTATCTAAATACACAGAAATATTTATATAATGTTATAATTGGCCTTTTTTTTTGTTGTTCTGCATGTGCATTGTCATGATTATTCTTTTTCCAGCTCGTGTAGCAGTTGTAAAGTCCCGTGATATGCACTGGTCACTTTTGGCTCAGAGGGATCAGAGGGATGTCAGCCTGAGCTCCTTGCGGATGCTGATAGTGGCCGATGGAGCCAACCCATGTGAGTAGGGATGTGTTTTCTGAGGGACACTCCAAGGTCCCATGCACACTGTGAGTCACAGCCCTCTGGGTCTGCACTGCAGGAGCTCACCAGCACTGGCTGGGTTTCAGCAAAGCAGGCAGCTGCAGTATTTTCTGGCCAAAGACAACGGAGCAGAAGTTTCATAGAACGTGTTCTGAAGGATCTGTCTTGCCAGGCCCTCTCCTTTTCCTTGGGAATCTTTCCACTTGTACAGCTGAGCTGAGAGTGGGCACAGACTTTGAAATCCTGCAGCTCAAGCTTCCCTGATTTGGCAAATCTTTTCTGATTGTGTCCTTGTTCTATTCAGGGTCGATATCTTCCTGTGATGCATTTCTGAATGTATTTCAATCACGAGGTTTGAGACCAGAAGTGATCTGTCCCTGTGCTAGTTCTTCAGAGGCACTAACTGTTGCTATTCGCAGGTAATGCTCTTCTGAACTGACACATTTGTTAACTATTGACATGTATCTGGTGTTAAAATGTAGTCTGAGACATGATTACCCACATAAAGATACCTAAACACCTAGACAGAGGAAGCCTGAGGCTTGCAAGTTTCTCCCTTACTGAAGAATGGGTGATTTTTGTGTTTCTCCTTTAAAAGTTTTGTACTTTCTAGAACTAGTCAGCCAGAGGTTGGTTTTCATACCACCTGGGGAAACGAGGTCTTATCCTCACTGATATTGGTGGCAAACCTTTATAGAATGCCCCCGAAATCAAAACTGTTACTTATTTGTGAGGAAGAAGATGCTGAATATTGAAGGAATTGCTCATGTGCAATGTCTTGTAAGCAGAGGAGGTTCCAGAGCACTGGGACAGCCTGCCTGGGGAGGTGGTGGAGTCTCCTTCTCTGAAGATATTCAAAACCTGCCTGGATGCAGCCCTGAGTTATGTGGTCTGGGGAATCCTGCTTTGGCAGGGGAGTTGGACTGGATGAGATCTGGAGGTCCCTTCCAACTGTGACAATTGCATGGTTTGATTCATGGCTAAAAAAAATAAAATATTTCTAACTGGCCTGAAAAATACCACTGAATTTCTGCAGACAGCATCAGTGCTCTGAAGAAGTATTATTTTGGTTATGAATAGATACATGGATGGAATATGCTGGAAGTTTTTGACTGGTTTTGATCAAAATAGGCTTTTTCAGAAAATAAATTTCAAGAAAACTTAAAGACAAAACCCAAAATCTACTCAAGGAGCTGAGTTTTTACAGCAGCACCTGGAATCTTTGTTCCATCCTGAAATGTGAACAGTTAGACAAAATGGAGTTGTTGGTTCTCAACCAATTCTGCTGACAGTAAGAAGTGTCAAGCCCTCCAAACATTTGCATACTCTTCCTGGTGTTTAGAAAAATCAGCCTTTGAATGCTGATCCTCGACACTTCTTTGCCCATAGTAGCTTAAATCCACTCTGTAACATTTTGAAGTGGGAGGAAGCTGTGATGTCATGTTCTAGCTCTGTTTTCATCCAATTAAAACATATTACCAGTCTTGCACTCCTGTTGGAAAACGAGAAACCATTTTCAACTCTTGTTTAAAATGAGAAGCCATTCTTTCCCTTAACCTTAACAAGCCTGAGAGACTTGCACGGTGTTCTTGATGTCTGCAGTGCCAGTGGTCTGTTCATTCCTCTCTGATCTCACTCTCTGTTTTTCAGACCTCCAGAGCTGGGTGGGCCCCCTCCAGGAAAAGCAGTGTTATCTATGAATTGTCTGAGTTTTGGTGTGATAAGAGTGGATACAGAAGAGAAGCTGTCAGTCCTAACTGTACAGGATGTTGGTCAGATTATGCCTGGAGGTAAGAAAGTATTTCATGTAGGTTTAAAGCATACTCCACATAAGTGACCTTTACTTTTCTGCTGAGAACATGAATAAAAATGTCAAATGATAAGGTAGAATAGTGTTCTGACATGTCACCTAAACATGTGAGGATGAAGTACTGTCTCAACTAGATAATTCCATGTTTTCAGTAGAGACTAATCAATGGTAAATTGGAATGGCCACAGCTTTTGTTGGCAAAACCTTGTATGGGCAGGTGGTTTAGGCTGGTCTGCAGAGTTGTGTTATTGTTCACTTGGTATCACTAGTGCTGGCTGATGTAGCAACAAATACAGCAGAACAAAACAAAATGTAAAGCATAGTAAGAAAAGCTGTCTTTCAACCTGGAGTGTGAGAGTCCATGTGTTAGAATAAAATAGAATATTTTTCAGTTAGAAAGGACCTACAAAAATCATCTAGTCCAGCTGCCTGACCACTTCAGGGCTGACCAAGTTAAAGCAGGTTATTAAGGACATTGTCCAGATACCTCTTAAGCACTGACAGCCTTGGATCATCAACCACCTCTCTAGGAAGCCTGTTCCACTGTTTGATCACCTTCTCAGCACAAAAAGGCTTCTCATGTCCAGTCTAAGCCTTCCCTGGTGCAGCTTTGAACCACTGCCATGCATCCTCTCACTGGATCCCAGGGAGAAGAGCTCAGCACCTCCCTCTCTACATCCCCTCCTCAGGGAGCTGCAGGGGGCCATGAGGTCACCACTCAGCCTCCTTTTCTCCAAACTAGACAAACCCAGAGTCCTTAGCTGCTCCTCATAGGACATGCCTTCCAGCCCTAGCACCAGCTTGGTTCTGCTCCTCTGGATGAGTTCATGTACCTGGGATGATAGAGGCATGGTGGGTGGAGTCTCTTTAGGAAGGACAGGAGGGTGATTTGCCCTTTATGTGAGGGAACAGTGGGATGCATGGAGCTCACCTGAGGATGGGTGAGTAGCCAACTGAGAGCCTATGGGTAAGGATTAAAGAGCATACCAGTATGGGTGACATTGTAGTGGGTGTCTGCTATAGACTGCCTGACCAGGAAGAAACAAGTGTATGAGGCCTTCTGCAGACAGCTAGAAGCAGCCTCGTGTTTGTGTGACCTGATCCTCATGTGGAACTTCAGCCACCTCTGGGTGCTGGAGGGATGGCATGATAGGGCATGAGCAGTCAGGAAGGTTCCTGGGTAGCATCAGTGATCAATGCACTGGTAAACAGCTGTGTAGCCCAGGGGTCAGAACTGGCTCCAGTTCTGATCAGCACCTTCATTAATGATCTTGATGATGGGGCAGAGTCTGCAGATGACACAAAGCAATGTGCCCTGAGAACAAAGAAGGCTAATGCTGTACTGGGAGGAGGTGTTGTCAACAGATCAATGGAGGTGATCGTTCATCTTTGCTTATTACTGGCAAGGCCACAGCTGCAGTCCTGTGTCCATTTCTGGGCTCCCCAGTAAAAGAGATGAAGCTACTGAAGTAGGTTAGTAAGATGACCAGTGGGCTGGAGCATCTCAGCCTGTGAGCAAAGGCTGAGAGAGCTGGGACTGTTCAGCCTGGTAAAGGCAGCTGGAATCTCATCAGTGTTTACAAATATCAGAAGGGAGAAGAGTGAGGCAGTGGTGTCCTATGACTGAACAGGAACCAATGGACACAAATTGATACATGTGAGTTTCCCTTTGAACAGAAGGCAAAGCCTTTTTCCACTGTGAGGGTGACTGGAATGTGTTGTCCAGAGGGGTTGTGGAGTGTCTGTCCCTGGAGACACTGAAAAGTTGTCTGGATGTGGTACTGGGCAACTGACTTTAGGTGTCCCTAGTTGAGCTGAAGGATTGGACCAGATGACCTCTAGAGGTCCCTTTTGACTTTAATCACTTTGAGTCCCAGACCTGGGATATCCCAATGAGCTATTCAGTCCTGGATTAACCTCAGTTTCTTAATGATGTGTTTGCAACACTGTGCAGCCTGAAATAGGTGGTCTGACCTTCTAGGTAGATAGGCAAGATATTAAAAATGTTCTGGGAGCAAGGGCTTTGTGGCAAGCAGGAGAGTTTTAATACATCCCAACATATGTTTACAGAGCTGGATGGATTCTGCAGATGCTGTTAGGGTTCAATGTGCCTGGCACCCTCAGGCAGGTGGTATCTGGGTGGGCCTGTGAAAAACCCTTGTGTCTTTTTTGCTTGGGCAATCACCATTGTATCACCATCTCTCCTTTCTGCTTTTGGTCCTTGAGCATGCCATATAGCATCCTGGATGTGAGGGAGGATAGGTGGGCCAGGTCATTTACAGCAAAAGGACTTCTGCTTCAACTTCACACTCCAGTAAGCAGGTTTGTAAAGGCAGGCCAGTGAGAATACAGCCATGGAGGATAATGACTGTGTGTTGTTTATGGCCTTAATGCAAAAACATGAGTGCAGGAAAAAAGAGTATGGTGACCTAATCTGACTGAAAAGCTTGTGAATTGCTCCATCTGAATGTTCCAACTAAGACTGGTAAACTTGTCTGCAAAGGCCCAGATGACAGTCAGCTGTGACTGGCTTCTGTGTCTCAGCAGAATGGTTTTTTTCCACTTCAGCTAGAATCCAGATGGCATGGACTCCCACTGCTGTCTGGTTTGGCTGTTGGGCCTCCTGATGTCCCCTTGAATCCTCACTGAAATGTAGCTGTTCTCCAAATCTCTGCTTAGATTATGGGTTGGTCACAAGGACATGGAGGAGACAAGTTTGTGCCCTTCAGGTGGTCATGGATCTGTTGGTGAACCGACTGGGGTTGAACTGGATGTTGGTCTAGTTTCTGAGAGTTCAGAAAAGTAATATTTGATGCAGGATTGCTTAAAATCTTCCTCTGGATCAGTTTATCACATGGAGATCCTCCTGGCTTTGCTGCAGGCTTGCTCTCTGAGCAGAGTGTGCTTGACTCCACTGGGGCACAAAACAGCCTCTAGTTGTGTTGCACCTCAAGCTGCTCTTCACATCCAACCATTAAAGCTGCAAGTCCACTTGGTTAATACTCCATCGTGCCTTTGCTCCATGGGAGGTTCAGGTTTGCCTTAATGATATTACCTGTTTGTTTGTGAGGAAGTGATTTCACCTTCCTCTTCTATGTAAGTCATTAATGAAAAACATGTCCCTGTCCTCGTGAAATTCTTAACTGAGTAGTGAGAGGGATCTTTGACAAAACTCCTTCTCTTTTGTCAAATGCCTTGGAGCATTGTCTGGCAAACATAATGGACCCTTCTGGGTTAGGACACTGACAGTTGGCAACACTACCCATGACCTTCTACATTAGTAAGAATCCTCAAGTGACTTGTCCAGTGGTGTGAGGGGAGAAGAGTGAAGTGTGTATCCATTTAGTGCCTCCAAGTGGTATGACTTGTAATTGGTGACTATTGCTATTTTAAAATACAGTAAGTAGTAAGTGGCAAAACCACTTGTAGGTTAAGCAGAAGTTGGGCAATTTAATGAATTAACTCCTTTAAAACTCAGATCAGCATTGGGCTGCCAGTCCCTGGGGCAGATCAGCTAAAGTCTGACCAAATGAGAAAACCCTGGGTCTGAAGGTATATTTTAGTAGAAATTTTTCTGTAGGTTCCTTAAGTCAGGACATAGGTGATAGAAGTTCTTTCTAGAGGATAATCCAATGACTTCGTTCCCTGTGACTGTCTAAATAAATAAATAAATAAATATATTTAAAGCCTAGCATTTCTTTATGGATGTGCCAAATACAGGTAAATTGAGACCTTATTTTCAAATGAGTCTGCATGTACATTCTAACAGAGGAAATGCTTGTGCCTTACCTTGAAAGATTTATGGTTTGCTGTGTAGTATCCGTGGAGAATGTGCTCTGTCCATTCTCACTTGCTGTTTGGCATACAGGAGAGAACCTATCACCATTTCCTTTCCTCTTAGTTGCTCTCTTGAATTACTTTGCTGACTGATGAGTTTTGCTCTTTGTCTGGTTTTATATTTTCTTCCTTAGATTTCTGTGCTTTCACCAAAGGCCTAATGTGAGTCAGATGCCACCCCTGAGGGCTTTGTTCCATCTTCTGATCCCCACTGAATATATTTAAGGTCTTGGAAGTGACAACATGCCCTAATCTTTCAAAGATCTTATCACATAGGAGCTCACATTCCTGCAAGTAGGCTCCTAGCCATGAAGTAGCAGTCATGCTGAGGCTTGTTCAGTCAAGCCAAATGGTTTTGATGTCATTAGCCTTGAATATTCCTGGTGTACTTTATTCAGGAACCAGCTGGTTAAAAGGTCATAGATAAAGTGTCTGCTTTTGTCCTCCTTTTCTTCAGATCTTGCTAATTGTTCTGAGACACTGAGCCCTCCTCTTTAGGGAATCCTACTCAACAACGCACTCAGCACCAGGACCATCTCTTTCATCACTACTGTTCAGCCCCCAGACCACTCTTGATGCCACTTTCTCTCTCTTGCCTTGACTGTTCACTTTCATTACCTATGGTGATGCCAATCACAAAAAAACACCTTGAAGAAATCCTCCCATCAAAGATAGCATGGGAATTCCTAAGAGAGAACCTAGTATGTATTCCCCTGGAATCTTCTCTGCAGCTCCTGGAGGGATGATGTTTTGTCTCACCTGGACTATTTTGCATGGATTCTGTCTGGGTCTAATATTGCTAAGAAAGAAACACTTGGCTGATAATGACCTTCAGTTTTTCAAACTGGACAGGTACAGATGTTAGAGACAGTATCAGACCTCTCCTCTTCTGTTTTGTGCCTCCAACTTTCACATCATCTGGGATGTGATTTCCGTGTCATCTTGGAAGCTTGTTATACCTTCTGCTTGGTCTTGGATATGAATGCTCTAGGTATCCAGATAAGTTTGCCTCCCTGCTTCTTCCTGTCTTTTGTAGGGATCCTTCTCGCATTCATTCCTTGACTGGAGAGTAATGCTTTCTAATCCAGAAGATCTGTGTCCCTGTGGCTCCTAAAGCCTGGTTCATAGAAAGAGTGGTGCTGCAGCAGCTGCTCTCCTATACTCAAGCAGAAGACTGGGTTGGTGCCAGATCTTAGGCTTCTGCAAGATGAACTTCTGCATGTACAGTTTCAAGTTCTGGATTGTGACTGTACTCATTGTCTTTCCCAGAAGTTCTAGGGGAATGGTTCAAATTTCTCAAATGGTAGTAGGATGCTTACTTTGTCTCCAGTGTATGGATGTCTTGGATGTTATTCTTTCTCCATGTCTCAACAAACATTTGCCCAGGTTCTGGTGGTTACCACAATGCGTCTTCACTGCAGAGGAACCTGGTTCCTTTACCTTAGTGCTGGATTTGTGAAAGTATTTGCTACAGGGCAACATTGTGAAGCTTTCAGTCTTTTCCTTAGCTTGTGAACATGAGACAGCAGAACCTCATCCCCACTCTGTCCTTCGAATTTATCATCATCATCAGTTCTGTGTCTTCCACTTGGCTTCAGTCTGTCACATGATGGCACAACAACCTGCCACTGCAGAACTTCTTCTCTTGGAGATCTGTGGCAATGTGTACAGTTGTGATGAGACATTTTCTTCCTATTTAAATGCTCTGCTCTGGATGCTTGTGGCCACCTTTAGTCTAGATTCTTGTTCGTCCTTATCTAGGAAGTTGGCTTGCTTTGTGCCTATTGCCCTTCCTAGAAGAGCAGGGAAAGATTTAGGTCCTTGCATTGGACATCCCCATGTGCTCTTTTCTTCAAAGACCAGGTCTCTGTGGAAACCCTCCAGATTCCTTCCATGGTGGTTGACAGAGCCATTTTTTCCTAGCCTTTTAATATTTTTCCTAAGGCTTTATGCTTCTAGAATAGAAGCTACAACTAAAGACTGTAGTGCCAGGGGACCCCTCTTGTTTTTATTCTCATGCACCCAGGCCTTGTAGGAAGACCTGCTTGCTCCAAGAAGATCCTGAAATGTCACTGTTGGCACACAGTAACAGTCCATATGGATATCAGTTGCATAGAGATCCACTCTGAAGTTGCCAGAGTGGAACAAGAGAGCACTTGTAACACCCATCAGGCAGCTTGGGCAGCAGCCTTCTATCGTGCAGGCCTCTGACATCCTTCTTGCATTCATGCTGTGCTGGCCTTGAAACATCCAGAGTTGAATGCAGTCTTTGGTAGGGCATCAGTGTGGTCCTTTGTTTGCACGGTAGGATTCTCATCCTCTGCCAGCAGTCTCGTGGCAGGGCTCACTGCTGGGAGTCACCATCTATAAGAATGTACATGTGGACTCATTAGAAGAAAGAGAACTTTCTTACCAGTGATCAGTGTTTATATCATATGTAGTCCACATGTACATTCCTGTCCCATCTGCTTTTCCCTTCTCTCTTAATTCTTTTTCAGATGCAATGCTGTTGAGAGAGACTGAAATGGGGGTAGATGCACTCTCTTGTATGTCACACATGAAGCAGGAAAAGAAGGAGAAGCAAGAGTACAGGCTCTACAGATACTGCAAAAGGAAAACCTTGCAGTATCACATGGCAGGCAGGGCTATGCCTGCTGTTAGAGTGTACGTGTAGACTACCTGTATCATACATTGGGTGCTGGTAAGTTTTGGTTTGTTCTTTTTCCACTTGATCAGGGAGATAGGATGGATCATCATTTGGGGACTGCAGGCTGATCTGTTGGTTTTCCATGATCGTGAATGAGTTGAGGTGTGTAGCATTTGTGTATGCCTACAAATTGCTGGGCTCTCTGCAGTTATGAACACTTCTCTCTGCATCATTGCTTAAGTGTTACATGCAGAGTTCTGAGATTAACTCAAGTTATTTCCTGTGATTATTAACTATTTATTTTGCTTCAATTTGCCATTAACTTTTAAACAGCTTTTTCTTCCAGTTTCTCCTCCTAAATAGCAAAATGCATTTTTTGCACAACTGACTGATATTTCGTACTGTATGATTTATTCCAGCCCTCTAGCTCATATGTAGAATTTTCAACAACTAAAGCAGTTATTCTACTGTGGACTTGGACCTGCACCAGGATTTGAATGGTGTCTCCTTGTGTGTTCCCCAGACGTTATCATTATGTGGTTCCAAACACTTATTAATAAATGCTGGTGGTTCTGATAGATAAGTTTTATGAAACCAAGATAATTTAGAGGTTGGTCTATTAGGCTGAAGTATTGTCTCTCCTGTTCAGACCCAAAAACTGAGGACTTCTCTGAGAGGAGAAAATGTCTCTATGAACCTGGTCTACCAGCTGAGTTCTTGGTCCACACTTGCAGCAGAGCTGGCTTTACCATGTATTAATATTAAAGAAAATGTGCCACTTTGATTTTCTTCATGCTGGTTGAACAGTGGTAAAACTCAGGGCTGTCTGTATGTCACTGGAGGTTGGCTACATTAGAAAACAGTGTTACTGTCCTTCATCGTGGCTGTTGCAAGTTTAGCTGGGCTTCCCATCTCACTGTATTGCATGGCCAAAACATTGAAAAGATCCTGATAGGTATAAACCAGCTAAATACATTTCTGATACCTCTGGGGTCTCCTGGCTGTTTTCTTCAATGCAATATGCATGACCACAAAGTACTCTTGATAATCTGAGGTGGAATCAGATGTAACGGGAGAGGGCAGAACAGAAATGTTTGGCATAATCTGTTATTTTTCAAAGGTTCTGTTTATTTTGTTTTGACCCAAAAAGCCATTTTAATTTCTTTGAGTCGTAAATGCTGAGCTAAACTTCCTTGCTCCATCGTGCCTTCTCCCTCCATATCCTTTGTCCTTTCCCTTTGACACTAGGAAAGGTCAAATCCAGACTGCTTAAGCAAGGACTCTAATTAGCCAGAGAAACCTCTCAGAAAACCATGGCTTCAGAAGTAAAATATAACCAGTCACCAGAACAAAGCTCAGTGTAAATATTTGGTTTACAAATATATATATGTATATATCTGTGATTCAGTGTAGGAAGACCTCTGAGATTTCAGAAGAAAATTGGTAAAGATGATAGCAGTAGGACCTTTATGAAATGCAGTCCTTCTAATGAGTTGAAGAAGGTCATCAAACTGAAGACAGGAAGAGGTAACATGTAGTCAGAGGAGCAGGCTCAGTAAGGGACAACTCGGTGAGGTGAGTTTTCTGTGACCCCCAAATGATAGCTGGCAGACTAGCCTGCTTTAAAAGAAGAAATGATGTAACAGAAAAATCATTGACCTGACAGTGAGAGAATGAAGAGCCTCGTTTTCTCTCCATTTTTCACGTGCTTCTCACATAACTTAAGGGATGATACCATAAATACCAAAGTCTGCAACAAATAAAAGGAATGGGTGTGTCTGTAACTGGTAGCTTCTTATTTTTCATCTTTGTTCCCGTATATGCTTGTACTTGATCAAACCATCTGCCTTGTTGAAAAGCAATTGCTACAGTCTTGGGCTCAGTTGCAGCTGGTGTGTAGGCTCTAAAGCACTGTAAGAAAAAAATTTGTATTTGTGAACTTTAATCTTGGAGAACACGACACAGGTTGTCAGCAAGATGGCTCGAGCTCTCTCGCCCGCTGTGGTTTTGCTGCAGCTGATAGATAATGAGATGAAAACCTCTTTCTGCCTGTCAGTGGCAAAGCCACTTCTGAACCAGTTGCTGAAGCATTCCAGTGGTGTCATTCTGTGTTCTGCCTCTCCCTTCAGCAAATGTGTGTGTGGTGAAGGTGGATGGGACTCCTTATCTGTGTAAAGCCGATGAGGTTGGAGAAATATGTGTCAATTCAGGTGCAACTGGGATGGCGTATTTCGGCCTCCTCGGAATCACCAAGAATGTGTTTGAGGTTTGTATTTCTCTTTCTAATGTGAAGTTCCATTGTTACGTTTCTAGTATTTCGTTTTGCAAATAAGTTCCTATGTTCTTTAAAATTCCTTTTTAAATTTTACTACAAAGAGCCCTGCCCAAATACATTTTGCTTCATTCTGTCTCAGAACTCAAAAGTCCGTCTCTTAACCAAAAATACAAAGTACCATCAGCTGCCTCTGTCTTCTGCAAACCAGTGTTCTGCCTGTGTTAGCATTTAAATTCATTTTAGCTCTGCACTAACACAGCAATCTTGTGTACAGTTACATGATGACATTTCAAGTTTATTGGTGCCCAGTTCAGGATACAGAGCTACTAGTTAGTCTGATATTTGTGAGCTGCTTCATACAATCAAAATGCATTTGTTAAGATATAATAAATTATTTAGAAAAGCTTCCTTTGTGTACTGCAAACAGTATGTGCTTTTCAAAATGAACGTCAGTGTTGATTTGCTGTAAATGCTTAGAACACTAGACAGTTTGCTGTGGGATGTATGAAATTATGTATGAAATAAGAAGAGATAGTAAGGGTGGTAATGTAACAGTCATAAGCTTTGTAGTTAAAGTAAAGCAAAACCCATATTTCTGCCCCGATTTTTCCTTGCCCCAATTTAATGTTTTCCCTTTTCTGGCAAGAAAAAAAAAAAAAGGAGTGCAAGTCCTTCAGGAGTCACACACACAGTGGTGTTACACCGGGCAGTGGTTTGAAGTCTGGAGTTCTAACAGAGATGAAAAGAACTCCTGACCATAGTTGACTCTTTCCAGTCAGCTTGGCTTTCAGACTTTTCCTTAGCTGGTGAGAGAGCCAGGGGGAAACCTGATGGGATGGAGGAGCTGAGGGAAGGAAAGCTGCTGAGCAGATGGGAGGACCTTCCTGATGAGCTTAACGCTTTTGCTCTGGTTCCTTGTTGTGAGCAGTCCCATAATGACAGCAAATGTCACCTTCTCTGTGAGCCTGATTTAAAAAGTGGTGTGAGCCCTTGTTACAGAGCTGAGAAAGAAGTAAAGAAAGAAGGCTAACACACAATTAAGAATTGGTGGGTTCTTCATTTCTCAAAAATCTATTGTTGATAATTGACATGATGCCAGCCGTTGTTGCTGGGTGGTTTTTTCAGCTGAGCTGCCGCAGAGGCCGCGTTTTAACTTTTCTCCTCAGGACTGTGAGTGTCTGAATCCTTTCATGTTCTTTCAGGCCATTCCAGTGACAGCAGCCGGGGTGCCTGTTTCAGACCAGCCCTTTACAAGGACAGGATTGCTTGGCTTTGTGGGTCCTGTAAGTGTGGAGGAGCCTTCTGGGGCCCTGTTTGTCCTGACTCCCAACTCTTCGGTGGTGTCCCCGCATTCAGCAGAATTCTCTGCCGGTGTAGTGACCTCAGTATTGTTGGCTTTAGTATCTCTGGGAGTCTGGAGGTTTTTCCCATCTTATTTCTAATCCGGCCTTCTTTCCAGGACTATCTGGTGTTTGTGGTAGGAAAACTGGATGGCCTAATGACCGTGAGTGGCCGGAGGCACAACGCAGATGATGTGGTGGCCACCGCCTTGGCGGTCGAACCCATGAAGTTTGTCTATCGGGGAAGGTGAGTGTATTAAAAACTTCACCTCTGCTGATTGGGCCCTGATGCTCCTTTTTTCACCTACAAACAATAACAAGTAACACAGCATACACAGGAGCTCTGCATGTCAATTTTTGCATGTGTATTTTGAAGGAAAAGTGGCACTAGGTTATGTTATGCCAGATAAGAACTTGGCTGTCCCTGCTAACCTGGAAGACAAATATTGACACCCTGCTTTATGCATAATAGATGTAAAATTACTTTTATGTAGTGTAAACCTAGATCCTTAAGTGTCTGTTAAAACTTTCAAAGCTTCTCTTGAGACAGCCAAATGAAGCTTGTGCTCCAAATCTAAAACATAACTCCCATTTTTCCCCCTGAGCCTTTAGTGCAGAGTGGCCTAGGGAAGATCTTTGCAGCATGTTTTAAAACAAACTAGGAGCATTGAGGCTGCTGAAGGACCTTCAAAGATAATGTGTTGTATCACCAGCCATAACTGCTCTTCAGTGGTGAATGGCTCAGTGTCTGGATGGAGATTGGTGACACATGCTCTCCCTCAGGGGTCTGTATTAAGACCAGTTCTGTTTATATCTTCATCAGTGACATAAACAGTTTGCAGGTGTCACCAGGCTTAGTGGTGGTGGTTGACAGGCCTGAGGGGTGGGATGCCATTCAGAGGGACCTGGACAAGCTTGAGAAGTAGGCCCATGTGAACATCATGAGGTTCAGCAAGGCCAAGGGCAAGGTCCTTCACCTGGCTTAGAGCAATCCCAGTATCAATAGCCCAGCAACCCCCAGTATCAATACAGGTTGTGGGGTGAAGGGATTGAGAGCAGACCTGCAGAGAAGGACTTGGGGGTACTGATGGAAGAAAAACGACATGAGCCAGCAGTTTTGCTCTCAGCACTAAAGAGCCAACTGTGTCCTGGGCTGCATCAAAGAAGTGTGGCCAGTAGGTCAAGGGAGGGGATTCTCCCCCTCTACCCTGTCTCTTGTGAGACCCCATCTAGAGTACCATGTCCAGTTCTGGGGACCCCAACACAAGAAGGACATGGACTTGCTGGTGCAGGTCCAGAGGAGGTCACAAAAATGATCAGAGGGCTGGAGCAGCTCTGCTAAGAAGACAGGCTGAGAGAGTTGGGGCTATTCAGCCTGGAGGAGAGAAGGCTCCAGACCTTATTGTGGCCTTTCAATACTTAACAGGTGCTTAGAAGAAAGATGGGGACAGAGTTGTTAGCAGGTCCTGTGACAGGACAAGGGGTGATAGTTTTAAACTAAAAGAGAGGGGATTCAGACTTAGATACAGGGAAGACATTTTTTACAATGAGAGGGTGGTCAAACACTGGCCCAGATTGCCCAAAGAGGTGGTAGATGCCACACCCCTGAAAACATTCAAGGCCAGGTTGGACGGGCTCTAAGCAACCTGATCTAGCTGAAGGTGTCCCTGCTCACTGAAGGGGGCTTGGACTAAATTACTTCTTAAGGGCTCCTTCCGACCCAAACCACTCTTGAAAGTCAAGCCTACCTCAGTTTTTTATCACTTGTACAATTCACATAATCGTAGTGAAGGTTGAGGCCTTCTTCATATTTTATTGTAGGAGATGCAAGCCTACAACTAATTTCATTCCAAGGGGGAGAATTTTTCAGTGCAAGCACTAGAGAGGCTGGTCTGTAACTTGGCACAGCTGTCTTTCAGGAGGGACTTCGTGTGTAGGTGCAGCAAGTTCACATGCATGGTGGAGTTCTGTAGGCAAGGTTTGCCCATCCCCTGCACGTCTGGAACCTGCCTGTGCTCAGCCTGTGCTGCCTTGGAGACTGCAAGTCCACCTGACCCCAGCAGGAATGAGTTAAAACAATGAAACTTTGTTTGTTCTAAATTTGTCATTTCTTTTGTGATGATCCGGCCCGAATGATGCTTGTGTGTGTTGGGACAGTGCCATTACAGGTTGCAGTCGTTTCCACATGAAAATAAGCCATGCTGTGTGCATCATATGTTGCATCCTGTCATTCTTCTGTCCTTTGTGTTTTAGGATAGCAGTGTTTTCTGTCACCGTGTTGCATGATGATCGAATAGTGCTTGTGGCAGAGCAGCGCCCTGATGCGTCAGAGGAGGATAGTTTTCAGTGGATGAGCAGGGTTCTACAGGTAGTCAGTCTGTCCTTTCTCTCTTTCCAGGTGAATAAGGCTGATGTATGAAATGGAAATCTTAGAGCATCTTTTTATTTTTTTCCATAAAAGCCTAGCAGTGTAACTACAGAGAGTTGCAATGAGCTGACTTCTGAGTGTATTTCAGCGTTTGACAGTTAAGAGAGTTCTGTACCAAGCCTTTCCTTCAGAATGTTTTTAAAGATCATACTGCTAGGATTCTTAAAGTCCTAAGGATGATAGTTTTTGTGTGTTTTAATTCTACATATATCTGCTGATTTCATACTGGCTGAGAAGTCTGAAAATGTTTAAGGGTATTCTTAGTGCCAGAACAGACCCTGAAATCTTTTTATGCCACAAACATCATTATTCTAGATCTCCACCAGTAAGCATTAAAAACTTGTTCCCTTGATTATTATGTTATGGGAGGGCAGGAGGGAGGGGATTTCCATTTCAGGATTTCAGAATTAATCACTTCTGAGGAAATAAAAAGTGAGAGAGCAATTATGGAAGAAGATTCAGGGACAACTGAAGGGAAGACTAGAGAGAGCAGCTTAAGGGAAGATGCCTCTTAAGAGTAAAGCAGTTGTGTAATAATAGTTTCTAATTTCAGCTTTGTAATCCTTCTGGAGGGAATATGTGACTGTTTTTTTTCATGGGAGGAAATATTTTTTTTCTTTCTCTTTTTAAGAGTGTCATAGCTAAAACAGACACTCAGGTTTTAGGCAGCAAGATGTTTCCTTCCCTATTCTTGTGGTTTTATGTTCTACTGCGCTTTTGTGATTGTGCCATACGTGCTAAATTTGCTGTGGTATAATTTTGGCTTTCTAAAATCTCTGCACTTTTTGCCCACTTTTAAGAGACTTTCCTAATCCCTGATGTGCAGGTGGCATCCTCTTGATAGAGTGCACAAGCAAAGTCCTGGGTCTGCTCCTGCTCCCATTGAAGTCATGGCACAACTTCTATGAGTTCAGTGAGTGCAGAATTGGACCCTTTATTAGCAAATTGTGGTGCAAGTAAAAGTTTTAATGTTATTAAATGACTTGAATTCATATTCTTGCTGCAGCTATGACCTAGTTACTAACGTGGAGTGTATTTTTCTCTTTCTATCAAGGCAATTGATAGCATTCACCAGGTGGGCGTCTACTGTCTTGCTTTGGTGCCAGCCAACACTTTGCCAAAGGCTTCACTCGGGGGAATCCACATTTCAGAAACCAAGCAGCGCTTCCTAGAGGGTGCTCTGCACCCTTGCAATGTCTTGATGTGTCCTCATACTTGTGTTACTAACCTCCCTAAGCCTAGACAGAAACAACCAGGTGAGTAACCCCGAGCGTGTTCCTTGTTCCCATCTGTCTGTCTCTGAGGGTATGTGTGGAGGATGGGCTGGAGGCAACGTGACAGATTAGGGCTTTAAGCTTGGGTGGCTTTAAGCTGCTTAACTTGGCAGAGCTAGTGCTTGTTGTCAGAGCAGCCCAGAGCCCAGCAAGGGCGTTATGGTCTGCCTGGAATCCCAGGTAGATGCAAGGACCTACAGCAGAGACCCATGGCCTGCTTCTTATGATGTGGCTACAGTATAAATGGCTCCTGTGCTGGCCATCTTGCAAAGGGCAGCCCTCAGACATGATGTAACTCTGCAATAAAACTCAAGTACAGACAGACCTCAATTTGCTGAATCAGTAATGGACTGATTTTTAATGGGCCATACTCACAATGGACTGATTTTTAGTGTCCCATGTTATCCTCTTCTCTCTTTTTCTGTGCATTGTGATCCTTGGTTTTAGCTTTTCATCTTTTCAGTTCCATGTTACGTAGGAGCCTACAGGCTGAATTATACATTATTACTTGCTTCTTGCATCATTTTTCCTCATTTTGCACTGGTTTTCCAAACGCAGATGTTGGTCCTGCTTCAATGATAGTAGGAAACCTTGTTGCTGGAAAGAGGATTGCACAAGCCTCAGGGAGAGATGTTACCCAGTTGGAGGATAATGACCAGGCAAGAAAGGTAACACTGATGTCCTGGTATTACTGAATATTTGAATTGGCTTATTCAGAGTGAGAGCAGTTCTGATGTTCTGCTGAAAGTAAGCATGGTGCATTGCAAGTCAGTCTGAGTGTCTCCTTTTTTTCTGTTGCAGTTCCTGTATTTAGCAGATGTTCTTCAGTGGCGAGCTCAGACAACTCCAGATCATCCCCTCTTTCTTTTGTTGAATTCCAAGGTGAGGTGCACTTCAGGTTGTACCTGAAGATTGAAAATCAGTAAAAGATTGTTTGGATTCTAAGAAAATTCCAGCTAGAAGCCTCCTAAAATGCTTCAGGTTATTTTGATGAAGCAGACAAGAAATGCTATTTAGCAAGCAGCGTAACTTTCCGCAGCTGGAATTTCAGTATGTGTTCTGCTTAAAACACTCCAGTGATTGCATTTCCTGCTGGAACACAACTTCTGTCATGTTAATGCAAGCCACAATTCTGTTTTCATCCTGGAGCAGAAGGGTAGGTGGAAGTCAGAGCTGCAGGATGTTTTAATTAGATAATTTAGAGCCTAAGTAGGGAACCCTTGGGACAGCTTTGGAATCATGTTTTCCAGGAGCACTGCACACCCTTCAGGAGACACTGATACCTTGTCCTCTACTGGGCTCTGCCTCCAAAAAAGAGTGACAGCTACTCAAGACATGAACAAATCCTTCAGTTTTGGAGTACAGGCTCTATGCACTTGCAGTTTCCATACACTTACTTTATTCAAGGGCTGTCTGAGCCCCTAGGACATATGACAAGGCAACAGTCATGGGTCTCAGTAAATACAGCATTTTTTGTTTGAACTGTTTTTGTTTGAGCCTGTGCTCGATAGCTACCCGAGCAGTGCCAGTAACAGCCTCATGACAGCTGAATCTCCCTTGCTCTGTGCTGTGCCACAGACATGGGAGACAGGGAATCTGCTTTTGGAAGGCCCAGCAGCAGTCCTTGGGAAATGCAGGATTTGCCTTTGGGTCTCTCACTGTGCCAGACAGAATGGTTTTAGGACATGGTTCAAAGTTCTGACTTTCCTCGTGAGATTCTGCTTTAGGAAAAGAAACTGCTTTAATATGGTTATTGTTAAAAGCCACAGAATTGGTTTAGTCTTCTCTGAGCATAGAGGCTTTTGAGCAAAGTTTCTAGTATGAAGCAGCCCCTTTCTGGGTCACTTTGTTCAGGCAACTTTCACCTTCACAAGGAGACTCTGCAAAAAGGAGACACAAAACTAAAACACAAAGAAATTACCTGGTGGTGAACATGGGCCTTAAAGAGCTGGGAATAATAAGCTACAGTGCTAAACACGAGTGTGTTCACAGCTCTCCATGAGAAACCCTTCTGTTTTACACCTTTCCATGTCAATGCTTTTGTGACAGCTCGTCTTGGACTTTCAACTGGACACTTGCATAGCAAACATTTGCTGTGATAAACCTTATCTGTTTAGTGAGAGGTGTTCTGGTTTGGTTTGCTGGGCTTTTTGATAGTGGGGGAAGGGGCCCAGGGGTGGCTCCTGTAAGAAGCTGAGAAGCTGCCCCTGCTCCAAACCAGCCAAGGAGCCATTAGAGGAACAATGGATGCAACTCTGCCATTAACATATGGAAGGACTGAGATAAGAGCTGAGCAGAGAAGGACTTGGAGGAGAAGAGCTGTGCTGGAGAAGAAGAGCTGTGCTGGAGAAGAAGAGCTGTGCTGGGGAGGCAGAGCTGTGCTGGTGGTTGGTGAGGAAGAAGGGGAAGAAGGTGCCCAAGCAGCAGTTTCCCTGCAGCCCATGGCGAGATGGCAGCTGTGCCCCTGCACTCGTGGAGGAACGTGGTGGGACATTCCCTGAAGGTGCCAGGAGGGGTGAACTTGGCTACTGGACTTGGATTTTGTGGCCATTGGATTTGCTGCCTGTGGACTCTGATTGCTCAGCTGTGGATGCCCCTGGTCCAGGGGAGTTTGTTCCCAAAGCACCTGGGACTCTGTGAGAAGCCCAGGCTGGAGCAGCTCCAGGCCTGGTGGGAAGGACTCATGGAGGAGAGGTTGGTGGAGGCCTCTGCCATGGGAGGGACCCCGTGGGGAAGCAGGGCAGGACTGTGAGGAATCCTTCTTCCTGAGGAGGAAGGAGCAGCAGGAACCACCAGCCTGTGAACTGACTCTAAACCCCATCCCCATCCCCCTGTGCTGCTGGGGGGAAGGAGGGAGAGAAAGTGGGAACAAAGGGGTTTGGGTGGGAAGAAGGGAGGGGTGGGGTGACATGTGCCAGCCCTGCTCTGGGTGTGTCTGTGTCCTGTGGGTGTTTGGTTAGATTAGTGTGAAATTAAATTATTGTTTTTCCCCAACTTGAGTCTATTTTGCCCAGGCTCTTAATTGGTGAAGAGCCCTCCTTGTCCTTTGTCTCAGCCCAGGAGCTTTGTCCTCCTCATCCCAGAGTGTGTGTGTGGGGAGTTGAGTGAGAGGCCATGGGGCTGTTCCTGTGTTGTTGTGTTGGGCCCAAACCACATCAAGAGGCTTGATTCAGTCTCTGTTCCCTCTGAGGTGGCTGTCCCTACAGTTTTTCTTGAATCTGACTGTTGTCTTGGAAAATCAGATACATCCCAACCTGACAGGCTAAAAGCTAAGAAATTGCTTCCTGGGCTGGATAGCAAAAGGTCTGTCTTGACATCAAAAACTAGACTAAGCCTTTTGGCACCCCCATGCCTTTGTGACTGCCTAAGCAAGCCAAGGATAAAGCTGCTGCTCTGTGAAGACTTCCCAAAGGCACAGTTGTGGGAAATGCACTTCCTACGAGATGGACAGTGGGTGCACTGAAGCAGGAGGAACAGTGTGCATCAGCCACAGCTCAGGCTGCCTCCCTGGCCCTTTCTATGCCAAAGACATCAGCAGAGTTCTCTTTGTGCTTTTAAGAATGCTGATTGCAAAAGCACCTGGGGGTTTGGCTGTGCATGGTAGGGCAAAGCTGATGCAGTGCTTCACTTGCTGCTAAAATGGTTATTTTACTACTACTGCTGTGTTTACTCCCTTGTGAGATGTTCTTCTTTTTGTGGTAACAAATATATTTAGAAGCTCCTTTGTTGCCTGGTGTTTGAAATAATGTATTTAAAAATCCATAGCATTCTAAAAGTTCCCAGTATCAGCAGCATCATCTTCAGAACACCGTGACAGTCTTTAAAAGTGTTTGCTGTCTCATTAAAACAAGGATAATGAAATATGACATCGGCAGCCTGTACTTCTGTTCCATTTCAGACTGTTCCTCTGTTGTTTTGTGCAGGGCACTGTGGCTGGCACTGCCTCGTGTGTACAGCTGCACAAACGAGCAGAGAGGGTGGCAGTGGCACTGCTGGAGAAAGGACGGCTGAATGTTGGTGACCATGTGGCCCTGGTGTACCCGCCTGGTAAGGCAGGACAGTCACAAGAAATGAAACTACTTGCCCAGACGTTGTGTTCAAATATCCATTTAATGTAGTGGTATATGGCAGTGACTTAGTATTTCAAGGAAGAGACTTCTTTTTTGTTGATTATTATTAAGGTGCTTCTCCAAGTGGCAAACTACAGTTAGCAAACATCTGATCTAACTGCTCCAGATGTTCAGGCTGAAGTTTGATTTAAACCACATGAGAGTCATAATTTTCTGCCTCAGAGAGTAGAATAAAACTGCATGTGAACCACTGAAAGCTAGATGAGGGATGTGAGGGTATGAACAGCCTTTCTGCCCTGAGTGTCTGTCTCTGGAAGAGCCATCTGGGCACCATGCTTGCATTACTAGTGTGTATTTACAAGTGTATCTCAGGAAAAAATTATTACCTCATAAAAGTGTATTTTAGAGTCATCATCTTCATAACTTAAAATACTTAGTTGGAGGGTTTTTTTGTTACTTTATGCTACTTGTCCATGAAAATATATCTCTACACATTTAAAGTCTGTAGAGTTTGAATGCGTTGTGCTAACTCTCAAATGCAAAATATGTTAATGTTGACCTGGGCATGGCCAAGAACAGCCTGTTGGTTTGATCAGAGTGTATTTTGCTTTTGGTGAAAGAGTTTGGCCTTTTATTCTGATAAAAAATGGCTTTAATTTCACAAATATCCTTTACAGGAGTTGACTTGATAGCAACATTCTATGGCTGCCTGTATGCGGGCTGTGTCCCTATCACCGTTCGCCCACCTCACCCCCAGAACCTTGCTACCACTCTGCCCACTGTCAAAATGATTGTAGAGGTATGTATAAGACATTCCTCTCCTGATGCTCTTGGTGGGTGTAGGATGGTTGATGCTGCCTGATAAATTGCTTTGCTACAGTCCATGTAAAATGAGTTAGGAGAAAATAAATAATCGGTGTCAATAAATACCTTCTCAGAAACTCATTTAAAATGTTCTTTCTATTGTAATTTGTTTTGCCATGTTTCCAAAGTTTTTCTTCATATATTCAACTTATTGGTTATCCCATCTGGATGGATATGAGATGACTTGAGCACTCATTCCCTAGTTTTATCAGTGTTTTTAATGCTGTATCTTTTGCAGGTCAGTAAGTCTGCATGTATCCTGACCACACAAGGGATAATGAAACTGCTCAAGTCCAAGGAAGCTGCAGCAGCTGTAGATACTAAAACATGGCCCACTATTTTGGATACAGGTACAGAGTGTTTGCCCACTAGCCAAAATCTAAATCATGTAAAGACTGATTAATTGAGTGTGTTGTGCCATAACTGCCTAATTGAATGGATGTATCTTGCCTTGCATCAAACTAGCTGTCCAGAAGCTATTGAAAGCATGTGGTGTTAATGCTGTAAAGATACATTTCTGTCCTGAGCTCTTTTTCCAAAACAATAATATGGTGCTCTTCTCTTTTCATTTATTTTAAATAGATGATATGCCTAAAAAGAAGCTGGCTAGTATTTTCAGACCTGCATCTCCAGATATGTTGGCATACTTGGACTTCAGTGTGTCTACTACTGGTATATTAGCAGGAGTAAAGGTAGAGTAACAAGAGATTTTTTGCAAGAGTTTCCCTTGCTCCCCTAGATAGAGGCAAATTCCACATTCTCCTGCCAGAGAAGAAATACAAAAATACAAGTGGGCCACCTGGGCATTCAGAAAGCCTGTTTTTAAGTCTGCATGACACCCAAATTTCTCGATGCACTTTTTGGAAGCATTCAGGCTTACTGGCTCTGTGTGAGGAATCCCTGAGGGAACAAAAGGGAGAGGTTTTTTGGTAAAGGTCCTGAATTGTTTTCTTCTGTGATTCATCACAGAGATGTCAGGCATCATTTGGCATCATTCACTGTCATGACAGGTGTGATTTGCCCCTAGCATGAGAAAGTACCTGTAAAATTTTGGGCTCATATCCCTTTAATGTTTAAAAGGTGCTTAAAAAAATTCAAACCGCTACGTGTTGCCACATCTTCTACAATAAACATTCCCATCAGTTCCTGCATGTGGTACCCTTTCTTTGAAAAGCCCCTGAGAGCTCCTCTTTTCCTCTTCCAGATGTCACATGCAGCTGCAAGTGCCTTATGTCGCTCCATCAAGCTCCAGTGCGAGCTCTACCCCTCGCGCCAGATCGCCATCTGCCTTGACCCCTACTGTGGCTTGGGCTTTGCACTCTGGTGCTTGTGCAGGTAGGTTGGTGGGCCCGTGGGCTTTGTCCTGTGTTCCCAGCCTTCCCTGGAATCCAGGGGAACACCAGTGGATGAAACTCTCAGAGCAACCCAAATTAACCTGTTAATACTTATTTCATAAAATATGTTTTGTGGTAACAAAAGTCATGAAGGTAAGTCAGCTAGTTGAGGACCTAGTGTTTTGCAAGTAGAATTAGATACCAAATCCAAGAAAAAAGAACTTCACTGTTTATTTTACATTCATTAAATCTTTTTGAAAGCCTTTTGAGGTGAAATAATCTTTTTTCAAGCTCCTTAAGGTGTTGGCTGAGGGATTGGTATGCACTAAGAAATACTGCTGAAGGAAGCAATTAAAAATTTCTTAAAATGAATGAGACCTGACTGGATTCAGTCAGGTGACTGCTGCCATGCAGCACGTTTGGTGAAGCTGCAACATTTTTCTCTTCTTTGCCATTTAAAATATTCCATACACTTTAACTAATCCAGAGATTTAATAGTGTTTTAGATACTTCGTTTTGAAAAATGCAGCAACTCAGTATGAAAGGTTATTTTGTAAAAAGATCAAGTTAGTTTTGCTCTAGTTAATCTATTCCTTCCCTCTCCAGTTTCTCCAACTGGAAAGGAAGGAGAGCAGAACATCTTCTGGTGATTTGTATTAACAATAAAGTGAGGCAGAATGGAGGGAGAAGAATCCTTAGTGATGGAAGAGTTAAAAACTAAATGGACTTTCTGTGCTCTCTGGGGAGAAGATAAGCTGAAGTTCAGATAGAAACCAAGCTCTCAGTTTTCATGTATTTGCTTCTTTTTCACTTGATGCAACTTTTGGCTTTTTTATGCTTGCTTGAAGTTTTCAGGTTTCTTTTTCTTCCTCTCCCTAGTGTATATTCAGGTCATCAGTCTATTCTGGTCCCTCCTCTGGAGCTGGAGAGCAACGTGTCCTTGTGGCTGTCTGCTGTCAGCCAGTACAAAGTGCGTGTCACCTTCTGCTCTTACTCGGTGATGGAGATGTGCACCAAAGGCCTGGGAACACAGACTGATGTTCTCCGGGTGAGTGGACTTCATGTCTCAACATACTGACATACAGATACATGTATCTCCCTAAACGTGTCATTTTGGCTTGCAGAAGATGAGCCATAAGTGCTTCTTTGAAAGCCTTTCCTTATGACTTTCTTTTTGGGAAGTGTTGAGCTCACTGGACGTGTCAGCTCTCGTGCTTCTGGGGGGGAATGAAAAATGTTCTGTGTTTTCAGCCTTACTTATTTGTCCCACCTCTGTGCTGCTGGGTATTTCTGAGATTTTGTGCAAAATACTTACCAAGCCTATCAACTTCTTACTGTCTGAAATGAAAAAAACAAACAAATGCACACAGAGAAAAAACACCCAAAAACCCACCAAACCCTAAAACCAAAAAAACCACTTTCCCCCCGAAAGAAACAAATCAAAAAGCCCCCCAGAGCCTTCCTAGTCTCTCCTGCTTTTTAGATCTCTTGACACCAAAAGTAATGGATCCTAAAATGGACATAATCTTCCTGACAGCAGCAGACACACACTAATACATCCATTTATTTTTGAGGGAAATCTCTTCAACTGCAACTTCGTGTTCTTGAAGAGGTGCCTCTGTTGCAATGGTCGGAGAGTTCCCACGGCTGCAGTAACTAAGCTGCTCAGGAGTTCCCCTGGGAATGTCTAGCAGCTTGTTGGACACAAGAAAGCAGCTATGTTGTCCTTATTCTCAGTATAGACAAAAAAACTCAGTCCCTCAGTTTTCCTGGCCCTCCCTGCAGGAACCCTGGCCCACAGCCCAGCTGCAGCAGGTTCACATGCAGGCTGCTGGGAGCTGCCCATGCCTTGGGCATTGCCTGCCTGCCAGCTGCACAGCACTGGGAGTAACTGGGTCTCTTGTGAGCCCAGTCCTGTGACACAGGGACATTTTGTGGTCTTTTCAGCTCAGCACGATGAGAGGCTGTTGATGCAGGTACACGATGTGAGTAGTTTGTATCTTGTGCATCAAACCCTGCCACAAAGCCTCTTGGAACAATTTTAGAGGGTTGTCCTGGGTAGATGGAGCCACACTGAGTGCACTCCATGTCTGTATTGTTGAACCAGCCCACACCAGTTGTTACAATGCTTTTCAGGTCCATCTGTTCTGCAAATCCAAATGGTTTATTTCTGGAGTTGTTGACTTCAACCTTAAAAGGTTCTTGTTTTTCTTCTCCCAACCTCCCAGATGAAAGGAGTCAACCTGTCCTGCGTGCGAACGTGCATGGTGGTTGCAGAGGAGAGGCCAAGGATTGCATTAACACAGTCTTTCTCTAAGTTATTCAAAGACCTGGGCCTCTCTGCTCGTGCAGTGAGCACCACCTTTGGGTGCAGGGTCAACGTAGCAATCTGCTTACAGGTGAGATTAAACTGCTTATTCCTTATGGGCAGAATCTCTGGGAACTTTGTAGGAAATCATGTTCAGTGGTGTGTAAATTTTTTCCCTAATGAGCTAGAGCTCCATTGCTTGCTTGTTTCATCACCAAGTTGAATAAGCCTTTGAAGGTATGGATTGTGGTAATTTCACTTTCTGTACTCATTGACCAATTGATTCACCTTTCTAATACAGAGGATCAGTATTAAGAGGTTTATTTTCTTCCTACTATGCAGGAGCAGTATTAAATAATAAATACTTGAAGCTGTGCTGTTTCAGGTTTTGTGTGAGTCAGATTTTGTCTGTCTGAAAAACAGCCTTTCTAGATGTGGAGTTAAATGGAAGAGTTCCTCAAATAAGACCCAGGAAAACTGACAAGATTGGCAGGGTTTTTTTACTTTTAGAGATCCCCAGTGAGTATTACCAGCATACAAGACTGCTTGTCTCACCTCATGTGAGAGCTGGACTTTTTTTTATTAAAGGTATAAAAATTGAAGCTTTGAGGGGGAGAATGTGCCCATAAATCCACAGCCCTGCTTCACAGGCTGGAGATAATGACATGCTGTGGGCTAGGCCTGCCTTTCATGCCTCAGTATTCAGTTGTTTATGATACCGTATGTGGAATTTAACCATAGTAAATGTAACTTCTCTTAATGAGATATTTGTTCTCTAGTTAGGAGAGGAAAAAAAAAAAGTATTTCTCAACTTACCTGAAAATCAGGTATTAAGTATGGTCTAAAAATGGGCAAACACCCAGGGTTTTGGAGGATACTTGAGTTAAAAGATAAACTGCTCGAGTTTCAGCTGGGGGCAGTATGTAGCTTTGTATCTGGGGAATTCCAGAGGTGGCACATGCATTGCATGTGTAATTGTAAATTTTCTTTCCAATTTTATTTGTAGAAATTACACTGAATTAAAAATATTCTATGAAGATTGCTACTGTGCCTTTGCAATTTTGTTTTTCTTGTCTTTTTTTCCCCCTTTCTGGTGCCCACTAGATAAAGGAGAGTCTTTTTTCCTCTCAGACTGTGTTGCCATGTGTAACTATTTTGTCTCACACATTTTGAAGAACAGTTTTTTAACAACCCCTAGATACATATTTATAAAGGTGGAAAACCAGGAAGGATATAGATGAGATTAAGGTGACTGTACAGGAAGATTTTAAATTAATTTAATAAAACATTTCAGATGCCAAGCATGAAAGACCAGCTTTCTGAATTGCCTGTTTAAATATGGATTTTAAAAGCCAGTTGATGATATTTGCTGTTCAGATTTTATGAAGGGGGAAAAAAAACTGTGTGAAATGTACTCCCAGAAAGCTATGAAGAGGGTAGGGCTGTTGGGCAGTTAAGTTTCCCCTTCATTTTATACCTTTTCCATCTCCATTCTCTGGTTTTGAGCCTCTTTTTTAGGGGGGTTTTTTAACCCCTTCCCCCATCCAAAGTTCTATCTATATCTGACCTTTTAAAATCATCACATTTAAGTGAATATCAATTAACAGTCAAACTGAAAGGATAATTGATACAAGTTAGCATGCAAATAAGTACATTACCCCTCCCAGCCTTACTCTGCTGATGCACTCAGGTGGTGTTTCTGCAGCAAAAGCAAGCAGCCTTTAGATACTGCCAGATGGAGGAGGGATTTATGATAAGGCAACATGCATGATTTATGATCTGCCTTAACCCTCCTCTTTGTTATTGACTGGGACTTGCATGTTTCCCAGTGAACCCCTTCAAAGTGCCAGGCTCTTAGGTAATCTGAAATGGGAATCTTCTTTTCACTCTAAACAGTATGAGTTTTGTTTTCTGTCTTACTGTGTGTATCTTACGTTTCCAGTGCCTCTTTGTTTGTATTTTCTTTTTTCCCCTTTCTCTCTGTTTCACACACTTTGATGGCCTCTGTTACTTCTGTTTGTGGTCCTGCTGTCAGCCAAACAGGCTGGGCAAGCTGGCTGAACAGGTATAGTGATGCATGTGTGCTTGTCATGTCCTCAACTCAGTCTGGTCCAGCAGTAGATGTATGCCATTAGAGAGAGGTCATTTGAGACAGATCAAGCCAGGTTTCTTTCCTAAAGATGCTCAGTTTCAGTCACAAAAGAACACTTAGAGCTGAAGTACAAAACCTTTTCCTCAAACCAGCAGAAAGGGAGTGTAGCAATGATTAAAATTACTGAATGGTGTATCCATACAGATAAAGGTCATGTCATGAATCTGGCCTGGCTGCCAGTGGCACTGAGCCTCAGCAGGGCTGCAGAGGCACAAGGGAATGTCACTATAAAGTCATTATTGCTGTTCTCCAGCACTGCAGTCTTGAGCTGATGGCCAAGGGGCCTCATTTTAAGCAGTTTTAAAATGAGGATCTGTGCTGTGGGGAGGGGGAATGATCAAAAAAACTTTGCTTGTTGTTGTTTTATGTTTTTGGGGTTTTTTTTTAGCTTAGATTTGCATTTCACAGTAGTTGCTGGTTGTCTTGAGATTAAGTTCTGCTGGGGGAGAAAAGGGTCCTGTGTTCCCCTGTTGGGAAATGGGAAACCTCCCACCAGAGTTGGTGAGAAGGTTCATCTGCTGACTGCAACAGAGCTCTGCCTGGGCTGTTAATGGCAGGAGCCTTGAGAAGATATGGGTTGATTAGAGTGATGTTTTAGTTAAATGTTGGGGTATTTTTTCTTCCAAGTTGACTGTTAAAAAATATCCCCACCTGGAGGACTGTGTCCAGTTCTGGAGCCCCCAATATAAGAAGGACATGGAGATGTTGGAGACAGTCCAGAGAAGGCCACAAAGATGATCCAAGGGCTGGAGCAGCTTTGCTAGGGAGACAGGCTGGGAGAGTTGGGGTGTTCAGCCTGGAGAAGAGAAGGCTCCAGGGAAACCTGAGAGCGCCTTCCAGTGCCTGAAGGGGCTCCAGGAAAGCTGGGGAGGGACTTCTTACAAGGGCATGGAGTCATAAGGCATGGGGGAACAGTTGTAAACTGGAAGAGGGGAGATTTGGATTTGATATTAGAAAAAAATTCTTCACTTTGAGGGTGGTGAGACCCTGGCCCAGGTTGCCCAGGGAAGCTGTGGCTGCCCCATCCCTGGCAGTGTTGAAGGGCAGGTTGGATGGGGCTTGGAGCAGCCTGGGCTGGTGGGAGGTGTCCCTGCCCATGGCAGGTGGTTGGAACTAAACGATCTTTAAGGTCCCTTCCAACCCAAACCATTTCAAAGTAGAACAGTTGAGCTTTGGGAAAGGGATTAGGCCCGCACAGGTTTATGCTTACATGCTTTGCCCTTACTGTGTAGTTTTTAAAGATGGTGCTTACCAAAAAAAAAAAAAAAAATGTTAAAAGCCTTGACCTACCTGTATAAATTCGTGCTTCTCTTGTGCATTCATTTACTGATTCCATAAAACATCAAAGCTTTCTGGTAGTCTCTTTAGCAAGGGGGGATATTTTACTGTATTTCTCACAGATTAGGCCAGTACTTTATACATGATAGTAAAAAAGGGAGAGAAATCAGTGAGTTTATGTGGTAAGCAGGATTTTCTTCTGTTGAATTTTTTTCTTCATTCTTATTCTTAGGGAACAGCAGGACCAGATCCAACAACAGTCTACGTAGACATGCGAGCACTTCGACATGACAGGTACAGATTATGTTAAAGCATTAACTATTTAATGTTTGCAGAGGAGAAAGCTCAGCCTTGTTGCATTGCATTGGTATGTTGAAATACTCTTGGCAGCAGCTAATCCCTCATCACCATATACAAGGAACCCCCCTGCACCCCACACATCCAGCATCTCTTCTTCTATCACTTGTCCTGCTGTTCCTTTCTAGACCCTCACCTGACTCTCTGTCTTTTCATCAATCCTTTATAATCCAGACTCATTATCTGTTTTTTACCTAACCAGGCCACTAGCAAATTTGCCAGCTGGTTGGTTAGTCACAGAATCACAAAAATAGTTAGGGTTGGCAGGATCTCTGGATTTCCCTCATGCAACCTTCTGCTCAAACCATGACCAGCTTCAAGGCTTCAGCAGGGTACTGAGGGTCAGGACCTGTTCAGAATGGAAAATCTCCCAGAATGGACATCTTCCTCCTCCCTGGGTCTCTTTTCTGAGACTGACACCACATGCTTCCCTTAGTGGCATTTCCCATCTTGCATATTATGTCCCTGGACTCTTCCTTTATGGTGTGCAACTTCAAGAAGTTCCCACTACCTTTAGGTAATGGAAAAAGTACAATTAGAGTCTCTTTTGGTTTGTGTTGTGGTTTCTTTTTCTTTCCTTCAGACCAAACCAGTTCTATTCCCTCAGCCTTCCCAGATCCACTAAATGAGAAAATGGCCTCAAGTTGGGCATGGGGAGGTTTAGATTAGATATTAGACAAAAACTTCTTCACTGAAAAGGTAATTAAACACTGGCACAGGCTGCCCACGGAGGTGGTTGAATCCCCATCCCTGGAGTTGTTTAAAAGATGTGAAGACTTGGTGCTGAGGGACATGGTTTAAGCACTGGACTTGGCAGAGTTAGGTTTAATAGTTGGTAAAGTTGGATTATGGTGGAACTCTATGATCTTAAAGGTCTTTTCCAACCAGAATGATTGTGTGATTCTATGAAACTGATGTCCAGCCTGTGCTGCAGCTCATCAAAACACACATGTACACATGTATGTACACACGTTTCATCTGGAAACTTGCCAAGGATACATCATTTCATCAGACCTAGGTCCGAGGTGGTAATTTTCCTAACTTGTCTCTTGGTTAACTGCAGACAAGTGCTGGCAGCACCAAGTTCAGACTGTAAGTTGGTAGATACAGACACATAGTTGTGTCTGCACTTGTAAGAAATGTAATAGCAAGACTTGGTGTGTCTGCCCTTTTTTTTAATGTAATGTTAAATTAGGGGCTTATCTCAACTGGCAGCTTTTGTGACTATTCATGCCTAATGTTTGCAAGCTCAGAGCTGTTAGAAGACAAGCTGTTCAGCCTCGTTGGCATGATCACAGTTTGGCATTTGGACAGATCAGTGTGAACTACAGTCATTTTCTCCTTATTTCATGTGTCACTACAACTTGCATGGTACATGTTCCTGTTAAAACCAAGTTCAGACTTAGCCTCAAAGCTGCCACTGTGTGTGTAAGTTCTAGCCTGTGGGTGCAGGTACAGTGTCATGTACAGGAGCCTTCTCTCTCATATGCCTCTCCTACTGCACTCAATTCTTGTTTCTTCTGCAAATCCCCAGAAGTTATTTAATTCCATTCAGGCTGCTTGCTCTTCACTTTTTGTAACTCCTGCTGACACTCTGCCATGGTCAGTCTCGTTTCAGTGGTGCCCTGTGATAGGATACGGGGAGGTGGCACTAAGCTAAAGCGCAGGAAGTTCCACCTCAACCTGAGGAAAAACTGTTTTTACTGTGAGGATGACAGGGCACTGGGACAGGCTGCCCAGAGAGGTTGTGGAGTCTCCTTCTCTGGAGACTTTCAAGACCCGTCTGGACACATTCCTGTGTGATCTGCCCTGGGTGTTCCTGCTGCAGCAGGGGGGTTGGACTTGATCCTCAGAGGTCCCTTCCAGCCCCTGTGATTCTATGGCTCAGTGTGGCAAACAGGTCCATGAGAGTCCAACACAGAAGGTGAATTGAAAATGCTGGTGGAACTGCAACCTTAGAGCTCTGTTGGAAAAAGTGACTCATCTCCCAGAGAGCTGAGTTTCTGATTCTTTAAAGGAATGTGGTCTGTGGGGCTGCTAATGTGGAAGTCTTGAAGACAGGTAGATTCTGCACTGTGAATGTTCACTGCATTGTCAATAACTGAGCATAGTTTGCTGGCATAACAGTTTGGCTGGTGCAGCTAAGGACAGGGTAACACTGGATATACTGGAACTCTTCTATTTAAGTTCATAAATCCCTGTACAAATGTGTTCTCTTGTTTTCTCAGGGTGCGTTTGGTAGAGAGAGGTTCTCCACACAGTCTGCCACTTATGGAGTCTGGGAAGGTGAGAGATTGAGGGCAGTCCTTCCTGCTCATGACCCCTTCCTGGGTGCTGAGCTGCTTCAGCTGGGTCTCACTGCAGAATTTGTGCACTTACCACAGTCTGCCTTGGAGTTAGTTGAAATGAAGCCAGGTGTGTGAAGTGCAGCAATAGGATATGTTACTGCAGCTGAAAACATCGGAGGCCTTCATGTGGAAGGCATTTTTCATGTGTGAAACAAACCAAATCTGAAGCTGCAAAATAGCTGCTTAGAGTTTAAATTACTAAACAACTCGGTAGGAAGAGATGGATAATCTTGATGATGTGGAGAGAAGTAGAAAGGGAAGAATTGTTAATTCTTGTGGCTCTGCATTAACTTTGCTATTGATGACTTTAAGTTCTTTTAAGTTCTCTTAAACATTTGCTTCTTATTCAAGATTCTTCCAGGGGTAAAGGTCATCATAGCACACACAGAAACCAAGGGACCTCTGGGAGACTCGCATCTGGGAGAGGTAAACATTTGATGCTGTTGTTTATCAGCAGTGATTTACTGTATTGATAAATCATGTTAGATAAATGCCTGTCCCTCAGTGGGGTGGCCACATAAGGTGGCAAGTGAGCGAACACTGCAGAGAACTGCAACTGTTCACATGCTTGTGTGTGTGGCTGCCTGGTTTCTCTCTGGTTCTCTGCTGAACCCCTGGATGCCAGTACCAGGTGATACCAGTTGACTAGTCTGATTGGCAGCTAGAAGGGGGGGTGAACAGCTAATGAACTGTCATCAGTGGATGACAGGCATTAGGTAGTTTACTGCTTGCTTTAATCTTTGTGTTATATATGTCTGAATTTGTGTGTACTGAGATGTCCAGCTACTAAAAAATTGCAGGTTAATAGCTCTTCCTTTCCAGTAAGTCAAATGCCTAGTTTATTTTTCTTCTTTACCATCCCCACTTACATGATATGCCAATATATATGTATGTCTCCTTTTTACTCCTTTTTCCTGATCATTTTCTGTGAGGCAGAAGTTAATGAATTATTTTTACAAAACTACTGGCATTTTAGGAGCAAAAAAAAAAAAAGTCAGTGGAGCAGATCTTTTTAAATCAACAAATGATGCTGCCTGGGTGTTTACATGTTTGTTTCCCCCAGATCTGGGTGAGCAGCCCACACAATGCCACGGGTTACTACACAGTGTATGGGGAGGAAGCCCTGCACGCCGACCACTTCACCGCCCGCCTGAGCTTCGGGGACACACAGACCCTGTGGGCCAGGACTGGGTACCTGGGCTTCCTGCGCAGGACGGAGCTGACTGATGCCAGTGGAGGTGAGAGGAGACACGTGTGCCCACTGAACCTGGGGTTTGAAACTCCTGGGGGGGGTCGTCAAGCTCGTGGAGGGTGAAGCTGTCCTGTGAGGTCACCCTGACTTCTGTCCAGGAAAGGTGTGGAGGGTAAAGGAACCTTTACTCTTTGCATACTAATTGATTATCATGGTACTGGGTAATCATGCAGAATGAGAAGTTCATAATGCCCTTTTGACAGATTTAAACAGAGGTGTGGCCAGACACATGTCCTGCCAACGCAGAAACTAGAAACTATTACATCCATTAGGCTGGAGTCTAGTAAAGTTAAGAAGCTGAGCACTGAAAAAAACAGTGGGTGAAACAGAGACGAATGATCTTGCTACATTGACTTCTGGTAGCCAGGAAGAAAAGAACAGTTTCCCACAACATCATGTTCATCTTTATTTCCACTTACACAAAATAATAGGACCACATTGGTGTAGAAGCACTGGAGCCCTTCTACTTGCTTTTCCTCTGCACCTCCTTCCTTGCAGACAGGGCGCAGTGTGTCCGTGCTGGTCTAGAGGACACAAATGATGCTAACTCCTTTGGCCATTTCAGGACATGCACCAATAGCAGTGGTTTCCCAGCCTTTCAGAAGCTAAAGATCTAGAGGATTCATTTCTGTAGTTTGCAGCATAGAAAATCAATTGTTTATCTCATTTTTTTTTCAATGTAAGCCAAGATGTCTAAAATTGAGAAATGTAAGCAGATGGGAGAAAACAGCTCCTTTTTCTGTTGAAACAGAACATGGAGTAGGTATAACTCCTGATTATCACACATTTAAAAAAAAAAAAAAGTAACCTCTAAACATCCTAAGAAAATTTGTTGAATACTTGTAACTTATTAGCAATGTCTGTTGTTAATTATCTGTGATCGGACTTGCATGAATGGTGGTATCTACATGGCTGGTGTCCCCTGGCTGCTGTTCCTGGGCAAGGGGCTGTAGGGGGTTCACAGACACCTTGTACATTTCCTGTAGTCACTCATGGGATGAGATAGAGCAGCAGTGTCCCCACTGGTGGAACCTAAGTCATCTAGACTCTTTCTTCTGGGAAGCCCTGGGCCCATCTCAGCAGGAAGCACGTGGAGATGCCCCCTGTGGGTCTGATGATGTGTCTGTGCTGTGTTGCAGAAAGGCACGATGCCCTCTATGTGGTGGGCTCCTTGGATGAAACCCTGGAGCTCCGAGGAATGAGGTACCACCCCATTGACATAGAGACCTCTGTGATAAGAGCACATAAGAGCATTGCAGAATGGTAAGAGCCTCAGAATTCCTCTCCTGCCTCCTCCTTCTAAAGCAGCAGAAGTCGAGCTGTATGACACAGCAGAGACTTGCTGTAAAGGGAGCTCACCAAAACTTTCCTTAGTTATTCTCCCTGCAGTTGTTTCTGAAATGTAATGCCCCTCTTTCCCTTGCCTCCACTGCTCAAAAAAACCCCTTTATCAGCATGTGATCTTTGAAGGCTGAAAGCTGGGGAGGGCTGGGAACAGGGAAGCAGAGCACTTGCAAGCTGTGCTGTGAACTGCCCTGCCTGTGTCAGAACGTGTGCACGTGGGCAGGATAAGCACATCTCAAGTATTTCCTAAATGGTGGCTTCTAACATACATGATTCTGGTTTGGTTCTAGTGGATGATCACAGCGTTTTGCTGTAGCTCCTCTCCACTCTCAAAGTGGTCATGTGTACTTGTCACCTTTGGGAAGTGTTGTTTCTCCTACCATAAAGTCTGTAGATGCACACAAGTGTGTTAATGTCAAGTGTGGAATCCTAATGGTTCCCCTTTCAATACTGAAGTGCAAAGGGCTCTTAAGTACACACTTGTGAACATATAAAAAAGACCCACTTGCATTTGGTACATGGAGAATTAAAAAAACAAGTGAGGGAAAATATCCCAAGAAGTTACAGCTTTAATGCCTGTTGGTTTATGCATACTTTTACCTCACTATTGTATCACTTTTTCTTACTTACTATATTGTTCAAGCCTTACAAAATGTATTTCCAGGGGGTGTCTCTTTGATAACTCTGGCTATTTACCTTTTTCTCACCATAACTGTTTGCATCCTGCCGACAGTGCTGTGTTTACATGGACCAACTTGCTGGTGGTGGTTGTGGAGTTGGAAGGCTCAGAACAAGAAGCGTTGGACCTGGTGGCACTGGTGACAAATGTGGTTCTGGAAGAGCATTATCTCATAGTAGGTGTTGTTGTCATAGTGGACCCTGGTGTTATTCCAATCAATTCCCGTGGTGAGAAGCAGCGGATGCACTTGAGAGACGGATTTTTAGCTGACCAGCTGGATCCTATTTATGTTGCCTACAACATGTGAGAACAGAAGATCATATCAAGGCCAAAGCACCAAAATCAAGGGACTTCCCAAATAACAACGTTGGGATCCATTTTCTGTGTTTTTAGAAGCTGTTGGAAGACCTTAGGGAAATGGAGATGCTAATCTTCCCAGACCTTCATCTCTCAGATTGCATTTGCTTTCATAAAACCATTGTAACAGTTGAAGCTGTCTTAGGATGGAGAGTTGACTGGAATTCCTGAAGGAAGCTTATTAGAAATATCATGGACCAGTGTTTTTTTTTTTACAGTAATTACGAATGTCAGTACTTGATGCACTGCATTAAAGGACATGAAGTGGGGTGGGGAGAGAACACCAGCTGTGAGGAGGACTCCTGGAAATAATGCTGAAAGTCGTGGGTAACCCTGTGGGGTCCACCCTCTGTGGGATGGTTTGCAATAAACTGGCAGGATCTTTCCAGATTGCACACAACTCTACCATATTCTCTACTGTACTGAAAGGAATTTTGCACATATTTGAGATAGAAAAATGCAGCCTTTTTATTTTAAATCAGTGACTCGTCCCCCATTCAGAAGAAACAAAATTCATTCCAGTCCTGGATTGAATATAACCACAATTATGCTGCTGTTCAGCTTTTTTTGTACCAAGCAAAAACAAATAGTGCAACTGTAAGAAGGTTACTTACTGTGCCATGCTGGACTCTACAATGCTATAAACTTTATAATAAAATAGAAATTAATATCCAGATTTAAGTACTTGATGCAGGAGCCTTCACTGCTCCTGCTGTGGTGACTTCAAGTGGCTTATTTCCATAGCATCAGCTGTGACTGCCCTGCAACACACCAACCATTTGAAAATCCATTCCAAAGCAAAGAGTCTCTGAATGATTTGTAGAAATGTTTACAAAGCATGGTCTGACAATATGTTTTCCTTGAGTATCCTGTGCTAAAACTTTGGATACTGGGGTTTTTTTCCACCATGGAAAAGATAATTCAGTGTTAGTTGATCCGCTGTGGTACAAACTTTCATTATTTTATTATTTCTTTTTAGAGTTGTATTTAGACAGACTTCTGTTTTCTTCTAGCTGAAATGCCCAGTTGGTTGTGTCACACTTGACTAAAAAAGTTTTGGACGTTTCTGCCTGATCTAATACTGCAGTGAACCTAATTAAGAAAGAGAATGTGAAATTTATTCAAATACTTTGTGTATTTGAAGGTAAGCATGAGACTAGCAAATAATTATTTTTATAGAGTTGTTAAAAAGACTTCAGGCTAATTAAATCCTTTTTAATAATGCATGAGTTTGGCAAAGGAGCCAGGTTTTCCTGCAAGGCAATTCTGCCAGGATCAGTGCCTAAGAAAGATGGATGTTGGTCTCCTGATGTGAGGATCTCAAGTTGACTCTTGGTCAAATAAACTATAGAATCTTCAACAAAAAGCTTTCCTATCTAGTAGTTCTTTGCCCTCATGGTGTTTTACTGTGGTGTATTATACAGCTGCATATTCTACTATGACTGTAATTATGTACAGAACTTGTGTAACTTATTAAGTACAGCAACCTCTACCAGTGGACTGTGGGGTACTCCTTGTAACAAAACAGCTGGGAAAAGGAGAGAACTACCTAACCCCCATTTTAATGTTGTAGGTTTTCTAGCAAATAGAGCATTGTAAAATTTTTTTGTATTTGAGGTATTGATGACAGTGAGACAAGTTGCCTTGTAAAGTAAAACCTAAAACAAAAAGCACATTAAACATTTCAGTACAGCTCTTGAAATTCTGACTTGCTTGAACGTTTAAACTTTGTTAAGATCAAAACCATAGCATCTACAGATTTCATCTGTGTTTTGGGCAGTTTCATGTCTGAAGAGCTTTTTCTGCTAAATCTCATTACAGTTGCTTTACAGTTAAAAGCCTCAAACAGGGACATCCTCAAAACCTGGGTGTTCCTGCATGTCACGTTTTCACGTACCTGGACGGAAAAGCTCTCAGGGGTCTTGCCCTGAGTGAGGGTGGCACCTGGGGCGAGGAGTTGAACACCCTCCCTGGGCCCTGCTGCTGCTTATTCCACCTCTCAGCCCAGTGCCAAACAGAAGGACAGCCCGAGGGGACAGTCCCAGCAGCCGCCACGTTCCCGTCGTGCCGGGCGGGCTTGTTCCCGTTGCTGAGGCGTGCCAGGGATGCGCCCAGCTCTGTGGGCAGCCCTTGCCACCCTGCAGGTGGGCACGAGGCCTTTCCTGTGCCCACGGGGCCAGAAGGAATTCACTTAGAAGGTCGGGCTGCTCCTCTGCCACCTGCACCCCGGGGGAATGTCCCTGCGAGTGTGACAGGCATGGGAAGAACTTCTGCTTCTCTGCCCAGCTTGTGTTGCACCAGCTTCTCAGGCTGGGGGAGAGGAACTTAGAAATGTTCTGCCTGTGGGAGGGCCTTCAAGTAGGTGTTGTCCTCCAAGCAGCACCTGAAGATTCAGGAGGCATGTGGGCCTTAGAGCTGCTCGGTGTGTAGCTGAACCTTCTCCAGGTCCTCCTCCCTCCAGCTGCACATGAGGACTCACCACGGGGAGCAGCCATCCCACTGTTTGCTTTGCAGCTGGGCATGTGCCAAAATGTCCAGCTTTGAAAAGTGTTGTAAAAAGCCCCAGCAGGATGAGGAGAGACCTGGTGCTAGACCCAGGCTAATGACCACCAGGGCAAAAGCACTGGGTGAAAAGCAGGAGCAGAAAGAGCAGCACTGAGATGACAGCCTCAGGCAGCCTCATCAGGCTGACCCGAAACAGCAGCAGGCAGAAAAGCTGTAGAAGTCACTAAAGCAAGAAGTGTTCCTGGCCCGTGGCTGACAGGAGGTGGTGTCTGGTTTAATTTGTGTTAGAGGAAACTGAGGTGCTGCAGCAGCAGGACTCCAGAGGATGTTTCCAAACGGAAGGATTTCTCTGAAGCAAGGCTCAATGCAGATACTTCTCTGGGGCACAGCAGATGACAGGCTGCTGAGGGAGGCTCCTCACAGCCAGGGGGTGTGCAGAGCCCTCTGCTTACAGGGGGATCCCACCCTCTTGCCGGGTCTCAATTGTTCTGTTTTCAGCCAGCACTTTTTTTCAAACACTCTTCCAGGGGTTCCTGGCCAAAGCAGCTGCTCTTAGCCAGACTGCAAGAGGTGTGTTTCCTTGTACGTGGCAATAATTTAACTTCTGGTCTCTTAAGTGAAGGCAAAGGGTTTTGTTCAAAGAGGGAAGGGAGATGGTGCACCTACAGAAAGTAGATTTTTACCAAAATCCTTGTTTAGGAAACAAGCAGGAATTGATCCTGCAAAATAGGGTTTGCTTCTAGAAGCAGTGTGCATGGGAGGTTAGGATCTTGGAGCCTTTGCTGGTTTTGTCACTGTTAAGGACACACGTTGTACTTGGCACAGTGCTGTGTGTGAAGGGCGTTTCAAGCTGGCAGGTTTCAGTGCAGTTCAACTCCTCTTTCTCAAAACTAGTGAAGAGGGGTGTCAAAAATGTGGAATTCACCTGGAATTGAATGAGTTTTGGCGTTTTAAATAGCAGCTTGTGGTAGAGAGAGAAGAAATGTTTGTTTTATTGACCTCAGCTTTTGGGAAGGTGGAAGGTAGTAAGGAGGGTGTTCTAAGCCCCATCTGCTGAGTTACCAAGTGGCTGTAGCTGAGGGAGGGAGGTTGAGGTGCCACGAGGGGGCTGCTGGCAAAGCTTCAGAGCTGCTCTGGGCTGTGAGGCCAGAGCCCAGTGGGTACAAAATGACTTTGTAAGCATTAATAAATCTGCCTTGGTTGCAGCACTGTTCTTTGTCAGCCAGCACTTTGCACTGGCTTCATTTTGTAAGCTTTTTGTCATTCCAGCAGCAGTACTTTGAGGCTACTTGCTGCCTTTATGTATCACTTATTGTTACCCAGGAATTTATTTTAGCAGGAAAAAAAAAACAGTTTCCTTTAGTTGTACATTTCTAATTTTTGGTACCAAGTCCCTCATTTATCTAATGATGTTTCTCTGCACTTTAAGGATCTTTTTGGAAGGATTTCCGGTCTTGGTTTCTGTTGCATATTCTCAACCCTGTTTTAAAGCCAAAAAAAGAGTTTTCTGGAAGCTTGCATGTGGAAAGTGTGCAGTGTGTGGGGCCAGACAGCCTGTTGGTACATGACAGAGCAGGATTATACCAATTTGCAGCTAACAAAATGGCACTGAATAATCCTCTAACTGTTTGCAATTCAGGATGTACTTGTGCTGGTTGTACTCACTCTTACTGCTAAACTGATGTTTAAATTCACTGGGTAATATACTTTAAATATTTACATGATCAGATATTTCAGAGGAGATTTTTTTTTAAGCCAGAGTTTCTTGTCATGACAATTTTTTGCTACAGTCTTCAGGTAACTTTTTTTTTTGTGACCAGTTCTTTTGTTTAGGAGGAACTAGACACACTGAGCTTTATTTTCAGTTGAGTTATGCCAGTGCCATAGGAGCAGAGTTCCATCTTTTTTGTATTTCAGCACAAGTTACCAGAATAATAAACACCATTGTCTTTTTCTCCAGTCTTTTTTTTTTTTTTTTTTTTTTTTTAAACAATGCTGTTCTCAGCTAAACATAGAAGTTTTCTTATGGAAGTGAGGAACATTTGCTAATTTCCTAGCAGTCTTTAAACCCTGGTTTGCAAAGGTAACTGCAAAGTAACAGTTTGTCTTGATATCTGGTATTTTTCTTTGCCAAACATGGATGGCCATGGTGCCATGGTGGTTGTGTCTGTGCTTGTGAACTGGCACACCTACATGCAGAGGCAAAATTGGAGTGGGAAGAAAATACAAAAGTGGACTTTGAAAGATCCAGTTGCATGTTGGTCCTTAATGGTTTTGGAGGCATTTTATTTTGTGGTGTTTAAAAAGCTCTTCTGGTTTCCTGCTCTGTCAGCTGCCTTCCCCCTGCATTTGGAAGCCCACGCTGTTGGGGATGCAGGAGGAGCTCAGGATTTGTACTCAGTAAAATGCAGTGTGGAGAATATTTCAGAATGGAAAAACTGCATACACTCCAATTCCCTCCTCTTGCAGTGCAGTGAGTAAGGCACATCCTTTGGGTTTAGTATCTGGTGAGGGGAACAGTCTCAGCCCCACAGATCACCCAGAATCGCTGCTGCTGTCTTTTGAAATGTGTTTTCCAGCTTAATGTGCAGAGGGAGCAGGAATGTGCTTCCATGTCAGGGTCCTGCCAGGAGGCAGGAGCACCCCTTGGTGCCAGCACAGCCTCGGAGCACATGGGAGACGTGGCCCAGTGCTGCAGTGCTGTGTTTGGGCCATTGCTTTGCTCCACCCAGTGAGGCTGGGAGTGTTTCTTCTGGGGTGTGTAAAAGTCTGCATTTGATTTGTGGAGGAGATGAAGGGTTGGTGCCCAACAAGAAGCTCCAGCCTTCCCTCTGACAGTGCAGGGCAGCCAGGGAGGCGCACACAGCCTGAGACAAAGGGACTCATTTTTCACCAGAGACTAGTTGCAGCTTAGAGACTGACACGACATTTTATTCTTGCCATTTCCACACTCTGGAAGCTGTGCCTGGTCCACGTTTGGGCACTGTCATCACACTGGATGGACCCCCCATCCCACTGGCTGAGCCTGGAGACCTTGCCAAGGCACATCCCAGCCCAGGAGCTGTTCCCAGCCCAGGGCCCTCATACACTTTCACTTCCAGTTCTGTGGGCTGCTAAAGAGCAGGAGGATTCATCAACAAGACAAGAGCCTGGACTGTTAGATGGTTATGCTTTGCCTTCCAAGCCAAGGGCATTTCAGTTTGCCAGGAAATGTGTGGGCTGTGCTGAGCTCCTGGGACAGGACAGGGGCTGTGCTGCCTGGGTTAGTACCATGCACAGGGTGGTCAGAGCCCACGGGAATCAACGGAAGTGTTTCTGTTCAGGCCAGTGGGCTCAGAACCAGGCCTCTCTAAGTAGCTCCTCTGCTTCCCCTCGTGCTTCAGCCCTTCAGTGTGCCTCTTCCCTCTGCAAGCAGGCTTGGATTGCAGCATCCACCTGCCTCCAGCCCCATGCAGGTCCCTTGCATGCAGCAGCAGGGAAGGAGCTTGAGACAAGGCATTCACACATGACATCCAGCCAGGTGGGCACTGGCCAGCAGCCTTTCCTGAGCCATGTGGGTGTTTTTTGTTCACGAAGCCACAGAACTTAATAAGCAACTTAAGTCTAGCACAAGCTTAGCTCCTGGGAGCCCCTAATCACACTCAGTCTGATTCCCGGAGGAGTGGTGCTGCTCTGCATCTCTCCAGCATGAACAGCTCCAGGTGAGCTCACCTGCTCCCCACCAGCTCATTCATGCTCAAAGAACTCATGGCAAGCAGCAGTGACCATTGCAATGAAGGCCACAAACTCCTGGAAGTCACACTCTGCATCCCCATCGCTGTCCAGAGCCTCCATGACTTTGTCCACGGTCTCCTGGTCTTTGATCTCCTGAAAGGACAGAAACAGGAAGCCAAAGCTGGGGAGCAGCTCCTAGAACAGCTGGATCTGAAGAAGGAAGCATATAGGGGGTGGAAACTAGGGCAGGTATCCTGGGAGGATTACAGAGAGGTTGTCTGAGCAGCCAGGGATCAGGTGAGGAGAGCCAAATCCCAGATGGAATTAAATCTCACCAGGGATCTTAAGAGCAATAAGAAAAGCTGCTGTAGGTATGCTGGGGAGAAAAGGACAACCAAAGAGAATGTAGGTCCTCTCCTGAAGGAAACGGGCAAGATAGCAACACAGGAAATGGAGAAGGCTGAGGTCCTCAATGACTGCTTTGCATCAGTCTTCTCTGGCAAGGGCTCCAGCCTCAACACAAAGGCCACAGCAGGTGAAAGCAGGGACTGGGAGAATGAAGTAACCCCCCACTGTAGGACAAGAACAGGTTGGTGACCATCTGAAGAACCTGAAGGTGCATGAGTCTGTGGGACCTGATGGGGTTCACCCACGGGTCTTGAGGGAGCTGGCAGATGCAGTTGCTGAGCCTCTGTCCATCATGTTTGAGAGACCATGGCAGTCTGGTCAGGTTCCTGCTGATTGGAAAAAATGGGAACACAGCCCCTGTTTTTAAAAAAGGGGAAGAAGGAAGAGCCAGGGAACTAGAGGCTGGTCAGTCTCTGTGCCTGGCAAGGTCATGGAGCAGATCCTCCTGGAAAGTCTGCTAAGGCACATGGAAAATAAAGAGGTGACTGGTGACAGCCAACAGGGCTTCACTAGGGACAAGTCATGCCTGACCCATTGGGTGGCCTTCCAGAACAAGGCTACAGAGGTGGTGGACGGTGGCAGAGCAACTGATGACATCTACCTGGATTTGTGCAAGGCCTTTGACACTGTCCCACACCACATCCTGGTCTGCAAACTCACGAGACATGGATTTGACAGATGGACCACTCGGTGGATAAGAGGTTGGCTGGATGGCCCCACCCAGAGAGTTGTGGTCAATGGTTCAGTGTCCCAGTGGAGGCAAGGGACAAGTGGTGCTCCTCGGGGGTCAGTGTTGGGACCAGTGCTGTTTAACATCTTCGTTGCAGACATAGACAGTGGGATTGAGTGTCTGTCTCCTCAGCAGGTTTGCTGATGATACCAAGCTGGGTGGTGTGGTTGACACCCTGGAGGGAAGGGATCCATCCAGAGGAACCTTGACAGGCTGGAGAGGTTGCCCATGCCAACCTCATGAGGTTCAACAAGGCCAAGTGCAGGGTCCTGCACCTGGGTCAGCACAACCCCAGGCACAAATCCAGGATGGGGGGAGAATGGATTGTGAGCAGTCCTGAGGAGAAGGACTTGGGGGTGGGAGGAGATGAGAAGCTGGGCATGAGCCACCAGTGAGGGCTGGAGCCCAGAAGGGCAACTGTGTCCTGGGCTGCATCCAAAGAAGTGTGGGCAGCAGGGCCAGGAGGGGATCCTGCCCCTCTGCTCTGCTCTGGTGAGACCCCACCTGGAGCACTGTGTACAGCTTTGGAGATCTCAGCACAAGATATGGACCTGTTGCTGAGGGTCCAGAGAAGGGCCACCAAGATGATCCAAGGGCTGGAGCAGCTTTGCTAGGGAAACAGGCTGAGAGAGTTGGGGTGTTCAGCCTGGAGAAGAGAAGGCTCCAGGGAGACCTGAGAGCACCTTCCAGTGCCTGGAGGGGCTCCAGGAAAGCTGGGGAGGGGCTTTTCATCAGAGAAGACAGTGATAGGACAAGGGGTGATGGTTTTAAACTGAGAGAGGGGAGATTGAGGTGAGATATTAGGAAGAAATTCTTCACTCTGAGGGTGGTGAGGAACTGGGATGGGCTGCCCAGGGAGGCTGTTGATGCCCCATCCCTGGAGGTTTTTAAGGCCAGGTTGGATGAGGTTTTGTGCAACCTGGTCGAGTGGTGGGTTCCCTGCTCATGGCAGGGGGGTTGGAACTTGATGATCTTTAAGGTCCCTTCCAACCTTGATGATTCTATGAGTCTAGTATCAGAGCAAGACACAGACAGTAACACGTTCCCACTTCTCACATCCTCTCATGGCTGAATCCCTGTTCAGACACATCCCAGACAGCTTGTGGGTGCTTCCTGTCTGTGTTGGGGCTTTACCCTGCACCTGCAGCACCATCTGCACCCTCAGCCTTTCTGAAGCGGGTATCACTGCCATGGCTGTGCCACTGAAAAGGGACATCTTGAGCTGTTTGGGGAGAGAGTCCCCCTTTCCCAGGGAAGGAAATTTCCCTAGTATGCAACCCAAACCACAGCCCCCAGCACAGGCCGGTGCTCTCCTGCCACCTGCTGCTCCTGCAGAGCTGCAGCATTTGATCACACCGCTGTGTGAACAAACCCCTTTCTCTGCCTTTGCTTCCCGGGGGAGGCAGCGAGGGGGGCTCCCCGAGCCCATCCAGCTCTGCTGCCTGGAGGGCAACACTTACGCCAAGGAAATGGGTCAACTCGTTGTTAATGAGCTCCTTCAGTTCGGATTTCTTCAGCTTGTGCTTGTCTCCCTCCTTCCCCGAGTACTGGTGGAAGGCATCAATGATGGCAATCATGGCCTTCTCCAGCTCAGACATGGTCCCGGTGTGGCCCTGGGGTCGGAAGGAGCAGTGGGTGTGTTAGTCTGGGCAAGCTCCAGTGCTGCCACTTGTCTTGGCAAGTGCAGCCACCCTGCAGCTCCACCACGTGTCAGCAGTGCTGGCCCCAAACGTGCTGCAGAAAAGCAGCCCTGGCTTCAGCCAGGAAGGTCCCAAGAGACCCTGGCTGTGCCTCCAGGACAGAGGAGAGTAACAGTGCAAGGAGTGCCCGGTATGGACTGGTAGGTGCTGGGAGCTGACATCCCCTGGGACCTATGTGAGTTTGGCACCTTGGATCTCTGTGTGGACAGAGCATAGGAGGGAAAAGGAGGAGAGGCTGCAAAGCCCTTGTGGCTTCCAGCAAGATGCTCCTGCTTGCCCTGTGCATGGACCTGGCTAGCAGGAGCATGTTGTCACTTCAGCTTTTTGGCTCCCGTTGCTTAACCCAATGTTTTCTTCTCCTTGCTTTGGGAGAGGGGTGGGAAGGGCTTTCATTTCTGCAAGTGGAGCTTCAGAAAGGTTTTACTGTCCTGTCTTGTCACGGGGTGCTCTTGCCTGCAGGCCTGTTTTCAGCTGAGCAGCCAGGGGCAGGCCCCAGTTTTGATGAGTGCCAGCAGAACAAGATAAGCACATCTCCTCTAACTTTCCTCCTGCACCTGATCTGAGACACTCCTGGATGTTCATAGGGATTGCAGCATTTCCTGCTGATTTCACAGACAGAACAAGCAGAGAGACTGTTCAAAGAGGGAGGTAGGCAAAACCCCCTTCCCAAAAGCTATTGAATGCAGTGACATTGAAGGAGGGTAAAGCCTTGTTCTCTGGCACTCGGTTTGTTTGTGCCCCACAGATACATCTCCTGCCCTGCAGGCTCCTGTCTCGCCACCCCTGGCCCTGAATCTCACCCCGCGGCCTGACTCACGAGCTGGCACCCTTCCCCACCCAGCAATCCGTCTCCAAACTGCAAGACTCTTTCCAGTCAGGTAGAAAACATCCCTGAAGCTCCTCTTGCGACCACCCTGCCCGCCCTTTGCTCGCTTCTGCCCTGCTTCCCGTCCCTAAGGCTGAGGCGTGTTCCAGCTTCCCGCTGGATCTGAGAGGCAGAGCTACCATGGTGCCCCCTGTGCCATCCCTCCCGTGGCGGCAGCCCCCCTGCCCTGGCATCCCCCGGCATCTCCCGCATCCCCCCCGCATCCCCCCGGCATCCTCCACATCCCCCCGCATCCCCCTGCATCCCCCCCCGCGTCTCCCCAGCATCCCCCCGCATCCCCCGCTTCCCCCTGGCATCTCCTCGTCATCCTCCGCATCCCCCCGCATCTCGTGCATCCCCCCCTGCGTCTCCCCCGCATCACCCCAGCATCCCCCCGCATCCCCCCGCTTCCCCCCGGCATCCCCCCGAATCTCCTCGGCATCCTCCGCATCCCCCCGGCATCCTCCGCATCCCCTCGCATCCCTCTGGCATCCCCCCGCATCTCCCACATCCCCTCGCATCCCCCTGGCATCCCCTCGCATCCCCCTGGTATCCCCCGCATCCCCCCGCGTCCCCCCGCATCCCCCGGCCCCTCTCACCTCCCTGCTGGCAGCGGAGCTGTGGAACAGCGATGCGATGCGGCCGGGCGCTCTCAGGGACTCGCCGGGCACCCCTGGGGTCTCGCTGGCTTCTTATGCTGGGGGCGGGGACCCCCGGGGGCCGCCCCAGCCCCGGCGGCGCCAGTGGCAGCTGGAGGCGGGGCCGTGCGGGGCCGGGCAAGGCTGTGCGGGGCCGTGCGGGACCGTGCGGGGCTGGTGCTCCGGGGGGGCACAGGTGTGTCCGTGCGTGCGGTGGGCAGGTCCGCCGGGGCAGGTGATGCGTGCGGCCTCTTGTCTCCTCTGTGCACCTCTGCGGTGGGTCCGGCTGCGTCCTCCCTGCCACCCCCCCCAGCCCAGGGGCTCAGCGGGGCTTCCTGGGGGGGCTGTGGCTGCATCGGGCGGCAGGGGCAGCGCTGGCAGCAGCAGCAGCTCCTCCCTGAGGGGGGCACAGCGCTGGGCTCCGGAGCCTGCCTTGCCCCACCCTCACAAAAAGGTGGGTGCTCTCCCGGGGCTGTCCCCCAGCGGTGACACCACCTTTCCGGCTGAGGGGACAGCGGGAACCTCCTGCCTGGGTTATACCCGTTGTGGCCTCACAGGTGGTGGTGCTCAGGTCTCTCTGCCAGCCCCAGCAGCCACGACGGGCGTTGAGGAATGCACTGTTACCCAAAGCAGAGAGCTGGGAGTTTCCCTGTTCGCCAGAGGCTCCCTTGCAGGCTGGTGCACAGGCTCAAGGGAGGTGATGCTCGATGGGGCTTGGTGGGCAGCACCCCAGGGAGAGGGGGAGCTAGCAGGGAGCAGGTGGCAAGCAGCATCTTTCATACTGCTTCTGGTGGCACAGTGTAGCTGGGGGAGTTGATAAACACGGAGAACCTGCTGAAGAAAACAGGTTTTCACTGTTTCATCACCTAGCTAAGGTGTTTCCCAAGAACGAGATGGGATGTGCCCAGGTTGAAGCTGTCTTCTCCTGCTGGGGTGGCATGTTTCCAGCTCACGCCTTCTTAACTGCAGCACAGGATCAATCATAGCTGTATGTCTTAGGCTTTTGTTGAGTTTCAGACTCAGGGCAACTCAGAACAGGGCACCACTGTTGCCATGAAGAAATTAGCAGTAGCCATGATTGAGAGCCCAGAGGTGTCAGGGTATGACCGTGGTCAGTTCTTGTTGGACTGGCAGGGATGGAGAGCAGGCTTTTAGGCAGCAGTGTTTCTAGCACGGGGATAAGTTTGTCAGAGATTTTGCTGTCTGCTATGTTTTCCAAGGATATTGGTATTCACTTAAGAGCTGGCTTTAAATGGGGCTCTGTCAGCAGGAAAGAAAGAGTGTTTTTCTCCATCGATCTCAATCTGATCTGGTAGATGTCTTAGCTCAGTCATTAGCCAAGAAATACAGCAGAGCACACCATTTCTTTCCAGAGACAAGGTCCTAGCTTGGCTTCATTAAATAGTTTTCTGGCGTCTTTCTTCAAAGTGATGGGTTTTTTTTAAATGGTACAGAAAAATCAGCACTTGGCAGATGAAAACCTGAACAGTCTTGAGCTTCTCTTTCCTGCTTATTCTTACTGTCCATTTCACGCCACAGCATTTTGATCTCTGTATTTCACAGGGAATGATCTGGAATGATCTGCTGCGCTGGCTAATAGGGGGAGGGTAGGAAGGAGCAGCAGGATCAGGTGTGAACACCAGAAACCTTGGCCCTTTCCTGTCTCTGCTAATGAGCAGCTCCAGGTAATTTCCCTGACCCGCGTACCCTATCAAACACTTCTCTCCTGGCCTGGGTCACCCCTGACCCGGCCTGTGAAAGCTGAGGAGGTCTGGGCAGGGGTGTGGGGCTGGGAGCTGGCTCTGCTATTAGTGCTGCCCAAAGAGCTCCTTCCATTATTTTCAAATTCGTGGTCCTGAGCTTTGAACAGGAGGGTATAACTTCGGGGGGCTCAGGATCACAGCTGACCTGCCAGAACTTTGGGCTGATGCATTTAGAGAAACAGAGGGTTTTATAGAGCCCAAGGCTGAGCAAAACACTTCAGCCCTCTGCTTGTCTCCCTCTCCCCCGTAAAAAACACAATGTGGGCTCTTCATAGCAGGCTTGGGGAGAAATGCCAATGTATTTCTTTGTCTTCCCGGTGTGTGTGGCACCAGGCTCTGCCAGACCACGAGACAAAGGCTGGTGGTCATTGAACTGGAGAAAAAAGTAATGAAAGGAGAGGAATTTGGGTGGGAGGGGGGGAGAAGCTGCTCCTGCCTCCGTAGGGCTGGGCTCACAGTCCCAGGGCACAGAGCAGCATTACAGAGAGCAGGTTCTCTGACTCTGTGCCATGGTCACTGTCTTTTTTTTTTCTGAACCCACATACACAGCAGCCAGAGATGAGCTAGCTAGGGTTTTCCTGGGAAGCCTGGGATGGTGCCTGGATGGTGCCTAGAAGCAGAAACACCAGGAAGCATCTGGGAATTGGGCTGGTGCTTGTTGAAGTTGTTGGAGGGAGATGGAGGGTCCAGTTTAGTGATGGGCACATAGAGTCAGGGAGTCCAAGGGGTTATGTCTGCCCCAGGAGGGCCCTGCATCATCTGTGCCAGCCCTGGGCAAAAGTCATCTCTGCCCAAGGATGAGGAGTGATGGGGCAGGCTCCATGGGATGAGCAGTGGGTCTCTTTTGCCCCCACACAGCAGGCTCACAAGGTTAAGGTGGTGCCTCCCTCTCAGGAACAGGCAAAGGCAGCTTCGTGTTCTCCTTGGTCTCATGAATCCTGGGATCTGGCTACCTGCTGTTTCCCTCCCAGTCCTCCCAGCACACCCATGCACTAGGGTTGCAGAGGAGCAGCTCTGGACCTTGCTGCTGGCCCACCAGGTGCTGTCATCTTGGCAGGTGTTGTGACCCCTTCAGAAAACTAAATAGTGCTGCTGCCACTGCAACAAATTCTCTGGAGCTGAAAACACGGCAGTGCTCTCACCTTGTCTGAAACACGGCCTTGAGCTAAGGTCAGTTCCTGGCTGAATTCAGCCTAAACAACAAGAGACCACTCTTAAGTTAATTGAAAAGATGTATGAATATGTTCTCCATTAAACCTGTGCTGAGGGAAGGCATCACAGCATCAGTCCAGTCAGTCTGGCCCCTGCTGCAGCCAGCAGCTTGCTGAAAGCTCCCACCCAGGTCACCTTGACAGGCACAGAGCAAGCCCTGGGGTATTTTTAGATGCTTCTAAAACATCTGTGTTTCTGTTTAAAGTATTTCTGCTGAAACAGTGACCGTTTCAGGTCTGTCTTCTCTCAAAGCAGAGGTGACCATATTTAGACTGTGTTTTGTAAAATCCCTTTGATCAGATCCCCTTTAATACAAACTGGGTGACATCCCATGGCTTTCAAGTACCTTTGCAGTTTCTGCTGTAGCAGTGTAACAAACAGTGCTTGGCAGGTAAGATCTCTGTGTGCTGGACTGTAATAAAATGGGGGAGGTTGTGGCCTCTGGTTTTATGAGCTGATGGCATCCCTTTCCCAGGGGAACAATTCCAGCTTCTAATGTGTCTGGGAAGCAGAGCACCCACAGGCAGCAGGAACAGAACATTACCCTGTCAGCTGTGGTCTGAACCTCAGACAAAATCTAGTGTAAAAAAGAAAACCCAGGAGTTTGGCAGCTATGAGAAATAGAAGTCTCGTAACTGAAATGGAATTTCTAAGGCAGGCAGGTTGTATACAGACAGAAAAATGGAATCCGTCTTTCATCAGTGCCTTTAAGCAAGTATTGCCATAAATTATCTAAAGATTTTGGCATCTGTAAGGAATTGATGATACCCACATGGAGCTCATCTCTGGCAGATTCATTACGGCTTCTTTTGGTTTTGTTTTGTTTTTTTTCTTAAACCAAAAATAAACAACAGGCTATTAAGCCCCAAATGCAATACCACACGAGTGAACTTTTAGAATTCCATTTGAGCTGTGCAAGAGAAGCACCACAGCTCTCCCTAGTGAGGACCAGGGGTATGAAGCACCAGTCAAAGATGTTACCCTTATGCCATGGGACCCCCTGCAGGGCTCAGCGCTGTAAGTGGTTCAGACAAAATTCTGCTGGAGACAGCCAGGCCTGAGCCTGTGTGTGACACAAGCCTAGTTTAGAAAGTAAATACCAAATTAATTCTGTAATTGCCTAATAAAATTCCTGTATCCTCACTAGATACCCCTGAGGTTATGCTGGACATGAGTGACGAGCTGTTTGCTAGCAGGGGAGGATTTTAAATTCCACTTGCAGTGTGTGAATACAGTGAGTGTTAACTCCCAGGCACGTTTCTGTCCTGGCTGCCACATCTGGGAGCAGCTCTTTTATCCCTGGGCCACCCCTGCTCCCTGAGGCCCCCAGGGACTGCTGTGCCAAGTGGTAAACACGTGGAGGTGGTTCCTGTCTCAAAGGCCTTAGAGTCAAGGTTGAATTCTGATCGCAAGTAAATATGGCCATGAATTTTGGCTTTTCCACCTGAACTTCCCAGTGTTTTGACTTGATCTTGTGCTGCCCCTGCAGCAGGGGGAAAGTCAGGACACACTGAGGGGCAGCAAGGATCTGTTCTGCAGCCCAGCTGGGGGCTGCACTCCTCTGCCAGCCACACAGCCCCGAGGGTTGGGTCCTGAGGGGCTCCTCCTGGGGTCTCCCCAGACTCCCGTTGGGTTTCTCTGGCTCACAGCAGGGTGCTGGCCCCTTCCCAATTGCCCGTGTGCTTGCTGGAGTTCTTACACCCATCCAGGAGCAACCCTTGAGCTGGGGGGGTTTGAAGGGCTCAAGCCCACTTTGCTCATGCCCGGGAAGGGAGCCCTGCCCAAGGTGGAGCAGCACTGGGGATGTTAGCAAGGGGATGGGGACAGGGTGGAAGGAGCTCTGCCCTTCATGGGCCACTGCCCCGTGGCAGAGCCTGCGGCGGGAGGGTGACACCCCGACCCCTCTTTGGTTTGGGTAGAAGAGCAGTTAATGCCTGTGGTGGCTGCTGGGGCTGGCAGAGAACTTCTGAGCAACACCACCCGTGTGGCCGTGATGTGGGCAACAGGTCCATGCAGGCTGGAGGCTCCCACTGTCCCACCCAGCCTGAAGGGTGGTTGTCACAGTTACTGACTGTGTTGTCCCAGAGTAGGGTCCAGTCCCCAGCCTGGAAGAAGCTGGTCCACACACAGGAAGATACTGGCTTTAATGTCCAGCTCTGCATGGAAAAGGGAGCAGGGTGACATTCCACAAAGCCAGCTCAGCTTCCTGAAAAAAAACAAGTGCTACTTTTATCCCCAAAAGTGTGAGAAGAACTTTATCCCTCACACTGTTCTGTCCTGTGCACACACGACTGGTCACTAATTCCTGGCTCCCATTTCACGTGGCAATGCTCAAAAATGCCACTGCACCTGCTCAGAGAGTGGGGGGCTTGTTGTTAGGGGTTCCTCTAGCCTGTGGGGTGGGTATTTTAGTGTGCTGATGGCTTATGAGTATATTAGTGGTGTGTTCATGCTGTGAATCCAGTTACTCATTGTTTTCCCCCCCCTGCACAAGCCTGTAACCAAGATGGGCAGTGCTCCTTCCATCTGTCCTGCTGGTGTCTCCAGGCCTGTCTCCAGGCCAGGCTCTTGTCTACCTGAGGAGTGTTTTTCTCTAACTGGAATCTGGTTTTGTCTAATTCTCACAGTTTCACTGTTCTGTAGGCCCTATTTTTATCCTGCCTGTCCCTTACGTTCTCTTTTATGTGTTTTTTCCTAAAACGTGGTGTTTTTTTCTCCCTCCCAAAATTGTACCTCTTTCAATTAGTAAGTGACATCCATTCCCATGTTCGGGATTTAAATATACACAAACCTTGAGTCACTTCAGTCTCGCTCAGGTTTTCCTTCCTGGACTGAATTTCCAGTGATCCTTCAGCAGGTCGTGTTTATCCAGAGCGTGGTTCAGGAGCCGCTGGCAGGAACAGGGACACAGCGGGTGACAGCACCGGTGTCACCCAGGGCTTCTTGCCTCGGCCTGGTGGGAGGGTCGGCCAGGGCACCCCTGGAACCGGGCAGGGCACCCCTGGAACCGGGCACCCCCGGAACCGGGCACCCCTGGAACTGGGCAGGGCATCCCTGGAACAGGGCAGGGCTCCCCTGGAACAGGGCAGGGCATCCCTGGAACGGGGCAGGGCTCCCGTGGAACGGGGCACCCCTGGAACTGGGCAGGGCATCCCTGGAACCGAGCAGGGCACCCCCGGAACCGGGCATCCCTGGCACCGGGCAGGGCTCCCCTGGAACGGGGCACCCCTGGAACTGGGCAGGGCACCCCTGGAACCGGGCAGAGCTCCCTGGCACCGGGCAGGGCAGCCCTGGAACCGGGCACCCCTGGCACCGGGCAGGGCACCCCTGGAACAGGGCAGGGCACCCCTGGAACAGGGCAGGGCTCCCCTGGAACCGGGCACCCCTGGAACCGGGCAGGGCACCCTCAACACCGGGCAGGGCACCCCTGGAACCGGGCAGGGCTCCCCTGGAACAGGGCACCCCTGGAACCGGGCATCCCTGGAACCGGGCAGGGCACCCCTGGAACCGGGCAGGGCATCCCTGGAACCGGGCAGGGCTCCCCTGGAACCGGGCAGGGCACCCCTGGAACCGGGCATCCCTGGCACCGGGCAGGGCATCCCTGGCACCGGCAGGGCACCCCTGGAACAGGGCACCCCTGGAACAGGGCAGGGCACCCCTGGAACCGGGCAGGGTATCCCTGGAACCGGGCACCCCTGGAACCGGGCAGGGCATCCCTGGAACTGGGCAGGGCACCCCTGGAACCGGGCACCCCTGGAACCGGGCAGGGCATCCCTGGAACGGAGCAGGGCATCCCTGGAACCGGGCATCCCTGGAACTGGGCAGGGCATCCCTGGAACCGGGCAGGGCACCCCTGGAACCGGGCATCCCTTGAACCGGGCAGGGCATCCCTGGAACCGGGCAGGGCTCCCCTGGAAACGGGCAGGGCACCCCTGGAACCGGGCATCCCTGGAACCGGGCATCCCTGGCACCGGGCAGGGCTCCCCTGGAACCGGGCAGGGCATCCCTGGAACCGGGCAGGGCTCCCCTGGAACCGGGCAGGGCATCCCTGGAACAGGGCAGGGCATCCCTGGAACTGGGCACCCCTGGCACCGGGCACCCCTGGAACCGGGCAGGGCTCCCCTGGAACAGGGCAGGGCATCCCTGGAACTGGGCACCCCTGGCACCGGGCACCCCTGGAACCGGGCAGGGCATCCCTGGCACCGGGCAGAGCTCCCTGGAACCGGGCAGGGCACCCCTGGAACCGGGCAGAGCTCCCTGGCACTGGGCAGGGCACCCTGGAACCGGGCAGGGCACCCCTGGAACCGGGCAGGGCATCCCTGGAACCGGGCAGGGCACCCCTGGAACCGGGCAGGGCACCCCTGGCGCCGGGCAGGGCATCCCTGGAACCGGGCAGGGCTCCCCTGGAACCGGGCACCCCTGGAACCGGGCAGGGCACCCCCATAACCAGGCAGGGCACCCCTGGAACAGGGCAGGGCTCCCCTGGAACAGGGCAGGGCACCCCCAGAACCAGGCAGGGCACCCCTGGAACAGGGCAGGGCTCCCCTGGAACCGGGCAGGGCACCCCTGGAACCGGGCACCCCTGGAACTGGGCAGGGCACCCCTGGAACGGGGCAGGGCAGCCCTGGAACCGGGCAGAGCTCCCTGGCACCGGGCAGGGCTCCCCTGGAACCGGGCAGAGCTCTCCTGGAACCGGGAATCCTTGGCACCGGGCAGGGCTCCCCTGGAACAGGGCACTCCTGGAACAGGGCAGAGCTCCCTGGCACCGGGCAGGGCACCCCTGGAACTGGGCAGAGCTCCCTGGCACCAGGCAGGGCACCCCTGGAACCGGGCATCCCTGGAACCGGGCAGGGCATCCCTGGAACCGGGCATCCCTGGAACCGGGCAGGGCACCCCTGGAACAGGGCAGGGCTCCCCTGGAACCGGGCAGGGCATCCCTGGAACCGGGCAGGGCACCCTCAACACCGGGCAGGGCTCCCCTGGAACCGGGCATCCCTGGCACCGGGCAAGGCTCCCCTGGAACCGGGCAGGACATCCCTGGAACTGGGCACCCCTGGAACCGGGCAGCCCTGGCACCGGGCGGGGCACCGGGCAGCCCTGGCACCGGGCAGGGCTCACGGGGCAGGGCTCCCCGGCAGCGGGGGCGGTGTCTGAGCAGCCGGGCGGGGCAGACGGCGGGGCTGGCGGCCCCGCTCCCGCACCATTGGCTGCGGGGCCGTGAGGCGATGTCGGCCCAGGGCGGCCCCGGGCCCGCCGCGGCGGGGAGCGTGGAGGCGATGGCGGCGATGATGATGGAGGCGAGCGGCGGGTGAGGAGCGGCCGGGCGGGCGGGCGGGCAGGGGGAGCGGCGGGGCCGGGGCTCCCCGTCTGAGCGCGGCGGTGTCCGCAGGGCCCGGCGGCGGGGCGGCCCGAGGCGCTCGGCGGCGGCCACGGAGCTGTCGGGCTGGCGGCTGCGCTGCGAGGGCGGGCGGCAGCGCTGGCGGTACCTGCGGGACGGCGGCGAGCGGCGAGGGCAGAGCGCGCTGGAGGAGCACAGCCTGGGCCTGGAGACGGTGCGGGGGCTCGGGGGGGCGGCGGGGAAGGGGGAGAGGGGGCACGGGGGGGGGGGAAGGGGACGGGACATCCCCCCGCGCTCACCCGCTGCCCTCCCCGCAGGACCGGGCGCTGCCGCCCCTGCCCCGGGCTGGCACGGCCCCGGAGGCGGCCCGCAACGGGATGCGGTTCTACGCGGCGCTGCAGGCCGAGGACGGGCACTGGGCGGGGGATTACGGAGGGCCCCTCTTCCTCCTGCCAGGTAGGGTGTCCTTCCCGGGGGTGCCCTTCCCGGGGGTGCCCTTCCTGGGGGTGCCTTCCCGGGGGTGTCCTTCCTGGGGACGCCCTTCCCGGGGGTGCCCTTCCTGGGGGTGCCCTTCCCGGGGGTGGAGGTGCCTTCCTGGGGGTGTCCTTCCCGGGGACGCCCTTCCCGGGGGTGCCCTTCCCGGGGGTGCCTTCCTGGGGGTGCCCTTCCCGGGGGTGTCCTTCCTGGGGGTGCCCTTCCCGGGGGTGCCTTCCTGGGGGTGCCCTTCCCGGGGGTGTCCTTCCTGGGGGTGCCCTTCCCGGGGATGCCCTTCCCGGGGATGCCCTTCCTGGGGGTGCCTTCCTGGGGGTGCCCTTCCCGGGGGTGCCCTTCCCGGGGGTGCCTTCCTGGGGGTGCCTTCCTGGGGGTGCCCTTCCTGGGGATGCCCTTCCCGGGGGTGCCCTTCCCGGGGGTGCCTTCCTGGGGGTGCCTTCCTGGGGGTGCCCTTCCTGGGGATGCCCTTCCCGGGGGTGCCTTCCTGGGGGTGCCTTCCTGGGGGTGCCCTTCCCGGGGATGCCCTTCCCGGGGGTGCCCTTCCTGGGGGTTCCTTCCCGGGGGTGCCTTCCCGGGGCTGCCCTTCCCGGGGGTGCCTTCCCGGGGGTGGAAGTGCCTTCCTGGAGGTGCCTTCCCGGGGGTGCCCCCTTCCCCGGGGGGGGGGGGAGGCTGAGCCGGTCCCGCTCGGCTCCCGACCCAGCCCGTCTGATCGGCAGGGCTGCTGATCGCCTGCCACACCGCCCGGATCCCGCTGCCCGAGGCCGTTCGGAAGGAGATGGTGCGCTACCTGCGCTCCGTGCAGCTCCCGGACGGCGGCTGGGGCTTGTGAGTAGCCGGGCTGCCTCCCTCCAGGGACGGCACCTCGCCCCCCCCCCCGGGGTCCCGCACCCCCCGGGGTGCCGGCTGCCGGGCCTGCCCAGGCTCGGGGCTCCGCGGCACGGCCGGGGGGCTGTGCTGGCCCCTCGTTACCCCGGGTGCAGCCTGTGCCTCAGGAGGGGCTGCTGCCTCACGTCTGGCTGCCTCTCCTCGCGGTGCCGCCTCCCGCAGCACCGTGTGCGGCAGGGCAGCGTTTCTCCCCGAGGTAGCGGGGTCCCCCCCCTTTTTCTGCCCTCACCCCTGGCCTCCCACTTTGTCCCCCCCCCAAAAAAAAAAAGACATCCCTGCGCAGTGTCTTTGTGCCTGGCTGGCGCTCGCAGCAGCCTCCCGGCTGTGCTGTCTGTGTCGCAGGCACGTGGAAGACAAGTCGACCGTGTTTGGCACAGCGCTCAACTACGTGGCCCTGAGGATCCTGGGGCTCGGACCAGACGACCCTGACGTTGTACGGGCCCGTGTCAACCTGCACAGCAAAGGTCAGCTCCCCTGTGCCCAGCACTGCAGCTGTGGGGCTGGGTGAGAGAGGTCTGGCTGGACCCGGGGGCTGCCTGGAGCATGAGGGGGCTGCCAGGTAGTGGGAGAACTGCTGCTCTTGCTTGCCCTTCATCTGCGTTTTCAGTTAATGATGGGAAAGTGTGTTATGTTTTTGTACCTGCTTGCCATTTTTCAGGACATGTGTCCCAGCCCGAGTGGCATACTCCCAAACATGGGGAGAAGTGGGCCCTGTGATGGGGAGTGAAACGGGGAGCTGGCATGGTTGTGTTAACCCTGAAAGCTGATACTGCTCTTTACAGGAGGTGCTGTGGGGATCCCTTCCTGGGGGAAGTTTTGGCTGGCTGTCTTGAACGTTTACAGCTGGGAGGGAATGAACACCCTTCTCCCAGAGATGTGGTAGGTACCCCCCTCGACGTGGAGGCAGGGAGTGTTGCCAGTCCTGCCACCAGGCTCCACCCAGAGCTCTCCCAGGCACTGGTGTTTGTTGGGATAACTCCAGCTATGTCCTGGAGCGTGCCCAGGCTGCTTGTCAGCTGGGAGATCAGCAGCAAGGCCAGCCAGCAGGTGGGTAGCACCTAGCACTGCACCCAAAAGGGAACTGCCAGAGCTCAGCCCTCTTAGACTTGCCCAGGGGGTACCTGATACATCTGTGTGCTCCCTGCCTGCCACCAGTATCTTCTGCTCTTGTGGCCAACCAGAACTGGGCTCTAGCAGGACAGAACAGCCACGTGTAAGGTTGCCAGCTCTAGCCCTCACTTGTACCCTCCCTGGTTACTCTGAGGGCCACTGGGTGTCAGAGAAGGAAGGGCTGCACAGTATCAAGAGCTGCTGGTGCTTTGTCAGCACTTTAACTGTCAGTCTGGGCCTCTGCCTTCAAAGTCCTGTGGGGAAGAGGTGGGGGGGCCCTGAGCTGATTTTTGCCCTCCCTCCTCTCTGAGCTCGGGATCCTGCCTGCCCTGTGCCAGCTGGGCCAGGAGCAGTGTTGGCTAGCCCTGGTGGGGAGGGAGCAGCCTTGGTGGGGGTGGACCTGAGCAGGGCCAGGGCGTGTGGGTATTCCCTCCTCTTCTGCTGCTGTGCCAGCAGCAGCAGGCCTGGCACGGGGGACAGGGAGAGGCATGCCCTGCTCCCGACCTCCCCTTCTCAGCACATCCATAGTGCCCTTGGCCCTCCCTGTTCCTCACAGCAGCCCCTTCTCTTGTGCACAGGCTGCTCCCCACCTGGTTCCCAGCCCACCCGTCGCGGCTCTGGTGCCACTGCCGCCAGGTTTACCTCCCCATGAGCTACTGCTACGCCGCGCGCCTGGCGGCCGAGGAGGACGAGCTGATACGGAGCCTGCGGCAGGTGGGGGCTCAGTGACCGGGGCACGTGGCTCCCTTGTGCCAGCTGTGTCCTTCTGGGCCAGCCTCTGGCATCTCCGGTACCTGCAGAGTCTCTCTGTCCCGGCAGGGCAGCCAGCTTCCAGCAGCAGGTGCCTCTGGATGGTTGCTCCCGGCTCGCCAGGCTGACGCCGTTTGTTTCCTTGTGCCAGGAGCTGTATGTGCAGGACTATGCCAGCATAGACTGGCCAGCCCAGAGGAGCAACGTGGCTGCCTGTGATGTGTACACCCCGCACAGCTGGCTGCTGGGGGCTGCCTATGGTGAGGGCAGGGCTGGCTGGGGCAGGAGGGCCATGCGAGCTAGTGGTGGTGGGACTGAAGCTGCCTTGTACCAGGGGGGCTCTTTAGGGTCTACTGCCAGCTACCAGTGCGTGCTCCGGACCTGTGCTGGAGACAGGAATTGTGTGATCCTTGGACTTCTCCCTCCTGGAGAGCAGCAGGGCCTTGGGGCACCCCGGGGCAGAACAATTCCCGTGCTCCCCTCAACTGGTCATCACCAGTGTCGCCGTGCAGCCTGCCGCGGGAGGTGAATCTGGCCACGTGGGGTGGGTTTTTCCTGGCACGTCCCTTTCTGTCCCTGCAGCCGTCATGAACGTGTACGAGGCCCACCACAGCAGCTGGCTGCGGCAGCGCGCCGTGGCTGAGCTCTACGACCACATCAGGGCTGACGACAGGTTCACCAAGTGCATCAGCATCGGGCCGGTAGGACCCCTGCTGCCAGTCCTTTCAACATCTGGCTCCTCAGGGACCAGCGGGTGGCCCCCCCCCAGCCCTTTGAAATTGTGGTGTGTGTGAATGGAATCACCAGGTCCTGCTCAGGCACGATTCCTGCTGCTCCTCGTGCCCTAGAGCTTAATGCTCATGGGGCACAGAAGATGCAGAGGGCATGGGAACAGCTGTGATCCTTGTGAGGGGAACCTCTCCTAGTGGTCTAGGGAAATGATCTGAGGGGAAGCTCTGGAGTGATCTCGGGGCCCCTGCCCCACTAACTCGGCTATGCTGAGTGATGCTGTCAGGATCAAGCCCAGGACCATATCTAAATGGCTCTGTGCTGGATGGGAGGGATATGTGTCTCTGGGGCTGGAAGAAGCTGGATCCAGAGCGGTGACAGTGCTGCTCTTGGCAGATTTCCAAGACAATCAACATGCTGGTTCGCTGGTATGTGGACGGGAAGAACTCCCCAGCTTTTCAGGAGCACGTTTCCAGGATCCCAGACTACCTCTGGTAAGCACAGAGCGTGACCCACCTGGCACAGTGTAGGACTCTTGGTCTCTGTGGAGTGAGCACGCTGTGGCTCCTTGCCTGCTTCCTGGCACTTTGGCTGTGCCTGTGCTGCAGCACTGTCCTCTCTTCTCCCACAGGCTGGGCCTCGATGGCATGAAGATGCAGGTGAAGTGCTGCAGGAGTTCAGCTGTGACTGGGAGGGACCCTGGCATGCTGGGGCAGCCCTTGGAATAATGGGATAGTTTGTTCACCCTGGGCCTGAGCTCCTGGCATCTCACCTTTGGTGCCTGATGGCCTTGTCTGTCTTAATGCCACTTCCCCTGGCTGTGCTTCTGTCCTGCTAGTTTGCTTCTCTGTGCCTGTGAGCTGAGACGGCAGCTCTAGACCTGCATCCCCTTCATCCCCACAGGTTCTGGGAGAAGGGAAGGACAAAAATAGGCCCCTGATCACTGCTTGTGGTCTGAGCTTTGCTTCTCTCACAGCTGTTGTGTCCCTCTGCTCCTTACCACCAGCCACCTCTCCTGTCTCGGCTGTGCTTAGAGCAGGCTGAAGGAGCTGTCTCATTTCCTATTCCCTTGCTGTCCCTGACCTGCTGCATCTGCCCCTCTGTGCCAGCACATCAGCTGTGATGCTGGGTGACATAAAACTGGAGGGTGGAGGGAGCTAGAGAGGTTAGTGCAGGAGCGAGATGCTGTCCTTTAGACCCCATAGGTGGGTCAGGCTGCTGCCAGCACCCACCCCCTCACTGACTGCATTCTCTCTTCCAGGGTACAAATGGATCCCAGCTCTGGGATACTGCCTTTGCCATCCAGGCCTTCTTGGAGGTAACACACCCCTCTGTGCTACATCCTGCCTTGGGAAAATGCTCTCTCCCAGCACATCCCCAAATCCCAGCCACTCCTGCTGTGCCTCCAAGGTTGTGCCAGCTCTGGCATTGCATTGTATGGCTGAGCCAGGTCTTCCCAGAGCCCACCTCAGCCACTGTAGGCAGGGTGCTGGCACAGCCCATCTTGGCCAGCTGCTTTTGAAGCAGGAGGCCACAGCTCTGGCTGGGTGTGTCAGGTTGGACTTCTCAGTTGCTGCAGTCCTTTGGTAAAACCCTGGCCCTTCCTCCTTGCTCTGCTTGGCCCCAGAGCATTGCTGTGTGGTGGGGGCAGTGTGCAGGTGTCCTGCTGTCCTGCACTGGGACAGAGACAGCTCTGGTAGGCATGCTTTTTGGAGGGAGATGGGATTGCCCTGGTAAGCCTGATGATGCAAATACCTCTCTCAGAGATGCCAGCAACAGTTGCTGGCTCAGCTCTCACTGTAGAGGTTTGTAAGAGAGCAGTGAGAATGCAGACCTGCAGAAAGGGCTGTGTGAGGGGCCAGGCATTAATGACACTTAAGCAGCAGGTCAATAAGGTCCCAGCACATCCTCTTCTTCCTGAGGGGCACATGTAGGGGGTCACAGCTCCTTGCTGACTGTGCACCTCTGTTTCTAGGCGGAAGCCCAGGAGATGCCTGAATTAGAGTCCTGCCTCCAAAATGCCCACGAGTTCCTCCAGTACACCCAGGTGAGTGGAGCCTGGGGGTGGTGTCTCACACATGCCAGCTTTGCAGACTTGGCAGCTTTTCAGAGCCCTGCTGGATGTAGCTGTTGCCTTCTGAAGGGCTAGGCTAGCAATGTCCAAGTGGCAGCCTCCTGTTTTCTGCTCCTTGTTGCTGGGAGCAGTCTTGGCAGTTTGGAGAGGACCTTGGCCAGGCCCAGAGATGTTTGAGTTGGCTGCCTGGGCTAAGAGAGACTGGAGAGCTGAGAGCTTAGACTTCTTTGCCCTCTGTCCTCTCTGGTGCCCACACATTTGAGGCATCCTTCTGGGAGACCCAGACTCCTTGGGTAGTGCCTGCGTAAGCTCAGCCCAGCTCCTGGCTCCAGGTGGGGAGTCACTGTCACCAGCAGCTTGGTGCAGATGCAGTCATAGGTCTTGCTCATGGTGCTGCCAGTGGGAGCATTGAAAGATGTTTCCCTGGCAGGAGAGCACCCAAAGAGGGGACTTCAGCCACGCTTGATCAAACCAGGCCAAAATGTGATTCCTCTTCAGCACTCCCTGCTCTAGAGCTGACCTCTTTCCCTCTCTGCCTTCCTCAATAAAGGACAGGTGGTGCCAAGTCCCACATGATTCTTTGTCAGTGATGGTTTCACCCCATGGTCCTGTAGCCGGGCACCTCCAGCCTGCCCTCACTTGTTTCTTATCTTCTTCAGATCCCAGAGAACCCACCTGACTACCAGAAATATTACCGTCATATGAACAAGGTACTGTGGCTGGAACTGGTCTCTAAAGCAGACAGGGCAGGGATTTGGGCTGAGGGGCAGCACCTCCCACCTGTACGGGAGCAGAACAGTTCAGGAAAAGGTGCTGAGCCCTCCTGACCCCTTTCCAGGGTGGCTTCCCCTTCAGCACTCGAGACTGTGGCTGGATCGTGGCAGACTGCACAGCAGAGGGGCTGAGGGCAGTGATGCTGCTGCAGGAGAAGTGCCCCTTCATAGCCAAGCCTGTCCCCCCCCGAGCGCCTCTTCGATGCCGTGAACGTGGTAAGTGCTGCAAAACCTGGGGCCAAGGGAAACGTGGGCAGCTGCATCTAAAATAAGAGAAGTCAAGGCCTGATGAGTTGTTAGAACTTGTTGTCCTAAGCTGGTGGCCTGGCATGGCAACCATACTTCGTGGGATGTGCTGCTGCACGTGTGACATAATACTCAGATTTGACCTACCCGTCAGGGTGGAGCTGGGTTGTCTGCCAACCCGGTGAGCTTGTGGGTCTGACTTTGTCCTCACAGCTGGCTTGGGGCCAGCCTGGGCTAGCCCTGCCAGTGAGCCAGTCCCAGCCCCTCTCTCCACTTGTCTGGGCAGTTGCTGAGCTTGAGGAACTCGGATGGAGGCTTTGCCACATACGAAACCAAGCGAGGAGGCCACTTACTGGAGCTGCTGAACCCCTCGGAGGTGTTTGGTAAGGGGAGCTGTGTGAGGCTGCTCATCTTGCCCACTGTGAAGGGACACAGTGGGTGCCTGGCTTTGTCCCAGGTCCTTCAGTGGGATAAATGTGCCCTGGGTCCAAGGCTGGCAGCGTGTGGCTCAGAGGCTCCCCAGCAGAAGGCTGTGGCACTCATATCCTTCACCTGCTGGCAGGTGACATCATGATTGACTACACCTATGTGGAATGCACATCGTCTGTCATGCAGGCACTGAGGCACTTCCAGGACAAGTTCCCTGAGCACAGAGCCCCAGAGATCAGGTAAGGCACTGAGATGGGGGTCGAGTAGGGCAGAAGACAGGTTGCAGTGTCCCAGGCTGCAGTGTCACACTGCAGCCTGCCATGGCCTCTCTTGGCACAGCCCCTGCTGAGCCTTGTCAGGGGTCTTGCCTGGACCTCTGCCCCTGTGATGGCCCTTAGCATGAGCACAGCTGGGGTGCTGGTAACTTCTCCAAACCAGAGCCCCAGACAAGAGGTTGGGGCCCTGCCTCTCTCATGGAGCAGGGCATAGGCTGTTTGAGGTCAGGCTGAGGGAAACTGGTGAAGGTCTGCCTGCCTCTTGACCTATCAGTTGCCTTCATCTTGCAGCCAGTTGCAGGCTGGCTCTCCTGCATGCTGGCATGAGGCCAGAAGCACACAACTGTGTGCTCTTTTGGGAGCACGAACTACATGGCTGGCTGCATGCTCTTGCCTCATGAGCTTTCTGTTAATTGGACCCATCACAGCCTCAGAGGGACCAATGGGTGCCCCTGATGAAGCAGCCACTTGAGTTTGAGCTGCTTCTGAAGTGAATGTCTTTCTCCTGACCAGAGAGACTCTACGGAAGGGCCTGGATTTCTGTCGCAAGAAGCAGCGAGCTGATGGGTCGTGGGAAGGGTAAGCAGCTGGGAGCAGGTGCTGGGAGGAACGGGCATGGTTGGGCCATGAGGGGAGGCAGGCTGCAGCTCTGCTCTTGCTATGTGACTGTGCCTGCCCCTGACAGAACCACTTTCCCCTTCCTCCTAGGAGCTGGGGGGTTTGTTTCACCTACGGCACCTGGTTTGGGCTGGAGGCATTTGCCAGTATGGAGCAGACATACCATGATGGGTGAGAAGGGGCTTTCTGCCCTGGGCTGGGGCAGGACTGGGGTTGGGTGGGTGCCCTGGCTGCACGTGGGCTCTCCAGTCCCAGGTACAGCTCCTCACAAATCCTACGTGTGCATCATAACCAGATCAGGCTGCCTGAGCCTCCAGCCCTCGGGGCAGCCCTGGCCGTGGGCTCCTGCTTGCGGCTGGGAAACACGGGTGTGCAAACGCTCCCTCTGTCCTCAGCCCTCTCTAACTCTTTGCCCCATCCTCACAGGGCTGCATGCCGAGAGGTGGTCCAGGCCTGCCAGTTCCTCCTCTCCAAGCAGATGGCAGATGGTGGGTGGGGAGAGGACTTCGAGTCCTGCGAGCAGCGCACCTACGTGCAGAGTGCCACCTCGCAGATCCACAACACGTGTTGGGCCCTGCTGGGGCTCATGGCTGTCAGGTAGGGGCAGCCCTCACCTCTCCAGGCACTGCCTGGCCCCGAGTGCTTGGTGAGATGGGAAATGCAGGCTGTGCTGTGGGGCAGGCATGCCACAGGCCCTGGGGCTGGCTGCTGTGGTCCACGTGCTCAACCGTGTTTGTGACCTTGTGGGTCAGCAGCCTCCTGCAGTGAGGGCTTGGTCTGAGCTGTGCTCCACAGGCCAGCAGGGCTGGTCATGCTGGGGGGGGGAGCCAGTGCAAAGCAAAGGTCTGTCTGCAGGCCTCCAGCCTGGGAGGATGTTGCTGTGTTCATAATGTCAGGGTTGTGAGGGGGCCTTCCCAAAGCACTCAGCATGCCTAAGGGCAGCCTGGGGGTGGTTGAGTTCCCCCAGCACATGGTTGGGGTTTGCAGACAGTTTGGGTAAGAGCACTTGCATCATCCCCCCCCCCCTGCTTTGCAGGTACCCTGACATCAGTGTGCTGGAAAGGGGCATCAAGCTGTTGATTGAGAAGCAGCTGCCCAATGGAGACTGGCCTCAGGTACATCTTTCCCCTGTTTTTTTCCAAGGGGTTTCCTGGTGTTGCAGATGTCCCGGGCACTGTGCAGCCATTGCAATGCTGTGCTTTCCCTTGTTGGAAGGGAAGCCACGTGGGCCTTTTGGTGGGGGACTTGAGGAAAGCGATGAGCTGAGCGCCATGTCCCGGACACGCTGTGATCCCCTGTCACCCATACCATGCTGCTGTCTGTCTCGCTTGCAGGAGAACATTGCTGGGGTCTTCAACAAGTCGTGTGCCATCAGTTACACCTCCTACCGCAACGTCTTCCCCATCTGGGCGCTGGGGAGGTTCTGCTGCCTCCATCCCCACAGCCCCCTGGCTGGGCAGCTGCAGGCACAGACCTCCTCTGGGGCTGGCAGGATGGTGCAGGAGGCCTTGTCTGCCTGAGCCCAGCCCACCACAGGTGCCACAGCCTCTGGCTTGTCCTAGGTAGCAGCTGCTGGGGTGGGATATCTCTGGGTGCTGATCCAAACAGCTGGAGCACTTCCTCTGCCAGGGAGCAGTGCTGCTGTGGTGCTGCAGAGCCTCTGCTTTTCTGTCCAACCTCTTCTAAAAATCCACTTTTAAAGATGTATTGTTTTTTCTCCCAGGTATGTCCTCCCTCACAGGGTGGGGAGTGAAGTGCCTTTTCAGACCAGTTTGGTGATCTAAGAGAAAGCTGCCAAGCTGTGTTGTGTTACATTCCCAGACAGACTCTCTGTCAGCCTGGGTAGAGCAGGGCTGCCTTTACCTCCCTGTGGTGCTGCCCAGGTGGGCTGTGTGCAGCCAGAGTGCAGGGTCTGGGGCCTCCCCTGTGCCCTGCACTGTGATGGGGTGTATGGCACCATCCCTGCTGAGCTGGCATCTGTGCAGTGGTGCAGTGACTGCCTTGGAGGTGCTCTATGCTGGGAGGGGAAGGGCACCTGCCCTCCCCCAGTCAGATGGGAAAGAGGAGTGCTTGGCTCAGTTTTCTTAGCGTTCTGTCCCCCAGCTGGTGGCACCTGCCTTCCTAGGGCCTCACAGGTGAAGTCATCAGCATCATTCCCACTGTGAAAAAGGAGGAGCTTGAAGCAGAAAGCACTGGTTGTGTCCCTGGGCTCCAGCCTTCCTGCAGTGCAGCAGGTGCCTGTGGTTAGGCTATGGGGCAGTTGGGCATTCACATGGACTGACAGGTCAATAAAGTGCTAATGATGTTGCAAGTGAAACTTCACTGTGTGTTAAGTCTTTCCTGTGGTCTGCCCCAATGTGTGTCCCAACCAGAGGGTAGCTTTTGCTGCAGCATCCTGTAGCCTGGCTTGGGTCACCTGTCCCCAGTGGGATGGGCACCATCTCCACCAAGGAGCAAGCCATGCTTGGAGCCTGCTTCACCCTCCTCAATGCCTCTGGCCCCAGAAGAAGGTAAGCAAGGAAGCAGCTGCCACCTGCTGCCACCACTCATGTGGGCAAGCCCAGTGTGCAGTGGGCTGCACCCTCTTGGACTCATTGCCCACCAGGACCCCCAGTCCATACCTGAGCATCCTCATTCTGGTACCTAAATCATACTTTTTTCATGCTATTTTCGGTCTTTTTGCACGTGGAGTTACTTGGCAGTTTTCTCTGTTCCCATGGCTGCTTTGGTTGTCCTTGTACCAATTTTCAAAACAGTCCCCATCAGTTTAAAAAAAGAGGTTGGTTTTCTGTCAGGAGTTAGGGAGCTGGACTTGTTGCTTCTTGAAGTCAATAGCAGTCAGCTTCTCCAGCAGCGGGACCAGGTCCTTGCCACAAAGAGAACCAACTAACTTGCTCTAATACTGATTTGCTTTCTATGTTGAGTACAGGGCTGTAATTACAGTTCCTAAATAGAGTATGAAAGCTGTTTCCTGTGCATGAGATAAAGGCCATTTGGATTTTAGGTCTTGATGGTGCCAGTTAATGTTTTAAAGTTCTTCTACACACTCCTGTGGTGTGAAGCATCTTGTCTTTCAGCTCCGTTTTTTCACGTGTCTGATAAGCTGGTTGAGCTGGGACAGTGACATGACTTCGTTGAAATTACAGTCTTGGGGCATCTTAAATACCAAGCGTGAGGCCTTGGGGGTGTCATGACTCAAAGGCCATGTTACACACAAGCTGGGAACCTTGGCTTCTCCAAGTCTGCCAAATCCAGCCTGCCAACACTGGAACACGTTGAAGTTGCTGAGGTTTTATGAATATTGACTGATACTTGAGGCCCAGTACAGTCCTTGTTATGCTGAAGGAGGAGGCAGAAAAGGGGAGGAGCAGGATTATAAAAACAGGCTTTATAGCACTATCATAATTTTAATATCATTTTAGCAGCCATTTATTATCCTAATTCTTTCTAAAATGTTCATGTTTAAGGGACAGTGTTGCTTGTAGTGACACTGCTGATGAGTACATGTCCCACAGCACTGAAGCAGGGGGCTTCTTCTACTGTAATACTTCTAACCACCCTAAAAAGTGTCAGAAGTTATTTTCTAGCCAGCATAAATAATTTAGACTTTAAACCCATGACATCACTGCAGAGACCTCTTCCTCAGATGTAACTATACAATGGGAAAACAGCCCCTCATTTTGTAACTCTGTAATTACAAGAATTGCTAACGTTCGGTGTGGGCATCATTGGGGTTTTAATACTCCTCTGAGAAAATGCATCTAGAAGAAAATACTGAAATCCCACGAATCTGACCCTTTTTGCTGAGCTTGTGGGGTGGGACAGGCAGAGGAGCCATGGCTCACTCCCTCACACCAACAAGGACACATGAGCAGAAGTTCCCAGGAGGGACAGCGAGGTCTGGGGAGCCTTCCCTGCCGCCAGGCAGGAGGGGGGACCTCACACCAAGGGGCTACATGGGTGGGCAAGGGCCAGATGCTGTGACAGGCCCTGACTCGGGGGGGTCAGGCTGGCCAGACCCCAGCTGGCACAAACCCCCGGGGACAGAGATCAGGGCCCTCCCCTGCTTCCAGGGGGGCCAGCGAGCTCCCTTTCCCCCCCTCAGATGTGCAGACAGTGGCTCTCAGCTCCTCACAGGGCTGCCCCTCTCTCTGGGCAGCCAAACCATGGGCTGACATGACCAAGGGACTTTACCCAGCTGTTCCCCTGCCCCTCAGCCGCTGCTCCCCCCGGGCAGAGCGGGGCAGGACAGGAGCTAAATGGGAACACAGCGCTGGGGGGGGCTTTGTTGATTCTAGTCCTTTGGTGTCCTGGTCCTGTCTCTGTCCTGGTCCTGTCTCTGTCCTGGTCCTGTCTCTGCCCTGGTCCTGTCTCTGTCCTGGTCCTGTCTCTGTCCTGGTCCTGTCTCTGTCCTGGCCCTGTCTCTGCCCTGGTCCTGTCTCTGCCCTGGTCCTGTCTCTGTCCAGGTCCTGTCTCTCCTCCTGGTCCTGTCTCTGTCCAGGTCCTGTCTCTCCTCCTGGCCCTGTCTCTGTCCTGGCCCTGTCTTTGTCCTGGTCCTGTCTCTGCCCTGGTCCTGTCTCTCCTGGTCCTGTCTCTGTCCTGGTCCTGGCTCTGTCCTGGCCCTGTCTTTGTCCTGGTCCTGTCTCTCCTCCTGGCCCTGTCTCTGTCCTGGCCCTGTCTTTGTCCTGGTCCTGTCTCTCCTCCTGGTCCTGTCTCTCCTGGTCCTGTCTCTCCTGGTCCTGTCTCTCCTGGTCCTGTCTCTCCTCCTGGTCCTGTCTCTGTCCTGGTCCTGTCTCCAGTCTCCCACTGGTAGGTTGCCCAGGTGGGTCAGAACCCACATGATGGGTCAGAACCCACATCAGTGTCTGCAGGCACCACAGGTTCTCAGAAGACTTGATGTTACCACAACCTGCAGGGTGCTCGGCATCACTGACGGACCAGTTTCCCTTTACAAGTAACCCCCTGGCACACTTTTACGGGGCTGTATTTCTGCTGAACCAACTGACGAGCGCCCTGCCCCTGCCACCGGCTGCTCGCAGGCGGAGGAGGGGGCAGAAGGGGGAGAGCCGGGCGGGAAGCAGCCGCGCCGCGGGGCCGGAGGCGAGAGGGGGAGCGGGCGGACACGGACACGAGCGGGCGGACACGGACACGAGCGGCCCGCCCCTTCCGTCCCGCCGCGCCGCCATGTCCTTGTGCCGGGCCGGGCTGGCTCGGGCCGCCCGGGGCCGCCTGCGGAGCCTCGCGGGGCCGGGGGTGAGCGGGGCGGGGAGGGCGGGCGGCCCCGCTCCGGGGCACGGTCCTGCTCCCGGGCACGGCCCCGCTGCCGGCCGGGCGGGCTCCCCTCGGGCTCCCCTCGGGCTCCCCTCGGGCTCCCCGGGCCGCTGCGGCCTGCCCGGGTCTGGCAGAGAGAGAGGGGGGGGGAATCGGGGCTGGGAGGAGCGATCCCGGTGGGCCCGGGAGAAGGGAGGGGAGGGGGGGGTTGAGGCAGGGCCGGGGGGGAAGAGGAAGGGGTGCGATGAGCCCCCCCTGACCTTCGGCTTGGGGGTGGGGCTGCTGGAGGGGCCGGCAGCGGGACACGGCGCACGGGTGAGGCCGCACGTCCGTCAGCAAGGTCACTGCCCCGCTGGGAGCGGGGCTGCTGCGGTCCTGAGCGAGGTTTGCTCTGGTTCCGAGCGAGGTTTGCTCTGGTTCCGAGCGAGGTTTGCTTTGGTTCCGAGCGAGGTTTGCTTTGGTTCTGAGCGAGGTTTGCTTTGGTTCTGAGCGAGGCTGCTTTTTAGTCCTGAAAGAGGTCTGCTTTGGTTCCGAGCGAGGCTGCTGAGCGAGGCTGCTTTTTAGTTCTGAGCGAGGCTGCTCGGGTTCCGAGCGAGGCTGCTTTTTAGTTCCGAGCGAGGCTGCTCTGGTTCCGAGCGAGGCCGCTTTTTAGTCCTGAGCGAGGCTGCTTTGGTTCCGAGCGAGGCTGCTTTGGTTCCGAATGAGGCTGCTCTAGTCCTGAGCGAGGCTGCTTTTTAGTTCTGAAAGAGGTCTGCTTTGGTTCTGAGCGAGGCTGCTCTAGTTCTAACCAAGGCTGCTCTGGTTCCGAGCGAGGCTGCTCTGGTTCCGAGCGAGGCTGCTTTTTAGTCCTGAGCGAGGCTGCTTTGGTTCTGAGCGAGGCCGCTTTGGTTCTGAGCGAGGCCGCTTTTTAGTCCTGAGCGAGGCCGCTTTTTAGTCCTGAGCGAGGCCGCTTTGGTTCCGAGCGAGGCTGCTCTGGTTCCGAGCGAGGCTGCTCTGGTTCCGAGCGAGGCTGCTCTGGTTCCGAGCGAGGCTGCTCTGGTTCCGAGCGAGGCTGCTTTTTAGTTCTGAAAGAGGTTTGCTTTGGTTCTGAGCGAGGCTGCTTTTTGGTTCCGAGCGAGGCTGCTTTTTGGTTCCGAGCGAGGCTGCTTTTTGGTTCCGAGCGAGGCTGCTTTTTGGTTCCGAGCGAGGCTGCTTTTTAGTCCTGAGCGAGGCTGCTCTAGTCCTGAGCGAGGCTGCTTTTTGGTTCCGAGCGAGGCTGCTTTTTAGTCCTGAGCGAGGCTGCTCTAGTCCTGAGCGAGGCTGCTTTTTAGTCCTGAGCGAGGCTGCTTTTTAGTTCTGAGCGAGGCTGCTTTTTAGTTCTGAGCGAGGCTGCTTTTTAGTTCTGAGCAGGGCGGCTCTAGTTCTGACCAAGGTTGCTTTGCTGAGCAGGATTTCACCTTTACAGGCCGGGTGGGTGTTTCTGCCTCTGTCCAGGAACTGTCTTGTGCAGAAATGAAGCTGTGACTCCTGAGAGGCTGGGAGGAGGTTTAATGTTAATACCCACACACCAGCAAACTTAAGAAAAAATGCAGACAAAAGCTGACTCCAGGGTCTCACTTAGGCACACGGGGCACAGCATGTGTCTGTGGCCTTCAGGAAGTCTGGGGAGCTTTGGTTGTCATGCAGGTCTAGGGCAGACCTCTAGCAGAGCAGTCCTGCTCCAGGCTTTGATACACTGAAAATTCTTTTGTGGTTTCTGTCTTCCTGGTCTCCTGTTTCATCAACAGCTTCTCAGCCTACAGTACCGCTTTGGTCGCTGAGCTGAAGTGGCAGTGCTGGCTGTACTGTGTCAGAATTCCTGGTGTGAGGTCTGTGAGTGTGCATCCTCCTGCACAGAGGGTCTGGAAAAGCTGGGCATGCCTGGTTCAGCTAAGGAAATGAAAATCTGCTGATTTTTGTTACTGTGTTCTCTTTCAGGCAAGAATTCATACCAGCTGCAAGCAGAACTTGCAGTATGGCTGGCTGGCTTATATGCTGGGAGACAGAGCTTCAAGGAAGTTCACTGAATACAGCAAAGTCTTTACAGTGGAGGGAAACTTATCTTCTGGGAAGGGCAAGCTAGCACAACAGATAGCAGAGAAACTGGGTATGTCGTATTTTACCAATTTCTGTAATACTTACTGGAATTTAGCAGTGGGGTTGTTATTTGTGTGTGAAGAAAGGTCGTTCACCAACCAGCAGTTCTTGACTGGAAAATTACTTGTTGGGAAATGCCACAGATAATGTGAAGGGTGTATAGACAAGGGAAGGATAAAATGTAGTTGAGGTTTGAGATGCTGATGGGAGGCTCGTCAGATCTGCTGGACACTTGTGTGAAGTGTGGTTTATTGGGGTTGAAATTTCACTTCTGCTGAAGCCAGTTTGCTCACTGAGCTCCTGGTGCTGATGGAGCATCTTGAAAGGCAGGATCTCTCCTGCACGGATGTGTGCAGAGGATCAGGGCGATCAGAGGATTGGTGGCAAAAAGGTTCTGCTTAGAACAGTAGTTCAGTTCTCACTGTGGGAAGGTGGCTACACTTCCCACTGGGGTTTGCCTGCCCTCTGGGATGTGAGTGGCTGAAGGGTTCTACTCTGTTTCCAGGAGCTGTGTAAAGCAGAGCCTCGTATCTAAACGAGCTGAATAAATGTTTAATGTAAATGAACAAAACTTGCTGTTATTGATTGATGTTCTGTTGTGGGTTTCTCTTTTTCTGTTAGGAATGAAATACTTCCCAGAAGCAGACATCCATTATCTAGACCGAATCACAGGAGATGGAACACTGCTGCCTGAGAAGTTTAATGGTTTCTGTAACCTGCAGAGGTTTTACAATGATCCCAAGTGCCCTGATGGACACTCTTACCGGCTGCAGGCTTGGCTGTTTGGTAACCGTGTCCTGCAGTACGCGGACGCCTTGGAGCATCTGCTGGCCACAGGTTAGGCTTGACAGGATGTTAACAGCATTTCTTAATTCACCTTGTGAGTAAGCTGTTCTGAAGTACTGCAGAGTCTGCATTTTGACATGAAAGGCTGTGAGGTTGCTCAGCTTTCTATATTTTCCCCCCTTAGTGAGCCCCTGTAGAAGAGCACTGGCCGTGTTTGGTGTTAGAGCACATCATCTCCCATCGTTTCTAGCAGAAAGAACAGGCACCAGTTACCCAGTTGACTAGTTTTCATTTGGCAATCCCTGATGGTTATTTTCAAAAAGGCATTTTCAACATGCCAAGGCAGCTGTGAGTTGTACAGCCTATTAAACACTCTCCCTGGATTTAGTTCCTGATGGTGTCTTTTGTTCAGTCCTTTTGATTTCACGTTTTGTGCTGGTATTGTTATAATTCAGGTACCTTCTGGTGAGACAAAGTTTGGTATACCAGTACTGATTTACCTGTTGCTGTGCTTTAATCAGTGTTTTCCAAAAAAAATGAAAAAATGTATGTCAGACACGAATCTAAGTGTGCTCCTTAAATATAGTGGTACTTGGCTACTGCAGTGATGGGCACAGGGTGGGAATATATGGGCAAGAGGCACACGCATCCAGGCCGTTTTCGCAAGCTAAAACCTTACTCTTTTGTTTTACTTAACTTTTCTAGAAAAGCAAGCAGGAAATGGGGGGTAAGAGCAGCACTGTCATTAACTGGAAGTGTTGCTGCCAGCAGCCTCTTGCAGCCTTGCTGACTGGAAGCTGCTTTCCCTTGCAGGACAAGGTGTGGTGATAGAGCGCTCTCCTTACAGCGACTTTGTGTTCCTGGAGGCAATGTTCAAACAAGGCTACATCCACAAGAGATGTAAGTTACCTGCATGTAAAAGGAAGGTATTTTGCCATGGACTCAGCCACAAACGTGGTAGCTTTAAAAAAAGAAACAAAAAAGCCTGCTTGGAAGATGGACTCCTTTTAAGTATTCGGAGTTGTTCTGGGCCCTCCTCAAACATGAAACTTCCAGTTTTAATTCAAGACTTTGGTTCTACTTGTGTGTACATGTGTCCTGTGTATTGCTTACTTGTATTCTGTCAACCAGAGACTCCTGTAGTTCCCTGGAAATGCTGATGAAAACTCAAGGTCCTTCAGGCAGACCTTGATCTTTTGCAGCATTAGGTGGGAGGTAAAGAATGGGTCAACAGGACTTGGTCTGCTTGCCTTAAATGACCCAGCACCCTTTGAATCTCAAAGAACAAAAATGTTGCTCTTGCCTTTGAGAAGGAAGAACCAGGAAGCTACAGGCCAGTTGACCTTAGCTTGAGCTGTAGGAGGGTGGTGAAGCAAATCCTCCTGGAAGCTGTTTCCAAACATAAGGTGATGTGAAAGTGATTGAGAATAGTCACCACAGTTTTATGAAAAGGAAGTTGTGCTTAAACATCTGGTTGTTAGCTCCTCATGGAAGGCTAGCTCAGTGGGTGAGCAGAGAGCAGTGTCTCCATCCCTTGGCTAGGAACTGGAGCAGTTATGTGACATACACAGGAGACCAGCCACAGGCAAAACATGCAAACTTAGATCTGCACAAATGTTTGCAAGTCTGGAGAAAACAGCTGCAAAAGCTCAGCTATCAGCTGACCCCTAAGTAATCTGCTGTTGAAAGTGTTGTTTCTGCCTGGTCTTAGCAAATCTGGCATTTTGGCTACCCCTGAGGTGAAGGTAATTGTTTCCCTGCCTGCCTCATGTTCCTTCTGTCTTGTGTGAGTTGGCTTAGATTTAGGAGGTGTATATTTGTTTTTTAACACTCTCTGTAAGATGGAACTTGAGGAAAAACCCAGGTTTCTGTATTTCTTAAATCAGAAATAAATCCCCCATTGGTATAACTGATGTTTGAGTCTTAGACCTCAGTGTGTGTAGAGCTTAGTTTAATTGTGTTTTACTTTGTGCTTCTGGAAAATGGTTTATCCTAAACAGTTCCTTAATCCTGTTTGAGGAAAGCCTACCCTAAGCTTGCTCTATCAGCCAAGAAGAGGAGACTACAAATAAAAAAGTGAGAGGTGGAATTTATTTGCAGATGGGATGTCTTTAGCAAACACAGGAAAATACACATAAATAGTTGTAGATTCATTGCCTGATAGGTTACAATTTTAATGCTGTTCCCGTTGCCCCTGTATCCATTTGGAATGTGTGTATGTGTTCATCTGGGCTGCCTTTAGCTCCCCAGTGTGCTTGGTTTGGTTTTATACAGGTGTTGACCACTACAAGGAGATCAAAGAGATCAGCATGTCTGAATTCCTGCCGCCCCACTTGGTCATTTATATAGATGTGCCCGTTTCAGAGGTGCAGAAGAGGATTCAAGAGAAAGGGGAGGTAATTTTATCTCTTGCCACTGTTACTACTTGTTGCTGTCTGTTACAATCATTCCCTCATGTGTCACTCCCATGGGGCTTGGTGCAAAATTCTTGTCCTCTTAGGTGTAAGAACTGTTTTGGTGATGAGTGTGTGGGGGTTCTGGTAAGCTTGTTCTAAAAAAAGAAACAACTTTTTTTGACTGCATCAGCTTGTTGCTATTTCTGCAATGAGAAGGTTTTTATAAAATTCATCTGCTTTTAAAAGATAGCCTTTGTAGCTGCCATTTCAGAAGTCACACCCAGGTAATATGCTTCTTGCAGTTTGACCTGTGCTTTCTGAGTGCCAGAAGCCCCAGCGGGTGGTCACCACCTCCAGCTTCCCTAGCTGGCTGTGTTAGTGTGGGTCACTTGTGATCAGCAAGGTCATTTAACTTTTTCAAATTAAGAAAATTACTGCTCGGTACTTTCAGTTTAACACAGAGAAACTACCAGTCTTAAACATTAAACTAGTTTTGTGTAGGTATTTCACGAGATACAAAACCCAGCGAGCTTTCTGACTAAGCTGGTTGTGAACTTGATCAGAAATAAAGTTGCTTCTTGTCACTAGTGTGACTTCAGCCTAACCTGAGGCTACAATACACAACTTTTACTAATTGTTGGTCTTTGACAGTTGTGGGACATTCTTGCTTTTGCTCCCCAAACCCTTGGAGGGTGGCCTAGTTTCTCTCTTCAAGATGCCTGAGTTGCTTAGTCTGCTGGTCTAGTGACTCTCCCCTTCAGCCCTCCAGCAGTTTGGGCTGTGACTGAATGTGCCTCTGTGCTTTAATGAACAAGATACTCTTGGATGGGAAAACCACACTTTTGTGTTTTAGCAACTTCAGTGACAGGATTGGAAACTTCTTAATGTATCGTGGGAACCTGCAAGTTCTTTGCCCTTGTGAGCAGAAAGGTCAATGGTATTTCTGAGACCTGGTGTAGCTTGTAATTACCCTGAGTCAATGTGTCAGAAGAACCTTACTCAGATGGCTGATCATTAAAAGCATGGCTATAATAATGCAGGGCTGACTCAGTCCTTAGGGTACTCTAGATATTTAACATCACATAAGAAATTCTAAACACTCCAACTGTCTTAATTGTTGAAACTTTCATTAACGTGTATGTGGTTTACTTGGATGTTTGACTGCCAGTACAAGAGTGAGCTCCTGGCAGATGGTGTAACAGCACCTTCTGATTAGGCTGGAATCTGGGCTGGTGAGAGAAGAAAGCTCATTTCAGAACCTTGTTTTCTGTTTGTTTTTAGCCATATGAGAAAAAGGTGTCTCCTTCCTATCTCCAGAACATTGAGGATGCTTACAAGAAGACCTTCTTACCAGAGATCAGGTTAGCAAACCAGAAAGCTTTGTCTGTGAAACCTTTGAGTAAAAATGTGTGCAAATCCTAAATACCTCTGCCAATCTAGGAAAACTAAGTCATGTCACAGGAAGAATCCTCCCTGTGCTTATGTGGTACAATATGGTGATCTAATGGCATAACCACTGTATGGAGGGAATGTTGGAAGATTAAAAATGAAGTCTTTTTAGGTGTGAGCTTTATAAAGCAACATTTTTTGACTCTTGAGACATTAAGAGTGGGTGAAGTGTTTTGCAGTAGTAAATTTGTTGGATTTTATTAACTGACCTACCCAAGACGTTGCAAAGCTAATGAACTGCAGGGTGTGTTTTCATCCTGCTGTCTCTGGGCATTGCAGCTTTGCTGTCATGCAGTCATGTAAAATGAAACAAACTTTTTCACAGTTGAAAGAGCACTGGAAAGGCAGAGCCAGGAATCTGGCCTGTTTGCTCTTCAAAAACCAGCTCTGTGTCCCTTTCTGTACGTGGTGGATGCTGACACCTTTGCTCCTCTCTGCCAGCTTGCAGCAGGGGCTGGAATGCTTCCTTGGAGTGATGTCCAAAGCACTGTGGCTGTAGCTCTGTGTTTGTGTGACCCGAGTGTGATGCAATATGAGCTTTTCTCAGGCCTTTCTAGAGAGTTTGGAGTTTTTCTCACCTAAAACCTCCTTTCAGTTGTCATAGCTTTGGCTGATTTCTTGATAGTGGTGTAGAGGGAGAGGAGAAAGGTTTTCAGGTAAGGGACTTTTGCTTGTCTAGTTCTGCTTCTCCACCCTATGTGGCACATACCTGAGAGTGCTGAAAAGGACTTGATGAACTTGTTGGTGCTGGTAAATAAAGACTGCACTGCTGCCTGATCTGAGAGATTAAAGGTGGTCTTCTCTGGGCTCCCCTAGCTTTCTCTAGCTGGAAAGCAAGACTGCGTGCACTGTAAACTTCAGATGAGACAATTCTAGTTTGTCTGCTAGCACAATTCTTAGAGAAGAGCTCTTATCAAAAATCAAATTGCCCTGAAAATTTAAAAGCATGTGAATGTAAGCAGTTTTAGTCCCTCATAAACAAATAGATGTCTGGGAGGGAAACTCTGAAAGGTCAGAGAGCCAGGCCTATATCAAAATGATCTGTATTTATGCAAGGGTTAGTGTGGGCATGAATTGAACTGAGCAACTGAGTAACAGAATGACCTTGTCATTCACACAGGGCACAAGTTGCTTGTGTGGTGTCTGGTCAGCTGCTTCCCAGTGTGTCCCCCCCAGGTTAGTGGCCACCATATGGCTCTGAGGAGGACATGGGGGCTAAGGATGGAGAGGGAGGGTGGGATGGACAGAATCTAGTTGGAGGTTGGTGACTAGTGGAGTCCCTCAGGGGTCGGTACTGGGACTGGTACTGTTCTGTATCTTCATCAACGCCCTGGATGAGGGAACAGAGTGTGGCCTCAGCAAGTTTGCTGATGACACCAAACTGGGAGGAATGGCTGACACACCAGCAGGCTGTGCTGCCATTCAGTGAGACCTGGACAGGCTGGAGAGTTGGGGGGGGAGAAACTTGGTGAAATTCAACAAGGGCAAGTGTAGAGTCTTGCATCTGAGGAAGAACAACCCCATGGACCAGTAGAGGTTGGGGGCTGAGCTGCTGGACAGCAGGGTAGGAGAAAGTGTTTACAAATATTTTAAGGATGAGTGTCAGGAGGATGGAGCCAGGCTTTTCACAGTGATGTCCAGTGACAGGACAAGGGGTAATGGGTGCAAACTGGAACACAGGAGGTTCCACATAAACATCAGAAAAAACTTCCCTGTGAGAGTGACAGAGCCCTGGGACAGGCTGCCCAGAGAGGTTGTGGAGTCTCCTTGGCTGGAGACATTCCAAACCTTGCCTGGACACGGTCCTGTGTGATATGCTCTGGGTTGACCCTGCTCTGGCAGGGGGGTTGGAATAGATGATCTTTCCAGGTCCCTTCCAACCCCTAAGATTGTGTGATTCTGTGACTGTCAACCCCCTGAGGGCAGAACTGCTCTGAATTTGCTACCAAGGAGAAAAATGCTGCTTGTCCTTTGGATCCAATCAAGCCCCTGAAATACGTGGTGGTGTTTAATGAGGCTAAATCCTAGACCTGCTCATGCTGTGATTTCAACCCTTTCCCCTTTATCTGTGCATGGTCAGAAAACTTGTTAAGCCAACACCCTCTGCTTGGCATCCTCATCAGCAGGTGGGCTTACAGTAGCTTGCCAGATCACTCTTTGTGCTCAGGTCTGAAGAAGGACATCTCTGTCCCCTTGAGCAGGGGGAGCTGTGAATGAGTGAAGCTTCTTCACACATCTCTGGACCTCACTAATGGCTTGTGTATGGGATACACGTCCAGCAGCTTCAGCTCTCTGCAACTGTTTGCTGGTTTCCAGAGTGTTGCAGTGAGTTCAAGCCTGGCTGTTAGTCTCTAGGCAAACTAAGAAGCATTTGATTCCCTGACTCTTGAGGATGACCAAGATCTGGTTCAGACAGGCTAAAAAGAGTTGTTATAGACTGTTTATCAAGTTCCTGCATGTTTGCCATGTTGAATCTTGGGTTTGCTGCTTCCCTTGAAATGCAGCAGGAAAACAGTCTAGTTTGTTACTTAGCAAAACTCCTGTTCTCTTTTTCCATTTAATTGGAGCAACTTGATGCTGCTTGAGGTGCTGTGTTGTAGAGTGGGTATTTGCTGTTTTAAGATGGGTGCTTCTTTTTTACCAGAACTGCTTTGACTGACCAGTGTTATTGCAGGCCAGGAACTAGTCTGCACTGCTGCAGTGACAAGATATTTTGATAACGTGACTGCTTAGAGCAACTTAGGTTGCCAGCATTAATCCTGATTAAACTCAGAAGTGGTTGGTTGTGCCAAGCAAAAAGTGCAATTTCTTCTCCATGCTCTTCAGCTTTGCTGTGTGGTGTTCAATACACCAGGCACATCTGGCTGCCATTTTATTTTCTTTTAAGTTTTTGTTAGCTAAATTAAATGTTTTCCAGGGCAGCTGGAGCAGGTTTGGGAACGACTGAGGGTGGCTGTGTGTACATAGTAGTGAAACATGTTTGTGTAGGAGCTCCTGTCATGGCCCTGCTCTGCAAATGACTTCAGTGAAGGCTGCTACGTGAATAAGAAAACAATTAAAAGTTTAAAAACATTTAACAGATCCTGCTAACTGCATTGCTTTGGTCAGTTAGCCCAGTCTTAGTAAATAATGAAGAATGACTCTATTCTTTTCAAAATGGCTCACAGGTATTAACCTACTTGTAAAAAGAAAGGTCTACAGGAGTTTTGGGTTAGATCAGTTGAAAATTGGCTTAAAATCGATTGGCCAATTTTAATTGGGGCAAGTATCCACATTAGTGAAATGGAAACAAATTAATAGGTGGGATTTTAAATATATATATATTTTTTTAAACTGAAATGATGTAGATACCATAGGCCTCTTGCCCTTCAAAAATGATTTTGCACCAGGAAAGAAGCAACTTCGAGCTCTAATGAGAATTCTGTTGCAAGAGCCCTGTAAGCATCCTAAAAAAATGCTGATGATTCTGGTTCTGTGTTTGTGCCTTTCAACTTAATTTCTGCTTCATTTTGGAGCAGGGGGAGGGTAGGTAGAGCACTTGTATCAGGGGAATTCAACTGTTTTCCTCTTTGCAGTGAGACCAGTGAAGTTCTGCAGTACACAGCAGCTGAGGCAGAGGATGTGGAGAAGGTAAGAGTTTCCTGTAAATATTGTTTTTTATATTTTTTTTTCACTTCCAAGACTGAAATGTAAAGAGAACACGTTATCCTAGATAACAAACTTAGTTAATTACTTTATGCATTTAGTGTTTGTTGCTATGGCAAAGACCTGAACTGGGTCTCTACTGGAGTATTTAAATGGGTGAGTGTTTTGTCAGGAGTGGAAATCCTACCCCCATGATTCTGCCAAGATCCCTGGCTGGCTGAGCAAGCAGGGCCTCCTGCAGACCATCACTAATAATTTCTTGTGTGTTTTCTGTCTGATGTAGCTTCTGGCAGGTATTTCCAAATTCAGTTTGTTTTTCTAAGCAGATCCTGTGAGGGATGTTCCTGAGTCCCTGCTGGGCTGTGCAGTGCTTGGCTGTTCAGTTAGCATCCCTGTTGGAAGTGGCTGGTGGGATGGGCAAGGCTCTGCATAGCCCAGTTTGGGAACCAATGGCATTACCCAAGAGGAACATCACTCCCAGTGTAAGATCTGTCTCTGTTGGCTTCTGCCACTGTGAAGCTTCCTGTGATCCAGGTTGGTGCACAGGTTCCTATGCAATAAAGTAGCTGCTGTTTTCTAAAAGGTGGTCATGATTTGGTTAGAGCAAACAGCTGGATAACCAGAGCTGTTAACAGGCTTTGTCACCCTGGGTTGCTCATCTGTGTGAGCTAACAGGGCATCTAAACTGCAGGTTTTTTTCTCCAAATGGTTTTGCTGAACACAATAGCTCTGGACTGAGCCAGGTAGATGGTCATTGCTAGGAATAAACCATCTCTTACTATGTGACAGGATTAACATGAGATCACTTCTTCCTGCTCCCCTGTGTTATTTTTTGGAGAATGTATATGTTTGCCTTATTTCAGCAAACATTTTGGCTCATGGAGGGTTACTAGTGAGCTGACAGAAGCCTTTTGCTTCCCCTTTGTTAACTTTCTGTAGTTGGTTTTCCCCTGCTCAGAAAGAAAAATGTAATTCTGGGCAGGATTGCAGTGGGTCTGTTTCAGTACTAGGGATGAAAGTTACTCAGTGAATCCCTGAAAGCTCACTTGAATTCTGTAGTGGCAGCTGCACTAAAAATATATTTTCAGATAGGTCTTGCTGATTTTAATGTTTTCATCCTCTGATAAGTCCACTTAATGCTCTCCTTTCCTCTCTCAGAGGGAAGCAGCAGTATGTGGCTGGTTATATTGTCCAGAACTTTGCACAGCAGTATGCAATTAATTCCTTCATCAGCTGGGACACCTGAGCCAGGCTGAGCAGAGGGGTATTCCTCACCATGTAGTGTCATGGTCAGCCATAAAACTGGGGAGAGTTTTTTCCAAACAAGTGTTTCTTAGAGCAGTCTTGAGACCAAGAAGCTGGAAAATCTGGAGCTTGTTTCCTGCTGTTGGAGTTGAGGATGATGCTGTTTCAGCTGAAGTCTGCAGTAATCTCCCTGAAGCCTGAAGTGTGGATTTTGGTTGGTGGTGTGCATGATGATGGCCTGCACCTGCCTTGTGTTCCCATGCAAAAGCTTGTGAAGCAGAAAACATTGGCAAGGACTTTCCTGGCCCTCAACATTTAACATGTTAGCTGTGCATCCCTAGGCCTTTTAGTTCCCTTTATGACAAAGTAGTTTTGTGTCATTTTGGGTCCTACCCTCTTGTGGCTGGGTTTCTGGGCACTCAGGCCCTTGATAATAGAGGTTATCATAATTAACCAGTTGGACTTGTTGAGGCAGATCAAGTTTGTACCCACAAAAAGAGCTGGTGGCTTCAGTGTGACAACAGAAAAATAGAACTTAATTGTGAATTGGCACCTCAAAGTAACTGCTTGCATTTGGAGTAGTGCAGAACTTCTAAAATCTCTGAAAATGAGGTGGTTTTGGAAGTTTCAAGAGAACCAAAGGCCTTACATTTTGTTCTGAGATTTATGCAGGTAGCTACCTGTGACCTTCACCAGCTGACCCTTTTGACACAAATATTCTGTATCATTTTCTGGAGGGGGGAAAAATTACTGAAAATAGGGTGAACCTTCACATACTGTCCTTGTCCTGAAATTACTGTTGCTGAGTAAATCTTGAATCTCAGAATTGTGAGTCTTGCAAGTGCCCCTGTGAAAAAGAGGGGGTGTTGTGGTATTTTCTTCTTGCCTCCCCTCTCTGAGCATGTCTGGAAGTGGTCAGAATAAAGCAGTTTGTTTCCTCCCTACGATTTTTTTGGTAGTAAAACTCACTTCCAGGATTTTATTTTAATCCTTTAGATCGGGGTTTAAAGTCGGTCTGAAGGTCTTACTGCTCAAGTTGATAGTCTCCCAAGCTCAGCAGTCTTGTGTCATCACTGTCCATGGGCTCATCATTATGCACTGATGCAGTTTCTAATTTGGATGGACTCATCTGGGCTAAAAGAAGGGTTATTATTTTGAAGTCAGAGTACAAGTTGATGTAATTTTCTTTGTCAGCTGCTGGCTATAGAGATGGGTGCTCTTTCCCCTTCAAAGAATAAAGTTGGTTTTTTCCCCTTCAGGTTCAGTTTACTTTTGGAATGAAACAGCTGAAATTTGGAAACAGGAGTTGGCAGGAGGGATTTGGCTTTGGCTTGCAGGGTATTTATTGACACAGGTGTATCCTGTTGATAGCAATGTTTAACAGTGTTCTACAGGTGATTTGCTGTGTGATTGGGAGCTTGATTTTTCTGTAACCATATAGTTTAGTGGCTTTTGATTTGCTCATAACAGACATGCACAACTTGGAAATGACTTGTGTTTCTGATGTGTGCTTCAAGAAGATCAGTCAGGGTTTCACATTGCAATTAGCCTTGGTTGTAGTCACCAAAGGAGTCAAAAGTACTGAAATGAGCTTTGTTAGGGTGTTTTAGACTGCTTTTACACAAGGAATAAACACTTGGCTCATATGTTTGTTTTGATTATTTTTTAAAGCCCCAGATATTAAAAAAATAAAGGACATAACTTAAAAATGTAACATGTTGGGGTTTGGTGTCTATGTCCCCAGAAATGATGTGGATAAGAACAGTGTCACCTATTGCCCACCTCCTCCCCCCCCCCAGCTCTTCCAGCAACAGCATTTTCAGATCTCTGTGAAACAAGCTCAGAAATTGTCAGCTGTTCGTGTTGGGTTAGTGGCAAAGATTATAGAAAGATTCTCATTATTGAGACAACTTTATTTCTCAATCCTGCTGTGCTCTGCAATATATTAAGGCTTGAACTCTCCTGGATGTCACCACGAGTTGTGCTGCCATCAGGTTAAATCATTCATCTGCTGCTAATTCCCAGGGGGTGCCAGGGCATTCCTTATAAATTAGGAAGCTGTTCTTTCAGCCTGGTGGGGAGGCTAATACCATTGTTAGCAAGCTGCTGGGAGAGGTGTCTTCTGATGTGATAATAAGAGTGTGCAAAACTGATTTGCATACAGACTTCTTTTTCCATGCAGCATATTCTGAGCCCTGTTGATAGGGGCTCTATTATTAGTCCTGATATCAGCCATAGTGGGGAGTTTCCCAAGCTTTGCTGGAGAATAGAGGAGGAATTGCTTTTGTGTAGCTAATAGGAAGTATGGTGGAGGTTCAGCTTTTCAATTAAATAAGTAAAATAAATGGATCTTCGAGCTGTCTTGCAATATACCTCTCTTCTTTGCATCATCTAAGGCTTATCTTGGGGAGTTAAGTTACAGCAGCTTGGTAGGAAGACACAGTTTCTAAATACAAGTTTGAAAACTCTTCTCACTGTCTGTGGTGCAGTTTTCTGTAGTGTTTTTTTAAGAATTAAACATTTTTATACCAAGAGGTGGATTTGTCACCTGCTTTTTTTCTTTATGTGAAAAGTAGGTTTCTGAGCTCTCAGCTTCAGTGTTCTGGCTTGCCTGCTCTGCCTCTTTATAAGGCAGCAAAAATGGTTGAGGAGCATCAAAACTTCCTTGAAGTTTTAAATATGCTTTGGTGATGTCCAAGTCGACCATATTTTTTTAAGTCTTTATCAGCAAAATTAGTCTTTAAGAAATACAAATGCATGATCATTTTCCTTGAGGCATTTGTATCTCTAAGCCATTATTTCTTACCATAAAATCATAATGATAGTAATAAAGTGGATCTTTATATTCAAAATGACTTTGTAAAAGCACTTAGTTATTGTCTTTTATGTGGCAATAGATGGCATTTAACATTTGCTGTGACCACAGAGTATAATTAGAGTGAATTTAATGTACAGACAAGAACTGAAGCAGTTTTCATTTATTATTCTATCACTCGCTTTATTACTGGCATCCTCACTTGTCAATGGGTTGACAGTGTGTCATCAGCATTTTGGTCTTGAGCTTTGTCCTTTCCTTCTGGAAAAGGCCTCTGAAAAGTGATGTTTGGAGCTGTAGCAACCCACACCTTCCCAAGTTCCTTCCAGGTGCTGTCTCCACCTCATTATGCGCCTTAAGTGCATCCTCCTGACACTGGTTTGGTTTTTCTTCAGATCCAATCTGTCCTGTTTGGTAACCTGGGGCTTGTGTTAAGCAATTGCCCAGTGGGTCAGCAAAGATCTGTTTTCTGGTGGAGCCAGGCTATAAATGGATCTCAAAGGCAGGATTGATAAGTTGGGGGATGCTGAGGGCATGATTTGCTGAGTTGGTGTTACTTGTGTGAATGGTCTGGGTGCTGAGCAGTGAGCTTTGCCTTTCCTTTCTGCTCCTGGTGCGTGGCAGTTGCCACAGTTGCTCCTCAGCCTGTCTCAGTTCTCAGCCTTGCTGGAAAACAAACAGGCTTCCTGTGTAGCATAACGGCTTTTTGGTTCCAAAAACAGTGGTTTAAATTTGGGCTTATTTCCACCTCACTCTGCCTGGAAAGGTGGGGTTGTACCTTCTCTGCGTCCTTTCAGCCCCAGTGGCAGGTTGAAGAAGTGTCTCTTGGATCAGGTAAGAATTTGGAAATAAGGCACCACTCAGCCAATTTATTCTCTGTCATCCTCTGCTTGGCAAGCCTAAAAGCACCAGGAACTTTAGAGCTGACTCCCACATGTCTGCCTGGGGCTTATGGCAGGGCCACGACCTCCAGAAAAATGTCAGGGAGATGTGTTACCTCTGAACGTTTGCACTGTTAATGCAGCTTTAGCAGTGGAGCCTTTTTGCTGGGTGACTTGTTTAATAATAAATGTTGATTATTTCATTGATCTGGGGGTGTGTTTATTGGATTTTGGATGTTCTGATCAGCCCACCTCTTAGTATGGTTTTTATCTTCTGATTCCAGGTACTTGAAGACATTGAGTACCTGAAGTTTGACAAGGGGCCGTGGCTGGAGCAGGATGATGTTTCTTTCCATCAGTTGAGACTTTAGTAAGTATAACTTCCAGTAACTGAACACTGCTTAGCATCAGATCTCGAAGAGAATGGTTAAAACCTGGAGTTTATGAAGCTGTGTTTATATTTGCACTGTGACTTGTTTTTTTTGTCCAAGTGAGCAGTGGTAGCAGGCTTTTGTAATACTGGTGTGTGGCATTTTGCTGCTGCTGCTAATTGAGGAGAGACTCCAGACAAATAGATCCTAGAACCATAGAATCATTAAGGTTGGAAGGGACCTTAAAGATCATCAAGCTCCAACCTCCCTGCCATGAGCAGAGAACCCACCACTAGACCAGGCTGCACAAACCTCATCCAACCTGGCCTTGAACACCTCCAGGGATGGGGCATCAACAGCCTCCCTGGGCAACCATTCCAGTTCCTCACCACGCTTAGAGTGAAGAATTTCTTCCTCATATCTAACCTAAATGTCCCCTCTCAGTTCCCCTTCTCAGATCCCTTTCCCGTAATGAAGCACAAGAACTCACCAGGCATTTCCAAAGTGCTGTGGTCCTTAGGAAGGTGTTTTCTGTGAGCACTTGTGTTCCTGGATGATCACAAAAGAGCATTTCATTTTAAAGCCAGCATTGGTGCAGTTGGCTTGGTGATTTCTCTGCTGCCCTGGCAGCATGGCATCCTGAAACAAAGCTTGTTGACAGAGCAACCTTGTAGCAAGTTATAGATCTGGTGCTGTTTAGATTGGCTTTGTTTAGAGTGTTTTTTTGTCTAAAAGTAGACTAATTTCTTATGCTATCTGCTTTTAAATATCTTCCCAGTCAAGAAGCTGGCTGAACAGAGTGTAGGGGACAAAAGGGAATCAGGCACACTTGGGTGATTGCTCAATAAGTTCATTTTTCCTTCTTTCCTCTGACTCCCAGTAAATACTTGTAAAGAGAAGTTTTAATCCTAATTCATGAGGTGTTGCAGTTCTATGGTTCACTCTTCACAGTAACAACAGGGATTATAAATTACAGCACTTCAAGAGTTGTTTTGGGTATTTTTTTGGTTAAGGATCCTAGTCTGTCTAGTTGGATGTGAAGAGGTCAGACTCGGATCGTAGCAAGTGTCTTTCTGCAATAGAATCCAATTTGGTAATTTTGATCCTATAATGATTTCTGGCAAGTTCTCCATGGTTCTCTGTCTCCCAGTTCAGCTGTGGAGTGCTACTGGTGGGGCTGACTGTGTCCCCCGAGCAGTGCTGAAAAGAGAGGAAGCCCTCCAAACTCCAAAATGTGTTGAACAAAACCACAGACATGTTTGTAAAAAAGTGAGATCAGACCAACACTTTGACCCCTGTGATACAGGTTTACTTTTCTGTGCTGTTTCTTCAAGTGCCTCCTAAAAGTAGAGGTAATGTTCCTTTTCTGTGGCCCTTCTGTCAAGGGGTAAAGACAGATTGCAGGAGAGTGGTGTTGGGTGGTGTTTTAAGAGAAACAAGTCATGATTTGGGTGTCCTTTTAAGTATCTGAGAAGAGGTTTCTTTGAGTAGTGATTAAAGGATTGCATCTGGTTGCTTAGATCCTGCAATGCTATCAAAATTGGTTTTCCTTTGAAAAAGGAAAATGCAGTTTGAGTTGCTTGTTTTCCTATAGCTTCACACTAGTATGGGTGTTAAGAAAGGATTGTTAATTGCAGAGTGTAGGAGGGAGTTAAAGGAAAGCATGTAATTAAAGAGCAGTGTATAAAGATACAGTATGAAAATTCTGTTTCACAGCTGTAGAAGGGAGTGAATGGCATTGTTAAGCACTTGGCTGTTGATTGAACCCTGGGGGGAGAGCGTGAGGGTCTCCTGTGCAAGGCTCTTGTCATTGTAGATCATACGAAATTATTTCTTCTCTTGGCAGCGTGTGGCTGTTTTAAGATCTTGCAGTGCAACCAACAGCCAAGTTAAATATTCTTCTGGTTGGAGGTTTGGTGCTTCCCCCAGCCTTCAGAATAGTGCTGCTGACAGCATTTGGATTCAGACATCTGCTGGATGTGCTCTCTGCTTGCTTGGGAATCCTGGAAAGGTGCTGGGCTATTGGGGCATTGATCCAACATGTGACAACAGATCCTGTGCCAGTTTTGTGCTCGTGCCTTGCTCAGCCAAGTGAAGAAATCGTGGGCAACATGCTGGGCAGAATGGGAAGAGCACCTTTAGGCCATCTTCTAAAAATGTGTAGGTTTGGACATAATCTTTGTAAACTCCAGAAGTGCAGGGCAGACATGAGTCTCCTCCTGTCCCTGCCTGCATGTCAGGCCCAGACAGTGGACAAGGTGTAAGGACTGAGCAGGCACTGCAGGGGGTCTGCTGCATCTCCTCAGCATTGGAATTGCATCCCTGAGCATCAGATGCCAAACTCGGGTGCTAGTTCATGAACATTAAAGCAGGTGTTTTTTTCTTCTGGAGGAGGTTTTGTAGCCTGCTCCTGCTGGGCTGCTTGTTCCATCGGCTGGCCCATGCTGCCCTCTCGCGGGTGTTTCTGCAGGGCTGCAGCAGGTATTTGGTTTTCCACCTGCAGTTGCTTCCTCTGCTGACCTCCGAGCAATGCAGCCCCCTCATCCTGATGTGGGCTGTTTCAGGCAGGGCATTGCAGTCCTAATCCTGCAGGTACAGGGGTCTGACACACAGAAACCCCAGCGGAGCCCCTGATTGCTTTGGGAATGCAAATAAGTAAGCTAATAAAACCAGTGGGCCCACACCCATATAAAATCAGTTGCATAATGATACCTTTTATCTCCCTGCCTTGCCCTCAAGTGCTCTCCCCTTTGCTCTAATAGAGAGTAGTGTGGTTGTGGGACTGAGGCATGTCTTGGCAAAAGGTTAAAAATGTATATATTTGTGTGTGTGTAAGCTGGAGGGATCTCCCAGAGGATGTTCTCCACGTCTTCACTTCCAGGTGCTGTGTCCAACAGAAACCACCCTGGCCTTTTGAAATGTCTCAAGGAGTTCCTGTGTTGCCACTGCACCCTCTGCAGCACCTTTCTCTGTGCTCGGGAAACAAGCACGTGGTCTCTTAGAAAAGAATGTTTTGGAATGGAGGGCTGTATTTGGTGTAGCACTGTCCATGTTCCTTTATCAGCTGGAGAGGGAAGCTTGCTGCCTTGGACTTGTTTCATCAGACAAGTCCACAGTTCAATCTGTTACATCCCTGGAGGAATCCTTTGGAATTTGCTGCAGCAGAACATACTTTGTAAGGGCCAATTTTCAGCTTTTGTAAGCCACCACTAACTTAATTTAAAAAAAAAAAAAAAAAAGAGAGGTGTTGGCACTTGTTTTATCTTTATGAAAAGAGGATCCATTTCCAAATGGAAACAGTCCAGCATAAAATAGTCTGCCATGCTCATCTGTTCAGTTTTGGTCATTAATAACTCCTAGAGTGCCACAAACCTTCTGTAGTAAATTCTCCAGTGTTGTGTTTGGCGGGACATCAGACATGTATCCTGGGGTTGTTACTGAAGGACCTGGTATATGCAGTAACTAGTCATTTCTAAGTTTTCTTAACATTTGTTTAGCTTCTTGGAACTATTGCTAACCCCAGAGCTTGGCTCCTGTTTCCTCTCTCTACATTTTGCTCCAGTGAAGTGAAATATTGCAAGGAGGGAGCCTAGGAATGAATGAGGGAAGGGCAACCCTTCAGCACAGCTTGACAGAGCAATGTGGCACGCTTAGCTAAGGGAAGCAGTGTCCATCTTGGGTTGTCTGCCTTGTCTGATTTCACACAGCAGGACTAGAAGTCCTTGCAAGAGGTGTATTGGGCTTGGTTTTGAAACTGATATGGAGACTCCAAAGTATTCATGGTAAAGCTTCTGGCACTATTAAAAACTACCTCCTTCAGCACCTTACTGCTCTCTTGCTTCAATTGAAGCAGTTCTTTGTAATTGCCTCTTTGCAGAGGCCTCTTATAGATTTGAAGAGCTGTTGTTGCACCTTCTCACCTTCTCTTGCACACCTGCTTTTCTTGGAAAGCTCTTTTTTTCTTTCGTGGTGTTCATGGTGTTTATTGCTCACTAAGGGAGCAGCTGTGGTTTGGTTCATCGTGGGCATGGCATTCTGCTTGTTCTGCCTAACCAAACGGTGGAGTTGGAGTTCCTTTGCCAGAAGGAGGTCTGTGTGCCATTGCCCTGCCTTTGCCAAGTTCTGGAGAAAATGGGCAGGGCACATGAGAGAAACACAGCCTGCACTTGTCCTTTGTGCCTGCTGAACGAGTGCAGAGGCAGAGGAGGTCAGTATGGTTGGAGTTGGATGCAGGAACTGTCTCTTCTGCCCAGCTGTGTGTGTCCATGGCATGAGTCAGAAGCATTTCTCCTTTCCCCTGCTCTCACAAGTGTATCACACACTCATGGGCTCACACACACGTGTTGTACCCTACCCATGGGAGGTAGGGAAGCCAACTTCAGCAGGGGCTGAGGAGCCCTGGCCAAGGTAGTGAGGGTGTGAAGAGCAGACGAACCAATGGCAGCCACTCACCCAGTCACACTTGAAACACAATCACCAGTCTGTGAGAAGCAGGTTTCAAGGTGTGTGAGAAAATAATGTTTTCCAGTTGGATCCAACTGCTCTTTCTCAAGTTACTTTCATGCCTAAGTGCAGAATTTAATTTGATATGTTTGTGTTGCTCTAAGCCTCTTAGGCCAGTGAATGCTTTTAGGTAGGAAGTGTGGTTTTCATTGTCACTTCAGTTCTTGTGACTGTGCCAACATCAGTTGAGAAGTCATGGTTCAGGCTATGAAAACTGGGTTGTTTTTTTGGTTGACTGGTTGTTTTGGTGGTGTTTTTTTTGCCAGCAGTCTGCTTTCCTTACCCTACCCTGCAACTTCAGCAAATACATTCATAAGACTTTCTGATGTTCATTGTTGGAGGAGATTTGGGCACTTTGTTTTATACATAGCTGAGGAGAAAAAAAACAACACAAAGTTACAGGTGTGTCATCAGTTCCCTGCAGGTTCCCTGGAAAATTTGTGTATCCTTCTTGTAAGCTGCCTGTTAGGGAAACAGGACTTTCCTCCTCTGGAAAGAGGCAGGAATGTGCCAGTCTTGTTTCCTCAGTACCTGCTCATGCATGTCTTGCTGGACAAAGCAGATGTGAAGTAGGTGCTTTTGCAGAAGAGTTGAGCTACCCATTGTTGTAAATGTACTTAGGAGTGTGATTCCTGTGCAGCCATAGGAAGAACCCTGGTTAGTAGGATTATTGGTGGTTACAATGATGGTGAGCTAAAATCTAATGCTCCTACAGACCTAGGACTATGCAGTCACTTAGGTGCTCTCAGCTGAGTCTGAAATGTCACATAATCTTATGGGCAGGTTAAGCAGTCTCTGGGAAGCTAAGAGTGATGAAAGCTGCTTCAAGAAAATAATAAATAGTGATAATGTTGTGCTGGTGACAAAAGAGAAAACTAAGGAAACATAAAAGATGCTTTTAAATGCTTCCTGTTGAGCAGTGAATTAGTTCTGGCAAGTGAACGTGGTTTTGTGGTTAAAGACGTCGTTGTGCCAGGTATCTTTGTGTGGTGCTTTTAGTATTCAGAGTTATTTCTTTCAGTACAGAGTAGAGCTGAAGCTGGAGAAGCCATCTTTGGTAGCATGAGGTTTACGTTTTTTGTTGGGCAGTGGTTGTGAGAGCAAAGAAGTTTGAAGAACAGCAGATTTTTTTCATCTTGGCCCCTAACTAAAATGAGTTGTGCCTGGGAATTGTCCTCTACAGTTGCCATTTGGCTGAGATTCATTAAGAAATAGGTTAACTATGGACTATTTGACTACTAGACTCTGTGTCTGTGTGTCAAGTTACACTTTATATATACCTGGACAAATTTTATCTGCTTTCTGCTGCGGACTTGTAAAGTCCAGAACATCTGTTGCCACTTAGCAGAGAGCGGGCTCTCCCATTTCTGTGGGAAGAAGGGATGGAGATATTTATTCACTGGTAGATGAGGGGATCTTCCCTGGCCTCTGCTGTTAAGCCATAGCTTAGCAGGGTCTTTAAACATTGCCTGCATGTGGTCCTGTTCAAATAAAAATTCTTAGCTTGCTGTCCCTGCTCCCTGCACACTGGAAATGCAGATTAAAGCTCATGGTGTCTGTACAGATTACAGGTGTGGAATGAAGAGCTGGTACCTGAAGGGCTGCTTTCTGCTGGAATCTGTTTGTTTTGGTTCCCAGTTAATTAGCAGTGAGTATTAGAGCTGATTCCTTCTCAGAACCCCAAGAGAGGAGACTTAAGTGGTGCAAAGGTGCTCGTCCTGAAGTATGCTGGGATTCAGAAATAAAACCAGTTGCATCATCAGATCACTGTTTTGGGCAAGCTCTTCATTCCAGCTCAGTTATTCCAAGCTGTCCTGGAGTGGGAAGGCTGGGAGTGGCCTACAGGAGGGCTGGTGCTGGCATATAAAGAGAAGAGCTCTTGCTTTGTTGGTGAGGAGGCACAGGAGGGCTTGTTTTCCCGCCTTCCAGGATGCAAAATACACATTTAATCCATGTGAAGATAGAAAATGCAGTATTTTGTAGGAAGCATCTTTGGTGTTTATCCTGAACTTTAATTAGGCACCTTCTGTCATCTCCAGTTTCTACCAGATTATTGTATTTCCTTACGAATTTGTCTGTAGTAGGATAATTTGCAGTGTCCATGTTAGCAGACTAGTATAATAGTTGAAACTGCTCAATGCTGTCAGGTAAAGTCCCAAAACTTGTGATAAAAGGCAAAAAATAAATTCCTTTAAAAATTATTAACTTTGCCTAGGCATCTGCTTTATGTGTATGTAACTATGTGTAAAGAAGTGCAATTCACTGGAAAAAAAACCACAGTTTGCAGAGTTTCAAGTGTTAAATTTGGTCCCTGTCCACTGCAAATGGATGTATTTTTCCCCAAATACGTACAGGTGGCACTGTTGGTTTGTGTATAACACCAGCATGCAGAAGGTGGCTTTCTAGCAGTTTCTCAGATGTTTTAGATTTGGGGTACTAGTAAATGCTGGTGCTGTGCAGAGCATGGATTTTGGGTGGATCCTGGTACCTGTTGTTACAGCTGCAGGCTTCCCCCAGGTCCTCCCATGCAGGATGTCAGAGGCTCTGCCTGCTTCCAAACCCTATGATGGCCTCAGTTCTTTCAGGCTGGGAGTTGAAGGAAGAGCACCACCTTATTTAAATCCTTGTGAGGGTTCATTTGTGAAAACTACTTGAACAGGAGGCAGTTAAATGGCTTAGCAAAATAGTGGGTGAGATTCAATGAAACCACTGGGTTTATCTTGCTAATAGAGGGAAGCAAAAAGCTCTTGGAGGTCCCTGATGGAGAAGTCTCCCCAGAGTGACAGAGCATATCCAGGGAGGAGAAACCTGGGGGAGGGAATGGAGAAGCAGAGGGAAGTTGGAGCAGGAACAAGCTGTAGGTAAGGGTGGGGATGGGTGGGGGGCAGTGGGGGAAGTGCAGTAGCTGTGTGAGGAAGAGGGCTCTGTATTCATTATAACCAGAAAACAGCCAAAACCTGTGGAAGTGTTAATTAACAGAACAGCAGTTCTTTAATATTTGGTCAAACTCAGAATTGATGTCTAAGTCTTTGGAGCAGGATGTGGCCTAACTGCTCCTTTTCCTGTTTTTCCCTCCCGCCTTTCCCCTCAGCGTGCAGGAGAAGGATGGAGTGCTGGATGCTCAGGCCATCCCTCGCTACATCCCAGAAATCACCATCGGAGGCACAGAATATGACAAAATCTTCTACGAGTATCGATCGGTGAGTGATGCTGGAGGGGGGAGCAGCTGTGGGATATCCAGGCAGCCATCCCTGTCGAGGTTGCTGTGCTGTTCATGACTGTCCTGGGCACAGCCTGGCTGTCAATCTCATCTACAGAGATTCACATTTCTAAGAGTAAGTTCTGCGTTATGCCCAGATCCCCACCTTTTTTGAAGCCTTGCTTGCCCACCAGGGGAATAACAAAGCCAATGGTTTTCTTCCTAAGCTGATTTTCTTTCTTGATCTCTAGATGCAGACTAAAGGATAAGTGGGTTTCACTGGGTTTTGTCTCTCCTGTTCTGATTAGTATCTAACCCCTGAAATCTAAAATAATCCTTTGAGCCAAACAAGAACATTGGAAACCCGTGGTGACTTCTGTAAACAGGGTGGCTGCTTATAAAATACGGAGGGAGAGGGTGTTTTTTTGGAGTAGGCCGAGAAGGTACAAATGTTACATTGCCTCTCAAAACGGGTGTTGCTTTAAATAGTGTTTCTGCACGCCGGCACACATCCAAAGCCTGTTGTGGCCCAGCACTCTCTTACACCTCATGCAGGCTCCCACACAATGTTTTTAATTAGCTGCTTGCCTTTCTGATTCTGGAGGCAACGGCTTCCAGTTGACTTTGCCCCATCACTTACTGTGACTTGGCTGGCATGGGGTCCTCTCGCGTCGTGCCGGGTTTTCCTAAGGCCCAGATATCGCAAATGCTCTTTGGAGAAGTCGTGGGACTGGTGACAATTAATACTGGTGAGACAAACTGAAGTTGCAGGTGATGGTGTCTTTTCAAGCTGAGTTGTAATCTTCTCTGCCACTGTGTCTGTTTTTTAAAGCTATCGCTGAGGACAAAGTAAGGAAGATCTATATAAATTGTTGTAAGCCATGATTTGTGCCATCAAAACGCTCTTTTTCTGTTTCTGTCTCCCACTGAAGTGAAAATTTAAGATGCAGGTTTGTGGACTTGGTTGGAAACTCTGGGCTACCAATGTGTTTTCTTGTGGAATAGTCAGTTCACAAGTCCCAGTGAATATTCAACATAATTTGTGCCTCCTCAGCTAACTGTGCTGTGGAGAGACTCCTGCCTTCACACCCTTCTGCCTCACTTCAGTGGTAGCTTTTCTGGCTTGTAAAAGGGATTAAAGGTGAAAGCACCAGAAAGCATCTTGATACTCCTTGAGGTTGCCTGATGGGTTTGAAAACCCAGGTCTGAGAATCTTTGAGAAGATCTGAGGAGTTGCTAGCAGAATTTTGTGCTTCTTGCTATCACATTTTTAAGTCCAAAACTTGAAGCTCAGATTAAGGATTTTTGGAGCCCTTCATTCCAAGAGATGTCTGTGCTTGTGCAGCACACACTTCAGCAGGATCTGCTGCATGCCTTGTTGCCAGCATGCAGCATCCATCTGTACTGAGGGTGCCTTTCTTCCCAAACATGATAGGTTTTCTTGGCTGAGATGTCCCTTTGCAGCAGAGCTGGGAATTATTGAGGCTGCCTGACACACAGCTAGATGTGACCTCGGTGCTGCGTGCTAAGAACCAAGGGTAATACTTCTGAAAGCCTTTCATTTTTTTTTTCTCTCTCTCTCAACTGTACAACAGCACATTCCTCTTTGTGCTGGCAAGAAACTGAGAACTCCCTGGCTGATCAAATAGCTGACTTCCAGGAAAAATTATGGCTTGCCTTGCAGGTGTAGCAAAGGGATGCTTAGGAGTAGGAATCTGCAAACCTGGGAAGGAGAGCTGAGCTCTTGGACTCCTCTGTTTAATGCCAGTTAAATTGACAGCAGAAGCTGAGCACTGTCAGTGCAAAAAAACCCAACATTGCCAAAATATAATCTCCCTTCTGCAGGAATGCTTTTAGGAAAGGATGTAGAAAGTGATGATGTGGAATAAGGAGGAGTTGTACATTTTATGAAGCATTCTGCCCCATTCAGGCAACACTAGCTACTCCTTTTCTCTCTTCTGAATGCTTGTAATGCTTCAGGGATGGGGAGGGTCTGTAGGGATGGTGCACAGTGGAAAAGATGCTGAATTTTCCTACCTCCAGTAAGTCACTGGAAAGGGAAGCACAAAGCCAGCCCCACCTGCTGTTTCATGTTCTAAGAGTTAATGTCTCTGTGTTACAACTTGGAAGATCTCCTGTTTTTCCCTCCAACTTTGTTTAGCAAATGAAGGTATGAATTTCTTGGTCAGGCAAGGCTTGTGTTCAGAGCTAATGCAGCATGAGTCCAGCCTCTGCAGGCAAAAGAAGCAGGTGAACTTACAGACACACAAGTCTTGGCTGTGAGTTTTCTGGGTCCAACAAGGGGGACCCATAAACCCTTGCCCTGCCTATGGCCATACAGGGGTTGCTACAGCTGTGCTACCACTGTTGCATGAGATGACAGATAAAGACTTTAGGCTCACATGACGTGTAAGTAAAGACTTAATTATGGTATAATTAGAGAGCTTTAACTTTTCCTTGTGGGAAATACGTGCTTTTAAAGTTTGTGTAATGATGTTTACCACATAAATACAATGATTTGCGTAGGGGATTTTTTTTCCTCGGCAACCCTATAACTAGTCATAAGTCCTTGATCACACCAATAGGCAGCTAACTGCTGTGCTTTTCAGAGTTCCTTGCACACAATTCATGCTGCCTAATAATAGTGTTTTTCAGGGATTTGCAGATTCCAGGCAGAAGCTGGTTTTTGTTCAAAATATTCATTAGTGAGAAGCAACCGAGAAGGAGGAGGAGGAGGAAACGCTCTTCAGAGTCCAAGATTTTAGCATGTGTGCCTTTCCACAAAATAATGAGGTAGCCACATACAGCTCTGAATACTAGAAAGTCACTTATACATAACCTCTAAATTTCTTCTGTAAGTGTTCTTTTCACATGTGAGGAAGTGGCTTTCTGCAGCCTTCTCACCAGAAAGTCATCTAGCAGGGCTCAGCCGTTCTGCTCAGGCATTCTTAAACTTCCAAAGATGCTTTTCTGGCAGGGGAAAAGTAACCTTTTGGAAAGGTTTTGTAGATCAGAGATAAGAATGTTCATTCTTAAGTGAAGCAACATTATTTTAGGAACTGTCAGACTAGTAAAGACTTGACTACTCATGGTGTTTTTTTTTTTTTCCCCTTAACAACTGCTGTATCTCTCTGCTTTCTTCCAACCGTGCAGTCCCCAGGGATAATGCTCCAAGCTCCATGTGTGCCCCGTGAAGCTGGAGCACTTAGATGTGTTTGCAGAGAAGACAAAACCAAATGGTTCTGTTTAATGGAATCAGTGTACTTAAATAACGTACTTATGTACTTCACACTCCCAAATGCTGTTGGCAAGTCCTGCTGCATCTCCAGGGGTGGTGAAAAAAGCCTTTTCTACGTTCATGCTCTTTTCTGTGTACAGAAAAATGCAGCTTTCTGAGATTCATATTCAAGTCATCACCTCCATCTTTACCTGTGAAAACAAAGCTGCAAAACTTTAAAATAGTCTTTGTTTCCCTTTGCTGCAGATCATAAGGAAATGATAAATATTTAATTTACACAAATTTTCTGTTTAAAAATACAAAAAAAAAAAAATAGGGGGCTTGCCTATCACAAAGTGTACCAGAGCCTGGAGTCCAGAGTTTGCTGGTGTTCTCTTGGGCACTGAAGTGGAGAATTCCTTCACTAAAACAGGTGAAAACCTGATTTCCTTTCTCACATCATCAGCCCTAGTAGAAAACTTCTGTGCCAGCCCCCTCACCTCGACCCTGGTTCATGTGTCCCAGCTTCTCTGTTTGTCCAGTGGCTTGCCCTAGTGTCTCTAACACAAGTCTGGAAAGCATGAAGGAGAAAAGGGGTATTTCCACTAGTAGGTAGCTAAAAACTGTCTGTGGCTTGCATTTCATGCTCTAGGGTTTGTTTGGGGTTTTTATTTTTTCCGTCCTTTCTCTGGGGCAGGAGTAAGATTGTGCAGTGGGAGTATTATCCCTTTAGAGTTTGCTGGGGTTCTTTAAGTACATATGCTGGTGTGGATATTAAAGAAAATGACCAAACACTTGGGCATACAATTCTTCTTCAGACAGGGCAGGCCTAGGTACCTACAAGTTCTTTTTGTACTTAAAGCAAATCCCATAGCAACATGTTGGACCTTCTGTTACCCTAACTTACACAATTAGAAAACAGGAAGTCAGGGATGTGTGCCTTACCCTTGAAGCAGACTATGTGTGATGAATTCTTTGAAGAATTTATTATGTACACTTGAGCTACCCTCAGAGGTGCCTCCTATCCCAAATGACTTCCATCTCCAGTGAGTGCATGCGAGTCCTGTGTGTCAGGATTTCTTAGATCAGTTTAGCTTGTCATCTTTCAGTCTGAAGTGGCCTTTTGCTCTTGCATTGCAATGGTGAGCCACAAGCTTCCCTTCCTTTCTTGACCCTCTTAGTGCTTTTTCCCACCAAGCACTGGCTGTTTGCTGATCCTGGCACACTTCAGCCTCTATCCCTTGGCTCCTTTGCTTCCTGATTCTCTTTGTCCTTGTTCAAACCATCCAATTGTCTGATGTCCTTTTCTGCCGTGAGCTAAACTTTGCACGTGTGCTGTGCTCACCATGTGAGGAAGGCAGAGGCTGACTTGGCAGTAGCAGGGATTTGGCTTTGTCCATCCTTGTCAGCTCCATACTAAGCAGAGACGAAATCAGTGGCTCAGATTTTCCTGCCTAACATTTAACTGGTCAAGAAAGAAAGAAGCCACTGAAAGGCAAGGCAAGGTTGAGCTAGTCAAAGACCTTGCTACTGCTGCAAGGTACAGTCTGGCCCCTCTGGCTGTGTTTTGGCAAAGTCCCTTCACCTTGCTAACCTAGCAGGGATTTATTTTTTTTTTTTAATTCTTGGACTAGGCTTATGCTAGAATGCCAAATGGGACTGGTTTCTGAGGGTAGGTGAATGCTGGAGCTGTGGAAGGCAGGTAGCAGCAGCATGTGGCTGGGGTGGGATGGTTGCCTTTCCACAGCAGCTGCACCAGCTCAACTGCCTTGTCAAGCTGCATCTTCGTGTCCTGCTCTTCATCCTCCTCCCTTCTGCCCCAGGACCTGGGAGTGTGTAGCAGTTCCCTGCAGGCTTGTGTGTCAGCAGTGGAGAAGCAGCAGCAGGTTGGAGGGGAGGAGAAGGCCATGCTTTTCCCCCAGGCTCTTTATTTCCTTCTTCTTTTGTAAGGATGCAGCCTCAGGGGTAGGAAATTCTCAAGTGTGGGTTGCCTACCTTGGTAGTTGCAGGGAGACATGTAGCACAGTGAGCTTTTGAGCTTTTGAGGAAGATGGGCCTGCAACATCAGTCAGCTCTCAGCCTCACAACCCAAAAACCCCAAGAGTATTGCAAGAACATATGTTTATAATGGGAAGATCATAACTACCCCAAAAGGGAGAATATTAGAAGACTTTCTCCAGGTTTGACATGGCCCAGGTTGCAATTCTGCTTCTATCCACAGAGGACCTTGCCCATGCATGCTTGCAAAGTACAACTGTTAACAGTGAGGAGGCTTATCTAAGCCATGACTTGTCTTCCATAGTACTCTGGCCTTTTCAGAAGTAAGAATATCTTTACTCTCCATTTGTGATACCACAGCAGCTCTCTTGGTTACAATATTCTGGTTCTTTCTTCTGCCATTTTTTCTTGGCTTGATGAAATTTTTGTTACTTTTTTTTTTTAGAATGAAAGTCTCCCTTTCTAATTCATATTTTAATGGAGATGTTTGACAGCTGTAATGCCCAGTCCTGTCTGCTCTTGAGTCCAGGAAGGAATGAGAACACACACACAATAAATTAGGAAAGGCTTAATTTAAGGTTTTTTGCTGATTTATCTCTGCAAAAAATACTTTCTAAAGTAACAGGATTTTGCCCAGCTAACTGTTGGTAAGAGCAGAAGAACCTGAAGACAAACTAAAACCTAGGATTGACAAAGGTGTTCCTGAAGAGTATCTGGAAAGAGGTGGGAATAGGCACATGATCTGCTTATCTTCCAGTCTCCCCACTCCTCCACATGAGAGGTTTGTTCAGCCCTTCTTGTGCTTTAGAAATGTGTATCTTCTCTACCCTGCTCCCTTGAAAAATATCATGGACAATTGGCCTGGATATCTATCCCAGGAATTGGGGGAAGGGACCTGAGAGACCTTGGAATAATCTCAAAACTTGGTACTTGAATCTGTTTTGTTTGAGATGGCAAGTCATGCTTTCCTAGGCACTGGGTTCCTGTGTAAATCAAAAAGACAGTAAAATCCCCCTGGCCTTAAAATTATCCATTTGAAATGGACTCTGCCACTGGGCCCTGTGACAAAAAGGACTGTGTTTATTGTGAGAGCACATCCTCCCTCTCCCAAACCCCTCTCAATCCCATACCTATGTAGGAAAGTGATCCCCAGGGTGGACATCTAGTAAGTTGAAAAAATGAAAAACAAAATTAAACAAAAAACACGAGCAAACAAAAAAAACAAACCAAAAGAACCCCAAACAAACAAAAACCCAGCAACAACAACAACAACAACAAAAGCTTGGAAGAAAGATCTTTTGTTACTGATCAAGTGGAGAAAAGTTGCAAGTGAACTGCTCCTACTCCACTCTTTTGCATCTCCTAGGAAACTTTAATTAAAACAACCAACCAGCCCCCAGAGGACAGTTTCATCATGGTATCTTAGATTGAACATCAGGCTCTAGGTCAGAAAAAGGTTTTGGCAAATCTGTGAGGATACTTGGGTGCTCCTGCCTTGCCCTGCTTTGCTCCAGCTTCCCAGGGGTCTTACAATGGGGAACGATGTCAGTTTGATGTGTTTACCTGTGCAGGTGTGGTGGTGCAGTCTTGATTGGGATGGTATTAGGGTGTTAATTTCCTTGTTTCCTGACAGCCTTTTCCTGCTGCTAAGTGTCTTTGGCCTCTCTAATGTAGAACTGGCATTGCTGACACCTGCTTCTAGTTTAGGAAACATAAGGAGAACTGTTTTAAGAAGCTTTTTGCACTTCACCAGTCCAGTTAGAAAAACAAGTCTGCAGTTAGTCTAACAGTTTATCCAGCTTGGTTATAGTTTCTTGACTTTTTCCTGTGGTAGATTTGCACTCAGTAGTAGATAACTTGTCATTTCTAACATGTTCTTTGCTGAGAAAAACTAAAGTAGTTATTCTATCACTATGCAGAATAATCACTAGGGCAAGGAGGCTCTTTGAAAAAGAGCTGCAACAAATTATTTAGCTGTGCCCTGTTGTTTATTCTTGGCTGTCCTACAAAAGCAAAGCTAGAGATACACATTGTTGTAGTTGTTCAAACTGCAAGTCACAGTAATTTTTACAAAACCAGAGTCTGCTTAAACCCAGTGAAGTTGTTTGAAATAACAAATACTTCAGCTTTAAAGAAATGTGCTGAGTCCTCCTTATGGATGCTTCTCTTTCCAAAGGGTTTCTGCTGGCTTGTCTGTCTTGTTAATGACTGAATGAAGGGTAGGACAACATTCATTGGACAATTTGAGCAACTTGGTATTGTTTTAATCTCAATTCAGCAAAGCCTTTGAGTGCTTTTGTTACTTGGGCTAGAATGAATGGAAACAGCATGGAGAATTTTGTTTGAGTCAAGAATGGCAGGAGTTGAGCTGTAAACATACATCTATCTGTTCCAATCCTTTGGGAACTAAACCATATACACCTTGGTGGGTTGAAGGGTATTAAACCCCCTCCCCTCTGGAACATAGGAACCAAACCCCTCTGGAATACACCCAATAAATGAAGCTACATGTTCATAGATTCTCTCAGATTTTAGCTGGGTGCCAACAGCAAACGTTGCCAATAAACTTCTGGAAGTCAGGATTTCTACTGGAAGAGGCAGGAATCTTTGCTAACGGCAGTGATGGAAGGTGCTATTATTATGCTTGTTATGAACAGCCACTAAATGAAAAGGTTTGGGTATTGATGAATGAGCCCATGCTTGCACAGTAATGACTGTTTCTAAGTGCTCTTTGATCCACGCTGCTCCAAACATGCTATTTATAGATCCGAGGTAGCTGAGAGGCCCAGCCATTAGTAGAAAGCAGCACAGGAATAGCAGGAAAAAACAGTAATTCTTCTTGCTCCTGAAATGCTGGAAAACAAGACAGACTCCAGGCTGATGGATGTAGACCTTTTCAGATTGTTAAAACTCTCCAGAGCTCTACCTGTCCATGCCTGGTTTGCCATGATGGTGAGGAGCGATGTGGTGCAGCAGACAGCTGGCTGCTGTACTCCACAGCCTGCCCCACTTTATAGGGCTTCTCATCATGTTTATGGTTTTGACAGACACTTCTGTGGCAGGGTTCTTAATTCAGCTGATGAGATGATCTTGTTTTCATGGTTTTACTGATGCTCTTTTAAAGCCGAGCAGTTTCGTTCCTTTGAGCTGGCCCTACCTTTGGCTCCAGCTCATTTCGTGAGTTTCATGCTCTGTGTGGTGGATTTTATCTCATACTTCTGGAGGGGATCCTTGCTGCCAACTTTTTAAGTTCTGCACAGTGTCATGCAACAGACCAAGACTTGGTTCTGTCTCATCCATTTTCACAGAGTGGAAAAATCTGTTACTGAGCAGTGACCTCCCAGGAGCTTGTGTTTAACCTCCTGCTGCAGATGTGAGTCCTTGGGCTTGTCTAGTGGGAACTCTTCCCATTTGCTTGGCCAGTGCTGCTTCAGTTTCTCTTGAGGGCAGAGACTTAATTCTTGTGTTGCAAAGTCTGTGTCTAGATGGCTGCTGTGATAATGACACAGCTTCTCTTACTTTTCCTGGGAAAGATGGTTTGGCTTTGGTGTGATGGTTGACTGCTTTCTCTGCCACTTGGTGCTGGACAAACCTGTTGGTGGTTCCATAGGCCTCTTTGGGCTGCTATCAGTGAAGGACATAAGAGAGTCTGAAGGGGTTTATTTGACCCTGCATGCTACTCCTCTTACTTGCCTGTGGAAATGTGTTGTTAATAATGAATCGAGCTTAATAGGATGCACTTTTAGTTTTAACATGGCCATTAAATCACACCTTTTCTTTGGTTTTACTCAAGTGTGGTTTGAAGGTAGCACACGTGGAGTTTTCCTGTGAATGTGGCAACCACCTGCAAATCGTGTGGCATTGCTGATTTTCATTACAGTTCTGACTGCCAAACTTGTAATGCACAAATCTTGTGGAAAATGCAAGTCTCTTCCAAGTACTTGCCCAGTTTCCCATCGAGTCCTACTCAATTTTCCATGTCAACAGAGTCCTTCAGCAAGGAGTCCTTCAAGCTATTGGCTTTGTTTGATGGCACCATCTTGTATTGGAAGAGGCAGTGAATATTGCATCCCTCTCTCTGCTCTCCCAGCTACTGGCAAGTTGCATGGAGCTGTGCTTCATCTCCCTTCCACCATCTCTTTTCTAGGCTGGATAGTTTACTAGTTCTGGCTGCCGCACCAGCAGCCTCAGGGCAGGCTGCTTGTTCCCATCCCTGCCCCAGTGCTGGCCAAGCAGCTGTGGGCACAACAGGCTGGGAACTTCAACACCAACTTAACCATTTGTTGTAACAAAGAAAAGCTTATCCTACCCACCTGTGCTGCATCCCCAGGCCTTCCCTGGTGCTCCCACCACTCTTCTTTGCAGTGATCTGGTATCATGGAATCAGAGAATCACAGAATGGTTTGGGTTGGAAGGGGCCTTTAAAGGTCATCTAATCCAAGCCCCCTGCAGTGAGCAGAGACAACTTCAACTAGATCAGGTTGCTCAGAGCCCCATCCAACCTGACCAGGGAGGAGGCATCTACCACCTCTCTGGGCAACCTGGGCCAGTGTCTCACCACCACCATTGTAAACATTTTCATCCTAGTATCTAGTCTAAACCTCCCCACTTTCAGTTTACAGTCTTCACCCCTTGCCTATCACTACAGGCCCTGCTAAAAAGTCTGTCCCCATCTTTCTCACAGGCTCCCTTCAGGCACTGGGAGGTGCTCTAAGGTCTTCCCAGAGCCTTTTCTTCTCCAGGCTGAACAACCTGCCCTCTCTCAGCCTGTCCAGAGCAGAGTTTTTCCAGCCCTCTGATCATCTTTGTGTCCATCCTCTGGACTCTGTCCAACAGCTCCATGTCTTCCTTTGTTAGGTGTGTGTTTGGCTGACTGAGCTTGCAGTCACTGAAAGCTAACCCAGCCAGGAGTGAATGGCTTCTTGCTGGGCGAAGGGGTTGATAGAACTCGTGGAATGATCCAACAAAGCTGCAGATTCAGCTTGGCTTGTGCGGCAGGGAGATGAGAGATGGGTACTGTAGGACCTCTTCTTGTTGGCTTTGTGCTCTTCAGTCCATTCAGCCACCCTGTGCCGTGTCACTGCAACACTTTGTGTTCGGCCCTTCTCATCCTTGTGGCATTGATGAGCAAACACTTGTTCTGGCAGGAGGGGGACATGCAGGGAGCTGGAGGGGAGGCAGAAGGCTGCAGTGTTTTTCCAGATGCTCGATGATAAGATCACCAGCTTCCTCCCCTCTGGGACAGACCTACCTTGTTCCTCGCTTTGCACCTTTTTGGGACACAGCTGTTAAAAAGTGAGCTTTGAAGAGCCTGTTCTCAAGAAGCTGTGTTACGTGTACCTGGTGCAAATAGTGCCCAGAGCATCAATCCACATGGTTCTGCTGGCTTTGTAATATGGGATTTCCTTAGTGTGCCTTCCTCTGCCCTCTTTTTTTTTTGGGGGGAGGCAATTTCAAAAGCCTGGCTGTAACATATCCTAAAACTCAGCTGCCTTTGCCAAGGCCCACTGCGAGCGATGGGGTATGGATGAATGCTTGTTATAACACTTGCTTTGATGGACTGCATGTCTTTAACCAAAGGCACATGGGGAATTTGTTTTCAACAATGAATTTGAATTCTGTTGGGGTTGATACTGCATCTCTTAAAGAGGGCAGATTTACCCAGAAACGAAACTGTAAACTCCTGTATTTTCCCAGAGAGCTCCTGTTGCTTTAATAATCTAGTTATCTGGGAATCTCTTGAAGTATCAAAGGGCCAATTATGCACTGCCTGGAGAGGACCAGGGAGAGCTGTTTTTGTGCTTGAATTAATAGATACAGGCTGGTCACAGCAGGTCTGATGTCCTCCCTAGCTCACCACTGTAAATTTGCAGGGCAGGGACAGCAGTCATTTATTTTCATCTTGCATCTCCTTTGCTCAGCAGGAGTAACTCTTAACAGGACTGCATGGTTTCTTCTGATATTTAGAGAAGACATTAAAGACAACTTTAAATGAAAAACCTTAGAAAAAAACTGATGAAGAATGGCTTGTGACAGGGAGGGGTGGGGAATGTCTCACAAAGGAGGTAGAAGTCTTCAGCTAGCTTGATGTTTCAGGGAAAGAAGTGTCTTATTTTCTGACCTTCAACTAGAAAAAAAAGAACCCCCTCCACCTTCCTCAAAACAACAGGCTTCATCCTGGAATGAATAGCTGGATTAAATGGATGAGTATAGATTTCATCAAGACTGGGTCTTGCTTCTCTCTGCAGGGGCAGGTCTCTCAAACAGGATACTCTTACAGTTTTGTTGGTTTTTTTTGAAGAAAAATCATCAGGGCAAGTCAGGGGTTCTGTGTGAAACCAGCGCTTGTGTGGGGATGAGCAGATGATCTGTGCTTAATTATTTGTAAAGGCTGCCAGCAGATTGCTTATTTTTAAAGCAAGGGTTTTATTAGAACATCTCTGCCTGCTTCAGACTTTCTCACAAAACTGCTTTTTCATGTTGGTTTGCTTCTTGTTACCAGTATTACATCTCAAAGACAAACACTGTGTTCTGTCTCTTTCATTTCTGGAGATAGGAAGAGAGGTTCTGGAGATAGACTCTGCTTATGGAGCTAGGACCTAACCACCTCTGGCATTTCAGGTCCTGGTTGGTACTTTCTGAAGGGGACTGCTTTAACACCTGAGGCTGAGGTTGAAATGTATCTACATCTCCGTGGCATCACTCAGTTCAGAGCAGTTGCCAAAGCAGCAACTTGATGCACTGGTGCTGTCACTGGCAGGTTTTGTTCCCATGGCTTTAGTTATGCAGTTGGTACAGAGCCTAGTTTACGTTCATTCAGGCTGAACCTGCACTAAAAATTCCACACCTGGAATAGTGTATCCAGTTCTGGGATACCCAGTTCAAGAGAGGGATCTATTGGAGAGAGTCCAACAGAGAGCTGCAAAGATGATTAAGGGAATTACTTGGGAATGTTGGTATCTGTGATGCTGCCTGAGGGCTTTTGCAACTGAGAGGGCCAGGCTTGGCTTTCCATCCCAATGCACAGTCCTCAGAGCTGTCCTCTTCCTCCCAAACCCTGTGGAAGGCTTTGCTTGTGGAACATCTGTTTGGCTGGCTAGATGGACTAGAATGAAGGGGGTTGTGTGCTTCAGTCTCCCGTGTCTTCTCACAGACTTGGAAGTGACAGATCCTCATCTCTAGGTGTAGGTGCAACTCCTTGAGCTCCCAACTTTAGGGTCCTACTATTCACCTCCGTTTCCTCTCATCTTAGTGACAATTTGCTTTCCTGGTGTGGATGCAGATCTTCTAGCTTTCCTAGTAGACCTCCTATCCCCATCCCAGCTCTCCAGTCTGTCCAGCCTTTCCCTCTGAAATGCATTTCTGGGTTGGCTAGGCTCAAACTGCTCCTTCTGTGACCCTCTTGTGACCTGCAGAACCAGCCCAGCCTCTTGAGATGCTGTCAGAAGGACAGGCTTCCTGCTGTGGTCCCCTCTGCCACCTCACGTACAGTGATGTGCAGTGAACTGTACAGAGAGGTGACTTGGTGCCACAGCAGCACCATGGTTCCTCAAGTCCTGGCTTGGGAACCACAGGTACAGGAAGTTTGGTCAGGTTAACCTGTGTGTCTGAGCTGCCGAGGCTGCTTCTAGCAGCACTGAGAGGAGCTGCAGCCTGAAAGATCAGTGAGGTTCAGAGGCAGCAAGTGAAGGCTGTTGTTTAGGTCCCAGGGTACCAGTGAAATTTGGGAAGAGAGTTCAAGAAACTGGTTGTTTGGTTTGTTGTTTTTTTTCCAGAAAGTAGTGGCTTTTGGCTGTGCTTATGAAGACAGGCAGATAATGCTTTTGCTTTAATGAAGTGAAGTTCAGCTCTTGAAGGCTAAATACACAATTTTATCTGAATGGTTTAATGTAATGTAGTAATTAACTCAGTATTTCATGCATGAAATACTTCATGTATTTAATAATGTGTGCCTGTTTTGGCAGGAGAGACTTGATTGAATTCCTCTACTACATGCTATGGTGAGAGGGGTCACCTCTTACTAGAACTGGGTGGGAACAAGGGTGTGAAAGGGAGAATCCAGGTGGAATATGCTGCTGTGTGCTGAGATTATTGGCACAGTTATATATATATTATGGCATAGTGTCTTTTGTGGGTCCCCCACCCCCAGTGGCACAGCTCAGTTTTTTCAAAGGGACCCATCTTTCTAGAAGTTTTCATCATTATATTGTGAAAACTTATTTCATGTTGCCATTCTGCAGGTACCATGAGGCACTTGATAAAGAATCTGAACATTTCCAGAAAGAGTGACAAAGAGGAACGTTTCTTACTGAACTTTCTGCTCTCTCTCTAGCTCCCTGGTCGCAATTTCAGGCCAGGCTACAATGCTGATGTTGGTGACAAGTGGATCTGGCTGAAATGAGACCTGTTCCCTTTGGAGCCCTGACCGTGATGGACCACAGGACTTGAAGAAGCAGCAGAGTTCAGTGTGCCTGCTCCTCATGGATTGTGTGACATGAAGAAAATGCTGGTTAAATCATCTGCCAGATACTGCATCAGAGAAAAGAATCCTAGAAGGGAAATCACTTGGTTCTGGTTTGTTCTTCCCTGGTGAATTCAGTCTTTGGATGTTGGATAGTCAAAGTGTGATGGCAAAGTCATCTGCTATTACGGGGCAGACTTAAGATCAGTGCTGAACTTTCTCTTCATCGAGACTGTGGCATGTTATTATACAGGATTATTGTGTAGTTGCATCAGAAGAAATTAAAGCTGTATTCTCCTGACTCTCACAAAGTTAATTTCTTGCTCTGTCATGCATGGTGTTTTATTAGTTTCATTAGAAGAGTGCACAAGCTAAAAAAAACCCAACACACATCGTGTTCTGAAAGCCTCTTACTGGACATCAGCATCACAGCAGGCAAGCATCAAAAAGTTCCTTGAGAGAAGGATATAAAAGTTGATCTCAATTTAAGCAGCAAAATGTCTGTGCTTAAAAGTATTAAAGAAAATATTCAAAATATTGCTAGTAGTTGTATTCATAGTTTCTTCCTTTGACTGGGCACCGTGGATCGAAGAGTTTGTTGGGTATAAAAGGCAAATGTAATTATTATTTTTACCAGTCCCTGAAAGTCTTAAGCTGGAGTTCTTTTTAAAGAAATGATTCATTTGGTGTTAGTTAGTCACAGAAATGAGGCACTTTGGCATTGGTTCAAGCAATGCTGTCCAGATTTAGTCTGCAGTAATTCTGCATTTCCAGCGAGGGACAAACTGCTCCAGCCACTGAGCAGAAGTGCTGCCGGGCATTCCGGTGTGCAGGGCAAAGCCTTTGAATTCAACAGCCAGGTCTTCCCTCTGCCCCTTCCAGATCAAAACTGGGATGAAAAGATGCTTTTAACAAGAGCCTCGGGGGCCTGGCTAGATGCTGAAATAAATGAACAGTGGGAAAGAAACGTGGCTCTTCTCACTGATCGCTCAGCTCTTTGTTTCCATGTTTTGTGACTTTAGAGTTTTATCTCTGGCTGCAAAAGGACTGACTGTGCCACCCTGGGATGATGCAGCTGGTGGCTTTGCAGTGAGGAGCAAGTGCTGGGGTGCAAGGCCAGGGCTGTGCCTTGGGCCTGTGTGGAACTGGTGTCCTCAGTCCTGTGAGGCTCTGCAGTTTTGGAACAGTTGCAAGATCTCTGTGTGTTTCCACCTTCCAGGGACTGGTTATCAGGACACTGGATGGATGAACGTTGCAGGTCAGCCATGTGATTCCTTATCCTGTGCCTTCCCAAGGAAAGTGTGTCTTGGTTCCTTCATGCCTGAGGACCTGCCAGTCACTGTTGTCTTCTATGCAATGAGGTCCTAAGCAATTAGTGTCAGCTTTTCTTTACCTGTCCAGAGTACCATCTTGCAGCTGTGACTAATGAGTGTGCAGATGAAAACATCTGCTGTGGCTTTCAGGTTCCCTTTGGAGCAGTCCAGATCTGTTTTTACAGGTGTCCTCCATCTCAGCATTGCCATGTTCTCCAGGTGGTGTAATTCACTTGCCAATGTGCATGCAACCTCATGTTGGATCTCCTAAAAAGGCCTTTTGAGCTGTGTGTAGTGCTGATGAAGGAGTTGTGGTGTAGCTTTGCCATAGTGGGGCACAGAGTGTTTTGAAGAGCCTTCCCTACCTACTCTAGCAACCTGCTGGGAGCTGGACTGAGCTTTGGATGTAAAGGACTTGAATTCCAGTCAGGAAAAGCAGATTTGGCTTGTATGGCAAGCAGTGTGATATGACAAAATGCATGTTGGGCATAGGTTTTTTTAATCCAGGTTTTAACTCTGCTTTAAAAGTAAAACTGTTTATAAACTAAATCTGTGAAGGAAATAACTTTCTCTCCCTTTGCTGTAGGAAGGAGCGTTAGCTGTGTTTTATTCCTTCCCTCCTTCCCACACCAACACCTCAAAAAAACATCTCTTAGCAAACCAGCTGTAAAGATTTTTGGCTTTTGAAGACTGTGCTGTGCCAGTTGGATGAATCTCTCCAGTTCTTTATTAGATTGGAGAAGATAAAACGGCTCAAGTCCTCTCCACGCTTCTGCGTAGGTGTGTGTGGTGTCATCTGCAGCCTGTCCTCTTCTCCCGAGTTCCCATTGCCTGTGTCAATGCATGGAGAAGTTTGTTTCTTGCCTGTCATGTCCCTTGATTCTGCCTGCTTTGCAAAGGCAGATTCACTGGGAATGGTGGTGTTTGATTTCTAGCTGTCTGCCACATTGATGGGCAGAACTGCCGGCTCTCCCGGTGTCTTCAGTTGGCTGGTCTGGTCACTAACAGCCCCTTGGGTTCACTTTTTGGTTGCACAAAAGGGGTGAAAAGAAAGAAGAGGTAGGAATGTGTCTTGCCACCAAAATGAGTGCTTGACATGCAGACTCACATGAGGGTGTGAAGATTGCTTCTTGGCCTCAGGAGCCTGGGATCTCATGCCAATGTCTGTTCCATGCTAAGAACTCAGCTTGCTGCATTTCAGATTTGGTCTCTTAACCATCCTCTTCTGGTCTTGGCTGTGGTTGACTAGTGAGTGTTTGTGCTTTCCCAGTGTGTCCATCAATAGCTTCCTCATCAGCTGGGGGAAAGCTGAAACTGTCTAGGGTGTGACAAGGTAAGCCTCTCTGCTGAAGGTACCTGCATGTGTCATGTTCCTCATGCTTTGCACTTTGGCTTGAGGTATTGACTCCTCTTCTGCCCCTACCCACCTTGTGCTCTTCAGGGCAACAATTAAGAGATCCAGCAAATGTTTTCTTTCCCTTCCACCTTCAAGGTGTAAACTTCCAGGTTTTAATAGCCATGAGGTTTGAATGTTAACCATGCTGCTTCAGTTCTGTGAAAGGAAAAAGCTGCTGCAGTGAAAGAGGTTGCACATTGCTGTGTCCCCACCACCAGCAGAGATTGAAATGAATCCCTTCTGTGGAAGAGCTTCCTGAGCAAGTGTAATTTAGGTGCACAGCAAATTCCAGCTGGCTTTGAATGCTCTATACAAAGGACTGGGCAAAATGAATCATTCAATGGAAGCAAACGGAGCAGAGGGGAGGTGGGATGGCACACCACAACTTGGCAGGCTGCTCTCCAGAAATGTGCCTGCTCAGGTTTAGTGTAAGCTCAGTATTCATGGAGAACCTCAAAAGCTGTCTGCTGTCAAGGAGGTCTTGGAGGTTCCACAGTTTGATGGAAAGGATTGAGTCTTCCATGTGTTCCTGGCCTTCTGTTGGCTTGCATATGATCTTGAGCAAGCTTCTTGGAGGTGCATGGCCATGGGACATCCCATCTGTGTGGGTCAAAATTGACCCATCTGACAGCATTGCTTCCCATGATCCTGCTTAGCTCATATATGAAATGAGGGGTTTATAAAACACTGGCTGAAAAATGGGATTGGCATTCAAAATTGTGTTCTCGGCTGTCCTTGGGGCTGAAGGGAGCTAGGGTCTTGATTTCCCCACCAGAAAGGTGCAGCTCTGTGGTCCCAGCTTGTCTTTCTGCTGCCCTGGTGAGGAGGTGCCATTTCTCCTCTTGTTGCAGTGAAGAGCAAAGCCTTGGCCGCCCCCAGGAGAGCGCTTTGCTGCTGCTTTGGTGTCATGGCTTGGAGGTAATCTCTTGTGCTAGGGAAAGGAGCTCATCCTAGAGAGCTTTCCTGAGACAGGGGAAGTATTTCCCCTCAGCAGTGACTCAGTAAGAAGCACTTGATTGGCTCTGACCCTTTTAACCCTGCTAAGAGGGCAGCATTCTTTGCCCAGTCTGAGGTTGTTTCCCAAACGCCTTCACAGCCCTGCCTTGCTGCTGCTATCTGGTGGGACCACTCCAGGCTTTTTGATTCCTTCTGGTGTTCTCTGCCTTCCCAGACAAAACCTCCAGGTACAGATGATACCTGGATCTTGTCTGCCTGAGAAGACTTTATCTCAGTTAGCCTGGTGGGTGCCAAGTGTCTTCAAGGGCAGCCGGGCACTGAAATCCGTGGCAGCCGCTGTGGTTCCCTCTGGGAGAGGCAGTCATCCCAATCCTCTGCCTGCTTGTGGATCAGCAGTTCATGGAGCATGGCCTGGAGACACAATCCCAGACAGCGTGGGGGATCAAGGCTGCATCTGCTGGCTGCTGTGCCACCAGGAGAGCATTCCCAGCCCTCAGCTGTGTCTCTCCAGGCAGGTGTAAGGTGGACAAAGACGAGTGTGTGGCCAGGGAAGGATCTCCTGGCTGGGTGTAGGGTCACAGGTGTGCCAAATGGGAGCATCCCTCTCCCAACTCTGAGCTCAAAGTTGTGGTTTAAGTTTCTCTGGGTTCTTTATCTCCCCACTGCAGGTGTCCTTGTGGGGCTTGTGGAGAACCAGCTCTTGAGGAGGACAGGGTTGTGCTGCATTATGGTGCCTGATCAGTGCAGCCATGTCACTCAGCCTTTCCTGGAATGGAAGCATGACTTACCAAGCCACTGATGTGCAGGTTTGCTCTTTCCTGGTTCCTCTTCTTGCTTACAAGAAGGCTGGTCCAAGCAGATTGCTCCTTTGTGTGGAAGCTTATTTCCTTTTGGGAATCAAAGGTCACAGCAGTTTCTGTTGTGTAAAGGGAATGAATGGTGCAAAAAATGGAGCAGAAGAATTCTAAGATAAAGTAGGCATGACCTGTCCAGCCCTGGCATGGCCCACATTGGCCCCCAGGCTGTGCCCATTTACTGGTGCCTGCCATTGTCTCTGGGTGTTTAGGGAGGCAAGGTTTATTTTTGTCATCCTGTAAGAGATGAAAGTGGTCAGAAACTGGTGGGAGCCACTGCTGAGCAGGTTGGGCTTTGCCATTATGACAGAGACTCCATTTGCTGCTTTCCAGTTCTAGTTTCTGCCTGTTCATGGGAGAGACCCGAGACTGAAGGAGGAAGAAAGAGGGACCTTGATGAAGTCCTTTGCTGCTTTTGTCTTTGTTGGATGTGGGTAAGACTCAGGCTCCTGTTGTTCTCAGTGGCCAGCTGAAGCAGTCCTGGAAGTCAGGCTGGTGTGAGCAGAGGCTCCAATGAGAAGGGGAAACCAAAGCCACCACTGCGTGAGAGGTCTCTCAAATCCCTGCTGACTTCTCCCTAGGGTGCTTGTTCTGGGCAGGAGTGAGGAAGAGGTACTGTAGCTTGACAGAGCAGAAGGGAGGTGAGGGACTAAACTGGAGTGAGGCATCAAAGCTGATGCTCCAGCAGCTGCTTCTTGATCACAGTCTGGGTTGTAAGTTGGTGATAGAGATCAACCACCTGTCTCTAGGCAGGACCAGGGAGATGAGCAGACCCTTCTGGCAGGGCCTTCAGCTCCAGTGTTGCTTTCAGGTGACTTTGTCCAGTATATTAATTGAACTGCTGCACCCACCAGTTCCTAGTGAAGGACCATGAAAGGTTATTGCTGTGTTGGGACAGGTGGGTGCCATGTTGCTCTCCAGGAGGTGATGGAGAGCAGTGAAGCAGTGATGGAGAAGGCTGCGTGTTCAGATGTGAGGCTATAGCTTCCTTACACGTGCTAGCACATCATAATCTCTCTGACCTGCACATACCACTCTTAAGAGCAGCTCCCAAATCCTGCCACCAGCCTCAGAGCCTGCTGCCAGTCCTCTGGATAGCCCTGAGTTATCCCTGGACAAAGCAAGGCCAGGTTGGTGAGTCCAGCTCCCATGTAACCTTCTGGTTTCCTCTGGTGAGATCAGGTGAAGCTCAGCCCTGCTGCTACCACTGGGGCTCTGTTGGGAGGCAAAGGGGGTGAGCAGGGCTTTGCAGGCAGGGTCTCCTCCCCCCCAGGCTCCCTCTTGCAAGGTGTTTATGCAGCAAGGCTGTTGAAGGCAAGTGGTGTGGACTCTCCAGGAACTGTTTTGGCAGCTCTTGCCTTGGAAATGCTGCTGGCTTCCCATGTGTCCCAGCAAGGAGCTCAGCAGGAGGGCTGCTTCCCAGCCTCCTGCAGGACTGGGTTTCTTGGGCATGGGGAGATGGAGGCAGGTGAGGTGACTTGCCTGCAGACACAGTCACTGCCTGAAGCTCCCATGCTTTCATGGCACAGCTTCTCCTCCTAGCCATGCTGGTTGCCACCCCATGGAGTCTACATCCATTGCTGGAGTCCCTGTGGATCTGGTTTTCCCCCTGTGGGTGTCTGCATCTGCTCCCTCAAAGAGCTTTCATGTTAACCATGCTCCTCTGGCAGCAGCTTTTACAAGCCGTGGAGGCAGTGAAGGAAAAATGACTTTGATACCCAATAAACCTTTTCCCCGTGCGCTCAGGTCCGGGTTGTGATACTGCTGGGTCACAACTGGTTGCCTCACCTGGTGTTTCCTGGCACAGCTCTGAGGACACAACCCCATTCACATCCTCCCATTCTCTTTGATTTGTGCCCCCTGTGCTGTTTTATGTGACAGAGGTGGGGACGTCCCGACCAGATTTCTGGCTGGTGCAGAGGAGCTGGGGAAGCAGCTCCACCTCTCAGAGAGCCTCCAGTGTACTGGTCTTGCTGGTTTCCAAGAGGGAGCACGGGGTTTTCCCAGCACATCCCATTAGGTGGCAATGCAGCCTGTTCCTCTGTGGAGCACCAGAGGGTGATGGCAGCAAATTGTGGGGTAGGCTGGGGCAGCCAAGGTTCTGAACACATAGGAAGGGCTTTTAACTGCTTTGGCTACTGACTCTAAAAACAAGGGTGGGATTTCCCATCCTGGCTCTGATGTGCTCTGTCTAACGTGGTGGCTGTGGTGATCCTTGGACCAGCCCTGTCCCTTGTGTGGGGTACACAGGTTCTCTTTGCAAGTGCTGTGGCCTTTGTTTCCCACAAGCCTGGTGTTCCCTGGGGCCTTGCTCCATGTCATAATCTCCAAGCTGGGCAACAGGAGCAGGTGCCCAAGTGGCATCAGGGCAAAAAGGGCACAGAGGATCTTCTCTGGGGTGACCAGTGAGCAAGGCAGCTTTTGTTTGGTTGCCAGCCTGTGTGCACTTGCCTGCCTTACAGACCCTGCCTGGAGCTCCAGACAGAATAAGGCTTCTGTTCTCTGTCCTTCTCAGCAGACTTTCCTGGGCCTGCAGAAGATGGAGGGAGACACCTGCAATGCCCTGGCCAGGGCGCTCAAGCTCTTGCTCAAGAAGTGGGTGAGTAAAGAGCTCCATCTGGCCAAGTGCTGACAGGCACAGCAGGCTGTGGCCAGGGGACTTCCCAGGGCCAGACAGCAGCATTACTCACTGACCACGCAGAGCTTCACCTGCATGAATGCCCTGTGCACGGGTGGCAAGGAGGTGCTGGAATTTCAAACAGGAGTTCGGCTCAAAGCCACGGGGCTGGAGGCTGCATGGGTCCCCCCCCCAGGGAAAAGTGTGAGGAAGACCTGACGTGGGTTGGGGATGCACTTGGTGCCCCAGGCACCCCCCAGCTCCCACGGTGGGTGCTCCCACGTGCAGCCCCACACTCCATCACCCCTTCTCTCTGGCTCTGGCAGGTCATGCATCCCATTACCTGCCTCTGCCTTGTTCAACTAGGACGTTATCTGGGGATCAGAAAGCACTTGGGTCCGGATCTCAAACAGAGCAGAGTTTCAGGGCAGCCCGGCCAAGGGGAGTTAAGTAATATTGAAGTGTGATGTTTCATTGCTGTGTAATTAACTTCAGCTGCTTTTGAGCTGAAACAAATTACCCTCAAAGACCGTTTTTGTACTGGGGAGAACTTTGAACTGCGTTACCAACCCTTTTGTTGTCTGGGAGGGGAGCAGCCCAGCCGGAGCAGGGAGGCTGCTCCTTCTGGCTGTGGCTGCAGCTCCGTGTGTGGTTTCAGATGTGATAGTGTGGCCCAAACCAGCCCCATTCCCAGCGACTGCGGGTGTGCCAGCCCCCAGTGTAAACAAAGACAGGGGTTGTTAGCTGTGACTGTAATTAACCCCTAAAAGGGAGAGCCCGAGGCGTGGGAAACTACCGCAGCATCCCAGGAGAGCCTTTGGCTCCACTCTGGGTGTCTTCTCCCCTCAGATGTATCCTGATGCACCCCCGAGGTGGGAAGGGCTCACTCCTGGGTCTGCTGCAGCAGAGGGATGTGTGCCCCATGCTGTGTTGTCACCTCCAGGCTCCTGTGACTGCCTGGCAGGCTTCAAGGCTGTGCTGCCATCCCCAGGACTTCCCAATCCCCCTCCCTGGCAGTGCTGAAGGGCAGGTTGGACGGGGCTTGGAGCAACCTGGGCTGGTGGGAGGTGTCCCTGCCCATGGCAGGGGGGCTGGGACTGGATTATGTTTAAGTTCCCTTCTGACCCAAACCAGTCTGTGATCTGGTGATAATGCAGGGCTGTGAAACTTCACCCAGCTTGTTGGGAGATGAAGTTCATGCTAAGCTGCCTGATCTTGCAGTCGTGCGTGTCTGAAGGTGGCTGGCTGATTCAGCAGAGACCTGGAGATCTGATGGTTTGCAGAAGCCACTGATGCCCTTTAGGGATAACAAATGGCTCAAAATACATCTCTGCCTTCCCTGGCAGGGCTCCTCCTGCTGCAGCTCCTTAAATACCTTGCAGAATTGTTTGCGTTTACTTTGCATTTGCACCTTTAATCTCTCGCCAGCAGGGCCTGTGGTGGTGGTACAGCCTGGTGTTCTGTGCAGCCCAGGCAGGGCAACGTGGCACAGGCTCCTGCAACACAACCTGTGGCTCGGGGCCAAGCTGCTGCCAGATTTCCAGGCAGAGGGTCTTAACTGGGGCTGATGGTGCCAAGCTCTGCATGGAGGAGCCTTTCTATCCTGGAGAAGCTGCTCTGGAAGAGCAAGAGGACTCCAGCAGCTTGTCTGGGATGCCTCAACTAAGGCCAGCTTAATTGTCTTTGATAAATTAATGAGACCATAAAAACAAAGGAGGATGGGAAGTGCTCATGCTAAGGCCTGGTTGTGGATGGGATGCAAGGCAGGCGTGCTTGGAACTGGCCTGAGTGGATTGAGCTCAGCATCCTGCGGAACTGCAGAGGCAGGGAGGCTCCTTGCCTTGGCCAGAGCTCAAATGCAATGAGATGGCCTGGAGACCAAGCCTCCCGACTCTGCAGTGGTGGCTGGGGTGTTGGTGTGTTCCTGCTGCAGCCTCGTGGTTTGGTCCCTCGTCCATCCCTGGGGAAGCTGAGTCACCCTCTTCTCTGCTCAGAGGTTTGCAGCGTGCTCCCATGTCCCTGGGGAAAGGCTTGATGTCCTCTGGGGTGCCCTTTGGAGAGGAAAAAGTAAGAATTGTGTCTGGTCTTGACCTCTCTGCCCATCCATATACCCAGCAAGGAGGTGGTCAGAGGAGTTTTAAGAGCTGCTCTGTTACTTTAGATGAAGAGGAGGGTGTGAGTCCCTGATCTGGAGGTGCTACAGTGTGAGAGGCAGAGCTTTTGCCCAAATTCCTGCAGAGAAAGCCAGGTTTTGGTGATACCCTCAGAGCAGTGCAGGAGCCAAGGCCAGGCCTGTGCCCTGTGCACCAAGGTGTGAAGCAGCAACATGTGGCTGGGCTGTCAAGCACTCGAATACCCCTTAGTTATCCAAAACCAACCCCCTGGGTGAAAAGTGTAGGGCAGGAGCATCCCAGTGGGGCAAGGGAGCAGGGAGGGCCACATCTCCCCGGCTGGAGATGCCCTGGCAATGCTGTGAGCCATCCTGGGGAAGCTGCCCTTCCCAGAGGAAGGCATTTGGTTTGCAGCCCTCTGGGGCAGCTGCAGAGCCAGGCTTCTAACCTTCAGATCAGCCAAGTGTAGTAAGTTAATGATTAGATTTATCATAAAGCAATCTAATGAGAAGCAATATAGCCAAGCACTTTCCATTCAGTGACGCACGTCCAAATCTTAATAGAAGCTGACAGCCTGACCCTGTTACCATGCTCTGGCCAAATAAAATCATCCTGATAGTTCCCTGGAGAAAGCAGCCACGGCTTTAATGTGTCTTCTCAAAACATTTATCTGACCAGCTTTAAAAAAAAAAAAAAAGCCAACACCTGCAGTGATTCAGAGCTGGTTTACATGACCTCCCCTCGCTCTTGCTTCTCCAGCTTCTCTGCAGTGCAGGGGAGCCAAGGAAATACAGCTGGAAAAGCCTCTGCTGGGCTGGGGACTGCAGGGCAGCGTCCCCTGTCCTCTCCAGCCTGTGCCTTGGGTACCCAGGGCCTGCAGTGCTAGCACCTGAGGGAACTGTTAACTTACTGTAAGTACTAATAGGAGAGCTTCAGTAATTTCGGGGCTTTTATTGGCATAGGGTTTTTTGCAGGTATGATTTTATTGCACCAGCTCTTCCAGGGCCAGACCTCTGCTCTAAACCTTTCCCTGTGTTCCCCCTCTGCAGTTCAAAAGGGAGACATTGTGTGTTATTACATGTTCCCAGCACAAACTCTGTCCCTCTTGCCCACTGTGCTTTTTTTAAAAACTACAGGCATGCCTCAGGATCTCAGGAATTGTTGTGCCTCAAGCAAAAGATCAAACCCTTGATATCAAGTGGGACTGGGAAAAAGAAGGGTTGGCCTTTCCAAGCCTTGGTTTTATCCTGACTGCTGCTGTGCATCCACATCCTTGCATGTTTTTCCATACCTCTTCCAGTGCTGTTTTTGATCATCAACTGTGCTACTGAAAGGAAGGACCAAACCAGGCAGTGACCTCAAGCCACACCTGGTGGTGCCATCCAGAGAGGCTGGGACGTGGGCTGGAGCTGCAGGTGCCCTTACACCTGAGCCCTGGCTGCAGCCTCTTGCAAGGTAGGTGCAGAGATGAGGAGCCAAGATCTTCCTGGCCATGGTGTGGGGATGTGTGGGGGGGTCAGGCTGGCTACAAGGAAGACTTCCAGAAGTGGCTGGAAGGAGCAAGTCCTGATACACATCCTTGTGGTGGAAGAAGTGCTCGCTGGTTGCCACAGTCACCACCAAAGAATTGTTCTGACTCAGCCAAGGTGGCATCAGCTGGTACCAGGAATCTCAGGGAAAGCTGCAGAAAGTCCTGCAGCCCACATCCAGGCTGTGCCCAGAACCTGTTCCCAGAAAAGGGGGGTGGGGGTCTCCCCTTGGGAAGTCTTCTCCAGCGTGGTGCTTTATGAGCCAACCAGCTGGAGTGATTTTTGGTGCTTGTGTGTGGTTCCCTCAGCAGGGTATGTGGTTTATTTTTTGGTGTGAATAACAGGAACACCCCGGGTCAGCTCAGCAGTTGTTTGCTCCCACAAGCCCTTGCCCTCAGCCCCATCACATGACATGCATTTCCCCAGGGCGAATTGTGTGGAAAGATGGCTTTTTTTTTTTTTCCTTTTCTTTTTTTTTTCCTTTTTTCATCACTTCTGAATTTACTGTCTCCTCATTTCTGCTGAATGCCCCGTTGTTTGCAGAGTGTGAATACCAGCTCTGTCCCTGGGAGCGGGATGGCCCCGGACACTGGGCACCACAGGACCTCAGAGACACACTCTCTTCAATGTGCTGATTTTTCAGAAGAGCCCTCCAAGGCAGGGCAATTACTCTGGCTTTTGTGCAACAACCTTGATCCAGGAGATGGCCCAAGAGCGAGATGAAGGCAGAGGCACAGAGAAGACCCACTTGGAGGGGGCAGGGAAGCCAGCCAGCTCTAGCGAGAAGAGCTCTGAACCCCTCTTTGTGTTGCTGGGCTTGTGCAGCAGTGACCCCGTCCTCCCTCTGCCCTCGTGTGAATGCCAGTGCTGCAGAAGTGCCTGGGAACCCGTGGTGGGGCAAGGGCTGGGGATGAAGGGCTGGTATTAACCCTCATTCCCTCCTCGGTCCTTTCCTTCCTTGCAGCCCAGGCTCCTCTCTTTCCTTTGCTTTTTGTTGGATCTGTTCACCCTGAGTGTTCCAGCACAGCCCTGCAGGGTGGATGCTCCCTGGGGAGAACAGCCTGCTCCACACATCCTGCTCCCATTCCCAGTACCCAGAGGGGCTGTAGGAAAGCTAGGGAAGGGCTTTTTACAAGTACATGGAGTGATAGGACATGGGGGGAATCGTTTTAGGCTGAAAGGGGGGAAGATTTAGTTGAGATGTTAAGAAGAAATTATTTCCTGTAAGGGCAGTGAGGCACTGGCCCAGGTTGCCCAGAGAAGCTGTGACTTCCAGTGAAACAGGAGCAAGGAGTGTTTAATGGGAGGAGCAACATGTTGGTGATGGATTTTCCATCTCTTGGACTCTAACAGGCACCTGGGAATCAGGAGGAGAAATGCTTCAGTGCAGCTGCAAGGGACAGGCCAGTGGCAGGGAGGCTGGGGACAAGTCACAGCCCTGGGCTGTGCCCCCCCCTTACCCATCCAGGGCCTGGCAGTGCCCCCCAGGAGCAGTGACACCCCACCAACCCAGCTGGGACTTGCTCCATAAGGACAGCATCCTTCATGGTGGACTGTGGCCCCAGGGAGCAGGGGCCAGGCTGCAGATGGCAGCAGCAGGCGGTGGCAGGGAGATTCAGCCTGGGAGAGGACTCTTGCGCTGGAGATGCCGGGCAGGGTGGTGATGCTGGGGCACTTTTGTTGCCTCTGGGTTTGGTCCCAGCCCTGCTTTCGTTTGCTGGGGCTCCAAGACCCAAACCCATCAACATTCACAGCTCTGAGGGGACAGAGGGCAGGGTGCAGGCGATTTGTTGTGCTGTTCCATGAGTGTGTGAAGAAGTGACTTGGTGGCTGTCACGGGACCCATCTCTTCTGACTGAAGGAGCTGGGGCACAAGGAACTGCCAAGGGTCCTCCTAAAAGTGAGGGCTGGGAAGAAGGCAGGTTCACCTTTCTGGGTAAACCTTGGCAAAAAGCTTTGTGCTGTAAAACGTTGGGAGCCCATGTTTGGAAGTGGTGTTTTGTGTCTGTGTGGTTCTCTGCTTGTGAGGGTTTTCTTTGGTTTTTGGGTTGTTGGTTTCTATTTATTTGTTATTGTTGTTTTGGGTTTTGTGTGTGTGGATTTTTTTTGTGGGGTTTTGTTTTTCCTTAGAAGCATCTAGGTCAAACTCTTCGATACTTTTCATCTTAGGGGATTTCTTTTAGGTTTGCTTGAGTTTCCTTTTTCCATCCCCCAGCTCCCTAACACTTCTGTAATCGCCGTGGGAATTGCACCTTCCTGGTGTTGCAGCTACAGAGGAAAGCTGAAAGCAGCCTCTTCCTCCATGATTTGCACCAAACCCACAAGGATCCTGCCAAAATAGGTCTGACCAATGTGCTTCAGGCATGTGCTGCCACAGACTTCAGCACCTCCACAGCCCTCCCCAAACCAGCCCCTTCTTCCCAGACAGGATGGAGAAGAGCAGGTCCCCACCAGGGGCTATCTTGGTGAGAACTGGTCAGCCCTGAAACAAAGGAAACGTGGGGCAGGACCTTGCAGCAGCACACAATCCACCCCCTGTTCTTGGAGGACAGGGGATGGAGTGGTCACTCATCCCATCCCTGTGTGCTGGGAGCAAGTTGTCTGCAGGGACAGAAACGGCTGCCAGGTGTGCGGGTGTTTCTCAACCCCGTGAAAACAAACAGGGCTGATTTGTTTCTTAATTGCTTGTCCACGGGAGCTGTGAAGCTGCTTCTGCTTGGTGTGGGAGCTGGGAGTTTTTGTTCTGTTTGATCACGTGCCCTGCTGCCCCAGCTTCAAAGATCTCTCTGGTTTTCTGCTCCCTTTTATGTCGTACCTCTTGAGGTCGCGCTCCCGCGCGAAGGCACAAGCCCAGGGCAGCTGAGGGTTCCAAATGCAATTATTTTGTGGAGCGGTTCAATAAATTAGCAACTCGTTTCTGTGCCAGACAGCACTTAGTTTTCAATTGGCCTGTGTCTGTGCAGCCTGCAGTATGTGTTGGACCCTCAGCCTTTGGGATGTCAGCTTGGAAGGATGGAGCTGGGTGTGCCGACCTGCGTTTCGGGCCCGGGTGGGACTCCCTGCAGGTTTTTGCCCAATCAAACAAGGATCTGCAATTTCCTTTGGGCTGGTGATTCCTGCAGGCTGGATTTTGCAGTGTAAAGGGAAGCAGCTCCTTCCAGTGAGTTGTCCCTGTGAAATGGGAATGCAAAGTCCCAGCGCCCAGAGCTGCTGCTGGAGAAGAAAAGTTGGCACAAGCACCTGCAGATAGATAGATTTTAATTTTTTTTTTAAATAGCCTTTTATTTATTAAGTTGCTTTGGAGTCTGATTCATTTGCTTTGCTCGATATTTATTAGTGCTTCACCTGCCTTGAACTGGGAGCTGCAAGCACTTTGATAAATGGATTGCCTTTCCTGGAACCATGTCCCAACATCAGCTAATCAGTACCCTCAGCTTGATTGCCAAAGTACCACTCTTGTAAATCAAGGATGGCAAGGAGGAAAACCCCAAGTGCCAGCAACACAGGGCCTGCTCAGAGGCAGGATGGTGACCCAAGCACTGAGTTTCCCATCTCCATGGGGTTCAGTGTTTGGATAAGGGATTGCTGCAGTTGTCTGAGCTCTCCATTTGTCATGCAGGGCTGACTGCAATTGCCTACAGTGCTGCTCCACCACTTTGCTTTGTCCTGAGCTGTAGCATCACCTTGGCTCAGAGACCTGCTGGATGATTTGGGCCGTGGTCTGTGCAACTGTGAGAGAGCTGGGGGTGTTCAGCCTGGAGAAGAGAAGGCTCCAGGGAGACCTTAGAGCACCTTCCAGTACCTGAAGGGGCTCAGGAAAGCTGGGGAGGGATGTTTGATGTGGGCAGGTAGTAATGGGACGAGGTGGAATGATTTTAGGCTGGAAGAGGTGAGGAGATTTAGATTGGGCACTAGGAAGAAATTCTTTGCTGTGAGGGTGGTGAGCCCCTGGCCCAGGTTGCCCAGGGAAGCTGTGGCTGCCCCATCCCTGGCAGTGTTGAAGGGCAGGTTGGATGGGGTTTGGAGCAGCCTGGGCTGGTGGGAGGTGTCCCTGACCATGGCAGTAGGTTGGAACTGGGTGATTTTTAAGGTCCCTTCCAACCCAAACCAGTCTGGGATTCTATGAAACAAATACTTGGTTGCAGCTGGCCACCTGTGCAGAAAAGGCAACTCCCTGTGTTTGGTGACAGAAAAAGTGCCATTAAGAAGCACTTGCTGCAGGATGTCCTGGGTGGCAGCCAGCTGAACAGCTTCAAAACATGAGTTGTCCAGTTCATGGGAGGAAAATCCCACAGGGCTGTGAGCAACTGGAGACTCTGATCTGAGAAGTCCCTGGGCTCCTGTAATCCTCAGTGCTGGAATCTTCAGGCTGGGCTCAGCCACAAAGCAGGAGGAATGCATTACCATTTCAGAGGTTTTCCACCTCATGCTATCAGCAAGCAGGTCTGGGGTTTCTGAAAGAGGTTTTTGCTCCAGTTGAAGCCTCACCTCAGTGCCCAGGTGCCCACCGAGGCTGTTTGTGTATGTGGTGCCTCCAGCCTCCTCTGCTCCCTGCAGAAAGGTCCCTGAGCCCTGTGCTGTGCCACCTGGCCTCAAAGGGTGCACAAAGATCAGGGAGCACTGTCTGGAGAGCCTGGAAGCCCCAGCTAAAGGTGACTTGCCATCACTATATGAGCAGTGTCCCTAGGTTGGGGTCAGGGAAGTGTGGGAGGTTTCACCAGGTGCCTCATGGGTGTGTGAGTGCAGCTCTTCCTGTAAAGCCTCACACCTGCCAGCAGCCTCCAGGAAAGACTTGGCTCTTCCCTCCTGGGGAGTCACCTGTGTCTCTCCTCTCACCCCTGTTGTCTGCTTTTCACAAAACCAGCAGGAATCAGGAGCTGCTGACCTTGCTGGAGAAGCATCTCTAGGAGTTGCAGAACAGACGAGCAGAGTGTGGCTGTGTCCTGTGCTTCCTCAGGAACACCCAGGCTGGAGTGGGAATGGTGAGTAAAGAGCCCTGGTATTTTGTGTGAAAGTCCCAGGGCTGGGATGGCCTCTGGTTGTGGGGTCTCTGTTGCTGCCCAGCTGTCCTGGGGAGCAGGCATCATCCCTCTGCATCGGAAGCCACAGGTTCATCTCTTTCAGCAGGGAGAAAAAATAGTTCAGCAGCTCAGCAGCTAGCTAACAGCTTGGGATGCAAACGATGCCAGACCACTCCTAATTAGTTGCTTTCCCATCTTCTCCATTTGGAGATGGGTAAGGGGGAAATGTGATATTCCCTGAAAATGCCTGTCTGTGGTAGGGAGAGCTGGCATTTTTGCAAAGGCGGTTTGGGGATGCATCTATATTTAATGTCTGGATGTTGCTATGGAGAAGCTGGGTGGAGGCCACCAGGAAATAGCATCTGGGTCAAAAGGGACTGTGCCCCCTCGGAGATGTTTCTGTGGGGTGTCCTGCTTGCCTAGGTGGCTTGTGCTGGGGAGTGGGGTGGTCTGAACCCCAAGGGCAGGGCTGTCCACACAGGTATGACACAGGTGGGTGTCAGCTGGAGAGGAGGGGTGTGGATCAGGATACGGAGCAGAGAGGATGGGCAGGCAGAGGAGCTGATGAGCATGGCAGCAGGACCCATGATGAGAACAGCACTGACAAGGAGCTGTGCCCGTGGCTGTCCCCTCTAGGGGCACGGGGAGCTTTTCTTTAAAAAATACATAGTTTAAAAAATCCGTCACTTAACAAAAATGTTTCAGGCCTTTTGGGTTCTTCGCTGTGATTAAGTCTAACGAGAAAAGACAGCAGAGGATTTATTAGTATCTGCTTGCTGATTTCAGCTTTACCTCTGTTGTGACAGCAGATCTAATGCTGTTATTCCTGAGCAAGGGCTTCATGCAATGTGACCACAGCCCTGATGGCAGAGCAGCATCCTAAGCCTTCCCGGCTGCCTCGCCAGGCAGGCTGCACCGGCGGGGCTGGAGAAGCACCGAGCGTGTGTGTGGGGGGAAACGAAGCAGCAGCAGCAGAAATTGGGATGGAGAAAAATGTTATCTGAACCTTGACAGCATTGCCATGGTAACGGGGGACCTGCCAGTGAGTGCTGCAGGCTGGCACTGCGGGCAGTTCCCTGCGCTGCGGAGGGGCTGGTGGGACGGAGGCTGCGGCTTCTCCCGGGGAAACCGGCTGGAGATGTTTGCTTGGGAAGATGCTCTGGGAGGTCGTGGCAGGGTGAGAGGCAGCTCTGGGGAATGACGGTCCCTTGGGCAGGGTCTGGCCTCCTCCACTTCCCCTCCTGCCTTGCTTTGCACCTGGGCTGCCACTCTCAAGGAGCCAAAGCCCCAGCGCCTCCCGCCTGGCTGCTGCGCGGCCACAGGGGCCAGAGTTGGTGAGGTCGGTCCTGCTGGAGGGAAGCAGTGATTCCCCTCGCTGAAAAAGCACCAAGGTTTCAGCTATGTCTTCGTTCCTCTGAGGAGTGAAACCTAGGCCTTTGCACATTGCTCATCCAAACAAACAAACAAACAAACAAAATCTGCTGGCCGGCAACAGCTGCTGGGCAAGCATCCAAAGTGCTTGCCCTGCCCAGGTGGCCAAGGAGGCCACCAGCCTCCTGGCGGGTATCAGCACTGGGGTGGCCAGCAGGAGCAGGGCAGGGATCATCCTCTTCTGGTGGAACTGGTGAGGGGGCATCTCAAATCCTTGGGTCAGTTCTGGGCACCTCAACACAAGAAGAAGGATATTGAGGGGCTGGAGCGTGTCCAGAGAAGGGCAAGGGAGCTGGGGAAGGGGCTGGAGCAGAAGGAGAAGGGGCTGGAGAACTTGTGAGGAGCAGCTGAAGGAGCTGGGGGTGTCCAGCCTGGAGACCAGGAGGTGAGGGGAGACCTGCTGGCTCTGCAGCTGCCTGAGAGGAGGTTGGAGCCAGGGGGGTCGGGCTCTGCTCCCCAGGAACAAGTGATGGGACAAGAGGAAATGGCCTCAAGTTGTGCCAGGGGAGGTTGAGGTTGGATATTATGGACAATTCCTTCCTGGCCAGGGTTGTCAGGGGTGGAGTCCCCATCCCTGGAGGGGTTTCAAAGCCCTGGAGATGGTGCTGAGGGACATGGGTTAGTGGTGGCCTTGGCAGTGTTTGGTTTACAGTTGGACTTGATGGCCTTAAAGGTCTTTTCCAACCAAAATGATTCTATGATCCTGTGTCATGTAAGAGAGGAACAGCATGAACTGGGTCCCTCGGGGCGGCCGTCAGGATGGGAGCAGGTTTGGCTGATGGTATCTCCAGGGATGGGGCTGGTATGGGCAGTGGTGTGGGCTAGGAGCAACCATGCTGCCCTGGGGCTGTGCCCCGTGGGCCAGGGAGCAAGGCTGCATGCAGTAATTGGTTTAATGATACTGTTCTGTAATTGCTGGTGGCACGTTTGCCCCTGACCCTGCAGGGGGACAAGGCGCCCCGGCAGCCGCTGCCGTCGGTCCCCGTGTGCCCGTGGGGGTGGTGGCTTTGCAGCCACGTGGGAGGCAACATAGGAACGCCTAAGTAAAAATAAACCAGGGTAAAAATAGCCCACGTGTGCCTGCTTTCTGTGGGAATTTCAGGGGAATTGTCATATGAAGCGAAAAACGAGAGTGAAATGTTCCCTCCCAGCTCACCCTGTGGAAGCCTGGGCCTGTCTCTGGGTTGGGGGAGAAGCACTTTGGGTAATGTCAGCTGCAGTGAGCAACCCTTGTTGCTGATGTTCAAGGCCCAGAGATTGTGACTGCCAGGCACAGGGAGCAGGTCTCCTTCACTGGAGCCCCCCACCCCCAGCTGGATCCCCAAAGCTGGGGCTGGCAGGTCCTGGCACTGGTGGCACCACCAAGTAACTGCTTCTGTTTAAGGGGCAATGAGAGAGAAGCTGCAGAGAGAGCTGGGTTGGGCACCCCCCCAAGCCCCCAAGCAGTGCTCCTGAGGGCTTCCCCACTGCTGCAGCCCCTTCAAAAAGGCTGTTTGTGGATTCAGCTTTAGGTGCAGTTCGTTCCAGTCCTGCTGTAGCTCCAAAGAGCTGCAGGCTGAGCTTTGAAGAAATCCAGGAAGCACTGCTCTGTCCTGAAAACAGAAGGCAGTCACTGCTCACCCAAATAGGGCAAGGTGGAAAAATGCAGCTGTTAAGCTAAAATACTGGGGTTGCTTCTTGGGAGTTCCCTATAGAAAGATTCCTGGCTTAAAGATGTCACAGGGCAGGGACTCCATCTCAGCTAATTCACAAAATATGTAAATGCACCTCTCCCCTGGCATTGCTTCCCTCTTTTGCAATTTCTCCCAGCTGCTGTAACCTTCCTTTCTGCCCAGCTGAGCTCTCTGCTGCTTGAGCAAAAGCAGCATCCTCTGGGCTGACCTCACGTTTTTGTACGCAGAAGGAAACTTAAGGGTTGATCCTCAGTTGCACCACGGGGAAAAGAAAACGTTCATGGGATCAGAACGAAAAGGCAACCCCACCTAGATCTGCACATGATCCTGCTGCATCCAGGGGCCTGGGTGCCAGAAGCTGGGGCTGCCTGAGCCTGCCCCTGGGCTGTAGGAGCTGACAGCCGGGGCTGTGGCCACTGCACAAGGCTCATCCCTGCCTACTGATACCTCCTGAGGTGTTAAAAGATCCAGGCAGAATTCCCCTCCAAGATCCATGCAGGCTAATTGTGCCAGGAGTGCTGGTTTGCATTTTGCTTTTTCCTGATGTTGCTTCCTGGGTATTTTTATCATGATCCTCCTCGGCCCAGGGGGGCTTGGGCAGTGAGTTGTGGGGATGCCCTGCGTGTCCTCAGTCACAGGCTTCCCCCATTTGAGCTGTGGAGGAGCTCCTCTTGCCGTGAGTATGAAGCAGATGCCTCCAACTTCTTCTTAGGTCCTTGGGTCCCAAGTTTGGTGGAACCTCATCAGTTGCATTGAAGCTGGGGAGCAGCATTGGCCGCCCATGGCACGCAGGGTAAGGTAACAATGAGTCTGCATCTTAGGTGTTTAGGTACAGCCCCCAGGCACTGGGATGGGGACACTCCATGGGAATAGGGGTTTGCTGGGACCAGGGCTCATGAAACACCACGAGAACAGACCCCAAACCAGAAGCAACTGTTCCTTATCCTGTCTCTTGTCCGTTAAGAAGCTTCACGTATAGCGTTGGCTGACTCTGGAGGAGAACTGTGCCCCTGGTCACCCAGTAGCTCTTCAGCAGACCCTCTGCCACGTGCCAAGAGCAGCAGCAATCCCTTGGGGCCAGCATCCTCAAAGAAAATCGAAAAGGTGAGTGAAACCCTGCAACAAACCAACTCCCCCAAGTACCCAGGAACCTCCTTCTTCTCCTTCTGGCAAAACCCTAGAAGACATGGCCAGGAGCCATGGTGCTTAAGTTTTAACAGGAGGTCCTCAAGCTGAGGTTTTAAGAGCTTTTTGTTACACCAGCTTCCCCAGGACCAGATACCACAGTGGCAGCTGGCTTTAGGACAGAATAACCCTTGGGTGGTGTTTTGGTGTGCTGTTAGGTGGGCTCAGGAAATCACTTCCAGCCAGGGATGTAAAGAGCCAGGCACCCGTGGTGAGCCCTTTGGGGACAAATGTGTGCATGGGCAGTCTTCTGTTAACCAGAGGTGGGAAGGAGGGCAGTGCAGAGCATGCTGAAGTCATGGTCACCCTTCATGTGGTCCACCTGTCTGAGACCTGAAAGAAGTTTATTTACATTTACTGCAGTCTGAGTTCAGGTTTTTCTCTTCAAATCTGTTCTTTATGGACTTGGTTGCATTCTAGGAGCTCGGTAAAAACAATCCTTTAAACTGAAACAGCAGAAAAATTGTCATTACAACATATTCCTTTCCAGGCTGGCACATGCTAGAAATGTTCTTAATTAATAGCATGATGGGAAGGAAAATGAAAGGGAAATGTTAAAGCGGATCGTGGACAGATGTAGAGGAGGAGCCCCGTGAAGGAAGATGTCCCCAAAGTCTGTCCTGCCACACAGACTCCAAATTGTTCCCAGGAGAGGACTGTGGAGCCAAGGCCTGGCTAGATCAGCCCCCCCTGCTGATCCAAGCTGTAGCAGGATGGGATACTTTGGTGGTGCCAACATCTGAGTGCGGGATGAGGAAAGGACAAGAGTCTTGATGTTAGTGGAGAAGCTGTGCAGCTCTCCTGGTGAATCTGCTGGGCTCGCCCGCAGAAGGAAGGGATGTTTTAAGTTTCTGGCTAAAACTTTAGTTCCCTTTGACTGCGTGAAATGGCATTTTGCAAAAGAAGGAAAGACAAATCACAGCATCTGAGGAAGGTTCAGGGCCAGTGTTAGGCAACATGTGGTCAGTGTTGTGAGATCCTGAGGTTGTGCTTGCTACGGGGGACTTTTTTGGGTCATGCTGGATGGAGACGAGGTCTGGTGAAGTCTAGATGAGCTCATCTCAAGCCAGTTAGCACAGCCCTCAGCACACTGACCTCTCCATGCTGTCATACAAGGCTTTGCGAGGTCTACAAGGATAACCTGTGTTTTTGGGCTGGAAGGGTGCTCCCCACCTCTGCTTTAACTGAGATGTGATGCAAACAAAGGAGGAGAAATGGGGAGAAGGCCCCTTGATACCTTCTCATCACTGGGCTTTCATTAGGACAAGCTTCCTTCTCAATGCAAAACACAGGTTTTTACGTGTCATCTTTGTTTTGTTTGCTTGGAGAGAGCACTGGCACACGCTGCAGGAAATTAGCTCTTAACTAAAAGCATTTATGTAACTGGGGAGGGAGGGGGAGGTGTGTGTGCGCCCTGACTTTGGGGAAGTTCAGTCTACAAAAACAAACCTCACTAACTACACTCGGTTCTGATTAAGGAAGATAAATCTGTCAGTGAGAGGCTAAATTTACCACGAGCGTAACCTCCCGCCCCTCACCCCAGCAGTGATGGTCAGGCTGCCTTTATTTCTATTGGGAAGGCTCCAGACAGCGTCGGGAGGTGAAAAACAACCCCCAGAAATGTGAAAAACGTGGGACGAAGTGGAGGCGGCAGGAGGAACCCGAGGGGAGAGGAGATCGAGAGACCGACGCAGCACGACGGGCACCATTTCGGCCCTTCTGCTGCTTCCACAGCTGAAGTAAGGAAGCCCAAGATGCGTGCCGAGGCCCGAGGTGTGCCTGCTGGAAGTGCCGGGGAAGGAATCCCAGCTCTCCAGCTCCTTGTGAGAGCACACGTGGGGGGAACCCTGGCCGTTGCAGGGCTGAGACGGCCGCGCTGCGTCTGAAGCGCAAAGGGCGAGGTGACACCGAAGCGATGTGGGTGCTGGGCTGTGGAGCCTTCTGCAGCCACCTGCCGTGGGACCAGCCTCGGACACACGAGGCAGTGGCTGCGTTAGGCTGCTTAGAGGGTGTGAGGAGAATTGGAAGGACCAGGCAGCAGCAAAGCTGAAGATGCAAGGTGGGTCTTGCTGAGTAATGGTCAAGGTCTCTGGTCAGGTCAAGGCGGGAGAGAGATGACCCTACAGTGAGAGCTATGGCAGCTGCTTCTGAAGGATCATAGAATCATAGAATCCTAGGGGTTGGAAGGGACCTCGAAACATCATCTAGTCCAACCCCCCCGCCAGAGCAGGGTCACCCAGAGCACATCTCACAGGAATGCATCCAGGTGGGTTTTGAATGTCTCCAGTGAAGGAGACTCCACAACTTCTCTGGGCAGCCTGTCCCAGGGCTCTGTCACTCTCACAGGAAAAAAAAATAATTCTGATATTCGCCTTGAACCTCCTATGCTCCAATTTGCATCCATTACTCCTTGTCCTCTCACTGGTCATCACTGAAAAAAGCTTAACTCCATCTTCTTGACACTCACCCTTTACGTATTTGTAAACATTGATGAGGTCGCCCCTCAGTCTCCTCTTCTCCAAGCTCAAGAGACCCAGCTCCCTCAGCCTTTCCTCATCAGGGAGATGTTCCACTCCCTTCATCATCTCTGTGGCTCTGTGCTGGACTCTTTCCAGCAGTTCCCTGTCCTTCTTGAACTGAGGGGCCCAGAACTGGACACAATACTCCAGATGCAGCCTCACCAACACAGAACAGAGGGGGAGGAGAACCTCTCTTGACCGACTAACCACACCCTTTCTAATGCACCCCAAGATGCCATTGGCCTTCTTAGCCACAAGGGCACATTGCTGGCTCATGGTCATCCTCCTGTCTTTGCAGTGTTGTTACCCTCATCCTTGTCACCTGCAGGGCCCTTTCTTACAGGGACACAGGAGCTTTTGTCACGTGCCACTGGACAGAGCAAGCTGCTTTTGGGTGTATTAGCCTGCCCACTGCCACCAGATGGTCCTAGCTGTGTGTGGCTTCAGGCACGAGCCAAGGCTGCCTGATTTACTGCTGACCTAGCTGTGTCTTTTTGTTTTCCTCACCAGTTTGCTCTCGTTCAAAGCTTTACTTGCATCCTGTAAGGATCACACTAGGTGCTTCCTTTTGCAGTCAAAGAGAGGGATGTGTTTGGCTCTGCCAGGGAAGAGCTTTGAGCAGAGAGTCCCACCTGCAGCAGGACTGAGGAACCACAGCACTTCACCCCCAAAATCACGAGCGCTGTGACACCCCCAGCTCACGTGGAGGAAAGACTCCTACAACCACCCATGGGCTCAGAAATGTACCCATCTGTCTGTGCTACTATGACCACTGTCCCTTTGGTTAGCTTGTCAGGAAATAAGCTGGTTGCCTCCTGGATGGCAGTAGCCAAGAACCAAGCATACTAAGAGACTGAAGACACAGCATATATAGCATATGCTTCCCGCCTACATGAAGGCCACCTCCTTCACCTCTCCAGCAGGAAAAGACCTGTGGGGGATAATATCTCCAGGACACCATCACTGATGGCTCATGGGCTCCAGTCTGCTGTGTGTGGGCAATGGGAAGGACACCATGCATCCAGAGCAGTCTTTCTCTAGCAGGCAACAGGTGCGTGTGGGGTTGAGATCTGACTAGCTACTCAAATCTGTCAATATTTTCGATTAATCAATAAGTCACTGACATAGAGTGGCCATAAACGAGAAGACAGGCCCACTCGGTTCATGGTTTCAGCCCTCTGAAGCACTCCTTTTTGTGGAAGAAGTGCTGGGAGAGAGGAAAAACTTGTTCATGTGGTCACTGACAGAGACCTCTCACTTCCAAACATGCTCTTGGAACTGTTTGAACTGCCTGATCCTTCTGAGTCTTGGGGACCCTGCTGAGTTCTCAGGTTGCCCAGAGAAGCTGTGAGAAGTGTTCAAGGCCAGGCTGGATGGGGCACGGAGCAATCTGCTCTAGTGGAAGTTGTCCCTGCCCATGGCATGGGGGCTGGAACTAGATGACCTGTAAGGTCCCTTTCAACCCAAACCAGTCTGGGATTCTACCATATCAGAGCTGAGAATAAAAGGAAGGCTTGGCTCCTGAAGAGCCCATCACCACTTGCTGACCCACTACAGAACGTGGCTGAGTTTGATGATAATCACACAGCACTGTGGCATCTTAAAAGCCACCATTTCGTTGATTAAGCATGAGAAGCCCAAAGGAGAGTCCCTGTGCTGCCTTGTTCTCATAGCTTTGGCTCTCTCCAGTGGTCTGTGCAATCTATACAACATGGACATGTTGGGTTTTTTTATAACGTGGTTTGCAGCTGCCAAAATAAACCCACTGGCAAAAAAGACCATTAACAATATTGGCATGTGCTTTGGCTGCTGCGTTTCCTCTGACTGTCCCTAGCTGGACCTTGATAAGCTTGATTTCTTTGTCACTTAACTCTAGCTCCTCCTTAATGAGATTTCCAGTGAAATGAGCTGAGCTGGGTTCCTGGCTGCGAGAGAGCAGGGTAGCTGCCTTAGTTGATGTCCTTGGAGAAGTTAGTCCAGGGAAAACTGCTCTTGTCCCTGACGGGAGGTGGTGACAGGCAGGTTCAGACCCTGCCTGGAAAGGAAGGCCTCCTGGAGCTCAGAAGCTTGCAGGAACACAGGCTGCTCTTGTTTGCTTGGTGCACACTCTGCCTGTCCCTTTGAGGCACTTCAAGTGCAAGGAAGAGGCAAGATTCATCCCCAGCAGCAAACCCAGGAGGGGAGGCTTGTGGTGACCACCTTACACAGCACCCCCGCCGAAGGGCCGGAATCTTCCCTTGGGCTGGAGCCAGAACCAAGGCTGGTTGGTGCAAGTCTAAGAGCTGCCCATGTCCCTTGCCTAACCCAAGTCAGAAGAGGAAGGGTGGTGTGTTTCTGTCTCCAGCAATTACCATTTATCAATGTTCAGTAATACACCTGCCACTCGTTTCCCTCCTAAATTTTCCCTTGCGCAGTTTCTTCTCCTCTTTTCACGTCCCCCATCCAACTCTCAAAACACATAAGCTTTTACCATCCATCTTCAGATAAGCTGACTTGAGTTTCTTGTTTTTGTTTCTCGCTCCAAAAAGCCTCTGCTCAGTTCCTTTGATTTTGCCATGGTAGTTTTAAAAATGATTTGGGGATAGATGAAGTAAGTTCAGCCAATGCATGCAAGACATTTTCTGTAGCAGTGACATAGTCAGTTTTCTCTTTCCAGATGGGGAGTCAGGAACAGCTAGACCAGTAGGGACATTCATGGGCTCCATTCTAGAGGAATCTTGTGTTTGTTTTCTCTTTGGTGCTACAGCTGGTTTTGATACACAAGAGAGGGTTTAGATCTGGGCTGCTGTGAGAACAGGGGCAATGGACTGCACATCTTTTCTGAAGTTGTGTTTACATGGCTCAGTAGATGAAGGACCTGGAGCTCAGAGGTGTTTTTTTCCCCCCTCAGGACATAGTTTTTGAAGTGTGATGAAGCCCAGAGGTGGTTTTGAAGTGGTCACAGAGACCAGATTAGGATTAGAGTTCGGAGAAGGAGTTTATCGTGTTTTTTTGGGAGGAATCCCTCATTTAAAAGGTAACAGGGAGAATATCCTGTCCCAGCCATGTGGTATTTTTGTAGAGAGGATCTAACCTGGGTTTAGGTCTTTTTAGGTCATGCTGCCTGAGACACAAGGGTGAACCTGTGCCCTTCTGCATCTGTACATCCTGGGGAGAGAGGGGGGAGGGTTTTTCTTTAACTTAAAAAAAGAGTGGGAGCAATATACATGCACTTCATTATTTCCTCTGCCTCCTTGGTAAAAAAACAATTGCATTAGCATGTGGGGAAATGATTTATAACCCCTTGTCCAGGCGGGGCCGGAGGTGGGCTGTAATCATCCCAGGTGCTGGGCCTGGCCATGGAGGGGCAGGGGGTCACCCGGGTGTCCGGAGCTACCTCGGGGCTGGTGGCCTTCCCTTTGTGCTGGTTTGGAGGGAATTTTGGTGGGGGAAAAAGGCCCCCAGGGGTGGTTCTGGTAAGAAGCTGAGAAGCTGCCCCTGCTCCAAACCAGCCAAGGAGCCATTAGAGGGACAATGGATGAACCTCTGCCATGAACATATGGAAGGACTGAGACAACACCTGAGCAGAGAAGCACTTAGGGGAGAAGAGCCGTGCTGGGGAGGCAGAGCAGTGCTGGTGGTTGGTGAGGAAGAAGGGGAAGAAGGTGCCCAAGCAGCAGTTTCCCTGCAGCCCATGGCGAGATGGCAGCTGTGCCCCTGCACTCGTGGAGGAACGTGGTGGGACATTCCCTGAAGGTGCCAGGAGGGGGGAACTTGGCCACTGGGCTTGGATGTTGTGGCCAGAGGATTTGCTGCCAGTGGCCTGGGATGGTGCAGCTGTGGAAGCCCCCGGGCCAGGGGAGGTGCCTGTTCCCGAAGCCCCCGGGACTGGAGCAGCTCCAGTGGGAAGGACTCATGGAGGAGAGGTTGGTGGAGGCCTCTGCCATGGGAGGGACCCCGTGGGGAAGCAGGGCAGGACTGTGAGGAATCCTTCTTCCTGAGGAGGAAGGAGCAGCAGGAACCACCAGCCTGTGAACTGACTCTAAACCCCATCCCCATCCCCCTGTGCTGCTGGGGGGAAGGAGGGAGAGGAAGTGGGAGCAAAGGGATTTGGGGCTGGGAAGAAGGGAGGGGTGGGGTGACATGTGCAAGCCCTGCTCTGGGTATGTCTGTGTCCTGTGGGTGTTTGGTTAGATTAGTGTGAACTTAAATTATTGATTTTCTCCCAAGTTGAGTCTGTTTTGCCCAGGACCTTAATTGGTGAAGAGCCCTCCTTGTCCTTTGTCTCCACCCAGGAGCTTTCAGTTGGGTTTATCATAGAATCATCAATCAGATTGGAAAAAAACCCTTGGGATCACCCAGTCCAACCATCATCACTACTGTACAAAGTTCTCCCCTAAACCCCATCCACCAACACCACATCAAAATGATCCTTAAAAACACCCAGGGATGGTGACTCCACCAGCTCCCTGGGCAGCCTGTTCCAGGGTCTGACCACTCTCTCTGTGAAAAAATTTGTCCTAATGTCCAGTCTGACCCTGCCCTGGTGCAGCTGGAAGCCCTTCCCTCTTGTTCTGTCGCTAATTACCTGTGAGAAGAGACCAGCACCAACCTCTCTACAATGACCTTCCAGGCAGTTGTAGAGACTGATGAGGTCTCCCCTCAGCCTCCTCTTCCTCAAACTAAACATTCCCAGCTCCTTCATCAGATGGATTCTCCAGGCCCTTCCCCAGCTTCCTTGCCCTCCTCTGTCCTCGCTCCAGCATCTCGAGATCTCTCTTGAATTGAGGTGCCCAAAACTGGACACAACACTCCAGCTGTGGCCTCACCAGTGCTGAGCACAGGGGGACAATCACCTCTCTCCTTCTGCTGGTCACACTATTTCTAAGACAAGCCAGGATGCCACTGGCTTTCTTGGCCACCTGGGCACACACTGGCTCATGTTCAGCCTCTTGTCAATGAGAGCCCCCAGGTCCTTTCCTGCCAGACACTTTCCAGCCACACTTCCCCAAGCCTGGAGCGTTGCCTGGGGATATTGTGGCCCAAGTGCAGGACCCAGCATTGGCCTTGTTGAAGCCCAGACCATTGACATTAGCCCAAGGATCTGATCTATCCAAGTCCAAGCTCTGTAGAACCTCCCTATCCTCATGCAGATCAACACTCCTGCCTAGCTCGGTGTCCTCCCCATCCCAGGGTGTGTGAGTGAGTGGCCACGGGGCTGTTCCTTTGTTGTCCTGTTAGACCCAAACCACGACACCCGTGCTCAAGATGGTGCTGTCTCCAGTGAAACAACCCCCACGTGCACTTTTGTTGTAATTATATGACAATTTTGTGGTTGATGAAAATATGATAAGGGCTTGGGAAGAACCGTAAGCCATATTAAAACCTTCTGAATGTGTATGGATGGGCTTTGTTAGAGTCTGGGGGGTTTAAAATATAATTACTGCTCCTCTGCTCTAAGGGCTGTGCTCGTCGGGGGGTGTCCTATAGTGAGTTGATGGCAACACTGATTTGTTCTCACATCCTCTCCCCACGGGTTGCACGGGCCTGAACTGGGGCTCTGCAGCTTGATGCTTTGGCCAAGCCAAAGCCTTGGGTTACTCAGTTTAACCTGCTGCTGACATTTTTCCCTTTTCTTTTCTTGGGATTGGCAAGACTGGGTGTGTGGTGAACAGGTTGTCCCCAGTAATTAATGGGGTGCCTCGATTCCTGGTGGAGGGCAGGGGTGCCCTGGGGTCCGTCTGTGGGGTCTTAAGCCTCAAGGAGCAGCCCAGAGCTCCACACTGCTGGAGCCTGGACACGGCATTGTGGCTCAAGCCGGTTGGGAGGGAGTCTGACAGGGAACAGCAGCTCTTCTGGGGCAGCCAGAGCCCTGCAGTGCTTCCCCTGGGCAGGACATGGAGGGGGGGCTTGTCTCCCATCTCTTGTGCCAGGGTAGCAAGGGAGCTGCGTTGCTTGACCTGTCATCTTCTGTAGCTCGTGGGGTGGCTTGTGTGGTTGTCCCCCTCCCAGTGCACTTGAGCTGGCACCATTCTCTAACCCAGGGCAGCCCTTTTGTCTTTTCCAGGGTGGAAACACTGACCTGAGTGAGAAACCTCTGGGCTCATCTGCCTGCTGTGCACTGGATGGCGGAGTGGATGGTCCCATGTAGCCTCAAACCCAGCCAAGCTGGTGCTGGGGTGGCCCATGGTGAGTCCTGTTGAAGTGGAGGGTTGCTGGGAGCACAGCTGTGGTCCAGCTCTCCCCACCACCTCAGCTTGTTGGCCCCTTTCCCTGATAAATGAGCTGCTACACTGGTGAGCACAGTGGGGAAGAAAAACTATTGCCTGGAGCGCGTGCAATAGCTGTGATCTTGCCGTGGGGCCCTGCAAGGCTGAGGCTCTCTCTCTCTGTGGGGGAGAAGGTCTTGCTTGGTAGGGGATCTGCAGCCTCCTCCCCAGGACTCAAATCCCCTGGTGTGCTTGGAAGAGAGGGTGCTCTCCCTCAGAGCCTGGCTCCGTGACCAGCTGTGGGTCTCTGCCCTCTGAGACTTGGCCCTGGGCTGCTCTGGTTTTGCTGCCATCTGAGCTGCTTTGCCCCTGGTAGAAGGGTGTAAGGGACAGCTCGTGTCCCCAGGAATAATTTCTTGACCTAACCAATGACAGGCATCTGCTGAGAGTAACAGGCAGGTAATTTTCCATGTCCATCTTGGACTGCATATGGATAAAATTAGGGAAAAGGGAAGACTGGAAAAGAAACAAGCTGTTTCTGCAGGAACAAATGAGTGCATTGAAGGGGAAGGGGAGGGAGGAGGAACTCAGCCCTTTTCCCAGCTCCCTTGCAAATTGAATAAGATGTCCAGTGCCCCATGTACCAAATGGTCTCAATTTGCTCCTGCGTCATGTAGAGCTGGATCTGAGTTGGCTGGGGCCTTGGCAGGGCCATCAGGATGCCTTTCATAACAGCAGCTCTTGTCAAGAACAACAACAGCAGCATCAAAAACCTGTTGAAACTGTGCTATGCTCAGAACAGAAAACACATGCAAAGAGGAAAAACTCCCTCAATGAAAAAGCCAATGTAATTAGCCCTAACAAGCTTCAAACCAGGGGCAGCTGAGTGGTGGAAGAGGAGAGGAGAAATAACCCAATATCATTTTATAGGCAAGTGTAAATGGGTCATTAGCTGTCTTTGAACAAAATGTTCCTTGGTGGGGAAAGCAAGGGCACAGGCTGTAGAAAGTACTGGAGAAAGCCTGACAGGGCTTCCTGCAAAATGAACTGTCATGAGGTGCTGGATTAAAAGACTGCTCTGCTTTCTCTCCTTGCAAGGAGAGCCCCTGGCATTTTTCCCCTCAAGCCAGGGTTAGGATAGCAGGGCACAGGCACTTGGAGCTCCTGCTGGGCTGGTTAGGCAAGGGGGGGGACTGCTCTCTGGCATTCCTAAAGTCAGCTCTGAGCCACTTCTCATCATCTTCTCCAGCAGTAGATCTATCAGCCTGCTCTAGGGTCTCCTGAATAGATAGGAATAGCTGAAGATCCTCCTGTGTAGGACTTTGCTGCCAAAGGGAAAGTCATACAGAGTCCTCTCCTGATGTTAGAGCTCAGCTGGAGCAATGGAGCAGGGAGTGCAGTTGTGAGAAGAGTAACAAGAGGAGGGATGGGGGCAAACCTCATGCATGCTGGCCCTGACTCTGAATCAAAAACCACCTAGATCAGTAGTACCTGATCCTGTCCAGCTGCCCCTGCCACCCACAGCTCCAGCAGGAGATGCAGGATCTTCTGGACAGGAGTGCTATAACATCCAGCTACTGTTTCTGTAACCTAGCAGGGAAGAACCTTTGGGCCTTTTTAGCTGAAACTGAACTCAGCCCCTGCTTTGGGTCTCAGGAGGGAGACTGACTTTACCTTCCTACATTGTTAATAAATGTACCCTAGGAAGTGGTGGCCTGCCTGAATTTTGCTTTTGATGTCTTGGACTGTTCCCAGTTTCCCTCAATAATAAAGGCACATTCAGGAATAGTTTGGAAAGGGGACACACACTGAAGAGGTGCACCCAGTTGCTGCAGAGCTAACCAGCTGGTTTGATACATAACTACCCTGTAGTTATCCTGTTGGCCACTCAAACCAGCATCTGAAGCCCTAAATACTGGCAGCAGAGACATACCTAAGTACTGCTGCACCCCTGAGTTTCCAACTCAGCTTCTAGCATCAGGATTCTGGGGCGTGCCCAGGCCTGCAAGTTTCCATCAGATCCCAGTGTTTAATAGGCATTGTTGGATCTATTGTATTCAAGTGGGTCTAATTCCTTTTTCAGCTGTCTTATATTCTTGACTCCCACAAAGTCCTGTGGCAATTAGTACTTTTCCTGTGCATGTTGAAGAACAGGATCCTGGGAGCACTTGGTTGATTACCAGTTCAAGGACCACTTACTTTTTTTTCACACTTTGTTTGGTACAGTCTCCTCCCTTTTGTGAAGAGCTTAATTTAGTTACTTACAAAACCTTTGGGGGATCTTTTTAAAAGTTATTTTGAAAAGATAACACAATACTTTGCACTTCTCCCTGCATCTTCCACTCTGCTCTCTTGCAGTTCCTTCTGTCTAACTTGGCATAGACTGCTTGTAGCACCCAGGACTTCTCCTGAAGCTCTCTTCAGATGTGACATTTGCCACTTTAGCTGTTTTGATCCAACCTGAGCAGCACTTCCAATTTTTGTGTTTGGGCTCTGTTAGAGTTCTTAGGGGAATTACAGCCTGGTCCTGGCAGCTGATTTTTATTATCTACACCTCGACTTCAGACAGTTCAGGTCTCTCGTGACCTCTTTACAATGAACACTGATTGCAATTAGCTTTTCTGTGCTGGTCTGATTTGCCTGGGTGTGTTTCACACACGTGTGCAGTACGTGATGTGAGCGGGGTGTTGGAGCACAGCTAGCAGAGAGAAGTGTTTTTCTTAAGCAGCAAAGTCCTCATGTTTGTTTGGATTGTTTGTTTCTGGTCTCCCTGTGGAAGATCTGAAAGTTTCAGTTTACTTGCCCAGCAAGGAGGGTGAAACAGCTGGACTCAGAAGATCAGTACCTCCTGCTCACTCTCTGTTAATAAATTTTTAGTTGACTCATAATAGCCTACATCTTACTCTGCAGTGTTGTCAACAGGCTGTTCCCAAACAGCTGGCTGCATCTCGCTCTGAGAGAGCCCCCAGGGTGGAAGGAGGGGAGACCTCCCCTTTGGCATTCTGCAGGAATGCTGATGGACAGTTTTATTCCTCTTGCAGATTTAAAATACTTCCACTTGCCTGTTACAGACAACAGAGTAGTTGCAGATACCAAGCATGCAGTTTGGCAGGGAGGGCTGGACCAGGATGAACAACCTTCCGAGCCCAACCTGGAAAATACAGACCAGCTGAGATGAAACTTTCCCGTGGTCCCATATCACTTTTGCTCAGGGCAGTGATGCACCTGGATGTTTCCTCACATCTCAGACTTTCTGGGAGATCTCCTGTGCTCCCCTGTGGCAGGCTGCCACAGACAGGGGTTTTAAGAACTGACCTGGAGCACAACCTGGATGAAAAGGGTTTGGTACCAGTTCCCACCTGAATCTGCAGCAGCCAGTGATATCTTCTTGTCAAGGGGTAATAAAAAACAAACCCTGATCTTTAGTGGGGCAAGAATGTAATTCCCAAGTTTGTACATGTTTTAACAATGACTTTGTAGAAGCTGAAGAACTGGCCCTGAGGAATTTCAAGCTGTCCCTGCCCATGCAGGGGGGCTGGCACTAGATGATCTTTCAGGTCTCTTCCAACCCAAACCATTCTATGAATCTTCCAAAGCCAGCTGCTAAAAAAAAAAAGGACTCTCAGAGCCATCCCTGGTGCAGGGCACACTCTCTAATTCTTCACCCCATTTTCAGGAGGGACAAGAGCTGTAAGCTGGTTGCTACCAGCTACGCTCAGCTTCCTTTACCCAGCTGGACATGTCCAGGGACTGTGCTGCTATTCAAGAGCAGCAGGAGCTGAATGGCACTGCTGGCAGCCCTGAGGTTGTCCAGGTCAGGTGCAGCCCGGGTCCCACCTTGGCTGTTGGGGTTCAGTCCCTCAGAGGGCTGAGAACATCACATTGGAGAAGAGGCAACTCAGAGCAGTCTGGTGTGAGTCCTGCCTCTGGTGTGTGCACTCATGGAAACCCTGAGGTGCAGGTATCACTCTGATGGAGAGATCCTGCTGCTGGTCCTGCTGTCATTAACACAAGGCATCTGTAAAGTGCCTGTGGGAATCACGGACTTGGATCCAATGACACTTGAGAAGTCTTTGGTGCAGAACTCAGTTAAGGTGTCCTGGGAATGCCAGTGAAACATCTCCTTTATGTGTCAGCAGAAAGAAGAATAATAGGGGCACAGAGGTGCAATGTGCTGGGTGTGGAAGGGTGCCTCCAGCTACCTGCAGCCTTTGGAACCTTCTTTCACCTGCTTTTCTGAGTCCTTGATGCTCAGAAAATCTGATTTTTAGACACAGTGCTTTAGCCCTACCACAGATCTTTCTCCATTTCTGTTTTTTTTCCCAGTGTTAGGTTCTGTTGGAGAGTGGACTGGGGCTACTGTTCTTCCTGGCTGTGTCTCTTGTTGAAGGTTTGATTTGAAGATAGTGCTTCATCAGCTTCTCCAGCTTGTAAACTCTATTAGAGAAAGTTACCAAGGGACTAGAAGTTATGGGTGTCAAGAGGTGGTTCATCTCTATGCATTCCAGCCTGGAGAAGAGGAGGCTCCGTGGTGACCTTATAGCAACTTTCCAATATCTGAAGGGGCCTACAAGAAAGCTGGGGTAGGGGTTTTTACACAGGTGTGTAGTGAGAGGACAAGGGGCAGTAGTTTGAAGCTTAAAGAGAGAAGATCAGGTTGGACATTAGGAAAAAGTTCTTTCCTGTGAGGGTGGTGAGATGCTGGAACAGGTTGCCCAGAAAGGTTGTGGATGCCCCATCACTGGAAGTGTTCAAGCCCAGGTTGGATGGGGCAATGTGTAACCTAATCTAGCAGGAGCTGTCCCTGCCCGTGCAGGGGGGTTGGCACTAGATGATCTTTCAGGTCTCTTCCAACCCAAACCATTCTATGATTCTATGAATCTTCCAAAGCCAGCTGCTAGAAAAAAAAAGGACTCTCAGAGCCATCCCTGGTGCAGGGCACACTCTCTAATTCTTCACCCCATTTTCAGGAGGGACAAGAGCTGTAAGCTGGTTGCTACCAGCTACACTCAGCTTCCTTTACCCAGCTGGACATGTCCAGGGACTGTGCTGCTCATTCAAGAGCACTGTGGTCTGTTTTCTGCAGCTTCTGCAACTTCTGTTGTGTTTTATGTGTCCTCCTCTTCCAGCTCCTCCTTCTCTCACCCCAGCTCCTCAGCCTTCTGTGTGGTTTGCTCCATAGTGGTTTTTCCATGCCCACCCACTGACAGCATGTCCCAAGGAAAGACAAACAAAGCCCAATGAAACACGAAGGCTGTTGCAGTCAGGGCTCCCCTGCCAGGCAGGGAGTGTGGCAAGAGCTCTGCACAGCCCAGCAGCATGTCCCTGTGTCCCTGGTGTGTGCTTCCCAGTTGTCCCAGAAACACAACACTTGGGTCAGAGGTTGGTTATTAGCCCCTTCACCTGGAAGCTGTTTGCACTGGAGAAGCAGCCAGCAAGGGTTGTGCTCACGGTGCATGATGAGCACATGCAGAAGGCCGTGTCCCCTCCTGCCCCCCCAGAGGTGCTTGGGGCACTCCTGGGGATGGCAGTTCAGTGGCACAGGTCTGTGTTCCTTCAGGCAAAACTTCTTGAATGATAATAGCCATGACAGGTCTGCTTGAAATGATAGGTGGTTTGGGTTCATGAAAATAAACTGGACAGATAGATTTGCCCAGATGAGCTGCTGCTTTTAAGTAGGCTCTGTTTCTCTTGGATTTCCTTGGTCTTCCATTCCTTCCTCCCTGGAGACTTTTACCATCTGCAAGCAGGTCTCAGTTAGTTGTTTTCATGTTCTGTCTTGAACCACGATACAGTAAATGGTCTCTGTTTATCTTTCCCTCCAGGTTTCATCTTCTCGTAGCTCACTGAAGGAGTCTGTTGCTTCCTCTGTTGCTGGTGAAATGCTGAACCATCTGCCTCCTCCTTCCAGCTCATGCAGAATGAAGTGTCTTCCCCTTCTCTGGGTGGAATGTTCAGTGAAACAACTTTGGATGGTAAGTTCAGATGGTACAAGTGGGATGGGTTCAGGGGAATGACTATAATAGGCTAAAGAGAGTATTGGCCAACTTCTGGATGCCTGCTCTTTTGACCCAACCTTGTCCATCACCTAGAGCTGAGGGTTTGAGTAGAGTTGGTGTGACATCCACACTCTAGCTGCTTCATACTGACTGCACCTCGTTCTGAAGACCTCTGAGAAAAGTGCAATTTAAAACACAATGGTGATGTTTGGCTCCAAGCTCTGGCCTTTCTTTTTGCCTGCCCGTTCTGCTCCGAGGGTTAGCCTGCTGCTATTTTGCTCTAGCAGGGGGTGTTTCCATAATGTGATCCAGCTGAGCCTGCTCATACCACACTGCTGGCACGTTGCTCTTTAGGCTCTGAACTTCCAGGAATTTGTAGGTGGAAATCTGACTTGCTTTGCATTAGCAGAGCCTGGTGATGGTGGTGGTGAATACAGAGTAGGCTGCTCAAGCTGTGCTCTGCTAGCACGGGAACCTCAAGTTTAATAACAGCTTTGGAGTCAACTAGAGAGCAGCTATTGTTCTAGGGGCTTTTTCAGGCATATATTACTTCAAGGTTTTCCCCTCCTTTCAACTGAAGAACTTGGGGATAGAGGAATGAGGGAAGCAAGTTGCCAGTGCCTAATGCGTATTTCTTGGAGCAAATACATGGGTTTATTTTGTTTTAAACAGCTTACTGCAAATGTGGAGCAGCTGTGGGTTTTGTGATGACTTTTTTCTTTTTTGGAAACACAGGGTCATCTTCCCATTATTTCATAGCATGCTTGATATAGAAAAATTTTAAATATTGAAGAATTTCGAAGTAGCCAGACTCAACTGTCTTTTTCACTCCCTGATCTATTAAAGTCTATTCATTCAGCTGCCTGATGAGAAGGAACCTGGGATTTCCCCAGGGCTCTCTCTTGCCTTTCCCTTCTGGGGCTGAAATTGAGGCAGCCCACAGTCCTACACCCCAGATCCATAGAGAGATTTAGGTATTTGAGTCCCAGCTCTAAATAGGGTCTCTCAGCCTTTCCCCAGAGACGTTCAATTTTCCCAGTGTCTTGTGCACTGTACCTGCTGACTCCTAGTTACACCTGAGTGCCCCCGGGATGTCTGATCTGGCCATCCCTGAGCATCTTCTCTGAGGAACCTGGCCAGGGAGGAGTTTGGGGAGTTCTGTAGTAGAGCTGTAGTTCAAGTTTATGAACTCTTCTCCCTAAGATGGATGGGACCTCTTTGGGCCGTAACACCCTGAGTGAGTGTGCTGTATGGCTTTGGTATCAGGTCAAGGAGAAGGCAGAATTCAAGGGTGTTGTGGTTCTTTGTCTCTTGCTCCTGGCTGGCTCACCAATAATGTCCTGTTTTGGGCCCAACACAACAACACAGGAACAGCCCCATGCAGGTCACTCAACTCCCCCCACACACACTCTGGGATGAGGAGGACAAAGCTCCTGGGCTGAGACAAAGGACACGGAGGGCTCTTCACCAATTAAGGTCCTGGGCAAAACAGACTCAACTTGGGGAAAAACCAACCATTTAAGTTCACACTAATCTCCTCAAACACCCACAGGACACAGACACACCCAGAGCAGGGCTGGCACATGTCACCCACCCCTCCCTTCTTCCCACCCAAATCCCTTTGTTCCCGGTTTCTCTCCCTCCTGCCCCCCAGCACAGGGGGATGGGGATGGGGTTTAGAGTCAGTTCACAGGCTGGTGGTTCCTGCTGCTCCTTCCTCCTCAGGAAGAAGGATTCCTCACAGTCCTGCCCTGCTTCCCCACGGGGTCCCTCCCATGGCAGAGGCCTCCACCAACCTCTCCTCCATGAGTCCTTCCCACTGGAGCTGCTCCAGTCCCGGGGGCTTCGGGAACAGGCACCTCCCCTGGCCCGGGGGCTTCCACAGCTGCACCATCCCAGGTCACAGGCAGCAAATCCTCTGGCCACAACATCCAAGTCCAGTGGCCAAGTTCCCCCCTCCTGGCACCTTCAGGGAATGTCCCACCACGTTCCTCCACGAGTGCAGGGCACAGCTGCCATCTCGCCATGGGCTGCAGGGAAACTGCTGCTTGGGCACCTTCCTCCCCTTCTTCCTCACCAACCACCAGCACTGCTCTCCTTCCCCAGCACAGCTCTTCTTCTCCAGCACAGCTCTTCTCCCCTAAGTCCTTCTCTGCTCAGGTCTCACATCAGTCCTTCCATATGTTCATGGCAGAGGTTCATCCATTGTCCCTCTAATGGCTCCTTGGCTGATTTGGAGCAGGGGCAGCTTCTCAGCTTCTTACAGGAGCCACCCCTGGGGCCCTTCCCCCGCTACCAAAAACCCCCCCAAACCAAACCAGAACAAAGGGACAATGTGAAGTAGGAAGGGCTCCATCGCTTTGCAGGGTTGCTGGCAAGGAGGTTTTTCACTTGGTTTTACTGGAGGCATTTGTTAAGTAGGAGGTATTATAGGTGCTTGGGATGGATGGCAGTGAGTATTAACATAACCTGTGAAGTGGTTGCTCGTGCCCTGTGAGGCTGAAGAGGGTCTGCCAGTGAATTTATGAAAATTATCTCAATCCTGCAAAAGACAGAGTACTGATTGATTGATTGATTACCGAGCTGGGCAAGCACCGTGATGTCTTTGGCCACTCCTGGGTGGCTGCCATGCTCACTGCCTAGTTGAATATTCTCAACTGTTGTCCCTGGCTGAGAGCTGAAACCCTCCAGCAGTGGGAAAGTGGCAGAGTTCTCCATGTCTGTGTGTGCCAGTCTCCTTAAGGACACCTGGTTCTTAGCACAGCTCGGTTGCACGGTGGGTGCCCACGCTCCGTAACAAAGGAGCAGACCCTGAGTGTTCTGAGGGAGGAAGAGGAGCCAATCTGGCACGGTGCTCCTGTAAGCCTGGCAAGCCAGCCTTGACAATGTAAACAGCTCTTTGGGGTGAAATGTGGCTTTTCAGCTGCAGAAATCTGCTGGCCAAGCTCTCTGCCAAAGCGTGGCGTGAACGAGGTGCCCTGCATTGTCTTGATCTCCTCTTCTGCTCCTCTTCTGCACAAGGGAGATAACTGCTTGCTTTGCCCATGGTCTGTCGGCCTGGGAGCCTCGGTGGTTGGTGAGCTCTGCAGCAGAGCTGCCCCGAGGCAGGAGATGCAGGAGCCCTCCCTCAGCCACACAGCACTTCCCAAAGCTGTTTCCATAAGGAGACTGAGCAGGAGGTGAAGCCATGGCAGCCACCATAGCAGTGCAGCCCCCACACAGCCCTGGACTCATCTCCAGATGCCTCTTCCAAGGATCCTCCAGGGACCTGAGGGACCCGTTTGCTTCCTGGGTTTGATCCACAAATCCTCTGCCACCCCCACCTCCGCAGTGGGCTCCCAGCCTTTCGGCTCTGAAGCTTGGGAATGCTGGCCTCTTAACTTTTGACCTCCCACATGACTCCAAGCCCAAGAAACAATGCCCTAAATCTGCTTGTAGCGACAGCTCCCCGATTCCTATGGCTTGTGACAAGATCTGAATCTACTAGTAGGGATTGGCCTGATAAAAGTGACTTTTTTCCCCTCCCCACTTAGCAGCCCGGGGAATCTAGAAATTAAATTGGCTTTATTTCAAGCCTCTTCTATGCAACAGAAATGGGACCCCTGCAGTGCAGTGCAGTGTTTCCAATTATATTTTGGGGCATGTTGCTAATTTTTGGCAGACAGAGAGAAACAGGCCAGGCAAATGGCAGGTGGCAGGCTGTTTTCATATTTTAGCAGGAGCATGGGGGAAGGGAGAGGGGAGAAGGAGCTCAGCTCTCCGCCAAGAAATGTGACCTCGCGCTAGTGTGAGCAGAACAGTTTTGGCACGTGCTGGAGGATGGAGGGCTGGGCAGGGATGGCTGGGCCCTTTTACATCCCCTCCTGCTGGGAACACACGTGCATGCAAGCAGGACTAAAATAAACATGCTCGGGCAACGACAGTCTCCAGGTCTGGAGTTGGGCACCTCTTGGTCGTGCAGAGCTCCATCAAGACTAATCAGTGTCGCAGGACACACTCAGGGTGCTGGTGTCATCTGTGGAGTCATGCTCCACCTCTCTGCTGTTATGTGTCTCTCTGCCTTCACCACACAGTCAGAAAAAAAAAAAAATAAAAAGATTTGGCTTTTGTTCATCCATTTATTCATAACAGAGCTAATGGATTCAAGATGGCACTGTCTCCGGAGGGCCTGGATGATTTTTCAGAGCTATTACACAATCTGCATCTTTGTGCATGCATCTGTGGGAGTGAGGGTATCAATAACCAGAAGCTACTACCCAAGATCTGCATATATTCCAATGTGTATTCCCCTCAGTACAGTGGCATAGTGACATGAAATTTAGGAATCAGAAATGTGTCTGCGAAGAGCTGTCAGGGCTGGTCTGTGCTCACATGGACCAGTAGCAGAGCATCCCCCTTGCCCTGGTGATATGCCAGTCCTGGAGCCCTCTGAGGGGAAAAGCACCAAGCCTCAGCATGAACGTTTCAGGGTGCTTAATTTAGAAAACAAATCCAAAAAACCAAATTGTGAAAGCCATGAAAGAAAGTTCTGAGAATTTATTGCAGGTCAATCCGAAGCTTGTTTTGGGCTGGGTTTACACCGAAGCTTGGGGGGATGAATTTTGTTATAATTGCTGAATCTTGTTGTGCAGCGGTTAATTGACTGGAGAAAAAGACTGAAAGGAGAGACTAGAGATGGGAAGAGATTTTCCTGTAGAGGAAAACATGGATGAAGTGGGTTGCCCACCCATGTGTTGCTCAGCATTTTGTTTTGGTGGAACTGCATCTTCTGGAAATCTTCTTCAGCACTGGAACAGGCTGCCCAGAGAGGCTGTGGAGTCTTCTTCACTGGAGACATTCAAACCCACCTGGACACGTTCCTGTGTGATGTGCTCTGGGTGACCCTGCTCTGGCAGGGGGGTTGGACTAGATGATCATTCGAGGTCCCTTCCAACCCCTAGGATTCCATGATTCTATGATTCTGTGGGGGACAGGACATGCTGAAGGCTTATTGCAAGCTGTCTTTGCTGCTGTGTGCTTAGACCTGCTGGCTGAGGTCTGCTGAAGGGGTGTCGTGGTGATTAAGAGTATTGGCTGTGGGTCTGTGGAGTGATGTGGGGTGAGCACGACTAGCCTTGCTTTCCTGTCTCAGCAGGAAAACCACTTTGCAGCCCTTTTTGGACTGTTCTTGGAGGTCTACAGGGGCTTGCAAAGAAATGGCTTCCCAAAGGTCTGCTGTTGAGGCACATCCCCTGCCGTCTGCTGCTGGTTTGCTCTTCCTGGCGCTGGAGGTACCTCGACAAACAAGATCTCAACAGCTCAGCTCCACCCATCACTCTGCCTTTTCAGACACTGACATTTTATCCTCAGCCTCCTTCTCCTGCTGCTGTTTTGCCGCAGGGACAAGCCCAGATATTTTTGGCACCAGTGCTAATGTTCTTGAAACGTCTTTCAGCTGATAGCAAGCCAGCTAGTTAGGGACTTGCGCGATCCTCAGTGACCTTATTTCACAAGCAAATTGTCAGAGTTTCAACCTGCTAATTTGCTTTCTTGTAACCTGCCTGAAGGGCCTAAAAGTTGAGGCCCTGGTCAGCTTAAATCTTGGCAGAATGCTTTCGGGAGGAGGTGCTGCCTGAGGATGGAGGGATATTAGTAATGGATCGTTCCACCACTAATGGGAGTGTGGTTAATATGTTGCAACCCTTATGTTAAACATTTTCTCATCACATGTCTGAAATGAGATGACAAGCAATTTGCCATTAGACCTTCTGCACAGTGATGGGCTAAATCTAGCTCTTGGTTTCACTGGGATGAGTTCAGAAATGCTCTCTTGACTGCACCTGAGGGAAGCCGGAGGAGAAGTCTGGTTTGATGCTTTTTCAAATCTGTCCCCTGTAATCCATTTGCTGTCAGCCCTGAGAAGCTGTGTTTGGTTGTATGGCCTGTGCAGAGTCCTCTGAAGGAAACTCGGTCCCTTTTCATGCTAGCATCTACCCTTAAAGAGCTGAAAAACCTTCTGAAAATCCCTGGCCTGTCTGCTCTGGCTTTGATCAGACAGCTCTGGCATTTTATACCCACTACATACTGTGGCAAATTGTGCCAGAGCACAACAGAGCACAGCACCACCGATGCAGCCTCTGTCCTGGGCAGGCATCCATCCCTGCTTTTGCCCCTGGGGAGGACCAATTCTTTACTTTAGTAATTCCTGACAGGTCTTTGTGGTGACTCCATGCTCTTCCAAGGCATCATCTCCCACTGCATTGTTGCCCTTCCCACTAAAGATTTTTTCCTGAGTGGATAGCCTGGATTTTCGTTGCTGTCATTCGATAAAGACACAGAATGTTTAATGGTTGCAAAGGAACGAACCCTGCCTCTGAATTAGCACCTTTTAACTGGAAAGAGCAGTGCATGATGGAAGGGGGAAGATGCCAAACAGTATAGAAAGGGACTTCCAGACCTGTTGAGTTTGGTACGTGGAGCCAAGTGGTTCCTTAGGGATGGGGGTGATCTGAACACCCCTCCCTCACACAGGCCTTGAGGTGTTATTCTGGGGTTTGGGGCAGTTGTTGCTTGATGTCTTCACCCTGCTGACATCAGAATGGTTCTGGTGGCCTTCAGAGCTGTCCTCTCTACCCTCCCCTCTGCAGTAACACAGGGTTTAATGTTATCAATCCTTATTAGCAATCATGGAGCACTGGGGAGCCTGGTCCATCCCTCAGTCCTTACCAACTTAGGAGATCTGTTTGTGTGTCAGATTTATTGCTAACCACATACTTACTCTGCTCTGATTCCAGGAATGGTAACCACTTATTTATAAAGCCTGTTTGATCCTGAGGCAAGGCTCACTGCCACGTGCCACTCAAGGCTTTTCCATATTTCACTTACCTGCACTGCTGTTGTTGGGAGGGCAGTTCTGTCCCAGCAATGGGGCCTGTTGCATATCTGACTGGACAGCACTGGAGACTGCTGGACAAGATCAGGCTGCCAGGCTGTCCAGTCCCATTTTCTGTCTCTGACAGTGACCAGGAGTAGGCTCTTTAAAAATAGCCACCACAAGAAAGCCAGATCCTTATTCCTAATAGAAGCTATTCTTAATCCTGAAGCAAAAATGAGAAAGAGAGGTTCAGTGAACACTTAATTCAATGTGAAGAGTGTTAGCACCATGACTGGCCAGCACAACTTCAAATGTGCCTTGGGCTGAGAGGCAACCTTTGTTTTCCTGCTTCCCTTTGACTTGCAAAGGTGTAGATCTAACTCCTTCTTGTCTTCTGCAGGCTGTCCCAATATGGCCTTGGCTCCTGAGGTCACTGGGATCTACTCATCACCCTCACGCACACTTGGATCTCCAAAATCAACTGAATTCATGGGTTTGGCTGCCAAAACCCACGATACCATGCACAGCCTCTGCTTCCCAGCATCTTCATCCCCACCTTGCTTATTTCTGGGGTGAATGTACCCAGCTGGCAACACACCACAGAGCTTGTGACATGACCTGAAGGAGCTGCTTGTAATGCCCATATAAATAAAGACAAGATGCTTTGAATTTTATATATATATATATATATATATTCCCAGTTCCTCCACCTAATGAAAACCTTCATAGATTTGTTAGGGTAGGATGGAGAGTATCTCTCCCTCTGTGCTCATGACTTGCAAATCTTTAACAGTTCTGCAAAATAAAATGGGAATTGAGTAACTCCCTACACAAAGCCCTTTTTCTGTGTTGTGTTTTGTTGTTTTGTTTTTCAAACTGTGATTAAAAATCAGAAAGCTTCAGCTCTGCTGTCTGTAAATTGTGAGCCTATGTTTACATTGGCATTTGAACTAGCATCGAGTTGTCTTCATTATGAACCAAAACGAGGTGGGGGAGTAGGGAGGGGAATATACCCCTGGACTGATAATAGCTGAGCACTTGCACACTAATAAATTTAGGTGTTAATGTCTTGTTTTTTTGCTGTTTGGTTGCCATAGAGATGGGCTGCCTGAACTAATGGGGTTGTTGTGAGAAGTTCAATACACATTTGCCAAATGTTCTGTTTCTCTGGTTACCTCTTTGCTTTTTCCCATGCTGTCCAACAAATGGGCTTGGAACCGAAGCCTTTCTGCCCTTCTGAGGATCCCAAAACACGGGGCTGGCTGCAGGTTCTGCAGGGCTGCTCAAGCAGCTGCAGGAAACATCAGGCAGCAGCACTGTTTACAGTGTGACCCTGCGAGGCTGCTTGGGAAACTGGTGGTTCTATTTATAGCGTTTATTCCACGAAAGGCTGCAAGTCAATGTCAGTGTGAGCAGAAGGAGCAAGGGGGAGCGCTTACCTTGGGAAGTGGCACAGGTAGAGGCTGAGATTTCTCCTGCTCCATAAGGACCTGCAGTGTAGGCACCCTCGGTGGATCCCCCGGGGGGTAGGTCTGCATCACGCGGTGGATGAGCTTGGTGCGCTTCTTATTTGCACAGCTTGCTTGTTCCCTCTGCCTGGGGCTCATCCAGGACTAAAAACAGAGTCCTGTGACTTGGGTCCTACCCTGCTGGGAGGCTTGTGGTGAGCTGATGCTTCTGAGTTGGATGTTTCCATGTGATGCCATCTGAGGTTTAGCAGCAGGCCTTTTGGAGAGCCCTTCTCCATTCTGGTGATAAATTTATCTCGTACTCAGGACGGATCATAGCTTTTTGGCTTTGTTTTTGAAGGCTCAAAGGGTTTCTTATCCTGCTCTATAGATTGCAAGCCAAGTACCAGGAGGATTGACTCCAAGATGTGTGCAAGGGGCATCTGTTTTCCCAGACCTTTACTTCTGCTGAGGAGACATATGTACCCATTTCACTCCTGCGCAGTTTCTGTTGCTCAGCTTAGCTGATGCACAGAATGTCTCCTCAGGAAATTGTGTTTGTGCACAGAACGTTGGCCATGAGCATTTTTCTTTTTGATAGTCTGAAAAAGAAAATTAAATAGGTGATTATTCTTTGGAACAACAACTTCCCTGTTCCTGTTTTGTGATACTTTCAGGTCTCTCTCCCTGTCAGGTCGCCCAGCTGCGAGCAGCCAGAAGGGGCCCTGACTCATTGATCCTGGCTCCAAAGGCAGCAGCATTCCAGGGAATTGTGGAGTGTTTCAGGACAAATGTGCACTGGGGCTAGTGCTGTGGCATAGCAAAGGTGATGGAGGAGGAGAAGGAACTCCTGCTGGGCAAGTGGCTTTTCAGGGAAGAGGAAGCCCATGAGATGTTGTGTGGGACTGTTAACACCCTCTGATACTAGCTGGGAGGAATCTGGATTAAGGGGGAACTAAGCCCAAGCAGCTATGTGTGGTCCTGCTGGGAATTTGGACTTACCCTCAGATTTATGTATCTTTACCTAGAAGTCACTGATAATTCACTGGTGGAAAGGGCTGGATTCTATTTTTTTTTTTTTTGTCCAGGACCTCCTCACTCACAGGGCCAACCCACATTTTCTCTCATTTAAAAAAGGAAAAAAAGCAAAATCCAAAGCTCTGAACAAGTTTTTAGTTTTCAAAGCTCAGTATTTCGTGGCTGCCAAGCAATAAGCTGAAAGGTTTGTTGCCAAAATATTCTTTCCCAAAACCTTTTTTAAGTTGGTGCTTTTTTTTTAAAAAAAAAAAGCCATTTTTTCCTCCTGCATTTTTATGCAGAAAATTCTCTGTGTAATTTCTTATGCTGAGCTTTATCCAAAATGAAAATGTGTCTTGTTTGAAAAACTATTTCCTTCTATTTGAAGATGCTGCTGATTTTTCTCCAGATTTGAGGCATGATTTTTTTTTTGTGGTGAGGAAGCTTTTCTGTATTTCCTGGCACAGCTCAGTGCACTTTGATAATAGGACTAACGAGATGGCAGGGTGGTGGGACAGAGCTTTGTCTGCCTTTTGGATTCTTTTGGAGCCTTTTGGTTTGTTACTTAGCTCTGTGCTTGGTGGCACATAATCATACAATAGCTTTGGTTGGAAAAGAACTTTAGGAGCATCAGGTCCCACCATTAACCCAGTACTGCCAAGGTCACCACTTAAATCATGTCCCTCGGTATCACATCTACAGGTCTTTTAGACCTCCAGAAATGGGGACTCCACCACTGCCCTGGGCAACCTGGGCCTGACAGCCCTTTCCAGGAAGAAATTGTTCCTAATATCCAATCTAAACCTGCCTTGGTACAACTTGAGGCCATTTCCTCTTCACTGGGAGAGGAGACTGACCCCCCTGACTCCAACCTCTTTTCAGGCAGTTGTAGAGAGCAAGAAGTTCTCCCCTCACCTCCTTGTCTCCAGCATCAACACCCCCAGCTCCCTCAGCTGCTCCTCTTCAGACTTGTGCTCCAGCCCCGTCCCCAGCTCTGTTCCCCTTCTCTGGACACACTCCAGCCCCTCCATGTCCTGCTGCTGGTGAGGAGCCCAGAACTGACCCCAGGATTTGAGATGCTGAGCACAGAGGAATGGTCCCTGCCCTGGTCCAGCTGGCCACATTAGTGCTGGTACGAGTGAGGATGCTGGTGACCTTCTTGGCCAGATGCACTGTCCGTTTGTGAGGGACTGTGTGCAGCAGCAGCATTGTGTGACCCAGCTGGCAGGGCTTGCAAGGCATAGGACTTGCAAGAGGACTTTGAGCTGAAAACTTGCTGGAGACAACTGCTGTGGCACTGCCCATGTGCTGGGCTGCTGGGCCAGCTGCCGTGGCAGTTTTACCCAAGCAGTTTTAGAGCAGTACCTCTAATATCCGTGGCTTTCCCAGGACAAAGGGTTGACTAATTTTGTGAACTCAGTGAACTCTACTATGGATGCCAACAAACAGACTGCTGATCCTTGAGGTTTGTGCCTGCAGCTTTGCTTTCACTTTCCTAATCTTACAGAGCTTAAGGAAAAGCAGTGCTGCAAACCAAGAATAGCACCAGAGTCGTTTTTAATGGGATTTTTCAGACCACTGGTTAACTAAGCAGTGGGTTGTGAGGGCTGGGTGTAATACACTTGTTCCAGATGTCACGTGAAGCTTCTTCTTACTCAGGCTCCTTCAGTTCAGAAACATGTCATGGCAGCGTTTCCTGGGAGGTGAGGGAATTTGTTTTGGAGACAGAGAGGAAATGGGGAAATGACTGATTTGTCAGGAAACTTGGCTGGAGTTACTTGAGCCAAGTGTAGGGCTGACTGGAAAACAACTCTCCGTGCACAAAGTGGAGACCTTAGTCTGCATTGGTGGCATGGAATTGAGGAAGAGTCCTTTCCCTCATTTTTTAACAAAGGAAAAGTGCAACAAGACATAGCTGGTAGACTAGGAGGAGAGACCTAATGGTCTTGGACTCCTGGGAGCATCCTAAACCACACGTCAGTCTCCTGAGGTCTCTCTTACACCAAGAGTAACAGCAAGCCAAGAATTGCCCCTCTGTAATGCTGGTCCTAGATGAAACTGTAGAACAAGCATTTGCTGTGGCCTTAAGAAAGGTTATGGTGAGTAGAAGTGACCCATATTTTTTAAATACCTTTTATATAAACACAGAAATAAAATTATGTAAAGCAAAACTGCCCAGTCACGGTAAGACCTTAGCCAATGCTTTGCAAACCCTTTGACTTACTTTTGGTGTGAGATGAACACCTAATATACTTAATTAAAGTTTAATTAGTCTAAGTAGGCTAAATGTGGTAGGTCAGCAGGCACAGCATCAGGTACAATACTGCTGGCAGTAATCAGCTTAAAAAAAAAGGAAAATTCCCTTCTTAAAAATAAATACCTTTAAGGGACTTGTTTAGACTGGCTGTTTCATCTCCCAGTGATGGGGTTTTTTTTATTTTGTTTATTTTCTTTCTCCAGGCAATAATGACCAATTAAGAGCAAAACCTGTTTCCTCACATCAGTGACAAAAATCAGGCTTTGTCCCTCACGTTTCTGCTGTGCAGGGCTCTGGAACTTCCCCCAAAACCGTTTTCTCAAGCCGTGGCGTATGACACAGAGAGGTATGTCTCACTGCTTACTGCTATTCTTTTTTTTTCTTTCCCCATAAAGTGCTGGATGGTGAGGGCTGTGGTTAGACAGCCCAGCTGAGTTTATTGAAGATCTGAGGAACATTTTTAAAGGGCTTAAGTGAAATTCAGCAGCACATCGCTCGTCTTGCTGGGCCACCGTTGTTTAGGATGTTTGTCACAGCAAAGGATGATGTTTCCTTGACTTTGAAGTGAAATTTGGATTTAATTAGGGTATTTTTTGCTATGCAGATGACTGTGTTGACCTGTGGTGATCTCTCCTTTTTGTCCTAATACTGTGTTGCTCACTGGGTGCTGGCAGGCAGCACGACTGAGCCATCAAAGACTCCTGGAGCATCCTTGGGCCTGTTCAGCTCCCTCTATGTGAAGGTGTGGTCTTGCTGTCCAGGAAAGCTTATGGACAGCTAGGTAATGAAAGGAGGCTTCCTCATGTGAAACTTGTTGCTCCAATAGGTAGAATTGATTCATAGCAGGACGGGTCTACATCAGGGAGAAGCTGTGGCTCAGCCCAACAACACCAGCTAAGAATATGATCCCAGTTAAGTGTGCTTTCCTTCTGGGCTGGAGTGGGAGCTGCCTGTTGTATCATGCCAACTCAGCCCCTTGGTGCTTGGGCATGGATGCCACCTGGCCACTGCTCCAGTTCACCTGGTGTGCTGCAGGGCACCTTCTCTTGAGAAGCTGCAGCTGCCTGTGTGTGGGAGCTCTCCAGCTCATAATCAGCTGATACCCAGAAAGTGAGACACCTGGGAGAGGGAGACTCATTTGATAACAGGGCCTACAGGCTGGTCCCTCAGGAATACTTTTTCTTCTTTCTTGGATCAGGGCTTCCACTCTGGCCATGAGGTGAAGGGCTGGTAAGTCACAGCATTTTGCAGTCAGCTCTAGCAAAGATTCCACTTGTTTCTTATTTTATCTGTCTTGGTTTGATCATCCCTAAAAATAATCTGCAATGCGAGATACTGCGGTGCTGAATTCCCCAGCTGAGCAAGTGGAACTTGTTGAGAGGGTTTCTTGGATCAAAGTCCTAGGAGAGGAGCCAAAAGCAAAAGTCAGGCTAAAGTTCAAGAGTATCCTTCAGATGTAGAAAGTAACTGCACACAAAAAAGCTGTTTTTCTCATGAGACTTCATTGCACCGTGGAAGAGGCAACACAAGTTTCGGGCTCTGCTGCAGTTAAGTTGGAGGGAATGTAAAATGCCCTCTGGGATCATATAATGTCTGGGAAAATCGAGAGGAGTAGGAGGTATTTAGGGCAATGGTCTCAGACACAACAAATGAGATCCTCTGCCCCCAAAAGCCATGTGTCAGACAGGCTAAAAATTCCAGTGACCAACGTCTGCTCTTGTAACATGCTACAGCTTTCTTGTTGAGTCATTATCACTAAGCATAGGCAACAACCAGGAGGCCTGCAAAATACATCAGCAAGCTCCTGAAGGGGCAAAATATGTGTATTTTTTTGTCTCCTTAAGGATGATTAGAGAAGTCTCAGATGAAGGGGAATTTCAGTTTTCAGAAGCAGATCAGAAAGTGGAGGGCTGGTGGGCTTCAAGTCCTTTAGAAGTGTTCTTAAACCCAAGCACAATAAACTCATGTCAGCTGGAGCTACAGCCAGAAGTGTAGAGTCACAGAGCTGCTTCTTAATAATGATGGGCAAGTAATGGTGGAAAAGTGATGAGCTGATGTCTGGGATGCTGAAAGGAAAAACGTAGCATGCAAGATGAAGTAGAGACAGTAATGCACAGGCTTCTCCAGGAAGCCTTCTCTAGGAAGTGAAAATACATGCCCTGGTAGGTGCCAGGCTGATCCAGATCAAGCAGCAGCCACTGAAGTCGAGCCCTTTTGCTGCAGGATATTGTGGGGGTCTTTCCTGTTTACTTCTGTGCCTCGTTGAATCTTGCCATCAGGGCTCATTTGACTTGACTTCTGCAAGGATCTGCTGAAGAGAACATTTCAGCTTGTGTCTCCAAGCACCTGGTGAGTGCACTCATATCAGTAATGTCCCCCATGCCCACCACCAGCCTTTTCTCCCTTAGGAAGTGCCATTACTGCCCAGCAGTCTTAGCAGAGAGGGGCTCTTTGCTATTCTAATTTTGCTGTGCATGAGGGTGAATCTGCCACCCCCTGCAAGGTGACTGTGAGTTGGTTGCCATTTGCTGTGAATCAAGCCTGAAAAGAACCAGGCTTGTCTCTGCCCTCTGCATGAGAGCTGTTGTGACTGCACAGTTCGGGTCTCCCAGAAAGTGCTGCTGTATTGTAATTGTTTTTGCTGCTAAACGTGAGTGCCTGGTAGGAACCACAGCCCAGCTGAGCACAGGCAACCATTTAACGGGGTAGAGGGATATCAAGAGATGAAAAATGACCTCCTCATGGCTAGAAAGCTGGAGGCACTTTCAGTGGTCCTGGCTGGGACACTTGCTTCCATTTCTGACCCAGGTACTCCCCACTCTTTCCATTTGGCCAAGGGAATATTTACATTTTTTGACTGAAATGGAGGGACTAATGTGCCTGGAACGTGGCCAGGATGAGACTTTTTCTGTGAACACAGACTGATCTTCATTTCTCACTGCTTATTATTGTCACCTGCCTCAAACCCAGATGTGTGAGCGATTTTTACGTGGGCTTTTTTTAATGAGCTGTGCAGTCCCCTGATTTCTAAGTGTCTTCTGCCAACCCTTCTTCTGCCCATCATGAAATATGGTTTCCTCACAGGGCAATCAATCATCTGAAAATGGGCCCCCCTGCAGCAAGGCAGGACACAAGGCTACTTGATTCTTCATGATGTCCTCAGAAGAGAGGGGAAGGCTGGTGTCAGCCTTGCAAATCCATCCTGAGACTTGGGTTGCCTTTGAAACTTGTTGAAATTTCCAATTGGGCAGCTAAACTCAATAGTACAGAAACTGCTGGGAGTACCAGAGACTTTATCTAGCAAACAGCACAACGTTGAAACTTTTAAAATTTGTCCCAAGTGCTTTTCTTTCAAGGGAAATTTGCCATACAGCTGCAAAGGACTTCGTGCAGTCCCAAGCCTTGCTAATGTTTGTGTTTCACATGTGTTTAATCTCTCCCAAAACATGTGGAAGAAGTAGCCTAGTCTCTTCCTTGCCCTTTGCATCCTGCTGCTAACTTGCTGTCTTTATAAATACCTTGATAAAAATCAAAAGGCAGATTCTCCTTGGAGAGAATTCCCTGGAGTTCAGAGGGATGGGACCGAGGAGAAGCTAAGTGAAGAAGGGAAAGAAAATCAGCAGGTTTTATTTCTGTGCGCTGTGGCGGGCTAGTGCAGCTGGTGGCAGGGTGAGGCCAGTGCTTTCTGGAAGCTTTGGAGCAGTTAGCAAGAGAAAATCATATTCCATCTTCCTTGAAATTTCCACTGCCAGCCCTGGGGAGCCTGCAGAGGGGTGTGAAGTGGTGCATCCTGCTTGTCCTCCTCGCTGGGCTGACCTCTAGCCAGACACAGGGGTTTGCTCAGGTACGCCGATGCGAGTGAGGTTTTACCAGGCAGCAGATGCCTCGAGTGCAAAGCAGCTTTTCCCAGATGCTCAGCTGGAAGCAGCCAGTTGCTCTGAGGAGCCTGCAGGGGATGCACAGCCTCCACTTGCAGATGGCTGGGTGGTACCCAGGGCCCTCTGAATGTCCCACATGCAGGTGAAGCATGGGCTGAAGTGCAGCCTGCACTTGTGCCTCACATTTTGAGCTGCTATAGGTTCCAAACCTCTTTTTTACATCTTTAACTCACCTGTTTTCCATCAGGCTTGGGATGCCATGTGATTGAGGGCAAAGCACCTCAGAGGGGCCACAACATGGCTTAGTTGAAAGAAGAAATAAGAGGTTGGGTTGTTTTTCTTCTCTGGATGGCAATGTGAGGTGTCCCTGGTTCCAGTGCATCTCCTTCCATGTTTTCCTTTCTGCTGTTTTGATCCTGGCTTTGTGCAGTGCCAAAAACAAAGACCTTTGCACCATATAGCAGAGTTATTCAGGTTTATAAAGTGCTCAGCACCCTTATGCAGGGTAGTTACTTCCCATTTGTACCCTGTACCTATTTTTTACTGAACCAATTAAAGGTTAGTAGTAGCATTATACTCTTTTTATGAGGCCATAATCTGATTCCCAAGAGGATAAACCAGGAAAGCAAAGGAAAACACAGTGCAACTGGCATTAGTGTTCTTAAATGATGTTAAAAGGAATTGTTTTACAACTGAAGGGCACTTCTGTGAATGGGAATGGTTTGTTCTGCCCTGGCTATGGCAGACCTTAAAACTAAGAAACCTGCTCTGTTGCTACAAACAGCCACCTGGCCAGGAGAGCACTGCCCTTTCTGAAATGGCCTCATCCATTGGCACTCCAGAATACACAGTGCTGGCTCACCCACCTCCAGCTGTGCTCCAGCACGTTTGCTGGATGAGTTGAGTTGGGCAGAAGTCAGAAAGATAACACAGGTGGTCTCAAGTGTACCCTGGAGAGAGCTGTGGTCTGATGAGCCCCCCCCTGAAACCCACCTGATTGTGGGGCAGAGCCAGAGGGAGAGAGCAAGGCAGGGCTTGGTGCTGTAGAAATCTCAGTATGTTGTTCCAGGTCAGAAATGATGGGTTTTAGCCTGCCAAAGCCAAAACAGGAGTATTGGGTAAAAGAAAATGGAAACTCAAATTAATAATAAAAAAATTAGTCTGCTGTTTGAAAAAAGTCAAAGCTGCTCTGAGTGCTGTGGTCTGAGGATGCCTTCCCCTCCTCCCCAAATGAAAACTCTGAACTGTGCTTGCTGCATTTGACTTTGCTCCATTATTACCCTAAAAAAAAAACAAAAAAAAGGTGTTAATAAGCATTTCTTTGTAGCTAGCAAGCTGCTTCCAGATGTGTTTATCCTGCATGTGCTTACTGGTTCCTGTGGGCCACTAAGTCCTAATGAGCTCAAGAGGGAGTTTGCTGTGTACCCAGGCCAGAGGGTGTTACTGGGGGAGCCCCTGCTCTCAGGTACTGCTCACTGCTGCAGGGTGGGCTCTAGACAGCTCTGAGCAAAGTGCTGGACAAACATTTAGGAAACCTGCCCCAGACCTTGTCCTCGTCCCTGAAATGTGCCCCCCAGGGATACAACCAGATCAATCCAGGTGCTTCATTTGTGGGGAGAGAGCTGCTGTGGGGATCTCCAGAGTCTGAGTGTCTTTAGGGTTTTGCACTGAAGTTCTTAGCATTTAGAGTGCATAAGTAGAGGGCTTTGCATTTAATCATTTATTATTCAGCCCAAGAATTACACTAAGACCTTTATCAGAATTACGTGTGTTGTTCAAAACACAAAAGCACAAATCACCCCGGAGCAGGCAGACATTAATGGCTGCTCTTCTCCCTCCTCCTGAAGGGCAGCCAATAACCAGCCAGAGAAGCACAAGTGTTTCACTTGTGTGTGTTTGTCACTTTCTCAGGGTTTTGTTTGTTTTTTTGTTTGTTTGTTGTTTTTGGGGTTTTTTAGCAGTCCAAGTAGAGAAAGCAAGAGCTTAAATGCCTGAGGTGTGGTGAAGCATTTTGCCCCATCCCCTGACACTGCTAAGTGTCAGCCCCGTTTCCCCCCTGTCCCTCCCAGGGATAGGTGGGTAAGAGCAGGGAGTGTGAGGTTTTGGGGTCAGCAAGCCTAGACTGGGGGGAGCAATTTCATCTTAGCTGTTCCAGGTCATGGGACCTCTGGTCCTGATGGAGGTCTGGTGGCAAGGCGGTGAAATAAGGGTGCTCATTGAGATAAACCCAAGAGATCACACCTGAGTGTTCCTCTAGCATGTCAAGATGCAGTGGAGAAGCTTCTACTTGAGTAGCAGAGGATGGGTTTGAGTGCCATCTAAGGAACTTCCACTGAAAGCTTGCTTCAGTAAAACATTTTGGGGGCATTCTCACGAATCTAGCACAAAAAGCTGGTCCAGCTGCTGCAGCTGAGTTTGGAAGAGGCCAGTCAACCCATGGTCTGTACTATGAGATCAGGAACTAGGACTAGGGGATGAGGCACAGAGACCTGTGTCATGAGACTCCCACTAACCAGAGCCCCAAAGCATGGTTACCACCAGGAATCTGGCCAGCAGCACAGGGAGCAGAGGCAGGGACAAAAACCACTTGGGAGTGCTCAGGCATTTTGCCAGCATTGCTGTAGCCAAAATATATTCTGGAAAGTATAGTGCACACCCCTGATTTATTTAACACAGCCCTGGGCTAAGGAGAAAACAGGAACTGCCCTTCTGAAGCTCACTAATGGACCTTCTCCTCCAGTCTCCTGTTGCTGATAAAGCCCAACTTCATAAGCCACAGGGGAAGTCATAAAACTGGTGTCATGATCCCAGTGCTTGAGCCAAAGGCAGTTGAAAATCAATGGAGAGGCACTCATTGACTCAGATGTGCTGTGAAGTTGGAGCTCGTGCCATTAAACCTCTGTGGGGAAAGAAGGGAAAATGTGTAGGAGCAGGACTGCAAGTCCTCACTAAAACTGTTTGTTCCTTTATATTTAATCTCCAGCATCACTGGACACGGTCCTTCTGGAGGTGCTGCCAAACCACTGAGTCCCTCTGACCCTGCACACCAGGCTGTGTCTTCCTGGAGCAGAGTGGGGAACTTTGGTTTTATTCCTTTCTTTTTTTTAATTTTTGACCCATGCCAAAGTCAATTGCATGTCAGGCTCACTGTGTTTCTTTGGCTTTGGTCCCACAAATGCTTCTGGGACAGGTCAGGACATCTCCCAAGTTACCACTTTGTTGTGCATTCAGGGCTTGCAGAATCTGAGGAGGCTTCCACCGTTCAGTTTGAACATCACTTCCCAGTTGGGACTCACACGACAGGAGTGTGAGAGAACATTATTGATAAACAATAGATGTCTGGTGGAGACGCTGATTATTTTCCTGGTACAAAAGGCTGCTGCATCCTATGTGATAATTCCCCTTTCTTTTCCTCCTTGTTGGCTTTGTGTTTTTGTGATTTATTTGTGGGCTGGCAGGCGTCCACAGCCCTGCAGGAAATGGATGTCTGCTATTGTGTATGGGGGGGCTATATAAATGTGTAATTTTCCCACTACATTAATTATAGACGTTTCTCCCTCCCTGGAGCAGCTCCATGCTTTCCCTGCCCTTTCAGTTTGGAAACAGTTTTCTCCCCACACCCCCAGCCCAAGCCACGGGGAACCCTGATTCTCTAACATCCTCAACTGGGCTGGAGGAAAGTCTAAGAGCATGTCATTGCCAGCTTGGGCAGGTCACAGACATGGCAGAGGGGAAACTCTGCCTTTTTCACCTGATGGTGATAGCTCCAGAATAGCAGCACAGCCAGGTTTTCTCTGGCTGTTCCTCCCACTGACCCTTTCCTCGAGAATAAAAGTGGTTTGCCCTAAGAAAACAACTGTCTTGTTATGGAAAAGCAATTGCAGAGCAATTTGCTTTGGAATAGCTATGCTACTTAACTCCTGACTCCTGGAGACAGGCTTGGCTGAGCTTGGAGCAAAGAAATGAAACCTGAGGCAAAACTCGGGGTGATTGTATCAGGTTTTGTTCAAGAGAAGGCTGGAGGGAGAGGTCACACTGAGATTCATCCCCCCCAGCCCTGTGTTTGCTGGGCTCTGCTCTGCTGATCAGACCTGGTTGTGCAGCCTTTGGCCTGAATGGGCTGGGAACTCTCTTTTCATTTCTCTCTTATGAAAATGTGGCTGAACCGAGGAGTTCCTCGCTGGAAAATCAGCACACGCACAGTACCCTTCTCTGGAGGCAACTTAAAAAGGGCTGTTATTAAAATCTCTGGCTGAAGCACAAGTTTTTGGCCCCTGCAAGGCCACCGTGGTGCTTGGTTGGATTCATGGCTTGTGCTTCCCATCCCACTGGACCTCGCTGCAGGTTCCCATGCAGGATGCTGGCTCCCCCGGGGCACCAGGCTGTGCTTTTGGGGCAGCAGTGGAGCCAGGTGGCAGGTGTGTGCCCGCAGAGCTGAATGGGAAGCAGCCTGGCAAGGGAGCCCAGGGTTTTTTTTTGTCCTTGGTGGCTGATCTGGCGTGTGGTTGGTGTTCATCTCCTGCGTGACACCTGCCCCTTTGACGGGCTGAGCTGTGAGCTGTGTTTGCTGGGTGCTCTGGAGAGGCTTTGCTGTAGCTGGTCATTGTTTCAAAGGTTTATTGATCTCTTGTAGTGCCTGAAATTCACATTACTTACACTCTGGAGCTCTGCACTTGGATGCTCAAGAAGCTCCCATCACAGTGAGGTTTGGCTCATGGTGTCTCTTCCTTGCTTCTGACCCAGGAGGTGTTAATGTCTCCTGGAGAAAAAACATCTTAGAAGACAAATGCACACGATGCAGATTGGGATGAGGAGAAGCAAATGCCTGCTTATATTTTAGAGGGCATGCCTGCCAACAAGGAGCCTTGCTAATGAATCATGTTCCTTCCTGCTTGAGCTGTAACTCCTGGAAATAAGAAACCTGGCCAAATTTGTACCAGAAGGTGCTGCTTCTGTGAGTGGACCTTCCTTTAAAAGAGCAACTCTCACGAGCGTCCTGGGGGTCTCTGCAGATACACCTGTCATTGAAGGGGTCAGATCATTTCCAGCAGGATGGATGTACCAGAATTGTCCTTTGGCTTGTAACGTGGCTTCCCCATGGACTCCTAATGAAACACAAGCCCTGCTGTGATTTTTTTCAGTTTTTGCCTCCCAGAAGTGGACACATTCATCACGAAGGATATGCTGACAAGTACAGAGCAGGTCGGATTTATGACAGGCACACAGACTGTGCTGCCTGTGACCATCCCTGGGTTTCCTACAGAGGCTTTGGAGAGCTTTGGAGAGCTGTTTCCCTAGGCTGGAGACTAAGAGGTGAAAGGAAGAGGCCAAAGCAACAGGAGATGACTCCCATTTCCAGTTTCTCTCCTCCTTTGACACCCATGCTGCACCCATCCCCAGGAGGGCAGCATAAATTTGTTTCCTGCCTCTTCTGCTGCTGGTGCATGGAGTGGTTATGGAGGGGGTGCAGAGAGCTGGGCAGGAGGGGAGGCCAAGTAGAGCCCTGCTCTGCCAGAAATCCCTGACTGAGGTTGAGCCATCACCTTGGGCCCTCACCATGGGACTGGGGAGGGAGAGAGCTGTGTCCATCACAGCCACCCCGTGGGAGTGGAGAGACATGTGCTGTGAGATCAGAGAGGTCTGCAAGGGCAGGGCACAAACCTGAGCCAGCTTGGTGTCATGAGATCAGGAGGAAAGTGAGGATTTGTGATGGGGGGAAAAACATCTCAGGATGCAGCTCTCTGGGGTGAGCTGTGTCAGCCTCCTGTCTGGATGTGCTGGTGACCTGTCCCTGCTGGGATGCATCTCCTTGTTCTCTTTGGGGCTGGCCGTAGGATACCAGCAGAGTTTCTTCCAAGGGGTCCCAGCTGAGCCCAGGAGATAAATCTGGACAGATCCCCATAAAAATTAAGCAGATTATTGTGTTTATTCTGCCTCATCCCTGCAAATCTTGAGCAGTTTTCGTGGCCTCTCTTGCATTTGACTCTCAGAGCACATCCTGCCACTGCCACACAGTCCATGTGTTGGGCAAAAGCTTTATCAGCCTGTGTAGATGGAGCCTTGTGGGCTGGTGCAAGATTGCTATTGCATACCTGTGGTTGATGTCAGCAGGTTGAAGGTTAGGGCTATGCTGTCAGAAGCTGTTCCCTTGAGAAAGCATCTGCCTGACTGTGAGGATTGCTTGGGTGAGTCTGTGCAATCAGCGTCCAGAAGGTTGCTGCTGTGTATCCATGTGGCCTGGCCTCCCTGAGTGATGGAAATCCTCATGGAGAGGGAAGGATGCCCTCATGAAATCTTTTATTGTCTTCAGTTCATCTCTTCTGCAGTGCTCAGGAGAAGGGGAACCAGGGTTTTTTTTTTCTTTAACACAAATCAGCGTAAGAAGTTCCTCCTACTTCCAGCACAAAGACATGACAAATCTGTGCACTGGGCACAGATGAGGCAGGACACTGAAAGACCTTCAGCAACTAAGTTTTGACCATGGTACTCCTTCATATAATCGTTCAGGTTTGAAAAGACCTTTAAGGCCATCAAATCCAACTGTAAACCAAACACTGGCAAGGCTACCACTAAACCATGTCCCCCAGCACCCCATCTACAACAGCTTTTAAATCACCAGAGATGGTGATTCCACCAGTGCCCTGGGCAGCCTGGGCCAGTGCTTGGTGACTTCTGCCTCTGCTGCCCTGTGGGGTGCCATGTGCACCCAAAGCTGTGACCAGCTGGGTTATGGGAGTGAGGATGAAGGTTTGGGAGTCAAGCTGAAGTCCTTTAAGGGGCCTTAAGGCCTCTCATTCCCAGCCTCTCAGCACCACCATGGGCTGCGCTTTCCTGTAACGTCCGTAGAGATGTGGGTAGGAGGGAGGTTTTGGCTGCTACCCTGCTTGCCCATCTTTCTGGAGCTGTTGTGGTTCTGCCTTCTCTTTGTTTGAAGCAGCCAAAAGGCAGGAGCACGGGAGGCAGGCTGCGGTTCTTGCAGCCAGCCCTTTGTGGCGTGCCCCGCGCATCCGAGCACGGCGCGATTTTGCATCTGAGGACCAAGAGCTAAACAGCAGGTGAGGCTGGGTTAACAGCCCGGGCATGGCAGTTTCTGAGGCAGTGCCTGGGGAGCTCTAAACACAAACACCATTAGCAATAACAGGATCTGGGCACTTAACTCTCTGCCCTCCTCTAAAAGCAGCAGCCCTTGGCAAGAAGCATCCTCCGCTTCATCCCCTTGGTCTAGCTCGGTGCCCAGCAGCCATGCCCAGCCCCAGGAGCTGTCACACGGGCATGTAGTTTAAATGTCACCCACACCCTTTTACCATTTTGCCAGTTTTGAAGGGAGGTTGTTGATGCCCCATCCCTGGAGGTGTTCAAGGCCAGGCTGGACGAGGTTTTGTGCAGCCTGGTCTAGTGGTGGGTTCCCTGCTCATGGCAGGGGGGTTGGAGCTTGATGATCTTTAAGGTCCCTTCCGACCTTCATGATTCTATGAATATTCACCATTAAAGCCCTTCCTTTCACACATTGCAAAGGTATGGATTGACTTGTGTGCTGTAAGTGCCACAGATGTGAGCAGTAAGAAGGAGGTGCTGCTGTGATGCTGATACAGCCAGCAGCTGGTGGCCTTCAGTGGCTGCAAGCTAAAGAAACATCATCTGTCTGAGTACTGGACACTGGAGGGGGAGAGGATGCAGGGCAGGTGTAAATATGGACCAGACCTGCGATAAAATAGAGGAGGCCAAGTGTGCTCTGGTTCCATAGAGGCTGCAGAAAGATGCTGAGCAGAAATTGTAGCAGGACAGCACAGGTGGTGGAGAGAGTTGGAGAAAAAACCTATTATTTATCTACCCTCTGCAGCTCACGGCAAGTTGGGATTGGCCAGGAACTGGGTCAGTGTGAAGTGGGATGAAGCAAACAACACCTGAAGTCCTCACGTGATGCCTCCTGCCAAGCCTGTGCTGATGTTCCTGCCTTTTTCCTGCTTGCAGCTCCCTCCAGCCAGGTTCTCTGGGAGCTGGGTTTGCCTGCAACCCCGGCTTGTTAAGTCCCTGTGGGAAGAGAGGTATTTATTGCATGGTAATATGCTCTGGGCACTTCCCGGTTTAATGACCCACAGAAACATCTTCATTTTGCTCAGTTTTGGGTAAGAGAATGGGTCGTTGCATTTCTGGTGTCATGCCAGTGTATTTGGCAAACTCGGAGGCAGAGCTGTCCAGCTGATGGAGGAGGAGAGGTGCTCCCTCACCACCAGCCAAAGGGAAGGCAGTGTTGATGCATCCACCATGGGTGGGAGATGGAATAAGTCAAGAAGAACCCCCCACTGCTTGCCAGCACTCACCCCTTGGCCTCCCTGAATGCCCAGCTGGGGAAGGTGGATTCGTGGGTTTGGCAAGGCCTGGTGCTCAAGCGTGCAGAGAGGTGGGATTGGTTGTGTGTGCTGACTGGTGTGTGAGCCCACAGAGAGGCAAGCTGTCCAACAAGGCAAGTGATGCTCCTGATCAGTGTTTAATCGTGCTGCATTTTCTCAGGGAAAGCAACTGGTCAATCTGAAGGGCAGGCTCAGAAGGTCTGAGGGTCCAACAGGATTGTTCTTCCAGGTCTTAGCAAGGGCTAGCTGTCCCTGGAGTTTAGCTTCAGGCTTCATCTGCGCACGTGACATGGTCCAGTCACTTAAACCCTGCACGACAAGCTACCTTTGCAGAAACAACAGCCCCATCTGCACTTTTAAAAGTGTGAGATGGGTGGATGCATCCCTGCCAGGCATCATGAGCTGCCTTGCATGTCTGCAGCCAGCAGCTCAAGCCTTGGGCTATAGAGTAACCCAGGTTTGAAGCCAAGTGACATCATCTTCAATGCTATTTCAGCCTGCAGGAAAACTATTGATTGGTTTCAGAACATACGAGTCCCCTGATCCCTGAACTGGCCAATTTGTCCATGGGGATCAGAAGGTTTCCTAAGTCCTCATTTTGCCTGAATGTGTCCCTTTCCAGACCCTGCTTTGAAAAGTACTGAGAAAACTCCAAATCTTACAGTCAATGGGAAGAACCTGTGTAATGCAAGAGCAGCAGAAAAGAGAGACGGGGCACATGGTGCTGGGGAAGTGCTGGCACTGCTGCAAACCACTGCAGGTAATCCCACCAAGGCACCACGCAGGATTTCTTTGTTTCCTCTGTGCCTGGTATCAGCCATGAAAGAGGGAAAATACTGCACTGGGCTGACTTAGGTTCCCGTCAGGTCTGGCAATCTGGTTTTTATTTCAAGGGGGGAAAAGAAATGAGCACTCACACAGAGGCTGCTGCAACAACGTGAAGTATTTTCCTCTTCAAGAGCCCTTCCTGGCTACCCAACGCCTGCCTCTAAAGCAGGGTGCTGAAGTCAAGCAGAGCTGTGCATCACCCAGGAAGCAGGCAGCTCTCAGCTGTGGCACTGGAGGATTCCTGGAGGATTCCTGGAGGATTCCTGGAGGATTCCTGGAGGATTCCTGGAGGCTGGGAGCTGCGTGGGGAGAGCTCAGCCAGGGGACTCTGCAGCAAGCGTGCTGCTGATCCTCCCATCCCGGGGAGCGGGGCCTGGAAACAACACTGGGGGTTGCAGTCTGGCAACTCTCCTTCCACTTGGAGCAAGAAATGTCAAAGGGAATTAGGGAGATGAGCGGAGGCCGAGGCTGCAGTGGGAAGCAACTGCTGTTGGTAGGCAGGCCGTGACAGCTCAGCCTTGCTAATCCGATTCCCGAAGATGCGCGGCTGGCTCCTGCTGCAGGGTGGTTGTGGCATGTTTTGCCCACGAGGCTGGGCTGAGGGAGTCTGTATTTCAGCCAGAAAGGAGCAGGCTCCCCTGGGGGAAGCCTGATTTCGTGCTCCAAGATCTCGTCTTGTTGATGGAGGGGGGAAAAGGCCGTTTGGAAACCTCTGTGTCTTGGGCATGACGCTGGTACCTGCTCTGTCTGTCCCGTGAGCGAGCCAGGCGGGAGCAGATGCTGTGAGCACTGAGGTTACCAAGCTCAGCCTTACCCAAACAGATCTGCTGGCTGGGGGGTGACCTGACAACCTGCCCAACTTCCAGGGCAGCTGGAACCTGCCCTGATGCAGGAGCCACAGCAGTTTGGCCAGCTGGGGCCTCGGCATGTCAGTGCCAGGAGGCAAAGCAAGCCCCTCCAGCCCCGGCACGCCAGCTGCACGGCTGGGCTTGGCCCCCCCAGCTTGCTCAGCACCCCCCAAACAAAGCACACCCTTGAGCTGAGGAGCCAAAGGGCAGTATTTGAGCCAAGGAAAACGGGGACCCTTTGCGCCGGATCGAGGTTTCAATGAGTAAGGAATGGTGGGGGTTTTGCGCGATTTGCTCAACGCCAGTGCCTGCAAAAAATAAAAGTTTGCTTCCATTTCCCAGTGCTCTGTTAAAGCAGCTTCCGTTGGTGCTGCCTGTGCTCTCGGCTGTGCTGTATATGGCATGTCTATTTTTAGACACCAGGGTTGCCATGGCAACCAAGTGTATTTTTTTTTTTGTTAAATATAGCAGCTGTTGCAGGGAACTCTTGTCCTTCTGGATGTAACGGCTGCGTTTTTGCCCTCTGACAGAGCTGGGGGTATTAAATGCAGATGAGAATGGATGATTAAATAAGTGGAAGCCCAGAAGAAGCCGTGGATCTGTAATTACATCGGGGGAGGCTGAATGAAGCCGTGTTTCTGCTGCTTCAGAAGCAGCTCCTTCTGCGTTAGAAATGTGTGGGGAGAGGGACGTGGAGCTTTCAGTGTGGGCTGTGGGCTCCATGAGACCACCCTCTCTCTCTCTCTCACCAGCTGGGTTGCTCACTTGCTGGCTGCCCAGTCTGCTTGTCTGTTTTACCCATTCTGGTCTCTTCTCCTTCCAGGAGACAGGCTGGTCCTGGCTTTGCTGGCCAGGACTTGTTCTGCTTTGGAGAAGATACAAGGGTGCCAAATAGGTCTTGCCATCAGAGGGTCCCTGTGGGAAGGAAGGAGCCTGTTTTGGCGAAAAGCAAGTTTTAGCTCCTACTCACGTTTGAGGAGCTTGGAGATGAGGGTCTCGTTGCAGGTTGAGGGTCTGGAGCTGCGTCTCCTCTTGGGTGATGGAGACCTCACTGGAAGAAGTGCCAGTGCACAGGCACAGCTCCCATCCCTGGGGCTGCAGCATGAATGTGCTGCAGAACCATTCTGCACCCCAAAGCAGTACTGTGCCCAAGCTGAGATGGGAGAGAAACTGACACTGTTTCTTCTGCTTTCTTTTTTTTTTCTTCTGAAAATCTGTTTGGCTCTGTCACTTCTTTACTGGGTCCCTCTATGGTGCAAACACGTCCTCTCCAAGGGCTGTATTTAATCTCCTGGGAGGTGGGAGAAGAAGAGGGAGTTCTTGTTCTGCTGGGTTTGTTTTGTGGTGGGTGCTTTGCCTTCCCCTTTTGGTGGGAGCTTCCAAATGGAACGAGCTTCGAGGGGCACTTTGGAGTCTGCCAGCACAGCCTCTGCTTTGCATTTCCATTTCAGCTTGTGTTGAGCCCAGGTGGCTGCAGCAATCACTCTGTGCACAGGGTGGGAAGCACTATTGCTTGAGCCCAGGGCAATGTCAGCTGGGAGATGAAGATCTTTTTTTAATTAACTGGTCTTTGCCTCATTAAATGAAAAAGGAAACTTAGTGAGCAGTAGATACACAGCAGGGCTTAAGGTCTTTGAAAGTTTCTTTAAAAAGTGGATGCAACAACAAATAAATAAAGAAGCAGAGTTTAAAAAGCGTGATTTTAAAATACCCATGGAGGTCACTGTGACCAAGGCTTTGAACAGGAATAACATATCTCTGGGATTCTTATCTGTTCCCTGAGCAGCATCTATTGCTGGGGATGTTATTGCTTTTCTGAATTTAATAGCAGAAATGTTGTTTATGCAAGCAGGACCCTGCAGGGGAAGGGATCTCACACGCTGCAGAGCTGCCTCTGTGGACATGGGGGGACTTAAGCTGCCCCTGCTGCCTGCCCCTTGCTGCCTGCCCCTTGCTGCCTGTCCCTTGCTGCCTGCCCCTGCTGCCTGTCCCTGCTGCCTGTCCCTGCTGCCTGTCCCCTGCTGCCTGTCCCTGCTGCCTGTCCCTGCTATCTGCCCCTTGCTGCCTGCCCCTTGCTGCCTGCCCCTTGCTGCCTGTCCCTTGCTGCCTGCCCCTGCTGCCTGTCCCTGCTGCCTGTCCCTGCTGCCTGTCCCCTGCTGCCTGTCCCTGCTGCCTGTCCCTGCTATCTGCCCCTTGCTGCCTGCCCCTTGCTGCCTGCCCCTTGCTGCCTGTCCCTGCTGCCTGTCCCTTGCTGCCTGTCCCTTGCTGCCTGCCCCTTGCTGCCTGCCCCTTGCTGCCTGTCCCTGCTGCCTGTCCCTTGCTGCCTGCCCCTTGCTGCCTGCCCCTGCTGCCTGCCCCTTGCTGCCTGTCCCTGCACCCCCAGGCACTTCACTCCATCTGGGATCCTGCTCTGTAAGCAGCTCTGCCAAGGGGATTCTGAGGGCTGGGGGGTTTTGAAGAGTCAGGGATTTAGGAGGCAGTAGGATAGAGTCAGATGCTACCAACTGCCTGCTAGAGTCGGTCCTGGTCCCCCTGTGGAGCTGGAGCCTGTTTCCACATGTGCTAGAGCATCTTTCTGTAGCTGAGGGCATAAATATGGGGGTCATCCCTGAGGTAGCACTGCCTGTAATGAGGGAAGGGAAGGCTGCCACCTCAAATTTGAAGACTTCCTTGCATCCTTCAGGGAGCATGTTGTCAGCCATTTCTGACTTACAAAATGTAGCTTGCAGCTCGGAGGGAGGTTTGGGGCAATCCCTTTAGGTGCTATGTTGGTTTTAATCCAGCACGAAGTGAAGGGAGGCCTGTGGAGTGGGCACAGTTACCAAAAAAAGTGATTGCATGTGCAGCCAAAGCGTGGCCTCCGTGTCTTCTGGCTCCTCCAGCTGCCTTGCTCACCTTGCAGCCCTAGCAGCCATGGCTAGCAGGACCTGGTACGTTTGGTGTTCCCTGTCCCCTCTCTGGATCTGATCTAGTTGCATCCCTGAGTGTGCACATCTTTAAAGGTGGTGTCATCCCCCAGTAACACGGGGCAGTTTTGGTGACCTAAAAGACTTCAAGCAGAAGTCATGTCTCTCTTTGGAGTGGCCTTGTCTGACAGTGAAGCCAAAGACCACCCAAGGGCTGAGGAAGAAGCTGCTTTGTGGCCTTTCACCCCACTTCCCCCAGGGCCAGTGCCCCAATACTGCCCATACAAGTGCATCTTCCTGTTGCACTTTTATGGGCTCCTTGTAGGAGGTGGCCTTGGCTTGTGGCTAGTCCCTGGTGTGGTGGGGATGATGCCTCCCATTCCTCATGTGAAGCTCTGGTGCCCCCGGGATAGAAGAGCTGCTGCCAGGGGGCAGGACAAGCCCAGGGTTGTGGAAAGAGCAGGCATGGGGTGGTACAGGGGAGAAGTAACACCGATGCCATAGAACAGGATCCCAGCAGGGTGAGGAGCCCAGGCAAAGCTGCCAGCAAGTGATGCAGGATGTTTTGTCCTTGGAGCCACTTCCCCATCATGACACTTCCCACAGGGATAGATACTGTGCTGTGTGCTAATCCTGCTGGGTTTCCCAGGAGGGGACAGACAATCCTTGCCCACAGCAGCCAGGATCCCACCTCGGCTGTACCCACCTCTGGGGCCAGGGTGATGGGGTGCAGGTTGCAGGCTCCATCCTTACTCCCTGGTGGGTGCAGATGCCCAGCTGGTCCTGCCCATGGGGCACCAGTCACAGATAAACCTTCTGCTGGTGCCAGAGGCAGAGTTTCCCTGGGAATTTGTATTTATTGCATCTCCTGCCTCTGCTTATATGTCTGCTTCCTCGTGCATTCAGTGATCGTCTTGGTGTTTATGCTCCCCCTTTTCCCTCCATTGATTTATGGGCTTATTGTAGTCTCTCCTGTTTTATTGTAATTGTGTTGCTTCCTCCCTCCAGGCACATGGAGCAGCCCTGGGCATTTTTTTCCTTCTGCCCTGCATGGTGGCTGGTCTATCCCTCAGCCATCTGTGGTGAGTTGTGTGAGGAAGAGCCCTGGCAGTGGCACGTGCCAGCTGCAGAGTATTGCCCACAGTGTCAAGTATGGACAAAGCTGTGGATTGTTCCTGATATCCCATCTCAACCTCCCCTGGCACGACTTGAGCCTGTTTCTTCTTCTTCTATCACTTGTTCCGTGGGTGAAGAGTCTGACCCCCCTGGCTCCAACCTCCTCTCAGGCAGCTGCAGAGCCAGCAGGTCTCCCCTCACCTCCTGGTCTCCAGGCTGGGCACCCCCAGCTCCCTCAGCTGCTCCTCACAAGTTCTCCAGCCCCTTTTCCTTCTGCTCCAGCCCCTTCCCCAGCTCCCTTGCCCTTCCCTGGACACACTCCAGCCCCTCCATGTCCTTCTTGTGCTGAGGGGCCCAGACCTGACCCCAGGGGGATGATCCCTGCCCTGCTCCTGCTGGCCACAGTATTGCTGATACCAGCCAGGATGCTGTTGGCCTCCTTGGCCACCTGGGCACACTGCTGGCTCACGTTCAGCTGGTTGTCGACCAAAAACCAGGGCGTGTTCAGGAGATGGGTAGAGCTCTCAGCTGTGCCTCTGGAAGGTGAGCACGCTGCTCCCTTCTTGGGGTTAGGGCCTTGTTTGCAGCTTTTTATCAAAGCCACTTGCAAGTCTTTGTATGTCTGGTTTCTTGACAGGCTTTTGAGACAGAAAGGAGTTATTTATTGCATTTCTCCTTGGTTTCACATCCTTGGATTTGCAGGGCTTGTGGCCCAGGTGGACATCATGTCTGAACCTCTGGTAAGAGGGTGCAGCTGCCAGGAGCATATCTGGGAGTCCCTGCCAAGGAAGAGAGGTGTCTGGCTCAGCAGCAATCTGGAAACCCTTTCTGTGGGTTGTTTTTCTCTCCTTCTCTTTCCTAACACCTTTGTGTAATGCTTCTCCTGCAGCTTCCCCAGCGGAGATGCCTTTGCACCAGATGCAGCTGCAGCTCCATCCAGCCCTGAAGCGTGGCCACAAAGCTCATCCCTGCAGCTGAAGAGAGGAGCTTTGAGCACCAAGAGATGCACAAGCACCTGCTCTGAGCCCTGGGAGAAGGAAGGAGGGCTGGGAGTGACCACAAGTCCAGAAGGGAGAGGACACAGGTATCTCAAAACCTCTAGAAATGTGGCCCAAACTCCCTTGTCGTCAGGCGTGTAGCTAATTGGGAAGGACCTTTTGAGCATGCAGGCAGACTGATGTTCCTGCTTCAGCATCCCTGCTGGATGCCAGGACCCCACTGGGCTGGGCATTGCATGCCAGCTCTGGGGGTCTTCTTCTCACCATCTAGCAGCCTGGAAAGGCTCCCTTGGCTTGCAAAAGAAAAACCACAGCAGGGTATCCTTTAGTGATCACTGTACTGGAAGTGTGTGTGTGTGTGTTGGGTGTTTTCCACATCAGGTTTTTTTCTCCTGGGTATCAGAGGAGGTTTTGTTTGTTTGTTTGTTTGTTTTTCCCCTGAAAGCAGACAGTTCTGCTCTCTCTTTTCCGAGCTCAGCACTATAGCAGCACTCAGAGTGTTTGCCAGGCCAGTTTCAGCAGCTTCTCCAGCAGCAGAACCTTTTTGTGCCATTTTGGGAAATTGTCTGAGAGAGGATGGGCTCAGCAGGACCCTTGCAGGCTGCCTGCCAGGCTACCTCCTGACTTACTGCCAAAACATCTTCACTTGTTTCTGGCATGGACAAGTGTCTGTAGCCTGTAACACCCTCAGGTGAGCTCAGGTTAAACTGCTCACTTGAATTACAGGAGTAAGTCCTTAGTAAAGGCAAGAAGCTTCTGAAGGAAGATGTTCAGAGAAGTACCTTGAGGTTTGGAGGGAGACCAGGAGTCTCCTGGCTGCTCTAGGACCTCTGTCATTGCCTTCCTTCCCCTTTCCAGTTCATGAGAAAGCCCCTGGAGAAGACCTCCCTGAAGAGCAGGATGGAGAATGAGTTACAATCTGATTTGCCCACAAGCTGTAGAGCAGCCAAAGTTTCCACCCTCCCCACAGGAACATGAACTATTAGAGCAGCACTTGTGTCTGAACCAAAGCTGTGGCAGGAGGTGAAGACAAAGCAGGGTGAGTTTGCTGTAGGGTTGTAACCCTGGTTGATTTTAACCCAGCCTAAAATCTGGGTACACGTGGAGACACTGCAACCAACCAGTTGTGCTGATACTTCCAGCTTCTTTACCTATTTTTTTTCTTCTTCTTCTTGGTAGCTTTAGCCTCCACCTTCTAGGAGGAAATTCAGGAAAACTGTGTTTTGCCCTTTGCTGTGATGTCTCCATGCCCCAGTCTGGGCTGCACCCTTGGCAGCCACAGGGTCTCTGCCCCTCTGGCAAGAAATGGGAGCCTAGAACAGATGAGGTGAAGGTGAGGATCTTCCAGTCAGCTTGTGTCCGTGTCCAGGGCTGCATGGAAATTGCTGCTGGAGATCCATTTTCTTTGATATATTCTTGGATGGGCAGCGTGTGGATTTTCACCTTCTTGAATTTCGCCCTGAGCCCTGTGTTTGTCCAAACAGGAAAGCCTGCCCTGAAATCCAGACGTGATCACACAAGGCAGCCAACGTTTGTCTTGCTCGTGTTACTGGTCTCCTCAGGAAAGCAGCCCCACCACCTCAGAGAGTGTGGGGGGCACACGGGGGAGAGATGCAAGCAGCTCTCCTCCTCCAGCTCTGCAGTTCTCAAAGGCAGCTGCGTCTCTGGAGGAGAAGCAGGAACAGCTGGAGCAAAAGGAAGGCCAAGTGAGATGATGCCATTAGGATTATTTCATCTCGCTATTGAACGGGAGCCCAGAGCAGTCCCTGTGTCAGTGGGATCCTCCTGTGTGGGGCTGTTACACCATCCCAGGGGTCACCAACACGTGCAAGTCCTGGAGAGCTGCAGGCTCTGGGAAGGACAAGATGTCCCAGAGAAATGGCCAGGGGGGGATTTTTCAGCTCCTGAGCTATCTCACAGGGAACACTGGAGGAAGCTCTGCTGCTGAAGCAGATGATAAAACCAGGGTGAACTGGACACAGAAAAAACCCAAACAGAGCAAGTGGTGAGGGGTGGTCCCTGGGGCAGGGGAGGCTGGCTAAACTGTGTCTTCTGTGAATAACAGCAGCTCCTGCCCTGTGGAAAAAGCTTTCCACATCCAACCCAAAACCTGTTATTTTGCTGTTTGGTCGTGCTAGGGGGCTGTTTTGCTTTGGGTTTGTTGTGTGTTGGCTTTTGTTTCCAATGAATGCCACCATGCAGGCCTGCCTCTTCCAGAAGGGGGGTTTGGCAGGGATGTGGGGACAGGGTGTCTCTCCCCTTATGTTTTCCAGAGGGTTCATTCTCACCCGATCCTACCTCCAGTGCTCTGTGCATCTTTGCTGGCTCCATCTTCAGCACACAAGGGCCTTGGAAGAAGAAAGCATTAGGTAGAGGTAATTATTAACATTAATAACAACTGGGAGGGGGACCCTACTCAGGCTGCTTTATAAAGACACTCTGAAACCACCCACCCCTGCAAAGTAACCTCTTTGCTTGTTCTGCTTTGTCTTCTGTCCTCCTGTGCACCAATTACTCATGTAACTTCACATTTTCCTTTCTCCTCCCTGGAATTTGGATCCAGTGCCTCTTTCTGTGGTCATGATATGCCTCCTCCATGTCTTTCTGCTTCCTTGTCACGTGTAAAGAAAAAAAGAGAGGGAATAATGATTCGTTTGACCCCTTGGGAGCCCTCTGATGCCACTCACTGTGTCCTCTGCTCCTCACAGAGCAGTAGCACAGATGCACAGTTCAGCTCTGTTGGCTGGAGACAGTTGTTAAAGGCTCTTGGTTGGGTGCACTCGGTGACAAAAAAGACACCCTCCCCTTCTCTCTGAGGGCCTGTGATGCCTCCCAGCTTCCCTGACACCAAAACCTCCCCTTTACAAGGTTTCAGCATCTGGTGCTGTTAACCCCACAGATCCCAGGTGGGTCAGACAGAGAGGTCCTGCCATGGATGCTCTTTCTCCCCCCATGCAGAGGGTGGTTTACAGCACTTCCCATGTGATCCTGCCAGTGCCCTTGCAGCAGACTCTGGCCTTGAGTCCCCACAGTGCAATCTTGCTCCACTTTTTTGGAGGTGGTCTGTCCTACCAGTCAGTTGCTGGCCTACAGTGGTGGCCTGCTTGGGGACACTTGTGCTTAGCACCCCCAGCTCAACCTGCAGGCATCACAAAGCCTCTACAAAAGGCAGGAGCTGGGTGAGAAGCCCACTTCTACCTAAGGAGCAGGATGGACCCTGGCTGGGACAGATGCTGAGCACTGTTCCTCTGCTGGCTGGTGCCAGAAAGTTCACCTTGACTACCAAAGAGCTGACCTCACAGGTATGTGGTGTTTTTCAGGTGGGAAATCCCTGACATGTCCCGTGTTCAAGGGCCACTTCACAAAACAGTGAAAAAATCTTCATTTCTGTTGTCCTTTGAAGCCAGGGATGCTCTTCTGCTGCAGCCTTCCCACAGCTGAGAAACCTCATCCTCATCCAGCACGGGCTCCAAACCAAGACACCATCCATTTCATTTCTGGCAGCAGTAGGGAAAAAAAAAAGAAAGCCTCCAAAATCCATAAATCAACCATCTCTTAAATTGTGTAGGATTAAGGAAAAGGTGCAGCACAGAAATAATGTCCGTGGGGAAAAGCCTATCATTTCATTTGCTCAGGAAAATGATGCACTGTCTTCATGGGTGTCTTCCACAGACTTTAAAAATAATTCCATGAAGGGTCAGAGGATGCAATGATGAGTGTGGTTTCTCTAGGGTAAAATTGGGTGGAAGAACTTCCCCTCCTTCCCCAGTTCCCAGAGGTTTGTACTTGCCCTAACACTGCAGTTTGCTGCATCTCTAGTCGTGTTGGCTACTCTTTGTCCCCCCTTTGCAGCCCCCCCAAGTGAGCATAAAGCATGGAACACTGGAAGAGGCCAGATACCAGAACCTGGCAAGGAGCAGTTTCTTATTAACTTTTAAAGCCAGATCCAACCCAGTATGGGATGCTGTCCAGGGGGACAGAATGTCTTCCCTCGGCTTTGCTACCAGAAGATGTTCCCACCCCCCCACACACTTGGTGTCAGCCAGCAGCTGGCAATGTTTGGCAGCAGGTCCACAGTGACAGCTCCAGTGAGAGGCAGAAACTGAACCCAGTGTTCCCTGTGCTGAGGGCTGGCTTTGCTGTCACCCTCTCCTTGTGTCCTGGGCACCCCAGGGAGCCCAACACAGGCTGGGAGGTCACGCCGTGCGCTGTTGCTGCAGCCTCTGATCTCACCCTACTAACTTAAGACAGAAAATAAAAGGTTTTCTTCTCCTCCTGCCAAAATAGGAGGCAAAAATCAACATCAGGCCTTCTCTTGTCATCTGTGATCCCATCAGCATCTGTGGGGCAGGGGGGAACGTGGACACGAGCAGGGCTGGGGTGGTAGAGGAGATGGATGGGTGCCACTTCCCAAGCCTGCCTGCACTGAGGCAGCTAATGAAAGCAGCAGGTTTTGGCAGTGTTGGTTGTATTTTAAAGAGACCATCTGCTCCCCCCAGCCAGCAGGCCAGCCCCCCGGGCAGAGCGTGGCCAGCCCTAAAGCAGGAGCTGGCAGGGGCTGTCCCACCAGGGCCACATCTGCTGGGCAGGTCCCACCACTGCTCTGTGCTGAGGGGGCTGGCCTGCAGGTGCCCTTGATCTGTCGACCAGAGCCACTTGATCTGAGTTTCTCCACTGCCTTTGCTCAGTTCTCACCCAGAAATCAAGTCTATTAAGCAGCTTTGGGCTGCAGCCAGTGCACTGTCCATTACAGCAAACTTTCATCCAATTAGTATGATGATACCTCCTGCTTCTGCCATAAGATAGGAGGCGTTTTCCAGGTCTCTTGTTGGAGCAGAGTGGGTGTGAAAGGCTACCCAGAGTTGCACAGGTGAGCCCACCACCGCTGTGATCCAGTTCTGCCTACATGGAGGAACCTGAGGAACACCCTGCTGAGATGGCACTAGATGGGGGTGGTGATGGTTGGCTGCAGGTTCCTCCAGGGCAGTGGCAGGAGCAGAGACTGTTGAGCAGCTGAGCAAGGAGAGAGGCAGCTTCTTGATTTGCAGGTTGATGCTGCAAAGTCTCAGCCAGAGCTGCGTCTTGGCAATGGGGGCTGGTTCATCCCAGGGGATGGCTGAGCAGGAAAAGGGCTGAGTTCCTGGCCCTCTCCCAGGGGGCTTCTCACCTTGTTTTCCACTGAGAGAGGGAACGAGTTGGTTTGACTTTTTTAGTGGAGTTGGCTCAAAACTCGATGGCAAAGTTCTGCGAGCTCAGAAATAATAAAATTAAATACTTCCAGGGATGGTGACTCCACCACTGGGTATGTGTGTGTGTGTGTGTGGAGTCACCATGCCAGGAAGTATTTAAAAGGAATGTAGATATAGTGCTCAGCAAGATGATTTAAGCACTGAGCGGGTGAACGAGGTTATGGCAGGGGGATTTAGGTTATGGTTGGACTTGATGATCTTCAAGGTCCCTTCCAGCCAGGATGATTCTATGATCCTATGAAGTGAGTGGCAAGGAGGGTCCTGCCTCTCTGGGGACCCTCTGCGTGCACCAGCTCCTCTGGAGCTGCTGATGGCATCTCGCGCCAGGAGCAGGAGATGCAAGGCCGGTCTGATGTGCCCTGGCCAATTCCCTCATCTCTAAGCATCCCTTCCCCTGACTTCTACAAAACAAGCATGTTGAACGTGCTCCGCTTTGGGCACTGGAGTTGCCTGGCAGCTCCGAGCAGGGAGTGAACATCCATCCTGCTGACACGGCGATAAAACCGGTGCATCTGGAAGAGAGGAGTCAGCAGCAGATGTGCCCCTGCAAACTGCTCGCCGTGATGAATGCTCTTCCCAGATACTGCTAATCCCTTTTCTCTTGCTCCTAGGCCTCCTTAATTGTGCTCCCTGTGATTAAATAACTCTTTGAAGGCACCACTTGAAGTTACTCCTTCCGCGCAGGAATGTCGCTTGCCGGGTTCGTAGCCCTCGGCTCTGGGCGTGCGGAGCTTGTTCTGCCAGGGAGCTGGGGAGAGCAGTGGCTGGGGGGATCTGGTGACCCCACAGTGCTCTGGGGAGAAGCCTCCACCAGAAGGTCAGGAGCAGCCAGCTGCCCAGCAGGGCTGGAGGGCTTTAGCAGAGCTGCGCCTGGATAGTGCACCCACATGAACCCAGTGATGACGAATTCCCAGAGAGCTGCTGCTTTCCTGGTGATGCTTCCTCCCCCGGCCATCTGGGAAGAGTGAAGTGCATGAGGCTGGGGAGAAGAAGGGTGCCATGGCTGGAGTGACATGTTCAATCAGGCCGTGGTTCCACAGGAAGAGGGGAGGTGGGTGCTGGTTTCCAGCCTCCACCGGCTTCCCTGCAGTCGTAGCCCCCACAGCCTGTTCTTTTGCAGGACGCTGGAGCCTTGCTCTGTGGGAGGAACACAAAAGCCCAACAGGGCTTCAAGAGTGTCTAAGGGGCTTGGCCAAAATGCAGATCAGGAGGGAACTTATTTTATGGGTGCCTACGCCCAGGAGAGATACCAGATGCAGGCAGCACCTGGAGGGGACTACAAGGAAGCTGAGGAGGGGCTTTAACAAGGGCATGGAGTGATAGGGTGAGGGGGGGGAATGGGTTTAAACTGGAAGAGGGAAGGTTTAGATGAGATATTAGGAGGAAATTCTTGGCTGTGAGGGTGGTGAGAGCCTGGCCCAGGTTGCCCAGGGAAGCTGTGGCTGCCCCATCCCTGGCAGTGTTGAAGGGCAGGTTGGATGGGGCTTGGAGCAACCTGGGCTGGTGGGAGGTGTCCCTGCCCATGGCAGAGGGGTTGGAGTTAGATGATCTTGAAGGTCCCTTCCAACCCAAACCAGTCTGGGATTCCCTGATTTTCTGCAGGACGGGCCCTAACACAGCAGGGAGCCAGCAGTAGCTCCATCCTCCTCACCACACCTTGCTGCCAAACTCCCAGCTGCTCCTGGGGCAGGGTCCCAGCCCCATTCTGGCACGGTCTGTCCTGCCACAGCCCACCCTGCAGCCTGTGCCCCACTTCCCTGTGCTGGAGGAGGCAGGTCCCCATAGACAGAGGCAAGATTGCCTGAATATTCATGTACCAGCAGGCAAGCTACAGCAGGCCCTCGTTACAAACTGCTACCCAAACTGCTTACATCCATAAATGAGGGAAATAAATAAACAGATGCTTGTTAATTGACTTAATTACCCACCAGCAAACAGGAGACGGGCAGCACATCAATATAAAAGGTTTTAAAAAGCAACTCATAGTAACTCTTTTCCATATGAAAACCACACTGGTCTCTTCTGTCTACAACAGACTTCCCAAAGACAAGAAGTGGATTTTTGCTATGTAGAAAGGAGAGACCAAAGTCTGAAAATTAGGGTTGTGGCCCAAAACGAGACCTGAATTTATGCCCTCTTCCCAAAATCCAGGTGCTTTGAAACCCTGGCTTAGGCCAGCATTTAACTTCATGCCAGGAGTTATGGCAAACAAGCCTCCTTGAGCAAGATTAGCCCAGCAGCTGAGGTAATCCTTGTTTTCCAGTGAGGAGCAAGCAAGAAAGAGAAGGAGGCAGGGCTGGGGAAATCTGAAAGACTGTACTTATTTATTTATTTGTTTTTCAGAAGGTGCTCAAGCAAAAGGGAAATGGAAAATTGAAGACCTGTCCCTGTCAAAGCCACGTGGCTGTGTCCAACCTGGGAGTGTGGGATGTGCTCCAGATGTGCTCCTGATGAGGCTGATGCTTAGAGCAAATGCCCAAAGGTGGGCATGAAGCTGGCAGGCTGGGATGGATAAATAAGAAATACTGCCAAAGCCAGAGGCTTGTGGTCAGACCCTCCACCTTTTGTCCCAGGGTGGACGCAGAGGGTCCTGTGCAGGCCCTGGAATGAGCTTGCTGAGCCTAGGAGCAGGGATCTGCCCACTGCTTTGGATTTGCAGCCCTGTCCCCACCACCTTTCAGCTTTTTATATGCCCTTTCCTGGCAGCCCATAACCTCTTGTGGGCAATTTCTGTTGGAGTCCATCTGCATGAAAGCCAGACCACGGTGTGGTCTTTTGACCAGAACTGTGGAAGCTATAGTCTCCCAAGACCTCACTTGGCCATGAAAAAAATCTAAAAAAACCCCAGCTCTGCAAAAATGACTAATACCAAGCTCTAGAGTCTGCAACAACTTGAGTTTTAAATGATTTTTTTTTTTTTTTCCCCACTCTCTGGAAATCATAGAATCACAGAATGGTTTGTGTTTTCAGATTGCAAGTGATCCCTATTGTCCTCTCCCTCCCTGCCCTTGTCCTAGGTCCCTCCCCAGCTTTCCTGGAGCCCCTTCAGGCACTGGAAGGTGCTCTAAGGTCTCCCTGGAGCCTTCTTTTCTCCAGGCTGAACAGCCCAACTCTCCCAGCCTGGCTCCAGAGCAGAGCTGCTCCAGCCCTCCCAGCATCTCCGTGGCCTCCTCTGCTCCAGCAGGTCCATGTTCCTTGTGCTGGGGACCCTAGAAATGGACCCAGCACTGCAGGGGGGGGGTCTTACCAGAGCACAGGGGGACAATCCCCTCCCTCAGCCTGCTGGCAGCACCCAGGCCTCACCCAGGTGTGGGTGCTGCCAGCTCAGCGACGCACATTGAGCCAACCTCCCTTCTGCATGTGTTTGCTGGGTTCCCGGTCTGGCAGGGAGGCTGTGCAGAAAAACCAGTGTGGGTTCCCTGGGGACTGGGTCTCCAGCGCCGTTACCTGCCTTATCAGGCAGCCCCAGCCCTTCACGAGTGGCCCCAGGGCAGGCAGGTTATGAAAGAAGCCCCAGGAGCGTGTCCCGGCTGCCTCCCTGACGTCAATGTGACGCTGTGTCATCAGGGGGGAATGCAGAGCAGGGCACTCAGGGCTGGGGAGCACAGGCTTTTGGGTGCAACTGGGGGGAGGAAAAAAAATAGAAATCGAAGGGGTGGAGCAAGTGGCAATAAGAGATGAAGGGAGATTATCACCCAGAGCTGGCAGCTGGAATGAGTTTCCTCTCCCAGCTGCAGACTCTGCAGGCGTGGGTTGGTGCTCTCCCAGCTCAGGTCCTGCAGATCCAGCCCTGGCCGTGGGCACCAGGGAGGCTGCAGGCAGGTGCTGCACAGCATCTTGGGGCTCACCTTGCTCACAGCTGATGGCATGAGGGTTTGAAGTCATGCAGGGGTGATGCGACGCTGCAACGCCCAAGGACTTGGATTTTGCACCCGTGTTTTCACAGAATCATAGAAGGGCAGAATCATAACGTGGTAGAATCATAGAAGTGGCTCCAGGAAAGCTGGAGAGGGACGTTTTTCAAGGGCGTGTCATGATAGGATGAGGAGGACCAGTTTCAAACTGGAACAGGAAAGATTTAGATGATATATTGGGAAGAAATTCTTTGCTGTGAGGATGGTGAGACCCTGGCCCAGGCTGCCCAGGGAAGCTGTGGCTGCCCCATCCCTGGCAGTGTTGAAGGGCAGGTTGGATGGGGCTTGGAGCAGCCTGGGCTGGTGGGAGGTGTCCCTGCCCATGCAGGGGGGTTGGAGTTAAATGATCTTTAAGGTCCCTTCCAACCCAAACTGTTCTGGGATTCTATGATTCCTCTGTACTTTTTAAACACAGTCTCCTGATGTGTTTTGTTTGTTTGTTTTTTTTTTCTCCTTGCAGCTCACAGCAGTTGCTGAGCTGAGGTGACACTGTGGACCTGGGCTAGAAGCAGTACTTACAGCATCCTGACCTCCTTGGCTGGGCATGGCCAGTGCTCAGCAGGGTGACTGCCAGGAAGTCCCCAGAGTCTCAGGTACGAGCTGGAGGTTGTGGCCAAACACCCAGTGAGCACCAGGTGATGGAGAGGGAGAGAATGGGAGCCAGCCTGGGGAGGGGGAAAGGCAGCTTCTCAAAGCGTGGTGGCAAAGGCAGCTGGGATGCTCTTATGGCTCCTGTTTGGGAGTATCAGGCCCTTATGCTTGGAGAGAATCAGCGACAGTGATGGCATCTGGCACGTTTGCTCCGTCTATCACTGAGCCTGGTGTGGTGGGATGCAATCAGGGAGGACATGCTGCAGCCCCAGTCCTGGCACTGCTCTGCAGCACCCGGGGGAAGATGCAGTTTCGAACACAGGGCTTGTGCCTCCTCAGACCTGGAGCCCATGGAAGATAAGCAGCAGCTCCATAAGCTCTTCATGCCCCGCCAGGTACGAGGCCACCCTGCCATCTGGCACTGCTCCTGCTGCAGTGCCTGGGAAACAGATAAGATGCCAAACTACAGGAGCAGGGCCGTTGCACATCCCTCCCCTTGGGAAGCACGGCAGGAACCCACCACAGCGTGGTTGGGAGAGGTGTGGAGCACACCAAGGTGGTTGTGGTGGGACCAGGCTGGGCCAGCCTGCCCTGCCCTGGGGGCAGGGAGTGTGTTTGAGGCTGTCTGAGGCACGGGGCTCTGGGCGGGCTCCCTGGCAGCCTGTGGGCTGCCCTGCCAGCCTTGCATGACCAGTTTCCAAGCCCAGTGTGTCTTTCAGCAAGACGTGCAGTTTCACCACCTGCTCCTTCAGGCCTCTGGCTGCCACGTTAGCTCTTTGTTGGCGAGCTTGTTTGGCTTTCTGCAATGTGCCTGTCCGGCTCCTCTGGCATCCAACATGCTGCTGCCTGCCTCCTGCACTCTCCAGATTCAGGTTCCTCCTTGGAAAGCATCCACATCACCAGCTATTTTTGGAACAGAGGCAGCTATTGTCATGTGCTGTTCCCTGCTGGGTCCAGCTCACAGCTCCCCAGGGCCCCCTTCTCCCCCTGCCCTCTCCCTTCCCATGGCATGACTTCTGCATGTCCCACAGCATCTCCAGGGCCCCACAAGGCAGAGCAGAGCCCTTGCTAATGTTTTGTGGATGCCCTGAGCCTGTATCTGCCCCATGAGTTGCCAAGGGGCTCCAGCAGCAGGGTGGGGTTGTGAGGTCTCCCCTTCCAGTGGTGGGCTCCCACGGTCTCGTGTGATCCTGTCGAGAAGACAGCAAGCCAACCTGCAGCATGAGATGTTGAGTCCTGTGGTGGACCTGGGTGGCCAGGGCTCCAAACAGGGTGGGTGGGAGCTGAATTTCGAGGTGAGCCCCTGCATTAGGCACACAGAGACTGCTGAAAAGGCTGGATGTTCTTGGCAGGTTGTGTGTTGGAGGCACCCTGTAGTCCTTGGGCTGTCCTTTTCCCTTGCCAGAGTCTTTGGAGCTGGGCTGAGTTCTGCAGCCACGGTGTCCATAGCAAGGAGACTGGGCTGCTGCCCCCCCCCAGCTCACACCCTCTGAGACATTTAACCAGCAGTGACACCTCTTTGATTTCCTCAGTGATGTTTGGTTTCCTTTGCTACCAATTTATTTGTGCCCCTTCCAGAAAGCTAGTCCATTTTCATCTGTGGCAGTTTGCAGAAGGTAGAGGCAGGAGGTGGGAAGGGGAGACAGGACAGAGCTATTTTAGTCTAGGTCCATCTGCACTGGTAGTTCTCCACCCAACCCTGACCATTACTGGAGCAGGTTTTGCTGGGTGACCTGGCCAGGAAAATACCTTGCATGCCTTGCAAGGTCTCTGCATGCCCAGAAACCTCTGCTTTGCAGCATGGTGGGTCAGCCCGTGCTTCAGCAGAGCCAGGGGTGGAGCTGTCAAGGTGGACACTGCTCCACAGCCAGTGGAACAAGCAGCACCAGCAGCTCCTTCCTTCCCTGAGAGCTCCACAGCTCAGGAACAGCAGTTTCAGCACTGATGGTCCCTCAGCACGTTAGGAGAGTTTTGTGCAATCTCTTTACTCTTGGACATATGCTGTGTTGATGCTGCCTGGAGTCTTGCTGCCTCTAATAACTTTGGGTGTCATTTTCTCCAGTTTGGTGCCTAGGGTCCTGATTGACACCTGTGGAAACAGGCCTCCCAGGGGCTGCCAAATGCCTTTTGTTCCTCTGGTGTCACTCCTTTACAGCTGCTGTAAAAAATGGCACATGTTACCCCTGAGGCACAGATCCTCCGTGGGAAATCAGAGGAGGGAGATGGAAGGAGACAAGACCATGCTCTGCACTTCACCACCTTAGGAAGCTTGAGGGAGCCTGAGGTAGCTGTGTCAGGGTGTATCTGCATGTGTGTGTGTCCCTGTGTATAGATCACAGTGCCTGAGATATAGCTATATGTGGATATATATGTATCTCACATAGAGTGAGTGGCACTGCCAAGGATGAAATCCCTTTGTTTCAGGGCTGTTGAGACCTTGGCAACAGCACCAGGAAGTCACTTGGGTGTATGGGAGGGCTGCATGTCCCACACAGCATCTCTTCTTGCAAAAAATGAGCACAGCACCCCAGTTTGGTGTTCCAGTTTTCCTCACTTTCTGAGTGCTGTTTCAGAATAATGCTCTGAGCATTATTATTATTATTATTATTATTATTATTATTATTATTATTATTATTATTGTTGTTGTTGTTGTTGTTGTTGTTGTTATTATTAGTGCTCTGAGCCCCCACTGTCCTCACCTTTGCTACAACACAGTTTGCACCAAAAGAGACAAAACCAAATAATGATTAAAAGAAGAGCACTATTTAGGGGATAGAAAAGTCAGGGTGTTTTCAGCATGAGGGAAGTCCATGGGACAGTGCTCTTCCAGCACCATTTCCAGTCTCAGGTAAGGAGTTTGGGCTGGGATGTGCTCTGTGAGCCAGGTAAAGCTACCTTCCACAGAACTGGCTTTTTAATGTACATATTAGAGCATATTTACAATGTAAATTAATAAGTGCCATCTGCTTACCTCTGATGTTATGAGAATGTTGTCTTGTGACTGGCTGCAAACAAGACAACATTGAGGAGGTAACACCTGCTGGTACATATTGCTGCAGTTTATTTTCAAACATTAGAAGATCCTTTTGGCTGGGAGAAATAGGTATAGTCTCCCCTTGCTGTGTATTAAGTGCTAATGAGAGGATTTGTGGATTGCCAGACAACACCTTCCAGGAAGAAGTAGGAAGGATGGAGTGAGCTGCATCCAAGGGCAGAGGAGCCTTGAGATGGAGGCCATACCTCTGCAGCTTGTCCTCAGCTTGGCCCCCAGCTGATGGACATTTAAGGGGATGTTTAGCTGGTGAAAAGGTGCTGCTTGTCCTTGCTGCAGGAATATCTTGATTTCAGGCAAAAGGGCCCTAGAAGTTAAAAAAAACAAACAAAAAAAAGGGTCTGTCAAAACATCCCACTTTAGCCTTTGGGGATGGGCTGGTCTGAATTTTCATTTCAGAGATGAAACCTTCCTGTTTCAGCAAAATCAAACGTTTCATTTGAACCCAGATACACTTTTTCCTGGTTTTCCTGGACTAAAATCTTAAAACAGTTAAAAAACTGGGATCCCCCCAGACCAGCAAGCTCTCATTTCCACTTGCTGACATCCAGCCTCCTCTGTATTTCCCTCATCCCCTTCCTGTTCTGCGGGCAGGTTACGAGCTGCAGGGTGGCTGTGCAGGTATTTATGGAGGTAATTGTTATGTTGGTGACTTTGCTTTCATTTTCTGCTGCCTGAAGCACCCTGAGGTGAACGGGCAGGTGTGTGGTGCCAGGGTGTCCACTCAGGAAATGTTCTGTTGTGAAAGGTGTGGCAGCTGAACTGCACTTACCAGGGGGAAGGCACTGCTGATTTTCCCAGTTTTCTGCCAAGATGGAGGAGCTGCTCCTGGGCTTGGACAGGGCAGAGGAGAAGCTGGGTGGGATTTGAAAGAGGAAAGAGGTTTCCTAGTGGAAGAGCAAGGTGAGAAAAGGAGAAACTGGCTGCTTAAGAGCCTGAAAAGGGCCTGCTAAGAGTCTGAAAAGACTGCTGGGCACGTCTGGGGCTGTCAGAGCAAACTGGGGTTGGGAAACACTGGAAACATTCATATGTTTCCAGGGATGGGGCTTCTACTACCTCTCTGGGCAAGCTGTGCCATTGTTTCACCACAGTGTTTCCCTAAGACCATACACCCCTGTTATAGAGTATAACTGGTGGAGATGCTGCCAGAGCTGTTGCTGTCAGGCAGGGCCCTGGGCAAAGCAGATTTAGGTAAAGAATTGTTTTCTTTCACTAACAGGAAAGACTTTTATCCTTATTCTTAATTTTAAAAGGGATTTTTAAACCCAATGGAAATCTTTCCCCCACCTAGCTGACTTCTGTGTCATTTAAAGCATGGGGGCAGTGGTGGGCTGGCCTGGGGATCCCCTTCAGTGCAGGTGGGTACTGTTCCTTCCACCAAGTTTTTGAGCCAAGCAGAGCAGGCTGAGGTCTGGAGCACCACCAGGGCTCATGCTTGCCCTCTTGGCTGTGTTTGAAGCACCTCTGTCTCCTGGACATCTGTCCCTGCTGCCCCCTCTCACCCATGGTCCTTGCTGAAGGGGATGGGGGGTGTCTTGGCCACAGTCTTTAGATAAATCGATGCACCTCCAACTGTGCTTCCTCCTCAGTTTAAAGCTCCCAGTCCTTCAAATGACCCTGATGCTGCTCAGCTGCCTCTCTGCCCCTTGGCCACTTCCCATGTCCCTCTTGCTTCCCTTCCCCACTCCGGGGTGGCACAGGGCCCAGTGCCCAAAGGCCATGGTGGGTGTTTGCATGGGAAACAAGCTGGGCAGGGAGGGGGGTGCTGGTGGCACTGCTGCCCCCCTACTGGCACATCCCCACACCCTGGGGACAGTTTGCAGCTGGGGGCAGGGGGGGTGGGGGGTGTTGGGGGATGCAGGTGATGCTGGGGGCAGAGGGTGGTGAGGGGCAGGGACAATGCTGGGGGACAAGAGGGATGCTGGGGGGGGGTAAGAGGGATGCTGAGGGGGCAAGGGGGATGCTGGGGGGCAGGGGGTGGTGAGGGGCAGGGACAATGCTGGGGGACAAGAGGGATGCTGGGGGGGTAAGGGGGATGCTGGGGGGGCAGGGGGTGGTGAGGAGCAGGGACAATGCTGGGGGACAAGAGGGATGCTGGGTGGGCAAGAGGGATGCTGAGGGGGCAAGGGGGATGCTGGGGGGCAGGGGGTGGTGAGGAGCAGGGACAATGCTGGGTGGGCAAGAGGGATGTTGGGTGGGCAAGAGGGATGCTGGGGGGGCAAGAGGGATGCTGGGGGGCAGGGGGTGGTGAGGGGCAGGGACAATGCTGGGGGACAAGAGGGATGCTGAGGGGGCAAGGGGGATACTGGGGGGCAGGGAGGGGTGCCCTGCAGGAAGGTCAAGGTCAGCACAGCTTATGGTGGTAGTGGTGGAGCAGCAGGTTGTTGGTGCTCCTCATCCCCTGGGCTGGGAGAAGGCTGAACACAGGTGGGTTTCCTGGTAAAAATAACTCCACGGCATAAACTTTTCACAGGAGGATGGATAGGGAGCAGCCAGGGTTGGACTCCCTCAGCAAACATCTGCCCAGGCCAGTGTGAATCTGCAGAGGCTGGGGACAAGGCAGCTAAAAAACGTCTTAGGTGAAACACAGGAAAGTTTTGGGGCTGGAAGGAAGAGAAAAACTGAGTCAAACCGATTCACAAAGGACTTCTGGTCCTCCTGCCCAGTGATCGTTTGCATAAGAGCAGCAACAATGGTGGAAGGGGAAAGCAAGAGGGGAGGAGGGGTGGGGGAAGAGGCTTTGCCCCGGGCGGTGATGCTGTTTGACTTCGTGGTATTTCTTTTGTTTCCCCTCTGTGTCCCAGCCACCCAGCAGGATGGGACAGGCTGCTCATGTGGCATTGGCTGAGCCCCTTTGCTTTGCTGGAGCGATGTGGGAGCTGCTTTCCCAACCCCAGCCACCAGGTTGGTGGCCACCGCTCTTCTTCCTGGCCCAAGCTGGCTGCTCCAGCAGCTCCCGTGCACGCAAGAGTGACTGCAAGCCATGGGCTGGGGAAGGAGGACCCACACGTCCCTGGTTGTCATTTCTTTCCAGCAAGACTCACGGGGTTGGACTAGATCTTTCGAGGTCCCTTCCAACCCCTGGGATTCTGTGATTCTGAGACTCTTCCCAGCCCATCCTGCGCTTCTCCTCTCTGTGATCTACCAGAGGCTGCAGGCAGTGGGTTACAGAGGATGCTCTGGGCCATCAGAGGGTGAGGTTGCAACCACGGAGCCACCCTGCCTAGCAAGGAGGTACCCACCCTGCCGGGAAGAGGGTACCATGACTGCACCCTGCTCCCCGGCTCCTGCCCTCCAGGACGCGGTGGCAACGCCGTCTCCCACCGGCTGCTTCCCGGGTCACGCCAGCAGTGGCTTCCTTCGCCCTGCCAAGGCTTGCTCGTGTGGCAGTGCCGGGAGGAGAAGCCAGTAATTTTCCACTTTCCCTGGCGCGGGGAGGCAGGGAGCGAGCGCTGGGAACCTGGCGCGGCTCCACGGCGGGTTCACACCTCGTGCTTTCGCAAGACGCGCGGCGATAGAACCCCCGAAAGGCAGAGAAAGGCCCTTGCTCTGATTCACTCGGCACCCTGCAAAGCTGCCTTGCTTTGTTCCCTCTCTGCTTTTTTCCCCCCCCTCTCCTTCCTTCCCTTCTTTTGGGAGAGGAAGGGGCAGGCGTTTGGTGTCCCCAGGCTGTTTCAGCGCTGGGTGTCTCGGGTGGCGTGACCCTGACACCCTGCTCCTGTCCCAGCACTCACACGGAGCCCAGGGTCTGCCTATTGGCTGTGACACTTCCTAATTGCCCGAGATGGATTGCTTAAGAAAAAGCCTTCCATATGGTCCTCAGGCTTTAGGGGTTGGGTTTTTTTTTTTTTCTGATGTGTCCCCCCCTCCCCTTGCCTTCTACAACTGTTACAGGAAAAGATATTTTTCCCCCTGTTTGACATATATGTAATCTTCTTCTGATACACAAATGCCAGATGGCACTGCAAAAAAAGATAATAAATGTGTCTGCAGCCTTCGACAGTTAAGTCTGGGAACCTGGAAAATGGCTACAGAGGAGCTGGGAGTGGCCAGGCTCTGGGTCTTTTTGGGTTTGGGGAGAGGCTGTTGAAGATGAAGGTGTTTTGAGGAACCTGGGACCACTCTGAGTCTGCCCCATTCCCAAGCCTTCCCAGGCATCCTGGTTTGGGATTTGCACTGTCTTGCCTTTGTGATGAGCAAACCCAAGGAGACCTGAAGAGCAGAAGGATGCTGTTCTTCAAACTACCTCTGGGAAGAGAGCCTGAGATGCAAGAGGGGAAGGAAACTCCAGAAGCCAGATGCCACAAAGCTCCTTGCGGTCCAGGGGCACCTCATGGCTGAGTTCGGGTTGACTTTGGGTGGGGGGTGTGAGTCCCCTGGGAGCAGTGCTCTGGGCACAGTCCTGCCTGCTGCAAGGTGGCAAGGAAGGCAGTCTGTGGTTTGCTTGGGAGCCCCATCCCATCACCCTTGGGTGGTGTGGAAATGTTGATTAATGTTAATCAGCTAACACCCTTTTCGCTAATTGCAGGCATGAGGAACGACTGTCGTCGTGCTTGGTGTTCTGGGATAACCTTGGAAGCCTGGTCTGTCACCGCAGCAAGGAATTTCCTCCCGAAACCTTTGTTTAATAAACAGATAGGAAAGGAATCAGGTTGCACAGCACTTTCCTGGAAAAGGGCAGAGTCATTTTTTTCTCTGCTGAAGCTGCGGGGGGAAGGGACACCGTCCGGCTTCACGTGTTCAGCTCCTTTCCTTGCTTGGCACAGTGGTTCCCAAGCAGGGGATGTCCTCTCCTTGCCAGGGCTGACCTCACTGCCAGCTCACCATGGAGCCACAGCCATGCTTCCACCAGTAGACCCCTCCAGCTGCTTGGATTTCTCCACCTTGGGCATCATCTTTTCCCTGCCATCCATGGGAGACTCAAGCAGGGATCAGGAAGGATCTCCTGTGTGTGCTCCATCACTTGTTCTGCTGCTGAAACATCCCATCTTTTCCTTCTTCTATCTCTAGCAGGCACCTTCCAGAGCTGCCTGCCCCCACCAGCTCTCATGCCATAGCTGATGGCCTCACAAGTCCATTTTTTAAGAGGATGAATGGTTTCCAGCCTCACCTCAGGGCCAGCAGCATCCGTCACCTTTTGCATGATGTTCTCTTTGGGCACACCTGCGATGAGCTCGGCTGCCTGCATTGAGCACAGGTTCAACTGGAGACCTCCAGACATCCTTCCTGGCCAGCATGTCGCTGCTGCTGACCAGAAATCCGTTGCAGACAGCATGTGGGACACCAGCAGTGGGAAAGGCTGCCTGACACCTTTGCTCCACAGCCCCATCAAGGAATTTTCCACAGCCTTTGTGCAGATCATCAGTCACACCAGCCCTGAGCAAGCTGGTGGCCTGCACTTGGTTGTGCAACTGTTTTTTAAAAGCTTTACCAGAAAGTGCAAGCCACGAGGGAGGTGGAAGGGCAGGGAAACCTGCTCGTGCATGAGGATATTTGACTGGCTTTTATGATGCCTGCTCCAGGATAACTGCCCGTGCAGACACGCTGCTTCTAGAGCAAGGGTTCAGCTTGGTGTGCCTGGTTTGATCTCTCCCACGGGGAAGTGTCGAGCAGAAGGGGGGGATGTACCCCAGCACAGGCCTGCAGCCCTTCCCGGGTGGCAGGTCTTGCTCTTCAGGCTCTGCTGTCAGCTGAGACCACTTTGGAAGCACAGGAGCTTTCCTGCAGGACGGAGCAGGTTTGGACGTTGCTGCAGGTTCATGGGTGCCCTTCCTAGCCTGGGAAGGGCAGGGTGTCTGGAGCACAAGTCTTAAGAGGAGCAGCTGAGGGAACTGGGAGTGTTCAGCCTGGAGACAAGGAGGCTGAGGGGAGACCTCCTGGCTCTGCAACTGCCTGAGAGGAGGTTGGAGTGAGGGGGTTTTAGTCTCTTCTCCCAAGTAACAAGCGATAGAACAAGAGGAAATGGTCTCAAGTTGTGCCAGGGGAGGTTTAGATGGGATATTAAAAGAAATTTCCTCACTGAAAGGGTTATTAAACACTGGAACAGGCTGCACAAGGAGGTGGTTGAATCAGCATCCCTGGAGTTACTTAAAAGATGTGTAGATGTTGTGCTTCGTGATATGGTTTAGTGGTGGACTTGGCAGTGCTGGTTTAATCTCTTATGATCTTAAAGGTCTTTTCCAATCAAAACAATTCTGTAGTTCTTTGAGTCTAAGTTTGCTAGACATCTGCATCTGTTGCAAGGCAACCGTATCTCTCCAGCTTTCCCCCAGCTGCAGCCATCAGTTCTGCTGCAAGTTCTGCAGTTTTCTGCTGGGTTTTTTTGATAGCTGCACCTCTCCTGGTGCTTCGTGGTAGAACTGAGGTGTCCTCTGCCACGGGGTCATTGCAATCCCCTGCTAGGAATGAGTGTTGAAGGCTCTCTAGACCACCAGAATGACATTGCCTGCTGCTCTGTGAGCAGTCGCTGCCATCACTCTTCCTATCACTCACCAGAAGCCCTGAATTGCTTTCAAACTTCATTAGTGAACCACTCATGCAGTGGTGCACCAGGTGGGCAAGGACATTGGCTCTTGGGGTGGAACTTCACGGTGCTTCCTCCTGCGTGTGCCCTCCCTGCTCCCCCCGCCTGCCCTGCTGTGCCAGCTGCAGAGGTGAGGATGGCAGGACACACACAGCTCTTTGTCACTGATCTGTCTGGCTGACCTGAGCTTCCCAGCTTGCACAAGGAGCTCGGCAGTGCCCGAGGCTTGGTTTCTAACAGGCAGGTGAATTTGGTGCTTAACTTCCAGCGTGATCTAAGTAACCAGCCTGGGAGCCCTCATGCTCCTTGCTGGTCACCTATCTAAGATCTTTAGGTAGAGCAACCAGGGGTGGAAATGTGGCTTTTAACAGCTGGTGAGTCACAGCCAGGTGTGCCTGTGCTGTGGGCAAGCACCTGGGGCTGCTGCACCTTGGAGACAGAGCCAGGCCACTTCCAGAGGCTCCCACACCAGCAGGGGTTGAGCCAGGACCAGCCTGGGTGAACCTGCCCTGCTCCCATGGCACCAGGGAGCATCCTGCAATCCGAAGGCTTGCAAGCAGAATGGCCTCAGGGTATGTGTGGGAAACTGTTCTTTTCTTCCCCACAGCATGGAAAAAATAATTTACCTGCACTGTCTTTGGTCTGTCCTAGGGGATGCACATCCCCTGGGAGAGATGTGGGCTGAGCTGGATGCAGGCACAGTGCTGTGGGATGGGGCTGGGAGCACTGGGAGCTGCAGGAATGAATGGGCAGCAAAAATGTTCAGCTTACCAACTATGACCAGGTTTAAGTTACAGCAGGAAGGATTTTGGTCAGGCATCAGGGAAACCTTGCTGCCAGTAGGAAAAGTGAAAGACCAGTGACAAAAAATAGCTCTGAAGTCAGGGAAACTAGGATGGGCCTGGTGCTGCAGTGAGGTTGGTCAGCATGGAATCATGGAGAGGTTTTGGGCTGGAAGATCCTGGATGGGCTGCTGTGTCTCATATGGAAAAGAAGCAGAAAGTGCCCTCCGTGGGGGTGGAGGTGGGGATGGATGGGGATGGGACACAACAGCACAACTGTGAGGGGAGCACAGCTCAGTTCCCAGCTCTGCTTCACTTCCTGGACCTTCAGCACACCCCTTAGCCTCCCTGCACCTCCTTTGCCCATCTCTGTGCTGGTGTTAGGGGTACTGCCCTCCCTTGCAGTGGTGGTGTACATCAAAGGAGCTGTCTAAAGCCTGTAGCAACAAGCCTCACAGAGACATTTACTATTATTCCTGATTGTGTGGACTCCAGGGCGACTGACTATCGTATTTCCCTCTGATCAAAATGTTAGTGGGTATCACAGAGGATGCTTTAGTGTTTAAAACAGAGACAGACTCTTCTAACAGCATTTATTTCTGAAGAACCTTCATCTTTACTCCCTCTCTTGACAGCTGGTTTTTGAGTCATGATTTGGATGCAATTACTTTGCCTCTGTAATTCCGTCTTCCCCACACTCTTCCTGGCTTCAGAGCCACTGGAGGATGGTCACCTGTGTGGAGCTGTGCAGGAAAATTGGATCCCAGCTGCAGGCAAGGCTAGGAGGAAGTGAACGTGGGATATTTCAATTTAAAGTGCATTTATTGTGCATTCTGTCACTGATTTGATGTAAAAAAATTTGCATGCAAATGCCAGCAGATTTGCATCTCCCCTTTCATTGACTGCAGATGTTGAAAAAAAAAAAACACTATTTGAGGGATTTTTAATTTTTTTTTAAGTTTTAGAAACATCTTAGAGGAGGTTTTGGTGACTGCCCTATTAAGGCATCTGTGTAAATGTGCTGACCTGTCCTGAAAACAGCAGCCTGATGCCAGGGCATGAACACAGAGATCTTCCCTGCAGCACTCGGTGGGTGGTCCTTGCTTTTCTAAGATTTCCAGCATAATTTTGGAAAGGTGTGATATTGAGACCCTTGGAACACAGAGCCAGGTCTCTTATAAGAACAGATTTTTTTGTATGGAAACAGGTGGAAGGATTTTTCTGAGTATTGTGAGGATGCCAGTTGGCTTTTGTAACGTGGAGGGTTGAAGAAACCACTAAGCAAGGATTTAGGCATCCAGAGGGTTTTGGAGGCATCTTCTTCCACTGAGAGTAGTGGGCACTGAGATTCAGGAGGCTGAAGTGGCTCATCCTCCCCTTGCATAGTGTAAACCCTTCCTTTGTTTTCTGGGCAGCCCTCAGTTTTGGAAAACCTGGACCTGCTTATCAGAGGACTGGTGCATCTTTACAGGTGTGTGAGGTGCACAGAATTACCTCGAGCTTTGCCTAGGCCCTCTCCACAGCTTCATAAGAGCTCCTGGAGAAAACTTGCAGGAGCAGTGCACGGGGCATGATGTGGGTCCTGAAAGCCATCCAAGTTACCTCTCTTCATCTCCTAAGGGATGAGTTGAAAATTCAGTCTCTCACTTGATTTATTCCAGTCACCTGGGCTTCAAGTGCTGTGTGAGAATCAAGGGCTTTCTACCCTGTGTTTTATTTTTTGACCAAGGAAGCTAGAAAAACAACCAAAGGGGAAAATAAAAACCCAAACAAAACCAAAGCATATACAAACCAATCAGCAAACATCAACAGGAACAAGGCAGCTAATGAACCAAGTTTTGATTGAAGTTGCTGTGACTCTACCAAAAACTGGCAAAAAAGTGACTCTTCCAAAGCTGCCAGGTTTAAATAAGGTGTGATCTGTGTAGAGATTTCTGTTTGTTTTTTTTTTTTTAATGTTAGCTCTGCATCTCTCTTCAGCTAAGAGATACAGATTTATACCTTTCTCTATCTGTATATTATTTTATATATAGGTGTGAGTGTGCATTGTGTGCACACGTGTGTGTGTGAAAATATGCACACTAGCTAGAGAGACCCATCCATCTATCAAATTATTGGCCTATCTTGTGCTCATTTGAGAAAGGTTTTAAAAGGAATTGCCTAAATACATAATACATGCCAGGCTTTTTTTCTTTTTAAGAGATGAGTCAAGTCAAATGCTATGATATAAATTTTTAATACCCCTATGACCTGATTTTTTTTTTCCCCTCTTCTGCAAGGAAGTTAACAATGTGAAATGTCTTTCTGTTGTCTCTAATCATGGGCTGATTTGATAAGCTGTAATTATTATTCATATTTGAGCTCTGCAGCGAGGGAGGTGTGGGGACCATTGGGATGTTTAGGTTTGTTATTATTTATTACTGCTATGAATAAAAGAATAATGATTTCAGAGATTCTGCCAAGTAGTTTGGGCTGGAAATTTAACCCGTTTAAAAACTGTTGCCGTCCGTTTGCATCTGATGGTTGCTGGAACTCTCTTTAAACAAGTGTTTTGGTCCCTTGCTCTGTTGGGGGGGTTGGAACACTGGAAGCAATTGAAGAAATTATTTATCTGGGCCCTCTCAAAACACCTCGTGTTGGTTGTTCGACCTTGTCTCCTTAGGTGCACTGGAAGACATCCTCCACGTGCAAAGCATGACAGTTTGAGCTCGGGTGAAGGAAGGAAAGAGCAGTGTCTGCAGAGCCCTTTGTTGCTTTCAGATCTGGAAAGAGTGTGGCATCATCCAAGGAACAAAACAAATGTGTTTGTGTGCTACTGATTCATCTTTCAAGTGATGTAAGTGCTTTGGGCTGCTCCACTTCAAGCTTTTGACATCTGTGGGTGTACGGGTGCGAATCCATTTTATATTTGTTCCTCTCACCCTCCTGGAGTCAGAGCCAGAATTGCCTTCAGTCATTGCTCTCTCTTGTCTCTGTACCTACAGACTCTCCTTGAAAGAAAAACAAATGCATCTAAGTAACATCCCTTCTGAAACATGTGGGTGTAGACTCCAGGAAAAGATGCCTTCCTAAAACTCGTAGTTGTAGGAGGCTTAGCCATGTGATGGCCAGAAACACCAGAGGGAGGAGATCTGCAGCCAGAGGCCATGCCTTGAAACATACCTGATCGATGGCAAGCCTGAAATGTGGCTCTGAAATGTTGTGGAAGGAAGACAATGGGTGTGATGCTCCTGGGGAGCAGCCTGGTGCAGCTGCCCACGGTGAGAATCAACCCCTGAGCACATCCCCAAGGGGCACTGGTGTCCCTTGCAGAAACTCTGGTACCCAAATGCTAACCAAAGGTCTGTTGATTGGTGGCAAGTCTGAAGATAAGGGGCTGGGAGGGCCAGTGAGACTTTAGGGAGGGGTGTTGCAGGGGGTTAAGAAAAGCTTTGGCATTTTGGTGTAATTTTCCCTATTCTGAGTTTCCTGAGGTTGGATCTTCTCTGTCGTGTACTTGGAGGCAAGGAATTAATCCCAGAACTTAAAATATATAGAGAGCTCTTCCAACCACATTTTAAACAAAATCAGAGTCCCCTTCTGTTGGAGCTTTACATCTCTCCATCTCCGAGTGTTTTGCCCATTAACAGAGAACTTAAGATGGTCTGTACCAGCAAGGCCTCCAACAAATTCCATGTCCTGGATCTGGCTTTTCCAGTGATGACTGTGCTGGGCTTCATGTCTGCTGCTTCCCTGGGCCTTCAGGTTTTGCCATCCACCTTCTTAAGCTGCAGTCTCAGTGTCTTCTCCCTTCCTTTTATCAGGGCTGAAGTCTGAAGACATAAGCCACAACATATGCCATTGTCCCTTCCTAGAGATGAACAAAGTATATTGTTATGCTCCAAATGTGAGACTTTTTTCCCCCATGAAATGTTTTCTATCTGCATAGACCAACCATCTGTTTCTCTTTCTCTCTTCCATCGTTCAATTCTTTGCACGTTATTCAAATTAATTATCAATTAAGAACTGGAAAGCCTGGATAATCAAATTGCAGAACAGTGAGATGGTCAAAGTAACACAGCACCTTATTAAAAGCCTCCAGATATTTAATAAGGCAATAAATTCCTGATCTTTTTGTTCTAAAGATGAACCTTCAGCCCCAGAAATGAAAACAGAGTGACATGTATCTCTTCTTGGTCATTTATTTATGAACATAGGAAATGACATTGACTAAGCCCCTTTCCACTCCAGATTTCAGATTGCAATCTTCTCCTCTCAGATGTCAAACTAACCCAGATAATAAAACAGCTTGAGTCTCAAGATGTTCCCCAGAGAGATAAGAAAGTTCTCCATTATTTTTGTGCGTGCGCTAAAGTGAATCTGGTTTATAAGGCATGAAATTAACTGTCCTTTAGCTCTGTGGTTGTCCCCCCCCCAAAAAAAAAAAAAAAGGAAGGGGTGATGTCTTTTGAGGGCAGGAAAGCAGAGCAGCAGGGCTGGCTGCTGTGCCCTTGGGCAGCTGTAGGAGCTTGCAGTTGGACCATCTTCCAGCATCTCTCTGTCGAGCAGTGCTCAGAGAGGGAAATTGATGAGGCTTGGCAGCAGGGCTGGCACGCAGGGAGTGCAGGGGGAAGAGGAGGATGGAGCAGAGCTGACTGTGCCCTGTGTGATACCTGAGAGATTCTGGCTCTGGCCATCTGTACAGCCTGATGTGCCTAAACCTTTCCTGCAGCAGTCCCGCTGGCTGCTTGGCCTCCTCTGGTAGAAATAGCCACACCACGTGGTCACAGAGGTGGTGGCTCATCCTTAGCCCTGAAAGCAGAGATTACACAAAATTTAGGAAAAGATCATGTTGCCTGGTCACGAGCCCCAGGGAATCGAGTCCACCTACCCTGCTGCCAGCTCTAATAACTGGGTAGCTTTCATGTCACGATTTTACTGACAGGACTCGAGGGCAGCTCTGCAACTATGCCGAGGGCACGGAGGCCCTGTCAGCCTCGTTTTGCTCTGGGGAAGCATCCTGAAGGGGCTGCAGCTCTGGCTCGTTGGGCCCCTGCAGCCTGCAGCAGCCGAGAGCAAGGTCGCAGCGTTGACCAAAGAACGGTCGTCGTCGTTTTGTGCGGTCCCTGGCCACAGCTCCTTTGCCTCCGTTTCCTCCCCCTGTCCTTTTTTTTTCTCCCTCCTCCACCACCCCCTGACCCCAACCCAAACTGGCCAGGCCCTCGTGGCCATCTCAGCCTGCAAAGCCTCCTTGTGGTGTCCTCCTGGTGACGTCCTCCCCGTGGTGTCTTCCCCGTGGTGTCCTCCTCCCACAGCTGCACACAACTTCAGTGCTACATTTCCAGACTAAACCCACTGCCCAAGCTGCCGGTCCTGCTCGCTGCGGCCGTGCCAGGCTGTCCTGGTTGGTTGGGGGCTCCTCCAGAAAGGATGCAAATCGCAGCAGAGAAAACATATTACGAGTGGCAGGCGAGATCCGTGCCCGCTTTGCCCATTGTGTCAAGAAAACAGAAATGCTTGTCAAAATACCAGCTCGAGTCGGAGCTCGCGGCTTCTGGAGGAATAAAAGAACCATGTTGGCAAGCACAGGACTAGACAGGCAGATGTCCTCCTCTCCACCCACCAGGATTTTATTGGCAATTGAGTTAACAGCCTCTTTGCATATGAAAGTAACGGAGAGGAGCTGGAGAGGAGCTGCTGCGGCCTCGCTGGCAGGAGACTTGGCTGCAAAACCAGTGAGACATTTGACAAGGAAGCAATATGTTAGCAACATCTCTTCATCCCTGTTATCAGGGCCAAATTGCCACGGCACTTCCAGCCATGTGGAGGCATTAGATGCAAAGTGTTAGACACCCTGCCATTCTTTCCCGGCGTTTTCTCCTTCCTCTGATCCCTTTTTCAGAGCAGCCTGGTCCTGACACTTCTCTTCAAGCGGCTCTGGAGCCAGTCCTGCCTCGTGCTGCTCTGTATCCTTAGAAAACAGGCTGCCAGGTGCTGAACACCCACATTTTGAAACGATGGCTCATGGTAATAAATGCTTCTGGTTGGTTGGTTGGTTTGTTTTGGTTGGTTGGTTTTGTTTGTGGTTTTTGGCTTTTTTTGTTGGTTGGCTGTTGTGTTTTGTTGTTGTTGTTTTTTTCTGGGTATTTTTCCAGGGTAAAAAGTGCTGCCACAGTTTCACCTTTTCCCTTCCCACTTTCCTGTTCTCTGCACTGGAGTACATACCTAGTTGCTGTTGTGTTTCTCTCGTGTTGTCACGGGCATTTCCAGCCCAGCACCCAGGAGCACAGGACCAGACATGCACAGCACAGTTCTCCTTCTTTCCCTGACGTACAAATTGCAGCCGTGACCTGGAATCCTCTTGTCATCCCTCAGCAAGGGAGCACTGAGCTGTTGGTTCCTCCGCTCTCAAAACCAGGCTGGAAAGGGTCCATCAGAGATGTTCCCACTGCTCTGCATATTAACAAGTTCTTGCCGCAGGCTGGGAAGGAAATAATCCTTTACCTCAACCCTCCAGAGGAATGCAGAGCACCAGGACCAGATTTAGTGCAGTACCTGACTCCTACAGCTCTAGGTGACCTGGCTTGAGGTGTGTTCAGGGAAAGCACAGCAGGAGGAGGAGGCACTTTGGAGCAGCAGCTCATCTGAGACTCCAGCAGCTACACAGGGGAACTTGTGCTGGAGCCTAATGAGGGAGAACATCTGCTCCTGTGTTTTCCCCTGCAGATGAGATCCTTAGAGAGGGCTCTGTGATTCTCTGCTTTCTCTCAATGGCTTTCCATCAGTGAGATTATCTGTTGGTGTCTGGAGAAGCTTCCTCGTGGCACGGGTCTGTGGCATGAGCCAGAGCGTGGAGCCATTTCCCAAAAATGTGGGGCCTGTTACATTCCATGAAGATGAGTCCACATGGTGAACACACACCAAGAGACACAAGGGTGGCTGCTCACGTCTGCAGAGACCTGAAACACTGGCACCCAGCTCTGAACTTCCCCTGCGATGTGAAGGTGAAGAGAGGGTCCTTCTTTGCACAGGTCCACCTGTGCAGGATCGGCTGCAGCATCTGTGTGGTGAGCAGGGGTGATGATACCTCCTTCACCTCATCCAGACATTCCTAATGGGCTCCATGGGACTACCATGAGTCTCACCTCTGGAGAGAGGTTGCGTCAACCTGTTGTGTCAACTGTCCCCAAATGCTGGTTGTTTAGAAGGCTTTTGGAAGCCAGGCTTTGGCTCCAAAGTCACTTTGGGCAGTTTATAAGATGGCATCTTTCCTCTATGCTAGTTTGGAGAAGCTGTTGGTGTCTAACCCCTGAGCAGCCAAAATCCAGGGGCACCAAAAGGCCGCTTGAGGAGGTTTGCCCCAGGATATGGAGCACCTGCCTCTGGTCTCCTTGTTACCACCTTAGTTCTCTGCCGTGCTGCTTTTCATAGCACAGACCACATCCTGAACCACAGGAGTGTTGGGCAGCTTGCCACTGGCTTCCCACCACCAGCCAAACCCCAAGGGCAAGCAAAGGCACCTCGTTTCCCTCTTCCCAACCTCCCCTCACAAAGCTGCACACCTCCCAGTGGCCTGTGCTCAACCAGAGCCTCCCATCAGCTCCTGAAGGAAGGCAGAAGCTGTTGGAGCACACGGTGTTGCTGTCTTCAGTCAGAACATCCCCAAAATGCATCAAACTGCAAGGTCCTCACCGTTGCCTGAGACAGAAAGGCTGCTCTCTGGGAAAGCCTTGCTCTCCAGGAGCATCTCTGTGCTCAATTTTCTGCTTGACAATTTATTCCAAGTATCAAAGGCTCAAGTCTCTCCTGATAATTCCTTCTGGCCAGGGAATAAGCATCTCCTCTCTCTGATTGTGGGTCACTTCTCTCATGCAAAGCTTGCTAGAGACATGCATGTCAAGGTCAGAAATGAGCCTCAGCTTGTATTGTTCACCTAAAAAAACCTCACCAAGTAGCAGGAAAAGAGATAATAACATGCCTTTAAAAAGGACATGGGTAATGGGCCTTTTGTTGTGAGTAATTATGATGTAAAGAAGAGTGAGCTGCAGCATTCTAATTGTATTAATTGCTCATTTGTGATTAGGTTTATCTATTTTTGCTGGAAGGGGGTGGAGATACTTGGGTGGAAAGTGGCCTTTCTGAAAGGGTGGGAAGTCTACAGGTTTAGAAAGAGGAGGGTGCATACAGAGTGGTTGGAAAATAAAAATAGAGCATCCCAACCAAATATAAAGCACCCAATCATCAAGGAGACTGAAGCAGACTGTTGGTCCAGATCTGCTTTGCACAAACACCAGCTGCCTTCACAGAGCGTGGAGGTGACATGGGTTTGAAGTGTCTTGGGCCCCTGGGGCTGTAAAAACCTGGGGTCTGCCAGTTTCCTCCCCTTGCAAGACTGTGGAAAGAAACTTGGAAGAACCATCACCTGCCTTGCAAAACCTCCAGTCCTGATCTGATTGCTAGGTGGAGTCTTTTCTCCCCTGCTTCTTGTCAAGCTCAGCAGCCACTTCCAATGACAAGCCCAGGCTTGTGGAGCACGTGCCAGGTTTCCCATCTCAAATCAGTGTGGTGCTCTGGGGAAACCATTTCCTCTGTGACATTTGGGAAGGGGAATTCTGCCCAGGAGGAAGCACTGGCAGGGTGAATTCCTCATGGCCCCAGATGCAAGGAGCTGTTTAGATTGCTTGATGCAGTGGGCAGGCCCATCACAGCCATCCTGAAAGGGTGGGGAGGGCATTTCTGCAATACTGTCCTTTTTCTAACTACACTTTTTTTTTTCCTCCCACAAGACAATGTCTCTGGGCTCCAAACAGAGCATGGGCTGATCTCTGTCCTCTTTCATCTGGATCCCAGAGGAGCTCTCACCCTCTCTTGCTCCACCTCCACACCCCATGTCCTTGCCAAGCTTGTGGGAAAGAAGCTCCAAGCTGGAGCAGAAGAGCACACACCCTGAAGCTAGTGAGCTAGCTTGGGAGACTAATGATGAGCTGCCCAGGTGCTTCCCTTCCATTCCTGCCCAAGATTTCCAGCTCCATCTCCCTGTCCTAGCCAAGAGGCAGAAGAGGACCTCCACTGGTGTCTCCCATAATGAGCTGTTCCAGTGGGCCAAGGGGCTGGTCCCCATATACATCTCCAGGACCAGAAGTGTCTGTGATGTCAGCACGAGCAGCCCAGAGTCTGCACGTGTGAGCAAGCCAGCAGAAATAATGTGGCCTGAGGGAACAGGTTGCTTCATCCCAAGGGCTGGCCACACATGTTCTTGTGTTACCCCAGTGCCTGGTCCAGCTGCAAGCCCAGGCTTGCTCTGGTTAACACGCTGCAGGCTGGTGTGTCTGCCACCCACCAGGGCCCGTCGGGGTTAGGTCACTTTGTGACCTCAAATGGTGAGAAACTAACATTCCCTGCTACGTGTGTTACCTCTACAACCCAGTTTGGGACCTAATGATGCAAGAGAGAAAGTGTTGTGAAGGGAATTGAAAGGTCTGGAGGCTCTCCTGAGCCAAGTCTACAGAGCTCATCCCTGGAATGACTACAGAAGGAAATTCCCTACCTGCTGGGGGTGGTGATTTACTGGGCACTGGCAGAGCACAGAACTGCTCTTGTAAAGTCACCCACCACCTCCATGGCATTGCCTCTGAGGACAATGCCTGGTGAGCCAAGCAGCAGGAGACAGGGAAGGCAGAAACATATGTTCCTTGGAGAAGAGCTGCACTTTGCCCGCTGATGATCGAGCTTTGCTGTCTCTTAAATAAATGGAATGGTAGAATATTAGGATTGTTGTGGTTGGGAAAGAGCTTTCATAAGCTGCTCCGAGGCTGTTGTGTCACTGGGACCCTGGAATCGAGCCCTCCTGTCTGCTGCTGAGTCCAGTTTGGGAATTTTCAGGTAAGAAAGTTATTAGCAATTGAGGAGTGAAGTAGTTTTGGCCTGGGAAGAAGGGGGTGGGGGTGGGGGAAAGTATTTAAGGTTGAGTCTGGTTTTCTCTTTCTCCTGTTCTCACAAAGTTAAATTGTTTTGTTTTTTTTTCCTCCCCAGGTTGAGCCTGTCTGGTTTGCCTGTGACCATAACTGGGGAGTGAAGCCTCCTCCCCTGTGGTTATCTCAGTTCTCAAGCTTTTTTAAACTTTTTTCTCCTTCCTATACCACAGAGAGGGGTGGGGGGTGAGTGAGGGGAGCTCTAGTTGTTACTGCAGGGGCTTAAACCACAGCACTCAGCACCACATCTCCAGGGCTTGGAAACCCCTCCAGGGATGGGGACTCCACCCCTGCCCTGGGCAGCCTGGGCCAGGGCCTGACAGCCCTTGCCAGGAAGGAATTGTTCTGAATATCTGATCTAAACATCCCCTCCCCAGTGCCCAGCACAGGGGGACGATCCCTGCCCTGCTCCTGCTGGCCACCCCAGTGCTGACACAAGCCAGGATGCTGGTGGCCTGGGCACACTGGCTCATACTCAGCCACTCTCCCCAGGTCCTTTTCTTCTTTGCACCTTCCAGGCACTCTTTCCCAAGCCTGGAGCATTTTGGGGGGGATGTTGTGTCCCAGGTGCAGGATCTGGCACTTGGCCTTGTTGGACCTCATAGAATTGGCCTCGGCCCATCAGTCCTTTGATGCTTTTAGTCCCCAAACTTAGGAGGTCTGAAGGGTGAAGCAAATGATGCCTTGGGAAAGTCAGTTTTCCATGGGAAAAATCAAGTCCTAGCCAGGAGGAGGCTTGTTTGCCTTTCAAACACACTTCTTGCACTGGCCAGCAGTGGGTTTTGAGACAGGTGGGACACACACAGGCTGTGTACACTGACAGGCTGTGGCAACTGTCTGTGGGCACTGTGTCCTGGCTGCTGCTGGCATGCTGCAGAGGTGAGAAGAGAGGAAATTCCTTGTCAAACTGTGTGGTTCCAGCTTTGGAGCAGTGGCCAGCTGGAGGGGCGGGTGACACCCAAGCTCCAGCCCAACAGCCAGGATGGATAACATGGGAAATACATGGCTCTTCTCAGTGATGACCAGTGATAGGACAAGGGGTAATGGGTGTAAATTGGAGCATAGGAGGTTCAAGGTGAATATCTGAAAAAAATTTTTTACTGTAAGAGTGACAGAGCCCTGGGACAGGCTGCCCAGAGAGGCTGTGGAGTCTTCTTCACTGGAGACATTCAAAACCCACCTGGACACGTTCCTGTGTGATGTGCTCTGGGTGACCCTGCTCTGGCAGGGGGGTTGGGCTAGATGATCTTTCGAGGTCCCTTCCAACCCCTGGGATTCTATGATTCTATGATTCTATGAAATACACGGCAGGGGGGGGCCTCAGCCAGAGGTGGTGCCACCCCATTTTTAATCACAGAAAGACGTGTTGCTGTGTGCCCTGCTGAGGAGATGCTGCTCCCCACCCTGCAGCCCTCGGGGTCATCCCGGGAAGCTGAGGGGACCCAGGAGCAGTGCCAGGCTGCAGAGCTGCTGCTCGTCCCAGAGGGGGTATCTTCTGCCTCCTCCATCTCCTTCTGACCTTTGCTGCTCGAGCAGGGAAAGCTGATCCTATCGATTTTACGTGGATTATGATTTTCTGTAGATTGCCCTGAAACCTGCTAATTGTGCACCCAGCTATTTATAGCACCTCGGGGTGGGAGTGAGGAAGTTTGGATGGCACGAGAGGTTATCTGCACACACATCTGCAGAGCTGACACCTGTACTGTCTCTGAAGTGACATTTCAAAGTGGGCATTTTTTATCTGGTTAGAAAGGTCTCTGAAATTTTCTACCTCTTTTCAAAAGAGAAGTTGTCCTTTTCTGAGATATTTTTGTGTTTTTTTTTTTACTGTGGAATAGCTGTGTGTTTCTGGGGGGAGAGTGAAGCTGGGGTCAGACCTGTGCCTGGTTGGGGTTCAAGATACCACGAGCCACAAAGATGATCAGAGGGCTGTGAAGACAGGCTGAGAGAGTTGGGCTTGTCTAGCCTGGATAGTGGTAGGATGAGGGAGAACAGTTTCAGACTGGAAGAGGGGAGACTGGGATGAGATATGAGGAAGAAATTCTTTCCTGTGAGGGTGGTGAGATGCTGGAGAAGGAGCATCTGCTCCATACTACAGCCCTCTTTCCATCTGTGTGACTGCATTTCACCCTCCCAAGCAGCCTCTGGCTCCCTATCCTCCTGCATCTCCCCCCCAGCTTCTGGCCATCTGTGTCTGCAGCAGGTTCAGGTGGTCAAGCAGGGGAGTTTGCTAGAGAGGGAGCACCAAGCAGAGCCAGGATGTTCACTGCAGTCTTGCTTAATTTGGTTATACAGTGGTGGTCACAGAATCTCTGCTGGTTTCTGGCGGTTTGGTTGAAGTGTAGGTTCCAAATCAGTCAGCTAAAGCCTCATCTTGTCCTCAGAAATGTGCTTGTGCCTCTACTTTTCTTCCCTGTGTGTCCCACATGGGTTTTGCGTGTCTCCCTGGCCTTGCCGAGCGGGAGTCAAACGAGTTGTAGGTGCTTTTATTAACTGAAGTCTTGGAAAAATAAAAACCAGGGTTCTGTTAGAGCTATTGCTGCGGGATTCTGCACCTCCCCACTCTGGCCCTGGGTGCCTCAGCTATTTGTACCCTTCCTGGCTCCTTTTCTGCCTTACCCCCCACCCGGTGAAAGTTAAAAGGAGCATCACTTGACCGGTTGAGTCGAGCCCCCACCTCTGCAGTGCCAGTACATACTGTTTCAGCAGCAGCAATCTGTCCTCCTGGGCCCACTCATACCAAACCCAAACTGCTGCTCCAGTCGTAGTGATCTGCAAAATCAGACACTGCCTCCTCACAGATGCAGCCCACTGACTTTTTCAGTGAAAAGAGGGATGTATTTTTTTTCCCCCATGCGCTGAGTGTTTGCTTGCAACAGCCTGGAGCAGTCATTCAGGATATTCTAAGAGTGTCTTTCAAACTGTCTGAAATACCTGGCAGTGCACAAAGGCCGAAAGTGGGAGTAATTGACTGCAGGATTATTCTGTACTGCCTGAAATAAAAGGAAAATGGCTGTGAATGTGACAGGGAGTCAGATCCACACCGTACGGTTCGTTGAGTCTTTTGGTGTAATTAAGCTGCCATTATCCAGGTGCCACAAGGCAGTACTTCAGCAAATCCCACCTGGGCTTGGAAATCATAAGCTAGAAGATGATAATCAAGGTCTTGGAGACTGGGAGCTTTGGAGATTTGTAGAGGCGTGGTATTTGTCCTCGGGCAGTGACTCTGGGAGATGGATCTGGACAGGGAAAACCTCCTGTGAGAATATCAGAGGAATTCCCAGGGACTTCAAAGGCTGGCAGTGCAGGTCCTGCCTGTGCCACCCCGATGGCTGCAGCAGCTGCAGGCTGTATGCATTTCATAACCTAAGTCCTTCTGAACAGCACTTGGTCACCTGGGATCTTTCTGATTCCTGCAAGATGGATCCCAGAGCCCCAGGGGTGTGTTAAGCCTTGTCCTCAGGGTATTCAGACCAGCTTCTGAAGAAAAAGCTGTTCTGAAGGGCTTTTTCTCCTCCTGGTCGGATGCTTGTCTCCATCCCTCAGTCATCTCTGAGGATTGTGTTAAATCAGCCAAGGCTCATAAAGGATTACAAAACCTTGCTGAAAGCCAGAACTCCTTGTAAAATGGAGAAGGTGTGTAAAAAGCACAGGGGTGGGTGTGGTGAGAAAATGCAAAGAGGAGAGTCCTGGCTAAAGAGGAGAAAACTCAGCACCTTGTCAGCTGAAGAGTGTGTCCTTAACAAGGAAGGGGAAGCCTCCATTCATGTGGGTGGATAAAGGGACACCGAATGACACTCTGGGAAGGTAAATAATTGGCTAAATGCTTTCTCACCCAGCATGTCTTTAGCCTCAGCAACCCAGTCCCAAGCAGCGTCACTGAGGCTGAAAGTGATGCCAGAATCCAGAGTTCATAGCAACGGGGAATCCCTGTGTTTTGAAGCAAATCTGTATTGAACACAGGAGTTTTTGAAAGGGATTTGACTTCTGGTATAACCTCTGGGTGAGTGCAGGTTAGCTAACAGCTGTGTGGGGCAGAGGGTGCCTGGACAGGTCTCTGAAGGAGATGGTGCTGCTCACAGTGACCTTGAGAGCAGATGCACTCGCTCAGGTGGACCTCAGCACTAATTTAGATTGCCAGCATCTTTGCTTCTCCTAGCTAGGCTGCAAATGAGTGGTCATGGGTGCAGCCAAACAAGGACATGCTGCAGGATTGCAGGCTTGGTGGTGGCTCTTCATGTGCTGGCTTGCACGTGTGCTTTGCTTGACTCGCAGGAGCACCTTGCAGGACCTGGAGGGGAAAAGACTTTTGACAAGAGCAGGGAGTGATAGGACAAGGAGGAATGGTTTTAAGCTTAAGGAGGGGAGAATTTAGATGAGATCTTCGGGAGAAATTCCTTGCTGTGAGGGTGGTGAGAGCCTGGCCCAGGCTGCCCAGGGAAGCTGTGGCTGCCCCAGCCCTGGCAGTGTTGAAGGGCAGGTTGGATGGAGCTTGGAGCAGCCTGGGCTGGTGGGAGGTGTCCCTGCCCATGGCAGGGGGCTTGGACTAGATGATCTTTGAGGTCCCTTCCAAGCCAAACCAGTCTGTGATTCTGTGCAGAGACCCCAGCAGAGCCTGGGGGTGTTGTAGAGGGGCACTCTGGGTTGCTGGGAGAAGGGAGTCTGCTGAACAGGTTGGAGAGGAAAGATGGGTGTAGGCAAAGGTGGGTTTAGCTCTGGAGGGGCCCATGCCAGCCAGCCCTCCCCCTCACTCCAAGGTGTGTGCTGAAATGCCCAAGAACAGCACCACCTTTCCATAAAGCCCAGCAGTCCAGGGGCTGAGGGAGGAGCAGGGCTGTGCCTCAGGACATCCCTGGACATGGCAGGGAGGGAGGGTTGGATGGTGATGCCAGGCCAGTGCTGTTTGTTTGCCTGCTGAGAAGCACAGATTAGGGTCTGCTGGGAGATGGGTCAGACCAGGAGCATTCAGGTGGACCTGGGGGAGCAGCCTTGCTGTGACCCTGAGGGCTGCCTGACCCACAGCCCAGGGGCACAGCAGGCTGGGTCATCCCTGGTTGGTGCTGGCCACCTCATCCTGCCCTCCCACAGCTCCCCTCACCTCCTCACTTCCCAGCTGACCTGCCAGGTTAGTCTGCAAAGTCTCAGCAGGTCCAAAGCCCTACAGGAATAATATCCAGGGGCATTCATGCAATTAGGACAATTGAAGAATATAAAGATGTTAGTAATGATGGGCAATGAGGAAGCAGGCGTGCAAACCATCTATGGAGATGTTTCCCTTGAAGGACAACTCCTGGAGAACAAACTCTGGTTTGCCAGGCTGTTAAAAGTGTATTTGTCAGGTTACACTCCTTTTATCTTCACATCTTTTCCTTCTTTTCAGGATAATGCTTTTATTATGTGACTTAAGGGGAGGGGAAAAAAGTGTAAATAAGCCAGGTGTGACTTCTGCAGCTTGGAAGGAGCTATTACTTGACAATGTAGCTTAATAAAAATGCTTCCACTGATGTTTATTTTTTATAAAGGTAAGCACTGCTCAGTGCTGCTGGTCGACAGGGCAGAGCAGCTTTCAGCTTTCCTCTGAGCCTCAAGCCCTCCTGAAAGCAAGCCATGAATTATTGAGGCAGGAGATTACCTTCACTGGAATGTGTGTGGCTGTTTCATCTGTGAAGCTGGGGATGACTCCGGGGGGGTGGGCAGGTTTCCTGGGGGGTGGGTTACAAGCCCCAGGTGGTCAGGCTCTCCTTGCTTTCCCCACCTCTTACGAGAAGCCTGCAGCAGCTTTACAGAAACTCCTGCTCCAGGTCGCTCTGGCCTCCTCTAAAGTGGATACCAAGTCTTCAGGTTGCATGTTTTCATTTCTGGGTGTTAAAAACTTCCTCCCGAGGACTCTCCCTGGCAACTGCTTGTTTTGATTTATTTTGGTTTTGTTTTTGCCTGGCTGCTCATTCCTTTCACCTTTTTTATTAAGATGCATCAGGGTGCCTCCCTCTCCTTGGGGTGGTGTCCTCCTGACCACGTCCCTGGGCTGCTCCCCTAAGCATTGCTTCTCCTTGCTCTCCTTGGTAATGGGTTGCTGGTTAGGGCCAGGCCATGGTCCTTCTGATGGACGTTTTCACCACGGCCACTGGAATTCAAGGGGGGAGTAGGGAGGATGTAGCATCTCCATGTCTTTCCTGAGAGGTGGACAGAGAGGGGGCTAATGCTCCAAACCCCCCAGGACACAGTCCAAACCCCATTCTCAGTCCTGTCCTCCCCCCAGAGCAGCAGACCCCTCACTGGTGGGGCAGCCATCTCTTCAGCCCCACTGCTGCTGCCATAGGTGTCCATGTGGCTTTGGGGACCTGGGCTTCAGACCTTGCTGCCCACCTGCTCCCTCCCAAAACCTCCTGCCAGCCTGGGATGGGGGACCCTCCCTGCCCCAGGATTTGGGTGCTGCTGTAGAAATAAGATGCTGAGACTGAAGCTGGCAGTGCCAAAGCTCCTGGGTGCTCCCCTTTCAGCACTCGTACGTCTCTGCTGCAAACTCCCCAGATCACCTTCTGAATTCATAACCAAGAGTATCATCTAACTCTGCATTAAGTCAAAGCTGTCCCTTGGGCCTCGTAGGTGGTGATAGGAACATCTCAGCTCCTGAGTTTATATTCTCATAAATCTTGAAGAAGGTGATTTTTTCCTTTTTTTTTTTCCCCTTTCTCTGTCTCTCCCTGCTTTAATTACCAGCTGCAGGCACCTTGCTGATGAGCAGCCCAGCACAGGGCACACTCTCCTTGCCATGCCCAAAGCAGGAATCCTCCCCACCAGCAGAGCCCAAGCAAAGCCATGACACTGGGCATCCTTGCAGAGCTGCTGAAATCCCAAACCCTGTGAAGGCTTCCAGTGATTCACACTGTAACCTGCAGGGACTGTGCAGTGCTCTTGGGAGGGCCAAGGGGAGATGGGACCTGTGGAAACCCCATGAAGTTCATGGGCAAACTGCATGAACTTGGACAAGGCCAAGTGCAAGGTCCTCTACTTGGGCAGGACAAATAGGGTCTGGGTGGAAAAAGGACAGAGAACAGCCCCGAGAAGAAGGACTTGGGGCTGCTGGGTGATGAGAAGCTCGAGGTGAGCTGGCCAGGTGAGCTCACAGCCCAGAAACCAACCATGTCCTGGGCTGCATCCAAAGAAGCACGGCCAGCAGGTCAAGGGAAGGGATTCTCCCCCTCTGCTTGGCTCGGGGCAGCAGCAAGGTGGGATTTGCTGGGAAGAGGACAGTGCTTCCCACCATCTCCTTTCTGCTACCTCACCTCATGGGACTTTCACTTTGGGGAGCAAATACTTCAAGGTGGCAATTTTGATGCCAAGCAGGGACCACCCTGGACCCCAGCCTCCCGGGGTGTTGTTTCTCAGGGTGCAGGCTGGTCTCCAAACCCTGCTGAGGACTGGTTGTGGTTAAAGGGCAGTGATACATGGAGAAGCACTCACTGCTGCTTCCCTCTCCACCTCACACGGGTCAGGTTAGAGGGGGACGCGTTTGGTTGCAAATCCATTGAGAATTTGCTTTCATGGGTTTACACTCTTCCTCTGCATTGCTGTGCTGCAGCCAGCCACTGCAACCACCCCTAAGAAAACACACATGAAACGAAGCAAAACAAAAAAAGCCTGAACCTGCAACTCAGATGAATTAAGTGCTCCAGAGTGAAACGCGCTATAAAACAATAGAAACGGTTATAAATTTTGCCCAACCAACAGAATCAACAGAGCAGTGCCTGGTTTGCCAGCACATACTTCTCAGATAAAAATAAACTGTTCTTGGAATGAACCCTTGCTTTGATTTATATCTTGCAGTCCAAGTACACACAAGGAGGATGTAAAATCTGCTAATATAAATACCACTGGTCTCAGGCTTTTATCAGATGCTTTCTACCAGTAAAGAAAAGGCTCTTTTTTAAATATATATATATATTTTTTTTTATTTCCCCTGCTCAGGTAATTACTGTGTTCCTCTGAGCCAAGCTCCTATGTTTCCTCCTTTTTCAAAGCTGTAATCCAGGGTGTGGGCCCCACACAAAATTACCCCAGTGCTCCTTGCCAGGGAACAGCTCTGAGCCAGGCTTGCAGGAAGGATGGTTGTTTCACGGGCAAGCACGATGGTAATTAAAGGCACACATGGCCACAGGAGCCACAGACTGGGACTTGGAGCCTCTGTTGCATGGACTTAGTCCCCCCAGGGCCATGCCCAGTGTGTGCAGGTTGGGGATTTTTGGGAAGATGCTCAGGAAGCTCCTGCTGCCAGGGAGGTGGGAAGAGAGCCCAGCTCACTGGGTAGCCACAGCGTGACTCTGCTGCTCACCTCAGCTGTAGGTGTGAAGGTGGCATCTTGCTGTCCCAGTTTTGGACCTGAGGAGCAAGCCTGCAGGGTGGATGATGGGGAGAATATCCTTGAGCTGTAGGTACAGGTGCTTGTCCCTGGTCTTTTCATCATGCAGCGGAAGCTTTCTGAATGCTCACTTCTTTCTCACTTGATGCTGGGCAAACAATCTGTGATTAATAATTTATTCTGTGAATTTTGTCTCTACTGCTGAAATCTAATTATCCAAGCTGTAGACTAGCCAGGCTTTGGGAACAGCACATGAATTGAGAGGGTTTTTTTGTGTGTTTGTTTTGTTTCGTTTTTTCCCTGAGTTGCCATTTACCTTTTTTTCAGTTGTGTTCTCCTTGGAGAGGCAGCTGGGATGATGGGGCTTTTACCTGCCCTTCACAGAGCTGTACTCAAAGTCCAGTCTTCTCACTGTGTTTGTGGTTTAAAACTATTTGTGAAGGTGCCTCAGTGAATACTTGGTGTCTTTTGCTCTTGAGTGGCCACTTCAGTGCAGAAATTCATCATGCAGGAATGCTGCCCCATCCCTGGAAGTGTTTGAGGCCAGGTTGGACGAGGCTTGGAGCAACCTGGTCTAGTGGAAAGTGTTCCTGCTCATGGCAGAAGGGGTTGGAACTAGAGGATCTTTAAGGTGCCTTCCAATCTAAATCATTCTGTGATCCTGTGGTTTTTGTCACTAGGACCCGGGAAGGAGAGGGTTTGTGATTGATGGAGGTGCACATGTGGCCTGGAGTTGCTGTTTGTCCTGCATTGGAGCAGCTCAGCTCCATGCAGCACTCTGAGGACCTGAAGCATCCTCTGGGCAGCCAGAGCATCTTCTGCCTGCCTGTGGGAGCTCTCAGCTCCATCCTGAGCCAATCCCATGGGTCTGTATGGGAGTTCAGGGATTGAAAAGGGCTTGGACCTGGTGTAGCACTAGAAAAAAAATCAGCATCATTACAGAGAGACCTCCTGGGTTGGGTAATTGCATCTGCTGGGCATCTTACAAAGGTTACAGTCAATTGTGCATCTGGGAAATAAGGCATGTGCAGTGCTCCAGAGGCCTTCCTGTGTAGCTCCACAGCAGCACAGAAGTGTCTGCACTGACCACTCTGAATAACACCACGGGTAGTTTATTTGAATAACAAAGCCATGCTGCATTTTTCCATAATGAAAAAATAACATTCCTGGATGCCCAGGCTTGAAAGCTGCAGCCCAAAAAGTTGTGGGATCAGATGAAAAAGTAGGACTTTGCTTTCCTCTGTCAGTTTTTCCCTTTGAAGGCTGCAGTGCCAGGCCCTGGCATTCCTGTGTCCCCTGCCCACTGAGCTTTCCCAGTCCTCCTACAACCTCTCTGGAGGTACAGCTTTCCTTGGAAAAAAAATAAAATCTCAATTTCATTCTCATCCAAGGAATATACTTACTATTCTTTCTTTTATTTTTTTTTTTAAAGGTCATGGGCAGCTTGGAGCACACAGGGCTGGTTTCTCCTTTGCCCCTTTCTACTTCGCTGACCTCTCCTGTTTTTTCAGGTAGGTTCCTCAGGTTTCTGACCCCAAACCAGTTTTCACTTGGTGGCCTGTAGCCAGGGGAGGGGCTTTCTTAGCTCCCTGGCTTGGGATTTCTAGTCATGGAGCAACTTTTAAGTGCTGGTGTCAGAAGGACAGTCATTTTCCTTGGCCTCGTGGTGTTGGGAGCAGCAGGGCACCATCCAGCCCTGCTGGAGGCAGCTCTTTTCTGGGCATGGGAAGGAGAGATGCCTCGTTTGGGTCAGGTTATACTGACATTCCTGGGGCAGAACTTGTGGCTTCTCTGATTCCCTGCCAGCCAGCAGAGCTGCCGTGGCTGAGGATACACAGATCTCCCTCGGGGAGATTTTAATCCCTGGGCAAGGTGCAGGGGAGGGCACTGCTTCTGACCTGGGCTGTATTTTTCTGGAGATTCTGTGGTGGTTGCTTTTTTTTTAAGATGTCCCCTTTCTCGGGTTTATTGTGGAGGCTTGTGTTTGTTTTTTTTTTCTGTGGAAAGCAGAAGCCTGAAGGAAATTCAAGTCATATCTCCTGTGCCTGGCTTTGCCAGGCTGGGGGAGAAACACACAGGAGTGTGAAACGTGGTGGATCTGTCTCCAAAGGAAAGGGTTTGGTGCACACAAATCCCAGCCTGAACCCACAGTTCCTGCCACTGTAAAGCTATCAAGAGCCTCTTGACTGTTTTGAATCCTGTCCTGATTAGTAATGATGTTTTTAATTGAAATTTCAAGGTTCATTACTGAATGCAGATTAATTAAATGGCGAGGAGAGAAAATGAGGAATGTTCCCTTTGGACCCATAAAGGAGCACACGTGTCCTGAGGGGGACTCTCACAGCTCGACCTGCTGCCAGTCTCCCCAGAGAACATCTTCCTGTGTGCCTGCAGGGGTGGGGAGTGCATCTCCCCCCCACGACTGATCACAGTGCATGCTTAGCACCTTGCAAAATCAAGCCAGCATGGTCTGCAAGGCAGACCTGTCAGGTTTTGCTTCGTCCCTGCTCAGGGAGAAGCTGAAACCTCTGGATTTCCCTGTGGGAAAGATTAATTGGAAACTGAAGCTGGGACCTTATGATTTCCTGGGCTTGGGAGATGCTGTTCTGGTGCTGGGGGACTCAGGGACGTGGCTCAGTTGCTTGTTGGATGGGGATGCCCCCAGCTGCATAGAATTATAGAATCATAGAATCCTAGGGGTTGGAAGGGGCCTCAAAAGATCATCTAGTCCAACCCCCCTGCCAGAGCAGGGTCACCCAGAGCACATCACATAGGAATGCATCCAGGTGGGTTTTGAATGTCTCCAGAGAAGGAGACTCCACAGCCTCTCTGGGCAGCCTGTCCCAGGGCTCTGTCACTCTTACAGTAAAAAAATGTTTTCGGATATTCACCTTGAACCTCCTATGCTCCAATTTACACCCATTACCCCTTGTCCTATCACTGGTCATCACTGAGAAGAGCCTAACTCCATCTCCCTGACACTCACCCCTTACGTATTTGTAAACATTGATGAGGTCACCCCTCAGCCTCCTCTTCTCCAAGCTAAAGAGACCCAGCTCCCTCAGCCTTTCCTCATAAGGGAGATGTTCCACTCCCTTCAGCATCTTAGTGGCCCAAGCCAGTGCCACCCTGTTGCACACTGGTGGCAGGGCAGGAGGACAGTGCTCGGCAGCGAGTGCCCCCTTGGCTCTGCTCCCCCTCTCACCAAATCACCTCTGTAACCTCAGCAAGCTCCTGGTTAAAAGTGAGGTGGGTTTGGGTTGTTTTGTTTGTGGTTTGTTGTTTTTTTTTCTCTTGTTTGCACCAGCCCTTCTTGCAACGTGCACTCGGAGGCAAAACCCTCCCCGGGCTTGCGTTTGGAATGTACCCCTGGGAAGGAGCTGATCACAAGCACCTCCCAAACATCTGTCTCAGAAGAGGTGCCCTGCCAGTTTGTCTCACCCAGAGATCTCAAATGTGGTGGGGTGGGTGGTGTTTCAGCAAATCCTCAGGGAAACGGGGACTGTGGTTGCTTGGAGTCCTCAGGTCACTGTGGAGGTGGCCCTGTCCCTGCTTCCATGGAGGGGGTTGTCCCTTCTGCTCTCCCCCTGAAAACATCCCCTGTAGTGAAACACATTGAGTGACCCTTGGTGGCACCTGGAGAGTGGGACATTCCTGATGTGTTTGCTTTCTTAGCCACAAATTCCATCAAGCTGGGTCAATACCACCATCTCTGTCCTGCAAACCCCTCCCTTGCCCCCACCTAACAAACTAGAAAAGGCTGATGAGTTTCTTGCAGAGGTGTGGTCAGATGATGGCCACCTCTGTGCTCCTGGGGACACTATGGACCTTAGCATGAGCCACACAACGTGGTGTGACACCTCACAGCCAGACTCATCACAGCCACTAGCAGAGGGTTGTGGAAGCTGTGAAGGCCAACACAGTCTCCACCAGGTCTTTGTGACCTTTATTCTCTAGAGAAGCCTGTGAAAATCAGAAAGCTTTAACTGGGCTCATATGGACCCTGGTAAAATCTCCTCTGACTGTGGTATGATGAAGCAGATAAAACAGCACTGAAGATATTATTTCCTGGAAGCTTTTCTATTTCTGTCAGCTCTTACTTGCAAGCTCTCCTCTCCCTGGAGGATGAGTGCAGCTTTCATACACTAGTGGGTTTTTATTTTGGCAAAAAAAGTGTGGGTTTTGGCAGAAAAAAGAGACAGTACATCAATGAAGAGGGGAAACCAGTTTTTTTCCAAATGCTTCAAAGCTACCAGGGAAGGGTTTCCAAAAAGCTTTGGAGTAGAGACCAAGTGGATGCTGAAAGAGATGGGAATTGGCTTGTATCTGGAATGACTTCCATTATTGCTTGAATAAACCATGGAGGTTTGTTATTGTATTTGTGTAGACCACTGTGCTGGAGACTCTCCATGGAGAGGAGGGGTTATTTGATCCAGATACTGCATGTGAGACTGAGAAACACTGACTGAGGAAACCTCCTTAGAGAACTTGAAACCTCCTTCCAAGTAGGGCAGGGCCTGGGTAATCTCCTCCAAACGTGGGCAGTGGGGTGACCCCATTGAGGTTAAAGCAGCTTGGAGGAGAGGAACCAGGTGCTGCCTCCCCTGTCACTGGAGGCCACAGTTCCCTGCTCATGGAGGGCTGGCTCAGGAGCAGCCCAGTGCCTGCAGGAGGGAGGGGATGGGGCACTGCTGGCCTGGTCACTCTGCAGGTGTGTGGAGCTAAATGGTATCATGACTTTCTGGCTTGTTGCAACATGTCTCTGGGGAACAGGAGAACAGTTCCCTGTTTTTTTGTTCTGTTTTTCCAGTCCCCACCAAGCTACATCTCATTAGTAAACATGCAACAGGAAGGGAGTTGGGGAACATCAGGCTTTGCCAGGCTCTGTGCCCAGGATGGGCTGCTGCCTGTCCCGGGAAGCCTGGGTAGCAGCCCTGATTTCCAGGGGAACAGAAGCCATCCTGTGGGCAGCCCACCCATACGAAGATCCTAGAGTAGTGTTAGGGTGGTGTCAGTCTCCATCTTCTCATCCAGAAGGAGGTGATGATCTACCTGTGTTGGGTGAACCCCAGCAGGCGCTCACTGCTGATCAGTAACTGCGTGTGTCATCCTGCTCATCGCTGGCCACTGGGGACCAAAATACCAGGAGATGTTTTTGCTGTTGGAAAAGCAGGAGAGCATGACTTGGAGCAGGGCTGCTGTTGCAGCCTGTGTGTGTGTTCTGCAAACAGCCAGGCCAGCCCACAGCACTTCAGCTGAGTGGGAGCTAAAGAAAGCCTGACTGGAGACGGACGCTCCTATTCGCATCGGGAGAGGACTTGAGTCTCTTCTAGCTGCCTTTTCCAGAACAACCCCGGGGTCAAGCTGCTGCCTCGCCAAGCCCCCGGCAGTGAGCATTTTTATCCCCAAGTTTGCTTTGTTTCCAGCAGGCCTCTTCATTACAGCAAATTAAAAATGAAAGGAGAGGACGGCAGCGAGCGGTGGGTGAGCGTTGTCAGCGGCGGCCGTGACACGGGCTACGTGACCAAGTGCCTGGCTCCAGAGATCCTATTGATACTGAAATAAAGATGGAGATAAACTCCAAAGAGGGCAAAAAAAAAACCCCCATCTAGCTCGTTTGTGTATAATTAGCCCCAAACTTTCTCGGCGAAGTTGCTTCCCCTTGAAAGATGCGGTTTAGCTCATGCGGAGCCTTTTTGTGGGAAGGTACGAACAGGATGAAATCCTGGTGTGAAAGACCCTGTTGGGAAGTGGTGCTGTGTTGCTCCCCTTTCAGGGGAGCTTAGCTTCTGCTCTCTTTAGAGAACCCTGCCCTGAATGGCAGCTAGAAAGGTTTGAGAATCGGCTGAAACAAAAAGGGAGCGCTCTGGCTTGTCCCAGCACACAGGATTGCGCAGGGGATCTTGGAAATGTTTTGGTTTTTTTTCCCTCCTGAGCACAGGGTAAAGAACTGTGGAAATGCTGGGGTCCTGAGCAAAACACAGATCTGGGTTTTGACCTCCCCTGCATTGACATCTGAACGAGGTGCACGTTTACATAAACCATCCGTCTTTAACAAGACACAAAACCCAAGCTAAATCCCTCTCCTATCAGCCCAGAACTTCTCCAGTCACTGAGAAGAGGGATTTGGCTTCAAGGGGCAACCCCTCCTCTTTCTGTATTCCTGGTGGCTGGAGATGACCCCCAGGAGCAAACTCTGCTCCCCCCAGCACAAGGGAAAGCCCCTGGCCTGGGACATGTGAGCGAAGGCAGCGGGGTGCGGGGCAAATAAATGGAAATGGCAGAGTGAATGCCAATTAAATGCTCTTTAAAAATTAATCTGAACATTAAACCTAACAGACATCTGCACTTGTGGTATCTGCTCACCATGGCTCCCTCAAGCCTGTATTCCCCAGCTGCAGGAAGGGGAGCTGTATGTAGGTGGACTCTTTTAAGGCTGGTGACCAAACTGGGGCTATCAGGGAGCATCCTTACCCACCCCCCCTGAGGAAGACCACTAGTGCCCTGAGTCTAGCACCCAAGGCATCACCTCCTGCCTTGCTTCCAGCCCAGCAGATGAAGTACTAACCACAGCCTTATGGGAAGATGCCATCCAGAATGTGGGACAACACAGGCAAACTGCCTGTCTGCTGAGCTGCCACCACGGTGGTACCATGGGTTGGGGTTGCACTGTTTAGCAGTGTTGTTCTTCTGCCATTAGATGTCTCTGTGTCCTACATGGAGCTGGGACAGGTCATTCCTGGTAAACAAAGGTCACCAAGCAATGAAGAAAGCTGATTTTTTTTTGTTGTTGTTGTTGTCTTTGCAGCTTCTGTCTGGTTTCTTTAGTGAAGGCCTCTGTAGGAGAGACTGTGATTCCACAAAGATGAAGCCAGTGCACAGATGGGTTTAGGTGGTCATTCTGTGGGTTTAGTGCCCACAGGGTTGTCTCCAGGGCTGTCAGGTGGAGCAAGCAGCCAAAGGCTGAAGCCCATGGAGGTGTCTGGGTTATAAGCTGCAGAGTGTGACTGTTCAGTAACAGATTGCTGGGGGTCAACACATCATGCAGCACATCTGCACACCCAGGACCTCCCCCTCATGTCCTGCCAACAGCCAGGAAGTGGGGAGATGCAAGAAAATGTTATTTGTTACCATGATATTTCTCCCAAGCACACCATTTGCGAGGCAGTCGGGTGAGCTGTCCTGGCAAGGTGCTGCTGTTGCTGGAAGGGGCTCAGCCCTCAGAGTTTGCGGGACAGACAGAGCCCACACCTCTCCAGCCTGTGCTGCAGAGGAGAACCGTGCTGGATCCATGGCAGATCCAGCCTCGGCAGCCAGTGGGATGCACATGAATCATAGAATCATAGAATCATAGAATCATAGAATCCTAGGGGTTGGCAGGGACCTCGAAAGATCATCTAGTCCAACCCCCCCTGCTAGAGCAGGGTCACCCAGAGCACATCACACAGGAACGTGTCCAGGGGGGTTTGAATGTCTCCAGTGAAGGAGACTCCACAACCTCCCTGGGCAGCCTGTCCCAGGGCTCTGTCACTCTCACAGTAAAAAAATTTTTTCGGATATTCACCTTGAACCTCCTATGCTCCAATTTCCACCCATTACCCCTTGTCCTATCACTGGTCATCACTGAGAAGAGCCTAACTCCATCTCCCTGACACTCACCCCTTACATATTTGTAAACATTAATGAGGTCACCCCTCAGTCTCCTCTTCTCCAAGCTCAAGAGACCCAGCTCCCTCAGCCTTTCCTCATCAGGGAGATGTTCCACTCCCTTAATCATCTCTGTGGCTCTGCGCTGGACTCTTTCAAGCAGTTCCCTGTCCTTCTTGAACTGAGGGGCCCAGAACTGGACACAAGACTCCAGATGCGGCCTCACCAATGCAGAATAAAGAGGTAGGAGAACCTCTCTTGAAGGAGAGGAGGAGCTGCACGTCCTGCCAACACTCAGCTGAAGGGCTGTGCTCTAGCAGCTCTCCAGGGGACACAGGGAACAGCACACGCCTGTCTGTAGCTGTGCATGATTTTTTCCACATTTGTAATTGCAGCCTTTTTCCCCTTTCGGTGGTTATTAATGTTGTTCGTTTCCTCAAAAATTACATCTGTTTGGATGTTAATTGAGCTAATTGTTACCATTCAGCAGCTGGAGCTGCAATTTAGCACCTGCTAATAAAGATGCTGGGTTTGAAGTTGTGGGGAAGAGGCTGGGCTGGAGGGTTGCTGCTGTGCCAAGGGGGGAGAGGCAAAGTTAGCGGGCAGGAAAGGATGGAGGGGTGTGCTGGAGGGTGGCTTCTTGGAGCACAGTGTCAACTTTCAGAGTCAGAGATCAGTAAACAAGCTGAGCAATTGTGATACAGAGCCACCAAAGCCAGGAGGGGGGGAAAAACACCCAATAGAGAAAATACAGGTGGCAAGTACGGAGTCAACAATAAATACTGTCTCTCTTTTAGAAGAAGAAATATAGCTCATCTGTGACAGGCTAATTGGGTAGAATCAAAGGAGGAAAGAAATGTAAAACAAAAAAGGACTGATGGCACATCTGAAGAGACCTTTTGCTAAGTGTTTTCATGTGCAATTACACAAAGTCCTTTCTCTAACGAAAATGCAGGAGGTTCACAGGGAATGGAGAGGTCAGAGCTCAAGCAGAGCAGCTCTGGAACAAGCTTAATGATGACCTTGGTGGCCATTTCACTTTGCACCTTCTCTGGCAGGCTGCAGAGGCACACAGCCCTGCAGGTGGGATGGAGCAGGCAGCCTTGTGAGACCCCCCTGTTCAGTGGGCACACCTCCCAGCATGAGCAGCCTGCATGAGAAAGTGGTGGGAGAAGAACAGGGGAGGCTGTTTGGGCCATCAAACCTTCTGTGCCATGTCCCAGTCACGCCAGGCAGTTAATTGTCCCATGCTGAGATATGCTGTCCTGACTGGAAACTCAGCACAGTCGAAACTCTCTTCTGCCCTCCAGTTACACACTGATCTCCTTCACTATCCACAGCATGGAGCTGATTTCCCACCACTTCAGAAATGTTCAGCTTTGTTGTTGCTGCCTAAGCATCCTCCCAAGGATCATGTTGTTGTCACACTCACTTGCTGAGGCCACGTCTACCTGCTCCTCATCAGGACTGACCTGTATGGAGTCATGAGCCACCAGCACAGCTGCATTTGAAGGCATGTGTGACTGTCTGGAGTCGTGTGTTTCCTCTGGCTGGGATGAGGTCCCTGGCAAGGATGCAAGATCTGAAGTCTGCATAATGTCATGTCAGCCTTTTGTGGCTCTTACTTCACCAAGAGGACTACACCCACAGAGGTTCTGTGAGGAGAAGCAGGAATGCCCAGGGAAGCACCTAAGCCCTCTCTGGCTGCATCACCATGACCTTGGCCAAGTCACTGGAGGTATTTGGAGAGAGGTGGTGTTTTGGGGAGAAAACCCCCAGCTTTGCTGGAGCACCCCCAGCACCCTGGGATGCCCTGATGCTCCTCTTTTCACCCTAAAGTTGGGCCACACCATGGAGTGAACAAATCCCACACTGTTGCTGCCTGGAAGGTGTTAATGAGGGGCCTCGTTAACTACCCAGCTGTAATTAAGTGTCCAATTAAACTCTGCTGAAGAACAACAGGCTTAAAAGGAAGAGTCGGACTGTAAAGAGGGTTTGGGAGGCTTTTTTTGCAGCAATGGCTGAGGGAGCAGAGGCTTGTAGAGCAACAAAGCTCATAGGAGAGCTGTGGTGTTATCAAGGGCTGGTGGTGCTCGTGGAGGCTGCTGGAGCTGCACAAGCAAGGTTGATGCCAGACGTAAGTTTGGGGTTTTTTAGGCTGATGGACAGGGAAAGAGGTCCCTGGGAAAGGTGAAGTGAGCTGGGGAAGAAGGTGGAGACAGGCAGATATGTGAGCTTGCTGGAAAACTGAGAGAGTGGTGGGGAGGAGTGTGTGCTCCTTGGGTTACATTTAACAGACCCACAGAATGGTTTGGGTTGGAAGAGACCTTACAGATCATCTAACTCCAACCCCCCTGCATGGGCAGGGACACCTCCCACCAGCCCAGGCTGCTCCAAGCCCCATCCAACCTGCCCTTCAACACTGCCAGGGATGGGGCAGCCACAGCTTCTCTGGGGAGCCTCTGGAGTGGCTGAGGGAACTGGGGGTGTTCAGCCTGGAGAAAAGGAGGCTGAGGGGAGGAGTCCTTGCTCTCTACAACTCCCTGAAGGGAGGTTCAGGCAAAGAGGGGGTCTGTCTCTTCTCCCAAGGAACAAGCAGTAGGACAAAAGAAAATGTTCTCAAGTTGTGCTGGGGAGGTTTAGGTTGGATAGCAGAAGAAACTTCTTCACTGAAAGGGTTGTCAGGCCCTGGCCCAGGCTGCCAAGGGAGGTGGTTGAGTCCCCATCCCTGGAAGCATTTCAAAGATGTGCAGATGTGGTGCTGAGGGACATGGCATAAACACCAGACTCGGCAGAGTTTGGTTGATTGTTGATAGAGTCAGGTCATGATTTGACTCAGCCTTAAAGCTCTTTTCCAACCAGAATAATTCTGTGGGGTTTTTTTGTGGATGCTCCTCACTTGGCTTCCAGGGGGTGGGCAGTGCTCGCCTGCATCTCCCCGCTTGGCAGAGGGTGTGGAGCTCTGTCTCCGGGCTGGAAGAGCAATGGCTCCTCCAGGGCTCAGCATTGCTGCTCTATTTCTGTGCAGGAGGGTGTTAGGACTTAGCATGCTAAAGATAAACCAGTGGAATTTAGTACTCTCGAGCCTCTTGCGTTCCAAAACCCGGCATGAAATCCCTGCTTATGTTTAAATGATCTGGATGTTTGAATAAAGGATTATGAGGCGGCGGAGGAGGCAGAACTTTCTCCGTCTCCTGCAGGGAAGTGCAGAAGGGAGCCTTTGGGAAAGCCAGCTTGCTGAAGAGCAGAAAGGGCAACCCAGGGATGCTTCCAGCAAGCTCCACATGCGAGTGAGAGCTGGGAGGCAGCTGCTCACAGAGGCAGGGGAAGCAATAAATAGTGAGAAATAACATTTAATTACTTCTCGCTCCTACCAGTCTGGGAAAGAAGAGCTCTGATGCCTGCTGGAAAGGGACCTGTGTTCTGGTTGGGGTTCATTATTCTTCATCAGGTGAAGAACCAGCCTGAGTAACAAGGATCAGAGCATCCCTGCTGCAACCCCCAGTGAAGCCTTGGTGGGAGCACGGGGTGGCAGCCACCACGAAGCTGCTCAGGTCTTGCTGCCAGGGTTGGATGGCTAGCAGCAAAGTTATGATTCCATGAATTATATGGCAACTGGGAGGTTGTGGCCCAGCTGAGCTGGCCAGCTGGGGTCCTGAGACTGCAGGGTGGGTGGGTGTAGCAAAAGAGTCCCTTCTACCCCCCCCAGGTGTGCAGGATCCACCCCAGAGTGGCTGTACCAGCAGGTATGACCCCGTTTCGGATGCACGTGAGCGCTGAGCAGAGGGCAGGGAGGGAGCACGTGGAGGAGGGAGGGTTATCAACTTCCCCAGCTTGTGATGGAAACTGAGCTGGTTGCTGCTGAGGCAACATGCCCTGGCTTTTCCTTTTGGCACCTGGAAGCACTTGCCAAATTGAGCAGGGTTTTTTCTGCTCGCCACCAACCTCCTCCATCTGTCAGCCTGCTCCTAACCTTCCTCTGCAGCTACAGTGGGGAGGGAGCAGTGGTGGGTGCTGTTCTGCAGGGATGTTGCTTTGTAACTGGGCGCCTTTCTGGTGCCACATCTGCTTTCATTTTTTTTCCTAAATGGTAATTTGAGGCACACCAGGCAAACACCCTGTAACGGCTTGATAATTATGGGCTGTAGTAAATGACTGCAGTCACATGTGGCAGAGCCAGGAGGAATTGCCATGGCCTGCATCACAGGTAGGAAGAGAGGAGCATTCACTTGCAGTGAAATGGTATTTACCATGTAATTACCCTGGTGCTACATGGTAATTACCATGCAATTAAATGGTCAACAGGTACTGTCAAAACAAAGAGGACTTAAGTGGCATTTCTGTCCTGAGGCTTAAAATGTTACTCTGTGGTGAAGGGGGGGGGGGAATGGCAATCATAAGGTATTGATGGAAATGTGATGGATATAACAACCCTCTGACTTCTGAGTTGAAGCTGGCAAGGGGTGAGAAGGAAGCATCTAATTTGTCAGTGCCACCCTGGAGAACAAGGGACTGGTGTTTACTGCAAGAAAACCAGATTATAAACTCAGGGGCAAGCCTGTGTGTCAGACCAGTGTATTCCTCCCTCCTCCAGGCTCCTCTCTCTTCCTGCCCAAGCCTGGGGATGCCCTCTCTGGGCATGTGTGGGGCAGGGGGCTCCCCTGCTGAGCCCCCATGTGCTGTCAGACCCAGATACCTCCTCCTGTTCCTGCTGGTGGTTCAGTGACCAGTTGAAGGAGCCATTTGAAAGCTGGCAGTGAGTCCTGCCCTGTGCTGGGGCTTGTCCTCGCCTGACTCCCGTTACAACTAATTAGCACCTTGACATTTACACAGCGAGCGAGGCAGCCTTGATGTTTGCAAAAGAACAGAAGGCACATCTGTCTGCGTGAGCCATTTGAAGAGGAGGAACATGGCTCTGTGGTGTTTATAGCAGGCAGTTGGGGGAGGAATTAATTTACCAAATTTTTTTTGAATGAAAACAATTCCAATAACTGAAGCGCCCTCTCCCTCCCACGTCAGCTGTTTACAAACTGTTGAGTTGAATCTGTCCCACATGTCCTTTGAACCTACCAGTGACAGAGGGGGGGGGGGGAAGAACTGAAATGCATCATGAAAAAATAATTTAGAAAAAAAAAAAGTAAAATTCCTGCCCACAGAGTTCAGGCAACTTGTCTTGCTTCAACTCCTACCACTCTTCATGTACTTGGATGAACGTCACCAGAGCCAGACTTAATTGACTCCATTTTGTTCTTAATCCTCATTAAAGAGGAACGTAGTTGTTCCTCACTGTCTCTTCCCCTTTTTACACCTGCCCTTTGAAGATGCTTTCTGTGAGGCAGCAATTAACCTTATTTGTGTGGCAGCAGACCTGTGGAGTTTGAGGACATCCAGTCGTGGCGGTGATGGAGCTGGGGTGTCTCCTCTTCCCAGCCCAGTTGCAGTCCTGCCACGTTCTGCCCTGGCCTTTCTCTGCAGGGAGGCTTGTGCCCTGTGGTGTCAACCATGGGGGCTTTCAAAGCTTTTCAAAGTGCTCATCCAGTTTTACACGGGGTATGGAGGGAGTGGGAAAGCCCACTGTAGCATCCTCAGCTCAGCTCTGGCATGTGTCCCTTGGGTGCTGATGCACCCCAGATGGGTCAAATCCCAGACTGGTTTGGGTTGGAAGGGACCTTAAACATCATCTAGTTTCAACCCCCCTGCGTGGGCAGGGACACCTCCCACCAGCCCAGGCTGCTCCAAGCCCCACCCAACAGTATGATGCTTCCCTTGGAGGGTGCAATTTGTGTTTGTCTTCCCACCTGAGCTTCTTCCAAAGTCAAGGTGTGAGATGGCCCAAGTCAGGGTATGACCCAGCTGGGTTTGATGCTGAAGGTATCTCCAAGTGCCTGTGTGAGCCCAGTAGGCCCAGGTGGCTTCAAGTGTGTTCTCAGCCAGAAGATGCCTGTTCCAAGGGAAAGGAGGTGTGAGGTTAGGTTTGCTTTGCTCTCCCCTGGATCCATGCAACCTACAGGCCAAGCAAAAGCAGCAGAGAAGTGAGCCTGGAATGCTGCCCTTGGATCCAGATGGTTGTCCACTTGCACCAGGTGTCCTAACAGCAGACCTGGTACTTTGTCATTGACTTCATTGTGTCAGGATGTAGTCCCAAGTCAGGAGGGCCAACACAGCTTGCAGCCCTATCTGCACCTTGGAGAAGACTCCTGCAGAGTCTGAGAGATCCTTCTGTGAGAGACATGGGTCCTCACAGCAGATCAAGTTATGGGTTGCTCTGGCTAATCCCTCCGGCTGCCTTTGGTTTAGCTTTTGCTATTGGCAGGACAGGTCCATACTGTGAGTTCTGGAGCTGTTTGATGCCTTTAATGCTCTGTTTTAGGATGCTGTGCAACCTTGAAAAGTCTTTGAAGGTTTTTCCATGTCTTTGAGGTGGAATGTCCCAGGACCCTGTTGTTCAGTGGGGTGGATTGTGCTCTGGTGGCTACATACTCTGCCTTCTGAGATTGATGCTGGAAAACACTGTTTGGACCTGAGAGGTGGCAGGGCTGCTACATCTCCTCTCAGTATGATGAGAGGTTGGCAGAGCTTTGGACAGGCTCCTTCCTCCTTTGTGGGTTTTGACAACTTGCTAACGTGGCTCCATGCCCTGAAATGGGTTTGTGGTGGGTTTGGTCCCACCAGCAGCAGCTTTTACAAGGGTGATACAGGTTGACTTGCTGTGTTATGGGGAAAACACCCAGCTCTGGGTCATAGGCAAGGGCTCCTCCTGAAGGGCTTTTCAATGTCTTTGCAGCTCACCCCATCAGATGGCACTTATGGGGACGTATGCAGAGCTGGGCTGAGTTGGGAATGCTCAGAGGAATGGTTTATTTTTGAGCTGCAGCACCCTCTCCCCCTCCCGTTGTGAAACATCTCTTCACACATCTGCTGACAGTGTTTTGATTAAGGGTAAAACTTTACTCAATGGTGAGAGGTATCTTGGAACACACGAGAAGAGGGAAGAGGAGGGGAGAGACACGTGCAGCTTCACAAGAAGCTGAATGCTGAAGGCTCTGGGACAGCATCTCTATTCCCTCTCTTGTTGGCTGCTCCTAGGCAGCAGTGCCCATAGCAACATCTCCTGGTGCAAGCAAGGCTGCAGTGATCCCCCAGGCACCCCTGCCACGAGAGGGACCTGAATTAAGGTCCCTCATGCTGCACCTTCCCCCCAAACCTGGCTGAGCAGTGCTCATGCCAAGCCTCCCATCAGGAGGAGGTGAGAGATCTTTCATCTGTCAGGGATGCTGAATGAGAGCTACACCTCTCCTGGCTGTAAATGCAGCAGATCTACAAACCTTCCTCTTGATTGTTTTTTTTTAAAATTATTATTATGATTACCAGCTTTCTCCATGTAACCATGTTCCTGTGGGTTGGGGTTGAATGAAGAGAAGCTCCTGTTTTAATTCTTGCTGTCAGGAGTAACGGGGCAGTGTAGGAGGAGGAATATTAATCATACCCAGCAGGCATTCTTCAAACTTAGAAACAGCATAAGGAAGGAGCCCAAATGGTTTAAACATTGCAGGGACCATTTGTATGGGAGTCTCATGCTTGAAAACGTGCAGGATACTCTCTCTCTGTTTTTTTTCACCTCAATTTAGTTTAAAGGGGAAGTTGTTGCTCTCCCACCTCCTCTCTGCAGCAGGAACCAGGGTCTGCAGCCCTGATTTGCTGGTCACATCAGTGGGTCCTGGAGAGGTGTGCAGGGGACATCTCCTGTCGAGAGCTCTGTCACATCAACTGGCTGTTGGTTTTCCTAATTCCTTCTCTATCTGGATCTGAAAGAAGAGGGGAGGGAGATTTGTGGTTTTGCTATTCCAAATGTTGGTGTTTAGCAGGTGCAGCACTGCCATGGGAAAGCTGAACTCTTTCCCTTTTTGGGGTGATGTGAGGGGCCATCAGAAGGAACCAGAGTCACTCCCTGGGCTTGCAGGTCCACCACGTGAAGAGGGGATTTATTTAATCCCTCTCTTGAGCCTTGAGAGGCTCCCAAACCTCAACCTCTTGCTTCACTTACTGAGGACATCAGTGCCCACCGTGTGAGCCTGGGTGAGCTGCAGCATCCTTCCACAGCTCTTTCTTTCCTCTTTTTACTTTTCTCTATCTTTTTCTTTTTTTTGTTTAACAATAAGCCCCTGGGTGAGGGCACGTAGTGGGTTTTGGATTTCTTGGAGGCTGCCTGTGTTTTCTGACAGAGCTGGAAAATTTTTGCATCCTCCATCTGAAGGGTGGGGAGCTGGCTGACCTTCTCCACAGGCTGTGACTGTGGGGTGAGACTGGCAGCCACCAAGAACAAAACACCCTTATTGCTGGTGAGCCTGGTTACAGGGGTCTTCCTTGGGGCAGGGCAGGAGGCTTTGGGCCCTTCTCCCACCTCCTCTGTTTTGTTAAGGTATCACAGAAGCCTTTCTCAGATCAGCAGGAGGCTACAAGGAGCATCACTGCTCTGCAAAACTGCTGTTCCCTTGTGTCCTGCCACTGCTGAAATTGGTGAAGAGCATCTGACTGGGAGCCAAATTTTCCTCTCCATCTCCTTAAGCGTACAGGAAAGACTGCTTGATAGATTTTACTGTGCCTCAGACGTGGCTGGGGAAAAAAAAAAAGGTAGAGTTGTTCACAAAGCTGAAATCCTGCAGGGAATTTTCTGAAGCAGAGTGCCAGCAGGATGGCTGCTGGGCTGGTCGTGCTGGGCTGGTCGTGCTGGGCTCCCCAGAAGAGCAGCCCTCGGGTGGGATGCTTCAGAGCTGGGCCTTCCCAGCAAGCAGGCTTCTGCTTTTTGTCAAGGGAATGGTCAAAACGGATGCCTTCTGGGGTTTGAGACAAAACTTCATTCTCCTGGCCTAACTGGCTTCCTTCTGAGATCCCCAGCACCTTCTGGTAGGGCATCCCAAAGCAGTGCTTGCCAGAGGCTGAGGCATTCCTCACTCACAGAAGTCTGAGGCCTGATTCCACCTGTGCAAAAAAATGAGTGTATTTCTCTGAACTGGCATGTCTCCTTCAGCAATGCAGAGTTTGTTTGGGCAGGGGAAGTCATCCCCTGAGCATGTTGGAGTCAAACAGTTGAGGAAAAGGAAGAAAAAGCCCTTGTGGTCAGGTATGGCCTGGCGTCAAGAGGCAAAAGAATTGTGGAACCAAACTCCCCCAACCTGTTATTTTGCTCTGAGCCTATTTTTAAGGGGCTGTGGACACCCCCCTCTCTGAGTTCCAGCCTCCTCAACAGGAACACTGAGTGTAGCAGCACAAAGAGCAGCAAGCTGTCATTTGCCAGCAGAGCTGTGTCCCTCAATGAAAGCTTCCTACATGTCTATCAGAAGATTATCCTATCAAATCCCATGCTGCTCTGAAAGGTAAGCATTTAAAACATGACTAACACTGATAGATGCTATTATTCTGTTTTATCCTCCAGCTTGTGAGTAATGTCTCATTATCAACGGGGATGCATTCAGAAAAACATCTTCAGCCTGCTGGGACGTGGGCTCCTCCTCAGCACAGGCAGCTCGTGGCAGAGGAGTTGGCAGCACCTTGCCTAGGGCAGGGGTGGAGCCCCCATCCCTGGAGGGACTTCAAAACTGTGTGGATGTGGTGTTTGGGGACGTGGGTCAGTGGTGGCCTTGGCAGTGCTGGGTTAATGGTTGGACCTGGTGATCTGAAAGGTCTTTTCCAACCGAGAGGATTCTGTGGTTCTCAAAGGGACTTGGGTTTCCTGGAGCTGGGTGTCCCAAAACTCTGGGCTATAGGGAAGTTTATTATAACGGGATGAAGGGGCTCCTGCCTGCTCCTCATCTTAAGGATGTAAAAGCTCTGTCCCTCCTTGTCTAGAAATGGTGCTGCTATGAAGGAGTCTTCCTGTTACATGGAAGCCAGGTTCTTCTTCCCTGTCGGAGGGGTCTGCTGTCATCCACTCTGTGTCCCACCTCTGGTGGTGTTAGGCACTTGAACGTTTGAGTCCTTCATCAGAAGGTGGATGGCTGACCTCTGTTGCATTTTTTATTTTTTTGGTGTGGGTTTTATAAGCCCCCTGATCAGCCAGCAGGGCCTCCCCAGCAGCTGGTACAGCCTTGGGCTCCAAGGGTTGCTGTGGATCTGCCGGGGCTGCTCTGAGCCACTGAGCAAGCAAAATGCCTCCTCTCTGATGAAAGGCTACTTCTGTGTCTGCCTGATCAGCACACCAGGGCTATTGTCTCAGCTCTCCAGGGGATAAAAATATCAGAGAGCAAGCATGCAGCGGGGATGTGGTGGAAAGTCTGCAACTGGAGGTGCCTGCAGGAGCCACTGGTGGTGGCTGTCGGAGCTGGGCAGTTGGGTTTGCAGAAGCTGAGCCCGTGGGGGCTGCCAGGAGTGAAATTGTGCAGCTCTTGGTTCAGGCTCTCTCCAGGTGTCCATCTTGAGCTTTCAAGCCTTCTAAAAAGAGCTCCCAAAATGCAGAGGTGCTCATGGAAATGATCAGTGCTGGCCACGTGGCTTCTTTACGTTGTGAGTGCTGCCTTGCCCAGCTTTCTGGGATTTGGTGGTTGGTACTCTGGCTGCATGTAGCCCTTGCTAGAGTGGTGACCCTGGCCTTCCCTGGAGCTGGTACAACCTGGCTGCTCTGTCCTGTGCTGGTTGCACAGACATGTGGTAGAAGCCCCATCCCTGGAAACATTCAGGGTCAGGTTGGATGGGGTTCTGGGTGACCTGATCTGGTTGAAGATGTTCCTGTTCACTGCAGTGGGGTTGGATGATGGTTGAAGGCCCCTTCCAACACAAACCATTCTGTGATTCTGTGGTCCAGGGTCCTTGCCATCTGCTGTCATCCTCGACATCTTCTCTCTTCTGCCTTGTGCAAAAGAGAATGAGATCATGTTTATTTTCCAGGCGTTGTTTTTTCCCTTTGCCTCCTGCTGTGGAGGTTTGGCTTCCACCCCCCTCCCCCTTATTATTTTTTTTTGTTGTTTATATTGTTGGAACATTTATTTCCTCTCCTGTTTTTTATTTTGAAAAGGGGAAGAGAGCCTGCATCCCCCTGAGGTGTTGTTAAGCTGAGGGGCTGGTGATTTGCTGGTGAGACACACTTGCACCTCCCACACACGTGCAGTTGGTGACACACACACCCCATCAATGGAGAGGGGATGAATAAACCCAGCTTTGCTCCTCGCCTGCCATCCCCTGAGAGAAGGAGGTGGGGGAGAGAGGGAGGGAGGGAGGGAAAACTCTGCTTCAAGCATGCAGCTTCAAGAACTGTTTTCTGAATAGGCAAGGGATGCTTGTCAAAACACCTCAATTGTGTGACAGCCCCACTTTGTCTCATGGGGTGAGGGCTGCTCTGCCATGAAGCTGGTGGGGCTGCTGCAAGCCTGGCTTTGGTGTCCTTCACCTCTTCGGGCTCTTTTTGAGGCCTTGCACTTCCAGGCATGCTGGACTGGTCCATGTGGGCTGTGGCTCTCCTCCAGCTTGTGCTTCCTGCTGACTCTGGACTTTCAGTGACAGGGAAGGGACCTCCAGCTCTGTGCACCCCCTGGCCCACCACTGCATGGCCCCCAGGGGTGCCAGTTTTAGGATGCTGAGTTCAGTAACCTGCCTTTTTGCTGGAAGGGTCCATGTTGTGGTTCTGCAGCAGACAAGGGGATTCTTCCTTCCCCTGATGGGGTGCAAGTCCCAGGAGCCCTTAAGGAATGGGAATACGTGGTTCTGCGTGTGAAATGGGGGCATGGCTAGGCTGGCGAGGGTGGAAGAAGTGGGCCACTAGCCCTGGAGGACAGGAGGTGGCAAAGGCTGAGCTGCAGGGTTTGTGCATCTCCTGCCTGCGTGGAAACAGTCCCCAGGATAAAACAGCAAATGGGTTGTCGGGGACCTGGGAGCCAGCAGGCTGAACTGATGGCTTGAAATGGCTGAGCTGGAATCAGATGCTGGGGCTCCCAAGGCTTCCTGCAGCACAGGGAGGATCTGGCCCTCTTCTTCCCTGGAGTGTGTACTCCAGCCCCAAGGACCCTCCTCTCCTGGAGGAGGAGTAGCTGAGATGCTGAATGATTAAGCAGGGGCACTTATTTTTTTTTTCCTTTCCGTGTGCCCCTCTTGCCTTCCTGCACGTGCAGCATTTCCCTGTGTAACCAGGAGCTGTTCCCTGGGCTGCTGGGAGCTGAGGGACTTTAGAATGAGGGGTCTGCAGTGACATAAGACTGAGAGGAGACCTTCTGGTTCAGACCACGCAATGCCCTCTTCAGCGGAGCAGCGCGCCCCTTGGAAAGACACCGGTACCCTTTGTTTTGTTGGGGTGTTTCTTTGCTGCTGGCCGTGTCTGATGTTGCCTCTTCAGGCCGTTTTGCAGAGCTCTGACTGCAAGATGCAGCTTCTTGCTTCCAGAGAGCACCCGAGCTGGCACCTGCTGCCAGCCCTGTGCCTTGGCAGGGGAAGGAGCTGGCACGGCAGGGGCTGCTGCCTCTGGGGTGAGCAGCCAGTGCCAGCCCTGAGCTGTCACAGGAAGGATGCAGCTTGGGTGGAGCTGTATCCCAGCTGTGTGCCCATCACTCATGGGCAAGTGTTTTTATGCCCCATATTTCGTGCCTCAGAGTATTTTTAATAATTGATATTAACACTTTAGAGCAGGGGAAATGGACAGCAGGCCCTGGCTGACACTCCTCATCAATAATAAACGGAGCAATGCCAAAGCACATCAATAACAAGCTTGTTTGTCCTCTTCTTGTATTCACAGTGATCCAGACCTAAGGAGGCAGAGCATGGGCAGGTAACCAGGCTGAGAGAGAGATCTGCTGAGGAAACAGAGGGGGTAGTGTAGGACAGTGCTGCCCTTCAGAAGGCTCAAAGCTGGACAAAGCTCTGTGTGCTACACAGAAGCTGTTTCCCTCAAGAAGACCTTCTTTTCTCTTTGATGCCCTGGAAACTCACTTCAGGAAGTGGTTTCTGACCCAAATACAGATCCAGGTTCCCCAAAGCCCCTTCCTGTTCTCCCGATGCTGGCACCAGCCCAGCTCAGCAGATGCTGCAACACCTGTGCTGTGGTGGGCTCCTGTGGAGCAGGAGCTCTGCCTGGGGGCACAGCTTGCCTGGCACCTGCCTGCAGAGGGACCCCATCAGCTCTGGGTGCACTTAGAGAGACATTTCCTTTCAGATCAGGTGTGCAAATGCATGACTACTGTTCCTAGGTGTCCAGGTGTCAGGATCAGACCAGAGGTAGCCAAAATGAAGCTCTGAAATGCACGTAGCATGGACGTAGAGTGGCTGTTTCACCCTATGAACCTGCTGCTCTGGGTCAGTGCTACTGCTTCATGTGCATAAAGACTGTGCCTGTCTAAAGTGTCTCTGGGCAGCTCCTCAGTGGAGAAGAGCTGGGTAGTTTGGAGCATGGGAAATTATCTTAGCTCCAATATCTGTTAGGTCTTGTATCTCCTCATTTCTTAAAGTCTTTAAACCAGTTTCCCACCTGTCTGTGTGTGGTTGCTGTAAGGGAAGCTTGTGGGGTCCCTGTGCAGGGCTCTGTTACTCTTTGTTGCTCATGTGATTTGTCTTTTCCTCTGTCTTGCATCAAACCACAAGTGTTTTCTGGGCTCCTCCACTTCTAGCATTGGTCTTGACCAAACATGCTGGTGGTGTTCCTGGTACTGCTTGTCTTCTGCTGACCATGAACATCTTCAGATCTGCCTGAGCTGTGCAGGAGATGCTTTTTTCCAGAAGTCTTGGAACTGAAAAGATGATGAAAGTGTAACCAGCAAGCTGAGGGAGGGGACTCTCCCCCTCTGCTCTACTAAGACCACCCCCCCCAGCCCCCCCCCCAGCTGCAGTGCTGGGATCATTTCTGGGGTCCCCAAAACAAGCACCTGGACCTGCTGTAGTGAATCCAGAGAAGGCCATGGAGATGATCAGAGGGGCTGGAGCAGCTCTGCTCTGGAGCCAGGCTGGGAGAGTTGGGCTGTTCAGCCTGGAGAAGAGAAGGCTCCAGGGAGACCTGAGAGCACCTTCCAGTGCCTGAAGGGGCTCCAGGAAAGCTGGGGAGGGGTTTGGGACAAGGGCAGGGAGGGATGGGATGAGAGGAGACAGTTTTAACTGAAAGACAGGAGTTTTATATTGGATCTTAGAAAGAAATTCTTTGCTGTGAGGGTGGTGAGACCCTGGCCCAGGTTGCCCAGAGAAGCTGTGGCTGCCCCTTTGGTACTTGGACCTTATTGCAGTTAAGAACTTTTGTATAAATCCTTGGTGCTGGGATGTCAGGGATCTCTCTGCTGGCTCTTTTTTTTTCTGGTTTCTTAGCTCAGAAGTTTCATAGATGTGGAAGAGGAGGGGAAAAACTTCCCAGAGAAGGTGGAGATAGCAGGAAGCCAGTGTTTGTGGACCTGGATGCTCTTCGAGCTGATGTATTTTAATAAGCACTTGTCCTTGCTGTTCAGCAAGGTGATGGCAGGGGATTGCTCCAGGCCTGTGAACTGCAGCAGAGCAGGTGGAGCTGCAGATGCTGCTTGTGTTGCAACCAGGGGATCTCAGACTCTTGAGTTTTCCAAAATACTCTGCTCATTGCTCCAGGGTCCCTGAACTTGCCACCCCAGGAGGGAGATGGTTCATAAAAGCTTCCCTCCAACTGAGCCCCTTGCTAACAGCTTCTCTTGCCCCAAGCTACATAAACTCTCCTTCCTGTTTCTGCAGGAGCTGGAACTGGCATGTTCTTGAGAAGAGCACCCTGAAGATCAGTGTGTGACTGGGCCACCTCCAGGCCCTTGCCAAGACAACCTTTGCTGTTTCCCCTGCTCCTCCCAACAACAGTGAGAAACTCTCCAGGTTAATGGTATTTTGTGTGTCAGGAGGAGCCTCATGTGCTGATGTTGAAATTCTTCACAGGTTTTGTTTGACTTCAAGGAAGCTCTAGGGGAGCCCAAACAGTTTTCTGTTGGATGCCTACCTGCTTTCTTGCTGGCTTTCTTCTTCTGGCTGCCTGCTGGGGAGAAGACAGGGCTGCCCCACAGCCTGTTTCCCAAGCTGGGCAAGGCACTTCTCTTCCAGCTGGCTGGCAACACAAGTCCTGGCCTCCCCTTCCCCAGAGAAGGTTAAAAAAAGAAAATCCAAACCTCAAACCCACCCAAAAAAAACCCCCTGTGACACTAAACTTTGTTCCTGACTCCCGTTTGAAAAGGAAGCACTTCCCTTTCCATGCAGCTCTGACAATGACCCTCTTTGCTGCCTGTAATCTTAAACCCCTCTCTGATGTCTTGTTGGGTCCCTGCAGACTTTAAGTAGTCTGACTGGTATTTTAAGGCACTCTCTGCCATTCCCTGGCCAAGGATATTTTTAAATGGCCATTATTTTGGTCGGACATGGGAAAAGCCAATTTCTTTCTATTGCTGGCTGTGCAAATCCTGTTGCTGAGGCTGTGCTGCCAGGGCTGGGGCCAGGATGCAGACAACAGTGTTTTTGGCACTGCTGGGAGGTGAAATTGCTCTTGGCAGGAGTCGCCCAGCTGTTTATTTCATCTCTGCTCCCTGCAAGGGGCTAGGTGGGGAAGGGAAGGATTAGTGTTGGCTACGTGGGGAGAGCACGAGAGGAGAAAAATTACATTTGAGGATTTTGGAAGCACAATAAACTGGGGATGGGGGGGAGAAAACCCCACAAAATAAAACCAAACCTGTGGATGTTATGTTTTCAACCCACACTTTAACTTACACTTCCCTTTGTCTTTCTAAGGGCTTGTACCTTTTTACCCTGTGAACCAGTGCAAAATTGCCTTCTGCCTGTGGAGCAGCTGTTTTCCTCACTGTGGAATAGTGGGATTATTTAAGGATGTTATCAGGACTGGGAAAGGCCTGCCCAGCAGGTCAGAGGAAGAGAAATTAAATCGGGCTCAATGCAAACTGCACTCAGATGTGACAGTATTACTGGGCATGCTGGAAGAAAGTGATGATTATAGCTCATGGAACAAGCTGAGAAGTGACAGTGAGAAACTGTGAGCACATGGAAGACAAAAGCATTATGTGACCTGAGGGGGGTCACACACACTCTTCATGCTGCCTGTTTATTAAGAACATGGTTACTGTTGGGCCAGACCAGTGGTGTGATTAATTGAACTTGTTTTAAGTGAGCATAGATTGAGTGATCCTGAGCAGTGTCTTGGGTTACATCCTGAGGTGTCAGCGTCATTGATGGCAGCTCCCATCCTTCAGGATGCCTTCGTGGCAACCTTCTGGATGTGTTATTTTTCCAAGTGGTTTCAGATAATAGCAGTGTGTGAAGTGTTCTGCTGTCAGTGAAGCATCAACACAGGCAGCTCTCAGCAGGGCCCTGGTAAGAGAAGGATCACGTGCCAGTAGTTTTGAGAATCTGCAGATGAGGATGCACCTCTGCTTTGGGAATCTAGAAAGAGTGAGTATTAAACCTGCCAGCAGCTGAAAATTCTGGGTGCAAAAGGGCCTCGGGGCACTGAGTCACTGTGTCTGTGGTGGCACGTTCCTTGTGAGGAGCAAGGACCATGGCAGAGTGAACTGCTACAGGACTGATCTTTTAAGATCCCAGGTGTTTCTGGCCAGAGGCTCCAGAGAGAACTACTAAGAGCTGGTGGCTACAGGCTTAACAGCTCAGCTGAGCAGCAGGGATGAGGTTCCCCTGTGTGTCCCCTGGTTTGTATCTCTTATTCTTACCAGCTTCCAAAGTGAGACTGCCTGCACTGGGGGCTCCTGGGGCCAGGCTTCTCCAGGAGGTTGCCTGAGGAAGGGCTTAAGCAGACAACAGCTTTCTCCCATAATTAACTTGCAAGAGAGAGGCTGTTTTTCAGTCGTGCCAGTTGGGACCAGTGAAGGAGACTGGTTTTGGGCTGAAAGCACAGTACTGCCAAGGAGCAAACCATGAGAGAACCTGTCTTAGAAAAAGCAAGAAATAAATTAACAGGGAGGGAAGTGAAGATGCTGCTCTGCATCTCTTGGCTTCTATAGAGGTTTCTCTGCCTCATAGCTCAAGGCCTGGCTCTTGTAAGAACTGCAATTGCTGCAGCTCTGCTGGATGGGTGGATTATCACACACGTGGTCCAAGGGTTGGAGCAGCTCTGCTCTGGAGCCAGGCTGGGAGAGCTGGGGTGTTCAGCCTGGAGAAGAGAAGGCTCCAGGGAGACCTTATTGTGGCCTTTCAATACTTAAAGTGGGCCTGTAAGAAAGATGGGGACAGATTTATTTTTTTTTAGCAGGGCCTGTAGTGATAGGACAAGGGGTGATGGTTGTAAACTGAAAAGGGGAGATTTAGTCTAGTTATTAGGAAGACTTTTTTACAATGAGGATGGTGAAACACTGGCCCAGGTTGCCCAGAGAGGTTGTAGAACCATTCTAGGTGAGGCTGGATGAGGTTCTGAGCAACCTGATCTAGTTGGAGATGTCCCTGCTCATTTCAGGGGTTGGACTGCCTGGCATTGAAAGGTGCCAGGCCATTCTGTGATTCTTTTAAAGAGAGAACTGGAACTGGGGGTGTCACCCGGGTGGGACCAGCACCCTCCCTGCTTGCTGCAGGGCAAAGAGCTTGTGGTGGAACTAGGCTAGAGGCATGGTCCCAAACAGACCCTGGCCCACCCATCAGCTGCTACCAGTTGCTCCAGGGTGCTGTTCAGGGGATGGTGTCAGGACCAGCTTTCGGTCACCTGCCACCAAGCTCTGCATTTCATCCAAGTCTTGCAGCTCCTTGAGTTTCTCTCAGTCCCAAACAAGATGTTTCCCTATCCCCAGATCCTCAAGCCCTTCTCCCTTCCAGCATAAATTCTGGATGGCCACAAGTCTACTGCACCCACTCTTTGAGGTCATTTTGATTTGAATTCAATTGATTTTCTTCTGTCTTGCTGCTAGTGGGAAGGGGCAGGTCTCTGGAGCCTGGTTAGTGTCTCTTTTTTTGCCATTTCTTGGATCCTGTGTGTTGCACAGCAGCTTCTTGTGCTGTGGGCAGGCAAGGAATAGATCACCAAAATGTACAGCAGATATTCACATAATATCATAGCTTTAACTCTGTGAGAAGCTGTTCTGTCTTTTGGGACATTGGGCTGTGTTCAGTTCTTGAAGGAAATATTCCCCTAACTGAAATAAATTCCACTATCTGGTAACTACAGACAAGTGAAGAAAGGAGATTGTCTGGTAACACATGGCAAGAAAATAACACAGCCACTCCAGGAGCCTGGTACTGTCAAGCATGTGAGAATCTAAGGGTAGAAAATCTGATATTGCTCCAGAAAGCAGGTGTTGCTGTGATGCTCAGAAAAGACTCAGGTTTTTAAACAATAGATTCCTGGGGTTCCCTTGGGACCTGCCTTTTTAGTGAGGTATCTCTTTTGGACTCCTAGACTCATGTGGTGGTGGCTGGAGGGGACTCTGCTGCACAGCAGGGCTGTGTCACTGCAGGGCCACAGACTGAGTCCCACTGTGCTCAGCCAGTGGGTTCCTTAGCCTGATTCTCCTAAACTCAGGAGAGCTCTTTTGCTAAAAGCTTTCCCCCTGTTCTTCCAATATAGGTTGTGACAGGCTGGTCAGACCATCTCTCCAGCCCAAGGTGAGATGAGTTGTTTCCACTTTGGACTTCAGGGCAGGTTTTCCAGGCTTCAGCTGAGATCTGTGTGCCTCTTCCCTGAAGAGCTGCTTTCCAGATGTGCTTTCTACACTCATCCAGCCGGGGTCTTGCCAAAGTGCTTTGCTGATTTTTCTGCTGCGTATGCATCCAAGGACTGAAGTGAACTCTCCCTCTCTTCCTGCAGCTTCCCAGGTGTTTGCCAGGGACTCTGGTTTCAGTCCCTGAGGAATGCAGTCCCTTGTCCTCGGGTTGCAGCCCGTGCTCTTCTTCCTACCTGCAGCTACTTGCTTTGGGTTGTCTTGGAAAGTCCCCAGTGTTCCATGGAGCCCAGCTTCCCGTGCTTCCCAGACTGCTCTGCACCCTCCCTGTCTGTCAGGCCCCTTACACTGCACCCAATCAATATGACACCTGAGCCTCACTTGCTGGGGAATGGAAACCATGGTAAATATTTTGTAGTCTCTGCAAGATGAGTCGGCAGTCTCAGTTCAGCTCCTCTGAGGCAGGTGTTTGCATGTACTCCCTAAAACCACTCTTCCATTTGGCACCTGTTGTTCCCGGAGGGCACTGTGTCAGGGTTTGGGGCTGGATCCTCTCCTGCATCCCTGCAGCAAGGCTCCTGGCCTCTCCAGAGAGGTGATGCTCATCCCTTGGAGAAACCCATAACCAGTGGGCTCCCTGCCCCTGAGGAGGGCAGCTGGGAGGACTGGATTGAGGCAGGATCAGGATGCTTGGGAAGGCTCCTGCCCACCTGCTGGCTGTGCTGGGAATCATGCCCCAAGCACCTTCAACTGTCCCTGTGGTTAATTTTGTGATTGGATCTAAATGCATTTCGTGGCTCTGCTTGAGGACTCTGCCAATATTTGTTGACATCAACAGGAATCTTTCCACTGAGCCCGGTGAGCACGGAGTGTATTTCCATGTGGTTGGATCTTCTTCCAGGTTTGTTTTCATAGAGAGGACAGCAGTGGAGTCAGGACTGTGTCTGATGTCGTTAAGTACATTTTTCTGTAAATGAGTGCAACGTCCTCTTCCTTGCTCTAGTTCTGCAGAGCTTGAGGCTGCTTTCCTAGGCACTCTATCCCAAGAAAGGTCCCATACCCTGGTCCTGTACCCCAAGACATGGTACTTTTTCTTTTGCTGTGTGGTGCTTGCAGCAGCACTTCTACCTTTCCAGCCTTCAGGCAGGGTTAAGCACCCATCTCCACCCAAACAAGCCTCCCAGATTCTCTAAGTGAACAGACCAGGCAGGTGCATTTATCAGCCCCAGCTGTGCCTCCAGCCACCCCTGGGTCAGACAGGCTTGCTGACAATCCCTGATGTCTGCTTTGGGTTTTTTTCAGATGTGGATGCAGTCAGAAGTGTTTCTCCATTAAATGGATGTTCTGGTTAATTCTGGATTGCCAGCCTGGGCTAACACCGGTGTTGTACCTTCTGCTTTCCACTCCTTTCCTGCTTTTTGCTACATCTGACCTGTGCAAGGACCCTCCCTCTTCTCCCCCAGCACCTCAGAGCACTCGGCGAAGGAAAATGCTGGAAACAGTTTGGGAAATGCAAGAAGATCAGAGCAACTGTCTCTCTTCTCCACGTGCTCGGTGACGTCTTCACAGAACCACCATCGTTTGGTGAGGCCAAACCTCCCCTGCCAGGAATGATGCTGATTCTCCATGGCTATATCCTTATGCATCCATATGTCCTCCTCCTTTAAATGCAAAAGTTGAGAACAGGTACTGAGGCAGTTTCGGATGACGAGCTTGAGTGGTGGTTCAGTTATGTAATTTGCTAATGAGAAGTGATGGACTCCAGGTACTTGATTGTTGTTTGTTTTATCTTCCGAGTCTCAGACACTTCACACACAAGGTCCTCTCTCTGATTGTCCCCCACTGAGAAGGTGCTTGTGGGGAAAATTCCTCTTCCTGCAAATCTTCCTGTTTCCTACCCCAGTGGCATGTTTTAGAAGCTACATCCGTGCCTAAATCCTATTGACTTCAGTGTTTTTTTGGAGACTATATTTAGCAGAACTGTTTTGAAAGCATTGGCTCCATTAGGAATGCATGCTAGACATTCTCTCCCAGACTCCTTTCAGTGTTTTCCTTTCTGGACAAATTATGTCCAGACCTGAAGTTAAGCTGTGAAATGCAGGAGCAGCTGGAGGAAGGCAGCCCAGAGGCTCAGTGAGCTTTGCCCACTATCTCTCACATTGGCTGGTAGTGGACACTTAATGGAAGGAACATAAAACCAGGCATTACACTGGCTCCAGCAAACCCTCCCAGCAAGCTGCAGCCTAACCTCTTCCTGAGCTAGAGGTTTTTCTCTATTTTTGTTCCTTAGACCTTTTTGTTCAGCTTGCCTTCCATTATTTTGGCTGGCTGCCTCTGGGCATGCTCACTTTTCTGTCTTCCAGAACTGGTGGTGGTAGTGGAGTCCAGTATTGGCATGAAAAAGTGCTTTGGTTTGGTTTTTAGCCTGTATCATTTGAAGAATGTGCATCAGATACTGCTCTGGTGCTGTTAACAGGAGCAATGATGTGTTCACCACCACACACCTCTTTATTTGTTGGTCATCCAGGAGTCACCTCTCTTCCAGGCAGAAGAGTAACTGGCCAGATGTAAAGTGTAACCTCAGGGGAGGGATTTCTCAAGCCCTTTCCTGGCAGTTCCTTACAGCCTGCTCACCTCTCTGCTCACTGTTTGAGAATGAACTGATGATTTTGTTGATTTGGATTCTCTCTTCCCTGAGAGGTAACAACTAATAGTGAGCTCAGCTTGGTTTTATGCTGCTGCTTATTTGATAGCACCTGGTGCTCTGATGTATTCCCACATCCTTCTGCAGCTCTTCATAGGCAGCACTCATTTCTGCTGCTTTAAGTAATTAATTTTTTCCCCTTTATCCTCAGCACACCACTCCTGGATCCCTTTTCCAGATCCTTTTGGCTCTGAGAACAACCCAGGTCACAGCTCCAAGTGCTCTGTGTTTCCACTGGGATTCCCTCTGCTGTGAAAAATAACCATTTATTCCTACCTGTCCCTATTTTCTACCAGTTTTGAACTCACTTGAGAACCTTTCTATTAATCCCAGGAGAGATTAATTTCCTGGGAGCCCCTGGTGAGAGGGCTTTTGAGAAACCAGAGCACAATTTAGTATCAACTAAATTGCCCCTGCTTACATATATATTGGTGCTCACAAAGGATCCCCCAGGAGGCATGATTCCAGCTACCAAAAGCATGTTTCTTTAATCCTAGTTTTCTAATGATCTATAATGCCTATTACACAGCTTTTACTGCTCCACTCTTTGATGAGTAGCTCAGTGAGTTTTTCCTTGTTGTTTTGTGGTGTGGTTTTGATTTGTGTTCACTGGCCACTTCCCTTAGTCAGAGGCTGACAGCCCTGGAGTTGATGTTGTTTTATTCCTGGATTATCCCCCATCTGCACCAGTATGCACTGGTAATGAGAAGAGGTGAGACCCTGCTTCCTACAGCAGTGGGGGAGAATATTTGGTGTGCTATGAATGCCAACAGTATCACCTGTGGGTTATTATGTGGACTATGCAAAACAGGAGCTTGGGACCCTTCCCAATCTTCCTCCTCTTAGGGAATGAGGTGCTGGTGATTAACACTGTCCCTGTAGCAGCTCAGGTTGTGTGAGGCTGCCAAATAATGTTTCATTTCTAGGACTACCAACTGGTTTGCCAGAACAGGTACAGAAAGACTGACAACATTAGTCCTTCTGCTTTCTGGAAATGCCATCGAGGTTGCTCCCCCATCATCAGACCTGTGTTCTCATGCAGACACAGCCTCAGGAGCTCGTGTGCTGCAGAAAGTTGTTGTCTCAGGATCCTCCTGGGCCCTCTAACCTGTTCCTTTCAAATCAGTGATGGATTTACATGAGCGTCCTCTGTGGCCTTGCTTTGCAAAGAAAAAAAAAATGATGGCTCTGTTTAAAAAGGGGATTATTTTTCCCCAGCACAGTGCAGGAATCCTGGTGAGGCTGACAAGCAAGCTTAGCTCCAGAGAAGCAGAGTTCTGCCTCAGTCTGCAGTGGGCAGGCTGGCAAGCACTTTTCTGAGCATTATTTTCAGCATCTCTTTGAAGCCACATGTTTTTTGGGGTTTTCCACCCCCTCCTCATCCCCATTGTCCCTTCCCCCCTCATGGAGGCTGGTTTATGGTTTCAGGAGAGATGTCACCAAGGGCTAGCCCAGCGTGGAATTTCTGCAATCCTGAGCCACTCTCTTAGTGTTCCCAGGGCTGGATTCAATTGACAAGAGGCTCTGCAGCCAACCCCCTTGGACTGCACATGTGTTTATTTAAATGTCAGTGGCCCACACAAGCTGAATACCTATTAGCTAGAGCACGCAGAAAATCCAAAGCACAGCTCCAGTTCATATTTATTGTTCAAAGTACAGATCCCTTTATTGTTGTCATTTCAGTACCCTTGTATTTATGGTATTATTCAGTCAGCTCTGAGAAGTTAACTAGCACTTTGCAGGGTTTCTTTACTGCGAGGGTATAATATCTGTCTATAGTAAATATATAGGTAAGGGATTTAAGAAACAAAGCAAAACAGCAACAACATATTGCGTGTGAAAACTTTACTAAGCAAAGAAGACATTCCCCAGCAGAGCTGTGGGGGAAAAAAACCCCAACAAAACACCAGTAACCTGGTATCATCTGAAGTCAGTTAACGAGTAGTCAGTGTGTACTTCTGCTCTGGTTTTTAACTGTCTTTTGTCCTTCCCCAGCATTTCTGTAACCCCACTGGTTATAAAGAGCACAGCTCCCATGCAGGCTGGAAATAAACTGGTGAGCGTTGTAGCAAGGGGGTTTTTGGTGAGGGCTGCTGGGAGCTGAGGGCTTCAAGGGCATCTGGGCTGGGTATAAGTGCTGCTCCTCTGGTGTTTGGACTTTCTGTGCATGGCTGATAGCAGAAATGCAGAGCTGTGTCAGCAAACCTGCTCAGCACTGGCAGGAATGAATTGGTTTTACCAGCAAAGCTTGCAGTGGTCTTGGGGATGACATGAGCTGTTGTAGCAATGGGGTATGTTTTTGGCATCATCACCCCCAGCCTCAGATGTGAAGAGCTGAAGCAAGCACAGAGAAACAAGGATGCTGTGTTTCTTCTGAAGGCAGGAGGAGAGCAGAGAGAAAATGTCTTCTGCACTTGATAGTCTAGAAACCTGCCCTCTTTCATTTCTAACAGTTGGCTTGTTGAGGAAACATCCAGTGAAACAAGATCCTTTCTGCTAAAAGTAGACCTGTGTCAAGCTGATTTAAAATTTCACTGGCAATATTCACCCCTGGTGTTTCTTAGTTTGGAGTGATGATAATGCTTGTATTTGATTTGAGAAAATAACAGTTTAATTAAAGGGATGGGGAGAGAGAAAGAACTTTATATTTGGCTGGTGTTGTTCTGCTGAGATGAATGTGAGGTACTCCGAGTGGGATTTTGGGCTGAAGTCCAGAAAAGCAAAAATGCTTGCTTAAAACCAACTGTAAGGCTGCTATCCTGTAACAGGGGGCTGTCCAGCTCCTCTCATGAAAACACACAGAGGATGGGATGTATCAGGAGCTGGGTAAATGAGTAGGGATCGTTTTTTGGCTTGAGGTTACTGGTTTGAATCCCATCCAGGGTGGCAGTGATGGAAAGCTGCAACACCCCCCCGCCCCCTCCCCTCCGTGGTGATTCAGAACCCATGTGAAATAAGCTGGTGGTCTTGTTCCAGGTCCTGGTGGTCAGGTGTCTGCATCACAGAAACCACCACTTCACTTGGCATCTGCGCCGCGCGCCGGAGCGGACAGACCAGCGATTGAATCGACAGAGAAGGCACTGACCAGCCCTGCAATTTTAGGATTAAATCTTCAAGGCTGCTGCTGAGGAGGGCTGGCAAGACCGTGGGAGGGAGACTGCTTTGCCCTGGAAGGAGTTGCTGCTCCTACGAGAAGAAATCCGACGCCGGAGCCTCTTGGCTTTGCATGGAGCGTTGATTTTGATGGGTAAGTTGCTTTGCAGAGTCACACGTGGCAGAGGAGCTGCAAGGAGGTGTCCTGCCAAAGGTGTGCAGCTCTTCATTGCTCACTGCACAGTTGTGTGGTAAAGGCTAAGGGTGCCTGTGCTCTTAAAGTGGTGCCCAGGCCTTCTGTATGAGGAGAAACCTCAGGCTAGGAGTTTGGACTGTGACTTCAGAGAGCATTTTATAGGCAGTCAGGCCCTTATTGAACAGAGCTGCCAGTAACTGAGGCATGGAAACTGCTGGGTGCTCCTGGGAATTCAGCTCTGAAATACATAGGAGAGCTTCAGAGAACTTTCATGATGGCACAGGAGTCCACCTTCACAAATCATCGGTTTGTGGCAAGATCCGTGTGGCCAGGCATGAGAGAAGCAGGTCTGCAGTGATGCAGCCATGCCCAAAAGGTATTCATGTGCCTGTGTGGGACACAGGATATACTTTCCATTTCATTTTTGACTGTAGATCACCGGTATCTAGGCCAAAACTCAGTGGTAAATCTGTGACAGTCTCCATCAGGAAGAAGATGATAATGATGACACCCAGGAGTTTCATCAGCCACAGCTGTTAAGCTGTTTGCTGGAGAAGCTGTTGTTTGAAATACAGGGCCAAAACAAACAGCCTAGCATCTGTAGCACTGGGTAATGGAACAAGTCATCTCCCCTGAAGTAGTTGTCTGGGTTTACCAAAAGCAAGGTGACAGAAGCATTCTTGTGCTCTGGTGCTGGAGATGAGCAGGGTTTGCAGGGTTCAGAAGGCAGGATGAAACCAAGGAACGTGGCTTTTCAGTCTTCCCTTTGATACAAGCACAGCCCAGTTTTGATCTGCTGCATTTCTTGCCATGTGATCACAGCCTCTTGCATCCCAGTCTCTGTGTGTGAGCTAGAACATGTCCTGCCCCCTGGCCCAGCCCAAGGCAGAACACTATTTATCAAACTCACACTTCCCAGCAGCTTTCCTAGAGGTTATCCCTATTAGCCTGGCACTGTGTGATGTCTGAAAAGTTCCCATCATAGCTGAGTCCTTAATACCCAGCAGGCCACCTGCTAACCTGATAGGAAGCTCCTGATAAGGATGAATCAAGATCTGGGTGTCTTGTCTCTTGGGATGCTGGAGTATTTGCAGCATGAACAACCCAAACCAACTGCACTGGAAGGGTGCAGATGTGCCCCATGGCAACAGCATCTTTAGAGGTAACTATTGCCAGCTTTCTTCTCCATGAAGGGAAATAGTTTGTACTTACAGTGTAGGTATTATTGATCTCATCTCAATTGCTTACATTCCATTTCTGGGCTGGTCTCCCTTTGCCTTGCAGCTTTTTGAGGCAACAGTGTGTCGGTTTGAGCATCCACGCTACCCCTTTTGGACCTCTTCTTGAATCCAGGCTGTGGCAGCCTGGGGTTCCTGCCACCTGCTCTTTTTCAGAATATGAAGTCTGCCTTTTTTTTCTTCACTTCTTTCTTTTTTTTTTTTTGAGGAGGAAAGCTAGAGGGACCTCCTGCTCTTTCACAGGCCTGATCTTGCCTGGTGATCCTGGAAGAGAGAAGTTACTCTCCTTTCTGCCCATGTTTTATAGACAGATGCACAAATGTTTCTGGGGCTGCAGAGGTTTTGACTTTTCTGACCTCTCATCACAGCACATTCTAAGTTTTAACCTCAACACCTGAATACTCTGCATCTTAGCTTTCTAATAAACAACATATCTGCAAGAGTCCTAGATTCAAAAGTCCCACCCAGTCATTCAGTAGAGCCAAGGAGGGTCTGAGTGTAACTCTTCAGACTTCTGAGACATTCCTGTCATGATTTTGATACCACCTTCCCCAAGCCCATTTCTCTGGTGTTATTCTGGACACTTGAACTTCTGTGGCATCTCCTGATCTGCTGTGATGCTTTTTAAGAAGTCAGAAAAAGTGCTCGTGACTAACACAAGTTTTTAAGCTACAGTGAGTGATGAACAAGCATCAGGGAAAAAATCTTGGAGGAGAGGTCTTGGAGAAGAGGATCTGAGCATTTTCCCTCTTTAGATGCCTCTGAGTCTCTGCATAAAGAGCTGAACTGGTGCCACAGGAATGATCTGTAAATGACACGTTTCAGCATCTTGTGTCTGTCCGTCCACAGACACCCTTCCCAGTGTGTGCTGCAGGCTTTAACCTCCAGAAATTTTCTAGATTACAGAATCCCCACGGCTGGAAAAGACCTTTAAGATCATTAAGTCCAGCCTATGACCAACACCATCACATCTCCAGACCATGGCACCAGGTGCCACATCCAGCCTTTCCTTGAACACCTCCAGGGATGGTGCCTCCACCACTTCCTTGGGAAGTCCATTCCCAGTTACATCTGTGAACACGTTCAGGTATGTTCAGCAAGAGCAGCTCTTGCTCCTTGCTATGTTTTATGACAATGTTCTACTCTGCTTTCTGAGTGCATCCCAGTTGACACTTCTGTTCATGTATCCTCCTCCTTGTGCCTGCCTTCTTGCTCCTTCATTACTGGATGTGCAACAGGAAGGTGTAATCTGAAAAGCTGATACACCACGGTGGCTGCTCCCCCCCTGAGCAGAGAGAGCAAATTTGAGGTCTTTTAGTACTTCCTACTGGGTTCAAATCCAAAACTAGCTGTGGTTTTGGTTTTGTCATAGGAAAGGGAAAACAAGACAACTGAGGCTTTGCCAAGTGCAAAACCCAGCTGCCCAAGCCTTTTTATAGATACACACACTGGGGGAAATGTGTGGCCTCTAAATAAGAAAGCTGTGACCCATTTGAAAACAAATGAAACTCAAAAGAAATGAACCAGAGAAGAAAGAAATTGGGAATTGGAATGGTCCGGGCAGTTTTGCCCCCACACATCATCTACCAGTGTTCCTTTTAGTCTTAAATGCTTAAAACTGGAATAGTCTTCTATTCTGGACCTTGGTCAAAAAAATGTCACGGCCTAAAGTTTCCCTTCTTCCATGTGATCACAGAAGTGCATGGTGATGATTTGTGGGGGATGGTTTTTATGCTATACTGCCTCATTTGTATCTGCAGGTCTTCCACTAATGGGTAAGAAATCCCAGTGCATTTGTCTTCATCTTGTTCTTAGAAGGGGAAACAATAATATTCCTATTTCACAGATGCAGGACCAAGGCACTTAAAAGGCCAAATGCAGTACTGTAGTTGGCTTTCATTCAGTAACCTACATTCAAAGATGCTCTTCCCCAAGCCACAGTGGGTTGCTACCTTATTATGAAGGCAGCTATTAAGGCCTCCCTAGAGCTTATCTTCAGGGGTGCAAGGCCTCAAAACACCTTGGTGCTGTGTTGCTGGTCCCGTCAACACCAGTCTAAACTTGGAAGATGTTCCAGAATCTAAATGTTTCTCAACCCTCCTGTCCAGGCTATGGACCTTAGCATCTTACCTGCTCCCTCACCTTGTGCCTCCTGCATGTCTCTCTGCTCAGTGGGCTGCCCTTGCAGCCAGAGGGATGTGATCCTGTGCCATCATGACCACGGTCCTTTTGGGAGGAGGACCCTGCCAGGTAGAAGAGGGAAGGGCGTTTCTATCCCCCCTTTCGTGGTGGGTGCTCTGAGCACATGAAAACTCTGCAAGCTGTGGGCATCTAAAAAAAGCAGAGTGGCTCTAATTCAGCTTTTGAATGAGGGAGCTGTGGGTCCCAGGTGAGTGGCAGAAGCTCCCTGCAGGCCTTAGTGACAATCTGTATTTAAGACTTGCTCCCCACAGACCCGCTGCAGGCAGCAGCACAGAGAACACGCTGAATCCCGGCCACTCACCACGCTGCCCACTATGGATCCCATTCTGCCACATCCTGTGCCTGGGAATCTTTTTGCATGCTCTGCCATGGAGTTGTGGGTCTGACAGCCCTGGGTTCCCTTCCTGGGGCCGGAATTGTTGGCTTGACCCTTTTCTTCGAGCTTTGTCCCAAAGCAGATTGGATCTGTGAAAGGAAAGGCGTCGAGGACGAGCTCTGCCAGCTGCTACTTGTCTGTAAAACCTGGAGGTTCCTTCTCCTTGCAGGCAGTTGCTGCTCCTGAAGCCAGGCATTTTTATTTGCGTGAGAAAGCTGTAACTGCCTGTAAGATGGTCTCTGATCTTATTTTAAAAGAAAGGGATAAAAATAAGTTTAATTGTGTTCTTGCTCTGCCTCGATTTAGCAGCTCGCCGTCCTCTTTTGTGCTCCCCACATTTTTGGAGAGCTGCTTGACACTTATTTAGGTTGGCACAAACTAAATATAACCGAGTGTGTGTGTGAGGTGGCGTGCACTGGGTCACAGCTTCAAGAGCAGCAGAAAGCAGCAGCAATTCTGCCTTTCACTGCTGAGCCCAGGGGCTTGGAGGCAAAACCGAGCTATTCTGAGTCAGCTCAATGAAACACAACCTGAACAAAAAGCAAGTATTCCATTCAACTTGTGGATTTTCTTATTTGTATTATTATTTTTTTTTTTTTGCCAGCCTTTACAGTCCACAGCCTTCTCATTTAATCTTGAATAACAGCTTTGAATTGAGCTGTAAAAGCTTCCGAAGTTGGAAGTCTTTTGGCAAGTTAATTTAGCTGTATGGTAAGAGGTTGTTCCCTCAGATAGAATAAAGCCATCATATCATGAATGCAGCAGGCATCCAAGGGAAAGAAAACACCATTAGGATTAGAAATGATGGGCTTTATGGAGAGAGTTTGTGGTTTCGTGTAATCTACTATCAATATTTCAGTAGAAAAATATTCTACTCATCATTCAGCTGGAAGTCAATATCTTCCCTTAAAACCAACACCTGGGGGCCAGACTGCATAGATGTTTTTTATTGAAAAAGCTCCTTGTTGCTTTTCTTGTAATTTCTTCCCCCTCCCCCCTTTATTTAGATTTTAATTGTTTTTCACCCTGTATCATGTGTGATGCCTCTTCTTCTTCTGGTTGAAAAAGAGTAGAAAAATGAATCAATATTTCCTGTAATGTTCCCACTACTGAGGGCACAGCAGGTGCCATGGATGGAAATTCAAGGACTTAAATAACATTTTTCTTTAGTGTTAAGAATCAGAAAACAATGACTGGTAAATGAAGTGTACCCAACAACTGTTACAGCCTCAACATCACAGAGATTCTATATTAATTTTAGACTTTTTTCTAAATTTAAGCTCTAGCGCGCTGCTAAAACTGAACCAAAAAGACAGTTGAGGGGGAAAAGGGGTTATTTTTTTTTTTTTTCATATTCTTAACTCTTCAGTTTAACCAAGAGGGATTTACAGCACTGTAGGAACTCTGGGACAGGGGGTTGTGGGGCTCTCTAAGCTCCTGTCAATACTTCTTGCACTCGGTGACACGTTGTGTTTGTGTTCACGTTTATCATGTGAGAAACACTACAGAGGATGGAAGGATTTTTACAAAGTGTAAATATGAAGAGGAGAGAAAGACCTTTGCTTTGAACTTCAGTTGCCTTTTTTTTTTCCTCCAGGTGGGAGACAGGGACTTGAGTTTGTCCAAGACCGCAGCAATAACTTGTTTCTGAGGGGCTGGCTCTTAATGACATCCAGTATTTAAGCTTTTCAGTGGTGAAGACTCAATGAAGTGTTGGGTCTGCAGACAAGCTGGAGAAGTAGCTTCTGCAGCCAAACACGGGCTCCTTCAGCCTCAACAGGCACTCCCTTCAGTGCAGGAGAACCACCTTGTTCTCCTTTGCAGCTCGTGTTAAACCAGGCAGGGCTGCTCTGCACAGGTGACAGATTTCCTAGCACAGCCAAAAGGAGAAGTCTCCCTGCAAGAATGTTGGACAAAGATACAAGGAGGAGTCACAGCTGAAGCAAAATTCACCAGGAAAAAAAAAACAAAAAGCCCACCCTAAAAAAGGTATGTCAGAGGAAAAGGCAGGAGTGGGGAGATGGGAAGTTAATGTTCTCTGTTCCTGTCTCTCAAGTCTGCTTGGTTTCCTGGGGCTTTTTTTCTTTTCTTAATTTTTGATGGCAGAAAGGAGTAAATACGTATGATGTAGGAAGGGTGCAGAACAGATGGGAGTGGGAGATGAAGCAAAGCAGGGGGGCTGGCGGGAGAGAAGTGCCAAGGGAAGGCAAGAGTGGCAACATCTGATGGGGGCGGCGAAGCCAAAGGCTCGCCAGGTAGGACTTGGTGTCTGGGCTTGACCCTGAAGAAGCCAGTGGCTCTGGCCCTTGGAGCAGGCCTTGAGTGGCAGGGATCTGGAGGGAGACCCCGCTGGCTTTTCTGCCTGCCTTGATAACTCTTCCTTGGCCAAGGAGGAGGTGGGAGAGGCAGGGTTGGAGGGCTGAGGCGCCCTGCTTTGCTGCCGCCAGATCCGCGTGCTGTGCGGGCTGCTTCCTGCTGAGGAACACAACAAACGGAGCCTTTCTGACGAGCAAGAAGTCAAGTTCAGCTGAAGATGAGGTGGAGGTAGGCGGCAAGTTCTGTAACTGCGTTTTATTTCAGTCTTTATGAATTAGCTCTGCCAGTTTTTTGTGTTCTTTTTTTACTTCGAATGGCTTCTGAGTAAATTTCTCTGCTGCGGTTACAGGAGAAGCAGAGTGTGCTATATACAGTTGGATTTAACATATAGGAAGAATACTTTTTTCTTGTTAGTATCTGAGCCCTAATTTACATGAACAATGACAAGGTTTAATATTCTGTCATTATGCACAGGTTAGCCTAGACTGGATATTAATAGATACACAAATTCACACCCACGGCCACTCGTACTGCATCAATCACACTTTGAAGAGAAAACTTGTACTCCATGGCAACTTTTAAGGCACAGTTTCTCTGGTTTCCTCTTTTTAAACTGCCTCAGCAGTGCAGAAAGCATTGGAGGCTACTGATGTGGCCAGGCAAGGAGCCTCTGCAGATGGTAGCCAGGAGAATGGGTCTGCAGGGCAACATCCAAGCCTTAGTGTTGAGGGTATGAGGACAGGGGACACAGGTCCCATGCTGACCACCCATCATTAGATCCTCAGTTGGCATCAGTAAACTTCTAGTTCTAAAGTACTTACACCCCTATGTCTCTTGACACTTAAAAATAATTTAGAAGCTTATTTATACACACATACATGTGAGGATACAAACTGGCCCTGAGTAAAGACAGCAGAACAACCATGTGAGGAAACCCCAAACCTCACCAACCAAAGAACAACAAACAAACAAGCCCACAAGCCAATAGAAGCTAAAAATGAAACAAAAATTGCTTCAGCTTCACACAGAAGTGGTGCTCTTCGTGCCAGCAGTGTTCTGAGGTGCACATTACAGGGAGAGTATTCCAAAACTTTAGGCTTTCTCCATGGCAGGCCCTAAGCTCAAGCTAGGAATAATCAAAATGTAATATCTGTTGTAAATTCACAGTCATAAATAAAAATAAAGCAAGATGGGAGAGCTCAAGTTCATGGGATGACACTGCTGATGGAACTCTCAGAGTAATTCTGACCTCTGCCAAGACCTGGGTGTGTTGTTCACAGCATGGGGGGAAAAAAAGCAACTGTAAGGGTCAGATCTAGATGGCAAGGACATTTAGATGGGTGGCCCTTTCAAAGGGAGTTGCTAAACATCTCAAAGAGGGGGGGGGAAAAAAAAAAAAAAGCTGTGTTTATATACTAGCATGTATATGTAAATTTTGAGGGAGGGCCAAAGCTGTTAGTAATTCCCGTCAGGTCCCAGAACTTCTGTAAATCCAGATGGCTGAACTACAGGAGTTCATTTTTCTTTAAGGAAAATCTGGGAGTTTAAAAACAACTTAGCAAGAGCCAATTAATCAAAACCACCACAAGTGTGCTGGGATGGCTGCCTGCAAATAGCAACGTTATGTTTCATATTGTCTTAGTCAAGGATGTTAAGAAACTCCTCGAAAGCTGAGTGGGAAGTCTCCATGTGTTTCATGGGCTGGGAGGAGGGTGCAGTGACTGAGCTCTGGGACCCTGAGTGCTGCAAGAGGTCTGAGAGCAAGACCACTGTGCCCAGCCTGCTACCATTAACTCCTCTGTGGAGCTCAAGAACCCTCTGCAAGGTGTGCTTGGAGGGGAGAGGTGTGAACCCTGCCGTGCAGGTGGCCTTCAGCTCTGACAGAATGGAACTGACCAGAAAAGGGATTGTCCTCTTTCTAGGACTGCCATGGTGGCTTCTCTTCAAAAATGTTTACAGCCACCACCAAAAAAAAGGGGGTAATAAGATGTCATGCTGTGGCATTTGAGGCTTGTGCTTTCCTTGGCCATTGATACTCCCTGAAGTCAAGCCTGAGATGGTTGACACATCTCAGGTAGGATCAGGGAATCATAGGATGGTTTGGGTTGAAAGGGACCCTAAAGATCATCTAAATCCATGGGCAGGGACACCTCCCACCAGCCCAGGTTTCTCCCAGCCCCATCCAATCTGGCCTCAAACACTTCCAGGGATGGGGCAGCCACAGCTTCCCTGGGCAACCTGGGCCAGGGTCTCACCACCCTCATACTAAATAATTTCTTCCTAATGTCCAAACTAAAACTCCCCTCTTCTAATTTTAATCCATTTCCCCTCATCCCATCCCTCCCTGCCCTTGTCCCAAGCCCCTCCCCAGCTTTCCTGGAGCCCCTTCAGGCACTGGAAGCTGCTCTAAGGTCTCCCTGGAGCCTTCTCTTCTCCAGGCTGAACACCCCAGCTCTCCCAGCCTGTCTCCAGAGCAGAGCTGCTCCAGCCCCTCTGAGCATCTTCATGGCCTCCTCTGGACTCTCTCCAGGAGCTTCTCTCACAGGTATCCCCCAGCCAAGCTTCCTCACACCGTCTGGTGTAGCTGCTGAAATGCTTTGCTTCTCACAGTGCACTTTTGCAGTGTCACTTCTTAGTTCCAGGCACTGTCCTTGTCAAAGATGACCCCCCAAAACCCAAGTGAAATGAGAGTAGTGCCAACCAAAAATCTGCAGCTCGAGGAGCCCTGACAGCTCAATAGGGTAATGCTTAAATAGGAAACAGAAAAAGAAATTCATTGTTGAGTGGTTGCTAGGAAAACGTGGGGAGAGGTAAGTAAGTTGAACAATTCTGGGTTTTTTTTCCCCCTCTTTGTAATTCAAGCAAGGATTTGCACAGATTTTGAACTATGCTCTGCCCTTCCCATTTTTTAATATCTTCATTCAGCTGTTTTAAAAGCAGGGTATTCACTATTTCAAACAGGATACTCAGCAGTTTTCACAGATGATACTGGATGGATAAAAGCAAAACACTTCAGCAGTGGGATCTTGGATGCAGAAAACTGGCAAAAAACCTTTCACACTCCATTAAAATACTGCTTTCTGGCTTGCTTTTTTTAATGGTAGTTCTAGTTAATCCATCTCCATTGTTATCCTGAGCATAAAAAAACCCAAACCCCATAGTTTCAGAGATGTCAAACTACCCGGGGAAGAAGGCAAAAGGATGCAGAGCTTTCCTTGTAACAAGTAGAAGGATTAACTTCAAAGGAATGCATGATGACACTTGTTTCTCTGCTGGTTCTCTCCTCCACCTCGTGTTTCTCACAACCGAATTAATCCTGCTATGAGTGTTTTCTTCCATCACTTTTCCACCTCTGAGTAGGCACAGGTGAAGCTGTGGAGGAACCTTTAGGCAGCAAGGAGAGGGGAAAGAGGAGCGTGTCTTTCTCAAAACGACTTCCCCATCCCAGGTGGAGATCTCTTCTCTCCATGATGGAGTTTGTCCGGGGCTGAGGAGCACTGGGGTGAGGAGAGAGTGAGGAGGTGGGATGGGGTGAGGAGAAAGTGAGGAGGTGGGACGGGGTGAAAGTGAGGAGGTGGGACGGGGTGAGGAGAAAGTGAGAAGGTGGGATGGGGACAGAGTGAGGAGGTGGGACGGGGTGAGGAGAAAGTGAGAAGGTGGGATGGGGACAGAGTGAGGAGGTGGGACGGGGTGAGGAGAAAGTGAGGAGGTGGGACAGGGAGAGGAGAAAGTGAGGAGGTGGGACGGGGAGAGGAGAAAGTGAGGAGGTGGGACGGGGTGAGGAGAAAGTGAGGAGGTGGGACGGGGTGAGGAGAAAGTGAGGAGGTGGGACGGGGTGAGGAGAAAGTGAGGAGGTGGGACGGGGTGAGGAGAAAGTGAGGAGGTGGGACGGGGTGAGGAGAAAGTGAGGAGGTGGGACGGGGTGAGGAGAAAGTGAGGAGGTGGGACGGGGTGAGGAGAAAGTGAGGACATGGGACGGGGTGAGGAGAAAGTGAGGACATGGGATGGGGACAAAGTGAGGAGGTGGGCTGGGGTGAGGAGAAAGTGAGGAGGTGGGACGGGGTGAAAGTGAGGAGGTGGGATGGGGTGAAAGTGAGGAGGTGGGACAGGGTGAGGACAGAGTGAGGAGGTGGGATGGGGTGAGGACAGAGTGAGGAGGTGGGATGGGGTGAGGAGGTGGGATGGGGTGAGGAGAAAGTGAGGAGGTGGGATGGGGACAAAGTGAGGAGGTGGGATGGGGTGAGGACAGAGTGAGGAGGTGGGATGGGGAGAGGAGAAAGTGAGGAGGTGGGATGGGGACAAAGTGAGGAGGTGGGACGGGGTGAGCAAAGGGCCGGTGGCAGCCCTGGCTTCCCTCGGGCCTGCTGGGTCAGAGAGCTGCCCGGGGTGGCCGCCGAGGGGGCCGAGCCTGCCTGGGCCCCTCCGAGGCTGCGGCCCGGCGGGTGCAGCGGGGCTGTGCCCCCCAAGGCCTCCCGGGGCCTGCGGGTCCCGCCGCCGCCAGGGCGGGCACGGGCCGGAGACCCCGCCGGGCGCGGTTGCCAGGGCGACGGGCGGCGCGCCACGGGGCGTGGCCAGGGCGGTGGGGGGGGTGGGCGTGGCCAGGACGGCGGGGCGTGTCCTGATTGGCTGCGGTCCCCGCGCCGGGCGGGGGGGGGGCGGTTAGCCGAGAGGGCGCCGCGGCTATAAATAACCCGCGCCTCCTGATTGGCCGGCGGGGGAAAAAAATGGTCGCACCACGTGACTCCCCGTCTAAAAAAAAATTCCAAGATGGCGGATCCCGTCACGGGCTGAGGCCGTCGGTGGCGCGCGCGCCGCGGGCTGTCCGCCCCACGGGGCCCATCGCTTCCCCTTCCCCCCCCCCTCCCTCCCTCACCCCCGCGCCGCCTTCGCCAGGTCAGTACGCGGCGCCCGCCGCCTCCCCGTGCCGTCCCGCTGCGGGGGGAGGGTGGGGGGGGGGGCCGGGCGCTCTGCTGCCCGCTCGGCCGGGGGTGGTAGCGGGCCCGGCGGCGCGGCCCGGCTGCGGAGCGCGGGGGGGGGGGGGTGGGTGGGTGGGGGTGTGTGACGGGCAGCTCCGCCGGCCAATCGGCGCGCGGCGCGCGGCGGCGGCGGGCGGATTTGAGCGGCTCGGCGGCTGTTGCCGCGCTCTGATTGGTCGGCTGCGCCGGAGGGAGGGGGAGGCGTGGCCAACCCGGCGTGGGGGGGGGGGGAGGGAGGGAGGGCGGGGCGGGCAGGTTGTCCCGCCCCCTTTCGCGGTTGTGGTGGGGGTTTTGTGAATGGGGCGGGCGGGGCAGCAAGCCACGCCCCCTCCCCCCCGCCAAGCCACGCCCCTCCCCCGCCGGGCGGCCGTGGCTCCGCCCCCTCCCGGGCAGCGGCGCCGCCTCGGAGCGCGGCGGGAGCGATGCGGGCGGCGGGTGCGTGAGTGCGGGAGGGCGCGGGAGGAGCGCGGGCTGCGGGGGCCGCGGGGCCCAGGCTGCGCTGCGGGGGCCGGCGGGGCGCGGGCCGGGGCGGCCCCGCGGCGGGGGTGACGCCCGCGGCGGGGCCTTGCGGCTGGCCCCGAGCGGGCCGCGGCTCCGGGGAGGGGGGGGTGGGGGGGGGTTGTCGGTTCTTCCCTCCTCTTCTTCTTCTTCTTCTCCTCCCCGCCCCGGGAATAACGCCGGGAGTTGGGGAAAGTTTCTACCCCCTGAGGAACTCATCGCCGGGGCTGCCCGAGTCTGGGCCCCCGGGGAGGTGGTGCCGGTCCCCCCCGGGGGCACCGGGCCACGGCGAGCTGGGAAAACGGCTTTTTATTATTTATATATATATATATATATTTAAATTTTGTAACCCTCAGGAGAAAAGAAGGGGGGTGTGCTCCTCGGCATCCCCGGCGCTTTGCGGGAAAGTCCTGCGGGGGAAAAACGACAGGTCCGAGGGCTCTGTCCTCAGCCCGCGGCTGCTGCTGCTGCTGCTGCTGCTGCTGCTCCCCCCCCAGAACAGGCGTTTTTTCTGGAGCCCCCAGCGAGGGAAGCGCGGGTGCCCCTTCCGAAGATGCGAACCCTTAGTCTGTGCCATCGATTCACCGAAAAAAATTGGGGAGGAGGGGAAGGGTTGGGGGGGGGGGATGAAGAAAACAACAACAGCTCCTGCGCTGTCGGGAGGAGCGCGAAGGGAGGTGTTGCCGAGCGGTCGTGTGTGGGTTTTTGCTGCAGGGATTTGTCAGGAGAGATGCTGTGCTCCTTAAAATGTTGCCTCCCGGCTGGCTGTGGCGTGGGGAGGGCGGCAGGGGCAGCTTGGTTGTATTTATTTACATCCCGACCGTTCTCACCCGGTGTCTCGGTGCTGCCGGAGCCTGGAGAGGGAAGTGAACCTGCCCGGCGTTCGAACCCCTTGCGTAATTCTTTTTGTGCGGGCATTTCGTGATAGTGGAAGGGTGGTTGTTGTTGTTTTGTTTTTTTTTTGGTAGGGGCGGGTTGGTGTTTGGCTCGTCCACAACCTGCTTCGGGAGGTTTTGCATCCCTCAAGTCTTGCCGCCGCAGCCCGCTTGCTTTCTGGCCAGAAGAGCAGGTTTCATGTCACGGGCTTGATATTCCAGACTGGATTGCAGGTCTAAAAACCTGGTTTTTGAAAGAGGTGGGCTCTGTGTCGGGAAGGTGTGGGTGGATTCGGGATGTGAGAAGGGCTTGTAAAACCAGGGATGGGGCGTGCAGCTCAGGGTGGGGTGTAGGTGCTCTCCGGTGCTCTCGGCTTCTTCTTCTTCATCCTGACGGCTTCATTTCGTGCTTTTGGCCAACAGCTGAGTTCTGTTGCCTTCATAACGCTGATTTGAGACTGGAGAGATGGAGCAGGTTGTGTTTTGGCCCTCTGTGCCACAGGGAATAACCTGCTTCCCGACGCATCTTGCTTTGCTGCTGTTCTGCACTGTCAATAAGTGGAACTTGGGCTGTATTCACTGTTGTCAAAGTGCTTTTGGTTGTTGCCAAAAGCTACCTGGAGTTAATTATCTGAATTGGACTTTTTTTTTTTTTCTTAATGGCAACATTTTTAAAAGCTAAGGAGCTCTGAAGTTTATATAATAATCTGGTTCTTGGCAAGGTTTCTTTCTCTCTCTCTCTCTTTTTTTTTTTTTCTTTGTAATGCAGTCTGTCGCTGAACTGAGTTTTAATTGTCTCTGATGTTTCCACCACCACTGTGTGGAGTTTCGTGGAGTTTTCAGCCTAAAAGCTGCCATTGCCACTCTGCCTCCCCTCTGGAAGAGTTAAGAGGGCATCGAAGTAAGAAAGCTCAGCTGCTTGTATACAAATATATAGCAATTTCAAGGCAACAAAGTTATTGCAGGATCCCACTGTAACCATGGCAACATGTTCACTCAATTACATTTGGAAATGTAAAATGCCACCCAGCTAAAAAAGAGTAAGTTTTAGGACTGCAGATTTTTTTGGATGAAGTGAAACGTGCAGTACCCAGCTTTCCAGGATTCTGTGCTTTGCTTCATGTTTGGGTGGTGTGTTTTATTTTAGCACGTGCATCTGACAGATTTCCCTTGCTGGTCCTGAGCTGTGTGCGCCCTTGGTTGTCTGAATTTTGGGGGGGGAAATCCCCAAATCTTTAAATCTTTAAACTCCGCTATCCTCTGATTTCTTTGGTTTTGCCTCAGCACTTGGTTTTAAGCAAGTGGATAAACTAGAAAACGCATGAAGTGCGTTTTGAAAATTACGTCAGGATGCCAGAGGAATTTGTCATTTACTTCATGGTATGGGGGCATGAAAGAAAAGTGTCTGTATGGCATGGAGGCTTTTCTTCCTGTGGGAGGAGATTGGGATGGGGTACTGTGATCCACAACAGGCTGTCCTAAAGCAGAAGAAAACTGGCAAATGTGTGCTACCAACCCTGTGGTCAGTGCCAAGTGAAAGCAGTGAAGAAGTTCTCCAGGAGTCCAGGGAGCATCTGTCAGCCCCAGGTTAGGAGACAGCAGGTTTGGGACACCCAGATGCAGATGGGCCATGCAGGTGAACTCCATCGTGGGGTTTAGTTTGCCTTTTGATAGTGACTTACTAGCAAAAAGAAGAAACCAGAAAAAGTAGTTTGTGGTGTGTCTTGGTATTGGTCCAGGTGCAACTTTCTCTTTTGCTGTGCAAGGTGCCCTTAATGCAGAAGAGGGAAAAACAACAATGCACTTAATATGAAGTTTGGTTGTTGGGTTTTTTTTTAGCTAGCAGTGGTGTGTCTACAGACAGTTGCAGACTGACAAACTTCTGAAGAAGTTACCTAGTAACGGGAGGTGATAAGAGATGCATAGGAAGGTGCAGATTGCAGTGGATATTCTTGTAATGTGTTTTGCCCAGATCTTCAAGGGCTTGAATTCGAGGCTGCCTCCCAACCCCCTGGTGTATCTGGATTGGGCAAGACTTACAGATCCCGTGGACTTGTGTTGGAATATGGAGTGTTTTGGAAGGAAGCTCTGCCCAACCTGTCTGGTCTTTCTGCTTCCACGGTGAGCAGATAGCTTGCCTGCCTTGTGGCTTGCACATCCCTCAAAAGCAGCAGCTTGAGCAAGTGTGACTTTCTGCTCCTGTGGCGAGTGCTTGTTTTTCTTTCTGCCTCCTGCCGTGGGCAGAGGTGGAAGCACAGGAGCTGGCTGTTTATAGACTGCTGAAAAGGTGGAGTTGATCTCAGTCTTCAACACCAAATCACAGGTTGAGCTGCAAGGGCGAGGAGTAGGACTTGGTAAAAATGAAGGTTGACACTGAGGAGGAGTCTTTGGTTTTAGATCAGATTGGCCTCTTAATCTCTCTTTGAAATGGCTTTGTGCTTTCTGGGGAGCTGAGTTTTTAAAGCCCTCTTAAGGTGTATCTGTGATTCAGAAACTCGGTGCAATGCCTGAAACTTGCCCTCTGGGATCATTTGTAGGTTTCAAATCTGAGGAAGCTACAGACTTTCTATACATGAACGTGCCCAAACACATTTGACGCAAAGCGTCGAGACAAAACACTTGCCACCAGATACATGCAATATGATAGGATCAAATATTCTAGGCCAAATTTCTTTCATCTTGCAGAGCTGAGAATAGGCAAGTGCTTCTACAGTGGATTGCTCCCAAATGTGCTTATGAAATAACTTGTGCTATAAGGAGTTAGTCTGTTGACTGTGTCTCAAAACTTGTGCAGCCTCACCTGAAGGAGGTAAAGTGACAATTTAGTGTGTGGGGGTTTTATGTTCTTGACCAGCTGAATATTGGGCATGCTCTACTGAAAGGCTCTTGTCTTATTTTTTGCCACTTTGGATTACTTGAAGCGTTCCTCTAATGCCTGCATGCCATGCTGGCCCTTTGGAAGGTCACAGGAATTAGTTGTCCTCCCCCTCTCAAGGGTAGTAGCACATGGTTGTCTGGGTTATGTGGCCTACCTGCATGCTAACCTGCTGCTCTCTCCAGGGCTGTGCTGTACCAGCTTAATCTTGGGGTTAAAACATTTCTTTGGTGTCCTCTTCCAGTTAAAGAAGTGATTACATTACAGTCCTTGACACTGTATGTGTATGTACTTACTGGAAGTGAATACCCCTTGCTGTTGTGTGTGTGTATATATATATGAAGCATAATATAAAAATCCAAACACTTGGGACCATATTTTTACTTGTCTTGCCTGGGTGGTTAAGTAAACACAGTAATATTACCAGAATAGTTTATTTGCTGAATAGTGGCTGTTGCTAGCCTGTTCCAAACAGCAACACTTGTCACAAACCACACATAAATATTAATTGGACGTATTATTTGGACACTGGTAATGACATTAATTAAATCTTGTCCAAGTATTCTTAAGTCTTCTTGCTGGCTTTTTTGATGATGTCATCTTTACTTCACTGCTCCCCCAGTTCACCTTTAGCTTGTTTCCAGTTATCCCATGCTTTCCTGTAAACTTTTTCAATCTTGCTACCTGGTCTACAAGGCCAGCCACTGAGTTTATATTTTATCAGACTCCTGCTGTGAAATCCTTTGAGTTTGTGCTTTTGTAAAAGACTGTTTTACGGGACAGAGAAGCTGACAGGACATGTCACTGAATTCAGAATTGCTTTTTAGTTTTGAGTCCACTTCCCTAATGGATGGTTTCTGTTTTCCATTTACCTTTCCTTCCAGGTTCCCCAGGTCCAAGCATACCAGTGCTCCAAAGCAATGAAAGGAACTTGCTTCTCCTCAGCTTGTTTGCTGATCTCAGAGGTCGGGATGGGGGGGGGCAGAAACAAACCCCTGAAAGTATGTGGTTTTGCCTCAAATTGTTCAAGCTGATAAACAGCAGAGAAACTAAAGCTGTCTGCTTTAATAATTAGAAATGTGGCAATATTGTTCCTAGTAAAAGGGATAAATGGTCTTCTAATAAAAAACAACGAAGTAGCTGTGTGTTGTGAGGGAGGAAATGCATCTTAGCATATTGACTTGATTTGGATTGTCTCTTAGTATATATTGTGTCTATCTATATTCGAGTCCTTGGATGAGGGAACTCCTTGGATTGCTCTAGTAATTAATTCCACTTGCATGTTAATTGTGTTTTGTGGGTCACTGAAGTGGGCCAGGTTTACTTTGTCCTGCAGGGGACCATGTTGATAAGGCTCATCACTCATGAAGTGATGCTTGTCATTGCCAGGTCTGCTAGAATAGCAAGCAGATTTTGGGCAGTGTTTCTTCGCAGGGAAGACTTGGGCAGTTTAAACTGAGAGGAGGAGAAGAGGCAAAATGCTCTGTATTTCTGGCTGTTTTAAAGGATCTGCCTTACAAGCATTTAAAAGAAGGGCAGTGGGAGAAGAAGTAGGTAAAATAAGGAGTTAGAGAAGCAGGACAGCACACACAGGTTCCATAATGATGTTGGAAACAGAACAATTAGGAAAACACTATAAAAACTCTTGGAAAGCTGCTGTGGTTTTCCCTTTGCAAGGAATTACACCTTGGCCTTCCTCTGTAAAAGATAAATAAATCGTGCCTTCTTTTCATGGCATTCATTACTAGGCATGTCTTGATCGACTTCATTGTTGGTTTTTTTTCCTCCTTCATGTTTTCCTATTGGATGTTACCTCAGAAAAGTTTGATGGAAGTCTGCTTCAAGCTGCCACCCTCCAGTGCAGAGAAAGTGTGTTGACTTGTGGTCATGGACACATCTCGCTGTCTGACCTCATCAAATGATTAAACTTTTGTTCCTCATACAAGTACTTAAAACCCAAAAAGTTGCAATTTGAAAATTTGGTCTTAGGCTAGTAAGAAACCTCGTTCTAGTTTGGTCAAGATTAGGGTTTGTTAATTATTTTTCTTGCTTTTTAAAAAGTTTTTACCTTGAGCGACCTCCGATACAGTCGTTTAGTTTGGCTGAGGACCAGAAAGGAGCCCCAGTCCATAGAATGTGCCCAAGTCCTGTTATGGGACCACGTTGCCCACAAGGTGATGATATCTTGGAAAGCATTTGGCAAGTTTTTCAGTTCTCTGTGCTGCAGCTGTGACTTTGCTGAAGTGACAAAGTGAGGACCCTGCCTTGGGTGCAGTCTGGCTGTCGGGTCTGGGTTTGTTGCTGTGTTCACTCCCTTCTTCTCGTTCAGGTTGGATCTCCTGTAGACCTTTCCTGGATATGAGCATTTTCTAACAAGCCAGTAAATGTTTAGGAGACAAATGTCTCGTATTGGGCACTAGCAGCATAGCAATGTGTTTTAAATAATCTTTTTAACCTTGTGGCTCTTTTATTCTGGTGAACACTGATATCCAGCTGAACCTCACTCCGTTTATCTTTTATGGGCAGTGAAGAATTTTGATATTTCACATGTAGGAAATAATTCACTTTATTAATTTTCCTGAGTAACTGATGCTTTAATGAGATGCCTGTCAGTAAGACTTAATTACTGTTAAATTCTGTGAACATTAGTATACTGTGGCTGGTTCTCTGTAAAATGGAATTTCATTTGTCAGACGCGCACGATAGTATTAGCTTGCTGATATAATTTGTGTTAACTTGAATTTGAAAAGCAGCAGTTATTATGAACCAGCCTGTCACTAGTACTGGTGTGTAAAGAGTTTGCAGAGTGTTGCACTTGCCTGAACTGGTGCTGCCTTGTCCTCCCTGCAGTTGCTGGTGAGGATGCTGGTGGGAAGGTGCAGCATCACAGCTAGATCCACATCAGTGACTTGGAGCATTTCCCATTGAATAATCAGTGGGAAACTCTTCAGAATTAAGGGCAGATGAGCACATTACTCTGTTCCCCTTTCCCCCAGTGCTTTCCAAGTTGTCTTCCCGTTTGAGGTTTCATTTTACTTCAGTAAAAACCTGTACCTTTCACCAAGTTATCTTTAGTCGATTAATGGACTTTTCCTGTGTTGCATTCTCCTGATAGACTAAAAGGAAAAGCTTGTTTTGTGTTTGCTCGGAAGGAAGAGTCTTCAAGTTAGTTCTGCTGTTGTGTTGACAAAACTTTCTCATGTGCATCACTCCCAGAAGAGCATCCAAAATGTAAGCCTGAAAGAATGAATTAATTTTGTTGCATGCTGGTCCAAAGAAGTGCTCAGAAAGGGAGTGCTGTTCAAAGTGTTAGGAGAGTTAAAGTTTTCCTGTGGGAGTGACAGTTATTTAGTTTTTGTTAGCATTTGTTCCAAACTCTCTTAGAAATCTCCAATACAGGTAGTTCTTGTGATGAGCAGAAAACTGTCCTGACTTCTTGCTGGGGGCTCACTTAAGATGGAGAGCTGTAAGATTGGTGGAATAATGTGCACAAAAGTGAAGTGTTAAATAACATGAAGAAAAGTTGTATAACGGACCCTTTCAAAATGCTGAGGATTCTGTAAAATGGTGGTGAGAAGGGCAAAGCCTCCACCCTGGAAATGCAGGGCCAGTGGGGCAGATGTTTGTCAGTACTGGCTGGTTTGGAAGAGGTAGGAGGAGATGGAAGATGGGCTGTTGGCCTTAACTTTGGGCAGCAGCTCAAACTGCAAATGAGTAAGGATGTAGAGGTGATCTGATGTCCAAGGACCAGCAGAAAGGGAAGACCTGCTGTGCCAGGCAAGAGGGGTCTGAGAGGGGGAATTCCTAGGTAAAACTGAGCTCTCCTGCAGGCTGGATTGTATTTTAGAGTCTTGCATCGATGAAACCTGTTTTTTTCAAACCAAAACCAAGATGCTTCTTCAGCCAGCACAAACTTGAAAGAACAATAAAATTGCTGTGCCTAGTACTTTGACTGAATCTGGAGGGGACTTCTGCAAGTCATGGTATGAAGAAAGTAGCAGGACTATATGAGACAGAGGTTGGACTCCTGCAGCACAGCAGGCTCTACCCCCTGATGGGGAAGCCTGGCTTGTTTCTTTAGACCGTTTGGGGAAAAAAGGGAGCACAGGCATCTTCCTGGCATATCTCAGAAGATACTGGGTGGTGTTTCTTGCTCTTGTAGAGATCTTGTTGGAGGGGATGAGTGATGGCACCTTTTATAAAACTGGGGAGGGCAAGAGAGCAGAAAGGTGCAGTTCCCTGCTGCCTTGTGCTGCCTTTCCAAGGAGACAGTGCAGTTCCTGAGAGTGCGGTGAAGGAGGGGGATTTCTGTAACGCTCACCTGCTGTGGGTGGTGGTCACTGTCACAAACAGAGTTTAGTTCTGTTGCCTCTGTTCTTTCTCAGCGTGATGAGGCAAGACCTGGATGTGTTGGGTAGTCAATATGCTCAGCACTTTGTGTCTTGCCTTCCCTCAGTGATGCAGAGGAAGGGAAAGCAGCATGAAGAGGTCACACGCAGTCAGGTGTGTTTAAATCTAGTGTTGGATATCCTGCTGAGTAACTGATCCTTCCAGTGGACTGGAACAGCAGTTGGCTACCATGGTCTGCATTTGCATTTCAGTTTTTCCTCACTTACTTGATGGAAATGAGCCTCCTAAAATAAGTTATTTTCCGTATGGATTCTGTTGTGCACTTCTCTCCAAGACTGGTTTTCTGTTTGAATCTAATGGTCATGCTTTGGTTGTGAGAAAATTTGAAATACTTAATACTTCTAATTTCCTCCAACTTTTACCTGCTGTCAGAGCTTGGTAGGAGCTGAAGGATGCATTTGGTTGAACACTGCTTCTCACAGGATTTGTAGTCTGGAAGCATGATCGAAGGAGGAGGGAGAGAACTAGAAATGAACAGCAGGGAATTTATTCTGATAGAATGTGGTAGATAAGGAATACTTTGGTTGGGGGCTGTACCTGCCTATCTTTCTGTTGAGCTTTTCTTCATCCCTGTACAGAAGGGCTCAGCAAAAACTGCCAAGTGGTGCAAGTGCGTTTGTGACAGAGAATGGTAGTCTGAGTTTTTACATTATAAACTATCAAACTTAGCATCATGCAGAAGAGCTAGAGACTTACGGATCAGCAGATGAACAGGTTGATGCTGATGTAGGTAGGGATATGATTTCAGGGCAAAGTGTAGCTGCTGTTTGCTACAGTATAACTTGAAGAAAGTGGCTTTGTAAGTTGAAACTTGTTTGTCAGCACATAGTGTGAATCACTGAAAGCTGTAGAAGCCTTTTCTATACAACTTTATGAGCAATCTGTGCTGGTTTGGGGAGGATTTACACAGCTCACATGGTCTTGTTCACCTCTGTGGCTGTAGGTGGGTGTCTTTTGCTGATGCGTCCTGTACTCGGTTGTGCTTTGTAAACAGAAATAGATGGTGGTGGTGCCTGATGAATCTGATTCTTGTGCTTAGTCTGTAGCACTGCATGTGTGAAGAAAGTTGGTGTTCTGTTCGGGGGAGATCAGATCCTCTCAGTGCAGAAAGCTTGCACGAGCATGGAAAACCAAAGTCAAATCCATTTGGAGAGTTAGATGTTGTGAGTCCCTCCTGGGCAATATTGGGCTGATCTTTGGGAGCTGGTAACCTGTGGGTGGTGGTGTGGGGCAGCGGGGAGCTGGACATACAGCTACTACCAGTGTTCTATGACCATCAGACTGGAGTGTCCTTACATCAATTCTTGACAGTATTAGAACATCTCAGCTGAATTCAGCTTGGCACTGAAAGTGTGCTGCTTCTGGTCTTTGCTATAAAAATGCAGGTCTAAAAATAAACCTCCGCACGGGGATGCTGAAAGCAGGGGAGTGAAGTGAAGAACCTGTGCACAGAACATAAGGCAGAGAGTGCTTGGCTGCTTGTGGAGATGCTGTCACAGGGTAATGCTGGCCGTGGTGTGAGTGAGGTCAAGGCAGGGAAGTTTTGCACAAGGTAGTAATTCCATTGTAAGGGAAGAAGGGAGCAAGAAGACTGAGACTCCGAGATAGACATCGACCTTCCGTCAGCCTCCCAGCGGCCACGGTGCTACGCTTCAAGGGTGCTGTAAAGCCAAAACAGCAATTGGGTGGGGAATATTGCACTTCAAACATGAAATCCTGCAGCGTAACAGCTAAACCAGACTGTCCTTGTGCAGGTCCTTTTAGAAGCTGGATTTCGGACGGCACAGGCAGGTTTAAAAAACAAGATTGCATTCGTGTTTAATTGGGTACTTACCTCAGTTAAAATGGCCGAGAACCCAAGGAACTCGAGAGGCAGCTGCCTAATGCTAGAAATGAGAGCACCTTCTTTGCATGGAGCTTATCACCCCTCGTGAGGAGGATATCCAGTTATTGTATACTTTCAATTCCTAGATCTTCCCAAGTGCCATTATGAATGACATTCCCCACATTCTTTCCTTTGCTGGAAGGAGCAGATCAGGCCGGGAGGTCAGGAGGCACACTGGAAGCTGAGAGACAGCCTAGTGGACAGGAGCCTTTCTTTTCCCTCTTCCCAGGGTATTCCCAGTGAGGTAGACCCCCAGCCTGACGAGTTGAGTATGGACATCAGATTCTCCTTGCTGCCTTCTTGCCCCAGTAAGATAAGTGTTCAGCGTCTACATTCACTAGAGCAACGTTAAAGAGGAGCAAGTTAGGCTATATTTAAATAAAAGAAAAAAACCAAAACCCAGCATATTCTTGGCAATAATTTAGACTTTTGCTGTAAACTGTCTACATTCCCTGGGGGATGAGGTCTCCTTTTGTGAAAATCTGTTCTGGCTGCAGTATGTTTGACAATTTCTCTGTACGACTACCTTCAGTTTTTCACTTTGGTGGTGTAAATGAGCAGACTAATGTGTGTGCTTCTAAGTACTCAGATTGTTTTTTCTTTAAAAAAAAAATATGAAAATAACCTCTTAAGTATGCTGGGGACTGATGAGGCTTGCATTCCTACTATTGCAACACAAGGTGTTCTCTGTTCTAGACTGTAAATATTTATCTCTTGTCAAAGCAGAGCAGTTACTATTGGGAACTGATCTGGCATGCGAAAAGGTTTTCCTTAAGGAATTTGTTTCCTTTTATTTACAGTGTTATCGTATATTTAAATTCCAGGGCCTCAATGTATAGCTCTGAGGCTTGTTCTTAACACTGGCAAAGAAAATCTAAATTATCTCAGCCTGTGAACGTGGATAACTGAATTCTGAGCCCTAGCTAACCAGCAAGCGTGGGTGTGAAATTCAAGCAAACATGGGAAAAGGTACTAATGTTTTCCTGCAGCTGCAGGAGGACTTGCTACATGAGAGAGGCTGCAGGCTGTGCCACTGGGTGCTTTCTGGACAGGAGGCAATTAGCTTCCAGTGCAGTGATTGGGGTGGCTGGGACAGAGAGAGCATGGATTGAGCACAGGGGCTTCATGGTCTATTTTTGCAGCCACTCATCTCCCCTGGAGCAGGCCTTCCCCAGCCCCTTCTGTGTCTGCTTTTAGCCTTCCTGTCAGCAAATGTGCTTTGTCATAACCTTTCTCCAGGAGCTTCAGTGCTGTGTTGTGCTGAGCGAGCTCTTGTTAAATTGCTACTGGTTGTGTTCACCACAGGTTTGAAGACAACTCGGGATGGTTTCCTGGCCTTGGTAATACCCCAATCCTTGCTGCTGGCTGCATGTTCTACTTTGGGAGAGCTGTAGGTTGCTTTGGTCTCCCTGCAGTGGCTTACATTTCAGGGTCAATTGTTTCTGTTGCAGTCTGCTGCACGTGGGAGGCTTATTTATTCAGCCTGGAAAGGTTTGATTTTTTTTTAATTTTTTTTTTTTTACATCTTCCTAGCTTTTGTAAATACTTATTTTTTTGATACTGGCAATTGCTGAAGTTCTCTGTGCCTGTTAGGTAGCTGACTTCCCCATGTACATTGTCTCAGAAGAGGGCTATCAAGCAGGTGTCCTAGCTGAAGTAGCTTTTTTTCCTCTTTTAGGAAAAAGGCTGGTTGAATTAAATAAGTTACTGAAGCTGAGTTCAGTCCCTGCCATAATAGGTAAGAGCTGCTTTCCCTCTTGCTTCTAAATGTGCAAAATGCGTGTCTCAGGCTATATCCAGCCCTGGCCCTTGAGCCTGTGTCTCTGATTCAGAGGAAGCAGGCAGACAAAGTAAAATGCTTTCTTTGCCTGTGGTGTTTTCATATGTATATATTTATTTCATGAACATCTAGTTCATATAAATATATGTAAATAGATCATATGTATTTCATATTTTCATATAAATATATCTATGTCTGCTTTGTGTGTCTCCCTCTCAAAACTTCAGGGGCAACAGATGGATGTCCAAGTATTGCCTTTTTCTGAAATAGCTCCTAATGTCTGAGTTTATCATCTGCTATCAAGTCACGTAAACTTCAGTTCTTGCTCTGTAATATCTGTCTTCAGGGATGCAGAGCCAATTCAGCCTTTTTTTTTTTTCCTCCTTTCTCTGAAATCTTGTGTGAAATTTGCTGTTTGTGGCTTCTGGGCAACAAGCTCTTCCTGCTTTGTGAAAGGGTTTGTAACTGGCAATTGATGCAGCTGTTTTCAGGGTGGTTTACTGCTTTGTATAGAGTCTTTTTAATGGTACTAACAAATTAGAGTGCTAAATGGTGAATGTCCACGGTGGTTCCTAAATACTGTGATATTCCAAGTTGAGCCATTTTTTTAGTAGAAACCTTTGTTCAGGATTGCCTTGAATGAGAAGGAAAGCTGCCTTGGTCAAAGGGAACAACTGTTCTGTTTAGTTCTGTGCTGAGTTGTGCCTTTTGCTTTAATGCAATGTATTTTAAGCAGAATTGAAGTTGTTTCTGAATGTTCCTGGCATCTTGCACTCTTGGTAGAAGTGGCTGCCTATTTGCATGTGCACTGGCTTCTGTGCATCTGGAGACATCAGAGACGTCAGCAGCCTCTGCTCCTTTTCACTTGATCTTATCTCCCCATTCCATTGCAGGGAAAAAATTCTCACAATCTCCTTCCCCTTTCCCCAGCCTTGGAGTGTGCTTTGCATGCAGAGTGTTGGGAGGTAACAGGGAGTCCTGTTTGCTTGGCAGCCGCTGCCAGAATTTAAACCTGGTGCTGAAAGGTAAATTTTCAGAAATCCAAGGGAGTTATTTGTCTTTTGTAGTGCACTGTAGCTAGTTCTGCATTTTCAATGGTTCCTACAGAGGGGCCAGCAGTGTAGGTAGCAGCAGTTGCAGGCATTGGTTATCAGGCCATTTAGTTGTTTTTTTTTTCCTCTGGCATAATGTAACTTATTAATCATTATGTTCGTGGTGACACAAGATTAATCCAGGTGAACGTTTTTAAACCACAAACACCAAGATTTGGAAAGTATCTAGTATTCATTCCTCTTTGTTTATTTTAGCATTGGAAGTAGCAGGTGATAAAGTGGAAGGAGCTGAGCACAGCAGGGCTTTGGTGGCTGGTGGCAGCTCACCGTGGAAGCTGAGAGATTCCTCCTAGTGTGGTGGCTGGAACTGCTGGTGTGAAGGTTTTGGGAGAATATTGAGGAGCATGCAGAGGTGCAAAATCCCAAAACTGTGAATAAAAGACCCTGAAGTTTGGGCTGTGGTGTTTTAAAAATGAAGAGAGAAGGTTGAAGAGGGATTAAAGCCAGATTTAAATTACTTTCCTTCATTCCTTCCCTGAAAGAGGGAAGTCTTACAGGGATAAATATTGCATCTATGCTTTTTAGTGTCCAAGGCCATAAATGGCAGTATAAATTTTAATGTAGATCATGGAAAGTTAACAGAATGTGAATCCTTTCAAATCTAAGCTAGGGCTCTAAGGCATCCTTGAGGATACTGAGTTGAAGTCTGTCTTTGCAGCTGGCAACTGGTAGTTTTCTAAAATCTACCTAAAAAAACCCAACCCTGTGGCAGATGCTGTATCAGTCCTTGAAATAAGTCCTAGTTTTTGAGGCCTTACACTCCCGTTTTCTTACTTAAAGGAACAATTCAATTTTTTTCCTGCTGTTTTTGTTGTGCCACAGACAAAATGGGCCATATAAAATGTGGTGTAAATCATAAAGTCAATGGAGCTCTTCCTTCACTCTGTGTCAGATAACAGCCCTGGTGTTGGAAGCAGCACCTGGTAAGTGAACTCTCAGAAGTTTGATGGCCTCTGCCTCTCTGAAGGTAACCTGCAACTACTTCTTTAAAGGGTTTTGTCCTTTTTTGCTTTGGTGGTGGTAAAATAAAAACCAAGCCCCCTCATGTATGAGTAATGTCTGTTATTCCTTCCTTGCTTTTCTTGCTTGTCAGCCACAAGCTTGAAATACTTGACTGAAGAGTCTAATTTTTATTAAAGGGTGAAGTTGGGCATTACAAATTCAACCCTATTTGTAGTATTTCAACACAGGAATTTATATTTTTCTGGTGATTGAGTTAATTTTCTATTCGGGCCGTGGTTGTGGCTTGGGAGTGTGACTTGCACTTTAAAAATGGGGCAAGTGGAAAACATGGACTGTGAATATAATACATTTGCTTTAGCTTCCCCTTGGGATTGCTGCCTGTTTGGCTACTGGCATGCTTGTGGTTGAAGTTCCAGCAGCTTTGGCAGATAAGCCAGGGACTACCTAATGTGCCCAGGACCTCTCTGCCTCCCTGGAAGCAGCCTGGCTCCACTAAGGGGAGGGGGAAATCACTGCTAACATGTTACATATCATTTAAAGAATAAAATTCTAGCTACTATTTGAAATTCTTTACGTGGCAGAAATAACTGTTGACTTAGCTTGTATTACTCATTCAGTTATCTGAATTTCAGTGTTTGACTGCCAGCTCTGTCATGCTTTTACAGGTGTATGTCAGCAACACTTTTCATGTGCTTACGATGAGAGAAGAAAAGGTTTTCCTGACAAATAATAATAATAAAGTGCATATTGTACTTTAAAGGCAAAGTTGTATTTTTTTTTTGTGTTCAGTGCAGTATCCTTTATGCTTACAGGTAATATGTGGGTTTAGGTGATGCCCTGGTTAATATCCTTTGAGTAAGAAGGTTGGCAAATACATTGTGCACTGCATTTCTGCACTGTAACATGTTTTTTTGTCAGCTGTATGAAAAGAGAGACTTGTTAAAAGAAAAAACAGAAGAGTGACACCCCAGGTTCGTCAGGGCTGGGGTCTGGATTGCTGCAGTGCTGAGGGAAGTGCAGTGTTCTGGTAACAGGTATTAGCACTCAGTGTAAGACAGAAGTAGTAAAACATAGAAAAATGTAAACTTCCGTAGAGACATAGAAATTGGGTTGGAAGGGACCTTAAAGATCATCTAGATCCAACCCCCTGCATGGGCAGGGACACCTCCCACCAGCCCAGGTTGCTCCAAGCCCCATCCAACCTGCCCTTCAACACTGCCAGGGATGGGGCAGCCACAGCTTCCCTGGGCAACCTGGGCCAGGGTCTCCCCACCCTCACAGCAAAGGATTTCTTCCTGATATCTCACCTAAATCTTCCCTCTTTCAACTTGAAACCATTCCTTCTCACCCTATCACTCCATGCCCTTGTTAAAAGTCCCTCCCCAGCTTTCCTGGAGCCCCGTCAGGCACTGGAAGGTGCTCTAAGGTCTCCCTGGAGCCTTCTCTTCTCCAGGCTGAACACCCCAGATTTCTCAGCCTGTCTCCAGAGCGGAGTTGCTCCAACCCCCTGATCATCTCCGTGGCCTCCTCTGGACTCATTCCAGCAGGTCCATTTTCCTTGTGCTGTGGACCCCAGAACTAGACACAGTACAAACTTTGGATCTCATGATGCTAGCTTTTGTGGGTGAGGGCATGCTTCTGCCTGGTGAGCTGAGGTCTACATGCTTTCCTGCAGTGTACAGTGGCAAGCAAAGCCTGCTGTGGGACAGGTTCCTGGAGTTGAGGAGTGAAAAGGGCTGCATGTCTGAATGGTGGTAGCTGGCAGTGGGTTCCTGCCAGTGGTGTAAGAAGGCTGCATTAACGGGTGGTGTTTGCAGGAGCTGTGTGTCATTCTAGATTTAGAAAATGGCACCGAATTGCTCGCTAACAGAATAGCTTTTTGAAGGCTGACAATGAGTGTTTAAGCCATTTAACTAGGGCTTGAAAAGATGTAATGAAGAACAGAGCTAAGTGGTTCTTCCCACAGAGCCTGGCTGGACGAGGCTCGGCCAGCAGGCAGGAGAGCACAGAGGAACCCTCCCTGGAAGGGAGCTGTGCCCATGTGCTGGTTATGGGGAGATGGAGGTGGTGGAGCTGAGCTGAGATCCTCACAGGATGAACCAGTCCAGCCTCTGAAGCAGTGGGAGAGTCCAGGGGGAAGTTTGCATTGTGCTGTATGACTCTTTAGCTGATTTTAGTCTGTGCTGCTAGCATGATAACACTTCTTTTTTCTTGTTGTCCTTTTTCCCTTATGCCAAAAAATGTGCGTCTCCATCTTGCAGTTTAAACTTCACAAACCCTTGTCATACCTCTGTGCCACTGTTTTGCAGCGAGTAGCAGAGGGCTAAATGTCCAGTTGGAAATGATGCAACTTGTTTGTGGAGACCTTGAGGCCTGTTTCTTTCCAAGAGCATGACAAAGGTCGGAACTTAAAAGCACCGTGGCAGTAAGTGGGAACGGCAGCCTGGTTAACATCGTACAGTGAGCACGGAGTATTTGAGAACATGCATAATTAGCTTTCTGGTTAAACTTAATGCTGGTTGAAACCAGCATTGAAATGTAGTCACTTCCAGAAGAAACAAGGGGAAATGTTTTACTAGACAAAAGAATTGCACGAGTGACGTGACAGGTTTGCTCTGGTGTTCAGGCTGCATTATTTTCTCTTGGTAATCAGATAGCATTCAATTAAAAACAACAACAAAAAAGAACTAGATGAACCTTAAACAATGTTTGTTCTTTAAAAAAAAGTCAATATTCTTTTTCCAAGTTAATGAAGTAATCAACAGTGATTGATGACACATGTACTCAATTATTTTATGCTTGTAGACCAGATGGGTTAGGCACAGCTAGTGACCAGTAATTTTGATTCTTTGTCAGAAGGAACAAGAAGTTCAGATGTGGGCTGTAACAGCTGAAATACATGAATAAAAAAGGTAGATGTTTTTCTCCCTGCCTTTCCCTACCTATAGATGAGAATTTGAAAAACAACCCCAGGCAAGGAATTGCGGGTTGTTCATTTTTAGCAGTTGAGAGAGTTGAGCTGGAGTGAAAATGTGGTTGAAAAGCTGAAGGTTTTCAGCTGTTGTCCAGAACTAATTACAAGAAGGTGTTGGTGTCCTTTTGTGGTTGTTTTTTTTTTTGGCTGTGTCAAGCTGTTTTGAAAGAGAAAGATTGTGGGTGCAAGCAGGTGGGGGAAAAAAAAAAATCTTACTTGAAAGCTGCATTACTGAGCAAGTCTACAGAGAAATGGTTGGTGTCTAGGTCTGTGAACTTTCTATCATGATTCTCTTTTCCCCCTTGGTGTCTGCTATGCTGGCAGCACGGAGGGAGAGGATTTGGAAGGTATCTGAAGGTGGATGTCAGCAAAGTGAAGAGGTCTCAGCGCTGCTGGAATGCTTTAATGGGACTTTAGTGTTACAGTGGTAAGTTTTAAAATGTCAGGATACATTACAAGTTGCTGAAACTTTAATTTGCATTAATTAGGGGAGTTAATAATATTCCTGTTGAAGTGTTGTGCTTAGATTACTGATAGGAAGCTTCAGCTCTTGTGGTGTTTGCACGGGAATGCTTCGGTCAGAGCTGGCTGGTCACACAAACTCTTCCTGGCACTTAAAATGCAGTTTGGGGGGATTTTGATTAAAAAGAGTATACTATTTTTTATCACTTCTCAGTCTAGTATTTAAAAGGAGTTTTGTTTTTTGTGCTTCTGAATTGTAGCTAGGGAGATATACGAGGAAGGAGGGAAGAAATGAGATGGACGGTGGCCATAAACTCCCAGTATTCATTTACCTTCTGTCAAGCACTCCTTTCATCTGTCTGATTTGAACTCTTTCAAATGCAGAAATACTAGGATAGAGGAAAAACATGGGATGGGGGAAGAAAAGGGCTTCAGAAAAAGCCAAGACGGTAGACTTTTATAGGTAACTCTGCCCAATTTGTACATACTCCTCCAAGGCTTCAGTAGCAGCTGGAACAGGCTCCCGAGGCAGACTTTTATCCTTTCTCCCTCCCACGCGGATCCATCTGTGAGACTGCTTGTTCTTGCTGCTCTTGCTGAGAAACTGGATCGAGCTCAGAAGCATCCTGCTCCTTCAGACCCTCTGCCAGAGCCTTGCTAGTCAAGGAGAGCTCTGTAATCCTGCAAATCTACATATCCCCAGGTTTTACACAGTCAGTTGCAGTTCGGAATCTGCAACGCTTCTGTGAGCTGTGTTCCTGCTTGACTAAAAATTTGTTTTCCAAGCTGTTGACCACTTTCAATTGAAGCTTTCACAGAATGATGTTGATGTGTTATTTCCAGATTTCTTCAGGCTCCTGAAGGTGGTCTTTTGCTCAGAGTCCTGGATTATGCATTGGAGGATTTACATCCACTTGGTTTCTCCCAAAGCCTTGTTTTTTTTTGCTTTGGCTTTGAGATACCTGCAACACTCCTTCAGTGCTTCCTTGTTGAGGTCTAAAAACAGAGGAGACATGAGAATTTCACCTCTTCAGCTCCCTGCTAGTACTGCTATTGATTTGAAATCTGTGGAAGTTGAAATAATGTAAATACTTTTGTGTGCTCTTAGCATTCCAGGAGAAGAGCCACAAAAATTGTAGGTGTTTCACTGTGTCCAGGAGAAGACCTAAGGCTTTTTTTTTTTAAGACATGAAGGAGGCACCTCCAGCTTTCAAAGTAGCTGTAATTATTGATCAAGGTGGTGATTTGCAAAAATGTCTGAAGTTGGAACCGTGAGGGATTTTTATGCAGAATATGCAAAAATGCATATTCTCCCAAGCAGCCCTTGGTTTAAAGCTCAGTGAGGAAAACTTGCAGGCTTTGCTAGGGGCCAGCTCTAATAGTGGCAGGTGTGTGTCAATTTAACATTGAAATGGAGGTCTTCACTTCTACTGAAGTATTGGTGTCCTCTGTGTTTTCACTTTGGGCTAATGTCTCAGTGTTTGGATTGACATGTCTTGAAGTGCCAGGGCTGCCACCAGAGAAAAGTTTGAGCAGCTGACTTGACTATGAAACACAGCTGAAAAGGGCCTGGGAAAGGCAGCCTTACTTAAGGAATCTGTGCTGTGGACATTAAGTAGTGGAGTGTTTCTTGACAACAGGGGCACAAAACTGTAGAAAGCAATTTTTCTTAATTTTTTTTTTTTTTATAATTTCTGCTGCATATGATTAGATTAATTCTTTCTATATAGGCTTGTGACCCTTAAGTAGCTACCCTTAGTTTCATGTTAATCAAGTAGCTCCCAGTTTGTTCACAGTGTCTTCCCCTTTGTGGCTGTTACTAATTTTGTTTAATGCCTGTTGGTGACTTTAAGTGCATGTATGGCACTGCTTATGTTGCAGAAGCTTGTTTAACAAGCCACTGCCTGAAGTAATAGCAGGATTGCTCCAAAAGCAACTGCCAGGGACTGTCTGGCAATGTGCTGTAGCCTTCCCTGAAGGAACTGCATAAATACAGTGTAGGTATTGGTTATTCTTGAAGTCTTAATGTACATATACCGTAATTTAACACTTAGGACAAATATGGTTAGAACTTGAATCTCTTTCTGAACATTACGCTGTTCAAAACCTGTCACAAAGTTAAAATGTTTAGTGTGAGCACGTAAGCAATAGAACTTCACAGCGTGTGTTTGAAAGTGGAAGTTTAAGGGAGAGGCAGAAACACAGTATTTGTTCTACTCTAGGCTGTCATGTGAGAATAGCTCTTGTAATGGCTGGCATTGAAATGTCAGCATTTGCTATACAAATGTCCTGTGTTTTAATTCCTTGAAGTACTGGGTAGTGCTTCTGTAGTTCTTGGGGGGGTTAGTATGTTTGAATCATTAAAGTTGAGCTTTTGATCTTAAAGGTAGGTACCTCTGGTTTTGCTACTGCAAGATAAAGAGAGTGGAAAAAACGAGTTTAGTAAAGGTGAGATGTCCTGGTATTAAGGGCCAGACTGGTCAGTCTGGATCTGTACTAACTGTGAGATGTATGTGCCTAGGATACTATTGCTGAGAAGCTGTTTGTAGCAGCTCTCTCAGGTTGGGTTTTCTGCTTAATTATCAGTTAAACAGTTCTAACTGTAATGAAGGTTTCAGGTGCTCTGACTGACTCTGTTCTTCTGTGTGGATACTGAAGTGCCATGGAGATGCTTCCACCTACCAGTTCACTTGAGTATTTTCTTTAACTTAATGAGTGCAGGTGTGCTCATAACTTCTGTGGAAACTAATAAAGAGTTTGGTATGCCATTTCAGTGCAATATGGAAAGTTACAAGGAGTAAACCTGATATTTTGCAAGATGGGACTGCCACACCAGTGCAGGACAAAGCAGAATTACCTTGATTTGGTGGCTGTAGGTTGGTGTGTAGGAGAGCTTTTATCTTTAAAGGTACTTGATTGCCACATTCTCTAGCAGCATCCAAGATGATGTACCTTGGAAAGTCTTTCACAACAAGACATGTGCATGGTGACACTTCTCTGAAACACTCTCCTGTGAGCCAGTGACTTGTCTTATGGGTTTCTTGGCCTTGTGCAGGAGCACTTGGGGTTTGTCTCATTTCCTAAGGACTTTATCCATTTGCATGTAATTGTCTCTGCTTCACCTTGCCAGCCAAAGTATCTTTTCTGATACCTGCCCTCCCTTCTGTGTCCACCCAACTTCTCTCCCAGAAAAAAAAGAATGGAAATACTTACTGCTTTGAAAGAAATAGGTAGAAAATTGGTGATTAGTCTGCATTAATCATGCTTCTGCATAACTGCAAATATCCTTGAGTCACCTCTAAATTTAAAATCACTTTTACCTCATGAGGAGTTTGTACCACACCTCTGGTAGTTTTCCTTGCCCTTCTTTTGCAACTCTTGAATTTGGAGGAGGGGTGTCTGGATTTGCACAAAATGTTAGTGACTTTGGAGGAACTGGGCTAATATGGCAGCAAATTGGTGTTCTATTTTTATTTTCTATTACTGTCACAGTATTCTAGTAGCTCTTTTGTCCACAACTAAGCATTAAGCTAATAGTGCAGCCTGTTACTTCTGCAGTATGTGTTTAGAGACAGAAACACTGTCTTCTGAGACTTTAAACACATTGAGAGGATGTTTGAGGCTTGCAAATATGTTTTCTGCAAAATGTCTGCTTTGAGTATCATTGAAACTGTAGGAAAACCAGCATTTCTGGAACTGGGAAATGCTTGTGAAGTGTGGTCTTTCGGGACGGGTTCAGTAAAGCTGTATCTGCGTGAGGAGTGACTGGCCTCGTGGAAGTGTTGTGTGGGTCCTCAGGGTTACTGCTACTGTTTTTGCCATCTTGCAAAGTGGTGGCTCTGGAGACATCGCCCCTAGAGAGACAGATTAGCCCGGGAGACTGTTTCACACTGCTCTAAATAAAGATGCAGTAAATCACTTTGTGGTCACAGTAAATGATTACTGTTTTCAAACAGCTATATGCCTCATCCATGTCCCCTCCTCCATTCAGATATGGATCCCATACTGGCAGTATTTTGTAAGCAGTGCCTGAAAAGCAAAGGCAGCTTTTTTTTTTTTTTTTTTCCCCTGTGGGTAAAGTTCAGGATCTGTTGGCAAAGGAGAGAGATTATCAATAAGCTCCAGCAGAGGCTCTGCCTCTCCTTAGGTCTGGGGGTGTCTGCAAAACACGTGTGCTGCAGCACCAGGTCATTCCCAGGCTGTGTGTTGTGAGTAGGAATCCAAGCAAGCATCAGGGTGGTGGTGTCATCATCTTACGTGGAGCATGTGGGATGAAACTTGATGCTGTTTGCCTGTTAAGGCAGCGAGGTATCTAATACTGTGGTAGATTTGGGGGAAGGAATAGAATCTTGTTATTTAATCTGTAGTGTGAGGCAGAAGGATCGATGATAATGCCTTTGGGAAGATGGGTGTTTCCACAGCTTTTGGAGACCAGACTCCACGGTGTTGGAGCACTGCTAAAGAAGTGCCAGCATGCAGAAGGCATTCTCCTAGCATCCCTTCTGCTGTTGTCTTCAGAGCTGGCTTCCTTGTCCTGCTTAGAAGGTGGTATCTTCTTCAAAGCTTTTAACATTCAGGGGGCTGGAAGACGGAGCAGCTTTTTCTGGACTTAGAAATAAGCTTCAAAATACAGTGATCTGGATAGTGTGTGTATGACTACACTGTGTTTTGCTGCATTGAGTCAGCAGGCAGTTCACTTGAAAACCCCAGTTAAACAGAACTGATCTTGTCAGCTGGCTGATGTGTTGCCATCTGGGGGTGTGCATCTGAGAGGGCCTGCCGAGGATGCCAGGTCATCAAGGGCTAGTGTCCTGAAGCCACAGGACTGACTTGGCTTAAAGCAATCTTGAAACTTCCCCCTTAGGCCCAGATTTTTATCTTGGCTGAGGTACTGTAGCAATTTAAGCTCTGAAAAACAGAGCTTTATTTACAAAGCTTGATCGTAACTTGAATTACTGGTTACTGCACATCTGGACTTGTGACTTGTAGAGAGGCACATCTGTAATGGGCTGAGAAGAGGACGTTCATACTGTCTAAACATTCATATGATGGAACTGTAAGGTTCCTGTTACTTATTATTTAAAAAAAAAATCTTTCAGTAGCTTTAAGATGTATGGAAAGAGACTTGGAAAACCATTGGATTACTTACATTTCCTGGTTCACATGCAATTCTGTCTCTTAATGGTTGGCTAGATGCCTGGGGGAAAAAGTGGTCTTGGAAAGTGTGTGGAAGGAATAGTGTAGAACTTGTGGGGCTTTGTCATGTGTGTGGTTGTGGGAGACAAGCCTGGTCATGCAGTTGGAGAGGAAGAAGGCGAGGGACCTTCTGTTTGAGAGAGCTGTTAAATAGTTTTGTGCTTAGAGCCATAATGCTTTCTCTCTCCACACATTATTCCTGTGTATAGGTGGTTTGTTGCCACATGTCATGACCCAGCCCGTTGATGAATTTGCTGCTGTTTTCTTTGCAGCTTCTGGAAGAAGCTGTTGAAGTCTCATGAAGGTATTTTAAGCAGATGCATCCCTTCCTTGACAGAAGCGATGAAAGGTGTGTCTGCTCTACTTGAGGACCGAGTGTGTTGTGGGATGTAGGTAAATAAAGAAAAGCTAAAATGACCCACAGTGCTGTTGATCTAGGGAAGGTGTGTAGTGAGGCATGGTGGTTTGTGGAGGCACCAAACCAACTGAGAAACAAGGGGCTTTTGCTGAGGCTGCAGCCCCTGAGTCCATCTCTTACTATGTGGTGACTGCAGATGTGGAGGCTTGTTATCAGCTGGTGACAAGGAGGTGACAGCACACACAGGCTGTGGCTGCTTTCTGAGCGAAGGATGTGAGGAGGACACAGCTGCAGATGCATCAGCCTGCGTGTTTTAGGCAGCATATGCTCTTGGACATACCCTGGTCATAGCAGGCTGAAAGAAATAGGCATTAACTTGATCTTTGTGCCACTATTCCAGTTTTTTTTTAACAATGCAGCAAGGCCCACATTCCGAACAACTCTCCTGCAAGGCAGAAAGCTTGATCATACCAGTCCTGTTTGCTACACTTGGTTAAATAAGAGTGTGTGTTTTACACCCCTGGTTGTTTTAGCCATAGCAATTCTGCTTTCTCTAGCCTGAGATGTGTGGTACCATCCACTGTCTTGTGTGCAGATGGTTTTTGGCTGCCCTTTGCTCAGCACCTGGGCAAGGACTCCATGTGAAGTGCCCGACATAATCAGTTTGGCACTGCTTGTCGTCAGCCAAGAAAATTCACCTGGCTGGTTGGCAGTCCTGGAGCTTGCTTGGAGAGCAGCAGGCAGGCAAAGTGAAATGCTCCTGTGGCAGCAGCTCAACACCTCTTTTGTTTCTGCATGCTGAAGCCCAGTGAGTCTCACCTGAGCATGCTTGCAATGAAGCCTGTTGTGCCTGTGATCCTGCTCCCCTGGAAGAAGGAAGATAAACGACGTGTCTGGCCAAAATAGCAGGTTATGAAGTTACTCATGAGAGGATCGTGCTGCTATAAACAAACAACACTCATCCCAGTGTATGCCTGGGTTAGTGGGCAGGCTGCCTGAGCAGCTCATCCTGGCCTTGACCCACTCCTTGCCTGTGCCTGAAGAGCTTGCTAGGAACATATGTGGGGTGGACTCGGTGTTCCTCAGGGCTGAGATCTCTGCAGGTCAGAAGTGATCATCCTGGAAGGCAGTGGAGTCAAGGTAGAACAAGCTCTCTTTATTTATTTTAAATGAGAGAATTTGCTTAGAAAAGCCCACAGACCTCTAAATATCCTAAGCATTTTGCTTCTCCTAATTTGAGAAGTGTTTTTCGTGAGATGATGGCAGAAATGGCAAATCTACAGAAGAATTGTTGCAGACAGGGGCCTGACAACAGCTCTTTACTGCTTTGGAAATCTCACTGGACTGTGTTGAGGTCAGTGCAGGTGGTAACTGAAAATAAGAGTTTGGAGGTGAGCTAAGTTGGGAAATGGCTGCTGTCTGTATCCTGGAGAGGTCTGTTTTGCTTACAGTTTACTCAGTCTTCTAGGAGAAATGCAGGAAACTTTAAAAAAAATATCTGTAGCTTGTCCATTTGATCATGTTTATTTTGTTGTCTCTGCTCTGGCCAGGCACTAGTATTACTGAAACATGCAGAAGCTTGATGTTTCAGGGGTCTTTCATACCTGCCTGAATTTTGATAGGCCTTTAGAGAAGGAAGTGGGAATAGCTGGCGCCGTTAAATGGATTTGTTGCTACTGTTTCAGTCTGTTTTGGGGGTGAAATGCATACTTTTCATGCTTTGTACTTCATTCTTGCATTCTGAATGCAATCTGAAATCTGTTAACTCCATTCCCAATCCTTCTTGCCTGCAGCTGAGATTGCTTATGCTGTAAGATTACGTGCTGTTTTTATTGGAAATGAAGGATGTGAATATTTTGCTAATGCCTGGTCCGTGCTGACCCAACTGTCTTGAACAGGATGTGCAAATTAATGGAGCTGGAAGATCTTGAAGGTTTGGGATGGCAGAGACCTGCAGGGATTAGAAATGACACTAAAGTAATTTTCTCTTGAATTCCATGCATAACATGAAGGAATATTCCAGGTCTCTCAAAATGCAAGATGGGCAGAGGAACTTGGAGAGTAGTGGTGCTGAAACACTTGGGGTAGAGAGAAACAGCCAATTAAAGAGCTTTTTTAATGAACCACAGCATCTGCTTGGGCATTATGCTGCAATCCAGGGAAGTAACATTACAAAGCAGGGCCCATCCTAAGTGAGGGTGTTGGTATTTAAGTCTGAGACCTGTTCTTGCTGCCTTACTGGAAAGGAACGTGAATATCTGAGTGTGATAAGAGCTCTTCCAAGAATAGATGGGGCCACTTGAAATAATAGCACAGGTAAAATTTGGAGAGATGCTCATTGTGCAAGAGGTAGTAGTAGTTACTATCATAATCATCCCCCGCCCAAGGAATATTGCTGTCTCTTAGCTGGAGGTCACCACACCCTCAGATCTGCTGGTGGAGCAGTTTGGGGTGAGTGCTCCCTGCTCTGCTTTGAGCAGAGTCAGCTAGATTAATTTGGTTGGATTAACTAGTTGGCTTCTGCTAGCAGGCTTACTTCATGTCTGCAGTGGGTTAGAGAGTGCTGGGTATAAACTGCTCCTGCTGGCTAAGCTGGGAGGGCAGAGATGCCATGTCAGGGCAGCGAGGGACTCCTCCGGGTCCCAGCTGTCTTTTTCCCATCCTCAGCATCCAGGAGGGGTTATCTGCTGGGAGCCTGGATGCTGATGACACTTTCGGTCAGGGAAATAACCTGGGGTTGTTGAAACACTTTGCACAAAGGACACAACTGGGTTTGATCTGTTTCAGTAGCACGTGTTGGTGGCAGGTCTGTTAAAACAGAGCAACCCCCCTAAGATACCTGGCCTGTGGAATGTGGCTGTTGAAAAGATGTGTAGATGGGGCACTTAGGTACTGGACATGGCAGTATTAGGTTTATGGTTGGACTTGGTGATCTTAAAGGTCATTTCCACCCTAAATGGTTCTGTGATTTTATTTAGAAAGTGCCTCAAATCCCCAAAACTGAACCCCCAAAGCTGAGCTTCAAGACACTTTGCAGTTGATTCTTTTGGTGTAAAAATTGTTGGTTGCATCAGTGACACCATCTGTGGGGGCCTCTGAGGTGGGGGTTTCTATAAGCTAGGGTACTTGGATTTTTATTTTTGGGGTGCAGGGGTACACTAGGTTGCCAACTTAGTGGGGTTTTTATCCCCTTTCCTCTTTGTCCCTCTAATACACAGCTTGAAAATAATTGGGAACGGTGGATTTATTTTTTTTTTCCCCTGGGGCAGTATGAAGTTTCTTCTTAATAATCTGTTGGAGGCTTGGGCAGAGTGGGAGTGGAATGGATTGTGTGGGTTTTTTTCCTTCCTGCTCCAAGACCGCTTCTTGGCACCCAGGAATTTTTCTTTAGTCTTCTTTGGGGAACAGATGCGTGAAGTACAGTTACCACTCGTACATATGGCTTTTAAAATATGGAAGCTGTTGGACTGAAGTGGCTTCATATGGTGCTGTTGGAGGATCAGAATTAACATGCAAGTTTGGGTTTTTGAGACTTGAATGTGTAGTTGAAAATTAATTTTCTTTATTTTAAAAAATACGTTGAATATTAGTCTGCATTTTTATGGTTATTAATTAAAATTGCATCTATAACTCTGAAGTTTACTCTTTGCAACCTTAATGCCTAAAATAGTATCCTAGTTTAATCTTCTATTCTAGGGAGACATATACTATATAATGTGTAATGTAAATGGTTGTAAATCCTAATTCTCTAATGTGGAGGTATTTTTTCTCTAATTGCAGGTTTCCATTTTGAAAGCCATTAGAAGATATTGGATTACTTCCTATACAACTCAGCATGTCACTGTGCCCTGGATTTTATAAGGTGGCCATGATTTAATCCCCACTTCCAACTTCTATGTATTGGTGAAGCATTTGGAGCTCTTTAGAGCTGCCCTTACTTGTCTGGGAACTGATCCATCTCGAATCCCCTCTCCAAAGGACTAGACGTTACTAGCAATGAGCTCCCAAAGCCATCCAGGTAAGGGAAGAAACACTTCAAATCTAGTAAGGACAGCAAAACACCACGTGTTTTATAGTGTTGGAAGTGATAATCCAGTCACTCTTCTTGTACTATGACTTTGTTTAAAATCAAGACTTGGTGTGAAGGTGGAAGGTTGTGTTGCTGGTACTAGAAATGTTGCCATTTTAGGTTTCTCCTTGTTGCATTATGTGTCACTGGAAGTTGTAGAGATTTTCTGAGATGTGAACCAGGTGTTTGATTTGTTAAATCTGTGCTGACAAGTCTCAAAGATATGTAGAGCACCTGTAAGGTGCCATAGTCATGGTTCTGCTAGTGTGTATTGGTATTTAAGAAAACTTTTTTTACTTTCAAAGTACCTTTGAGTAGGAAAGATGAGTTCTGCTAGAACAGGAGTCAACTGATCCATCTCAGTGTTGTCTGGGGATTTATTATTCTTAATGTGTCTTGTAAATTAAGAGCTATGATTCATCACTACAAAATTGTGCATTTCTGTCTGTCAGGAGTATCTGTAGATGCTCAGTTACCTGCTTTCTAGCTTAATGTTGTCTCATGCATTTGTATTTAGTGAGTTTCAGGTAACTGTGTTGGGCAGAGCTTTGAGCTTGTGCTTTGGAAGAGGAATTTTGATTGTGCTCTAATATCCCTGGTTTGACTGTTTCAGTTTATGGTGGAGAAAATGACTGCTGGGAAGCAAGTAATCCAACAACAAAGCATGTGAAAGTGCTTACTTAACTATGCCTTTGAGAGATTACATTTGTGACTTCAGTTTAATCAGTTTTGGGTTAACAGTCAAGTAAGACTGAAGTTAAAAGCCAATGAACAGCTCCTAAGATTTAAGAAATTGTGTATTTGTGGGAGAGAAACTTTGTGTTTGCTTTGGAATTGCATCTAGCAGCCCATTTGTGTTGTGAGGCTGGGAGCAAGGAACACTGCAGTCAATAGGGATGTAGAATCTGAAATGAGTTGGTAAGTCTCTAAAATTGCCAGTCTTATGAAAAAAGAGACTCTGGCTTCTATTGCATAATGTAGAATTCACTTAGATTTCAAAACTTAGCTCTGGTACTTTGAGAGTGTGGTAGCCAAGCATATACATATGAGTGGAGTGTTCTGCATCTAAGTGTTCACCTGTGATACTTTTCTTCCTATGTGATGTTTGTCAAGAGATGTGTTCTTCAAGTAAGTGGGTAGTTGTTTGAATGCTTTTCTGCCTCAAATACCAGGGCACTGAGGAGCTAGGGGCTGCTTGCATTTTTCCCTCAGTACTGGGCTAGGTTGAATATATACCTATATATACAAACAGCTAGCAAAGCTAACTCATGTTACTTCTTAAGGAGCAGTTCTCCAGGTGTTTGGGAAAGGGGGTGTCACTCCTAGTTGTGTTGTTCTGATAGTGCAGGGTAGTGGAACCCATTGATTTGTCTTGTTTTTCATCAGTTCGTCTGCTAACCCATTTTTTCGGTCTTGCCTCCATTTATTGGTGCTGCTGCTCTTGCTCAAGTTCTGTGCTGATGGTGTAGCAGGGAGTCATGTAAGAAGGGCTAATGAAAGAAAACAAGAAGCTCCTCGTGTAAAACTGGTTTCTGCAGTGCTAAAAATTGTCTTGAGCCTAGCTTTTCTAGCAGCTGTGGAAAGGCTCTGGCTGAGAAGGCTGGTCTAACCAAAACCCTGGGAAGTGGCAGCTCTGTTGGATGGCTTTGAATGCATGTGTGTTCTCCTGTGCTGCTGTTCCTAACCCCTCTCAGCCCTTACCACTTATGAAGCTTTAGAGTGAGGTATGGGGTGGCTCAGTAAGAACTGAAGTTCTGTAGGAGTGTTTGGTAGAGAAAAATACTACTAACAGGGGCAAGTTTTGCCTGCTCTGGTAGGTAGCCCTTTCAAACTTAAAGGAACTGCTGCAGTTGCATTATTTAGAAATATAGCTCAAACACCATATTGACAGTAATCCATGAAATGGAGGACGTGATGGAAACTCAAGACCCTTTGTCAGCTCTTTCACTGGAGATCATTTAAGCGGTGAAAACGTTTCATCAGAATGAAAAAAAGCAGAGGAAATAGTCTTGTGGTGATATTTTTTGGCAGGTGGGCTTTGTAGAGTATTATTTTCAAATGGTATTAACTTTCTCAAACTCTTAGTTCTCATAAGGTGCTGTGGAGAAATTGTCCCTGTGCCCTTTCTAGGTGTTGGGTTCTTATTTTGGTTTTATTTCCAAGTGTTGGGTTGAAATTCTGCAGTGTGTCATGGTTGCTTTTTACTCCTGCTTTCTACTGTGGTGTTAGGATTGCTTGTTTGTCTTTTAGAGTCAGTTTTATAATAATTGGTAGAAATGTTTTCCAAGCCTTGCCAAAGATGACATCTGGACTTCTGATGTCAATTATGATAGCTATTTTGATTATACAGCTACAGGTAATTATTGCTAATGATGTGCATTGTTTAAGGGAAGGCTCTGGCTTAACTCAAGAGCCTATTAAACCTTGCTTCAGTGGATACGAGCTTTCTTCTCTAATCTTCTCCAAACCTATCACTAATGGGATGTTTTAGGAACAGTGCCATGAAATTGTTGCAGCGTGGATGAATGAAAGTAGTTTGTTTGGTGGTTTTTTCCTTTTTTTTTCCCCTTTTTTTTCCCCTTTCCTTTCGACTCTGCAGCTCTCATCATTCTTCCCCATGACTGCCACTTCTTTTGTTGTATTTTGGAGTAAGCTTTCTCAGAGAATAAGAGATAGCTTTTAGAGAAGTAAGAATGCCACGTGGGAGAAGTTAATCTTCAAGAATTTCTAATGGGTAAATCAATCTGTCTTGAGCCCTAGGTGTAGGGTAAAGACCTTGACCTTTGTTTTTTGGGCCAAACGTTCTCTCCACAGTCTCCTGCTTGAGCCTTGCGTTAAGACGAGCAGCTCTTGTGAGCTTAACTTGCCACAAAAACACATGTGGGTGCTGCTGTGAGTGTGAGGAGCAGGAGAAGCAGGTGGGTTGCTGGTGTCCCTCTTGCCACCAGCCCCGTGTGCCCAGCATTGCATGGTGCCCTCTACTCCGGGAGGAGCAACCAGCTCCCTGCAGGTGTCAGTAGGATTTTTGGTTTCCCAGGTGGGAATGGGAATTGCTTTCGGTGAAACTGCTGTGCAGGATGAAGTGGGGGGGAAAAAAGGGGCTGAAACTGTTGGAGGGTGTGGTGGCAGAAGGACAGACTTTTCCCTGTGGCGATGGGAGGAGGAGAAGGAGGCTGCGTAGACCCAGTGAAGACAAAGCTGAGGGGCATCATGTGCCCTTTGGCTTTTGGCAGAGGAGTTTGCTGCTTCATCCAGTGCTGGAGCAAAGCCAAAAAAAAAGCTGAAATTGTGCTATAAAAGATCAAGTTGCTGCAGAGTATAATTAAGAAAATTAGGCTAATTAAGATAACATTTAGGATTATGACAAAGCTTCGGGAGGGCAGGGGAAAGCGTGTTAAGTTTCACTTCTTAACCTGTTACGTTGCCCAAAGTTTAAACTTACCTCAGGTAACCTGTGCTGAGGCCACTCATCTTACCCAACCTGAGTGAGTTGTGAAGGTGTGCTGGGTTTTTGTTTTGTTTTTTCCCCTCTCTCTTACTGACCTTAAGTGATTTCTTGTGGTCACCTTCTGCCTCCTCCCTTCATTTTCAGTGGCATAAGTTTCACTATCATTTGGTTCTTTAATCAGTAAAGATTGTTCTGCTGATACTAGTTATATGTAAAGATTAGTTTTAAAAACCAAAACACTTAAAGTTAATCACTCAGCTGATTTGTATTTGTTTAAAGTTCACTTGCCTTTGTAAAAGCTGAAAATCTCCATGTTCAATGAAGCATTTTGTTTATGAAATGTTATCTTACAGGAATTAGGCAGTCTGAATGCAAATGCTATACTCTTTCTTCAGAGCTACTCTTGCAGAGATGCAAATTTTATTTACATTTTGAAATGCTGAATGTTTGATAATTAGGAATATTGAAGTTTAAGAATGAGCTGCCTATCTGATATGGAAAAAAAATCTGCAGCGGGATCATTAAGGCTGAGGGAGATGAGATACCAGAGAAAGCAGAAAGCTTCATGATCACCCAGCACTGGGAAAATGAGTTAGCAAGTCATGTGCTGTGATTTGCTGGATTGATAAGTACTTTTATGTGGCGTTTTATCTGCCGTGTGCAAGGAGCCACTTTCCTTTCATACTCCATGGCTCAATGGGGCATGGAAAGCCATTTCATGCAGTATACATAAGAGCTTTCCCTGTTAGGCTTTCAAACATTTTGCACCAGCCAATAAATATTTTATGCATTCTCTTTTTAAAGATTAAGAAGTTTCTGTGGAGATGCATTTCAAACTGGCTTTAAATGACACTGACCTACTTTCTGGCAGTAATGAGTCTGTTTCTGCAAGTTATCTGGGGGCAAGAGCATTCTTTCAATAAACATAAGGACTAGAGGAGTAAATGCCAGCCCTCCCTCAGCAGGGCTGGGACACAGCTGATACCTAGTGGCTGTTGTTTGGAAGAACATCTGGATGTGGTGGGTCCCTGCTTCCCCCTGCCTGTCTTCTGCTTCAGTTTGTTACAGGCTGGAGTATTCTGGACTGGGCATTCAGGCTCCTGTTCACAAGTAAAACACTGCTGATAGCGAGTACAGGTAGAACCTCACTATCTGATCCTGTCTTTTGCCTGGAGGAAAAAGCAAGGAGTTCTCCAGACCTGTTCTCTTCCCCTGCTGCCACTTGTGTACTCTATAGGAAGCTAAAGTTTTGGGGAAAAGTTCAACTGTTTGGCAGGCCCAGGGGAGGTGACAAACTCCTTTGAAGAAGGAACACTGCCACCTGTCCTTTACAGCAGCAGGGTAGGTGCTGAGCTGGTGGAGCTCAGCAGCAAGAGCTACTGCTGTGCCTTGGAACTGTTGCTCTGGGCAGACAGGTCCCCCGGGTTTGGCAGGGACTTTGAGGTTGGTTGGAAGAAGCAGTAAGAAGCTTTGGTTAGAAGAGCGGAAAACCCTTCCAAATGGGAACGGAGCACATCTCTGTTGTCTTTCTTCAACCTGTGACAGAATACTTACTCCCCCTGCATTCTGATTCTTACCCCTGTGCAAGCTGAGTGTGTCCTGGATTTCCTGCGAGAACAGCTGTATCATTTTGAGAACCTTGAAAGTTTGAAGGTTGCTACCCTGAAACCTGTGAAGTTTTCACTTTCTGGAGCATCAAATAGTCGAGGCTTTCTATACAAGGTTTTTGTTGTATCCTCAAAAGGGAAAAATTGTTTTGTGCTTCAACTTGGGGTTCAAGCTGAAGTTCCTTCTAGGTCAGTGTCCCTGCTAAGTACACTACTCTCATTCCTACTTTTTCTTTAAATGCAGTTCTCATGCTTTGGAATTCTTCAAAAGCCTGTTTCTAAAATAAGTTTTGTAGCCTATGATGTGTCCTGCAGTACAAAGTTGAGAAGCAGGTGGCTACAATGAGAGGCAGAGAACTCTGAAGTATTTTGAATAAGGTACATGGTAGGAAAAGGATATAAAAAAATCTGTACTTTTAAACTCTGCTGATAATGTTTGAGATAGTCCTTGGGACCTCATGTCTGGATTGGAAAGAAACCTTTTTCTATATCGTTACTGCATTTTTGATAGCACTATTGGCCAGCCTCAAGTTTGACCTGTACCTTAGCTCATGTATGCTTACCCAAATGAGATTTGTTACTGGCCTGTTACAAGGAATATGTTCTCAGCGTTTATTTTAAATTATTCAGCTTGTCATCTTCCCACCAGGTGCTCACACTGATGGGGCTTATTTGTGTGTCTTTGATGTGGTCAGATCAGTTAGGACAGAGCTGATCCTGGAGGAATGTCTCAGTCATCCTGCTGATTCCGAGAGTGATTCAAGAGCTGGGGTAGAAAATCCACTTATTCTTAGATGGATGTCAGCCATAGGGGGCATTTTTCTTCCTTTAAGTCTAGGAATTCAGCTGTCTGGGTACCTGTGCTTTGACAGGTACTGCTTACACTCACTGCAGAAGAAAAAAGACTGCCTTCTTTTGGAGAGGTCTTGGTCTAAAGCTTTTGGAGGTTGTTTGTTTTTTTTTTTTAATAAGTTTTCATATTGTTGGGTTGGGGAGAAGAGTGGGAAATAAAAAAATCAGTGACAACTCTTCTTTTAGTAAATTTTTTTTGCATCCCTTAACATCTGTACAAACTGACTTTACAGTCAGGAAAGAGGCAGGAGTGACTGAACATGGAGTACCAGACTGGGAAAGGAGAAATTGTGAATGTGTTAATTCTCCCATCCTTCAGGAAAGGCTTGACAAGTCCCTTTCCCCCCCCTATAGGCTGCAATATACCATGAATTTCTCCACATCCTTTGTTCTTTTCTGTTTAGGCTGTAAAGCCTGAAAGGCCTTTAAAGTGCCCTGGTACCTGCAAGGTTTGAGGTACCAAATGAAGCATTCTTTTTTTTTTTATTGCCAAACTGATGGCAGAAATATAATTATTCCAAATAAACAAGAACGATCCTATTAATAGGTAGCACCTATGAAATACAACCCTGCATGGATTTTGGGGTGGCTTTCTATGGCTGTTTTTCTAGTTTTCATAAATTTGCACTTTGGAACTTCAAAGATGCTCAGTGGGATTAGATCTCAAATAATTGATCTAACTAATTAACTGGTGGTGTTGCAGTTTCTGAGGTAGGATGAGCAGAGTTTAACCCTCTCCTGCAGCCGTGCCTCTGAGTCAAACTGCAGCATCCACTTTGGGTTTTGGGAAATGGAGACACGGGCCGTTTGTGCTGTGTGTTGCTGTCATCTTTTCTATTTCTATCACTTCTCTTTCATCTTTTCCTAATTTTTGGGATCGTGGTACTTGCTGTCGTGGCCTCTGGGGGTTCTGAGAGCTAGAGACTGGCTGAAGCAGGGGCCACGCCTCCAGTGGCTCCTTGCAAGAAGAAAACTGACAAGTCAGTCTCTCTTAGCATCTTTGATGTTCTAACTAATGAGAAACAGGGCATACAGTTAAATTTTTCCTTTACAAAAACTAAAATTAGTGTATCAGCAGCTCTTCTAAGCATTTGTTTCTATAACCAAAATCCAGTTGTTTCTTCGGTTACTGGGAAAAAATTAATACTTTACTGCAGTGTCCTTCTCTGCTTTGAAATGCTTGATTGGATCTTGGTGTTCCTCCTGGGAAAGGATGAAGCTTAATATTAGCTTTGCACTTACTGAAAGCTGCATTACATACAGCAAAATACTTGTGAACTTCTTTGAGATCCTTCTGTCTCCTTGTGATCTTTTTCAAACTGAACTTGATCAAGACTGCTTAGTATCTTCTTCCAAATAAAAGATGCGTGCTGACTGTAACAATTTAGGGATATGTCTTGAATTTGAAGCATAATTCAAGATTAATTTATTACTGCTTGAAAAGCAGATAAGTAGTCTGTGGATGTCCTTTAGGACTAGCCCAGATCCAGCAATACCCTGGAAAGCTGCTCTTGCAGCTTCTGAACTGCACAGCCATGCTCTGCCTCCACCTGCCCTGGGGGTTATGGGCTTCTGGAGTTCCCACCCACACCACTGTCAGCCCAAGGGGTGAGTCCGTGTGTCCAGACCATAACTGGGACTGTTTGATAGTTAATACACTTGTATTCACAAGTTCTGCAGCTAAGTCTGTTCAGCAAGTTCTGCTAAGCTGCTTCTTTGGTTGTCATTTAACTTTTCTAAGGGGTGGTACAGCATGTCCTCATGATGGTGAAGGCTGTTCCCTGTCCACCAGCATCTCTGGAGAAACTCAGCTTGAAGGTACCACTGGTGGCTTCACTTCTTCAGAGTATTATCAGAAGCTCCTGCCTGTGTGTGGGGTTCAGTGGGGCATCACTAGTCTTCTTTTGAACCCCAGCAGAGCAGGCTTTGCCAGGGAATCCACAGACTAGACTTAATCTTCCTAGTGTTTGTATTTGGTCTGCTCAACTTCGATGTAGCAACATCAGGTTTATTTTGAGGGCACCTTTTGTGAAGTCTGACACTCTGCAAGGATCGCTGTGCGAGGTCAGCCTTGGGGAGATCAGGTCCTGGAGCCTGGCCACACCTAGCTGTGGGTGCCTGGGAAAGAGGGCAAGAACGTGTAAGATCATGGCAAAACCCACTATTATACCCTCTCAATGCCTAGTTATGTGTGACTTGAATTTTTTTGGGGCTGGGCATGGCAAATTTTACTTTATTGGTTCTTTTTCTGTCGTCTGCCCGGTTGCTTTTGGAAGCTGCTTAATCTTTGGCATTTGCAAGGAACTGCACAGTTGGACCTTCCTGGGGCAGAAGTGCTTGCATTATATTCCTCTGCTTCAGAGCCTGGGGGCCTGAAACAGATGTTCTTGGTGGTCTGCTTCCTCCCCCTGTGAGGAGTGCAGCAGTTGCATCTGAGCCCTTCACTGCAAACACCGGAGCTGGGTGCTGGGATGCTGATGGAGATAAGTTGTACAAAACTTCCATCAGTTCTGTTTTGCACTGTTTTGGTTGTACCAAGGTACAAGGTTGTACCAAAAAAAATAAAATAAAAAAAAAAATCTTCCTTTCTGAATTGCTGCTTACATTAATTTGACCATGAGCAAGCAGGATTTTGCCAGTGCCACTTTATCCCCCAGGAGAAACTCCTAACCATGGACAAGGTAGAGTTGCTTACGGTGGAGGGGGGCTACTGGGAGTTCTCACTGTGCTACAGCTGCACTCTGTGGTAGGGCTGGGATCAGGATGTTGGAGAAATGACAGATGAATTCAAAGAAACCATTTTTTTAAAAAATAAATAAAAAAAAAATCAATCCTGACCCTTTCACTATTCAAGAATCTATGTACTCATTTTGTTTGTAGCTGTTATGTTGCCAAACCACATAAATAGCTATACAGGGAAAACTGTAATGGGAGTGAGGTCTAGTTTGTGAGCTTTGAACTGGTAGCCTTGGCTTCAGGTAACCATTTTGTCCTGAAAGGAGGCTGCTGTAGTCATGTAAACCCCTCAGCCTTTCTATAATAGCAGGCAGTGTGAGCCTCGGGGTGAGGGGGAGTGGGTTTCGCTGCCTCTCTTGGCACTGTACTCATTGCATTGTGTATTTTGACTATTTTTTAATAGATGTTGCTGTGGGTGAACGACTGTGTAATGACTCTTTGCTGTCAGGTTTCACCTTCTAATCAATAGACCAGGATCAATGCAGTTATTTGTACGCGCGGCCACTTTAGGCGTCCAGCCCGTCAGGTTGGGGGCAGCTGGAAGGTAGGTAGTGCTCCCTCAGTTGGTTTATTTGCTAAGAGATCAGAGGGCAGAAGGTTTGTGTGTGGGTGTGTGTTTTGTTTTCTGTTGTCTGGTTGTTTTTTTTTTTTTTTCTGTAAAGTTTGTTTCAGTATTTTTAATCAGATGAATATTCTTCAGGCAGGAAACCCTGAAAGACTTAGGATTTTAAGCTTATCCGTTGCAAAGAATTTTTTGCTGTTCTCTTTCAAGCATTCAAAACTTGGACTTTCTAGTTAAACAGATTTTCCTCCCTCCTTTAATTGTGACCTTTGTTTTATGCTGGCTATAAAAAGAAACGTCTTAGTTTAATATTTTTTCCACACTAGTATGCTCCTGTTCTATAAAATGCCTGAGCTGCCTTTGTGGGAAGATATAAAAAAGCTTGAACCCGGACCAAGCTAATACCCCTTCTGTTCTCTAGGCAAGAAATAACCCAGAAGAATAAAAGAGCAGAGCCAATACAGCCAAGTATTGAGTCTTTGACATCTGTCACTTTAGCAAAAATCTCTGAAATTTCCAAGTCCTTGCTTTATTCTAAATAAGGTGCCACTGGTCTCGCACAACCTTTGCCAGGAGAAGGCAAGCGATCCTTACAGCTTAACGAACTGAGAGGGATGGCTTTGGCATCTGTTCCCTGCCAGCAGCAAGTATCTGATTGGCATTAGATGCTTTCTTCCTTTTTTTTTTTTTTTTTTCTTTCCCTTTTTTCTTTTCTTTCCAGCAGGTGGAAGGCCTGTTCTGCAGGCTCCTAACTCTTGACAGGTTTATCGTGATGGCTTCTTGGCAGGTAGGGGTTGTGCTGTGCATTCAGTCTGCATGAGAGATGCTTGGGTTTTTTATTTTTTCTTTCAAGTGTAGCTTTGTGCAGTAGCTGTTTCAAATGGGTCATGGGATTTTTGGCTCTGGTTTGCTTCTTTGTTTCCAGAATTGCAGCAGGTAGAGCCAATGACCAGCTTGCAGGATCTTTAATCATCACCTCTGCCTCTCCCAAAGGGGTTTGAGGCAGGGTGATCTGAACAAATGTAGCATCAGTTTATATTGACAGAGATTTGGGAATGGTCGGAATTAAGTCTTCTCATGTATTTTCTTTTTCACAAAGAAAGGTATGCATAACGGTTCTGTTCAGGCATTGGCTTCTTGTCACTTCCAAGTCTTTCTAAAGGAGCTGCTGTCTAAAAATTATCCTTTTAATTTACTTATTTATTCCTTTTGGTCATGTTTGTCATGCAAGACCTCAGCTTGTTGTTTTTAGCAGTTCACCAAAGCACTTTCTGACCGGGTGCTTAAAGAGAATTCCTCCTCCTCCACTGGTTAATTTCTGGCATGGAGCATGAAATAGCTCTTGCGTCAATAAATCGTCACAACCTATGCTTGTCTCTGTCAGCGTAAATACGGTTGGACTCTAACATGCCTGAAAGTAGGCCAGAGGTTGCTAATTTTGCAGCTGCAAAGTGGTCAAGTCCAAGAGGGTGCTGCGGGGTGTGCGTGCTTGGTGGGATACCAGAAGTGCTGCCTTTCAGGTTGCAAGTTGAGCGCCTTTTATTCCCCCCGTTAAATTTGTAGATTCTGGAGCTGTATTATGTATAAAAAAAGTTGTTGGTTTCCAACTGTCTCAGAGGAGAATGTTTTTAGGTGTATTTCTATTATGTACTAGAGCAAACCGTGCATGTTTTAGAGCTAGGAGCAAGCCTTTCTCATCATCCCTGCTGCCTGGGTTGTCCTGGTGCTAGCAATGAGGCAAAGATCGCTGGTCTGTGTGACCCTGATACTCCTGGCTTTGCTGATTTCTTCTCTGGACTCTGCTGCTTCTCACACCTGCTTGCCTCTCGCTGTCCTGGTGTGTATCAGTTGTTTCACAGCTCGGCTGCTGCAATCCCCTGCCCCAGGGCTACCTGCAGGTTGTCACTTTGGAGATGCAGCTGAGCTCAGAAGAACGTCTGTGACAGGTCATGGCTGTGCCTGCTTCGTGCTCGCTGTCTTTGGGGAGGCTGCTGGGCAGGTCCGAGACCTCGCTTCGCTTCTTCACCTTTGCACGCTTGGGAAGGCTTGCTTTGCAGCTGGATGCTCAGACTGCTTTTTTTACTTTCTTCTGGTAATTTCTGCAAAGCAGACCTGGTGTTTGTTTTTGTCAGGGAGAGCAGGGATTGAATGGGATGTTCTGGAGACAACTGAACAAAGTAATTGGGCAACAGTCACTTGATCTTTAGGTGTTCTAGCAATTGGATGAAAGAAACTTTCTTCAAAGCCATTTTCTTGAACAACTATAGTTGTGCAAACAAGTTGCTGAGTGCTTCAAGAAATGGAAGGTAAAGAAACCTGGTAAATGACTTGGCAGATTTTAAAGATAGGGTAGAGCTTAATTTTGGGGAAATGTAGAGTCTATATCTATTAGGTAGGAGGAGGAAAACTCGGATTTGATTGCAAGGATGACAGCAGATTCCCAGTGTGCCAGTCCCTGCTGTCAGCATGCCTGTCTTGGTTAAGAGATCCAGTTGCAACCCTGGTCTCATTTAAAAAGAAAGAAGTAGTGCAATTGGACAGTAAAGCAAACACTCATTTTCAAGCTGCTTTTCTGTTCCAAAAAGCAGTGCAAGGTGGTTTTGGCTTTGTTTTCTTTCTTCAAGTGAAGTAAGATCCTTCTCTGAAACAAGGATGTACCGAATGTGATCCATGTGTTGCCGTGTGCCTTGTGACAACCTGGGGCATTGGCAGAGTAAAACAAGTTGTGCCACTTGCCTTGGGGGGTGCTCTGGACACCTGCAGCTTGGTGTCAGTGTGTGGCAGCAGCTAATAGAGCTGCCTCTTTGCTGGAGTAGCTTGCTAAAGCCATTGCAAAAAAATGTCAGGAGTGTATTGACAGCTCTTAGTAAAGCAGGAGAGGAGCAGAGCCAAAATGGGAGGCGTTAGAAATGACTGAATGCTATGAAATGTCCTGATTAAGGCACACTAAAGAAGTGTGTCTAAGTGATGGACTTAGCTGTAAAGACTTTCTTCCCCCATCACAGAGTAGCTGCAGTCTGACACTTCAGACACAGGCTTCTTTCTGCTTTTGGATTCTTGCAGGGAAGCCTGAAGGAGCTGCTGAAGAGGCTGAAATGATACATGGGCAGTTGCTTTTCAGTGTGAATCAGGCTGGGGTGAAACCTGCTTGTTCCCTGAGACTCCAGTGGTTTCTCCTTTGAGAATGCCTTGATGAAACAGCCTGTTTGGTCCTTCTGGAAGCATCTTCCTCCTTTTGGCTTCCTCCACTTGTCTCACTGTACCAATGTCCCTGCTGCAGCTTCCCTACCTGTAAATGGAGCAGTTAAGCAGACTTAATGGGCAAAATGGCAGAGAAATGTTAGGAATATTTCTAAAGTTCGGCTGTATTTTCTTTTTTTTATTCTCCTATTCTGTATCTAAATACAAACAAAAAATGCTGGTGGAGGGTCAGGCGAAAATTACTAGACATGCCACTCCTGGATAAAAGCTTTTGAAGTTATTTTTGCCAATTTTGAGAAACCAGCTGCAGCTGCTATCAAATAGTTTGTTTCAAAATAAACTTGTGCAAATATTCTTTTTGTCCTTTGAAAAGCAAACAATCTGTTGATTCTAATGCCCATGTCAGCATACTGCAAGCAGGAGGAAGCCTGAAAGGTCAGGCCTTCACGTGATTCGTATTTTAAAATACTGTCAGAGATATAATCCCTGTCTATTTGATGAGAAAACTGTCCAGTTAAAGTTGACTTTTGTTGCTAGAGAGGAAAATGTGGCTTATTCTCAGCTCAAAGTAGGGATTTGACAAGCTGTGTATTTTCTAGTACAGGATCCTTCATCTTGTGCCACGTGTCGGAGCTACACCATCGATATCCCCCACTTCCCTTCCTTCTCCTCTCTTTAGTTATAAGCTAATATTAATGAAGAGATTTTCATGGTTTTGGTCAAGTTTCATGCACAACGTAGACCGAGTGTATTCCACCTCCCCCCTTTTCCTGGCACCTGGTGGTGCCCGAGGAGCCACGAGATGTTGAGCATTGCGGGCAAAGGCAGCGGTGCTTATGTCACTGTGGCTTTTTGGCAGCTGCTCATCCATACCTGCTTGTCCATACCTTGGTGTGCAGACTGTGTGTGCTTGTCCTTCTTTTAATTGTCAAGTCAGATGGTGGTGTTTATGCTTTGGTGCTGTTCCTGTAAGGAGAATCTGTGCTGACGCTGAGTTGGAGGATCTTGGCAGAAAGTGTGGCTGCTCAGAAGTATGCGGTGCTGTTAGCAACAAGGCGGGTTTGAGTTGGCTAGAGGATGTGTATTCAGATGTGTATAGAGATGTGTGTGTAGATACGTGTATTTTAACTCTGCCTTTGTTGCTAAAGCTTGAAGTTGTTGAGGATTTTTTGCTGAAGTTGACCATGGAGTCATCTTTTAGTTCAGCTCTGCAGTGGGTACAGATAAGCTCTGGTTGGCTAGTGGGTGTGATGCTGCTGCTGCAGTGCTCCTTGTCTGTCTGTCCAGGCTCCTCCCATCTGAACTGGCAAAGGTTAATTCCTTAGGGCCGTGTTTGGCTGGGGCTGTGCTTTTCTGCAGCCCGTTGTTGGGGTCAGGGTGTTGTAGCCTGCTCATCATGCACACACTCATTTTCCCTGTTTCGGGTGTCTGATGGACCTTTAAATAACTGGGGTGTCAGCATGGTGGTATAGACAGTGATGTTGGGAAAAAGGCAGACTTCCTAATTGTTGAGTAAAGCTGGGTGTAAAATCAAGGTGTGCTTTGCTTTTCTTACTCCCTGGGAACTAGTTGCTGGTGAACTGGATGTTAAATACCCACATTATTCAGGCTGGGACACAGCATGGTTGTTTCCTTCCATGGAGGTTAGTGTTGGTTCTGGGACCTTTCTGGGCTGCTGTTTGACCAGGGATGGAAGGTGCCCGGCACTGGCCATTATACTTTGAGTTGTCTCATTGTGCCTGAAGTCCCAAACGGTGACCTCTGAGAAGCTGCTGGGCTGCCTGATGGCTGCTGCAGTATTAGCTTCACCAGTACGCATTCCTGGAGTATCCAGCATGCCAGTAGTGCCCATCACAGCATGCACAGTGTGTGGCAGGATGCACCTGGCAACGTTTTTGTAATTTTTTTACAACATTTTGGCCTGCTAGACACCATCTAGAGAAATACCAGCCCTGATGAGACTTAGGGTAGGCAATTCAAAACACGAAACACACTGTGATCTCTGCCCAGCCAGCGAGTTAGTAACATGTTTGTTCTGGCTGTGTTGGTCTCAAAGTTAGGATAGATGACAGTGCTGCTGAGTAGGTGGGTCCATTCAAAGCCAGTCCTTATTTGTCTTGCTCTTGTCTTGTTAAGGCTACAGGACCTGTCAGACCCTTAATACTGAACTGTAAGGAGGGCAGAACACAGCAGCCCACATGTTGTTTGGGACTTTTTAGCAGGACCAAGGGGCCCTTGTAGCCTAAAACTGTATCAGTTTCCTTCCTTCTGGAAAGAATTTTAAAATAGCTTCATATGGGCTCTAAAATTCCTTCTTTCCTGCTTATTTTGGTTTGTATTATACTGTGGGAGCTGCTTTCTCCATGAGAGGCTGGCTGGAGAATAGTCGTTCAGGAACTGCCAGTCATGAGAGCTGGATTTCTGTAGCCGTGGGATGAGCCCTCCCTCCTGGGGAAGGTGAGCCAGGAGCAGGGCTGGCAGAAAGGAGTGTGGTTGTGGTGTTTGGTTTTGCTTTTCAAGCTCCCAAAGCCTCCAGAGCTCAGCAGAAGGAGCTTGTTTTTATATTGAAATAATTATGCTTGTAGTTGGTTTAGACATATACGTATTTGTGGCTTTAGTGAGCAAAAGTATGAGACGTAGTTGTGTTGAAAGATAACTTCTGTTGTGCTGTAGAGGCTGCTTTTTTTTTTTTTCTATTGCAAGAAACAAAATTGAGACTATTCTTTAGAACTGTAGTGGCCTTTTTTTCCTCCCTCTATCTTAAACTGAAATTATTTTGCACTAAAAAGTAGTAAGTAGTGTTTAGAACAGTGAGATTGTAACTGGCTCTTACTTTGAAAGAGGCAGAACACTTGGTATTCACTGTTTTAATTTTTTTTTTTTGTACTGTTTTCCTGCAAGGCTGCATTTTTGTCATGTTTGTGAGCTTGAGTGTTATTGTCACTTTTGCAAGTTGTTAATAACATCCTGGTTTCTTAGTATATTCTTTGTATTGGCAAAATTCTAAGTGATTTATTAGCTTAGATCCCCTTTATTTACCGCTCTGCCACTTCCGAGTTAGCATTTTTGCTGACTAAGCTGTGCACAGGACACCTTTGTGCACAGGGGGAAGATGGGGAGGGAAGAAAACTCAGATCAGGGTGTTTCTTCTCCCTCCTCCTCCTCCCAGGTTGAAATCAGTGGAGCTTGCCGGACACTTTCACTGATCGCCTGTTGGTTCCTTTAATTAGAACATTTCTGACTCTGAGCTTCCACGTCACCTGATTTATGTGTCAGATACAGTCAGAGGTATTTGAGCTGTGAGGCTGTTCAGCACGACTGAAGCAGACAGCCCTGCCTCTGCTGGTCTCCAAATTTCAGTTTCCACTGGAGCCCTTTTTAGACACCGAGAAAATTAATTTGCCTGTGTGGCTTTTGTTGTTTTTTTTTTGTTCTTTGGTGGTTAGTTGGTTGTGTTTTTTTTTCTTCCCTGTCTTGGACTTGTGAAATGCTGCTGTAAACCTCTTTCCAGGATAACAAACACTGAAACATCTAATTATGGATCAGTCTCTCATTCCAAGCATCACATGCTCGTGGGGCTTTCTGATACATTGCGCAGATCCTTCAAACCACTGACCTTTGCCGAGTGCCCTTGGCTGTGCCAGCAGAGAAGCTTGCTGGCAGCCTAAAGATGTTTTGTCTGGCATTTGAGCAGAAGAGAAAACTTATTGCTGGTGGAAAGAGATGAGAGGGCAGAAAATGCAATGTGTGCTGAGGCTTGAGATGTGTCTGGCGTTGTCTGACGGTGAACGGCCGTGGCAGTTTGTTCTTCTGTGTTGAAAGGTGACGTTAATGTTGAAAGCTCGGGAGGTTAAGCACAAATTGGGCAGTCGTTGCAACAGCTCTTGTTGTCAGCTGTGGTTTGCTGGCCACGTGCAGCCCTTTATTAATTGGACTGTCCCATGAATAAGCAGTTGGACACAGCCTTACACGTGCAGCTCTGTGCAATCCTCCCGCACCGTAGCAGAGCAGCCAGATGTCACAACTCGCTCCCGGTTGCTCTCAGCAGGTAAAGCTACGGGAGGGAAACACCTACAGCTCTGGAAGACACAAGAGCTGAGTGGAGGGAGCTGGGGGTGATGTGTGTGAAGGGTGCGTGATTGTGATGCCAGAGCCTTAAAGGCAAAAATAGCACAATTTATAATAGTAAAAGGGATGGCTTCTGCACTGCACTACGCCTTTGCATGCTGCCAGTCTGGAGTGAATGGAGGAGTAGTTTGCTTACAGATGACAAGCAGGAATGAATAAGCACTTCAAATTTTGGTGCTGAAGAAACAGCTTGTTCATCTGGGCCTCGGAGAAAGTCATGTAGCCCCTCTTCTCAGACTGTCACATGCTGCTCTGAATAAAAACGTCAGGAAGCATAAAATTAAGACTCTCTGCATCCTTCGTCCTCCCTCTGGAGTTCACTGTTCTGCTTTTGCCGTGCTTGAGGACTTGTGACTAGGGCTGTGTGCTGATTTTATGGAGAGAAGGACCCCTTGGCTGCCTGGTTTTTACTCCCTTCCATCAGCAGGATGAGGGATTCAAAGAACAATCCACCCCATCAAACTTCTTCACCAGCGAGGAACATCTGGTCCGCATGGGCTAGGAGATGATGTAGGCAGGGTCTCCTGCTGGAAGTGAGTTGAAGTGCTATGTGCAAGAGTGCAGCTGGAAGGTGACTCAAGGGAGTCAAATTAGGTGTTTATCCATGCCAAAATGTGAAGCTGTTTCTCCTTTTGGCTAGTGGGTGGTTTCCCTTGTGCTAATGGGACGGATTCCCCCAGGAGTGTGTTGTGTGGTTGTCTTTGACATGAATGTTTCACAGAGGGGAAGGATGGATCCATCATGAATTTTGCAGTTGAAACAGTGGCTGATACAAATGCAGCTTTCCTTGCTGACGCAGGGTTTTTGGAACGTTTGGTAATTTTTTTCCTAATCCAATAACAGATTTTTATCCCAGTTGCTAATTTTGCCTTACGAAACTACCAAAAATGCAGGCAGCCTTTGAGGAGTACATCCAGCTGCTAGGATTTTTGAGATTTATAAGAAAGCTGTTGCAGCTGAATTATTTTAGGCATGTAATGCAGGCCTGATGCATATTTTTTAGTAGGTAAACATATTTTAAAACATATTTTTAAGTATCTTTTTCAAAGACCTTTTGAAGGTGAAATGGAAGAATAAGGATATTAATTTTGATGAAACTGCTGTCCCTTGTGGTATCTGGACAACTCTGGAACTGAACCTAGAGCTAGCTTTCTCTCTCTCTTTCTCTCTCTCTTTCTCTCTCTCTTTCTCTCTCTCTTTCTCTCTCTCTTTCTCTCTCTCTTTCTCTCTCTCTTTCTCTCTCTCTTTCTCTCTCTCTTTCTCTCTCTCTTTCTCTCTCTCTTTCTCTCTCTCTTTCTCTCTCTCTTTCTCTCTCTCTTTCTCTCTCTCTTTCTCTCTCTCTTTCTCTCTCTCTTTCTCTCTCTCTTTCTCTCTCTCTTTCTCTCTCTCTTTCTCTCTCTCTTTCTCTCTCTCTTTCTCTCTCTCTTTCTCTCTCTCTTTCTCTCTCTCTTTCTCTCTCTCTGTCTTTCTCTCTCTTTCTCTCTCTCTGTCTTTCTCTCTCTTTCTCTCTCTCTCTCTGTCTTTCTCTCTCTTTCTCTCTCTCTCTCTTTCTCTCTCTTTCTCTCTCTTTCTCTCTCTCTCTCTTTCTCTCTCTTTCTCTCTCTTTCTCTCTCTTTCTCTCTCTTTCTCTCTCTTTCTCTTTCTCTCTCTTTCTCTCTCTTTCTCTCTCTTTCTCTCTCTTTCTCTCTCTTTCTCTCTCTTTCTCTCTCTTTCTCTCTCTTTCTCTCTCTTTCTCTCTCTTTCTCTCTCTTTCTCTCTCTTTCTCTCTCTTTCTCTCTCTTTCTCTCTCTTTCTCTCTCTTTCTCTCTCTTTCTCCCTCTTTCTCTCTCTTTCTCTCTCTTTCTCCCTCTTTCTCCCTCTTTCTCCCTCTTTCTCCCTCTTTCTCTCTCTTTCTCCCTCTTTCTCCCTCTTTCTCCCTCTTTCTCCCTCTTTCTCCCTCTTTCTCCCTCTTTCTCCCTCTTTCTCCCTCTTTCTCCCTCTTTCTCCCTCTTTCTCCCTCTTTCTCCCTCTTTCTCCCTCTTTCTCCCTCTTTCTCCCTCTTTCTCCCTCTTTCTCCCTCTTTCTCTCTCTTTCTCTCTCTCTCTCTCCTTTCTTTCTTCCCTTTCTTCCCTTTCTTCCCTTTCTTCCCTTTCTTCCCTTTCTTCCCTTTCTTCCCTTTCTTCCCTTTCTTCCCTTTCTTCCCTTTCTTCCCTTTCTTCCCTTTCTTCCCTTTCTTCCCTTTCTTCCCTTTCTTCCCTTTCTTCCCTTTCTTCCCTTTCTTCCCTTTCTTCCCTTTCTTCCCTTTCTTCCCTTTCTTCCCTTTCTTCCCTTTCTTCTCTGAGCTAACGTACCTCTGTTTTGTTTTCGTGGGACTTCCTTAGAAGACCTTAAATATCTTAGTGGTTGGTGTTTTGTAACGGGAGGTGGCATTGCTTTTTTTTTTTAGTTCCTGCCTTTCTCCCCTCCTCCTCCCCCTTTCTTCCCCGAAGCTGCTGCTTGGAGTACTTCTTCCTGGACTTGCTAAGACTGGGCTTCCTGGTCCAGTGAGGAAACATTCAGAAGGAAAAAGCTCCTCATGGTAAGAAGTTGAATACACATAGTACTGTCTTCTTGTTCTAGAATTAATACTATTGATTGCCTGCTTGGTGCTTCATGATAAGCTCTACGGAGGCTGCATATATCTGGATTTATGTGACTATGCTGTGTGTCAGGCCTCCTTTTCTCCATATAAGTCCTGTTGTGTGACAAAATTTACACCCTCAAATTGTAGTGAATATTGCTCTACCTCCTTTATTCTTCTTGTGTAGAGTAGGTCCCATGTTTGCTTCTCTTCAAATGTGGTGATGAGGATTCTGTGGGCCAAAATGGTCAAGTCCCTGTTGGACTTGGTCTTTACTGAAGCTGTAAATCTGATCATAGAGAGTGTGTTACTTGAGCAGGCTGAAGGCACATCTCATCCAGTGTTCTGCTGGACAGCAAGTAGTAGGAAATGTTTAGGGCTGTTAGGAAACAAAAGAGGTAACCCAAGATGAGTACAGAGTAATAGAATATATATTGGATGCGTAGATAATTCTTGCCATTATGATGCTTGAGAATCTGGATGCTTTTGTTGGCTTGGATGCCCTACCTGAGCTCTGCAGAACATGGACATGTGCAAGAGTGCAGGTAAAGGCCACACAGACAAATGTGCAGTAGGAAGCCTGGGGGTGACATGAAGTTTAGGGTAATTCGCTGCATGCAAATATTTTGTGGATGTCAGTTTCTGTGAATATGGGGTTTGTAAACAATTCAGAATTGTTCCAGGTAAAACTTGAGCATCCTGTAGAGAGAAGCAGAGAGGACTGTCCCAAGCTGCATAATTTTGCAGCTCTTTGGTTACTTACTCCTGTGTGTGGTGTTTTGGGGAGAGGAGATTCATTTGGGCTGATAACTGTGGAGCTGAGGGATAGAATTGCATGTTTGAGGACATAGAATGATAGAGTGGATTGGGTTGGACCTCTAAATGTCATCTAGTCCTACCCTCCTATAATAAGCAGGGACATCTCCCACTAGACCAGGTTGCTCAAAGCCCCATCAAGCCTGACCTAGAATGTCTCCAGGGGTGGGGCCTCCACCACCTCTCTAGGCAACCTGTTCCACTCATCCACCACCCTTGTATTAAAGAACTTTTTCCTCGTGTCTAACCTAAATCTACCCTTTTCTAGCTTTAAACCATCACCCCTTGTCCTATCATTACACGCCCTTGTGAACAGCTCTTCCCCAGCCTTCTTACAGGCCCCTTTCAGGTATTGAAAGGTTGCTGTAAGGTCCCCCTGGAGCCTCTTCTTCTTCAGGCTGAACAACCCTAAGTCCCTCAGCCTGTCTTCATCAGAGAGGAACTCCAGCCCTCTGATCATTTTATGACTTAGAAGCTTCAGAGGTGGTGTTGTACATTCCTGTAACTCCACAGCTGGGTTATGATGTCCTGCTTCTGACCCGCGGTGTGCTCAGATGCAACTGTGCACCTTGCAATGCTGAGGAGAGAAGCACGTGCAGGCACACTCTGGAAAGAAATCTGTCCTCTGTTCTGATAAGGGAGGCTACAGGTTGTGCGTAGTGAAGGTGGAGTGGAACCTTGCTGGCATGGGAAGATCACCTGTGTTCAGCTGAGTCAGCTTTGTAACGACTGCCCTACTTCCTGAATTGCTGCAGAGGAAGGATGTGATGTTGACACAGAAGAAAGTTTATAACGTGTGTCTAGGGGCAAGGTCAGCAAAGCTGATGTCTGATTGTGAAGGTTACACGTTTGCCATGTGCTCTTAAGATCGTGAATCACCACGACAGCAGAAGTGACTTAATAGTAGTGGTGTCTAGGGGGGAAAAACCCCGAAACTTTACAGACCCAAGTTAGAAGATGGAGGATTAGAAGATACGAGTGATGTAGAGTTGCATTTAGTGAGAGAAGGGTGACATGATGGGGCAGAGTGGAATTTGTATTTGCCTCATTAAATTTAGCACTTGCTTATCTAACGGTTTCACCGGGGTGTAAACTTGTGTGTTCCCCATGGCTCGGTGACATAAACTTTGTCTGCGCTGCTGCAAGTGCTGTGATGTGGAGATTCAATTCCTGAACTGGATTGTGAAATGGAGTATTTTTTGACATGGACTTAATCGCTGCCCCTTCCCCTCCCTCCCCCCCAATCATTCTTACTTTTTTTCTATGAAAACTGCTCGTTTGTCTCTGCCTTTGTCTGCTTTAAACATGCCTCCTGTGTGTGTGGCATAGCTGAAATTTTTATGAACAAGAATGTAAACACCAGATCGGCACAAGACTTGCAGAAGAACGCTGTAGCTCGAGTGCATCATCTGTTTGTTATGTAATCTGATATAATGGAAGCGAAATAGAAACCAGATGTCAAGGCAGAGCAATTACAATTTTTCATCTGTGAGTATTACAGTAAATGTACTTTGTATTCCTTCCCCCCTCCCTGAATATATGGGGTTTTATTTGTTGGGGGGTTGGGAAAGTGCTGCAGGGGACTTCAGAGCTCTCAGCATGGTTCTTGCTTAAAGAGTTTGTTATTCAGTACTTGTGTGCTTTCATGTAATTAAGGTCTGTGTGCTACTCCAGATCTGTGAGCCAGTTTATTTCCAGTTTCACATGAGCTGGAAGAAACTGCTTGGTTGTGGGAGACCACCTCTGCATGTCCAGCTCTCTGGCTTATATGGTCAAGCTGCAGAGTGGCACTAAATTTAGCAATCAGAGTGAAGCTGCTTTACTCACCGTGCTTGATTAAGTTTTGCAAGAAAATCCTATCAAAATGGGTTTGGTGCAGACTCTGCTGTGGATTCTTCAGCTGCTGAAGCCTCTGGGAGGAGAGCAGATGGGAGCTGTGGTCAGCTAGTTTTCTCAAATTCGCTCTGTGACTAGGAGGATAAAAGGGAAAATGGATAATCATTGATCCCTTCTGTGAGGAAATGGATTCTTCCACTGCTAGTTTATCCAAGAGGTTTATCTCGTCTGTCTTCCATTAAATAAGGCAACCTTTGGTGGAGAGAGGGATCAATAAACATCTATGTTCATATGCATCCTCACAAGTACATATACATGATCTCACTGAGTGGTAGCTGACTTTAATTTTCCTTTTTCTTCCTCTCGTTTTTAGCCTGCTGTTGTGTTGTTGTTTGTTGTTGTTGCTGAAGGTTTATTTTCTTCCCTTCTGTGTTGCTCTGGCTGGCGAAGCTCAGAAGCCAGCAGTACCTTGCTGATGGAGCTCATGCTTGGAGGAGGCCACAGGGGCTGGAGTTTTTCCCTGGGAGTGGGAGCTGTGTCAAGCATCCCAGCTGGATCCTGCAGGCCGGGTTTGGCACAGCTGGTTTACAGCTCCCTCGGTGTGCTCCTTCTCTGAAGGCTGAGAGTGTGTTATGGATGAAGCTTTCATGTTCCACTGAATAAAAATCCTTCTGTTCTGCACTGACAGCTTTTTACTGGGTGGCTGCTGTGTAGCCAAGCTTAGGTGCTAAACAGGCCTTTGCTTTCTGTGTCTCTGTGAGGAGTAATGATTCAGAAATCTTTCTTGAAGCTGGTATCTTCATTTATCTATTAAGTAGAGCTAAACGTCTGTTTTATGTTCCAGCCAAAGGAAGTGCTGGCAGTGACTTAAAGATTCTTGCTCCTTTTAAATGGCAAGTTTCTTCCTTTAAAATCCAGCAAAAAAATAAAAAAAAAATGAGGATAAGAGATAAATGTGAACACTTACAAATAGCATCCTACCCATACCACCTCTGGAAAGAGGATTTGTGTTCATTATATGTGGTTACTGCTTAGCTCTACTAAGGGATCTGAGCTTATGTGTGAAGAAGTTGTTAGTATTTGTGAAGAAGCCACACTTGGAAAAGAAAATAGTGGGTTCTTCCATTCCTGGAAAACCAGTAGCAAGATGGACTTTGCCTCGGGGCCCAAGGCTTTCATAGCTAGTGCCCTGCAAGTTGCTGGAGGGTGAGCAAGCAACCTGTTGAAAATGAGACCCTGACCCTGTGAAGTGGTGAAGAGCCTTGATAATAATGAATGCTGTACCTGGGCTGCTGGAGACCAAGACAGAGGAGACTTCAGGAGTTGGTGGAGTTTCACTTTTGTTCCAATTACCCTAAAAAAATACTTGCTCAAATTTTAATCTATGTTGTCTGTACTGAGTGAGCATGGCTTGTACAGAAGGTGGCAAACATTAAGGAAGGGGTGCTGGGTGGGATGAAAATGTGAAAAATGGTCTGTGTTCCTTGTATGCTCTTCAAAAACAAAATGCAAAATCCTCTGGAAAAGTTCTGATGGGAACAGATACTTGACTGTTAAAAGGTGTTTGGTTGTTTCCTCCTGTAACTTGTCTGTGATCTGAGTATTAAGATTCAACCTTGAAATGCTAATTTTGCAGTGTGGCTTGTGTTGTAAGCTTGTACAGTCTGCCTCTTCTCTCCTGCTGCTGCCCCCACTCAGGATCATAGAATCCTAGGGGTTGGAAGGGACCTCGAAAGATCATCTAGTCCAACCCCCAAATGAAGTTCCATTATAGTCCATTCCTCTAAATTGAAGATTTAACTATTGAAGACTCTGTTTTTCCTTCTACATGAAGCACTTACAGGTAACTTGAGAGCTGCAGGGAAGCTGCAGGACCTCTTGCACTTGTGAAGTCCTCGAGATGGCGGTGAAGCCAGACCTGGAGGCAGCATCAGGCATTCCTGGTGAGAATAACTTTTGAAATGGAGACTGTGGGGCCCAGCATGAGTCCCCAGGGTCACAGAACGTCCCTGGCTGAAAGAGACCTCCAAGATCATCCAGTCCAGCCTTAGACCTAACAGTGCAAGCTCACCACTAGACCATGTCCCTAAGCACCAGGTCCACATGCCATTTAAATGCCTCCAGCGGTGGTAATTACACCACTTCCCTGGGCAATCTCTGGAGAACATCCCCTCAGGTTAGCTCCTGTGGACATTTGGCCAGCTCACTTACAAAAGCACGTTGCTGAAGGTGATGCTGCTGTTCTCTCTTACGCGGTTGCTCTGCAAGGCCAGAAGATTGGGAAGTTCAGTAGCTTGGTCTGTGTAACCACTTCTCGAGCTGTGCCGGCGCTCGCATTACTGAAACTGGACCCTGCAATAACAGGTCTTGATTGTTGGCCGGAGTGTGCTGGTAGACAGAAATGGCTTTTTCCCAATGATTTCCTTCCTAAAGGTAATGGTCCAGTGCCTTACAAGTCACTCAAGGAGAAGCTGTGTTTGGTTTCTCTGCTGTGGCACTGTGGCATTGGTTGTGCCCAGCCTCCGTGACCTTAGTTCTCAGCCAAGGGAACCCAGTTGTGTGGCGTGTTTTCTGGGGACAAAAATACTAGCAAGAGCGAGTCACGTGTCACCAGGAGCTCTTACTATAAAACCAGCAGCTCTGCTGACAGCGACCTTCAGCATGGCTGCGAGCATCCGTGGGGTTATTTTTAACCTGTCTGGGTGAATTTCCAATACAAAGGCTGGTGCCAATCTGGTGCGGGCGCCTTCCCAAATCCTTATCTTCTGCTTTCTAGAGTGGTGACGCATCGGATGGAACAGCTCGTTTTGGGGTTGGGCTGTGCTTTTGTGTCTGGTGTACCAGGGGGAAAAAGTACTTCAGCTCTCTTACTGCTACGTGGAATCTTTAAAAGGGATTGTTTTAAAAAGCTGAGTCTTTATATATCTTTTTCTTTTTTTTTTTTTTGTTAAGAAAAATACCTTAATCAGGGTTTAAAAATAGATGAAGGTTGTACTTTGACTAGGTTGCTGTGGCACTAACGTCACTATCTGTGACAATTATCTGTGTACAGATTTGTCCCCTGTTGACTAAGGCTGTGTTTGCACAAATGGGATATTTCTGTTCACCTGGAGCAAAGCGAGGAACGTCTCTGCTCAAGTTGTGTCCTGGCACTTAGTGTCCTTGAAGTCAGGCTTTCTCTCCTGTTTCATTTTTAGGCCAGCAGGGATATTTTTTTTAATGTGTTGGAGGACAGAGATTTAGGTGTTTATGTTGCCACAAAGGCCCAGGCAGTAGGATGCTGGTTTGGTGGAGAAGCACGCTGATAGAGCAAGGCTGGACTTGACTTGGACTTGGAGAGTGGTAACATAAGGTATAAGCCTAAATGGGTCCTTACTGGATGGCTTCATTATGACACAGATAATGGATATTCTACAAATAGGAATTAGAGAAAATGTGTCCTGCAAATGTGAAATAGAAATGAAAAAGAGAGCAGTCTCAGACCAGCACCGTTTTGAGTGCACCACCTGTATTTCTCTACTATTTGGTATTTCATTATTTTATTCTGAGTTGTTGCTGTCATTCAAACTGATTTATTTTTTTTAACTTTAGTTATTTCAAAGTTAAAAAATCTTTTTTTTTTATGGGGAGGCTGAACACAAAGCTGTTGATGTATCACATATCCCTTGGATATTCAGGTGCTGGAGCTTCTCGGAGCCTCTCTCCTCAAAGCAACACTTGGGGTTTCCCTGGCCCTGGATGCGACTGTTTGCAACAATAGCAGAACTTGCTAAGTACTTTTCCATAAGCACAAAGTCTAAAATCTGACTCCTGGAGCATGTAGTTTCCCCGAAGTAAATTTTTCAGGACGTACATGCAGTTGAAATGAAGGGCAGAGAAGCAATGCTTTCTTAAGTAATTCTGTTAGGAGCAGTGTATGTTGTCAGCGTGACTCTAGTGTATCTGTGCAGAACTTGTCTCTTGCCCTCTCATGCTGCTGCATAAGGGAGTATGTGAAGCAGGAAGAGATGTTGTCATTCCCTGATGGCTCTGTTTGTGGCAGAAAGTGTGATCTGCAGTGGAAGAGCTCTGACTCACCAGAGGAGGCTGCTGATGGCCAGACAAGAGGGGTTAGTGTTTCAGCTGCATGCCTCAGCGCTGCTGCAGCTAGGCACAGTCCGAGCAGGATCCAGAGCAGCTGCAGCTCAGCCTGACCTTCCACTGCAGATTAAAATGACTGCTGGTTTACATTTTTCAGAATTGGGGCTGTACACTGCTGTGGGCAGGAGGAAGCATTCTGCATCCCTCTGTGGAATCAGGTGCTGCGGCGGGTTAGGGATGGTACCGTTTTGGATGTCTTTGCTCTTGAGCGTGAAGCTCCTGTAGGTTTTCTGGGGCTGTCATGATCATCTGGAAAGCTGCTGGAGTAGATCAGTCCTCTTCATATGCAGCAGTTCTGATCAAACAAATGACAGGTCCCAGAGTACCACTGCAGCAGGTCAGGTTGCACTTAGGACTCAATGGACAATGCTGTCTGAATGCACCTGTTGTTTATATTTCCATTTGCTGTTTCTTTACCTTTCTTTGATTAGAAGACAGACCGAAGGGTGGGGAAAGAATAAAGAGAAGGGCAGACTCTTAAGCATGTCAGCGTGTTTAAAATCCATTTTTATGTTTTTTTTTAAAGTGTTTTAAATCTAAATCGAAAAGGTTTTCAATGTAAACCCTTCTAGCATACTTGTCTTTCCTTCTGGGGAGCTCAGAAGAATCTTGCCGATGAGCTCAACACACTGACCTTTTCACAGAGTGAATTCTTGATGTCGTTTAGAGTCTTTGCTTTGGTGGTTTTTTTTTGTTTTTTTTTTTTTTTTTCTTCTGCAAACATACAAACCTTTCTAAGAAAAGCTGAATATTCCACTCCGCCCCCGCTGTGTCACTTTTGAAGTACTTGGGCAGATTAGAAATATAAAACCATTTGAAAGATTTAACCTTTTCTGTGGGAATTCTGGTTTTGCTGCTTGAAACAGAAGGAGAGCAACTCTGGCCCTGGTGTTATTTTCACTCGCTGCTTTGGGGTTTTTGCATGTGTTTGTGTGCAAGCAGGAGCAGCTCATAGAGAAGAGGTGCTGAGGCTGTGAATGTAATGCTTCTTATAAATCAAACTGACTGAACTTAAAGCCCTTAAATGCTTTACCTGAGCAACAAAGCACTGAAGCTGCAATGCATCATAATAAATTCCCCAAATACAATCTGAAAGGGGCTTAAAATATGAGGGCTGTAAGAAAGGACATACCCTGTGGAGCTGCCTTGAATATGCAGTGTGACAGAGAGAGAGGCTGCTGCGTTGGTAAGGTGGGACTTCCTAATCATTCTGGAATGATTCAGAGCAGTTGAAACGTCAGCATGAATTAAACAAAATGCTGAATGAGTTCATGTACTGGAGGAGTGTAGGGGACTGTGTTGATCAGCAAACTCATGGGAGTTTGTGTCTTCACAAAAAGACCCATACCCACACAACCCCAATGAGGAAATCATGTTTCCAAGCACTTCTTAAATGATTTGCCTTGAACAAGTTGAAGAAAATCCACCTTGGAGTTTGTATGTCTTTGAACCTCCTGCCAGTCGTGTATTTAGGTTGATTTTTATGGAAAAGTTTTAGCTACTTCTAGAGATGCCAAGGCTTCTGCTATTGTAATACCTGATTAAACAAACCAAAAGAACTGAGTTGCTGGTATTAAAAAACAAGTTCTGCTCTCAGGCTGAGATTAATCCATTAGCACACACCTGAATCATCTACCTGGAGAGCCATCAGATGTGTCACTGTGGCTTTATCTGTTTTGCAGAGCTGCTGCTTCAGTGGCCTTCACAGCTTCCTAATCCAGAGTTGGGATGTTCTTCAAAGGGTGCAGCTTGGGCTGATAGATTGGTCCCATTGAGGAGTGAGGAGCTTGCAGGCATGGTCTGGGGACTGTGCTGACCTACTGGCATGGTGTCCTCATGTCCCAGGCTTGGGTCCCTGTGCTGTCTCTGCCTGGGGTGGAGGGAGCTCATGGCTGTCCCTGCTTGCCCTTTCTCCATAAGCTCTGGTGCCTCCTTACAGTCAGAAGAAGTGCAGGTTCTGAGCATAGTTGCCTTTATGCCTTCAATGTTTACTGCAGGAGTCCTCTATCATTTGGCAGGTGGAGGAAGAAGCTCTCCCAGTAGACAGTCCTTCTTAAGGAGAGTGCAAGAAGTCTTCCTGTACAGGTCCTGATCTGAGTGTCACAGATTCTGTACTTGCCCTGGCAAATCTGTAGGTGAGAGCTGTTCCAAGCTGAATGAAATACTGGGCCCCACAGGGCTGTCATCTTGCTGAACTGAGTGTAGGAAATGGAGGAAACATCAATAGCTTCCTTGTTTCCTGCCCACAGGAAAAGCTAAAGGTAAAAAGTGCTCTTAGTCTGGAAACTTGGGATAGGGTGGTTAGTTGAAGCTCAAAAGAAAAGGAGCTTAGCTGCCAGATCTTTGGTATTGTAACTGTGTTGAGCAGGAGTTTTTAGGTTGGGCTTTCATGTAGGCCTACACTGAGAAGTGCAAGGCTTGTGGTTTAGGCTTCAAAAGTTCATCATCAATTCCTTCCTTTGGTATGAGGATTTTGTTATATGGAGAGCTTGCTTGTTGATCTCACTGATGAGAGGGATGAAGGCACAGCTGGGAAGAATTTCTCCCATTTCTAGAGGTCAGGTAGGTTTGGTCTCAACAGCCTGTGCTGTCGTTAGCTGTGGTGCAGCTTCTCTTTGTGCTACATGCTTTAAATTTGGAAGCTGTCCTCTTATATCCATCCTACCCCAGCCCATAATCATGCAAGTTCATCAAGTGACTCTGCAACCCACACATCAGGTCTGTATCTGCCCATCCTGAAACCCACCAACACCTCTTTCCCAGTGTCTGGCCTGTATAATCCTGATCCCCAAGGGTGCAAGTCTAGCAAGGGTCACTTGGTCCACATCTGGAAAAGAGCATCCCAGCACCACCTTGTGTTGCAGAGCTTCTCAGGGCTTGGAGTTGTCCAGCTGTTAGCTGGGGCCAAGTGTGTTGGTGCAAGCAGAGAGAAACCCCCTTTGTTTTATCACAGCTTTTCCAAACTTTGCTCTTTCTCACTGGAAATGTGAAATCAATGATGTCCTAATATTTGCTGGGGATTTTTTGGTGTTGCTTTTCTGCCAGGTCAACTGTAGAGTGAAGGATTCAACACACCTCCTGCTATTAATCCATGCAAGGTGAGCTGTCAAATTAATCCTGTGGGTTTTCTCCTCCCAAACCAGCCAAGACATACTGTGTGTTTTGCACACAAGATCATACAACCCCAAGTGAAAACAGGCAAGAAAGTGCAGTTTGAAGGGATGCATTTGATCCAATACAGCCAGCTGGTTTTCTGTCCTTTCTATTTATCCTCTCACAATAAGTTTTTATCATATAAGATCTAAACTTCTACGAAGCATAAGGAGACAACCATTAAAAAGTTATGAAGGATTTATTAAAAATTCAAGGAAATGCATATAATTTTACTTCCTTAAAGTAGCAGCATCAAATCAGCTTTTATAATAACGAGGATGTATGTTTGTTGTTTGCTTTTTAAGGCTTGGCCTTCAAGGGGAAATTGTAGCTGGACTAAGGAAAAAAGTCCAGGAGGGGGGTGCTTTGTGGGTTGCTGTTGAAGGGAGCTGATAACTCAAACTGCTGATCTAAGTGAGGCAATTTTTTAAAGCCTGTGTCTCTGGTGGATGGTAGTTAAGGACTGTCAGGTTCTGCCTACTCAGACTTTTAAGGAGAACATAAATTTTTGTCTCCCTCTCTGGCTGTTGGTCTCTTGCCTTCTTCTGGACAACCTCAGGAGAAAAACCCAGGTCCATGGGCAGCAGCGAAAAGATCCTATGGGCAGGAGAAGCTTCCACATGTGCATAATTGAAAGGTGATGGTGTTACTTGGACTCTCTCACGTGCCCTTTGACGTGTTTGTGGGCTGCACTGTGGAAACACATGGAAATCAGTGGTGGTAAATCTCAAAGATGCTTGTTGTTATGGGAATGCATTTGGCATCTTCGTCGTAACTTTTAATTTGTCCTTGACACTGAGACAATAATAAAGGAAAACCACTAGAAACTGTCTTGATTAAAGGCTGATACAGATTAACTTGCAGACTTTGTCAATTTATCATACGATTACAGTGCTGCAGCAGTCTATTTTCAAATGAGATGTGGGTTTAAATCTGTAAGCCTTTTCAGCCCTACAGGGGAAGGGGGGTAGCTGATGTCTGCTGGCTTCAGGAAGGCATGAAATTTGTTGCTGTCTTCTGAAGCTGTGAAATTAACTGTTTCGCTCCCTCGTGTCGGGCACCGAGTTGCACATTTAGCAGATTGGTCACACTGCCTTTTGCATAGCTTTTACCTGGCCCTAGTTCTTCAGCAGAGGGGAAAGGAATACTAACTCATGTTGTGTGAACAGAGCCTGCTGGTAGAGGACTAAATTTTGGTGCTAATTTCAGATGGTGGGTAATGTGCTTGGGGAATATTTCCCCCAAATTTCACAGTGGATGAGACCAGCTGAGTAAAATGCTATTATCTCCACTGCTATTCCTTATATGTTTGGAAGTTTTTTGCCAAATAGCAATTATTTAAGCTGCATTCACCTGCAGGCTTGCTGCCACTGCTGAAAGTGATGATTTCTCTGTGAGCTGAAGTGTAGCAGAGAGTCAAGCCGATCATTTAACATCTTGCCCCGAGGCAGCTACTGGTTTCTAAAGCTTTGTAATCTTCCCCTAGACAAGAGGAGGGAGCTCAGAGGAACTGCTGTCCTGTGGCATCCATGCTGGGGAGAGTGCTTGCTTTCATCCCCTCACCACTTTGCCCCCAAAATCCAGCTTTTCCAGTGTCTTGTGTGATAAGTGTCTGGATGAAGGCCCTAAATGCATTATTTTGGAGACATGAGGTGGATGAGTACAGTGGGAATTTTTTCTCTTGCTGAAGAAAGGGTTGGGGCTGGATATTCTGGAGGGTTATTAAGGATATGGGGCTTCCTGTAGCACACATCTTTCACTTGAGGATCTTTGTGTCTTGGGGTTAGTTACTGAGCACGGCACAGGATGGGCTTGCACAGGGTAGGTCTGTAAGTCTGTGCTTTGGGTACCTGTGGCACACCCGGAATAGGAAGATTTTTAGGGCTGTGAAGGATGCTGAGAGAGTATATTGGAGAGATGTCATAAGGAGTGAGTAGCTAGGGATATTCTCGTGTGAATTTTAGAAGATGAGGTAGGATGATCTTGGACCAGTGCTACTTTAGGCTTTTATACTGGTTTGCATCTTACTTTTTTTTTTTTCTCCTTAGAGGTATAACTTATTGCCCCTATGCACAATCCTTGCATTTATACATTTCTTACTCTGAGCATTCATGGAGTGCAGATGTTCATAAAACAGACATTCATGTCTTGAGAGCTCTGCTTGCCTGTGGTGAATGGGAAGCTTTCCCAGGTAGGCTGGAGCTCACCGTAGTTGGTTCCTGAATAAATGAACCTTTCATCATTTACAGGAGGAGGCAGGGGGGAAACACCATCTTGCTGGGATGGATGCAAAGAGCTCCTTTCCAAATGCCAGCACGGTGCAGGCAGCTGTGGTGCTGTCCTCTCTGCTGCTGAGCTCGGGGGCTGAACTGGGAGCTCCTTGCAGCAGGTAGCAGGAAAAGGAGGTGGAACACAACTATTTGTGGATACCTCTGCAAGCTGGTTGGTAAAGACAAGGATCTGTCTGAATTGAAGTCGTTTTCAGTGGCTAATGGGGTTTTCATGATGCGTGGTAATTACTACTGCTGTTAGGTATGCTTATATATACAAAATACATACAGAACATGCGTATATGTACATATATACAAATGCATAGATGTATGTCCTGTGCATAAACAAACATCTCATCTCCATAGCTTGTTTGCCTGGGGGCACAGCGGCCGGCAGGGACATGTGCACTGGTTAAACACAACAGCTCCTTTACAGACAGGTATTTGCATACAATCAGCCGGGCTTGACTTGAGCTCGCTCCCATTTGAACATAAAGGGGAAAGCAAAAAGCCTTCTGAGTACTCCGTGTTCGGATACAGACTGTGAAGAGGCCAGGGATTACTCGCCTGCTGAGGCTGCAGCCCAGTGTTTGTGGAGTCTGCCTTGGCTTGGAGGTGGAACCGTTTATGGCTCTTTGGGAAAGAGCCTTCAGGCTCAGAGGGAGTGATAGTGGATATTTAGGGAATTCTGTTCAGCTCAGCCTGCTGTTTCAGTGCTGGCTGGTCAGTCGAGACCCTCTGGGATGGCCAGAGGAGAACCTCGTGGACCCCAGAAGACACTAGGGGAGTGAATGCACGCTCCTGACTAATTCCCTTTGTTTAGTTATTTTGTTTAAAATCAATGAAAAATAGCCTCTAGCTTATCTGGGGGATTTAGGAATGTTTAAGCCACCACAAGACCCTGCAAAGTGTCTGTTCTTCATGCATCTGTTCAAAGGCACTGGTGTCAATCTGACCTTACTGAGGTAGGTTTGGGTGTTAGACCTCTGACCTGTCATCCTCTCCATGGGGCACAGCCTGGCAGTTCAGCTGTGCTTTTCACATCACATCTTGGAATAAGCTCCTGGTCCAAGGTGTTTACATTTGAACTAATTGCAAGAGAGCCTCCACATTTTTTTTTTTCCTCTACTAAGCTAATGTGGTATGCTGCTGCCTTGACTTGAAGAGGGGAGTTTTCTCCAGCAACACCCAGTATTAACCTTTGCATAAAAGCTCTATAAAATAAACATCTCAGTTAGTGCTGCTGTTGCAGGATAGAGCCAGAACTTGCTTTAACTCTTGTGGGATGGACTTCCAGTCTCAAGATGTAGCAAAGAAAGGAGGTTCAGCTGTCCCTCTCTGCAGTGTCCTTCCTGAGCAGTGAGAGCTGTGGGGCTTCCTACCTCTTTCCTCTGGTCCATAACAGTAGAGAAACAAGTTGTTAAAAGCGGAGCTGAGCGCTGCTGTGCAGTGGTTTGTGCTCATTGCTGTTGGCTTTTCTGTAGTCTGGAAAAGCAGAGTTACCCAAGCTGAACGGGAGGGGAGTTAGGAGGAGAGGGGATATTCCTGAGTGTATCCCCCCCATGCTCTCAAGCTTCAGTTGCAACAGAACCGTAGACAGGGTTGCTCAACAGGCAGGCAGCTCTTGAGGTAAGCATTGATTTTGCAATGCACAGCTAGCAAAATAAAACTGGGTAAATCACTGGTGGGAAAACAAAGGTTTGGGGGTGGTTTGGATTTTTTTTTTTTCTTTCTCTTTTCTAGTGCTTCTATCTGTGGGTGAAAGCGAGTTTTCAGGGCCCCAAGCTCTGAGTGTATGCTAACCAGGTTCCAGCTTTTGGTTCTCCAAGTTGTAACTCCATTTCAAAATGGAAACTTGATAAGGAATCTTTAGGCAGGGGACACCACCCATACCATAGAGTTAAACTGCAGCTTTTTGGTCCTGCTCTGGTGAAGCTCTGAAAATCTGATCAGCCTAAAAGGGATCAGGTGTGCCTTGATGATGCCCAGTAAAACAAAGCACTCACAGGTGTGGGGAGCAGCTTGATTGCTTCTTTTCTGTTTATAGCAGCTTTTCAGCCTTCACTTGCTCCCATCTTGTTGAAGAGAGTCTTGTAGCGTAGCAGGCGGAAGAAGATGTGCCTCCAGCCCTGTGTGCAGCTCCTTGTGTGAGGATGGTAGTGGTGGTAAAGGCAGCTGCCAGCTCTGTGTAATAATAAGTAAGTGCAAGAAGACTTATTTTTTCTTTCCTGCAAGGGGTTGGGGAGGAAGGGCAGGTTGTCTGCACTGGGTTTTGTTTGGGGGCCTGTGTTAACTGAAAAGGCAGGTTTAGCTTTGATCTGTGCCTGTGTATTTCGGCACTAACCATGAGCTGTTGCTGTAGTGAATTCTGTTTATCTGTACCTTTGACCACCCTACCCACTGATCTCTGCCCTCTCACCAGCTATTTCTGGTGCTCCCAGCCTCTGAGCAGCAGCGGCCCCCAAAAGAAGGCTGCCTCACACGTGCTGGTTTGTCTGCTCACTGCTGGTGTGGATTTCTCATCGTCTTTAAGAAAGTGCAAGGCTTCTTTCAATATTCAGGGCTTGGTCCTGCACAGGGCTGTGTAAGGCAGGCTGGTTTGTAACCCTGCAGGGGAGAAATGTTAAAGTCCTGCAGCACAGAGAAGAGAGAGATGGTCAGCTTCAGGCATGCTGTGTTTGCTTCCAGAGCACAGTGTAGCTGTGTCTTCTCTGCAGGGATACAGAAAGGTAAGGATAAATTTGCAGAAAACAGTAACGTTAAAGTAGAAATGATAACTGTAAAAGAAGCAGCCTGGTTTACTGGGAGGTGTCCCTGCCCATGCAAAGGGGTTGGAACTGGGTGATCTTGAAGGTCCCTTCCAACCCAGACTGTTCTGCGATTCTATGATTCTATGAAATTGGACTGTCTTTTCCAAAACTAGAATCTGGATACTGAGTTGCTTAAACCAGGATTTATAGTGAGTGAAACTGAAAAAAAAAATTGACTTTGTGTTTATTTTAAACTACAGAAGAATAGCGTGGAAAGAGATTAGTGCTCTGCTCGGTGTCTGCACACAGCTGCACCCGAAGGCTCTGCAGCTGTATTTTCTGCACAGCTTCCCAAAGCTCACCTAGAGCCCCCAGTTAAAGACCTTGCAGCTGCTAACAGCTCTGCTGTTTGATAGCAGCTGCTCTATTGACAAGTGCATTTTTATCCTGGGAGATGCTGGTGGAGTGGAAATGAGCAAGAAACAACTGTTGGTGTAATCTGGGCCCTGCGTATCAGTTACTGGGAGAACAAGGCACTGGCTTGTCTGTGGCAGCACCCACCTTGGGCTGTGCTTGCTATAAATAGCTGCAAGGCCGAGCAGCAGTGTCCTCCCAGAAGTGCCAACTCCAGCTCTTTTGTGTTCTTCTGGTGCAAGCAGGGACAGGGGAGATGGCTCTTTTATGTAAGAGTGGTTCCCACAGTTGTGAAACAGGTGTTGCCAGGGTTTCTACTCCTGCTTCTTTGGGGGTTTGAAAATTGCTGCTTCCTTACCTCTGCTACCTGGAATTTCATGCATACAGTAACACTTCCTTCCTACTTCTTACCCTAATTGCCACATGGCTATTCAAGTTGTATAACTGATGTATCAACAGAAGCTCCTCTGAGACTCTTGTGACAACCTCCTCTTCCCAGCACATCTAGAAAGTTCTCTCCCGTTTTACGTTAAACATTTGGAATTGGTGACTCTTGAAGTTGCAATTAAAGCTGCATGAGTTGGGAGCATACTTGAGGTCAGCTCTGGAGATGTGTTTCTGCATGGTGGTTGCAATACTTGCTCTATTTGAGTGGTTGAAATGTTTTTAATCTGTATTACTGACAAGCACAGAAAAAGCCCAAACTGTTAGTATGAGTTTTAGCTACACAAAGTACACAAAGTCAAGGTATTGTAGCATTGAGCTGTGGCATTTATGGTGATCCCTGATTTTTTTAATTGCTTCATCCTATTTTTATTATCCTAGTATTTATTACTATAGCCTAGTAACTCATTACACAGACAGGAAAGCTTTCTTTTCTTTGGAGTGTACCGTGAACACGGTAAGCTTTTTGAAACTAGATGAACACACTAATGACCATGTCAAGGACACTGCCTTTGCTGGCTTCCTGTGAATTGGGATGTTTTTCTTTACCTGGTCGAGGTTTGGGAAGTACTTACAGGACCGTTCCAGTTGAAGTTGGATTGGGGAGTCTTGAGGGGGTTATGCTGTGCTGCAGGATCACTTCCTTCAGTAACTTCCCTCCCCAGCACAATGCTGGTAATTTAGCAAAAATAAGTTTCCTTTCCATAATCATTATTTCTTATCCCTGTTGCTGTTCCTCCTCCTTTCTGTTTCTAAAGCCAGAGGTTCTCTAGTGTCAAAGAGAAGGGCTCAAGCAAGATCTGTTACAGGTGTTGCAATTTCCCCCCCCAGATCTCTGAAGGTTTTTTCAGGCAATGCTTTACATTTCTAAAACAAAACAAAAAACAAAAACCCAACCCACAGTTCTGCTTCAGATTTGAGAATCTGAAATTTTCTATGTGCAACTCTTCCAGAAGTGCGAGCACAGTTCCTTGTACCAGTGTCTCTTCATCATCTTTTCTGAGATATCTAACATAACAATTAACTATCTAGTGCTGCCCTTGCTGCTTAGCAAGTTTGTGCCAACTATTAATGTTAATTAAGGTGGTGGGGGGAACACCCTGAAAAAGTTTTGCACTCTTGACTATATTTCTCATACTTACATAGCATATGTGTTTCTATTGACTTTAGTTTTTAAATGTGTCTGTTATGCAGGAGTTTTAAAGCTCTAAGAGCCATCCAGGTCATGCCAAACAAGTGTCAGTAAAACCCCCAACCACATTACTTGCTAGATGCTGTAATTTCTGCCTTTAAAAAACCAAAACACGCCAAAATAAACCTTCAAGACTTAGAAAAAAGACAGGTACTTTGGAGAGAGGAATGTAGTTTGTTAGTGCACACGATTTAACCAGAAGAAAATCTCTGCTAGAAATGAGACCCTTTCTAAATATACAAGACAGCTTTTTTGCCCAGCTAGAAGCTGATCATCTTGCCATAACCCAGTTACTGGTAGTGAGATGCTTGACTGGTTTTGGTTGTGAATGGTGCTTCTAGAGCCTCTTGTTAGTGTGCAAAGAAGCCTTCCTGGTTGGAGTTTTGTGTGGAAGACTGTGTTGAGGGAACTGGAAAGCATGGCCCAAATAGGATTTGCTTGGGAGAACTGCATTTGAATTATGTTCTTGAGCAATGTTCAACTCTTGTGGTCTGAGCCTTCAAAAAAATAAAATTCAGGAGCAGTCCCCTCAGATTGCACTGTGTCTGTTCTTTGTTAAATGGTAGCCATTAAAAAAAAAAGATTTTTAAAAAAGGTTTTAAAAAGTGAAATGGTTTTAGACCACTCTGAACTAGTTTGCTGTTTGATACCAAATAACACTGCCACAATTTTTGAAGGAGACAGCTGCAGCTAGCAAAGGTTTTAGCCTGCCAGGCATCCCATAAAACTTGTTTTGTTCTTTAACATCTTAACTGCAAACAATGTTCCCTAAACCACTCTTGGTGCTTCTTCAGGGCAGTGGAAAAACCAGTGGGGCAGGTCGCCTTGTGGGGGACTGTTCAGTGGGGTCCCATCTTTGGAGGCATCTGAGCACTGCTTATGGTTTAGGTGAGTCCTATAGGAAGTTCCTGAGCTGCATGGTTTTGAGGATCCCAGATTGCCTCTGGCTTCTCTAGAGGGAGTCTGGGGAGGCTTAAAGTAGCACTGGAACTCCTGAAAAGCTGATAAAATTGAGGTACTTGACAGAAGAGTAAACAAAATGTGCAGCAATAAGTATCTTGGTGGGGAGGGAATGAGGGTCAAAGTCTTTGGGGTGATACTGCACAAGCTCTGCTTCAGATGGGAGGTGGGCACGGCTTTGAGGTGTTGGAGCTCAAATCATGGTGTTAATGGTACCTGGGGTTTCCTCCCCTCCCCATTCATAAGCATCAGTTGTGGGGGGTTTAGGTGGCAAATATGGGGAAAGCAGTTTAAATCAAAATCACTTCCCACTTAAATTCTGGAATCTTTTCAGAAGCTGCTTCTAGTGCTGGTCATTGGATTGTGTGGAATCTTAAAATGGTGAGCAAGGCTGGAATCTGTATTACCCAGTGGTTTTCCTTTTGAGTGTGTCTTCATGCTGGTTTTCTGAGTTAGAAGTCATCATTTTATTTGTGATACAGCGATGCATACTGCCCTTTATGACAGTCATTTTTCACAGCACTTGGTCCTGATGATGAAAAATCTGTGGTCATGGGCGTGTAGAGTACAAAGCTTCTGATGTAAAATGCTAGGAAAAACTGAAATACAAAAAGGTGATGGAACTGCTCAGGCATAATTTTTTGTCTCTTTTCACGAGGTGTCAATGAATGCTTAAGCATTCTCTGCTGCTGGGAAAAATGTTTTGTTTTAATTTTAGCCCTGCTAATAAAGTCTTGTCATATATGTCAATGAAGCAGGAAGAAAATTACTACAGAGCTAACTGTAGGTTGTCATTAAAGCTGATTTCCTGCATCAAGCCAAAAACAAGGCAAGATTTCATTTCTGGACTTCCTAAACATGTTAGTCATGCTGCTCGTTTCCTAAAACCCAAACCCTCAGAGCTATTGAAATTGACCACGGGGCCTATATTTGAAAGTATTTATTTGCTCTTGTCTGTCACCTTGATCTTCACATGTTGATCTTCTGCCTTCTCTATTTTTAAGTTCATGTGCTTTGAGTTCCAGCTGTTGACACTTGCAGACAGCTGCTTTTAGGGTCCTGCCTGAAAAAAACCCTTCCTCTCTTCGTTTGGCCAAGAAAATAAGAAGTGACCCGTTGTTTGGAGAGCACAGCTGAAGCCTCATCCTGCCAGATTCTTGGGCAGCAATGTACCGGGGGGGGGGGCAAAAACCCTGCTGTAACTGCATGGGCACTTGCTGGTTTGCTCATAGGATTTGAAAACTCAACACTACTTTAAAAAAAGTCTTCCAACCAGACAACTTACTATAAGCAGAGAAAGGGGAGTTTCCTGGGAGTGAACTATAGAAGAAAAATAGCAGGTTTTGAAGCCGAGATTAAATGATTTGTCTTAGTGCTGTCCCTGTGAAGGCACCTCCTTGTCTGCATTTTTACCTGCTCCCAAGGATGGGCTGCCACAAGGTTTTGAGGCATCAGTTACTTTAGTGGCTTGTAAGGCCTGGAGCTCTAGAGTGTTTTCAGCTCCACTGGCTTCTAGATTTGACATAAGTGCTTAAAAAAAACACATGGGACAATGTGTTTATACTGAAAAATACCAAGTCAAGGTAGCTTTTTCATTTCCTTCCCAGCATCCTGCTGCAGTGCTTCAGCAACCAACTTCATGAGGGTTTTGTGCTTTGAGTTGTGTTTTTTAAATGATGACTAAACCAGAAACTGAGGAGGGTGACAACTGCAGTGCTGTGGCATTAAACTTGCTGTGCTTCACTCTTTCATGATAATGTCTTTCTGAGAAGTCTCCTTTCTCTGTTTTCTGCCCTCCTCTCTAGCTAATCTTCATCCTGTTGAGTTAGGTCTGATATTCTTGTGTTGGTGGAACAGCTCCTCCTGAGGCTGGTCTCAACTGCAGTAATGCAGAGATGTGGAACTTGAGTGCCTCCAACGTTTTAGATGTTCCTTTTGAGCTAGCTGGGAGGCGTGTGTTACACTGAAAGCTCTTTTTGGTCTTACCCTTCAGTTAAAATATCTTCTCTGTAGCAGAGCTGCACTGTTTAAATATGGCAATGGGTAAGTGGCAAAGGCAGGACTTGTCCTGGCTGGGAGGGGGCTCTGGATAGGCAGCTCAGTGCAGGAGCAGACCTGGTGACATAGGCTGTGTCCTTGCTGGGAAGGGGCTGAAACATGAGCTCGTGTCCCACAGGAGCTCACTTCATGCCAGCTCTAATCTGATTGTGTGGACTGAATATCCACGAGTGGAAAAAGTCTATTAGGAGTGCTCCTGGAGTGCTCTGGAGTGCTACCTATTCTGGGTTAATTTTTCTGCAGAGAAATCTAGTTTGTGTGCTGAAAGGTCTCCGAGATACAATCCAGAGCACAGGTTAAGTGGTGTGTCTGGGAGATGCCCTTCTGAAGTGCACTGGCCCAAACTGAAATGCTGATGTGGATGTACCCTGTGTCTAAGGTACTTGCTGTTTTGATTGTGTTTTCTCCAGGGATCCTGGTTGAGAGCTGCCAGCTTGGTTCAGCTTTAAAAATTTTTTTTAATTTTTTTTATTTTTTTTTTTAAATTCCCAGCTAACTTTAAGAAAACAGTGGGAGGAGGTGAGTCTTGTGAACTTGAGATGGGGGCTCTTCCATTGCTTAGCCTTCTTTTACTCAATTCTGAACAGAGCTAGGGGAGCTACTTTCCCAGGGTCATTGAAAGGCAGCTGGCTCCAGATTCCAGCTGGAAGGAGAGGTGAGGGACTCAGCAATGCAGATGGTGGTGGGGGAGTCCTCAAAAGACCTGCAGCTGAAGGGCTGTGGGTGTTGCGTGGAAGTCTCTTTTGGGAGGTCAGGTGCAGAAGGTAGTCTTGTTCCAGCAAAGCCAGCTCAGGATCCAGAGGCTTTGGGATAGATTGCCATCCTGGCAGAGCTGGAGGTTAAAGTGCATAGGTTTGGTGCAGGCCTCTGGGCAGATCTTGACACCCTTTTCCAGCCCCTCAGAGGGAAGGATGGTGTCTTATTTAGGCAGAGTGCTGGAGGAGAGCTGTGTGCTCTAGGTACCTTGAGTGCCTGAGTGTCATCAAGGTGCATCTTGGCTTTAAGGGTTGCTTCAGAAGTCATACTGCTTGTTTGAATCTTCTTACCTGAAGTTGCATTTCTCATGAAATGGTTTAAGGAAAGATTAGCATGGAACAATATCTTCAGTTTATTTTGTGATGTTGGCAGGATCTTTGTATATTCTCTTTTGTTTCCTAATTGTTTGCAGAAACATCATGGTGTCATTTTGATGAGTTAATTATGGTGGGAGTTTGTATGCTCTCTTTGTGTGTGGTAGGCAGAGTTATAGCACCACAGCACCAGCCTGCTGCTGGTGGCAGGGACCCTCCTGTGCTCAGCACCCCGCTCCCCTGATTCCCACCCTCTTGCAGCTGGGAGGAGAATGGAAGTTTTGTGATCTGTGCTGTTTTCTCCCAAATTTGCAAATCCTGAGTCTGGTAGGAAGGTCTGACTTCCTTGAGCGCATTTTTGAACACCCTTTGCAGAGCCTGCGTGGGAAGTGGGACCAGTTCAGGGCCAGCAAGGAGAGCTGAAGGTTGGGGTCGGGTCAGATCCTGCTTTTGGCTCTTTCCTGAAGGCACCTTTACGAAATGAGGCAAAATGTTTCTGTCCCCAGCCACAGATCTGTCTGGTCGTGCTCTTCATGCTCCTTTGAAGCTCATGAGAAAGGAGAAGAGGAGGGAAGATATCTTTGCTGTGGAGGGAGAGGGAGTAAATGTGTGGTGTGAGTAAGAGTCAAAATCCACGAGAGACAGTGCAGCAGCCTTGCTGTCCAACTGCAGGCACTTGGTGGGGTCTGGTTATGAGTTATCCCTTAACTCCACTGGGATTATGCTATAACCTGTTCAACACACTAATCTTTCCTGCCAAGCTGTAGGGAAGTACAGGAATATGCCATTTACACATTTACGCCTGAAGATTTATTACAACTCTGTTATTTAGGAAAATACATGATTTTTTTGGAGGGAGGAGGGGGGAAGGAGGACGAGTGAAAAAATACCTTCTCCTGAGTGGTCTGACTCTAATGCCTTTATGATAGTGCTGAGCATTTGAGTGCATCAGCAAGTTTGTCCCCATGCTGTTTTTATTCAAGTGTTACGGTCTGACAAGTATGAATCACCGCTCAGCTCTTGATTTGCGTCAGTCAGACCACATTTGAGAGAGGCTTTGTTCACAGTCGGGAACACAAGACCTAGGCAAGTGTGCAAGTAACTCCTCTGAGCAGAAACTGGGCTCAACGGTTTGGACTCTGGGGCGAGAGAGAGTTCAAGAGGGAGATAAGAAGTTTGTTCTTTTCCTTCCAGTTCCCCAGGCCCCTCCTGCTGGTACACCGAGGTGTCACTGAACTCTTTGAACCCGTAGGGTTGGGCTTGTTCTTGAGACTTGTCTGTGTGTGAGCGTGGGGTTTATCCCCAAGGTTGCTGTGATGAGAGTTTTGATGCAAAGGGATACGGATCTGTCTTTACCTTTAATTATTTGTTGGGTTTTTTAAAAATCAGAGCTTAGATTCATTGCAGAATCGTATTTCCATACCTCCGAATGGGGGAGTCCTTTCTCATGGAATGATCTGTGCTTTTAGACAGTAAGTCTGTGCTTTCTGACCTAGAAACTGTGACTGCAGCAGGATGGGGAGCCAGGCAATGTCAGTGCTGAAATGGAGCTCCCACCTCAAACTGGATTGCAAGCCCAGAAATAAATTCTGTTGGCAATCTCGGCCTTGGTGTGGGACATGACTTCATGCTGCTGATGAGCAGGAGCACTTTTGGAGAGCCATTACCAAAAAAAGCCCCCTTGGTGAAGGTTTGCCTAGTGGTTAGGCAAGCCATAACCTGCATGCTGTCTTCTTGTGTGCAAGGTCCAGAGTAAATCTCCTTTCCCCTGTAGGTCAGAGCGACCATTTTTTCCTCCTTTTGTCTCTCCTCCCAGCCTCCAGGACCCATATCTGAGGTCCTCCCTAGCTCTCATGTTTCTGTGCTGCTTTCTGTTGTCCTAAACCCACCCTTGACCTAGTTCATTCTCAAACCACTTCCCAGCCTCTTCCTCTCTCCACACTTTTCAGCTTGTTGAAGTCTCTTCTCCTCCTTCCCGTCCCCCCCTGGCACCAGTCCCTTTGCTCATCAAAACATTGATCTCATGGGCTGTAGGTTTGCCAGCATAATAAGGCCACTGCTCTTCCAAACACTTTCTTTCCCCCCCACCCCCTCTTGCAAACACAGAAACAGGTTTTGATATTTTTTCTCTTCATTGGACTCACTCTCACTATTTTTCAGGCTGAAATTAGAGGATTAATTCCTGCTTTCCTGCTGACAGTCATGGAAACAAGCTAATTTCCAAGTGTCAGGATGCTGATCCTTATCTCATTCACTTGCCAAAGAAGGTAATAAAATAACTATAAGAATAAATTGCAGTAGCAGATGCAGCACACGGGCATATGGCAGCCTATTAATTACTCGTGTTCCACCCTACTTTTAAAATAAATCAATAAATGTTGATAAAACACTAGAGAAATGCAGTTGGGATTTTTCTCTACCCGTGTTTTCCTCCTCTGGACTCTGGTTGTAAATTTTGGCTGGTTTTAACTGTCCAATTTTTGGACAGCCTAAGTCATTTCCCTCTGGAAATGAGCACGACCAGGCCTGCTTGCCTTGTTCTCCAGACTCGGGGGTGTCACTGCTAGCTGGTTTTTGTTTTATCAGTTCATCATATCACATTTTTTGCATTCTGGTAGTTCATAGCTTCTATGAAATTACTTGGGAGGAGGTAGGGAGGGAAACAGTCTTACTGAATGTTGCAAAGAGCCCTCAGGTACTCAACTTTGTTCATTAACCAAATCTCTTTTTGAGGCTGTTACAACAGTCACTGCCATGCTCTTCCGTATTTATTTTTAATTTTTTTTTGACTGGTCGACTTGATGGACTAATTAGATTATATTTTTCTTTATGTGCTTGGTTTGAAGAGTCTGGTTGTACTATTTTGGGCTGTTGGTCCTCCTGGTCTAGTGATGGCAGAGCCAGGATGTGGACAATGTTGATGCTTACCATGATGCTCCTGTCCAGGTCCTTGTTTCCCCTGCAGAGTTTCTGCTTACTCAGACACCTCAGAGGAAAGGTGAATGTAAAAGAAAGTAAAAAATAATAATTAAAATTTCTCTTGGCAGTGGTGTGATAGTCCTTTATCAGCTTGAAATCTTGTACTGATCCCTTCTCTTGGGTTAAAGATGTTGGAGGAGCTGTTTGGGGTGTGGAGTGGGAACTCTGTCTTTCCTTTCTTGAGGTTTCCTGGTGGCAGCCTCCTGTGTTCATGTGCTTAAAGAGGACAGCTTAAAGAAAGGACCTGTTCCTCCTTTGTGTTTTATCACAACCACATGCAGACAGAGCTTTTATTTAAATAAAAAAAATATGTGTGAGTTGCAGTGTTAGTTCCTCCTTGGTGTTTAGGAGCCCTTTGGGGAGGTGCCCTTATTCAATCTGGTTGCACTTGTAGATATGTGGGGTGGGAGGTGTGGCAGAAAAGTCAGCTGCAGTCAGTTCCCTGGAGCAGAAATTCTCCTCTGGTTTGTGGAATATATGACAAATTTGAGTTGTTTAATGAAGGACACATGTGGATCCCCAGCTGTCTTTTGATTGGACATCAGAAATGCCCTTGCCCTAAGATAGGCACCTTCTGGCTCTCTTTGTCTTGCAGGTCTTCTCTGGCTGAGCTGACAAGTGGCTGCTTAACCTCTGGTGCTTTTGCAGGCCACCTAGCCTTGTTTTCACCAAACCCAAAGAATATAGTCTGAAAACAACAGCTGGGGTTATGCTGAGACTGATGCTGCTGTTAGAAGAGTATTTCCCTGCTAGAAAGTTCCTGAAGTGGTAAAGATCAGTGGTGACCAGCTGCATCACTGAGTTGTTTTGAAGCACCTTTTGAACTTTGATTTATGAACAACTGCATTTCCAAATTAGCAAATGGCTGCACTTAAGGCTAATGAGTGAGTAAAAGGGCCATGTGTTACAAAAGGCTTTGAAGAGACTGAGGCTGTTCTTGGACTTGGAAAAGGGAGGGCTTGCAAAACCAGCATAGTACTGGGCTGGGTTTTTTTTTTTTTTAAAGCTTTGTGTGACCGGTTCAGTGGATTTATCTCCAAATGTCTCTTACCCATGCAAACTTTGAAATGTTTAAGAATGCAGGTCTTAATCCAGCAGCTGCTTGGTGATGAATTGTATTTCTGATCTTGCAAACAGTAGGTGCAGTTGCACAGCATTGATCAAGTGTGTCTTGGTATCTCCTTTACCCCATGACCAAGAGGAGATTGCACGGCCAGTGAGACTTCATTGTGGTGCTGAGTTTTGCCCAGGCTTTGACTCTGCTCCCTCAGCACCGAAGGCTGCACCAGTAACACTTCTGCCTCCAAAACAGTTGGGAGGTAGCTTAGAGCAGGCCCTTGATCAATCATAGAGTGTCAGGTTGGAATGGATCTTGAGGATCATCTGGTCCAGCTTTCCTAGGTAGGAACACGGTTTAGATGAGATGGCCTAGCACCTTCTCAAGCTGAGTCTTAAAAGTGTCCAGTCCTGCTAGAAGTCTTTCTGGAGGAGACCTCCTCAGCACAAGTACATCTGCTCAAGGAAAGTCTAGGGCAGGGTAAGAAAGGAGCTTTTTCATTAAAAAAAAACCCCAAACCCTTGCCCTGTTTGTCCAAAGCAGGCAGTCAGCGTGGGGCTTGTGTCAGGTTTGTCTTGGCTTTGTGCTTGCTTGTGGCCCAGCAGATGGGAGAGGCAAAAAGCCTCCCTGAGAAGACCCCAACTGCAAGGGGAAAGCTGCAATCAGTCAAACCATGCTTAATTTTGGCAGCTTCTTTGTGCTTCATTTCCTTTCCTGACTGTATCCTGAGGAAGGTGAAAAAGTACTTTTTCCATTCTAAGCTAAAGGAAAGCTTTTGGTAGAAATTCATTGGAAATTAAAATCAAATCTTTGTATTAGCTTGACTTAAGTGGAATTTATTAAATACTCTGGGATGGTGTCAGTCTGTAAACTAAGACTGCAGCTTGAAGTTTTTCAGGATGTTTTTGCTCTTCAGCAGTTTTCCAAGTCCTTGAGTTGCTTGTCATCTTTTTGAACAACTTCACAGTGAAGAATCTTCATGTTGAGTTTTTCTTTTCTTCTTTTTTTTTTTTTAACTTTGTAAGTAATACTTCTGGGCCCAAAAGTGTCAATATTAAGTTAACTGAAAACCAATAGGCCAGTGCCTCCTGTTTTGTGCTGTTTTAGTGAGTGAAGTTTGGTTTTATTAGATAACTACAGATGTTTCAAAAGCCCTTTTACACTTTGGCAGCGTAGCAGCTTAAGTGCTTTCAGAGTTCAGTCTCAAGCCTGGCTCTTTGGTCTCCTCAGGGATTATGCAGACAGAAATGGGTGGAAATTGTACATGTGTGTATGATGTGAACTTCTAGCTGGGATTTTGACTTCAGGTGAAAGTGTTTTATTTTTTAATAAAGCCTGTAGAAGGTTGGTCCTTTGGAAATAGAAACTTACCCTCAGCTGTTTTGTGTATTTGCTCCTCGTGCTGGTCTGGCTCACTGTATGGCTGCAGAACACCTGCTATGATTCTTCAAGCAAAAAGCTGGTGCAGAGGCAGGATTGAGATGCAGGAGCAAGATGGGAAAGGGAATGTGACCTGTTGAAGTCAGTCCTCATGGCAGAGCAGAGACGGTAGTGGTGGTAAAGCCAGTTGGGCAGCCCACAAGCTTTCTGACTTCCAAGCCTGAGTTCCACACATGCCATAAGTGCTGGTGTCAAGACCCTTAGCTGGAGGTGGCTGCACTGGAGGAGAGGAGGTCACAGCTCAGGTTATCTTGGTGGCTCTGGCTTTATAGCAGAAGGGGTTTGCAGTGGGGTGGCTCTTACTCTGTCTTGAAAGGAATTACTTTTTGGTATTAATGACAGTAAAACCTTGCCCTGAATTTTACTAGGGACTTGAGTTTTCCCTCTTAATCTAAAGTACTGTCACACTTGAGGGTTTTTTATCTTTTCATTCAATCCCTACCCATATCCTCATGCTTCCCCCCTGTTTATGGCAGTCATGGTCTGATGAAACACTTGGTGACAGAAACAAAGAAACTTACTCTCTTCCATACCACTCATTGCCCTAAAAGCCCTGAGTGTTTACAGACCTTCCTGCTGTGTCTTCCTTATTCTGCTGTGTTATTTTTCAAAGCAGATCTCTACAGCAAACAGGAATACATGGCTGTGAAGTTGTTGGCTGTAATGGGTATATTCTGGGTTTTTTTCTGGATTAGTTTTAAGTAGATGCATCTTGTGTTATGCACGTGCCTGTATATGTTGCAGCAGCACTGACTCATGCATATGCATGTGTGTATATATATAAAAAACATATATATATCCCATGTAGTGTATCCAGTGTGCATTATTCTGTGCAGAGGAGCTGCTGCCTGGCTCTAGGCACATAAAACTCAGCCCTGTAACACCAGCACCAGATTGGTGCAATGCCTCCTTAAGAGAGAAGATTCCTAAACTGCTGGTAAACAAGAGCTCCACTGATCTGTGTGTTTCTAAACTGCTTGTTCAGAGTCCTTTCAGATGATTTTATATCTAGGGTCTGCTTTTGAGGACAGATAATAACTCTATGTGAATAATAAAAGCCATCCCATGGCAGTGGGTGGCTTGCTTTTCTGATGGTGTCCAGAAGAGTAAAAATAGCTTTGCCTTACCTCGTTTTATTAATCGTTTGATGCGTGTTTAGGGAAGCTGGCATCAGGTGCTGCCAGTGCAGCAGGAGCAGATGGACTGCTCTTCCCTGAGGCAAGGGTGCTGGCTGGGCTTCCCACTTCTGGGAGCCACCAAAGGTGTGCCTGGAGAAACCTCTCTTTCCAACTCTACTCCAGCAGACCAAAACCCAAACTGACCTGCAACGTTTCCTCTCCCTGCTGTGTGTGTGTGTGGGTCGGTACACCCCATGGAGGAAGAAGGGAGTCTGGACAGAGTGAGGTGTGAGGCTTGTGGGCTTTGGAGGAGCCCTGCTCTGAAGACCCCCGGTCATACACCCTTGTCATGGTGTTTCTTTGGTTGTCCTTCCCTCCTTACCTGTGGTGAAATGCAGGGCTGCTCGTTTCCAGCGCCCCTGGGCGTAGAGGCGCCCGTGTGGTCACAGCTGCATGGTTACCACAGGGGTTTTTTTTCTGTCTTCCCTTGATCCTGAGTTGCTGCTAAAGGATTTCGGTTGCAGCAGCTCAGCTCTCCACCTCGCTGAAGCTGCCACGGTTCTCCTGTGGTTCCAGGGTGCAGCTGCAGGCACAGACTCTGAGCTCACAGCACTGAGGTGGCAGTTAGCCCTGGGAAGTTGCTCCTACCTGTGCATCCTTGGGATTTGTTTCAGTGAAAATGAAGTGAACCAAGGAGAGACCAAGCTGGTGGGCCCTTTCTGGGGGCAACAAGCACCTGCAGAACCCACCAGGCCATCTTGCTAGCAGTGGTTGTTCATGGTCTGAACTGTGTGGTATTGGCTGCCTTTTTGGTTCTCCCAGTGACTGGGACACAGAAGCTGTTTATTCCTGACTCTCTGGCAAGTGGAAATGTGTTCACACACGGCGCTTAAAACCAAAACACTCACCCCAAAGCCCTCGCTCTCCTAAAGGTCACTCAGAGCATCTGAGTGACTCTTTCAAATGGCTGTAACTATGCAGTCGCCTGTAAAATTTTCAAATATCACTTGAAGCACAGGACTGTGCACTTGCTATTTGGTGACAAAAGGGAGCACACGTATGGCATTCCTAATGCTCTGAAAATGCTTTTGTCCTGAGCCTCTTGGGGATGACTGTTTCCTGAAGGCATTATGGAAAAAAACCACAGATCTGATTTCACCTTTACATTACAGCACAACCTGCAGGCTTTCTACTGAAAACCGTAAGTTCTGGAAATCTTAGCAGCTTTGTAATAAGTTCTTTCCTGTGTGATCTCGAGGCCTGCACCTAAGGGTCAGCAGCTTTATTCCAGGCATACATTGCAACGTGGGAGATGCCCTCAACCAGAGGGAAGGTGAGCAAATATTTTTGGGTGTTTTTTTAACTCCTCCAAATACTTTCTTTATGAATTCAAGGTGATGTGTAAGTGTTAGGGGTGTATGTGTTCTTTTTTTTCATATTATTTTTTCTCTAGGCTTGCCAGAATGGGTTTCTCTTGCTTGTGCAGAGCAGCTTCTTTAGCTTCTTTGCTCTAAAGCTTATAGATATTGTAAACTCTCCCTTTCACAAGTAGAGCTTTCAAGAAATGCTGTAGGCAAGCTGATTTTCGGCCTCAAGCAAAACTCCCAAGGTGTTTTTTGTTGTTTTGGGTTTTTTTTTTTTTAACCAGCTGTGTCCTACTTTTCTACTTTTTTTGCCCCTTTCTTGCGGTCTTGTGCTGCTTGTCTCCCTTTTCCCAGTAATTCCTCATGTTCTCTGCCCCGTGAACCATCTCCTTTGAAGGCAGCTATCAGTTTCCTATTGCTCTTTTTACCTTTTTGTTGGATTTTTGTGGCTGACACTGATCAATAGATTTTATTGATGCAGGACAAGATGGATAGATTGTGTATGGTGTAGTAGTAGTTTAGGAAAAATTGTTAAAAGCAGAGGCAAGTGATTCTGATTTGTAAGCTGTGTTGTCTGGGCACGTTTTTTCCTTTACTGTCTTCTGCAGTGTACAGTGAAAATACCAACAGGTAATTAAATAAGAAATATTTTAAATCTCACCGACTCATTACATGTTGCGGATTAATTTCTTTTGAGGGTGGATTATTTTGAAGCTGAGCATTTTATAGGAGGCTGATGCTTTGCAGAGTGGCGAGCTACAGTTTGAGGTGGCACGTCTGGGGTGGAGAATCTGTGGTGGTGATGTTTGGGAGATGCCATTCCTTGGACTTAGGCTGTCTCTTCCTCTTCACGCTCTTTATTTTCAACTGTCAACTTGTTAAGAAATGAAATACATAAAAAAGGTTAACTTGTAATTAGTAAGATGACTGACCAAGAGGGTTGAAAACTCCTTCATGCTGTAATATTACTGCGGATGCTGTCTTGTGTTTTGTGTTCTTGGTAGCACTTGTGGAGGTGGGTGCTTTGTAGCACTGAAGAGCATTTAGGACTGAAGAAGCCTGATTTTGGTGATACTTTGAATAGCCCATTCCAAAGATACTCTGTGTCTGTGAAGGATCAGCATGATCCAGGAGCTCATCACCCTTATCCAAGAGCTGGCTCTGCACTCCTGTGTGACTGCACAAATATAGTCTCATAGAGTGGGAGTGCTGGTAAATCCAGGGGCTTGGGGGCCGTGTGTGTGTGTTTACAAGCTTTTGATGTTTAGGAAGAGGGTGCCTGTCTCCCTTTTGGGGCTGGCAGTGGAAAGAAAGGTCAGCTGCAGGCTGGGGTGGGCAGGAGGAGCCCCCAGCCTGGCAGCATGCCCTGTGGTGCTGAGGCTGAATTGAAGATATCTATATAAATTAAGTACACCATGAAAACAAACCTGGCACCTGCAGCACAAAGGAAACGTGAGGCTGCATACACGGTGGGATGCTTTTGGAAGTGAGTGTCTGGTTTTTCCTCACTTGGAAAAACAGTCCATGGTCTGCATTTAGTTTTTGTTCTGCTGCATTCTTCGTTTGGAGCATTGTTTGTGCTCCCCTTGAACATGAACTGCCAAAGCATTTTAACTTCGTGTGGGCAGCCCTGGAAGTCTGTTTTCCATCTTTTAGAAGATTCCAGCTAGTTAGGTTGCTTTTGTCATTCAATTTTCTCTTGTTTACCAGGGTATTAGGAAGCTGGAATATGAACAGTGTGTGTTTTGCCCTAGGAAACATCACCAGTCCAGTCACCATTCCAGAAATTCCTCTTAGTTCATTTTTCTGTGTAACAGAGCTCACAAAGACTCTGAATGCTATAAATGTAAATCTGAAAAGGTCAAACCTCATGTATGCCAGAGACAGGAGTACAGGATGACAAGGGTGCAGGGACGCAGATGAATTTTAAAATGTGGATTGTGAACAATATGTTTGTAGAGAACTGTCACAGTACGTCTGGAGTACTGAGGAGGAATTAGAGGTAAAGCAGCAAGGACTTCTCCTGCATCACTTGTGATTTCTTAACATAGAGCAGAGAGGGATCAAAGCACAAGGTTTATGTCAAGGAAAGGGAAGGAGTTGTATAAGTTGAGGTTGTTCTTTGCTTCCACTAGCTTTGCCTGCAGGATCCGGGTGGCAGAGCAGGGCCCAGGGAAGCAGCCATCAGGGAGTTTTGCTGTTGATCAAAGCTGTGTTGAATGCCCTGGTTTGAGTCTGGCTTGATGCAGAGTTTACACCTGAGACACGTTTCTGTTCCATTCATGTGCGAGCTTCCTGGTTTTGTGCTGAAGGCTCATCCAAAGGCTGCAGTTTGGATGATGTCCTCCTTGTACAGCCCTTCAGTAGTGCTGGGCTTGGCTTTGCCTTGATGCTTTTCCAATTCCAGAAGTGGGAAACCATTCCCAGCGCAGGGGGGAAGCTCATCTAGAGCAACAGACCTGACAAATATCAAGTGTCTTCAGCTGCTCCTTTGCACGTGGCGTTCAAAGGATGAGCAGTCCCTGCTAGCTGGGCATTCATAAGTTGCAGTGTGGGCCAGAATGGATTTCTTTTCAGGGAGGCCATTGATTGTCACTGCTGGGTTGACTGGGCTGTCACTGCAGCACTGCCTCTGGGTGCTGTTTCTCCAACAAAAGGCAGCGTGGCAGTGTAGGTGAGGTGAGCAGGGCTGGCTTCTCTGTCGCTGGCTGGAGGGAAGGAAAGCAAAAATATCTGTTGGTGTAAAAGACTGAAAAATGCAGCCAGAGCTGATGGAGGCATTTGCCATGTAGCAAAGTGGGAAATCTTGGATGTTTTGGGTTTTAAATAACATGCAGGTAGGATAATATTTTTGAGGTGGTAATGTGCAATGGTTCTAGTGTTCTGGTTTGGTTGGAGGGTTTTTTGGTAGCAGGGGAAGGGCCCCAGGGTGGCTCTGGTAAGAAGCTGAGGAGCTGCCCCTGCTCCAAACCAGCCAAGGAGCCATTAGAGGGACAATGGATGAACCTCTGCCATGAACATATGGAAGGACTGATGGAAGACCTGAGCAGAGAAGCACTTGTGGGACAAGAGCTGTGCTGGGGAAGGAGAGCAGTGCTGGTGGTTGGTGAGGAAGAAGGGGAAGAAGGTGCCCAAGCAGCAGTTTCCCTGCAGCCCATGGCGAGATGGCAGCTGTGCCCCTGCACTCGTGGAGGAACGTGGTGGGACATTCCCTGAAGGTGCCAGGAGGGGTGAACTTGGCCACTGGGCTTGGATGTTGTGGCCAGAGGATTTGCTGCCAGTGGCCTGGGATGGTGCAGCTGTGGAAGCCCCCGGGCCAGGGGAGGTGCCTGTTCCCGAAGCCCCCGGGACTGGAGCAGCTCCAGTGGGAAGGACTCATGGAGGAGAGGTTGGTGGAGGCCTCTGCCATGGGAGGGACCCCGTGGGGAAGCAGGGCAGGACTGTGAGGAATCCTTCTTCCTGAGGAGGAAGGAGCAGCAGGAACCACCAGCCTGTGAACTGACTCCAAACCCCATCCCCATCCCCCTGTGCTGCTGGGGGGAAGGAGGGAGAGAAACCAGGAACAAAGGGATTTGGGTGGGAAGAAGGGAGGGCTGGGTGACATGTGCAAGCCCTGCTCTGGGTGTGTCTGTGTCCTCTGTGTGTTTGGTTAGTGTGAACTTAAATGGTTGGTTATTCCCGAAGTTGAGTCTGTTTTGCCCAGGATGTTAATCAGTGAAGATCCCTCCTTGTCCTTTGTCTCAGCCCAGGAGCTTTGTCCTCCTCATCCCAGAGTGTGTGTGTGTGTGGGGAGTTGAGTGAGCGGCCATGGGGCTGTTCTGTGTTGTTGTGTTGGACCCAAAACAGGACATCTAGGAAATGAGAAACTGAGAAAATGTTTTGTTGTTTTTTTTTTTTTTGGTCAGTGGTGAATGCCTTGGAGCTTGGGAAACGCTGGCAGGCTCCTCTTCCCCTGCCAGCACCAGTGCTGTTTAGCCACTGCCAGCCCTGAGATCCCACCTTGCTGTTAGTGTCTTGGCACCAGGAGAAAATCTCATTCCTATGGTACTTAAATCACTTCAGGGAAGGACCTAAGCTAGAAACAAAGGGTGAAAGATGCTAGGGAATGCTGTGCACCACTGCCTGCTGTCCCTGCTGGGAGCTGGTTGGTGCCTCTTGGGACTGTGGACGAAGGGAAGGCAGTTTTCTAGTGGGAAACCAGGAACCCGCCATTTAAAGACACTGTCACTTTTCCACCCTGGAAAAGAAGGAGGGATAAAGCTTTCAGAAAGGCATTTCCAGCTGAAACATCTCCAAATAAATTCAGGTCGTCTTTATACAATTTTAAATTTTCCTCCCTGTGTTTGAGTTTATGGTGCATTTACTGCACAAGCTGTTGCTTGCTGTTGAGGCAAACAAATGGAATATATTGTTGTTTTAGGGCAATAATTGTATCTTTACATACATATAATCAGTGCATACACGTGCATTTATATCAATGTGCTGATTTATGTAATAACTTTGTCTTTTCTATATTAAGCCTTCTGTTTTATATCTTCAACGTGTATAATATGGATTTGGAAAAGCAATGGGAATGAGGAGGCTTTACTTTTAAGTGTATTTAAAGACAGAGAGAGAGAACTCGTGGCCCATTATTCATTAAACAAAAATATTCTTTAAAGATACTAGCTCATGACTCCAGGCAGCATATGTCTGCCCCTCCAGAGAGTGCTCCTTGTGAAAGCAGCACCACTTGGGATGAAGAGAATCACTGACTTGAAAAGACTGGGTTGTTTTGTCCAATCTGCCCTAGTTCTGAGCTTTTTCATCTTTGTGGCTATTTAGCAGAACCAGAAGTGTAACCCAGGGACTCATATCTGGGTTTTCTCCTGTAAAAAATAATCTCAGCAGTATGAGAGAGGAGTGAGTGCTCAGACTTGACATGGACACTTTTGGTTGCACCAGTGTGGGGTTTTTGGGTGCTTTTTCTGGCAATTCCCAATTAAAAATCTGCTGATTTCAAGCTGCCTTATCTTCCTACACACTTCCCGCCCACCGTGAGAAGTCTTTAATCTCTTTTGTGGCTTTCCTAAATGTATGTGTAAAATTGCTCTCTGGCCTTTTTAATGTCTGCAGGCCTTTGGCACAGCTTCCAAGTGGATCAGAGTGGTGGGATGGTCCATTCCACACAGTACCATGTCCATGAGGTCAGCAGCAAAGGCCCTGCATTCCTGCAGCACTGGGAAGAGGTTATTGCCTGGATGTGTTTGCCTTGCTCTTCAAAAATCTGTTTCCCAATAGTGTGAGATTAATTTTGATTTCTCTACTCCCCTGTTGGCTGGAAATACTTTTTCATTGTCTTTCCCCTTCCAGGGGAAGGAGAGACCCTTCAGCTGGGTGAAGCTCTAATGGACTTCTCACAGCTTTCTGGGAGGTGCCACTTGGCTTTTGGTTGGGGCACACAGAAAGCTGTGGGAGGCTTGGCTTTAAGATGAGAAATGGGAAATAACTTCAGATTAAAAAGAACCCAACCCAACCAACACAACAAAACCTGAAATCCTTTTTTTTTAATTATTATTATTATTACTGCTGAGTAAATGGTGCCTTGAAAAGTATCTCAAGTAGTAAAATTGGGTATCTTAATTTACACTTCTCTACTTTCAGCCATCAAACAAAAACCAATATAACAAAGCAGCAACTACTTGGGGGGGGAAAAGGCTTTTTCATTGTCTCCAGATATATTTTGATTACTAAGAATGATGACACTTCTTGGCATTGCTGTTTTTACAAGCGGGCTTCTTGCGTTGCCTGCAACTCTCGGCCTTTGTTTTATTTAGCTGTGGTTTTTAATTTCCTGCTGGTGGCAGAGCCCGTGTGTGTCCAGCGCTCGGCGGCCGCGCTGGCTCCGCGGGCGGCTCCGTGTGCGAGTTGAGAGCACGGAGCTGGATTCAGCATCACCTGCAGCAGCTCCTGTCAGCTCCTGTGCAGCTCAAAGCCTGCTGGTCCAGGGGTGGTAAACCAGAGTTGGGTTTTGGAGCACCCTTCCTGCTGAGCCGGGCTGAGAGAGTTGGGGTTGTTCAGCCTGGAGAGGAAAAGTCTCTGGAGAGACCTCATAGCTGCCTTCCAGTACATGAAGGGGCTACAGGGAGGCTGGGGAGGGGCTTTTTACAAGGGTGTGTAGTGATAGGATGAGGGGGGATGGTCTGAAACTGGGGCAGGGTAGATTTAGGTTAGACATGAGGAAGGAGTCCTTTACTATGAGGCTGATGAAGCTCTGGAACAGGTTGCCCAGGGAGGTGGTGGAGGCCCCGTCCCTGGAGACACTCAAGGTCAGGCTTGATGTGGCTCTGAGCAACCTGAGCTAGTCAAAAAGGTCCCTGTGCACTGCAGGGGGGGCTGGACTAGATGGCCTTTAAAGGTCCCTCCCTACCCTACACATTCTATGGTTTTTGCTTGGACTTGGGAGTGAGCTTTTAAATAAAGAAATGTAATCTTGCTAGTGCCTTATCCTTGTTGGGTTAATTGGGTTTTGAAACTAATGTATTGATTTTATCCTGGGGTATGTTAAGAAGAGTGTGGCCAGCAGGTTGAGGGAGGTTCTCCTCTCCTTCTGCTCTGCCCTGGTGAGGCCTCACCTGGAGCACTGTGTGCAGTTCTGGACTCCACAGTTCAAGAAGGATAAGGAACTGCTGGAGAGAGTCCAGCATGGGCCACTAAGGTGATGGTGGCCAGCTTAGAGAAAAGAAGGCTGAGGGGGAATCTCATCAATGCTTATAAATACCTACAGGGGGTTTCAGGAGGATGGGTCCAGACTCTTCTCAGTGGTGTCCAGTGACAGAACAAGGGGCAGTGGTCACCAACTGGTACACAGGAGGTTTAACTAAGTAGAAGAAAATACTTCTCTACTCTGAGGGTAACAGAGCACTGGAACAGGCTGCCCAGGGGGGTTATGCAGTCTCCATCTCTGGAGATGTTCAAAACCCACCTGGACATGTTCCTGTGGGATCTGCTCTAGGGGATCCTGCTCTAGCAGGGCATTTGGACGAGATAATCTCCAGAGGTCCCTTCCAATCCTGACCACTCTGATTTTTGCAATGGGATCTTTTTTTTATTTGGTTTTGGAGAGAAGGAGAAGAGTGTTTGGAAGACCCTTAGGGGCAACCTAAGGAAGTATTCTGATGGATATTCAGGCTATTGTGCAGCTGCTTTTCTAGGTGTTCCTCAGCTGGCAATGGGAACTTCACTGTAGGCCCAACACATTTTTGGTTACATGGTATTTATTTAGGTGGTTCTCAGTCTGTTGTTTGCAGTTCATCAGCATAGTTTCCCTGCTTGTCAAGGTGAGACCTGGCCAACTGCATTGGAGCAAGCTGAGTGGTGCCTTTGGTTGAGAGGGGGCTCAGATGTTTAAGCCTACAGCAAACCTTCATCCCACTGTAAGAGCTGGAGACCTTTACAGAATATCTTTTGGGATTTATTTTTTTTTCCCTTTTGTAATATATAAAACCTATTTCATCATGCAGTCATCTGATTCTGCAGTCAGAGAAATCCCCATGGATTTCAGAGCTCACCTTGGTGTTAAACCCCCTGAGATTTCTTATTGTGCATTAACACTGTCCCTGGACAGACCTCGTGTGCTGTGGCCACAGCATTTACTCAGCTGCTATCTGTGGGGTTCTCTGGAGCTTTTTAATGCCCTGTGAAACTCCAAGTTGCAGGTAAAAGCTTAGATGCTCAAAAGGAATGGGCAAGCAGTACTGCTTAAGTACATTTCATAGAACCATAGAATCATTAAGGTCAGAAGGGACCTCAAAGATCATCAAGCTCCAACCCCCCTGCCATAAGCAGGGAACCACTAGACCATATTGCACAAAACCTCATCCAACCTGGCCTTAAAAACCTCCAGGGATGGGGCATCAACAGCCTCCCTGGGCAACCCATCCCAGTTCTTCACCACCTTTAGAGTGAAGAATTTCTTCCTAATATCTCACCTCAGTCTCCCCTCTCTCAGTTTAAAACCATCACCTCTTGTCCTATCACTATATTCTCTGATGAAAAGCCCCTCCCCAGCTTTCCTGGAGCCCCCTCAAGTACTGGAATGTGCTCTAAAGTCTCCTTGAAGCCTTCTGTTCTCCAGGCTGAACAGCCCCCATTTGATTAGCCTCTCTTCATAGCAGAGCTGCTCCAGGCCTTTTTCCACTGCTTTTGTTCTGTTTGTCAAGGAAACTTTGGCACAGAGTTGGGGGTTTCTTTTGGTGTGTCTTGCTGTTGAAGTGAACGTGCCGCCTCGTTTGAAGCTGCCCAGCACCCTCAGTGAGGTGAGCCAAGGTATCTTACAAGCTGTTCTGTCCTGGTCAGGTAAGGAGTAGACTCGTGTGTGGTTTTATTGAAGCAGCCTGGCACAGCAGGTTGACATTTGGGCTGCCAGCAGCCACTGAGGAACGTGAACCCCCAGGAAGGATTGCAGACAATATTTTTCTGCACTGGACCCCCCTGGTGCTGAGGGCCTGACTATTTTATATGCAAAACCCAGCATTTTGGGTTGGCCCCATGGTAAGATGGACTTGCTTCTCCTTGGCTTGGAAATGGGATTTGCACTTCAACAGAGCAGAGATTAGACATTTCTGCTTCAAAATGGGCTATTTTCATGTTACTGTGCTTAATGCAATTTAAAAAGCTTTTACTATTGTAAATCTCTATTACTAATATTGCTATATTAGATAGCTATGGACAAATGAGCCATTGTGGTAAAATGGTGAGACAAAAGCATTATGAGCATTTCAGCTTGTGTTAAGCCCCTGTGTGCAACAGAACAGGAAAAAGAGTAATTTTGAGTGCAAGGGAGAAATTGTTGTTGGTACCTGCTCATGGTGTTGGTGAGGTTTTCCTCTGGCAGAGCTTGCTGTTACTTTCCATCATCAGGGTGAGCCAGAGCAAGTGCCCAGGTTAGGTGCTGGGAGCTGACATCTCTCTCCCTGAGGTGCAGTCTCAAGCTGGTTCCTGTGAGCAGGCTCAGTTTTTCAAGAGAGTAACACTTTTGCTTTCATCAACAACAAGGCATCAAACAGCCCGAGTTTCTCCTAGACAAGAAAAGAAATCTGGGGTAGTCTCTGTTTTGTGAGAAATACAACAGCTTGGAGACTGAGGAAAAGGGTCTTGCACCATTTGCAATGCACACAGTTTATCCAAATGGAGCTTGGCATCCCAGCATCCTGCATCCCAGTTGATCTGAGTGGAAGAGACTTTCCTTGTAAAAAAACAAATGAGGAGAGTGGAAGGAATTGCTGCAGTGGAAGGACCTGCATTTGGCAGTAGATCAGAGCTGGAAGCATTGCAGGATGAAGCCCGTGTAACCTCATGGGTGAAGAATAATATTCCTAGAGTGTAGTGTAGGGAAACACATGGCATTCTACAAAATATCTCTTCATGCTTCTGAGGCCTTTTGCCTTTTCAGTTGGTTATCATTGTAGCTCTCTTTCCTTCCCGTCAAAATTGATTTACTTTGAGTAATTCCTAGCACATTCTCTGACATCCAGCTGTACAGCCAGCAGGTGAAATCTCGTTATGAGAAGAAAATCTGGAAGCAAGCTGGAGATCCTCATTCAAGAGAGCCTGCCTTTTGACTTGATTCTCAAGCTTGCAGCAGGAGCCATGTTCAACGAGAAGGTCAGATACTCAGGAGGTTTTTGTCCTTCAGTGGTTGTGAGGTGGTACAAGTTGCACTTTTGCTGTTGGCAGGTAAGGTTTTCAGAGAGCACCTGAGTGATGATCATGTTCCTTACCTGCTGGAGGACCTTGCTCTGAGTTACTGGCACAAGGCTGGAGAAGACTGCTAGCTGTGTATGCTGGTCTTTAATGCAATACAAGGCAACATGAAATATTTTATTGCAGCAGAAGGACTGCATGTTTAATCTGTCTAAAACCCAAACAAGACCCTCCATAATCCTGGCAAGATATGCTTCAGCTCTGGTGTGAGCTGGGGAGAGCCAACTGGGAAGTGCTCCTCTATGGATTCCATTGATGGACAGCTGTTTGGAATGGCATACTTGGATGTAACTGCAGTTTGTTTGTGCACCTTCAGGATTGTTTCAGAGTCTGGTGATTCTGATTAAACAGTTGTCCTTTGCTGGGCACTGTCTCCGTTGGGCGTTTTCTCTGGAGCACCCTGAATTAGCAGGTTGGGAAGGGGTTTTGACTGAAGTTTAGGCTGCTGATAAATATGGAATCTGGTGCTTAAAATGTTTGGCCAAAAGGGTTTTTCACTGGTGAGCAACAGATTACCCTGTTACAGTAAGAGACTGGAATGCAGAGAAGGTGCCACATGTGAGGATGCCTTCTTGGGAAGGCAGAGCTGCAGAGGCTGTTGCTGATACCCAAGGAGCTGGGTTTTAAGCAAACAATACTGTCCTACAAGATCCAAGCCTGGAGGAGTGGGGAGTCGTGGTTACTGTGACACACAGAGGCTGAAGATGGGATACACCTGCACCCATGGAGCTGTTGTTTCCAAATGTGTTGTCCTGATGGGTGTTGAGTAAGGGTGGTGTGACAGCAGGGAGGGGAGAAAGGACCTCTCAGGGTCTTGCTTAAGCTTCTGGAGTTGTAGGTCTCTAACAAGTTGTGTGTAAATCAGACATGTGCAATCCAGCTTCCTTGACTGTGCTGTTTGTTTTTTACCTTTGATTGGAAGCTTTCTCAGATCTCTGAATGATATTTTCAGTTGTGTGGGGTTTTTTCCTAGTGTTTTAGCTCTCATTTTGTGGAATAAAGGCTTGATGGAGCACTCTGAAAGGTTGGAACTCGAAGCCTTGCATTCTGACAGCCACCTGGGGCCCAGCAGCTCCATCAAACCCAAGTCCTGCTCTATTGCTAACTGTCCTGTTTCCATGTCTCCATATTTATTTTCCTCAACAAAAAATTCTCCCTTTTTTCCTCTGCACTTTCCAGTTCTGCCATCAGCTCAAAAAGCTGCAGCTTGTAAGGTGAGAAGGCATCTATTTAGTAGTGAAATTGTAGATGGTTCCCATTGCCAGCAGTGTCCAGGGAGAGGGCTGAGCATCAGTTTCCTTTGCCTGTTTTCTTCCTGCCCTCTGCTTCATCCAGGAATTTTCCCTGGGTTTGCCTGCTTTCTGGAAGCATTTGTGTAATGGGTTATAAGCACTTCCTTTTTCTGCTGTGGAAAGGATCAGAGCCTTTGGACACAGCCTGCCTTGGAAATAGTTGTGTAGATGAGTCTTATTTTTGTGCTAGCAAAATGTAGGGCTGGGGTGAGGAAAGCAACCTGTGCCATTTGGTTCATTCCTTCTTTAACAAGACAAACCTTTTCTCCACTTGCTATCTCATTAGTTTGAACTTAGTGTCCTGTGAGCAGGAGCTGGAGTCTCTTTGGAAGCTGAAGAAGAGCCAGACTGTCTTTCAGTTGGATTTCTTCCTGACAGTTTATTCAACCAGAGAGAAGGGAAAATTAAGCAGGTTATTCAACCTTCTCTCCCGCTTTTAAAATGTGCTTCGTAGGTCTCCTTCTGCTGACAATTGCAGATAATTGGAAGGTTGAGGTTTGTTGGTTTTATTTTTTTTCCTCTCCTTTCCTCACTTCGTTTTTGTATCACCAATCGCTTTTAAAAACCTGCTGAAATACTGGTTTTGATGAAAGTGGCATTCTGTCTGGGCATTTTGTAGCTATCAAACGTGAATTCATGTGTTCTGAATGGTGGGTGATTGTGAAATGGCAGGGTGCCAGCAGCACCTCTCCTGCTGCATGCCAGGGAGCTCCTGGGGACTGGCCTTTTTTTAGTGTGCTGAAGTTCACAGCACCTGTCTGGGCAGATTAAACACCTTGCCTTTGAGAACCCTTACCTCCTGTAGAAGTATTTTCTTCTGTGCTTGTGGAACACTGGCTTCACCCCCTTCCCCTACCCAGAAGGACATAAAGTTTTATTCACTTTTGATAAAAGGCTACATTACAACTTAAAAAAAACCAACCCACCCAACTGTGCAGTTAGCAGGGAACAGAGACATTTTGTAGAATGGCTCTTGAAAGAGGCTGTTGAACATAATATTCCAGAGTTAAGTTTAATGCTTGGACTATGCTAATTTCTTGAGGACAGTCACCTTTTCAGATGGATAGCACCCTGCAGATGGTGGCAGATTGTACCCTCCTCCACTCTTGCCAGGAGCGTGTGCTCACTGACAGAATAAAAGCAGCAAGGATGAAGCTATCCATGAGAGCTGATGAATTTCTTGCCTTGAAAATGGAAGTGCTTCGTGCCGGGGAGTCTATCTTTGGATATATTTATAGTAATAAACAGCCTAGTCTCAGCTCCTTCATTGCAAGGGGGGAAATTGCAGTTCCACCGAGTCTGTGAAAGTGGAATCTACTTTTAGATGCTTGGAAATGGTAGTTTGTGTGGTTTTTTTTTTCCCCTCAGGGATTTAAAAATATCTGAAGCCCAAATTTTAGAAATCTGTACATTAATTGACATGAAGATATTATATATGGACTGTCTAAAGCTGGTAGGTAATGGCTGGTGTTATGTCAGGATGAGGTAGACTGGGATAATCCTCATGCTGCTGGGCATTGGCAGGAGTTGACTTTCTGTTGGATAGGGCTGGGATAATGGGGAAATGCTGGGCAAAGTGCCAGGTTGGTTCTGTGTGCAGCTTCTCATCTGAGATGGATTTAACATCAAGACAGAGTGGGATCCTGCAGACCCCACCTTGGGTCTCCCAGCGCTCTGGGGAGATGGACACAATGATGTTTTAATCTCCATGTGGTGGAAACCCTGAGCTATTCTGGTGGGGCTCAAGGTAGGTGGTGTTGGGTGCCCAGCATCAAATACCTTCTGATGTTGGCTGCAGAAATGGTCTGTGGGAAGTGACTGTGTAAGCTCAGCCTAAAATAGAGCCATGCCTGGGACATGGCACTGTCCTGGTGTGGCATCTGTAATGGTGACTGGGTGTGTAGGAGATGAAACAGCAGGCTTTTCTGCCTGTGACTGGAGAGGTAAAACCACTGGACGTTGAGATTAACCAGGGGCTGAGTGCAGGAGGAGATTGCCCAAGGGAGGTGTTAAAGCTCTCACATAGAGGCTGAGCTGGCTCTGACCCTTGGAGTCAGAGCACACTGGGGAATGGTTGGGACACTGGTGTTCAGTGGTGGGCTGCGTTTTTTAGGTGGGTGTTTGGTGTTGAATGAGAGCAGGTGTATTTCTGGGCTTTCCTTCTGGCCTGAGTAATCTCTTGGACTACTAAGGTGAGACAAGTGATCAGGACTTAAGATCACAGAATCACAGAGTGTTTGGGTTGGAAGGGACCTTTTAAAGGCCATCTCATCCAACAGCCCCACCATGGGCAGGGACACCTTCCCCTAGACCAGGTTGTTCCAAGGCCCATCCAGCCTGGTCTTCCAGGGGATGGGGCAGCCGCAGCTTCTCTGGGTAATCTGGGCCAGCGTCACCACCCTCACAGCAAAGAATTTCTTCCTCAGATCTCCTCTAAATCTCCCATCTTTTATCTTAAAACTGTTCCTGCTCATCCCATCCCTCCCTGCCCTTGTCCCAAGCCCCTCCCCAGCTTTCCTGGAGCCCCTTCAGGCACTGGAAGGTGCTCTAAGGTCTCCCTGGAGCCTTCTCTTCTCCAGGCTGAACACCCCAACTCTCCCAGCCTGGCTCCAGAGCAGAGCTGCTCCAGCCCTCCCAGCATCTCCGTGGCCTCCTCTGAACTTGCTCCAACAGCTCCATGAGACCCCAGAACTGGCCACAGCACTGCAGAGGGGTCTCGCCAGAGCACATACGTGTTTTACATCTGCAGGCACATGCTCCATCTCGTACATAATTGGACTTTGTGGTTATTTTCTGTGTACTAAATGAGCTGATTTTGAAACTGAGAAGCAATGTTAAATATGAATATTTTTGGCTTAAAAGGGAAAATGCACATCAAAAGTGTTCTACGCATGTGATTTCATTAATGTGGTAATTCTTCCCTTTGTATTTTAATTTTTCTTCACTTAATGCTTTGTCTGGCTGATGGAAGGGCTGGCTGTGGGGGCTTCTGATGTTCCTTGCCCAAAGGGGGAAGCAAGTCTCCTGAAATGTCTAGCTGTTCCTTTCTGCAGTCATTGTCAGACCATTTTCAGTGAGTATTATCTCTTGGATCTAATGGAATGGTTACCACAGACTTTAGGTTCCTTGCATTTGCATGTAAAGGGTTAGTTTATTACCATGGATTTCCAAAAGGCTACATGCTTCAGGTTTGGTGGAGATGAATTCATCAGAATCTGCTGAAGAGACTGGAGCTTGTCTTGTTTAGTGGGAATTGTGTTCCCTTCCCACTGCAAAGATTTAAGGAAAATAATGATGTAGAAGGTGGAACACAATGCTTTTCCTACTTGGCATTTGTAAAGGAGTGTATTGTCATTTGGGCATTGATCTGTAGACACCTTGAGGACCACAGTGTTTGAATACATCTTAGGTATTTGGCTTCTAGGACAGCTTCCTGGTGATATTTTAAAGGTTTCTTTTCTCAGTTAACTGTTGCTGAGTGTTACTTTTACCTTGCTCTTAACCAAAGTGGGATCTGGTGGATTTATCTTTACTGGTTTCTGGGCAGGAAAGCAGCATGAAGCTCTCATAGATGGTACTCCTGAGTATCTTCTGACTCTTGTGAAACATCCATGTGGATTGTAATGCAAAAAGCAAGCTTGAAAACCCATCACAGTTCTTGGTTGTGAGGTGCTGAATGCTGTGGTCTGCAGCTGGCTTGGGTGGAGAGCTCCACCTGGCATCTGCTCCTCTGAACCTGTCTGGAGTAATCAGTATTGTCAAGGGCACAGAGGAGGTTTGCAATTCCAGATGTGTCAGCCTCTTCTGTAACTGGGATGGACATCAGCCTGGCCTGGTTTCTGCTGCATCAAAAGTAACAAGTCAGAATTATGGTAAATAAAATATATACAAGGTGATGATGTGCATGCATTATGTCACTCGTGGGCAATGGAAGGTGGCTAACTCAGATTTTAGGTGTATTAATAGTAATTATAATAATTAAACAAGCAAACAAGCCTGCCGTATAAATGAGATTGGATTAGCTTTCATTTAAATGGGTGTCTTGATTATAGTTGCAGGCCAAACCAAACTTATTTAGAGCACGATTCTGATATATAATATATATATATATATAATATAAAATGTTTATTGCCTCCTTTCCTTCTGTCCCCCATTATTCCTGAGGGTATCCACAGCGTTTTGTTTTTACCATCCACCTTTAAAGCATGAGTAAATAGTGCTTAAATACTATGTTTGTTTTTGTTGAATTCTGTAGGCTGTTGGGATGCACTGGATTTTTATAGCAGTTGCAGTTGCTTCCAGTTGAAAACATAATTGGTATTTCATCTTGATAGCTGCTGTAAATCTCAAAGAAGGGAAGAGAAGGATGCTCTCATTTTGTTAGGCTGCTTCTCTTTTGGATGCATAGTGCATCTTCCAGCTCTCTGGGCTAATTAAAATGCCATTACAGTACATGTGGTGCTACAATACAGTCTAGGGAGACTTCCAAAAATAGATTCTTGAGTGCAGACAAATTAGAGAGGAAATATGCACTGAGCATTTTCTCATAGGTTTAAAGAGAAATAATCCATTTGCTGCCTTAATTGCTTTCTTGTAAATGTTGAAGACTTCTCTTTTTTTTTTTCCCTCTCCTATAAATTCCAAACGAGTAGACAAATAAATAATATGTCCATGATAATTACTGTTCTCATGACTAATATTTTAACTTGTTGTTACGCACCATAGCCATTAATATGCAAGTCAGGATGTTTTAGTGGACTGTGCTTAGTGATAAGAAACTGAGACTTGTGTTCCTCAGAGGTCCTGTTTGAGCCACCTGGTATCCCAGGGCTATAAGGTTAGTGCATGGTCTGGTTTTAGAAATCATATAGCAAGAGGGTTGACCAGAACCACCCATTCCCCCACCCCAAATCCTGCCAAGAAGTAACTCAGAGTAATACTATTGGCACATTGTTCAGCAAAACAACCCCCCAGCTCGTCTGTATAATGCAAAATAGCTTTAATAAAGTGGCTGTGGTACCTAGATACTGGTGGTGGGGGGAAACCAGATGGTTTCGTGTCTGGAAGAGGTCCATGAGTCCTCCATGAGTGGCTGGAACATGTTAGACTGGGTGTTTTAGGTTGGGGTGTGTTCCCCAAAAAAATCCAGCCTGCATGCTCAGACTGCTCCATGGTACAGCCAAAAATAGGGGATGTGGAAAAGTATGGGAAGTGGGGCAGCCAGGGGCTTGTTCCAAGAGCCTGCTCCCAGTGCAGGGTGAAAGCTGATCTTGCTGCTCCTCCTTGTACAGGCTTTGAAGATAACCCTGCTCAAGCACACACTAGCTTGTCTCTTGAGTGAAGATAACTGTGAGGCTGATCCTGTCTTCAAGCTTTCTTGATAAAGTGCAGTCCTGTTGTGGTTAAGTGTCTCTCAGTTGCACTGTGAAGCAGACGGAAAACTGGTTGGAGGGAAAGGGAGTGACCTCCCCTGCCTTGCATATGTGCCTGCTCATGCATCCTGGAATGAACTTGTGCCAAATGATGGAAGCTCAGTTTTGTGCAGTGCTCTGGCTTCTTTTTGTTGTTGTATCCTCGCTTTTGCCAGGTATATTTCATTGTGTAATGGTACGTTTGACCATGAAGAAACAACAAAACCCGAACCAGTTTGCCCGCTTGTCACTGAATTCTGCATCTCGTGCTCTGAAGAGGGGGGGGAAATCTCTGTGGTCTGAGGGCACAAATGAATTTTAAATCTATCTTTACTGCTCTTACCAGCAAATTGTGAACCACAGAAGCAGAAGATGAGTGAGTGGGCTTTTTAAACCAGGTGTGTGCTTGGTTTCAGGTGATTCATGCAGAGCTATTTTCCCTACTGATGCGCTCCCTGTAGCCTCTCACCGTGGTCTGGTCTGTGTTTGTTTTGTTTTTATAAAACTTGAGTAAAACCAACTCATTTGTTTGCCAGCCAGATACACTGACAGAGAAACAAACCATTTGCCTTCACCTCAATCCATCCTGTTACCTGATTTTTTTTTTTTTGTTCTGCCTCTTGAAATTGTCCTTTCTTTCAGGAAATGGAATCCTGCTCATTGCTGTACCCCTTGCTCCTGCCTTCCTCTCCTGCCTCTCTTAAGGCTTTACTTGTGTGGCTCTGTAGTGCTTTCCCTCTGCTCTGGGTGTCCTTTGAAGATAATCGTTGGTTGTTCATCACTTTCCTCAAGGAGCTGGAGCAGGCCAGGGTGATTTGCATCAGGTTGAAAGATCTGAATAGACGGAAAACTATTTAAATAACCTCTTTGTTCCCAGTTCTGCTCTGCGTTTTTAAACTCATCAGAGTTAATTATAGTAAGGCTGCTTAGAATTTTCTGTAAGAGCTCAGTGAATGCTTCGACCTTCTGTTTCTGTTCAGTATTTGTCCTTTTCTTTGAAATAATAAAGCTGCACTTTCCTCTTGTTGTTTGTTTTGCTTTTGCCTTGGATGTTGGATTTTTGCTGCTTTGCCTTTTCTGAGAGTTTTTATCTGTGGATGTTTCTGTCTTATTCTGGAGTGTGCTGGGACCATCTTGTCTTTGTTTTGCCATTTTCAAGATGTTCAAACCCAGCTACTCCCAAGCCTGTCCTGGCTATATTTTTGAAGTAACTTAAACAACTCTTTGGAACCGAGTACGACAAAAAATCAAGTGTTTGCGTTCCCATCAGTGAATAGTAATGGCTTCATCTTAGTAATTAATGAGCAGAAATACCCATCTGGAAATTAAACTGCTCTAAATGTTCTCTAACTCGAGCCATAAATCAGACAGGCTGATGTCTGCCTCCTTCCAGGCTCAATGGGCAGGGCAGTTTGTGTTTCCCTTGTGAGCATCTTGGACTGGCCCCTCTGCAGGCATCACTTCATTGCTGGTACCATCAGCTCTGGGATTAACTTGCCCAGTTCAGCCTCCCAGGTACAGCTGGGACAACTCACCCCTGCCCTTTTCTGATATTTTGGATGAAATCAATAGATTAATTCATACAGAACCAATCCAGACATTTTCTTTACGATTCTTTTGAGTAGCTTAAGAAGAATTTGGCTAGTAGCGAGCTCAGAAATATTTCATAGGTAGTCTGGTTCATCTTGGTACTGTTCAAACCAGTTTGTAGCTTCTAAAAGAGTCAATTCACGATTGCATGGTTTGACATCTTGGCACTTTTTTACCCTGTCCATTGTGGTAAGACAAGCTGCTTCCCATCCCTGCCCACATTTTGGGGAATGCAGAAACACCCCTGTGATCCCTTCTAGGCAGTAACCAGGATAAAAAACAATAGAGCTGTGTGTGTGGCTCAGACACTCTTAGCATCTTTTGTTTTTCTTTTAGTTTTGTAATGGGTAAAGCTTTCTCTGCAGACAGGTGGTGAAGTGTGGGGAGGATTGGAGCTGAGTGTTTTGTAAAGGTAGGAGGGAAAAACTTCTGTGTAATGGAAGCTGATTATGTTCATTTTGCCACTGCTTTTTAAGTGTTGGCATAAACCACCACCATGCTTTGTCACACGAAGGACAGTTATGCAGGAGTTGATTTAGGAGAGAGTCTCCAGTATTGGTGGTAGGAAACTCAGTGCAGCAGTAGCAGAAAAACATGCTTTTCTTAAGGCTTAGATCCCCCCAGGTGACCAGTTTGTCTTCAGTGTGATGGCACAACAGGATCTGTGAAGAAATGAGGTTAAACATGCAAAACATGGGGATTTTACTTCTCTTTTAAGGTTCAGTTGAGCACCTAATCACAGCCTAGGACTCCAACCCCCTCCATCTTTCAGCGGTCAGTTCTCAGGGTTTTTTTCATAGATAATTCTTGAAGAGTTTGACATCAATTTACCTCATCTGTTTGAGAGAGAAGGAAGCAATTGTAGCAAGTGCTTTTGTGGGCAGCAAAGGAGGAATACTGCTAGATTGGCTGTGTGGATTTTAGTACTTGATCAAAATGTGATGTAGCATAGATACGGTTTTCAAGCCTTCCTTCAGACCAGTGTAAAGGGACTTCTCTGCTCCTTTCAGAAGGTGTAAGGTTTTGGCTGCTTTGGGTTTTCTGATCAGTTTTGTATTGGCAGTAAGTATGATGCAATGGTATTTCGACTACCTTAAACTGATAAGCTAGTTTCTTAATGTTAAAGGATTTATTTGGTTTTTGTAGAATTGTTAGCTCGTTCTAAGAAGCTGAGGAGACAACAGGAATGTTTTAACTGCTTAGAGAGGCCAAGTTTCAGTTTTGTCAGTCTTTTTTTTCTTTGTAGGCTCCAAAGCTGAGGTAGCAAAGTTATGAGTCCAAGATGTTCAGGTGGTTTTGCTGAGTGAAGCTCATGGATGGTGTGAATCTTCATAGCTTTGAGTACTCTGGATACTCTGCAACCACCACAACCCAGAGCAAAAGAATACTTGACACCCCAAGTAGGTGATCTGATGTAGGGCTGTGATTTTCAGGAATTTTCTGCAGTATCCTGGCAGTAAGTGGTGTCTGAAACCAGATAAACTCTGCCTGCCTTTTATGGAGGTGACTGGAGTAAAAGCTTTTGGCTGTGGCTGTAGGGATGCTGCTGGGAGAAGTCAGACAGCACTTGAGTTTCAGCTTGGAAAGGCTGGTTATGGAGCAAATGTTCTCTTAATCATTTGCCTCTTCTGCAGTGAGTAGCTGTACAAAATGGGCTTGCAACCCCTCTGAGGTCCTGTGTTTTTCACTGCTGCTCTTACTTTGTAGTGAGAGAGAAGGTATGTGTACGGGGAGCAATAGAGCAGAAGTTGAGTTTGTTTGCAGCTGCTTCAATAAAAACAAACCAAACAAATCCAAAACACCTCTAGGTGCTAGAAAGTGAGTAAATGGAAAAGTCTTCATCGTTGCTTTTCTTCTCAGCATTTAATTAACTGTGGAGATGTCAGGGATGCTTGTTGCCACTGCAGGGCTCCTGGTTGCCAGCAGAGCAGGGGTGCCCTGGTGCCCCAGCCATAGTAGTTGGTGCTGCAGCCTCGGTGTGTTCACCCCTCCCCATCAAGAGGGGAAGGGGCATTTGCAAAGTTTGGAAGTGGATGCAGGTGCCCAAGGCATGTCCTGGGTCATCTGCTGGGACTGAATGGGCCTGCCTAGATGTCCAAGCCTGAAGTTGTTCCAGGGGAGGTTTAGGCTGGATACTAGGAACAGTTTCTTCACAGAAAGGGTTGTCAGGCCCTGGCACAGGCTGCCCAGGGCAGTGGTGGAGCCACCATCCCTGGAGGCGTTTAAAATTTGTGTAGATGTGGTGCTGAGGGACATGGGTTAGCAGTGGGTTTTGTAAAGTTAGGTTAGTGGTTGGACTTGACGATCTTAAAGGTCCTTCCCAACCTAAAAGATGCTATGATTCTATTCTGTGATGTCCAGGCTCCTCTCTCCTGCAGCCAGAAGATGATGCACCTTATGGTGCAAGTCGCCTGAGAGAGGAAGATACAGAAGGCTGGGAAAGAAGGTGGTAGGTTACCTGGAGCAAGTGGGGTGAAGTGATCATGGTCTGGACATGCCAACCCAAGGAGTTTTAAAAAAAATAACATAAAGTGACTGATTTAGCAGCTATCACATTGACTGTGTCATGATTGCTGGGCAGGTTATTTTAACCTGTTTTTTATCCATTCTACTAGCTTCAAAGAAGAGGTGCCTTGTACAAATGCCTTCTGATAAACTACCTCCTTTTCTTGTTTTTTTGTTCAAATAGAGATTTATTTTATGCTGCATACAGCAACTACAGACCCTTGATCTTACATAGTTTGGTTTCACTTCCAGTGTTTAAGGCATCAGTGCTTTTAAAAGGTGTTCTTAACCATTCTTCTGTGATTAGTCTATTAGTCATTTCAAAAGAATGATTGAAGTGTGTTGGTTTGTGGGTTTTTTAATTAGTACTTTATTTCTTAGAATTTTCAAGTCTTAAAGATCCACACCAACCAACAGTTTTGTTAGTGACCTCTGGTGAGATGGAAAATTCACAGCAGAGGTGGAGGAAGTCCAGGGACAACAAAACAAAGGGTCTTTATTGGTTTGGGTGGCATCAAAGCCAGTTGCCTGCTTTGAGCACGTGCCAGTCCATGGTATCTGGCCAGCCAGGTGAGCCTCCCAAGAATCCCTTGGTGCTGCAGAGTTGTGCTAGGAATAGGTGGGATCTTGTCAGTTGTTCTCTGCTTTGTGCCCCTGGAAGAGCAGGTTTCAGCAGTCACTTGTTCAAAACTGCTGGGTTTAGCAGAGGAAAGGGCACCTTTGCTCTGGGAGTCTTGCTGCAAGTGGGTGTTTTTGGCAAAATTGACCTGGATTTGCCTCTCGGAGCACCTGGGCTGCTGGGCCAGGGCTGTTTAGTTTGCAGCTGGGTCCTTTTCCTCTGAAGACACATCTTCATCTGAAATGGCTCAGTGGAAAAGATGAAAATACTCCTCTCCCCAGGAAAATGTGGGGCTCCCAGGGCTGTTTTCCCCTCTCCTGGGTGCACTCTCCCTTTTCCCAGCTGCTCTCTCCGGCCAAGCCAGAGCAGGTACCTGTGCCATGCTGGCTGGCTGCTGGGGTGGCTGCTGCTTTGTTGCTAGGAGAGCTCAGCAGAGTGGTTATTTTTTATTATTTTACTTTTTCAAGCTGCTTGGCAGGCTGAAGAGATGAGGTTTGGGAGCTGCTTGTGGTCCCTGGGCAAGGCTGGTGTGTTCAGCGTAGAAACACAGAGAAGGCTTCAACAGCAAGTAGGGTTGCAGATCACCTCTGAATTAAAAAATTGCTAATGAGGGTTGAGCTGGCAAATGTCTGTCTTAGAGAAAAAAGCAAGGCTGTAAAACCCAGCAGTTTAGTAACCAGGGTGGGTCATATTTTTTTTTGCTATTCATTTATGCTCTTTGATCTGCAGTGACCAGTGGGTCGTGAGTCTGGAGAAGCTGGTGGCTGGATGTTATTTAAAATAGCCACATTTCACTCTGCTCCTTCAATCCAGTTGCCTCCTCACTTATTGTCCTTTGCTGCTGCTTTTGCAGGTGAAGCTCAGCTGGCCTGGTGTCATCCCACCAGCACCACAGGTTGGCTGCTCCAGTACAGCAGGCCCAGCCACTCTCTCTTGGCTTTAGAAGCACAAGCAAAGAGCCAAATAAATTACAATGTTAAATGATCTATATGACTTGGTGGAGAAGGAGAACCCAGCATGGTTATAATTGCATTTATTGACATGTTGCCTGAGGCTGCACTGATCCTTGGTTAAGGTTGCTGGAGACAAACCCATGCAAGTGATGGAGAAGACACAGCTATGGTTTCTTTCCAGAGACCTGGAACAGAAAACGTAGGGAGAAGAAAACAAAGTGCGATATATTTATTTACTTATTTTTATTTTGAAGATGGTTTTTTTTAGTGCTCTGCTGGCATCTTAACATTTTTATAACACTGTCCTTTGCTTTGCCTGAGAGAGATGGGGTGGCTTCTTTGTTGTCTGCAGACAGGGTTTGGCTTGATGGTATCTGTGGTGCAGCACCGAGTGCAGAAAGGCGTTAGAGAACAAGTGAGACAGAACTGACAAAGGTGGAGATATTTACAGTGGAGCAAGTGGGTTGGAGATAAGTTGTCTGTGTTCAGGTATCCATAACCTAAGTACTGAAAACATAGTTTAGCTCCTGGTTTTGCTTCAGCTTTTACTGGGGGGGGGGGGGAAGGTGGGAGGGGAATGGATGACTAGAAAATCTGGCCTGGCAGTCTGCAGCAGTCGGTGTCGTGTTCCTCTGTTTTAACTCTACCTGAGTGCAAGATACAATCTTTGAAATATTTTAAACAGAGAACTGCTTCAGCAGGATGGATTTCTGCATATCATTTACAAAGTATGTTTTTAATGCCTTTCTGAAATCCAAACTTATGCAAAACAGGGCTTGTTATGCGTGTCTGTGCATTTTAATCTCCTGCAGTGATTTGTCAGTTTTCCTTAACATCTCCCTGGCACATCAGAGCCATTCTTCAACTTCACTTCCCAGGGCTGCATCCCTGAGCTGCATCTCTGTCTTAAGTCCCTCCGTTCTCTGAGCAAGGAATCATACTGCCATGTAGTTATGCTTTGGGTAAGGTTCATAAGCTGACATGCCCGTTTCCTTGGATGGGGATCAATCCCCGCTGTGGATTTAGCCAGGGAAAACCTGAGTGTCTCTGGGGCTACAGTATCTTTTGTGCTTTAGTGTGAGAGGTTGTTACAGAGCTGTCCTGTTCTTGTTCCTATTGATTTGTGATACTTGTGTTTCTGTTTTGCATTGATAGTGATTTTTTTTTTTTTTTCCTGATTGGAATGCCTAAAAATAGGTCAGCCAAGGAATTGATATGATATTTATGTGTATATATATATTTTTATTTTTTTTTCTCTTTCCAGATGGGCTTTCTGGCAGAGACCAGCCAGTAGAGCTGTTGAATCCACCTCGAGTGAACCACATGCCTAGCTCTGGTAAGAAGAAACTTTTATTAAATGTTGTTCCTATTCTGGGAATGCAGTAAAAATATTCGGCAGCTCTATCTTGCAAGTGGGAGAGCAGAATGCAAATGCAGAAGGCTGGAACAAAGTGTGTTAGAACTTGCACACATCTACTTTCCCAGGCTGAGAGAGTGGGATTTGGGAGTGGAGGGAGAATGGAGCACAGCAGCCTTGGGAGTTGCTCAGCCCTCACCTTTGGCAGGGGGCTGAGGAAAGCCTAACCTGGCTGGACCTGTGTGTTTTTCCATAGTAAGGGGAGGGCAGCAGAGCAAAGCAGCACCTCACCAGTCTTTTTGCAGCCTGAAAGGAGCACTGTGAAGGAAAAGTAGGTTTTGGAGTTGCTGCTCTCCTTAAGCTCTTTGTGTTGAAATGAGGATCCCAACACGGGCTGATCAAAGCTGGGCTCTGGGCTATTTGCTTTTCTTCCCTCTTCTAATGATCCTGCTACTGTGTCTCTTGGGTCTTGTCCTTCTGATGTGAAGCAATCACAGCAGCCACAGTGCTCCTCTTGGAGGCTGACTGCTCCTCATAGAGCTGAGAGATCTTAGGGCTCACAACTGCAGCACTTCAAGTGACAGAAACCAAAGTTTTGGTCAAAGTATGTGAAATGCTATGGAAAACAAATCTGCTGCCTTTTGTGCTTCCCCTGTCTCTCTTCCAAAAGTATTTTGTTTCCAGGTGTGAGTAGATAAGAGATATTTATGCTAGGGATGATGTGGGTATATGAAGCATTGTCTGCTTTCCAGATAGGAGCTTAAGCTTTCCAAAAACCCCAACTTTCCCTTCTCTGCTGCTTTCCAAAATGCCTTTAGGTCTTTTTATATTAAGGAAGAGATCTTGCAGAAGATCTAAGTGCTTCTGGTCATGCAAGTTGGAAAAATGTAAACGAAGCTTATTCAAAACAACTTCAGTAGTTTAGGGGGGAAAAAAATGGGCTGTGACCTTACCTAGATTTTTATGAGCTTAAATGCATCTCTGGGGAAGGAAGCTTTTAAGGGGGTAGAGCTGTTGTTTTGGGGAAAAAAGGAAGAGATCCCTTTTTACAAGGTATGAATGTTTGGCTTTGGATTCTGAGAAATCTTTCTTCCCTCCTTGTGCTCCAAAACTTGTCTGTCGGGTAAGGGAGGTTGTATTTTCCTAACCCTGAGAGAGATTCTCATTTTAAGACCTGCTGTGGTAACTCAGGTCAACTGAAAGGTTTTACTCCCTGTTTTGTATCCATGTGCTAGACTGAGATTTGTGACTGCACAAGGGGAGTCACAGTCCTCTGCTCTGTCAGTAGATCAGTGGCCAGTCTTGTGAATGTGGCGGGTTTTAGTCTTCTACTATTTTGTTTCCTTTCTGTGTTTTATGGAATTTGTTTCATTGCTGCTTGTTATGTTTAATGTTTCCTTTTGAGGTATTTCTGGATAAAGGCTGATGCTGAATAGCAGCTTGGGTAACGTGATGGTAGTTTGGTGTGCTCTGACTCTGTTTTCCCCAGGTGAAAGGAGGCTTTTTAAAGGAGTTTTGGACTGGTACAGGTTGTATGGAAATCTCACCTTTTGGACTCTATTTTGAGGGTTTTTTTAATAGCTCAGCTGTACCTACTGGAAAAAAAGCAGCTGGCCAGCACTGTGGGGCTGTTCTCATGCTAAGTGGGCATGAGGTGAGATGGGCAACCATGTCTCTTTGTCAAATGACTTCTGCCTGCATTTGGCCCTGGGGATTCCCCTCTCGTGCTGGAAAGCTGCAGACTGGTTGTGCATGTAGTGGGTGAGGGGTGGGATGGACTGGGAATGAAAGTTAGGACTTTATACAAGAAACAGGGTTGCCTCGGGGCATTGGTCAGCCAGGTGCTTTTCACTCGAGACCCTTCACTTACCACTTTCTGGTAAATTTTGTCTATCTTGTATTTTAACTTGCAAATTAAAAGTTGTTGTCAAGTTGAGGGACTTACCCACTTGGGAAAACTATTGTCCTCTTTGGTTTTTATCATTCTTGCCTTTAGGAGTTTGCTGCAGATCCTTCTGAGGGGAGAAAGGAGAAGTAATACCAAGTATAGCTCTGGAAAAACAAGTTCTGGGTGTTGATCTGGGTCTCAGGCATAACTGAAATAATGGTGTTGGAAAACAGCTTAAGGAGAAAAAAAAATAAATAATCCTTAATTGTGTCCTGGGATATTCTGTTTCAAACCTTATCCAGGCCTGGTCATGGTAAAGTGACTGACTTGTAGCCCTCATGATGAGTAAACTTGAGCTGATGATGAGCCTTTGTACCCAGAACTGCATTTCTAGTTAAGATAAAGTCATTGTGGTGTGCTTGTAGGAAACCAGAATGTTTTTTCTCTTTGCTGCCAACCGAGGAGAAGTTTGATGCTTGTTAGTTGTTATTCTCTGCTGTAAAGGGGTGAGGAAGGGATGGACACCACACCCAAGTCCTAAACATGCTCTTTTCTGTGGTAGCATCTTGAGTACCACATGATCTGGGTTTAGACCATTTTTAGGAAGCTGTTTTAGGAGTGAACTGGGTTGAGAAGAATGGAGTTCAGTCATTGGCAAGGTGTGTTTCTAGGAAAATGATTTCTCTCTGCTTTTTGCATGAATTAAGGCTTAATTTGAGGAAGGGAAACATTTTGTCTTTTCAAAAATGTATCATCCCATAATTGGTGCTTCTGGATTTTAGTCAGTTGTAAAAATCAAACAAGACAAAATCCCCACAACCCACATCCTGCATGGGAATATGATCATGTTTGATAGTGCTGCTCCCTTTTTCTGTCTTCAGACTATTACTGCGTCTTTGGCCTGGGAGGTGGGGGAAGGGGAATAAATAGTTGAGATTCTTGTGCAGCGTTGTTTTTCCTTAGCTTTTACTTGCCAAATTCAGAGATTTTCAGACCAAGGACTACACAGATTATTTTTAGTTAAAGTGGTATGGAAAATCATGGGGTGATTAAGGGCTAGGGTTGGCTGGACAGAAAATTGTTCAGATACACGGGCACAGAGGCCACTGCCTGGTTGTGATGGGTGGCAGGAGATTGCTTGTGGAAAGGTGAAGGTCCTGTGAGGTAGTGTACTGCTTTTAAGTCATTTTTTTGGTGGTTTATAGTTTTTTTCTTCTTTTTAGCAGTGTGGTCTGTGTAAGTGGACTGATTCATTTCTAAGGAGTGAGGGACACTTCTGCCCTGTTACTTTTTCTTCATTTACTTTTAAGGAGAGCAATGCTGTGCCTTTTCCATAGTGCAGAGCTGGGGGGCCAGTCTTAAAGACCTCAGTTGTGTAAATACCTGGATATTTTGTGGGTAATCCTCTGAAAAACATCACCTGTGTACTGTTGATACCATCCTGGAGATCTATTGAATAGATCTACGTCAAGTGGACTTTGCAGAAGAAGTTTTCTTTCTGTGTAAGACAGTCTTCAGTCTTGCACAGTTACAGTGCTTCAGGTAACTACCTCCCTTCAGTATTTTCAGTTTTTCTTCTTGGTACAAACTTTACAGTTGCTCATTTTGTGACAATACAATCTCCAGCAATTTCATTAGTATTAGAAATGAGAAATTATCTGAGATATATAAATAAAATGCTGGAATGAAATAGGATGAAAACTAGTGATCTTTAAACTTGAAAGCGTTACTTCAATGAAACTGCAAATTGGGACAAGGAGTCACAGCTGGCCAGCTTTTGGGTTTTTTTACCCCATTTGCTGGTCATGGCCTGAAGTTCTGGGGCTGGGTGTGGTACAATTGATGAATTAGGAGACTTTCCCCTTCCCAAAGCATTTCCATCAGCTTTTCAGGGATGCGTTCCCAAGCTGTGATAAAAGTAACAGTGAAATCATATCATTTATTGCTGTGGTTGAGTGCAGCTGACAAGTAGATTGCGTAGGGCCACATCTGTTGAAGAAACAAATGTGTGGAGAGGGTGAGGTAAAGACCCTGAGCTGCTTGCTCCTTAGGTGAAGACCCCTCTCTAGTAGATGATGTGGAGCAGGTGGGAAGCTGGGACATGCCTGGAGGTTGTTCTCTAGCTGATGTCTGCAAGCCACTGGTGTTCTCTCAAGCTGTTGTGCTTGTTAAGAGAAGTGATCTGGGGTGGTTTTCTGATGAGTTTTTGAAGGTAGATAGCAGTGTCCTGCAAAAGATTAGGAATTGGTGGGTTAAACCAAGCAAGGAGGGTGGCTGCTGCTGAGCAGTGACCCTAAGAGCAACAGGGACTGGGCTGGAAATGTCCTAATAATGGTGATGAGCAGACTGCATCTCCTATGAGGGGCTGCTCAAAATGGCTTTGTGGATGGCTCTTCCACCGTGGGACCAAGGCTCTTCTGGTTCTGACTCTGGCAAGAGCAAGGGCAGCATGGCAGAGACAGCCAGGGGATTGATTATGTGTGAGATTTCAGTTCTCTGCTTTTTTTTTTTTTTCTTCCTGGATCTAATTATACAGCATCACTTCAACACTCATTTGGGGAAAAAAAAAGATGAATGAACGGTTTGCAAGAGCTTCTGGGCTAATATTGTTCCATGATTTTACAGGCTTTTGAAATCAGAGATTAATCCCTGTGTCGAAGAGGAAGGACTGGTAGCCTGGCTGGTCTGGGAGAGGCAAATCCTGCACCTCTGTTCATTTATCCCTTCAAAGGAAGGGGCTGCCCTCTCACTGCACTGGACTTTCAGATGCTTGCCTGCTTTCTGTAATGTGTCTGCTTCAAAAGCTCCTGCAGAAAGGCACCAGATCAGCATGGCATGGCTTTGAAGCAGGTTCAGGTTGCTGGCTGGTCAGCTGGGATTCGGGGCTCCCAACAGGCTCAAGTCTCTGCTGACAGGAGCTCATTCATCCCTGTTCACGCTGGGACATGTCAGTACAGGGAAGGAGGATGGTTTTATCGTGCTCCAGAAGAGCAGCTCATGTGCAGAAAGGCCAGTCCTTTCATGTTAAAAATAGCCTGGTCTGTTCTCTGCAGTTTGGCTGAGTGGTAGTGGCAAAACCCACCCCCCCAAAAAACCAAAACGAATTAAAAATTCATTTTTTGAGAAACCGTTTTCATGTCACAACCATACACTAAGCAGATGAAATTTGTTGTTTGCTTATTGGCCTATTCTTAGCTTATTTTAAAACTGCAGCTATTTTTGCCAGGCTTAATGTAGGAATTTTGCCACCATTTAGATGCTCTAGGTTAAGATGGTGGAGAAACTGCAGGTTAACCCTAACTTAGAGCCTTGAGGGTTAAGATTAAATTCACCTTGCATTTACTGCACCAGGTATTATTTCCAGGCCTAAGGTTGACATTCACAAAGTAGCCCATGCAATGACAATCCAAGTGTTCTACCAGCTAGAAGGAGCAGCAAAGCTCACCTCTGTAACCCCTTGCTCAGCAAGGGAAGCCTTGCAGAACTCTTCAGCCAGCCCCCAGGTGTCCACAGCTCCCGAACTTTATTTTGGTGTGTTTTGTCTCAAAAAAGAGCTAGCTGTCACCTCCTGTCTTACCCACAAAGAAATGGTTGTTAAACGGAGGAGGTGGGATGAATTATTAATGACTTTTTCCTCTTTTTAAAAGCTGAAAGCAGCACTTAAATCTTAAGCACTTGAATGCAGAGCTGTTTTCTTAGATGAAAGGGAACTGGCAGGAAAGTTTGCTTTGCTGCAAGATCCAACTTGCTGTTTTTCTTTCTGCCTCCCTCACCTTGTTTTGTTTATTAATTCGCACTGATCAGCTATAGATTTCACTGGATTTGCTTAGTCCTGGCTGCTCACAAAGTGTTATTTCCAAAACCATTCTTCTCACTGATTCCCTACCAAAGGCAAAGTTGTTTTGTGCTTCAGCTTCTGTGTCAAGGCAGGTGATGGAGGGAAGAGCCTTTGAATGTATTTACATTAAACTTTATGATTTCTTAGGAGATGGCAGGAGACTGGGCAGGCATTTAAAGGCTCCCTGGAATTGTTAATCAGGAATCTGTTCCCGTTGCCTCTGGCTCTGCTAAAAATAACAGCTCCGTGTGATGAATGAAAAGCAGGAAATGTTTCATGGAAGGTTGATCACGGATTGAGGCGTTTTTGGTAGAAAACCTTCTGCGTGTCTCGGACGCGGTCTCTTGGTGACTGTGCCATCTCCTGCTGGCCACGTGTGTTTCCACTCTGGGTGTTTTGCCTGGATCTGCAACCTTAGAAAGGTAATCAAGATGGAATTTTTGTTGGCTTCATTATTATTCTTTTATTTTAATTCCATCCCCTTTTCAAGATAACACTTATCCTCTAGCTGAAGTGGTCTGACACACCCTGGACTCGCTTCTCTTTTCCATCTGCTCGGATGCAGCTGGAGGATGAGGGTGGAGGAGCTGTTGAGGACTGTTTCGTTAGCAGCGTGTTTGCTTCGGTCCACGTTCCCTTGTTATTGGTGTGCTCTCTGTTGAGGAGCTCCCCAGAGTGCTTTATGCCAAAATTAACTCCAGGTAGTTTATCACTAAAGGGGAATTAGATGCCGTAGATCCGTGCTCAGCAGCCACCTGCGTTCCCAGGATTTCAGGAATTCCTCTTCTAACACAAGATGCTTTTATCAAGATCCTAGAAGTTCTTCCCCAGCGTGTATTGATTTTTAGGGCTATATTTGGCTCTGCTTTGTCTCTGGGCAGGGGAGGGAATATCAGGTGAGTGGCTTGTGCAACGATGCCTACTATATTGGAGCGAGCTCCAGATGCTGATCCAGAGGATTGCTTTTCATTGATTAAATGTACCATTCCTCTCCTTTTGCATTGCTTTTTCCTCCCTGCTCCCTCCAAAAACCTTCTCCAAACCCAAAAGTGATGAAGGCTGAGACAGAATTCACCAAGTATACAAATAAAAATTGTAACCAAGTTACTTGAAGCCAAAAATCCCTGGCAACACTGACGTCTGGAGCTAATGTGAGAGCGCTGCCAATGTGGAATGGTTTGACTTTGTTTTCACTTCTTAGTTGCTTAGGCCTTGAGAGATGGGACGTTGCCTTCAGCAAGTAGGGTCTTTTCAGAGCTGGATTGCAACACGAGCATTTCAGCCTTACTGGCATCCTTTCCTTCTGTGTGCCTCTGCTTTTCTGAATCATGGACTCTCCAGGCTTCTGGAAGAGGACCATGCAGGGATGTCCTCTTCCCTCCTTGCCTGATTCCTCTCTCCATCAGGCAAATCAGCATTTTCTGTGCCTCGGATGCAGTAGTAAGTTCATTCACACTAAAACCATCTCATTTACTGTTATGGTTGATGCTGACTTGACATTTGCCCGTTGAGCTGCTTGATTTGTGGTCTACCTTAAGCCAGGCTCTCCTCTGACTTGAAACAAGTGCTTATGATTAAATATCTGCTCCTTTGGATTAACTCATATCTTGTGATTTAAACCACTCAATCATTACTACTTTTCCATCTGTTTTTCATTCAAGAAATTGTGTCATATTGGATGATTCATTCATATTTGATTAGAGATTTCATTATAAAGTTGTTCTTAAGTTTTTATGATCTAACAGAAAGCTTTGGAATCACTGGTTTGGAACTGTAATTGAAATATACAGAATAAATGTACTGCACATTTTAATGATACTTTGCTTGGTATTTTTTAAGCTGTTGCAGCTCTTGCTAGTGAATGGTGTGAGATGAATTTATTTAAAAGTTTCTAACGAAATTCAGCAACTCACCTTTTCCACTGGAGAGAGGAACTCCTCACAAGCTATTGCAGCTGTTCTTCACATTGAAGTGAAGACCAAACCGTGGGTGAAAGTCAGGTGAAAACTTGTCTTCCTTGACCAGTTTGTAGTCCTGCTCATAGACAGTCATGTTTTAATGATGTTAATGAAGGTCTTGAAGATTCTGAGTTGACAGGGTATCATGTGCATTGCTTCAGTGATATATGGAAAGCTTTTCTTTTCACTAAGGACAGTGATCTGCCACCTGTCTGCCAATTGTTTCTCAGACTAAAGAAATTAATACAAATGTTGAGTTTCTTCCAGACATAGATTAAACTGTTACAGTATTGATGGGAGGCACTCATATTTTTTCAGTTGTGTGTAATAAGAGCTTTCTGTGCTTTAAGTATTCTGTGAAATTGTTTTATTAGAAAAATAGCAGTCCAAGTTATTTCCTGCTGTACTTTTCTTAACATCAGATGTCTGTATAGTGTATGAGGAGAAGGAATATATCATGCAGAACAAGTCAGAGCAAGCCCATCTCCTTGATCATGTACCTGTGAAGGAAGCATATCCATGTTCTGATGGAATGATTTCCAATAAGTCTTGCTGCCTGGACTGAATTCCTCCAGCTGGGGAAAGAAAAACTTGTCATGAATAAAATCAGCATTTTTGGTTTGTTTCATCCCTTTTGGATGGGGAACAGGGATGGGGAAGGGATGGACAGACTCAAAAAAACTTTCAAGGTGGATATTTCCAAGTTCATTTGGCACTTGAAAAGCAATTGCACCTCACAAGTATCATTCCTGGGGAGCCAGATCCTGTGGTAAATGTTGTCAAAAGCTTTCCAGTGAAAGCTTATGCTGGAGGATTAAACTGGCTGTTTTCACTATATTAGAGTGAGCAGACAGGCACTTTGTTCAGTGATGATGGTTCTGGGTGAGTGTTGGAGCTGGGTTGTGGCAACTATTTGGTTGTGAAGGACATTGTGGAGAGAACCTGGGTGATCTGCCTCTGGCAGAAGGAATGGCAAAGTGACAGAAAAAGTCTTTCCTTGCACATCTGGCTAGAGATCAGGCCTGGTCACAGGGATGAAGAGGGGGTTCCAGCTGATGTGCAGACGTTTAGGAGGCAGGAGGATATGGTTTGCACCAGTAAAGATGACTGTGAAGATGTAACTTTGTGTTGCACATCCTCGCAGCGGTGTGTTGTAGTGGTCACCTTCCTGCACGATACCTGCAGCAAACAGGAGGAAATTAAAAATAATTTGGGAAAAATCAGGTCCTAGTCATGTTGAGGGGATTGCTTGATCCCTTGATGACCCCCAGGTAGAGGAGGTGTTAGCAGATACCAGGCTGCTTTCCATCCATCAGGGCTCAGGATCCTGATTAACAGTGTGAAACTTAGGTTGTTGGCTGTCTGAGAAAAGAAGCTATTCCTTATTAAGCCTCCTATTGGAATGAGAGTTTCTGTGCAGGAAATGTAAGAGCATTTATTTCCCTTTCTTTTTTTTTTTTTTGCAGGCTTTTATTTAATATAATACAGATTCTGGTGCTGTTATATACTGTCTAATTCCTTGCAGGGTTGTATTTCTATTCACCTATGGAATTGGTTCCTGTTGAGCAAATAATGAATTGTGAGAGTGAACAAGTTGCAAGGAGGAAAAAAGAATTTGCAGGAAATAATCTGGACTTGTGAAATATTGAAAATGCCAAAGGCAGGAGAACAGTAAGATCTGAGTGGGAGGAAACAAACACCTTGTATGGGGGAGAAAGCCACAAGGCCTGGATGACATGTAGAATATTCTCAATGCGAAATCAGCACCAGGGGAGTTTCAAATGGAGAAAAGCTGAAGTGGAGGTGAAGTGTCAGCTGTTTCCTGCTTTTCAGTTGTTGGGATGAATCACACCTGATTAATCGTAACTAAATGCAGTTGAGGTGTCTGGATTTTATTCTAGTGCCCCTGGCCAACAAGCTGCCCTGTGTATAGCTCTCTGCAAGGAGAACACAGTGTCACTTGGGTGACCCTGCTAAGCCATGACACCTGAAAGTGAGGGAGATCTCTGCTCAGCACCTCACCTCCTTTTAGGAGGAGACACTGTATTGTTCCTGTGTAACACAACTTTGTCTCCCCGGGTCTGGTATCACAGCAAACAAATTTTTGCTGCTTCTAACCTCTCAGTGGCAGCCTCTCTACCTTAAAGCATGGTGACCACCTGGTCACTGTGGCTTGGTGGGACATCTGGTGGGGATCTTCCCTGTGTGGTGCCCCTGTGGTGCCTTGGATATGTCTAGTGACAAAATTACGAGCCCACTCATTGTGGGCTCAGGAACAGAGACTGCACATTTAGGGTGAATGGGAAGTTTTCACTTCTGCTGCTTGAACTGGCCACTGACTGCTGACAGCATTTCTAGCGGTGCTTTGGATGGGTGGAAAAAGTCTGCTGCAAAAAGATGTCAGTTGCCAAATGACCCCTTCCTTATTTCTTCTGCTGTGTTGCCTGTACTCCAGGACACTCTGTGCAAGAAAACGGGTCTCTGCGACTGATGTTCATCTCCACAGTGTGGTGGTAGTGTGTAAGCTGTGTTGAGGGGGATGTACATCTGCTGTGCGGATTTTCAGCTGACAGAAAAGCCTGGTGGTGCTAGGATTGAAGGTGTTGGCACTGCTGCCCCAAGTAAGGAGGAGGAGCGTGGTGAAATCTTACTAAACCTACTGGGATTTGGGAAGAAGTTTCATTTTGCCTAGGGCTGGAGGTGACCTGGCTGCTGGTGGTCGCCTCTCCTGCCTCTCCTCCTCATGACCCAGCTGCTCCTATCCTGCTCACCACCATCCTCCCTCTGGATGGCCCCCACATTTGGGGACAGAGCCCATGAGGAGGGGGTTACACCAGGTCCTTCTGAAATGGAAACCAGTGGTCTTAGCTGTAAGCTTTGCTGGGAACACCCGTCGGGGAATATTGCTACTTGACATGTATTTTGCGTTTGCCGATCGGAATCGTGTGAGAGCTCCCCAGAAAGTGACTGGCAGACAATGCTAATGTCAACATATCTTAACAGACGAGTGTTCCTGTGGTAATTAGAGCCACACTGTCTCCTCCTGGTGCTGGTGGTTTGACAGAGACCTTGTTTATTTAAAGCAAAGGAAAATTTGCAGGAACTTAATAGCACCTTAACCAATACTGCAGCAAGTGTCCTTCCACATGAACAAAGTGCAGGTCTGCTGGTACAGGAACACTGATTTATCTCCAAGGAAAATGTGAGCTGTCTGGGGCCAGGGTACATCTCAGATACCCTACCAGTTTGTAATTGTTTTTGTGACTTTGATGGTAGTAGCAGTAACAACCTCGTGTATTACTTGTGCACTATAAATCATGTTAAACACACAGAAGGGTATCTCAAATGTTTGGGGAGAAACCCAGAAGGTGATTTGATTGACAAGAAAAGGATGGTTTGTGTCTGCTCTGATACACCACTACACGCTCCTCAGAAGCTGCTTCAAGATGGCTAGAGCTCCAGGTGATCATTAATGTTCAACAGCCAAGTTGCTGATCCTCAGAGATGATGCCACCAAAAGTTTTTGGGCTGAACTGAGCACTTAGAACAACTACAATTCACTTGGCTACCAGTTGAGATCCAAGTTACCTAGTGGTGCTAACAATCAATGACTACATAATCCCTTTTGGGACCTTGGGGACTGTGGTGACTGCACACCCAGCCATGAGGCATCATGATGGCCTGGCCCAGGCTGCAGCACGAGGGTGTCGGTGTGTGCTGTGGGTGGGCAAAGGGAACTTTTTCCTTATCTGGTCTAGGGGCAGTGGTCTCTTGTTCATGGATCTTTTTATCTCAACAGTATTGTCACAATATAATTAAAAAGTCTAAATGGAAGATGATGGCAATCAGTCTGGCTGGAGCATCAGAGCTCTTGGGAAGCTGTGTGACAGCCCCACATGGACGTATTGTTGGGCTCTTTTGTCTTTTAACAGATGTTATGAGTTAGAAAATGTGATTAGAGTGAATAAGGGAGAAAAAAAAAAACAACAGCTGAAATAACTCCTGTTCTGTGCTGGAATTATCTGCTTTATGTTTCCTCACCCAAGTTGTATCATGCTGGAGTGTGAGGAAGGACAATCCATCTGGGTTGTGCTCTGGGCAGGATGTAGTTAAAACGAAAAATTAGTAGTGAAAAGGAGAGTAGAATAAAAAAAAATAATCCTTGAAATTGCAGAGAATTAAATTCTGTAGCATTTCCTTTCTAGAACGGCAGCACAGAAGCAGGTTTAGCCTTTGTTTAGACTATTGCTTTACATTAGCCTTGATACATGATATGGCAACATCCAGCTGCTGATAAGAGGTGGAAATAAAACAGCAGGAAAGACATTGGCTGTGTTGACACAAATATCGAGTATCCTGAATATGCAGCCAAGAAACTTCATCTGGTTTTATGTGAAGCCAAATAGGGACAGGAGCTGCAATTGGCATTTTCTCATTCTGAGGCCCAGGGAGAGCCATGGGGTCATCTCACCTCATTCAGTGTACCAGGGAATTGGGGCATTGCCATAAAAGTTATTAGTTTGTCTTGACTTGGGAATGCATTGATTAATCCACTCTGCTTTTAGCTGTTCACTCCTGGAGCTTGGAGATCCATGACTCGACTCAGCCTTTAATGACAGCATTGTGATTAGCACCTTCTAGGTTGCATAGCATTTGCCAAGGTTGGGTGCCTGATGGATTCCTGTTTCTGGCTTTCTTTGTTGCCCCTGGTGCTGTGTCCTCTCCTGGTCCTGTGTTTGCATTTCTTCCTCCAGCAGCAGTGCTAAGGGCTGCTTGGGAAGGGGCACAAAGTGGTTCAAGGCCACTGCCTGACGCAGTGAGTGCTGTTCCCACAGGTGGCAGCTCGGCAGCAAAGCTGTAAAATGTTCAAGTGGACCCATCAGCTGTTGGGATATTATGGGTTTCCTCCTACCTCTGCAGCCTTCTGCTGACCTGATGCCCTCATGGAGATGAGGGAGCAGCAAAGGGAGCCTGAACGTGCCAAGGTTGGGTGCAAAGCTGACGTTGGCACCACCTCCACTCCTTTTGTGCCCCAGGAGAGGAGCTGTCTCGGCTGTGTTGCTTGTGTTGATCAAAGCCTTCAAACTTCAAACCCAAGAGTCATCTTGGAGCATCGTTCCCACCTGGCTTTTGCCCAGAGCTCACTCAAAGAGGGTCCCACTTGGCCTCTGCGGTTGTGGCTGCTTTGCAGGTGTGTCATACCCAAGTATGACATTTTGTAACTATTGCAAGAACATCCTGGAATTCAGTTCACCAGCCTGAAAAACTTTCTGCACCGGTTTTCAAAATACTGTGTATAGAACAAGCCTCCTTGTTGAAGCCTTGTTTGGGTCCTGAGTGTCTGGTGGGCAAGCTTTGTGCTGCTGCTACATGTTCTATTTGATTTTCTTCTCCATTGCCATCCTTGGGTTGCTGTCAACAGCCTTGAAAGCCCTTTCAGATGGGCACAGGCAGACAAAGTTGGTCCTGTGCCTTGATATGAAGTCGTGGATTTCAGGAGAACTTCTTTTAAAGACACCGTTTCCCTCCCTTCCCCAAACATGCACTTACAGGTACCAGTTGTGCACTTGCAGGTTCATTTCACCACAAATTCTCTTCTTTTGCACAGAGGGGGGAGCCTTGAAGTTTTGATGCTGTTGGAAAGGGCTTGTGTCACACCAGGAGAGAAGCAGAAAATGCACTTTACTTAGCAGCTTGTCTCTCTACATCACTGAACCCCACCTGAAGCTTGTAAATGCTCATACACTCCTGCCCAGCACTAGCTCTTTTGCACTGTTCCTCCCAGGCTCCTCAATGTACCCTTTTCCTTGCTATGTTTTTTTTTTTTTTTTGTTGAAGAATTTGAGCTTCAATGTAGAGATTTGGCTACATGTAAACGTGCTAACAAAATTACTGATGCTGGAGTAGGGGCTGCACTGTAGTTGTGTTGCACAAGAGATCACTTTTGGGTGGGCTGCGTGAGGTGACAGGTGAATAAGAATTACATGCCATCTAAAAATCCCTGTAATAGTAAAAAAAAAAAAAAATTCTAGTCCTTTTAAAGTAGCTTTAATTGGGCTAGAGCATTATCTAGAGCATGTTAGATAATAAGTTGGTGTGCAGTGTTTAAAATATGCTTTACTCTTTATCCCAGGAAATAAGTTCTTGCATCTGATGAAAATTTCACCTTCTAAGCAGCCATTGTATAACACGTGGTGTTATTTTACACCTTTCAATTATAATGTTAACTGCTGTTTTATGTCAAAGTACTGCTTTCCATCCAAAGACTGCAATCTCTTGGTGAGTACAGCTCACTGCGAGTGTTGAGTACTTTTCTAACTGCAACATAGAAGGTGATGATGATGGAGGTTAAACCCTTCTTAGATGTGTCACCTAGTTAGTGGCTTCAGCACCATCTGCAGTGTGGTTAGAGTTGTGGGTTCCTGCTGCTGCTGATGTTGAGCACAGGAGAGGTGTCATGTCATGGTTGTCGTGCTCCTGGTCTTCCTCGGGTAATGAGCATGTGGAAGAGTTGTGGCCAGGGAGCTCTTTGCCTCTCCCACAAACGAGATAAAGTGGGATATTGGTAAAGCAAATCCAAGTGGCTGGGTCCTGCCTTGAGGCTGTGCCCAAGTGCAGCACTCCTGGTTTTCAGTACCTTCCCTTTTTCCTTTAGCTGGGAACAGATGTGGGTTTCCCCAAGCAGTCTGGAAGAGCAAAGGATTTTAAATTCAACTGAACTTTCTGATACTTTAAGCTATTGCAAAGCAGATCTTTAACACGCGTGCTAATTTTAAGACATTGATTTTTCACAAGCAGCAGATACTGAGTCTTAACACCCATCAGATGGGTTTGCTGCTGGCCTCACTTGCGAGATTATGATCCAAACAAGGACAGATCAGTTATAAAATTCTAAACCTTACCGAAAATTTTTTTGGTTTTCCTTCTGAAGAACCAACTCATTGTCATTGCCTTATTTTTGTCACTAACAGTGTGGCTGGAAAAGCTTCTTTAAGGATCTCAGATGGGCCTGTGTCCCCACTTATGAGGCTCTCCAGGGGTGGGTATGGTGGTGGTCACATGCAGGTTGTCACCTGCTGCAGATGACAACAGTGGTGGGCAGGTATCTCCCTGGGGTCTTCCCATGGAGCATTGACTGTCCCCAGCACTGGCCCTGACCTTGGGCTGTCCCCCACCAGCCTTTCCAGGGGAGTTACTAATCATACCCTGACCCAGTGTGGGGCTGAGGGGAGTGAGGGGCACTAAATGCCTTGATACAGCTCTGGTTCAACCTTTTGAAGGTATGTTTTTCCACTGACCACAAATATTTACACTGGGATGATAAAAAAAAATCAAACTGCTGCTGGTTTCGACATCTTCACAATTGCATTGGACACCAGGGATTTCAGAAACAACACTTCCCTTAAGCATAAATCAAGGCAGATGGTGAAACCAAGTGACCTACAAAATATAACGAGTTTGCTCACCAGAAATGAACAGTACAAACAAATGGACTGTCACCTAAAAGTACTGAGATGACATTTCTGACAAAGTGATGATTGTACGAGGAAGTCAAAGTTTGGGTAAGGCCAAGAAGGAATTTTGTGCCCTGTAAGTACTAATGGTGATCAAATAGACTGTGAGGTGTTTGAGCCTAATGTTTCCTGCTCCCTGTAGCTTTGATGGAGTTTCTGTTTTATTTGTAGTTCTGTGTCTCTAGTTCAGATTTACCTGTAAATGAAGTGACTTCAGCAGAGCTTCTGAACAGTCTATCAGTATGAAGACCTCAGTGTGTTGCACAGATCAGCACTGCTTTGTACTGTTTGTATTCCTTTTTTTTTTCCTGAAAATAGAGCCAAACAACTTCCTTTTTAAATAGTTCCAGCATGTCTAGGTTTTGTAGCAGAACTTCATCTATCTCTCTGGTCATCCCAGTAGCCCAGCTCCTCTGTGCCAGCGGGAAGGGACTGTGCTTAACCCGGGTTATTTTGGCATCCTGCTTATGGCAGGAGCTCCTCAGCCCACCTAGCCAGGAGGAGACAACAGCTCCTGCAGCTTCATCCCTCCCCCATTTTCAGGCATTGCTTCTGGACTCCCTGAGCACTTCATCCACCAGTAGTGAAGTCTGTAGTAAATCCCCTGGGCTCTTTGCCGGGCCGAGGATCACAGGGAGGAGCTGGTGCTGTCTCACAGTACCCAGCAAAGCAGGGCTCTGCAGGTAAAGCCTGCTACCTTGAGCAAAGCAAACTTGAGGCAGATCTGCTGTGAAGTGGAAACGTGCAAATGAAAGGGGCTAAATCACGAGAGGATTAGGCTGCAGTGATTTAAGGCAGCTTTGTTTCAGGATGGAAACATTGACGCGGGATTCAACGTGCTTGAAGTTCTGCTCCTTGTCTCAGTAGTTAGGAAGGGTGGGCCAACACTCAGGCAGACACAAAAATCAGTCTCTTTCTAGAAGTTTCTGTACACCAAGAAAAGGCAGAGGGGCCTTCATAGGCTTCACATTTCTGTGGAGCTGGAGGGTGTGTGGCCTGCAGGCGTGGGCTTCTGGAGCGTCAGGAGGTGTGTGGTCTAGGATTTGTTTGGCATCTATGAATATACACCAGCAGTCTCTCCCAAAATGCCATTAGATCACCTCTCCTGGCTGTGTTTTAAGTTAAATGCCACCCAGAAACACTTAGGTCAGTACTTGGGTTTTGCCAAAAAATGTCGTCTGGGTTGTGAACTGAGAGAGGGAAGATCCACCACTTCTCTTGGTAGTTGTTGTGGCCCTTAATCATCCTGGCAGTTATCTTGGCCTCAGTTCAACTCGCTTTTCACAGCTGAAGGATGGGCCTTTCATTATAGCCTTGTAGCCCACAAGCACCTGGTTATTCCCTCCTAGCTGGTGCTTGCATGTTGTGACCCAGTGGCTTTGCAGTGTTGGTGGACTTGTCAAGTTGACACCCCTCACGGGGGAGTATTCCCTGCTGTCTTCCAGCCACTGTGCTCTTCTCTCTGCAGTTGTTCCAGTTCTTCAATGCACATCTTGGAAACCAGTTGCTAGAACCTGAAGTTTTTATCAGTGCTATTTAGAAGGAAAATTACCTTTATGTCCTCTCCCTATTTTTAGGATTTATGAGCAAGAATTGCTTTTTCAGAGGATGATGCTCCAAGATTGCTGTGCTGTTCATTTTCACACATGCTGTGGTGTTTTATGAATATTTCAAATGGTCTGGCTTCCCTTGCAAGGACGACTTGTTTCCTGAAATCTTTTGAGTATGTGGTTTATTGGCTCAATTCTGTGCCCTGTAAGAAAAAAGAACACCTTAACTTCACAATTCCTTTAAATGACTTAGCCCATTAAGGCAACTACACGTTAAGGAGGAGTAGTCTTATAAAATATTTACTCTAAATGAGAGGAGAAATTCTTGACTTAATATTTCCCATACTTGATGTGTTTTGAGAACAGAACCTGTGGTGCTGGTAGCTGAAACCAGAATGGCACTACAAAGGCAGTAGGTGCAATGATCCCAGAGCTTATCAAGGTCTTACCCAACTTGCAGAAGTGCTGTTTGCCTCTTCCACAGCAGCAATTTTTTTGCCACTTGGTGTTGCACGAAAGAATTGCCAAAAGTGATGGAATCTAATGGATTTCTAACATTTCTTGGAAAAATGTTGATTCAGAATGGGTTCATGGGTTTGAGGGATGAAGCTGTAAAACACTCAGTGCTTTGTTAAAGTGGCCTAGAAATAAAATAGTGTTAATTTAAAATGTGATGAAGGAGGGTTTAACTGTGTATTGGTATTAAACAAGATATCTAAAGAAGGTTTTGGTAGTGATTATCTGTTTAGCTTTCAGTGCCTTCTTTGAGATGATTTTTTTCTATGGGAATGTTTGAAGTGAAAGCAAGAACCAAATGTCCCATTTTTGTCGTGTTTCAGTTACTGTAGAGTGCTATAAAAAGAGTCACAAGGTCTCAAGACAGACCTTAAGGAGCCACGTCATCCCTCTGGTGCTTTGTGCATTCCCTGATCTGAAGAGAGATGGACTTTAACCAAAGTTAATAAAAAATTAACGCATTTTCCGGATGTGTTGATGTTCAGTCTTCACCAATGAAGATGCTAAGTGGAGTCCCCATCCCTGGAGGGATTTAGAAGCTCTGTAGATGTGGTGCCAAGGGACATGGTTTAGTGGTGGCCTTGGCGGGGCTGGGTTAACTGTGGGACCTGGTGATCTGAAAGGTCTTTTCCAACCAAAGTGATTCTGTGATTCTATACTGTTTCAGTGAAGTGAAAGGCAAATATTTTCCATCTCTAATTATCACTACATCAACTTTTTAACCTTCTTAAACTTGCTCTTAAAAACTTTCCTCTTCAGCTTATCTCCTGTAGTTGTTCCTCAGTTGTTTGCCTGGATGTCCTTTTCATCTTCTGGTATTTTTAATGCCTTTTGTCCATGTTTTCCCTTCATATGCAAGTGTCCTCTTAAGCCTGGGTCAGCTCAGTCACTGAACCCTCTTTAAGTTCTTCCCAAAGTCTTTTACCTACTTGAAGCGCTCCAAAAAGTCATATAGGTAAGATGCAGGTAACATCTTAGTTCTTATATGTATTTTAAGTCTCACCTTCGAGCTTCTCACAACCCCCTCTTTCTTTTTGTGGAAGAATCAGGCTCCAGTCAACCCCCAGGCTGAGAAGTTTGCCTGGACATAACTGGAGCAGAGTTGTAACCTACCACTGAAATAGGTTGGCAGCATTTGATTTGCTGCAATCCAGGGACCCTGTAGCTCCAGCTCTCACAGTCTGAAGGAACTGCCCAGCAGAAATAAACCATCTTCCTGCTGCTCTTCTGATGTGGGGCTGAAACGTGGGAGGGCCCTGAGCAATGCCTGCCCACAACACGGTGCCCCCATGCAAGAGGCTGGTGTCTCTGAGGACCTGGTATTTTATTCTCCAAATATTATTATTGTATTCTTCAAATAGCAACAGGCAGTAAGGGAGATGCTGTAGCATTAAGGGGTTGTTTTAAGGAAGGAACATATCTAGGTGAACATGGTGAGAAAACCTCCTGGCTTTTCTTGCTGTCCACAGGAGAAAACAATGCTTGGTGGAAGTGTTTTGACAGAATCCAAGTTTAGCTACAGTGATGTTTTTAGCTAATTATATCAAGGGCCTGTTTCTTTGAGTAAAAAAACCATTCTTGCTTGAACTACAGGTAAATGGAGCTTGATGCTAAATGACTGACTTGAACTTTTAAGGGAAAAAAAACAACCCAGGATTGCCTTATCCATCAGAGCAGTCAAAGAAGACTTGGCACCTCTTGCTTTGGTTGCAGTATATAACCCAAATTTTATATAGCTGTGAATGATTTGTCTTCAGCCTAGGAGCTGCTCAGTTAGGGCATTTCCAATAGCAGGGTGAAAATAAAGGTGGATTTTTAACTTTGTACCCAACTGATGCCCATCTTTTTAATTTTTTGTAATGTACTACCAAAGGTTTGGAGAGTGATGGATGCCACAGAGAAGGTGGTGAAAATACAATAAAGGAGATAGGAGGGGAAGTGAGAACTTGTGGGTGTTTGTCCTTCATCCACACTTCTTTGAAAAACACTGAGCTGTGTCTCTGGCAGTCCACGTTGGAGTTGGGGAACACTGACTGTCCTTCTCTTTCACATTCTTTACAGAGTCCTTGGGGGGTCCAGGACTGTCGTGGTCATTGCTCTTCATTTGGGGTTAGGACATCCAATATGAGATGGCAGGGAGAGGGGACCAAGTGCTCATTTTGTAGCCAAAATCTTACTGTGAGTCTTAGCATAAATTTATTTATTCCTATTTTTTTACACATGAGTGTTTGGTAGCAAATGTGGTTCTCCATGTCAGGGACCTTTTGCTTGCAACTGGTTCTGTAAGGGCTTGGATGCACTGGCTGGGCAGGCAGTGGCTGCAGTTCTTGCACTGCCTTCTGGAACCCTGCTGCACAGGTGGTTTGTGAAGCAGCTTAACTGACACAGCAGGTGACCAACCAGATTATATCCTTTAATAAAAAAAAACAAAACTAGAACTTTAATTCTAGAAGCTTGTAGCAACAAAACTAAGTTGCCTATTTAAAACAATAAGTTCATTCACAGAGATGTTTCTAGTTTCACTGCTTTTTCCTTGAGAAGGTGGGTTTAAAGTGGGTTTAAAAAATATATTCTATCTGAAAAAAGGTAAAACTGGTACAATTAAATGTAGATTCTAGGCTGCATCAAAAACTGTAACCAGCAGGTCAAGGAAGGGGATTCTCCCCCTCTGCTCTGGTGACATGCCCCTTGCAGTGCTGTGTCCAGTTCTGGGTGCCCCAAGACAAGAAGGAATGGAGATGTTGGAGAGGGTCCAGAGGAGGCCATGAAGATGATCAGAGGAGCTGGAGCAGCTCTGCTCTGGAGCCAGGCTGGGAGAGTTGGGGTGTTCAGCCTGGAGAAGAGAAGGCTCCAGGGAGACCTTAGAGCACCTGCCAGTGCCTGAAGGGGCTTCAGGAAAGCTGGGGAGGGACCTGGGACAAGGGCAGGGAGGGATGGGACAAGGGAGAACATTTTTAAGTGAAGGAGGGGAGATTTAGAGGAGATATTAGGAAGAAATTCTTTGCTGTGAGGGTGGGGAGACCCTGGCCCAGGTTGCCCAGGGAAGCTGTGGCTGCCCCATCCCTGGCAGTGTTGAAGGGCAGGTTGGATGGGGCTTGGAGCAGCCTGGACTGCTGGGAGGTGTCCATGCCCATGCAGGGGGTTGGACTTAGGTGACCTTTAAGGTCTGTTTTCACCCAAATCATTCTGTGATTCTGTGATCTTAACTATTGCATTGTTGTGGCTCTGTTACACTCAACTTGTGTTAAAACTCATTCCCATGTCACTGGCTCTCTGTGTGTATAGGCTGCAGTGCCTGTCCAGTGCTGATAAAGGAAAATGATGTTCTGGCCCTCACAGGCTGGGATATTTTTGGTAAAATGGGTGCTGAGGTTTTGTTCCATTATTAAAAGGCCACAACGATGTCAGTGGTTTTTTGCATTAATGCTAAGAAAAAGCTTGCTTTGAGAGTCATCACTGAGATGTTGGGGAACCTTGTCGTGCATGGAGTGCTGCTGGGATGGGGAATGCAGGGAAACCCACCATTGTCCTTCAGGATTTTGGTGGGAGCAGCAGAAAGGTCTGGAGCAGCTCTGCTATGAAGACAGGCTAATCAGATGGGGGCTGTTCAGCCTGGAGAAGAGAAGCCTCCATGGAGACCTTAGAGCACCTTCCAGTGCCTGAAGGGGCTCCAGAAAACCTGGGGAGGGGCTTTTCATCAAAGAAGACAGTGATAGGACAAGGGGTGATGGTTTTAAACTAAGAGAGGGGGGATTTAGGTGAGATATTAGGAAGAAATTCTTCACTCTCAGGGTGATGAGGAACTGGAATGGGTTGCCCAGGGAGGCTGTTGATGCCCCATCCCCGGAGGTTTTTAAGGCCAGGGTGGATGAGATTTTGTGCAACCTGGTCTAGTGGTGGGTTCCCTGCTCATGGCAGGGGGGTTGGAACTTGATGATCTTTAAGGTCCCTTCCAACCTTAATGATTCTGTGATTCTATGATCCTTCCTCCTGGCTCACACTCCCCCCGATGGGCCTTCCTTACCAAAAGGGTTTTCTGATTATTCTCAGCCCTTCCTCAGCCTGTTGTATTGACATGTTCAACTCATCTCTTGCCTCTGGAAAAAAAAAAGAAAAGGAAAAGGTGGGTTTTTTTAATTGAAATCCCGACCCAGGTGTGTGTTTCATAGTGTTCAGGGTAAGGAACCAAAAGGCAACACCTGCATGTTGTGCAGAAACAAAGAAGTGCTTTAGTCTGAGATTTCTCTAGAAAACTACTTGTGGTTAACATTCTCTTAAATCAGTGTGGGGTTTTGTTTGCTTGGTTGTTTTTTTCCTATGCATCTTAATCATTTTGAGTGGATAACAAGTAATATCCAGCAGCTGAGGTACCTGAGTCTGCGTGTCACTTGAAAGCAAAAGCCCCAAGAGAGGGGCTACAGAAACCTATGGGCTACTTGCCCATTTGAACTTCATGCTTCCCTGCTTGAACCAGGGTCTGGGTTTCTCCTAAACCACCAGGAACACAGCAGCCTTTGAGCAATCCATGAGATTCTTTGAGAGCTGCTGAGCACTTTCCTTTTACCATTTGCTATTTAGTTGCTGATTTTGCTGCTTTTACTTACTTTTTTTTCATGATGAAGGAGATTGCATTGCACGTTTTGGGGCTTATTGTACAGCTGGGCATCCCCTGACTACTGCCAGAAATGAGTTTACTACCTCGTTGTTAATAACCACTTATTTTGCTGTTTAAAATGACCAGAACATGTCTTTTTAGTAAATTTCTAGCGTATAACGTGGGATTATGTTGCTAAGAATTACGTTTCATCTTCTCTTTTGATCTCAGGGAGTTAAACATACCATGGGTTAGTTTCTAAAGAAATGGGTGCATTAGATCTTGAGCTGCATGTTAAAGCTCCCATTTCCCTGGAGTCCCCAGCTGCTGATCCCAGAGACTGCTGTGTTCCTCAGCAGTGCCCAGCCCTGCCTTCAGCAACGTTTGTGCTGCTGCCTTTTCCTCCTCCAGCAACATTTTTTGCTGCTGCCTTTTCCTCCTCTTAACCCTAACGATTCCCTTCCCTGGCCTCGCAAGCTGGTAGGACACAGCAGGCAGGGGAGAGCAGGGGCTGCCCATGAGTTCTCCATGTGGTTTTGGCAGAAGCCCAGCCTCCCCTCTCAGCAGCAGGTGACTTGAATCTCCCAGCTCCTCTCCGTGTCTTTAGGAAGCTGACAACATTTCCTTGTAGCCATAACTGCTTTTATTACACGACTCTCTCTTTCAAACGGCCTGGCTCTTCACCAGCTGGCACCATCTCTTACTTGCAAGCCAGCCTTCACTTCAGTTCTCATCACATCACCTTGCCCACTCTGCCCCAGGTTCCCTGTTGTCTGTGTGAACGGCACCGCTGTGCTTTGACAGGAGTTGTAATGAGAAACCAGTTCTTCAAGGAGGAGATGTGGTGTCTGCTGTCCTCTCAAAAGGTCACTCTTCAGCTCTTGGCACTCCTGCTCAATCGCTGGTTCATCTGCTGGCTTTTGTTCTTGCCACTGTGGAGGTCACCGCTGCAGAAAGAAGCCCGTAAGAAGGTCCAGGCATTTGTGTAGCCTCACCTTTGCAGTGTATCCCCCCAACTCACCCAGGCGTGGGGAGATTTTTGTTGTTCATTGTGGCACATTTTAAATGTATCATCTGAGGATGAGACTTGCAGGCTCCTGCTCCATCTCCTCCCTGTTTAATTCTCCTAAGTATCACTTTCCCTTGGAGGAAGTTTGTGCTGAGATTAGAGAGAAGCACATGAGAAATCCATGTGGGTTTGACTCTTCAAAGTATATCAGATCTTCCTTCAACCTGCCTGTTTGCCTTGGGTGTATGGTAAGGTGAGGAGCTGTTTATATCGACAGCGAGACAGATGGATCAAAGAGGTTCAGTTGCCAAATAATGCTTGAAGTGAGACAGGTGAAATTATGTTTCCAGGAATGCCTTTTAGGAAGGGAAATATGCTTTTCTTTTCTGGTTTTTATTGTTATTTACTTAGATGCTTTTTCCTGTGGAAACTCAGGAAGGTTTTGGTTGTCTACCCCCCCCACCCCAGCATGCAAGGAAAGGCTTGCCACAATTGCATGAAGTCTACAGTGTGAAACAACCCAAGCTGACTCTTTTGATTCCATTCTCTTTAATTCCAGTAAAAGAACTGGCATAATCCAAGGTGCTCATTTGTTAATGAAATCGTTGATTAAAAGAAGGCAGAGAAGCATAATGATTGAGAAGGAGATGATGAAACTTGTCTTCCTTTGGAGCTCCTCTGTCCTGCACAGGCTCATCTGTTGGAGACATCTATGTAATAATGAAGGTTTTATTCCTGGCTTTCTCAGAGGCACTGTGACATGAACTCATCACATTCTTGTTAAGGACTTATTACATGTTGTGTGTTTGGCAGCTCCCTCTTTTTTTCTGTGAAGAGTTTGGCCTTCCTGCTGTGGCAGGACGTAGTGGTGAAGGTGTTCAGGAGATCAGGCTGGTGCTGCTGCTGCGCCGCTCAGAAGTGTCGAAGTTTTTGCAGTACTTTAGCTGGAACCATGAGAAGTGCAGCTGGCTTTTGAGATCCAGATATTTAGTTGTGAAAGTTCAGATTTTTCCAGGCTCTCATGTACTGCTCTGAGGCTGCGACCAGGAAAACTCTACAAAATGGTGTTTTCAGTCTGTTGATGTCATTTGGTGGTTTTTCTTCAAGTAAAGAGACAGTATTTGGTGCTTTAAGGTGGAGAAAGTAGGGTAAGTGATCTGCTCTTCAACTTTTGCTTTTCTGATTGTCATGAATAAAACTTGTAGGTAGATTTCTTATAGGTTGCGAATAAGTGCCAGTGGGATCATCTCAGGAGAGGTATTGGGATCAAAAAAAGCTGATTGTAGAAATCCGGAATCACTGTGCCCTTGTGTCTTCTGGTCTGAGTAGTAATCAGCAAAAAGTTCCTTAGCAGTGAATGAGTGAGTGACATTTAAAGCTCCATCTGTTGCCCACGGTGCGGTGCCTCACGGTGCGCTTCAGTGCGGGATGGGATGATTAATTCTGGTTCCCATTCATGCCGCACGAAATACTCTCCTAGCAGGGAATGACTCTAGCCCTTGCTGAGCTGCAGCATGCGTGGTGCTGGTAGGAAACCTCAGCTGCTGTTTACTCCTTGCTGGTGTGCTGAGAAAGGATCCAGGCTGCCTTTGCCTTCACCCACGTAGCTCTGGAGCGAGCTCTGCGAAAATACCAGCGACTGCAGCGCGCTGACCTGCCGGCTTCTGAGGGACAGCTCTGCCCCTGCTGCCCCTGCAGCTTGCTTGTATTGACAGACCTGTTGAGAACAGAAGGCTGCTTGTCCCCTGCAGGTGAGGACCACCTTCTCATCTCAGGGTGAAAGAATGGTCTGCCTTCTCTATCTCGCTGTCTTTCAGACTAGCTGCACTGTGATGCTTAAGCTCGTTGAGTGATTCAAGCCCAGAATAAACCCCCTTGGGATCCTGGTCCTTGGCTTTGGGAGAAGAGAGGCAAGAATTCAATGGAAATAATTAAGTGCTGCTCCTTGCTACCCTGCAGCATCCCACCTTCTCTGCACATAGTCCCTTAGTTTGCCCTGGTGTGGTACAAATCCACAGAGGAGCACAGCATGACCATGCCTTCATCCTGCCTCCATTTGATGCTCCTGATGTGTCACAGAGGATGCTGGTGTCCTGGGTGCTGCTGCACTGAGACCTCCAGCTCCTACCACCTTCTCAGGGTCCCAAGTTCCGGGGCTCCTCTAGTACAGCCTGGCACAACCTTTTCTAGGGAATAAGCTAAATATAGATGGCAACGTGTTGTGTTTTTTCCCCCTCTCACCTATTAATTTCTGCTTATATCTGGGGCATCTCGCATGCTGTGGATGAAAACCAACTGAATCTCAGGCACTTGGAGGGTGCTTTGCTGTGTCTCCACCTACTTCGTTCTGCTCTACACATCAACATGCTGCTTTTACCCTGGCACTGCAGTCACTGCAGTGGCTTGTTTCTATTAATAGCTCTGATCTCACAGTCTCTTGGTGTTTTGGCAAGTTCTGACATTTTCGGAAACGAAAGCCCCACTGGAAAGAGTTGCCACGGCTGGTGGAGGGGACTCCCTGCCCACTGCTGCCTGTCCCTGCTGCCTGCCCACTGCTGCCTGTCCCTGCTGCCTGTCCCTGCTGCCTGCACAGGCAGAGCAGGCAGCTCCCACTGGAACGAGGGAATTAATTCATAACAATCCAGCGACACTCAAATAACTCAGGTCTCCCTTCCAGAATAAACCACGGCAAATATTCTGTCGGCTGCACTGGAAGGGAGCCCTTGCTCCTTGCCTCCTTTCTGGGCTGATTTCAAGCCAAACAAAGCGGGTGGGCTTAAGGAACAGTGTTTCTCTGCTGTGAAGCCTGCCTGTGCCGTGCTCCTGACTCGTCACAGTCGTTCTTGCCGGCAGCGACGTGGTGTTTGGAGGCTTTGCAAAATATAGGAAAAATGTTTAAAGAATCCCAAGCTGTTGCCTGACAGCAAGGGCAGCCCTCAGGAAGTAAAGTGGGTGGAATAAACACGTGATTGTTTCTGTCCAGGGGTGAAAGCAGCTGGAAATAATGCTTAGAGGGGCAGGATGGTGCGTACACTTGCTGGGTGTCCTGTGAGTTGTGGTGTGCTGGGGTGGCCCTGGTTCAGTGGGGTGGGATGGGGATGTCTCCACTGAGAGCTTGGGGATGCTGATCACGGGCTCCTGCTTTTGTATGTGTTTTTTTTGTGTGTGCTGAAAGGCTGACGTGCTGCTATTGGCAGAATCTGGCTGGAGGGCAGTGCTTGCGCACCAGTAATTAGAAAGCAAACTCATTAGTTAGAAATAAAACCCGAGTCCAGAGAGGGTGGGAGATGAGGGGGGAGAAGCTGAGTCAATGGTTTCTGGAAAGCACTGGCCGGGGAGGTTCTTCTGCAGCATCCAGAGGAGTGTCCCCTCCCTGGTGTGCAGCCCTTAGGACCACAGAGTTACTGCAGGAGCTGAAACGCTCTTTGATCGGGGTTTTGGGCGCGCTGGCTCCTGACTCGCTCTGTCCCAGCCACGTGGTGGTATGTCTGGACTTTATATGCTCTTGGGGCTGCTGGGGGGTGCTGCTTTTCTACCTCCAGCCTTGACCACGGCCCTGTCCCCAGAGTTTTGCAGCAGATTTGGAGAGGTTGAAGTGATTTCTCCCTTCAAGGGAACTGTGGAGCAAAGAGGAGCCGGGCGGTTGGGAAGGAGCTGTGCAAGTTCAGTGGGATTTGCTCTGTGCTGGAGGGAGGGAGGTCTCGGGGAAAACGTTTTGTGCAGTTTCCATTTGAAGGTGATGTTGCCTTTAAAATGTGAGAGAGGCAATTTTCTGTGCTGCTTAACTTTAAAAAAAAAGATTAAATTAAAAATCTTTCTGGTAACACCCTTTGACTTTAAAAACACCAAACCAAACAAACTAGTTTGGGAAATATTTTTTAAAGTTCAGCTTAAGTAAAGGTTATGCTGAAATGAGATTTGAATTTAAATCTTTGCTTCAAATATCCCGTGTCCATCTCATGCTGAAGTTTGTTTTAGTGCACATTGGAGTGTGTTTTCAGGACTGAATCCTTCTGTGTTTTAGTCCTTTAACAACTTGCAGGAAAATGCTGTGTCGGAGAAGGGGAACAAAATGCAGTTATCACTGGTAGGTTTATTTAAATACACATATTGAAGTAGTGTCACCTTCCCCTAATCCCTTCCAAAATGCTCAGTACTTGTAGAGAAGTTCTTTTCTAGGAATGTGGAGGAGGCTCCATATAAGACTGTTCTGATCATGTCTTTATCTGCAGCCTTTATGAGAAACGATTTTCACGTTAAACATTTTTTGGTTGCAAAGGCACCCTGGCTTACAGGTTGGAGGTGCTCAGTTTATTTCCAGCAAGTGTGTTTAAACAACTTGAATGCATTTGAGATGGGCTCCACTCACCAGCATTTCGGGCAGGCTGTGAGACGTCAAATTTACAGTCTTGACCACGAGGCCGCTCTGTGCTGGCGATCGATGGAGACTAGAATGCTTTAGGTCTTAATTAACGTACAACACACAGGCAGCCTTTGATGCACAGCCATGTTTTATTTATTTTGGGAGGGATAAAGCCAGCAGAGTGTTTCTAACGTGGTATAAAAATAATGGTGAGTTGACGGTGGGGGAAAAAACAACCCTTCATACCTAGGTTAAAGAAAATATCTAGAAAAGTAGAATTCCTCCTGTTTTCTCCTTCTGTTCCTACAGGGAAGGAAAAGGCTGGGAGAACATGAGATAGTTTATTATTCATAATCTCAATCTTGTCTTCTAATTCATGGGTTTGGCATTTCTCATTAAAACTCTGAATATAGTCTTTGTGCTTTTGCTAACGTCATGAATCTGATTGTATTAATATGTTCTCAAGGCAGAACCTATAAAAGCAATTTTCTACTCTACCATAAAATATTCATAAGAATACAGGCTTTTTTGTTTTGATGATATGTTCATTAAGCAGAGAAGGTTTTCTTGTTTTCGGGAGGGCTCGGTAGGTCAGGCTCACTCGCCGCTTCTGTGGGGAAGTCGTGGCATTTCAAATAGGGGTTTTTTTGAGACTGAAATAGTAAAGAGTCGGGGATGACGCAGCCTCTGCCGGGACTCTGAATGGGAATTGTGGTGGCGGGCTCTGCAGCTGGCACCCCGTGCCCAGCCATTCCGGGGGGGATGAGTCCCCTTGGATGTGTTTGTCAAGTTTCCTGGGGACCCTTACCCAGCCTTGTGCAAGACTCTTAGGAGGGAGTCAAGCAGGACTCAGTTACCAGCAGACACAGCAGGAGTAGTGACCACAAACAGAGGTGTGTGCTTTCTGCCTGGACTGGGGTTTCTTTAAACACATGGAAGGCTTTTTTCTTTCCTGCTTGGAGGAAACGCAGTGTTGGGGTCAGGAGGGTGTGTGTAGGAAAACACACGTGGGTTGCGGAGGGAATGGCGCGGAGCCGAAACATCGGTGACAAATTCAGAGAGCTGCAGTGGAGACAGACAGATTGATGTGGAGACTGGGTAAGAGGGAGCAAGTGACTGCTACCTCTGTGTTGATAACGCTGACCTTTAGTCCGCGTGGATAAAAGATGGGAGACGTTGTTGCCAGGTGCTCAGAAATCTTCGGCGGGACCTAAAAATAGTCCATGTGTTTAAAAGGCTTGTGATTCACAAAGCCCGCTGCACTGTTTGGTTTACTGACTCATTGGGTTTGATCCTCGAGGATTAACTGTTTCGAGCTGTCCTGGAGCCTTGGGGGCTATGAATTTGCATTAAAACATACTCGAGTTTATCTCTGAGGAGTTTTGGAGCTCTGGGGTGTTTGCCCATCAATTTGGGAAGGAGGGCAGTAGTCGAAGAGCTGCAGTTACGCTGTGCTCATGTCTGTATTCAGAGCTTGCCTAGACATCATTCCCATGTGCATCCTGTGTGTTGCTGATGGTCAGGTGTGTCTGTGGCCTTAAGTTGGGGTGGTCATAGAATGGTTAAGGTTGGAAATGACCTTAAAGATCATCGGGTTCCAAGCTCCCTGCCATGACACCTCCCGCCAGACCAGGCTGCACAAGCCTCATCCAACCTGCCCTTGAACACCTCCAGGGAGGGGGCATCCACAACCTCCCCGGGCAACCTGTGCCAGTGCCTTCCTACCCTCGTGATGAAGAATTTCTTCCTGATGTCCAACCTAAATCTCCCCTCTTTCAGTTTAAAACTGTTGCCCCTTGTCCTATCACTACCCCTTCTGTTGAAAGGACACCAATCACTGTCGGTATGATTCAGTGGGCAAGACTGAGCTGAGTTGTGCGATTCTGTCTTGGCTTCTTTCAGTGGTGGATCTAATTCATGCTGGGCAGCTGCTGGCCCTGGTGAAACAGTGCTTCAGCCCATGGAGTTCCCCTGGATTTTGCCACCTGATAATATTCCTGCTCTTCCAGGAGTAGGTGCTGTACATCTTCCCTAACGTACAGTAATTACATTAGTAACACTCAGGAAATAACATCCCTATGTAGATGGTTAAAATGGATTTTTTTTATATAGCCATGGTGCATCATATCCTTGAAGGTACATTGCTTTTGGGGGGATTTTTGTGTTTGTTTTGTTCAAATAAGTGTTAATTTGCAAGAGTCTATTGTTGGTTTCAGTGATCCATCTCTCCCTGTTTTCCGTATACATCTAACATAGTACTGGGATTTTTGCTGGCATGGAAACTTTGCTCTTACTTTCCCAGTTCATGTCCAGTTTCCCACAGTCCTTGGGACACCAAGTGGTTTCAGATTGCACCTCCTGCCCTGTACAACGTGCTGCTGGGGCAGGTACCATCTAGACAGAGGCCTGTTAAGGGGTTGTTTGTCCTCGAGCCGTGCAGGAGGAACCCAGAACATTTCTTCTGTCGCTCTCAAATCCTGGATCTAATTTAAAGCACCACTTCTGAGATGAGAAGCTTCTGAAGTGATAGTCCATGAAAGGAGAGAGCCTTGGCAGGGCTGGCTCTGAGCTGACAGCTCCCACTTGCCTGCAGGGAAAGCGGATGAGGGTTTTTTCTGTGCAGCAGTTGCCATAGGGATGCTCTGTGGGCAGGAATGGGAAGGGCCTGACCACGGTGCCGACCACACGGGACAGCATCAACTGTTCCCAAGGAGGGCTTAGGAACATGGTTTTTAGGTGGGTTTGAAAGGTTCTCTGTAGGCAACAGCCTGGCATTCTCCCAGAATCCTGGGCTGTGGATGGTGACCCATGGTGAGGAATCCCAGCTCCAGAGTTGTGGGGGAGAGAGAGGGGAGTGGGGGAAAATGCCACAGGAAGGAAAACAATAGGGAAGTGGAGGGAAGAGTTTGTGGGTTGAAAAATAGCAACACTTCCAGTAATGTGACCTTTTGCAGAAAATGTTTCCATTTAAAAAAAAAAAAAAAAGTCTCCTCCTCCCCAGCACAAACTGGGTGTTGGGAGGGGGAGGCAGCTCCTCTTGGATGCTGCTGCGCTCCTGCTGCCTGCTTTGGGGTGGTCAGATGTGACAGGTGGCCCCTGCACCCCATGGGTGCAGGCAGGACCTGCCAGCAGGGTGTTGGGCAGGAAGGACAGAGTGGTGGGACATAGGGTGTCTGCTGCAGCCCCAGGCTGGGTGGGCAGCGTTGCTTTCCCAGCCTCCAAGGAGGGCCTAGGCACCCAGGGTTTCTGGAGGAACAACCAGCAATGGGGTGCAAGAAACCATCACCCCTCTTACAGAATTATAGAATGGTGAAGGTTGGAAGGGACCTTGAAGATCATCAGGTTCCAACCTCCCTGCTATGAGCAGGGAACCCTACCACTGTACCAGGCTGCACAAAGCCTCAAAAAAACCCCAAAACTTCAGAAATGTTAAGAAACTCGACTCACATGATCCTGTCTCTGTAACACCCTCCTCCCTCTTTTTTTATATCTTTATTTTCAAGTAAACACAGTGGTGGTTTTTTCACTTTGCTTTCCATTTCCTGCACGTCTCTGCTTTTGGAGAGGTAACGATGTTCTCCCTGAAAATGGTTTTGTGTAGAGTGAGCAGAGTTTCTGCATTCATCTCGTAGTTCATGATGATCACCTTCTTTCTGTCTCTGGCTCCAGCAGCATTGGCCTGGAGGTGCTTTTTCAAACCCCCCCACTTTGCTCAATGTCCCCCTTTCCCAGAAGCTGCTGTGTAAGGTGGAGTTAACCTTTCCAGTCCTCCTGTCCCTGCATTGTAGCCTTGTCCTTGACATCAGGGCAATACATGGGGCCAATTTACAAAACATTGCATATTTCTCTGAATTATTCCACTCTTTTTAAAATTAATTTTCACTTTCTGTGCCTCTGTGCTTCATTTAGCTTCAGATTTCACCAGCATTTCTTAATTACTGGCAAAAATAAATAACTGGATAGCATTTTGGAGAAAATCCTATTAAAACTCTTCCCCTGGAATGGCTAATACTGATGTTCTGATAAGAGTTTGCAGTGTTGTGTGTGGGCATGTGCCAAGTATTGGTCTGGCTCTCTCTGGGGGATGGCACAGAAAGGTGACAGTGAAGTGGCTCGTGTGACCAGGGCCGTGTGCTGCATTTAGCACAGTGTCCTCAAGCATTTTGAATGCTTCACACTTGACTCCAAGTGGTCTCTGAGGGTTATCCTCTCCTGTTCTGCAGGTGATGTTCACTGAAAGGTATCAGAAGAGTTATTGAGTGACTGCTCTGTAGACAAAGGCACTACATGTTGCACAGAGTGCATGTGAGATGCAGAACTGTCATTCAAGTGGAATTTAGGCATTTCTAGTTGTTCATAGGATTTTAGCAGAAACAAGCTGAGCTCAGTTACTGCAAAGGTGTTTTTTTTTTTTTTTTTGTAGAGTGCTGTTGCTGCCCTTTTTTACTACAAGCTTCTCATCTTCAGGGAGATGCTTTCTGTGTAAGCAAAGAACTCCACGTTGCTACACAGATGATCAAGGTGCTAGTTTTTCTGTGCATCTCTTAGGATGAAGCTGGATGAAGTACATCCTCTTAGTACAGGTTACTTTTCTTCAGTCTTGGTTTGTCCCACTTGGAGTTTGAAGGATGGAGGCAAGTCTTGGCACAGCCACCATTTGGGCATCTGCTTCCCAACGCTCCTGCTCTGCAGCATCCCAGTCAGATGTCACTGAAGTCTGTCATAGAAGCACTTAATTTTTCTTAGATGCTTCACTACCTATTGGTTTGTGGCTAAGCTCCTTCCCAAAGCTGGTTATAAAGGATACAGCACATAATGTTTTTCTGCCCACGTTTTTTTAAGGGGGACCTTCATGTTCCTGACCATAGAGTCCCTTCAGCTGACCCATTGTAAGTCAAGGTGGGTCCTTTCTGTGAAGTCTGATTATTAATCTTTATCCTTCTCATCTCAAGTGGTGTTTGAAGAGTGGAAAGGAGATGTGTTTTGAATATCCAGATGTGGGATATGGGTATCAAGAAGGGTCCCGTGTGATGTGGTGAAGTCTTTGCTTTTAGAGAAAGCACAGATTTGTAGGAGGTGATGGTTGGAGGAAAACGGCTTGAACTCTGAATTCCTGTAGTGCTTTATTAGCACTTCGTAAGTGGTGTGAGTTTATTGGTGCTGTTCTTGGTTCAGTCCATGGATCCTCAAGGTCTTTGCCGGGCACTGTAAAAACTAGATCCCTGTGTGAACGAGGATACATCGAACTCTGCTGTTGTTTTCATATTGTAGTTGATGTGACCACAGCACTGCCCTTGCAAGTTGCACCGACTTCAGTCCCCATGGATCTGCGCTTGGACCACCAGTTTTCCATGCCCGTGACGGAGCCAACGCTGCGGGAACAGCAGCTCCAGCAGGAGCTCCTGGCACTCAAGCAGAAGCAGCAGATCCAGAGACAGATCCTCATCGCCGAGTTCCAGCGGCAGCACGAGCAGCTCTCCCGGCAGCACGAGGCCCAGCTGCATGAGCACATCAAGGTAAGTGGTGGGCAGCTCCAAGGTGTGGGGAGGGGGTGACAGGATCCCCTCCCCACCAATTTATTTTGGGGGGTGGACATTCTCCAAAGTTACAAGTGATAGGACAAGAGGAAATGCGATAGAACAAGAGCGAACGGCCTCAAGTTGCCCAGGGGAGGTTGAGGTTGGATCTTGGGAACAATTTATTAGTGGAAAAGGTTGTCAGGCCCAGGACCAGGCTGCCCAAGGTGGAGTCCCCATCCCTGGAGGGGTTTCAAAGCCCTGGAGATGTGGTGCTGAGGGGCATGGTGCAGTGGTGGCCTTGGCAGTGCTGGGTCAGTGGTTGGACTTGATGGGCTCAAAGGTTTTTCCAAATGATTAGTAGGATTCTATCCTGTGCTGGCCTGTTTATCTTTTGTAAAGGGATGAGAGCACCAGGATTTAAAAGGGGGAGATAGGGTGGAGGAGAGGGAGCAAGGTAAGCTGGTGTCATGTTGAATGTCATCCACCCATCTGCATGTATGCAGAGGTGCTGTGCCCCACTGCCAGCAGGCAGCTTGCTTTCCCTGCATTTGGGAAATGCTAGTGGAATTTAACTCCCCGGGAGGGCGTTTCCGATACTAATGTTAGATATTTGGGAGTAGAACGGTATGTAAACTGGACACGTGCACTCAGCTCAAGGTGCAAACCAAGTATTTGGACCTTAGTGTCTCAGCAGGAGCAGGAAAGGCTGATGTCCGTTTGTCCATCTCATGGACACACGGGGTACAGGTTGGTCTGCACAGCAGGAGGTTTTCCAGAGACCCAGGGTACAAGTTGGGCCGCTCCGTCGCACGGGACGGAGAGAGAGAACATAACACATGGGACAAGTGGGAAGGACGGTTTAGAAGATGGTTGTTGCAGAGTGGACATGTTAGACATTATATAAATATTTCACAGTGCTAGACTGTTGCCATGGCAATGGAAGCTTTCCCACTTGCTACCATGCTCTCTTTTCAAAGGGGGATTAGCACCGCACATGAGAAACAGCTTTAATGTGATATTAAAAAGCAACCTCAGTTCAACCTTATGTAGTTGCCATTGGAAGACAAACTACACGTCGTCAGAGTGGGGAAGGCAGGATTTGAAGTTAATGGTGTGTTATTTACAGACTTTTCAAACACAGGTATGAGCCTGGGTTTGTAAGAGCAGTTGTTGTTTGAAGATTGATTAGCAGCAAACACCTGTGGCCTTAGGGGGTCTTCTGTGCTCTCTTCAGGACAAAGGTGTGGGGAGGTGCATGCATGTAAATACCTTAATATATCCAGTTGTATGCATGCATAGTAAGTGTATCTAAGTGTGTGTATGTATGTAGTTATGTATGGATACACGTGTTAAAATGTACACATTTGTGCAGGAATAGCACAAGAACAGCTACAGCATCTGTGATTCACGTAGTACATTAAAAAGGAAAGGATGAGAAATACTGTAGCAAATATTCTTCTAATTGCATGTGCCCTTAGACATTTTCGTATTAAAAGAGTCATTCATTTGATTGGACAGGCTCTAACACTGATTGTAGGAACACACTTGCTCTTGTTTATGTTACAGCTATGACTGAATCTGGTAGAAGTCTGCTTTAGAAGGAAGTCAAGATCTAATTTTGAGAAGCCAGTTAGCACAGTATATCTAGACCATTGGGTAATGAAGTTCTTCCTCTGAATGTGTAAGCTTGGCTAGATCCAAAACTTAAAATAGGCAAGATATAATCCCGTGTGAAAAAGGATGACCTGCAAGGTGATCTCCCATAGTAGTAAATGTGTCACCATGCCCAGAATTGCTTTAAAAATAAAACAGCACAGTATTGAAATAAACCTCATGAGATCTCCCCTAAAAAAAACCCCAAACCAAACAAAGCAGGACGCTGATATGTCATCATCATGCACTTTTTTTGGGAAAACTCACTCCTTACATTTGTGTTCATAAGCCAGCCCGTGTTTAGATGCCTCTCAGATGAAACCAACTGGCAGCTGTGTTCAGTGCAGTGACTGGAGGTGCAGGGCTGCTGTTACTTTGCCCAGAGAACTAAAGTTTATAACCTTGTATTCTGGGCTTTGAGCTGTTCAGCTTCTTTATGGGCCTGTGAAAAAAACAGGGGGGATATTAAAGGCAACAAAAAGTTCGTATCCTGTCGAAGTGAAGCAGACTCTGACATTTAGTATAGAAACAGACTGAAATGAAGATGCAAAGCACTTTTTGGAGGAATTCAGGCGGATAATTTTTTTAAAGCAGCTGCTCAGGGTGTGTCTGCAGGACCCATGTGTACACGTTCATGCTCCACGTGTGCAAGGGGAGGGCTGGCTCTTGCACCTACATTGGATCAAGGAGATGCTTCCTACTGCTTCTCTCCTTATCTCTTACTGCCACGAGCATGAAAACTTCCAGGTTTTGGGAAAGATCTAAGCAGATGTGTTCCTGCTGGGCTGAGCTCTGGCGTGGGGAGGAGCAGCAGTGGGGATGCAGTCTGTCACCTTGTCTGTTTACTCAAGCATTGACAAAATCCATCAAGGAAGCAGCAAATTTCTTGACATCCCTCTTGAGAGCTCCTTTTTATGGCGTCACTGATGAGATGAAGAATTCAATCAGCCTTCTGCCTCCAAAGCAAACTGTTCAATATGCAGAAGTTGTTTAGACTGAGCGACGTAGTTGTGGGATTCTCCAGCTGAAAGTGTTTCCTGGCTTGAGCTTATGGCATCGTAATGATGGAGTCACAAGTCCATTGCTTTTAGCAATTTTTTTTATGGTCAAGTTTCTTCCTTGGGTGGAGGTCAAGTCTCACTTTGGCTAAGAAAAGGCTTGGGAACCTAAACCTACCCAGATTTCTGTTGGTTAATATTATGTGTAAAGACAAGAGTGTGCTTGCAGCGTGCCTTTCTGCTGCACTGGATTTGGTTCTTGGACACCTTCAATGTCTTCCTCAACATTGGTGGTTTTTGATTCAGAAAGCTTTCAGCAGCTAATGTCCTGTGATTCTGCATCTTCACAGAAATCACCAAGGCTGGAAAAGACCTTTAAGATCATCAAGTCCAGCCTATGACCTGACACCACCACATCAGCTAGATTATGGCACCAGGTGCCACCTCCAGCCTTTCATTGAACACCTCCAGGGATGGTGCCTCCACCACTTCCCTAGGATGTCCATTACCATGTCTAGTCACCCTCTCTGTGAGGAAGTACTTCCTAATATCCAACCTAAACCTCCCCTGAAAGAGCTTCAGGCCAAGCCCTCTTGCCTTGTTGCCTGCAAAAAGAGCCCAGTCCTCACTTGACTACAACCTCCCTTCAGGTAGATGAAGAGAGTGAGAAGGTGTCCCCTGAGTCTCCTCTTCTCCAGGCTAAACAACCCCAGCTCCCTCAGCCTATCCCTGTAAGACTTTCCCTCTAGCCCTTTCACCAGTCTTGTTGGTCTCCTCTGGACCTGCTCCAGCACCTCAATATCCTTCTTGAAGTGATCTCACAACCTTCCTTTCCAAAAATGCAGAGCTCGTGCAGTTTGATTAGAATTTTCAGCATCACAACAACCTCAAAATCTTATGAAACAACCCAAAACTTAAAGGTGCAAACATCAAAGCTCTAAACTTATTCTGATGTTGAACAAAATGGCAGGTTTTTTACTTTCTCCCAGGCACTGGATTCCTTGGAGGTGATCAGGGCCTTTGTTAACCGAATATTAAATCCTGCAATGACTTTGTGAACTATTTCTGCAAAGCAGAATGACTTTCTGCATCTTCCTGGGTTTTGCATACCGAGCACTATCTGGAATCAATTGATTTGGCTTTTTTCCTTGCAGCCTGACCTCCACCATTTGAATCAACAAGTGCAAAGCATTGCTTTGTTCATCTGTTTGTGCACTTGAGCAGCAGTTTCTGTGCTTTATCCTGTCTGTTTCTAAGACTTTTGCTCACAATTCCTAGATTGTAAGCATAGTTTTGGATATAGCAGAGCAGTGTCTGGGCACAGTTACTTATTCAGAGCAAACATTTCATTGATTCCTTCTTTCAGCAAGATGCTCAGGTTCAAGTACAGTTGCACTCTTCCACTTCTAGATGTTGAATAGTTTTGTCAACAGGAATTCAGTGGCTGGGCTTCTGCTGCTAAGAGTAAAAAAAACCCACATTTTTGATGCATTTCTGAAGGAGCTCTTGTAGCCAAAGTGGGGGGTGGGGAACTCTGTTTTGGACAGACATCTGTAGAGCCAGCATTGCTAAGTTACAGCCAACAGCACTTTCAAAATTTTAAAGAGCTTATTTAAAATGTTTGAAATCTTCGGTGGTCCAACAGGAATCACGTTTTGTGTTTTTCTTTCTTTTATTCCTTCAGTGTGAACAGAGGAGCTGTTCTGACTCGGTGCGAATTAAGAGGTGGGGGGAAGTATCTCCCAAACAAAGCACTAGTATAAGAAACATCTTAAGTAAATGCAATTTGGCTTGAAAGATGCACGTCTGTCTTGTTTTTCTGTTCAAGTAGATAACTTTTTTCCTGTTGAAATCTCAAAGTCTGGGCATTTTCCAGAACTTGGTTGTATTTCAGCAGCCCAGTTTTCATCATCCAACATCTCACAACAGGAGGGGATGGGGTGGTTGCAGTCCTGACTGCTCCTGCCATTCCTTCCCTCCTCCCCACCGAGCAGTCCTTGCTTTCGTAGGCATTGCATTTTGGAAGAAGTAGCCCCCATCTCAAGGTGGCAAATTCCAGAAGATCGTGCAGCTTGTCGAGCCAGGCTACGGGTGCAATAATATTTGTGGAAGGGAGGTACAAGGGATGCAGTTAGAGCCCGGCGCGCGGAGGGAGCGGGATCGTCGCACGTGGGGAGTAATGAGAAACCCCTGACATGTTTAGGGAAAATAAGCTGAGCCTTATGAAGGCTTCACACCATATGGAAATAGAGAAAACTGTCTTTCACAACTACAGCACGGCTTTGCAGCTTGCTGGAGCTCGACATCCCAAAGTGGTGCTGGAAAGGGAGCTGGTGAGCACCAGAGGCTGCTGCGGGCTGCCCGGGGGCAGAGGCCAGGGCTCTGCTCTTCTCCTCCAGCCACTTACCTTCAGCCAGATGGATTTTCCGCTCAGGCGTGCCTCGCCAGATGTGTAACAGTATTTATGGCTTTCAAATCTGCTTTCCTAAACAAAAATAAGGATGGAATAAGGAGCCTGGCGCCCGGGCCGTTGCCGGTGAGATGGTGGAAAGGCTTCTCTGCAGGTCCCAGCGTGAGCTTTGCTTGACCTTTGATTGCAAAGGAATCGGCAGTAAATTTTTTCCTTCTTGAGTCACTCATTCCCGGCCAAGATCAGCTGGAAGTTACCAAAAAGCTTTTCCATTTGCCTTCTGGTCAAGGGCTGGAGAGAGATGATTGAAGAGGGGCAGGATCCTCCCTCACTCTGGCAGGGCTGGAGGCACCTCGGGCGGTGTGAGCTCAGCGGAGGAGGTGGTGGGGAATGTGGTTAATCTCTTCCGTCCCTGCGCTGCCCCAGCTCGGAGCAGGGCTCTTCCCAGCTCTGGCTGTTTTATAGCTGAAGCCGGAAACTTCTCCAGGATGCTGACGCACGTCAGTGTGAGCACATGACAGCAGACACCAGGAGAGTCCTGACGGTGATGGGGCAGCACCACAGGCAAGCAGCCGAGCCTCACAGCTCCTCCTGGACCTGAAATCCTAACCTGGAGGCAAGCAAAGGTGTTCATCCTGCCGTGCAGTGCTATTCCTGGCTTTCCCAGCAGCTGAGAGAAGAGTATTTGCATCAGGAGCAGAGGGAGTGCTGGGCTGTACGTGTCCTGCATGGCCAGAGGAGTCATGACTCTGTGTGTCAGCAGCTACAGCAGCTTTGGAACCGAGTTTGCTGAGGAGGTGATTCTGGAATTGTTTTCTATCAACACAGCAATTCCCTGTGTTAAACAGTATGCTGGGCTGCCTAGTGGCTTTATGCCAATAAATAAAAATAAATAGGTGGAATGTTTTCAGACATTGACTTTATATATATATATATATATATATATATATTTATATCTCAACATTCAGGTAAAGCCTGGGGAGATGGCCTCGTTATTTTTGTCTGGTTTCAAATGACATTTTTTTTTCATCAGTGCAGCTTCTGAGCCCTGATTGAGAGGTGGTAACACATCCAAGGTGTTAGCCCCTTCTTTGGAGACGTGGGATGAAGCTCTCTGGCCGTTCCTTGTTTTTCACTTTGGAAGGCAGAAGCCTTGCAGGGAACCTTCCAGACAGATTTTGCAATGCTGTAAGGAAAAATGTAGGGTTTTTTCCAATGATATCTACACTTACTGTGTGTTGTGTTGATGCTACAGTGGGAAACTGCTCTTTGCTTTCATTTGGAGCCACCTGCCCTTGGAGTGACAGGTTTGCTTTCAGGATAGCTCACTGGGCACTAATTCCATTGGCTTTTAAGTGTGGCTGCTTTCAGGGTAGCTGCCCAGAACCTGGTTGTTTTGTGGCCTTTCTGTGCCAATTCCTGCTTCATGGGGAAAAAAATTGCTTGTTTCAAATCTGCTGATGAGGTTGGTGTCATCTGCTTCTCCCTTGCAGCTCTGTCGGGTGGCACCTTGCCTGGACCCCTGGGCTGGGGACACTGAAGCTGCCATCTCGGTTCCTGCAAAACATCCCCTTCCCCCTGTGTCCTCCTCCCCACGTTGGACTCTGGAAGTGCAAACTTCATTTGACATCCCTGTGTCCTGACTCCCGTGGCCGAGCAGGTCTGCTCCATCCTTCCTGCCTGCAGCAGCCAGCACAGAGGGACTCCCTCCCCTCACCTCTGTGCCTCTCTGCTGTTCCTCACAGCCTGCATCCTCTTAAAGAGAAACTTGAAAAGCCTGGAGATACCAGGTGTCTGCCTTTGTCTGTATCCTGACATGATAGGATTATTCATCCTAGAAAACTGCAGCTGGGTACAGTCAGTGGTGAAAAAAACCCCACATAACCCAGACTGAACGTTTTGTGCCTTGTTACTACTTGAATGTGTTGTACCGTGCTCTCTTGCTATTTCTAGATGGCTTCCTGTTCTCTTTTGGTGACCTCCCCCCATTTTTCTGGTACATGGAGCTGACTCTTAAGACTTAGACCTGGATCCTGCAGAACTTACCTTCTGATGGAAGTAACCCTGGATTTACTGCCTGGGGAAAACTTCTGTAAGGTCAGAGTGTTTGCCTTCTTTGAAGGGTTGGGGAGTGACTTCCCTCAGCCTTGAAGTGAAGATCTTTTCCAAGAAGGGTGAGGACAAATTGCACATAAAGGGGTTGGTATGTCAGCAAAATCTTCCAGCAGCTTGGACAGCTGGAAGCCCCATCTCTTGGTTGAAGAAGTCATGCAACAGACTGGGTTAATTTGGGCACCTTCCTGTCTGGCACTGGTGGTTTATGGACTGCAGCTGGATTGCTCAGCCAGGAGGGTTGTCTGCACTGGTCCTTCCAGACCTTCTTTAAACCAGGTAGAAGCAGTGCGTGTCCTTTTAACCTCTTTTGAGATGGGCCAGAGTTTGCAGGATGGAAGGAGCAGAATGAGAACTGTAGATTTTTTCTCAGGCTTGAGATGCATAAACCAGAGTTTGAGATGCAAAAGCCTCGGTCACAAAGTGAAGTCGCAGGTCTCGCTGCAGTCGGTGAACGTGGTGGCTTTCATCCTGTGACCCCCTGAACTGGTGCCCGTGGAGTCTGCTGGTGACAGCCAACCTTGTCCTCCTTGTGCTGTATAGAGGTTCAGAACTTTCCAGCAGCATATTTTGAGCTGTCAGTGTTGGGGGCTACAAGCCCTGTTGCCCCCAGAGCGTGGCTGCTCCGTGTTCCTTTGGTGAAGCCAAAGAAGAGCCGTTCACCCAGAGCATTTTCTTTTCCTGAATCTCCTGAAGTGGGATTTAAATTGGGTGACTTCTGGGTATTCTGAAGGCTGAAAGTCTGACGTAAATGGCAGAAATGGCAGAGTTTGCTGGCTGACAAGCAGATACAGATCTTTTTTTGGGGGGAGCACATGTTCACTTTTTCTGTGGAGTCCAGACAGCTTTTGAAGTGATCAAACTTCTCTTCTTTCGTCCTTTATAAGCATGAGTTTCTCTCCCAGTAAAACTGTGTGGGGCACAGTGATATATATTTTTAAAGCTGGAAGCCTTATGGTGTCTATTCAATTTGGAATTTCAAAATAAACAGCAGAAGAAGGAATATCTTGCAGTTCACACCTCTGAATTTTCAGCTCCAACTTTATCTTGTTTTTGAACTCCATCAAATCGACTTGAAGCAGTCTCAGGGAACACACAGAGAATCAGGGCATGAGTGAATCCTGCTGTTAGGCCAGGAATATTCTCAGTAGGATGTGTCTCACCAAGATCAGTCTCTAGCCCAGGAAGCTGTCAACTGGGAAGGATCTTTTCCCTGCCTAGCAAAGAGGTGCTGGCCATGGGATCTTCTGGCACGGGCCTGCCTGCTGTCAGCCTGCCTGGGAGCTGGGAGGGATGCTCCAAATGTACATTCAGCTGCAGATGTGTCCAAGAAAAGAGATGATAGACAATCATCCTTCTGAGCTGTGCTTTCAGATTTTTGTCTCTTGGCTTCTGCTGAAAACCTCAACTTCCCCCCTTTGTCCCCCTGTTTCCCTGAGTAGTTCCTACTGTCCTCTGGTGCTCCAGGAGATATCTGAAACATGCTGGGATGGAGCAAAGAGAGAGAATCCTGAAACTGGAGCTACAGCCTGAGACTTGGGTAAACAAGATGGGGAGAAGATGAAGCAGAGAGAGTCCAGCCAAAGGAACGTTTGACATGGCCCTAAAATAACCCAGTACAACAGTTCTCCCAGAAATGTGTCAAAATCCATGCTTTGCTTCCACCTCTATGCTAATGATTGGGGAGGAGGAGGCTGTGATTTGATGTGTGTGTATCTTGGCAAGTTCTTTCTTCATCATCACCTACAATTTTCTTTTATTTTTGTAGAATCTGAGCTCCAGAGCCTTTTAAATACCTGTTTCAACCCTCAGAAACTGTAGAATTTTGCCAAAGCAGATGGCAGATGATTTGCCCTAAGGCCACTGTTTGCACCAAAGCCCCAGCCTTACTTGTCTGCCTGGTGAGAGGACAATTACGTGAAGCTTCTGAAAGCACTCACTGGGTCATTGTACTTTAACTCAGCCCTTAAGTTCAGGGGGTGCTGAGAAGATCTGCTTGGGAGGTTTTTTTGGTCTTGCCTGGTATTAAGGTGTCAGGTTTGAAGCTAATATTTTGCTTATATATCCTTACAACTTCTTCGAAGCTATCACCTCCATCAGAGACCAACCTCTTGTTCAGGGGTGGCAGGTGAAGTAAATGCATGAAGTCTCTGAGCTTGCCTGGAAGAGATCCTCGGGCTGCAGCCTTCTTATGACAGGCTGGACTATGCCAGCATAACCTTGGTCTGAGATGGAAACCATGTGTATGTGTGAGGAGGAATTTTGACCCAGAGGTAGAGGATCAGGCTACCTTTTCATCAATGTTTCTTCTTAACCTAGCTGCCCTGTGCTAGGAAGAAGTAGGAATCGCCTACAAATCCAAAGAGCAGCAGAAGTGCTTTGGGTGATGTCCCACCAGGCTGAAGCACCTTCAGGAGGTGATCTCAGGCACAGATTGAGATCCAAGTTAGGACTTGGCCATAGCACTGAGCTGCTTTGGATCACAGGAAACATTTATCAGCGTAAATAAGCCAACTGTTGTTCACCCAGACTGGCATGTGGGATTACCTGTGTGAGTAAGAGTGAGCTGTCTGGGTTCAGATAGCTTCACACTGCCTTCCACTAATTGCATTAAGCTATTCCAAATACATATTACAAAAACCTTAGGAGAAATAGTCTGAGCTTCAAAACTTCTCCTGCTTTGCAGATTTTAATCAGGTCTACCACGGCAGGATGTGAAGTAAATGACAGAAGCACCTTTAAAATGATGGTTGTCTGGGAAGGAAGAAGCAGAGGAGCGTGGGCAGGGAGGAGTGCCTGGCTTTTGGGGGAAGAATAAGGTAGTGTCTGCAGGGTACTGGGATGCAGGAAGGACCTACATTCTTGCTGCTCATCTAGCAAACCAAGGAGTGGTTGTGCAAGGCTTCATGCAACGTGTCTCCATGAAATGCATCCTGGTTCTCTCTGCTAAACGAGATCTTTGCTGGCAGCACCATGAGCTTCCTGGGAGGGCACTCCCTACCTTCTTGGAAGGTTTTTGGGCACTGCTTTTTCACTTGTGGTGACGGAAGGAAGCTCTTTTAGCACCACTTTGCTTATAAAGAGGTTTATTTGTGTCACGGAGTTGGGCAGTGTGCTAACTGATAAGGTGTCAGTCCCCATTCTGCTGAAGACACGTGAGGAATGGGATGGCAACATTCCCTGCTCTGCTGAGTCGTCCCAGTTGATAAATACCTGGAAATGCTCTACGTTCTCCTTATTCCATTAATTAACATTAATCTATGAGGAGCACCAGCAGCCCTAACTTCAGGTACAGTTGCACGTTTGTGCCTTTTTCATAAGTAGTGGAAGCAGTGACATTGAACATGTGCAGGAGTCCCCATAGTTATAAATATTTACAAATATTGATTTTGGCAGGAACACCTGATTCCGATCTTCCTCGCTGCGCTGCCTCGTACGGCGTGCGTGTCTGTCACACGGTGTGCTCCTCAGATGGAGGGTTTGAGTTAGTCAGATTGCAAGGGCTTTCCCCAGGGGTGTATCACTTGGAGTTCCTCGACTATTTAGCTTTCATTCCCGTCGGGGGAAAAAAAAAAACGCAGCCACGTGCAATTAACACTCGGGTAATTAACACTTGAGGAGTCGGCGTCGGTGCACGTGCCAGCGAGAGGGATGTGCTGTGGTATGTGAGCACAGTCCCACTGGGTAATGAATAATCCTTACTGGAGCCACCTAAGTGTCTTGGTGTGCCATGAATTGCAGTTCCAGAGACATTTCTGAGCTTCTACCTCGGGCACTCTCCAGAGGACCCAAGCGTGGGTGATCGTGCCCTGCTTAAATGCAGCTCTGAAACATTTTGCCTTTAAGGAAAAAAGGCACTTTTTTTTTTTTTTTTTTCTACTGAGATAGTCAAGGGAAGGTTAAACAGCAGAGCAAGCCCACAATGAGTGGGTATTACCGTGGCAGAAGTTGTTTAGTGTGTGATGCTGGAGGGGGTAAGATCGTGCTGTGGTTGACCACACAGAATTGTAGAATTTGAGTTGGAAGGGACCTTAAAGATCATCTAGTCCCAACCCCCTGGCCTTGGCAGGGGTACCTCCTGCTAGATCAGGTTGCTTCGAGTCCCATTCAACCTGCCCTTCAACACTTCCAGGGATGGGGCAGCCACAGCTTCTCTGGGCAACCTGGGCCAGGGTCTCACCACCCTCACAGCAAAGAATTTCTTCCTAACATTTCACCTAAATTTCCCCTATTCCAGTTTTAAGCCATCCCTCTCATCCTATCTCTCCCTGCTCTTGTCCCAAGCCCCTCCCCAGCTTTCCTGGAGCCCCTTCAAGCACTGGAAGGTGCTCTCAGGTCTCCCTGGAGCCTTCTCTTCTCCAGGCTGAACAACCCCAGCTCTCCCAGCCTGTCTCCAGAGCAGAGCTGCTCCAGCCCTCTGATCATCTTCGTGGCCTCCTCTGGCCTCTCTCCAGGACCTCCACATCCTTCTTGTGTTGGGGGCTCCAGAACTGGACACAGTATTCCAGGTGGGGTCTCAGCAGAGTAGAGAGGGAAAAATTCAGACATGGGTTTGAATTCTTGCTACCTATTGAAATAGGCCTTGATTGCTTGAGCTGAAGCAGAAGCTCATTTTTCTACAGCTTCACTTGATTTTCTGCACAGAACAGCTTTTTTGGTGTTCTCCTGTTTCCTGCTTCTGTCGGATGGTAGTGGTGCCTCTTCCTTGTGGCTCTTCTTTCACAAAGCATCTGCAGAAGACCCCATTTTTCAATAAGAAAATGAAACTGTAACCCCTCAAAAATATGAAACTGGGGCACAATCTAGCATCAAGTGTGTTTTGAAGCCAAGAAAGGCCTTTTTGCACAGAAAGCTGGGATTTTATATGGTAGTTCTGTTCCCTCTGGCTCCCATCATACCAAGGTGGGTGACACTCATCCCATCCTGGCTGTGTGGTTGGTTTCCAGCCCTAATTGTGGAGAAATGTTCCTGCTGGAAGAAGCCACCACAGTTCAGAGACAGCACTTCAGTGGGCTTTCTTCAGTCATTTTCTGGGGCTCCAGCAGACACCACCAAAGTGATTCCTTTGGGCTCTCTGTGGAGACAGTTGGAGAGGTTACTTCAGTTTTTATAAATCAATATTTTAATATTTTTTTTTTTTTCAACTCTGAAAAGATTTGAAAACTATATTAAGAGCAGGCTTTGTGGGAAGCGGGGTCAGAATCAGCAGAAACAATACATCACTAATGAAACTTCTCCAAGCCATCCAGATACAAATTGGTCTTTTCATTTCCATTTCACTCCAGATGTCAGTGAAAGCACAGCTCCTTCTATAGCCTCCTAATGTATGTAAACCATTGCAGGAAGCGTAGCATGCAAAGCTTAGGAGACTGCAGATGGAGAGAAAAGGCTCCTGATTTCATAAAAATAACAAAACCTGTTTTAACATATTGTGCATTAAATATTGTTCATTTGCATACTTTCTGTGGCTAGGTTATAAAAGCCCACCATGTGGTGGACTTGTTGGAAGTCTGAAGAGATCCTCTTTTCTCCAAATGGGGGTGTGTTAGTGGAAGCTGCTGCTTAATGATAAAACAAAAATAACTAGTTTTCTCTAGTTTGTGGCTTTGTTGTTTGTGTTTTTTTCCCTTTTGTAGGTTTTAGAGGTTTTTTTTTTGTTGTTGTTGACATAAAATTCTATAGAATTAGGGAGGGAAACATAGGTGCAATCACTGCAAATTCTGCTCACTGGGGTGTGGTGTTGTACAACAGTCTGCCTGCTTGGAAGCAGCAGCAGCAGCAAGGACTCCTCTGTGGAGACTTCCCAGCAGATAGCCAGGCAGATTGGAAAGTACCTCTTACATTATTTTTTTGCATCTTTATATAGAATTGTATAATTTTCTGTGTATCATATATATAGTTTGTCCAGGACTGAAACGTTGGAGAGTAGAAACCTACAGTACCACAAATAAAAATAGGAACACAAACAGAAAAAAGTGCAAAAGGAGAAAGTCTCTACTGGGGAACTTTTTGCAAGCCCTCTGGAGATCCAGTCACACCAAAGCTGCTGAGACTTGTCATTTTTCATCAGCTTTTCCTCAGCCCAGCTTGCTCCAGGCTGGCTGTCGAGACATAGGGTGTTCTCTGAGCACTCACAGGTACCACCCCAGGGCCAGCCAGATCAAACCACAGCCTCCAGTTCCTGGGAGAATCCCCCCTGGACCCCAAAAGGGTGCTCTGGGCTAGGGGGATCCACCCCAAGTTTCCCAGCAGGTTGGTGTGTCCACGTGCATCTTCTAGGTGCTGAGCTTTGGAGGCCCAAGGGACCTCTTGCATCGTGGATGGGGGAAGGAGCCTGTGGTGCTTCAAGTCTTGAACATCTGATGAAAGCTTTGCAGATCTTGACTTTAATTAGGCAGCTTGTCTCTCACATCTTCCTCTACATTTGTGTGAGTCAAGAGGGCCAGGGTGAACCCTTCCTGGAGAGATTATTGGAATTGTTTTTAATAATGAACCAATTATTTTATAATTGGCCTCGGTAATGGGTGGTGACCGTGCCCAGAAGGCAGTTAATACTTTTGCATTTGGCTTGGGGTGTGAGGTTTGCACAGCAGATGGGAGGTGACCAGCCTTGGGTGAAGTTAAAAAGCTGCAGTTGTCCCAGTCCATGGGAACTCTCACTATCTACACAGAGGGAGAAGAGGACTTTGGGAGAAACCAGAGTGCAAAGTCATATAATTAAAGGCTTATTCAAAAAAGCAAGGGAACTGGACTGGTCTTGCAAAGCCTGCCTTGATGGTGGCATATTTTGCTGTGAGGGCCTGACTTGGTGAGATCAACCATGTTCTTTCAGCACAGGATTTGTACATGGTGAATGTGTGAGAGTTCATCATTGAGGTGTCCTAATGGGGCTTGGCTGAAAACGTTCGATGGAGAGAAAATGAAGGTGCACCTGGAGTGGTGGTTTGTGCTGACTCCAGGATCTGGAGCACAGAATCCAGGCCCCTAGGCTCCAGCAGGGCAGTGGTGGCAGCAGGTGGCTCATGGAGCAGAAGTGGGGACCCAGCCACACCTTTGGGCAGCAGCAAAGTGGCTGGGGAAGCACCTGCTTGGGCCGGAGCTTTTTGTCCCTTTCTGAACAGGATACTTGTGCTTGGAAACAGACTGTACCCTGGAGCCTGGAGTGTGTAGGTGTCCTGGACTGGAAACGGGGCTACACAAAGTGCCTGTGAGTCTTGGTGCAGAAGGCTCTGGACAAGGAAAATGCCCTTTTTCCTATTTCTGTCAATTAGGCAACGTGAGTGTCACCTGAGAGCAGCTTCTGGTTTAGCTCAGGGAAGCCTGACTGTGTCAATCTGCTCTTTTCCCCCTTGTCCCTTCTCTGTTCTGCAGCAGCAGCAGGAGATGCTGGCAATGAAGCATCAGCAGGAGCTTTTGGAGCACCAGAGGAAGCTGGAGCAGCACCGACAGGAGCAGGAGCTGGAGAAGCAGCACCGAGAGCAGAAACTTCAGCAGCTAAAAAACAAAGAGAAAGGAAAAGAGAGTAAGTAGCCAAAGCTCACTTGTTTTGATGGTGACAGGGAGAGCAGATGAATGGAATCCATAAAGCACTTTCATAAAGCTGGAGAAACCTTCATGGTAGCTTCTCCACAGAGCTGGCCTTCACAGGGAACTTGTCTAAACCGTTGGGTGGTATTGAGGGAAAGAAAATTGTATTTCTCTGCTTTATCTTCATTTTTGTCTCACTAAATGCCACTTTAGCATTTTTCCAAAGGAAGCACATCGTCTCTTCACTTGATTTAACATTTTTTGAAGTATTTTTGGCAGCGTTCCTAATGGAGGCAGAATATTAAGCCCATAAAACACACCAGATGCAGGCTGCATTTCTTTTTCCTGACTTAATTTCGCTCTTTTAAGATGTAGTTCTCAGTTCTTTGCTTGAAAGTGTTTTCATTCAGAAAGTACTTCTTTCATGAGGTTACAGATTGTGGTTGGCTTTCCCCCGTGTCATTATGCACTTCATGAGATTCAGTGAAGTGATGATGGCCTCACAATTTCCCTTATCAAAGACACTTTGGTTGCTTGTTCGGGTTTTCTTTTAGAAGTGAATGGGAGGAAAACTACCTCGCCAAGTTGTGCTGTCAACTCGTTAGGTCTTCATTTCAAGTGAAATAAAGAAGCCTGTGGTGGGAGAAGTGGAGAGGGATAAAGGCTATGAGGAGATGAGCTGCTCTCTGGGGACCCAGAACAATATGAAGCTCTAGGAAGAATTTTTCTGGTAGGAAAGGGACTAGCGTGTAGGAGAGGAGAAATTGATCTGACAGCTGAATTCCCCACTCCCTGCATGAGCATCTTGCCATGGCAGAGTTGAAGCTGCAGTCAAAATGTTCTGCTGAGCCTCTCTGCAAAATTGGGTTTTGGCTACTCTCATTAAAGGAATTTGCAGATATATATATATATATGTATTTAAAAAAAAGAAGCCTGAATCTCTTTAAAATGGCAAAAGCATCGAAGAGTTTCTGGGTGCAACACAGAGGAAAAGAACAGAATTTGGGGCTGTTAAGTTGAAGACCTTGTTCCCATGGCTACAGTTTTATTTTTAAATTACTTTTTATTTAAGAAGTACTATGGTGTATAATCATTATAGCTCTCAAGCTCAGCTCTTAAGAATACTTAAGTTATTTTTCTCACATCAGAAAATGGTGCCAAGCTCCACACAGCTAAAATTGTCCTGATCTGAAATATGAACTGTAATGGATGCAGAGTATTGCTGCTTCTCCCTCCTTCCTCCGTCACTGTAAGCCAAAATATGTTGGTTTGTACCTTTCAGAAGGCAAATCACAGCTCAGTTTTGGTTAATGTAATATCAGCTCCTTGTGGTTTCATCTTGGGAGCCTCAGCCTGTCCCTTGTGAACTGATACCTGCTGTCAGAAAGCGTGGGATCAAAGGGTGACTTCCACCAAAGGAAGGAAAATACGGGTGAAGTGAAGGTGGTGTTTGTGCAGGATAAGAAGCAAGAGGTGGTCATCCTGTCTTCCCATTGGTAGGACGGAACCTAGACTTGGTGCTGTGCATCAATGTTTCCAGACCCTTCTGAGCCTGGATTATTCCATCACTTGCTGCTCAGGAGCCTGGGTTGGTGGCTTTTCTTGGAGTTTCTCCTACAAGCTGGCCAACTGTGACCAGCCCACCCTATCATTAAGTCCTTTCTCTCATTAACTTCCATTTTTCTCCTGTGAGAGTGGTGAGCCCCTGGCCCAGGTTGCCCAGGGAAGCTGTGGCTGCCCCATCCCTGGCAGTGTTGAAGGGCAGATTGGATGGGGCTTGGAGCAACCTGGGCTGGTGGGAGGTGTCCCTGCCCATGCAGGGGGTTGGGACTAGATGATCTTGAAGGTCCTCCCAACTCAAACCAGTCTGGGATTCTATGAATACCATCACTTGTGACAGTTTGTCCCTTTCTTCCTCTGTCATCCTCTTTAACATCTGTCCTGGATATTGTACAGTCCTCCTACCTGTGACTGGCTCCAAAAGAACCCAGTATAGGCTGTTAAAAGTGAGTTAGGTTCATGTTGTTTTCAACTCAAGTGTCAAGAGCTGAGTTATGGTCAGAATGTCTTGCATGACAGCTCGGTCCATGGCTCCAGTGTTGCCCAGGGAAGGGAAAGCTACATGTTTTGAGCTTGTTAAGCACATATGGGGCCTTTCAGCTCCTAGTTAAGCCATGCTAGGGGAGCTTTTGTAAATCTCAGCATCCAAAACCCTTTGAGCTTCAGGTCTTCTAAATAAAGTTAGATTTTCCCAAAACTGCCAGGACACAGCCATGTTTCATTGTTTTGAAGATGTTAATAGATTCAAGATGACATTTTTTGGAGAAAGGCAGCCCTTAAGCATGAATTTGTCACCTATTCTGCTCTAGCCACGTGGTTTGCTACACTTAGGTGACTTTGTTTTGACCCCCTCAGTTGAGCTTCCCGTTGGGATACACGTCTGTAGAGCTAGCAAGAAAGGCAGGGCTCCCAAAAAGTGAATTTTCAAGCTTTTCAACCCTGCTTCCGTGGTTGAAACAACATGACATCTTCAGGCAGTGCTTTATAGAAATGCTGCAGATTTCTTCTGTTGTGGAGATGAAATAAAGAAATAGTTTCCCCAGTCTGTCAAATGTCAACGCTGAGGAGGATCCAGGAGACAAATGATCACCCTGTTGTATTTTAAGTTCTTGTTCCCAGGGGAGCAGGCAGCTTTCCTGGCCTTTTCATTTTCTTGTAGCCCAGCTATTTTTCCCTTTGGAATTCCTGCTTTACACCACGGTGTAGATGAGCCATCATTTTCCACATGTTCCTCTGGCCAGGCCCTCTGTGCCTTGCTCCACCAGGAAGGCTGCCTGCAAATCTGTTCTGTCAAGCAAATGGTGATTTTAATCCATCATCCCAGTAAAACAGACTGGTCCCTATTGTGGAGGGAATAATGATTCGAAATTGCACAGTTGACATTTTAACTCCAAGCTATAAAATCACTGGCTCTCTTCTTTAAATGTTAGATTTCCTCTTTGAAGAAATAGATTGCAGACTTGTCAATGAATTGGAATATTATGTAGGTCTTATTGTACGGAGATGCTTTTGAACAAAGAGGTCCCTATTTACAAGAGTTTTCGAGGCAAAAATCTACATGAGACATTTGTCTCATTCCCCTTCTGCTTGCAGATGTGACATTTAAAAACTTGCATCTACACAAGACCCTTTTTCTTAAATACCTTTGATGAAAAGAAAGCTGGGATACCTTGTGCAAGTGCTTTATTCTAAATGTACTTCCATGCAAGTGTAAAAATCCTCTTCAGGAATCCTTTATAGCGCAACGATCAATCCCTGATTAAATCTCTGTTTTCAAACATAAGTTGTGATTATGTACAAAGCTAAAGGCAAAGAAAGGAAAGGAAAAAAAGGAGAGCTCCTTCCTGCAGGAGCTTTGTTCTTTTCTCTTGAAAGAGAAGTTCTGCTTTTGGACAGGAAATCAAAGATTTAATTCCAGATCTTTTTGAGAAATTTAAATTCTTTCAAGTATGTGAATTGATTCAATCACCTTTTTTTTTTCTTTATTTTTTTTTTAAATTTATTCATTTATTTAATTCATTTTTTAATGTTTCAGGTGCAGTGGCAAGCACAGAAGTAAAGATGAAGTTACAAGAATTTGTCTTAAATAAGAAGAAGGCCTTGGCACACCGGAATCTCAACCACTGCATATCCAGTGACCCCCGCTTCTGGTACGGGTAAGTGGTGCTGGGCTTGTCTCTTAAGATGCAGCCTGGGCCACCTTTTTTGACCATTGCTGGAGATGTGGTGGATAGACCTGATGTGTTTACTGGATGAACCAGAGCAGTGGTAGAACCCAAGGCTGGACTTGGCTGCACGTTGTTACCAAAATGCGTTTTTCAGAGGGTTTCAGTGTGAATAACTTCGAATTTATTTTAATTAAAGATATGGAGCTGTTGGAGAGGGTCCAGAGAAGGGTCATGAAGATGATCAAAGGGCTTGGAGCAGCTCTGCTCTGGAGACAGGCTGAGAGAGTTGGGGTGTTCAGCCTGGAGAAGAGAAGGCTCCAGGGAGACCTTAGAGCAGCTTCCAGTGCCTGAAGGGGCTCCAGGAAAGCTGGGGAGGGGCTTGGGACAAGGGCAGGGAGGGAGAGGACAAGGGGTAAGGGTTTTAAACTGAGAGAGGGGAGATTTAGATGAGACATCAGGAAGAAATTCTTCACCATGAGGGTAGGAAGACACTGGAATAGGTTGCCCAGGGAAGCTGTGGCTGCCCCATCCCTGGCAGTGTTGAAGGGCAGGTTGGATGGGGCTTGGAGCAGCCTGGGCTGGTGGGAGGTGTCCCTGCCCATGCAGGGGGGTTGGATCTGGATGATCTTTAAGGTCCCTTCCAACCCACACCATTTTATGATTCCATGAGTTTTAAAGCCTTTAATGCTTACTGCTCATCCTGATCTCTCCAAGTTAGAACTTCTGTTTGCTTGGGTCATCTCTGTAAACTGCTGGGAATAACAAGTACATCTGGTCTGAGCTTCTAATCACAATTTCCCCAACAACTACGTTTTCAACTGGAAATTTTCAGATGTTGGTCTCCTAGACCCATGTAAGGGGGATGAGAAGGTAACAGCTGCTGTTAGAATGGCACAAAGAGTGACTTCTTCAGTTAGTTCAAATGCACCAAATAGAAAACAGACATGATGGCTTTAAGGTACAAGTCTTAGTTTCAGGAATTGATTGTATAAAAGAAAATAAGAAAACTTTATATTATTTGAAAATTTCCATTATTAGAATATTGTGAATATATATTAAAAAAAAAAAAGTGTTGGATGCTGTAATGACATTTTGCATTACAAAAGTCAGTGACATTTTGCCATGAAATTGATGTTCAAGTTGAGTATCTGAGAGTGTTTTAAGTCTTAAGAAAGAAACACATATCCAGGGACAATGAGGTCACAGCCAGAAGATGTTTCCAAGTTCAAGAAACGAAGCTGAAATTCAGTTTGAAAGATATCCCAGCTACGAGCCAGTGCAAAAATGCTGGAGTGTAGTTGGCAGCAAAATATAACATTATTCTGCTGGAATGAGATGGAGCAGTTGTAGCACATCTCCAGAAATCTCATCTGAGCCTTGAAAACTGTATGATTGTAGCTCTGGTTGAAGTAGTGTGAGATGTTGTCAGTTTGTGCAAATATACTATTTAAGGCCCACTAGGTCACTCTCCAGGACAGTAAAAGAAACAGGAGAAACTGGATTTCAAACACAGAATCTTCTTCAGATAACTTGATTTTCCATTGTTCTTAACTGAGACTTGCCAGGCAATGTGGGAATTTTAGGAAATGCAGTTAAAGACTCTGAGCTGAAATGTTCTCTGTTTCTTCCAGTTGGTTACAATGCACAAGTGGTGTTAATTCCATTAGAATTAAGGATAGTAAACAAATGCTTTTCCCCAAAGCCTACAGTCCTTTGGCTGTAGAGAAACCTGAGATGAAATAGCCATCACAGGAGAATTTAGGAAAGAAAAACTACATTTGGGAGTGATCTGAATTCCTTGGGGTTTCCCAGTTTTCAATTAGCTGTTGTTTCACTGAGAGCCAGAGTGAAGAGCAGAGCTCTGTGACACTGAGCACACTGCAGGTTCCACTGTGTTCCCTGCTGCCTTGGAAGCTGAGGGTGAGGACTTTCTGAGCACATATATGTTGCTTAGGCTTATTGTGGCTTGTGGTAATCAAAACAGCCCTTTCCTGAGATGCTCCAGGGGTGCCAACAGGTAGTCACAACCCACAAACTGCTGCAGAAGGGACCATCCTTTTACTTCTGGATTCATCGGGTTTGTCCCATCCCTTCACTTCCCTCCATCTCTTTCTTGGGTCAAGACTTTGGTGTCTGCCACGAGAGGGAAGAGGGGGCCTCAGAAGCCTCACAAATCTTCCCAAGGGTCTGTCTGAGGGAGTTGCAGGCAGGCATGAGCTGGTTCTGCTCAGCCTTTGAAGGGGGGCAGATGGCAGCGGGGCTGTCTGGCTTATCTTGCAGTGGAGGGTTTTCAAATGCACCCTTCAGTTGGTGAGGCAGGAGCTCCAGGATTTGAGTTTCCATTCTATTTTTAAAATCTTTAAAAATTAAAAAAAAAGAGAGAGAAGCTTTAAGTTAATTACATATTAGTATTTATTTCTGTGGCATCTCATAGGTTACCAGTTTGGTTGTAGAGATATTTCTGGAGGCACATACTTGTGCTGTGATGCAGTTGGGTGGTGTTGGGATGTAACACATGCTCACAGAAGATAGACTTGATGCTCCTACTGTGAGCAGGCAAGCCAATTAAGTGGTAACAGATGCTGAAATGGTCTTTTAAATGACACGCCTGCTTTTAAGCACTTCCTTTGGTCTTATTAAGGTTTGTGAATTCTTTTTTTTTTTTTTTTTTTTTTTTAAATAAAAAAATAAAATTGAAAGCATTACTTGGAAGAAACCAGATCTCCTCAGGGCATTGATCACCACAACGGTTCTACGTCAATGGCTGTGACATGAAATATGTTCCACTGAGATGTGGAATAGCTGTTGCTCCCCTGCCCTTTGGACCAGGCTTCAATTGTCCACTGAGATGTCCAGATGCTTTTGCCTTCAGTGTCTTGAGTCTGTTTGAGCTTGGTGCAAGGCTGTCGTTTGCTGGAGCCACAGGAGGTGTTTATAATCTGGGAATATTTTCTCTTTAATCACTGATACTGCAGGACCTTGTCACAAGCACATGTGTGGATCAACCCTTGAGGTGAAAAGGGACCAGTTTTAGAGGTTTTGCAGCATGTAATCATAGTCCAAAGGATCTACTAAATGAAAGAAAGGAGCTTGGTGATGCTCAGTAATGCTTCTTGGAGGCTTTCACAGAGGTCTCTGCTTAGTCTTCAGCTACTCTGTTTCAACATCCACAGCTCCAGTCTGGGTGTAATTGTTAAAAATAGCTTTGTGGGCTGTAATTTTCAGATTACCTTGATGATAGGCAACACCAGAAGAGGTTCTTTAGAGTTGCATTGTCAGACTGTCCCTCCCGTGGATTCTGAACCTGCTGGACAGCCCTGCCTCCCAGGAGGTTTTGCTCTTCAAGATACTTAACATAAGTAAGAGCAGCTTAGCAGGAACACACAGACAGCACCTCGGGCTGAGTAAACAGGGCTATTATTTCCCTGGGAAGTTGTCAGAAAAGAGCTTGGGAAGTAGCCACTCAATGTGGCAGCAATCATGGCAGGGCGTTTAACTGGGAATTTGCAAGGAAAGGGGGTGGGGAGATGTAATGACACAAAAAATTATTCCAGTCTACATAGGTGTCTGCAGCCTCTGCACACATTCTAGCACAGATGTGTGTTTGAATGGATGCTCAGTTTATGCTGCATGAATAAAGAATCTTAGAATTGTTTTTATTTGAAAAGACCTTTAAGATCATCAAGTCCAGGCATTAACCTGACTCCACTGAGCGTGTTGCTAAACGTGTCCCTCAGCTCCACATCTTTTAAACACCTCCAGGGGTGGTGATTCAGCCACTTCCCTGGGCAGCCTGTGCCAATGTTTAATAACCCTTTCAGTGAAGAAGTTTCTTCTGCTATCCAGTCCAGTCTTCCCTATGTTGGAAGTATCACACGTGCTTTACTCCGCGTATGGGTTTTTGAAGGACCTTGGAGCTCTCAGAACAGGAGATTAAAACTGGAGGAGGGGGAGTGTATTAGAAAGAAATTCTTCAGTGTGAGAGTGGTGAGACACGGGTACAGGTTGTCTAGGGAGGTTGTGGCTGCCCCCTCCCTGGAGGTGTTCAAGGGCAGGTTGGATGAGGCTGTGCAGCCTGGTCTGGTGGGAGGTGTCCCTGCCCATGGCAGGGAGGTTGGAACCCCATGATCTTTAAGGTCACTTCCAACCTTAAACATTCTATGGTCTCTTAAGGTCCCTTCCAACTCAAACCACTGTGTGATTCCTTGTGCTTTCAGGAATGCCTGCAAAGTCGATGGAGGCTGCAGTTTCATCCCTTTCCACTCCTCTGAAATTCTGGAACAGGCAGGCAGGCCAGTGCATTTTGCTCGGAGCAGCGTGGGGTGTTGCATCCCAGTCCTCCAGCAATAGAATCTATTCCTGTTGGCAGAGTTAAATCTCTGTCATCCAGCCACCCCAAAGTACATCTGAACAGGCCCTTTGAGTTCCTGAGCATTCCCTGACAAAATGGTGAAAATAGCTTCGATGTCCATGATTGTGCAGCCTAAGTCAGGCTTGGGGGGGGGAAGAAAAAAAAAATAAAAGAAGAAAAATAATGAAAAAAGTCAATTTGCAAGAGCAAAAAAATGTCATTGTGTGACATGGTGGGTTTGAGGGCTCTTGGCTTGCAGCGTTGGGGCTTCCTGCTGGTGAAACATCTCTCTGTGCTGCCTTCCCATGGTACGAGCAGATCCCAGCAGAGAAAGCAGCTTCTGTTTTCAGGAGGGGCTCCAATATTTTTCAGTTTGGTTCTGTTTGGATTTCAGGTGATGATTAAACTGCGTGTGCTTGTGGGCATTGGTTGGTGTGAATGCTGGAGGGCACAGGATGTGCTAATGAAAAATACAACTGTACAAGCCTGAAAAATGCTTCTGCCTGTAGGTCCAGAGAGAAGTTTGGAATATAAAGGGGGGGAGGGGAGAGGATTAGGAAACCACAGTGAATCATACTGCTTGGGAAGAGCTGTGGGTATAGAAAATGTTGATGTAGATGCTCAAATAAACTTTTCAGAGGTTTTTTTGGTAAGAAAATCATGAAGAGAATCCGATGCCTTTTCCTGGCGTTGCATTAGCCACTTGTTTTTTGAAGGGTATAACTTGTGGTGGAGTCGATGCCACGTGTCTCACCAAACAGCTTGCTGGGGATTTGAGCTTTCAAAACGTCCTGCTCCAAGGACTGGGTGATTTGGGGGCATTTTCAATGAGGAATGGCTCATTTGGATTCCTTAAAGAAGCTTTTGCAGGAGAATATGTTTAACCAAGGTCTCCAAGAATGCCTGGTTATTAGGAGATGTAACATTTCAAATGTTCACTTATTTTGATGACGTGCTCACTTTTTGGTGTCTCCATGTTCTTTAGTGTTTTGAAGAAGTAATGCTGGGTTTAGATTATCTTTATTTAACCTTAAAATGTAGGATGGTGAGTGGCTGTCACCTGTATGGCTAAATCAGTCATTCTGTTGATGTAGCTACATGCACAGCCTGGAGAATTCCTGAAGTCTGTGCTGATCAGGGTTGGTAAAGCTCCTGAGGAACAGCAAAGCTGGGCTCAAGTCATTAAGTAGGAAAGATGCAGCCAACAAACTGGTGGGAGGCTTAGAAAAATGATTCATTATGTAATATCTTCAGCAAACAGACTGTAATTTACTTCCAGCAGCCTGCTCAAAGCAAGCTATAAATTATCAGCCTCAATAAGTTAATCTGGAAAGGTGTTGGGTACTTTGGCCCTATCTCTGCAGAGTACTTGGGTTGGGAGACAGTGAAGCACAAGGCAGGAGGCCACCTGTGCAGCACAGCTGCTCTTAGCCACTGGAAACATGGCACCTCACGTGCTTCTCCTTCGGTTTCGTGCCATCCTGAGACTTTGCCTGCTTGGTCTGGGTTTTATTCAGTGAAGGGGAATGAATCACAGAATGGTTTGGGTTGGAAGGGACCTTACAGATTGTCTAGCTCCAGCCCCAACGTCATGAGCAGGGACACCTCCCACTAGACCAAGTTGCTCCAAGCCCCATCCTACCTGACCTTGAACACTGCCAAGGATGGGCCAACCTGGGCCAGTGTCTGACCACCCTTGATACCCCTGCTTATCTTCAAGAACAGGACTCGGCAAAACCCAGCCCAGGTACATGCTTAAAACTGTACCTGTGGTTAGAAACCTTCCTGAGCTCTGCCATGCTCAACAGGGAACTTCTTGTACTGAAAATCAAGCTTTTTGTGCTTAGTCAGCTCCCTGTGTATTAGACTTCAGTGTCTGTTTTGTATGAGTGCCTGGAGGGAGGAAGCTACTACCAAGATCTTCTCCTTTGCACTGTTCCCCACTGACCAAGAGCACAGGCCTGGTGCAGCCGCACCTCTTCCCTCCGTGTGTCACTGATGTAAAGCTTCTGCCTTCTCTTTCTCTTTCCCTCTGTGCAGGAAGACCCAGCACAGCTCTCTGGACCAGAGCTCCCCACCCCAAACTGGCGTATCCGGCACCTACAATCACCCTGTACTGGGGATGTACGATTCCAAAGATGACTTCCCACTCAGAAAAACAGGTAGCGCTCACCTTGCTTCTCTGTGTTGCCTACTGCCTTCCCTGTGACACCTGGTCCTCCTCTTATTATTTCTTGGAAAAAGGTATGGTACCAAAAGGTTGTGTTTGTTTAACATGTATTGTCCTGCTCTCCCATCATCTGAGGCTGTGAGGGCAGTGCTGGAGTTCTGGGGATGGACTTGCAAAGCTGCAGGCGGGAGGCAGCGGAGTGGTGTGTCAAAGCTGGGGAGATGTTTTCACAAAGTCAAAGCTAATACAGAGATCTGGGTGTCTGAAGTCCAGGTATGTCTTGCTGAGTGAGAAAAGCACCAAGAAAAGTTCATTTCTTCTGGGATTTACGTTTTATGGACAGGTTTATACTTAAAATAAACAAAAATGTTTCTGCCAGTCAAAGCGTCGGGACTTCCTGCGAGGGTTTTGGTTCACACCTAGACAGTTATTTCTCAGTTAGGTTTTTCCCTGCATGGTGGCTAAGCCAGGTCAGTTACTTCTCAACTATACAATATGTAAACCAGGTTGTTTTGGTTGGCTCTGGTCCTCAGCTCTGAGGGCTGGAGAACCTCTCCTATGAGGACAGGCTGAGAGAGTTGTTTAGCCTGGAGAAGACAAGACTCCAGGGAGACCTTAGAGCAGCTTCCAGTGCCTGAAGGGGCTCCAGGAAAGCTGGGGAGGGATTTGGGACAAGGGCAGGGAGGGATGGAATGAGGGGGAATGGTTTTCAACTGAAAGAGTAGAGAACTAGGTGGGATATTAGGAAGACATTATTTAGTGTGAGGGATTGAGACCCTGGCCCAGGTTGCCCAGAGAAGCTGAGGCTGCCCCATCCCTGGCAGTGTTGAAGGGCAGGTTGGATGGGGCTTGGAGCAGCCTGGGCTGGTGGGAGGTGTCCCTGCCCATGCAGGGGGTTGGGACTGGATGATCTTGAAGGTCCCTTCCAACCCAAAGCATTCTATGATTCTAGGATACCTCCTGCCTGAGCCAACACGGCTTCTAGCCTGGCCAGCTCATGATCCTCAGCTGCTTCCTTCAGGGAAGCTTACATGAGCTCATCCCAATTTGGAGATGTGCTGCTCACGTGGATGGTGCAGACAGTGCTGTGTGTTGGAAATGGCTTCAGAATAGGAGAAAAACTTCCCTGAAAAGATGGAGTGGGGGTAGGAGGAAAGCAGAGGTGGGATTGAACCTCGTATTTTCTGCAGGTGCTGCCTAGTTATTTTTCAGGTATGTTCTGTGGATCTTCAAATGTGGAAGGATGAGCAGCTGTGCTGAAGAAGTGTGACATCTTTGTGATGAGGAATGATGATGGTCTCTTAGCCAGATCTCCCTGTGGGTTTACTAGTGTCTTTGATCAAATTGGTTGCCCAAACAGTGATGATTTAACACCATTCTCATTATCTTGGTAAACTTGAGGCATTTTTTCTTCTTTTACCATCTGATGAGGGAAAAAAAAAAAAAAATCCACCTCCACACACAGACCTTGTGCCTCCTGCTTCCCAGTTCTGTAGATTTAAAGACCTTTTTGGGAACACTCTGCACCACAGCACCTGCCTTGCTGGAGGGCTGTGTGGCTGGGTTCCCATCAGCTGTGCAGTAGGCTGTCTTTCCCCTCAGCAGGTGTGGTGGGTTGGGTGGCAAGTGTCAAAAACTTGAGCTGCACAAGAAGTCAACCTGAAGTTGGCAAGCCCTTCCCAGGAGGTGGGTGCTTTCCTGGGCACACCCTGTGCTCTGGGTGGTGGTAGTTTCAACTGTGTCCTTTCTGGAGTACTCCAAAACCAGAGCTTAGAGAACTGGATTTGCTGAAGGGCAGGACATCATCTAATCTCTGCTTCTAGGTAATGAAAGGCCAAACACCCCGTGAGGTGCAGGAGGTGCTGCTGTGTCACCAGTGTCTGGGACAGCTGAAGTGATGCTGTCTGGATTCGTGGCCACGGTGTTGATTCCAAGAGATTTTTAGCTCTTTCCTGGTGGAGCCAGGTGATGGGTTTTTGGTGTGTTGGCATTTCCACAGCATAAAAGGGCTTTGATGTCCTGTGAAACCTCCCTTGCTCATCACGTCAGGGGATGTTACTTGTCAGATTGAGTTTGGGGATCAGTCCCCTTCTTGCTCCCAGTGTTACAGAAGGGGATTTCTGCAGGAGAAGGAAATTGTCTGCACTTCTCACCCCTCTGCTGCTTCCCAGACTAAGCTTCTAAATCAAACTCTGTCTGAATAAAAGCCCTGTCAGACAGGGTGAATTAAGGTTGATGAATGTATCTAATCACATTATTAAAAATGGAAGCAACCAAACCCATTGCTGGTTTAAAACAGGAAGATGTTGAGCTGATTCTGTTTTCCCAGAACGCTGATGCTTGTTCTTTTTTGGGCACCAGCATTAATCTTTTGGGGGACTGGTCTGTGAGACCTATGAGTTCACTTGCAAGGTTCAGGGGAGAGTTTTGTTGTTGTTGTTTTCTTTTGTTTTCCTTTCAACACAAACAGCACTTCAGCCTCTGGCACAGCGCTATCCTGCAGAAATCCCACTGCCAAGAATGTTAAGTTGCTGGGAGAAGAAAGGCTCCTGAACAGTCTGGTGTAAACAAAAGGCAGGGGAGGCTGGAGCCCATCCTAAATAAAGTTCTTTATTACGGGTGAGCTTTTCAGATTTTTGGCACCAGGCAAAACTCTGGCTGGGTGTTTGTAATTTAAAACCGCCCTATCGTGTAGTCCAATTTTATTAAATTTGATTAAATATTTGCAGTTCAAATAACAGAGTCCATCACAACACAGAGCTGGTTACTAGGGCTGGAACCTGCCCAGTGTTGGCGTTGGGGGGGAGTGACTAAGGGGGCTGCAGGAAGGCAGTTGGAATGGTCATTATTGTAGGGTGCATTGGTAGTGAGTCCTGCACGCTGAGAAACCGTTCAGGAGGAATGAATCCATCACTTTGCTGGGCTTTTAAAGCACTGCCTTTCTTAACTCTCATTTAAAGCGTCACAGGTCCCAGGTTCTCTCTCTGTGCACCCTTGGAGATCACTTGCCTAGTCTAAAACTCAAGTGTGAGTGTTGTGGGAGAGCCCTGGGGAACTGGCCAGGCTCCCCTGGGTAGATGTGTGCATGAATAATGTCTTCAGAGGGCTTGAAAACACGCAGCATGGGAAACAGGCAACGCTTGCAACGTGCTCCTAATGCATCCTGTCCCCTGAAACCCTACCCTGCCTGATTTGTTTTACTAAATTATGTTCCAGTTTCTTGGCCGTTTGGGTTGTGCATGAAATTGTTTTCCTGTCAGGCTGCTGGCTGGTGCAGTTCCTGATTGCTTGAATCCTGTTTCTAACCTGGCTGGGGGATGCATTTCCCTCTGTTCCCTCTATCTAAATACACTGGAACTCTTCCTTTTTTTTTTTTTTTGGCTGAGCTAAGAAGAGTTTGGTTGGTGCTGCTCATGCTTTTGCTGTTAAATAACTGGATTAACACCAGGATTTTTCTTTCCCCTTTGGTTCCTTTCTTAGACCTACGTTTCCTTTAGTAGGTGCATTTTATAGGCAGCTGTTGAGAGGGGGAAATCAAAGTGAACTTTTCTACCCTCAGATCAAGGTTGGGGCCTTCCAAATGTAATGAAGCTTTATGATGTGCAGTACCCTGTAAGAAAACCCCTGGAGAATCCTTTCAGAGTGATTTTGGAGTCTTGGGTTGGGGCAGTCTTTTGTTGCCTGTTTTGATAACCCTAAGAGTTGTTTGTCAAGAGCTTTCTTGGAGCTGCTGAAGTTATTTTTAATGCAGCTCCTCAGTTTGGTGTTTCTGAGGAAGAATGGTGGCCTCATTCTCTCCCCCCAGGAGCAAGGTTGTTCATGGTGTTCCCTGCTTTGTGGAATTTAAGGAATGGATGTATTAAAACATGCTCTTGATTAGAAAGCCAACACAGCCACCATCGGTGAGATTCATAAAAGACCAAAGAGAATTATTTAATTGTTAAACATGCTTTTCCTCTTGCTTATGTAGGGTTTTTTGGTTGGTTTTGGGCTTTTCTACATCCTGTGCAGGGCTGGACCATGACCTGTTGGACCCTGGCTCTCCCTGCAGAGGGGCAGGGTAAGGATTCCTTGCGTTCACCGCAGCTTGACAGCTAATCAGGATTTCTCATGAAAGCCCCAGCATTTCAATTAGTTGTCATTAAAATGAGAAGTTTCACCAAACTCGGCACCTGCCAGAGCCCCCTGGCCCAGCACTCATTCAGCTTGCTGGGATCCATGACCTGGAAACATTGTCCTGTATCTGTATTTCAACCTGACCTGTTCTCCAAAGTCCTAAATGTAAAAGCGGCTGCATCTGTAGGACCTGGGTGGGTTGTGAAGCAGGCTCAGATCTCACCGTGGTGTTGCCCCTGCTGGTGGATAAAGCCAACCTTTCCCAGGGCAGCCACTCTCCTTCAGCCCTCCTCAGGAGAGAGGAATCTTTCCCCTTGCTGCTGCTGAGTTTCCCTGCCCTAGGCTGGCTGCTGGTCTTCAGCCCTTTCTCCTGGGTGATCTGTCAGCAGAGGTGGGATTTCTTCATGAAGCTGATGCTGTCAAAAAACACACTGTTGTTTCACCTTGTCCCTTGTTTGTGGATCTCTCTGGTTCATTGTGCACTAGAAGACCTCCTGCATCCGTCAAGAGCAAGGGGCAGCTGGTTTTGGTGTCTTTGGCTTGGTTCCTGGGGCTGCTTGGCCCATGGCTGCTGCAGCCACAGTCACGGTTGCATCAGATGCATCCCTGAGGCTCTGGGTCCTGCCTTTTCCTTTCCCTCCACTCTCACAACTGGCTGCACTGGGGAGGGGAAGATCAGAAGGACATTGACGGGCACCAGGATTTTAAGGAGGCAAAGGATTCCTGTGGTCCCAAACATGTTTTCACTGCAGAGCTGTGGGATGGCATCTCAGGGTATGAGTTTCCACTCTTTCCAAAGCTAGACTGAATTGAGTGCCAGACTGGGAGCTTACACAGACAGCTTTGGCAACTGTCTCTGACTTGCCTGCCTAGGTGGTAAGTGGCTGCCTGCATGTCTGTGGGGTGGACCTGGGGAGAAATGACAAGTAGAAAGAGCTTCAGACCCCTCTTTCAGCTCCTTTTCTCTGGGGACCAGGGAAAAACCAGTGTCCTACCCAAAAACCTCCCATCCTAGCGGCATCTGTTTCTTCTGTACAAGTCAGAGGAAGAACTGGTTCTAGGTCAAGCACTGTGTCTTAGGCTTTGTGGTTAAAGAAAACAAATCACTTGTCATCAGTCTTCAGAGCCCACACGGTTAAGAACTGTCAGGAAAGGTCCAAGCAGTGACTTCCCTCAAGAAGAAAAGGAGTGCAACCAAAAGGAGACATCTCCTCAAACTTGTCCGTTTGTGGTGCAAATGGGCAGAATCTGGCCCATCTGCCACTTGAAGGGCTGCCCTGGCCAGTGGTTTTCCTGAATGTTGCCACCATTTGGGATCTACTGCAGAAGGAATCTGACAAAGCATTGTCCCCTCTGGAGGTCCCAGCAACCACTTCATCTTCCAGCACACCAGCTTCTAAAAGAAACGGGAAAGGTAGATGTTGTTCTTCCGTCTGAGTCAAGCATGAGGAGATGGGAAAAATGACTCCTCCCAAGTCCCAGCTTGCAGTTAGATGGATGATGGTGAGATGTATCTTGGCTGCAGGGTCCCAAACACTTACTGGCCATGAAATGGGCAGAGTGATCCTCCCCTGCCTGCACATCCTTGCCAGACCCCAGGAACCAAGTGCACGATGTGTCCTGGCTCACCATGAGGAGCCCACGGGCTGGCACCAGCCATCTCCTGCTTCCTGGTGTTCTTCTTTTCCCATGGAAAAGAGAGGGAGGGAAGCACCCAGCACCCCGTGATGTCGTGGGTTCCCTCACAGTATTGCAGAAGCACAGGGCTGTTTGAGCATTCTTTGCAGCTGAGCAGGTGAAATGGTTTGGAGCTTCCTGCATTTAACAGCCAGGAAAGGGAAAACGAGCGGATTTGTCAATAATTGAAGCACTGCATTTGTCAAGAAGGGCATAATACCTCTCCCAGTTGGTTCTGGTTATTGGAATGTTTTAAATGGTTTGTTTTATGACAAAGATTGTTTAGAGGAAAATAGGCTGAAATCCCAGTGTAGTGTGGGAGTGTGATTTAGAGAAAACCTTGGAGCTCTGTGCAACATGGGGTGTCACTCCAGTTCAAGAGCGTCTCTGCTCTCCCACCCCCAGTGTCCTTCCAGCTAATGTGGTCAGAGGTCTGGCCTTCCTGGGGGGGCTCTGTATCCCAGGGACCCACGCACTGCCCCGGGGTGTGCTCTGCTGAGAGGAGGCACTGATCTGCCTGAAAATCCCTGTTGTTACAAATACCCCTTTTCCTGTTCCGAGTGGAGGACGTCAGTCTCAATAATCCAAAAATAACTCATGGAAGACAAAAATGACTTTGTTGCTGTGATGCTACAGAATAGCTTCAGACCAGCCCATTGAAGTTTCAGAGAGCAGAGCAAACCAAAGTGCAGCTGAAGGACCAGCAAACACTTAACTTTAGTCCCATCACTTCTGGCAGTCCTGTCTGAATGCATGCTAGGGAGTTCTTCACTCCCATGTTTTTCCTTCGGCACCAGCGGCCGTGAGATGCATTCCATGGGTGCTGTTCTCCAGTGCTGAGGTTTGTCTGGAGACAAAAGGAGGGAACAGCCCTTTTCCTTGCTCAGGGCTCTGATAAAGCACATGCACTTGTAGCAGAAGAGCTGGGGACCCGTGGGGGAAAGCTGGCATCAGAGGACTTCTCAGGAAGTACTGTCAAAGTGCTTTGAAGGAGAAACCTCTTCCAGAAGAAGACCAAAGAGTCTTCTGGTTGACTGTTGCCTTTGGGGAGCAGGGGCTCCAGGACCTAGCTCTTAATCATTCAGTGAACCCATCCTTCTCCTTCTTGGTTTTCTGAGCCCCACTTCTGCTTCACAGACACTGTCAGGAGCGTGCATCGTTTCACTTCTGTGTGTGTGTGTATATGTGCACCCAGGTTTGTTCTGGCCAGAGCCAAATCACTTGATGTTTGGGCCACTGCATCTAGCAGAATCAAGTCTGAGTGAGGACAGCATGACAAGTCCGTGCCTGTCCTCTGAGGGATACCTTTGACCACAAGCCCTGTGTGAACAGCATCCAGAGTGGTAACTTGGAGTGATTTCTCCAAAACGAAGCACAACAGCTGAGCTCTGAGGAAACAGTGCAGCACTTGGGCCATGTCCTGCTGGCTCCTCAGCAGTTTGCAGCCATATGTGACAGTGTGAGATTGATTTCTTGGTAACTTGTGTTACCCTTTTACAGTTTCTTGGAAGTGTGTCCAGGGCAGGAGAAGGCTGGAGGTAGGACAGGTTGTACTTTCCCACAGGAGCAGCCCAGATTCACGCAAGGGGTGAGGGAGGAGATGCTTGTGGGACAGGGCAAGGAGGAGGGAAGAAAAGCAAACTGTCCAGGGCTGGCAGGGTAGGACATGGATGCATTCATCACGGCCAGGGCAGGAAGGTTTCTAAATACAGAACAGATTGGACTGAAAAACAACTGCTTGGTTGGTCCATGAGACTCTGAAGAAGGGTGAAGGGCACACCACCCTGCATGTTTTGACCCACTTTGGACTTTTATATATTAACAAGTTACAATTCAATAAAATTCAGTGCAGTTCTCGAGTTTAAAATGGATATTTTGGAAGAAGGTCATTTTAACGTGAAGAACCTGTCCCCAAAAGTTGTGGCCATCATGGGTCACTCGCTTGGATCTTCCTGGTTTTGGAACTGCCCTCTTGTTCAGGCAGCCAGGAGCTCCCTCTGCTACAGGCACTGCAGCTGGTTGGTTGCTGGACAGAAGTGGCATGTTTTTCTCCTACCTTCTGTAGAGCTCAGTGCTGTTTTAAGCACTTCATTGGAGAAACTGGCTTGGAGGACCTCACTGTGTCCTTTCTATCGCTTATCCCCTTCCACATGTCTCTTATCTTTCCTCTCAGATGATGCTTTGAACCGTGGGAAGCTGCTGTCTTTGTTTAGGCTGTGGAAAGGAGAAGCCTCTGCTCGGTTTAATGGATGGTAAAGCCTCCTTTCTACTGCTGAGATGTGGTGACTGCTGAACTTCAGCATGAAAAGTGCCAAATATTGGCCTTTAAGGAGTTGAACAGACACAGTCTCCCACAAATAGCCCATCCACAGAGCTCTTACATCAATGCTTGTGCTTGATTTGCTTTCCAGTTTGGGAATTTTTTGCTGCCACTTTTGCCCTGTGGTACCTGTCTCCCCTAGATACGTTTGTGGGGGACCATATTCTTCTTGTCCCTTTCTATGCTGATGCCTGAAAGTACTGACAGTCATGCGGGGGAGTTGGAACTAGATGATCTCTAAGGTCCCTTCCAACTCAAACCATTCTATGAAAAATATTGGCTCACTTGGCCTTCAGAGGGATAGTGGTGAAACCATTGTCCAGAGAAGCTGTAGATGCTGCCCAGGGAAGCTGTGGCTGCCCCATCCCTGGCAGTGTTGAAGGGCAGGTTGGATGGGGCTTGGAGCAGCCTGGGCTGGTGGGAGGTGTCCCTGCCCATGCAGGGGGTTTGGAGCTGGGTGATCTTTAAGGTCCTTTCCAACCCATTCTATGAATCTATGATTTTCAGGTTTTTTTGTTTGACCATAAGTGAACTTTGCCATGTCCAGCTTTCCCAGGTCCCCCTAACTAGATAGGGCCATGATTTTTGGAGACCAGAGACACCAGCAAGCACATGGAGGAGGAGTATGAGGATCTGGGGTAGAGCCAGGCAGGGGGGCAAGGAAGCATTAGAGTGGGGAGTGAATGCTCAATTGCAGAACCTGTGGTCCCTTCCACTTCAACAAGAGATCATTTATCTTTATTAAACCTTTGGGTTGTGTAAAAGGCCGAGTTTGGACCTTCTCTCCCTCTCCTGTGTGTAGCCAGAGGGACAAGATCATTGTGGTTGCCTTTTCTGGGCTGGTGAGGCTTAGTATGAAGCTTAAAAATAATATTAATAAAAGAATAACAGCCCTTCTCAGTCCCCAGCTGCCAAAACTAAGATGTACAAGGACTGGGTTTTCATGGTGCATGGTTTGCTTTTTATTCAGTTGAGGTTTTTTTTCCACGGAGGTGGATGGATAAGAGGAAGAGGGCAAACTCTGCCCAGGACTTTGTGTTTTTTGACTTACATAGACTTCATGTCAGATTAGTTCAGCAGCTTAGGGGATGCAATTCTAGGAAGGAAACCAGGAGAAGGACATAAATGTTGAAGAATTGGATTACATGGGTCCTGCTGCAATCAGTGACGTGTGAGACGGGTAACTTGGGTTTGAGCCTGCGAAAACTAGGGAAGCTTTTGGCTTAGGTTCTAGTTATTAATTTACTCGGAGGAAAACAAACTATTCTTTGTATAAATCCTTATTATGGGTCAAATTAAGTATGTCACTGCTTGAGAAATCCCACTGGCTTTGTGGAAGCTGACTCAGACTTGGGCATGGGCTTCATTTGTTTGCTAAACAAGAATCAGGCTGAGTTTTTTGTGAACTTAGTGGGGTTTGTTGAAAAGATTTCACCTTAAGATGTAGAAGACCAGTAAGCTTTGTAGTTTAGTCTCCAGTTTACATGAGCAAGCAGTGATGGGGAGCAAGGCTTGTTGCCTGCTGGGGTGAATATCAGCAGATCTTCAGTGGAACTGGTGCTCCTGAGAGAATATTGAACCTGTGTTGACTGTCTGGTGTGGATGGTTAGGTATTGCTTAAATTAATATTTCATAATTTTGAAGGACAACTCTCTCCAGTTTAAAAATGCATTATTATTTTTTTTTTACATATAGTCATTTTCAAATGATCTGAACAAGCCTAAATTATTGAGTTTTGGAAATGCTTCTGTTGAAGGCTCCATCTTTTATGATAACATATATGTAAATTCTTTGCATTTGAGAGTGTTCTGAGCTGCCTGTGCTGAATTTTAATCCACCTACTTTGGGCTGTATAGCCCCCAATTAAATGCCTGGAGGGATTATGCTCTCTGGGGTCCTGATGGCATGTTAGGTTTGGGATTAGATCTGAGGGATAAACAACAAAATCAGAGCAAACGAAACAAATGTGAGTCTTAACACAGACTCTTTGGGGCTTTGAAACTTGATCCTCCAGCTGAGGAAGAGGAGGAGCAATACAGGGAATAGTTTTGTCTGAAAATAGCTTTGTGTGACAAATGATAATACCCTGCTTTTGCCATAACTCATTTGCAAGGTGTTTTCTCTTTTAAGGTAGTTGTTTTCCATGTTCTTTCCCTCCTGTTACGTGGAAGGAGGTTTTTCTTGTGGCTTTACGTAGGGGCTGCATCTGGTGGCGTGGGGTCTTCTCTGCCCCCAGACCTTGGTGGTTTCCCTGCTCATTTTTGAGGCGTTTCTAATCAATTCCTTCTCTGTATTTGAAAGCCACACGATTACTTGCCTGTTCCCACCAGAAAACACACTTCAGATGAACACCACGCGGGGCATAAATTGCGCATGAATGAAATTTTGCGCAGAAGGACAGTTTTATTGTCATGTTTGTCTTTGTCTGAAGACAGATCCTTTCAGCAGCTGTGCCATAGGCTTCTGTTTCATTTGCTGGTTTTCAGTGCAAATGTATCTAAAATGGATGTGTCAGCATCCAGCTGCGACGCGTTCCCGTTTGTTCTTTAAAGTCTTGACCCGAGCGTAGTAGCGTGGAATGGTTTGGGTTGGAAGGGACCTTAGAGATCACCCAGTTCCAACCCCCTGCATGGGCAGGGACACCTCCCACTAGACCAGGTTGCTCCGAGCCCCATCCAGCCTGGCATTCAGCACTTCCAGGGATGGGGAATCCACAGCCTCCGTGGGCAACCTGGGCCAGGGTCTCACCTCACTCACACTAAAATAATTCCTTCCTAGTGTCTAATTGAAGCCCACCCTCTTCCAGCTTAAAACCATTACCCCTTGTCCTATCACTGCACACCCTGGTAAAAAGTTCTTCCCCTGTTTTCCTGTAGCCCTTCAGGTACTGGAAAGTGCTCTAAGGTCTCCTTGAAGCCTTATCCAGGCTGAACAGCCCCAGCTCCCTCAGGTTGTCTTCATAGGAGAGGTGCTCCAGCCCTCTTGAGCATCTCCATGGCCCTCCTCTGGACTCACTCTAAGAGCTCCATGTCCTTCCTGTCTGGAGGGCCTCAGACTTGGCACAGTACTCCAGGTGGGGTAGGGGGGCAGAATCACCTCTCTTGACCTGCTGGCCACGCTGCTTTTCATGCAGCCCAGGACATGGTTGGTTTCTGGGCTGTGAGTGCTCAGTGCCAGCTCATGTCGAGCTTCTCATCGACCAGCACAGTTACTGATGCTCAATATTTGGAACATGTCAAAGCTCTGGATTGCAGGATGTGGTACTGAATGATCATGTACCCAAAGACTACTTTTAACACAGTAAGTCAGCTTCAGTTTTGAAGAGGACTTTCTGAAGGAGCTAGCTAGAGTGTGCACTTGTATTTTAACTAGTCCACTCTTGTAGTACTGCCCTCTGAGCAAATGCCAGATTTGCATTCAGTCCCCTGCCATTTTATATGCAAATGCCCTATGATTCCCCCTTTGCTAATGCACTTCATGCTGCATTTTAAGCATCATCTTAAGGAGTCTGACAGTTTTTTTTAGTGCTCCCTTTATCTCTTGCTGGCATTTTTCCGTCCAAAACAGTAATGAAAGCTCTCTATTTTTTTTTTCCCCTCCCAAAAAGTTTCATCAAAGAACTGTTTTGATGGCTTAACTTGAAGCATTTGATTTTGAATTCATCAGCCTTCTGATTTTTAGAGCCCTACAATTAACGTTGTCAGGCTTGATCATTTCTGTGACCCAGTGGTCAAAGCCAACTGTAGGGAAATTTATCTGTAGCCAGACTTAGTGAATTCAAATCAGTTTGTAAACCCTATTTTAATTCTTCTAAAGAAATGTAGATTATCAGCCCGGGAATGGAGGGAAGCTGAGGGTATTGGTAGTGGATGGTGAGAGCACAGGATTAGCTGGTTCAAAGGGATTAAGCCTCAAAGTTGTTAAGAGGTTGAGAAAGGGAAAAGATTGGGCCAGTTCACAAAGCTTGTAACTGTCAGGAGCCCTCGAGTGCCAGAGCAGATATTTCATGTATGCTCAAAGGATCAGGAAGTTTACAGAGAAAATCATCTTGCAGGAGTGATCTTGACTTAAGGCTTCATTACCTTTCTAATAACTCAGGAAGCTGGGCCATGCAGACGTGTTTAATGTTGCCAGCTGTCGTTAACCCAGAGGCATTAGGGCTTCCCAGGAGCTTGGCTTTGACTTTTGGAGAGATCAAATCTCAGGATTTGGGTACAGCAGAAGTTTTTCAGGGAATCTGTCCAAGGTATGGTGGACACAAAGCAAGTCAGACTGTGGTCTCAAGAAATCCATGCACACCTACCCTTGGCAGCCCTGAATTTTCTGAATATTTGATGTGTTTTTTTGATATGGGTTAACTTTGTGGCTGTCATGCTGTAAGCAAGTTGCTTCCCAAATTAACCTTCTCCTCCCTGGCGTTGGCCTTGGCCACACTCTCATGCCCTTTTTCTTGGGCTGACACTGGCTCATCTGACTCCAGGCTGAGTTGCTTCAGGGGGGTGAACTGGCAGGACAACATTCCCTTGTTTTGATTTTGGGGTTTGATTCCCATATTTTCTTTCCCCCTACCCTGGCATACCTCCCTAAGCAGCTCACCCTGGGATTGGATGACTCCAAGGGTGCAGAGTTGCCCATTTCAGCAACACATCACAGATAGCATCTCAGCCTCATGGTGATGCTCCTTGCTGACCAGACAGCAACATCTCAGTTGTCTCACCAGTCCCTGCATCGATTTGTTTAGGACCCATGAGTTAGGTTTGCCAGTGGTTTGGAAGCAAGTTGGGCAGAGGTGGGAAACAAGGGCATGTGACCGGTGCTCTCAGGACTCATCCAAGATGAGTGCAGAGAAGGTTGTAAATCTGTGTCATTGCTTGAGAGAAGAAATTGCAGAATGGTTGTTAATTTTTTTTAATTTAAATGCTACTGACTTTCCTTCCCAGTGACTTCAGATCTAGCACAGGCTGGGACCTGGTCATTATATCCTAAAGTCTTTGCTCCAGGTCTGTTTCATTTAGGCTTCTGCAAGTGCTGAACTGCAGCCCAGCCTTTGCCTCGAGTCAGAAGCTGCTGCCACGAACCAAAACATTGCTGGATTTCCCTTTTTTTTTTTTTTTTTTCCCCTCCCCCTTCAGCCTCTGAACCCAACCTGAAGTTACGGTCCCGGCTAAAGCAGAAGGTTGCGGAGCGGCGGAGCAGCCCCCTCCTGCGCAGGAAGGACGGCCCGGTGGTCACTGCTCTGAAGAAGCGCCCGCTGGATGTCACAGGTACGTCAGGTGAGCACCAAACCTGCACCAGTCGCTGCCTGCTCAGGGAGGTGTGCCTTTCCAGAATGAAATCTTGCATCACAGAATCGTGTCCCAGAATCCTGGAATGGTTTGGATTGGAAGGACCCTAAAGATCCTCTAGTTCCAACCCCCCTGCATGGGCAGGGACACCTCCCATGGGTCTCCTGACATGGGTCTAGGAGACCAACATCTGAAAATTTCCAGTTGAAAACGTAGTTGTTGGGGAAATTGTGATTAGAAGCTCAGACCAGATGTACTTGTTATTCCCAGCAGTTTACAGAGATGACCCAAGTAAACAGAAGTTCTAACTTGGAGAGATCAGGATGAGCAGTAAGCATTAAAGGCTTTAAAACTCATGGAATCATAAAATGGTGTGGGTTGGAAGGGACCTTAAAGATCATCTAGATCCAACCCCCCTGCATGGGCAGGGACACCTCCCACCAGCCCAGGCTGCTCCAAGCCCCATCCAACCTGCCCGTCAACACTGCCAGGGATGGGGCAGCCACAGCTTCCCTGGGCAACCTATTCCAGTGTCTTCCTACCCTCATGGTGAAGAATTTCTTCCTGATGTCTCATCTAAATCTCCCCTCTCTCAGTTTAAAACCCTTACCCCTTGTCCTCTCCCTCCCTGCCCTTGTCCCAAGCCCCTCCCCAGCTTTCCTGGAGCCCCTTCAGGCACTGGAAGGTGCTCTAAGGTCTCCCTGGAGCCTTCTCTTCTCCAGGCTGAACAGCCCAACTCTCCCAGCCTGTCTCCAGAGCAGAGCTGCTCCAGCCCTCTGATCATATTCATGGCCCTCCTCTGAACTTGCTCCAGGCTCTCTCGTGTGCCTCTCAGTGCTGGAGAAACCAAGATGAATTTGGTGCAGTTCTACAGCGGGTGATGCAGATGTGTGTTGGCCATCAGGTCTGTTGAGACAGCGGTCCCACCTCCATGAGCTTTTTCTGTAGTTTGTTTTAAGACACATCTAGACAGATGTAGACGCAACACCTGAGTGCTGTGTTGTTGGTTTTTTTCCCCCAAGCTTTTCTGAGACCTTCAGCGACAGGTTGTTGAGAGAGAAAATTTCTGAAAGGTGATCCCTTGAACATCTATGGGGAGGCTGTAATTCAGGGCTGTCCATCTCCAGCAGGAAATGTTTTACAGCCCCTGTTTGTTTGAGGCTTTGGGCAGACTGCCAGAGTTCCCTGGAAGTCATTATGCCAAAGTTTTAAAACATGTAGGACGTTTTTTTGGGTATGTGTATAGAGCTGATATTTCTGACCACTTATTTGACAGTTTCTTGTTGAAAAATAATACTCTTCTGGGAGTAAAGTTTGTGAGGAGGGACCAGTCAAGTAGATCGTATAGATTACCATAAAGTTAATTCTTAGCACCATCTAGGGATGCCTCTGTGTAAGTACCACTACGTGACAGCTTTTCCAAACTTTTGTCTCACTTTAAGGCACATTATCATCTTTGAAACCAACTCAGAGTGAGCTCTCTCGGAGAGCCAGGTGGCTTTGGGACACCTTGGGGCAGCCATGCACCACTCTGCCAGAGCCCCTCTGTTCACAGAGGGAAGAGATGATCCCAACAGCTAAGCATAATTTCTCTCTGCACTGAAAATGTAATTTGCTTCCCTCTTCCCATGTTGCTCTATGTCATGTGGCTTTTGGGATCAATCAAGCCCTAATGGTTGACCACTCTGTCCCAGAAGCGCCTTCAGAAATAGCACTGGAAGCTCCAGCTTCTCACTGAGCATGGATGTAGTTGAGGAAGCCAGCCTGGAGCCTGGCTAGAAAAATACCTGAGTCTTTACAACAAGAGGGGACTTTTGAATGGAAAATAACCTTTTAAGGAAGTCCCACTTTGGAGAATCGAAATGACATGTAATCCTTGAAGAATCCATCCCCACAGAGTCACAGTCTGAATGTATCAGGAACTTTCTCTGCTAGGCTGGAGTTAAGGCCATGGTCCCAGAAGAAGCACATGTTTACCATGCAGCCAGAATAGTGTTTCAAAACAGCTCAGCTCTCCAAAGTTGCTTTCCATGAAGAAGTTCAATGTTAGGTGCTCAGTTGGGTGTTACTCAGTGCTGAGGCTTTTTTGCTAAGTGAGCTGCCTCCCCAGATGCACAGCCAACAAAGAGCAGCATGGCTTCTTTTTTGTTTTAAAAGCAGAAATGGTCCTTGTTACTCTGCTGGAGGTAGTTGGAAGGCTCAAAATAGCAAAACAGTTACCTACAGAAGAATGCCACAAAAGAAAGAATTCTTTACAATCTCCCAAATTGTAAGATTTGGCTTTAATTTCTACTGGGGCATCCCAGAGCAGTTAATGCAGAAGCTGGGAGGTTCTTCTGGCATTGGGCAAATCCTGTGCTTGGGGAGGAGGAAAGTTCAGGGAGGTAAAAAAAGTCTTGATGTTATTTGTCTTCCAAAATAAAAGGAGAAACACTGGGGGGCTGGGCAGGTGGGACACATTGTGAGGGAAGCCTTTCTGGCTGTTGCAATTTTGTGCACTGTTTGTTTGTTGTTATTTCTGTGTGAGGCTTTGATTTCAGGCTGGTCATCTCTGTGGTTCTGGTTAGCGAGTTTGCAGGGCCTGTGTTGATAAAATAAACAAGGCTGAGAGGATTTTCTGAGAGTTCAGGTGATAACAAAATTATTTGGGGGCGGATTAAGTCTGCGTTGGGTGAGCAAGTGTTCTGCTCCCTGAGTGAAGAACCCTTCCCAGGAAATAAAAGGCAGTGATTTGAAACAGATTTACTTTATTGGACCCTGTCAAGTTTTGCCTGTTTTTTTGGTCAAATGTGCTCAGCTGTGACCGTGGCGAGTTGTCCCTCCAAGTCACTCAGGCAGCTTTTAAATCTCTCCAAACAATTTCATTTCCCCCCCCAGCGAAATATCATCCCTGTGAGTCAGTCCCCACACGGTTTTGGGGAGCTTGGTGCCATCGGGGAGGTGTGTGAAGGGCAGCCCAAGGCAGGTGGAGTTTCTCCAAGGACTTGGCACAGTGTGGGCACTTCCCAGGGAACGGGGACATCCATGTGCCCTCTTGCCTGCACCAGAAGATCTTGATGCTTCTTTATAAAAGGAGGAGCCATCTCTCAGGCATAATCAGTGTGAGGGCTGGGTGCTGGCAGCCTATTTCCAGTAAATCCAGATGCACCAGAAGCCTGCATGGGAAAATGTCAAGGCTGAGATGGTTCCCTGGTTGTTCCAGCTCGAGTCTGATGCAATAGGTGGCAAGAGGGTGTCTCCAGGGTTACAGGTTAAAGAGGGTGAGGGAAGCTGGAAAGTTAAACAGGACAATCTGGCATCCTCCAGTTTGGCCTCTTTGAGCCCTCCATGTCTTATCTTCCAATCGTATTTAAAGTTATTAATATACTATAGGAGAAATCCCCATGGGGAGAAGAGATAAATATGGTAAGTAGATACTTGGACAGACCATTTGAAAGTGTTTCTCAGTATTTTAAGAGCCCTGGGAAGATTTTTTCGGGGGGGGAACAGGGAAGAGGAGGTTTGCTTTCCTCCCAAACAAAACCAGAGGGGTTGTTATCTGTCTAAATACCATCACAGAGATTGTTTGTAACGCTGAAGGTTGGTTTTGGATGTGTTTTTCAGACTCTGCATGCAACAGTGCTCCTGGATCTGGTCCCAGCTCTCCAAACAACAGCTCCAATAACATAAGCGCCGAGAACGGAATTGCAGGATCAGTCACGAGTATCCAAGCCGAGGTACAGAGCCCTCCCTACCTCTGGTTTTTAACATTTGGGTTTCTAACCAGTTGTTGCAGAGTTTGGGGAATTGAGGCCTACAAACCGGTGTGCACCACACTGGAAAAGAAGACAAGCCCCAGGTCGTGACTTGGATCAGACTCTGGGAATTCCCTCTCGGTCTGGGCTGACAGGACGCAAGAGCTGGTTATTAAATCTAGTCTGAGCCAGCTCACAAGCTGCCTGTGGTAACTTGCAGGGGTTTTGTTGTGAGGAGAGAGTTAATACTGAAGCGATTTAGCAAGGTAAAGCATGCAGAGAGTTTTGGGGTCATATGCAAGTATTTTCAAACGTGGGGAATCTGTTCTCATCTCTTGTCCATAGGGTGGCTTTGTTGTGTGCAGTGGGTTAGTCTAAATATGACCAAACCAGAACTGGATTAAAGGGAATGGATTTAACCTTTTCCTCCCCACTTAGGGATTGGGAAGGTCAGGCCTGATGTGCTAGTTTATAATCCCACAAGGTGTCACCATCACTTGAGGCCTCAGCTGTGGGTGTCAAGGGCAGGGTGCTGGGCTGGGCAAACTGGGACTGTGATTCAACCCAGCAGCTCCAGTGCTCAGGGTTACTGAAGCCCACCTTTTCCTAAGGGCAGATAATGGGATGTGGGCCATGCTAACTGGCTCCAGTATAAACCTTGCATGTGGAAAACCACTGTGGTTGTGTGATGTTACTGGTGTGTTTCTTTTTTTTTCCAGCTTACCACTAGCTGTTCTCTCCATGACTATAGTGTCTGTTCTTACACCAGGACTGTAAAAACAAACTTGGGCTTGTGCTCCCCAGATTGTCATTTAGAATTGAAAAGGGCTCCTTGCAGCATAAATATAAGCCCTCACTGCTTTCTAGCTGTGTACAGATTTTCACTTCATTTTATTTCTAATGTAGTGTAAGCAGCATTTAATGTGGGGACTAGGCCTTCTGCTCCACCCTCTCCCCTGCCAAACTATCCAACACAGACTGGTTTGGATTGGAAGGGAGCTTAAACATCATCCAGTTTCAACCCCCTGCATGGGCAGGGACACCTCCCACCAGCCCAGGTTGCGCCAAGCCCCATCCAACCTGCCCTTCAACACTGCCAGGGATGGGGCAGCCACAGCTTCCCTGGGCAACCTGGGCCAGGGTCTCCCCACCCTCACAGCACAGAATTTCTTCCTAATTTCCGATCTAAATCTCCCCTCTTTCAGCTTGAAACCGTTCCTCCTCATCCCATCACCCCACGCCAAAGTCCCTCCCCAGCTTTCCTGTAGTCCCTTTGGGTACTGGAAGGTGCTCTTAGGTCTCCCCAGAGCCTTCTCTTCTCCACTCTCATCTCCTGTAGACCTTACAAGATCTAGACAATGACTCTAAAGATTAAGATGGTGTTAAGGTGGAGCCTTCGCTTGACGCGGACGGCTGAAAGCTGCTCTGAAGAGATGTGGCTTTTGAAATGCACACCAGCCATGTAGTAGTGTGGAGCAGACCTGGGAATAGGTATCTTAGATGCAGGGTTATTTTTGGGGTTGGCAGAACCAAAGAAGGGCTGAGCTGAGGGCAGCTGGTAGGTGTGTTTGTGTCAGCCCCAGGAAGAGCAGTGCTCAGAAGTTTTGCTGATGCAGGAGGTGTCGATCTTGTCTGTACTTAGCAAACTGCAAAGCCCCAATTACTGCTGGTGCCCAGACTAGAGGATTCAGCAGTTTTATTGTGGTACAAACAGCTTCCTGCAAGTCAGTGTAAGCTCAAGCAGGTGACTGGGAAAGAATTTGAGCTGGTGACCTGTGACTAGACCACCAATACCTCATTACATGGACACAGACCGTAAGAGGAACTCTTGTCATCAACAGCTTCTAATTCAGCAGTTTTCTAAGTTAGGCTGAGGCATGAATGGTGCAGATGAATTGGAAAAAACCCAATCCCTCTACTCCCAGAGCCTTTCCTGGGATTTGTCACTGGCTCTTTTGCAGCTGAGCTGCAGTGGGCAATTCACAGCAATTCCCTCTGCATGGGAAGAAAGAAGCCTCTTCATCTAGACCTTTCACAAGAGCAGCATTTGAAGGACCCCCTCCAAAGAACCTATGCAAAAAGGAGGAAGAAAATCTAATTTTCCTTTCCTTGAAGATGATGCCTAGGGTTGGGTTTTGTTGTTTTGTTGTTTTTTTTTTTTTCCAACTTTTAATAATTTGGGGGATATAGGAAGAAGATAACAAATGATTGTGCAGCTCCGATTTGAAGGCTGCCCAGGGGTGTGTTAAGGATATGGGATCATTGCCTTTACAGAACAGAATGGAGCATAAATCACTGTGTGGTGGCAAGCAGAACATGGAGAGCCTTTTGCACAAACTGTTCTCCTCTCAGCATTTCTTGGGTGGCTGAGCTGAATGTCCTGGTCCTTTGTATTTGGGGTTTTTTTTGAGGAAAAATAACTCTGCTCTTTGATCCATCATTTCCTGTGGGGTGATAGTACCTGATCAGTTTGCCTGTCTAGGTTAATTTGGGAAAAAACAACCTGGCAAGGTGGTATTTTGATTCCTTTAAAATCTACTTCTGCAGTAAAAGAAGTATTACCTGGTAGCCCAAGTGCTGGAGTTATGTAAATAATAGTTGGCCAGGTGTTCTCATGATCCCACTTTTAAATGTTTAGAAATATTTAATGTTTAGAAATATTTAATGTTTAGAAATATTTAATGTTTAGAAATATTTAATGTTTAGAAATATTTTTCTGAATATTTATAAATATTTAAAAGTTTCTGAAAAAGATAATGTTGCTAGCTTCAAGTGTTTAATTTAAATTGAGAAATATGTCTCTCTGCTTCATAGTTTGCTGGGTCACCTCTTGAACCATTTCAGATCTGTTGGAAGATTCTCTGGGTTCCTTGTTTCAGTGCTTGCCTTCAGCATGGAAAGACTGCAGCTCTTTGCCTCATTTTAAAATAGACAGGATTTATTTTTAAATACTGCATTTAAATCTTAGTGTTTTTCCTCCTCTGAAAGGTACATGATATTCATTCTCATTGCAGTTGATAGAAGACTGTGAAAAGTACTTGACTACAGATGAAATTTGCACAGGCTGAAGCTGTTCTGAGCAATTGGAAAGATGTTTGTGTACAGCTGGTAGCTGGGATCTGTGTGTTTAAGGTTAAGATAATGCTGCAAAATATCATCTGATAACATCGAGCTGCTGCGTTTTTCCTCTTTGCTGTTTTTCAACCAAATCCCCAGGAGATAATTTGAGGCACAACTAGAGAGTATTGATTGTTCAAAGAGAAAATGGATGTAGTTTTGTTTCGCTTCTGAGATCAGTAAACTATTTCATCAGTCTGCTGACAAGAGCCGTCTCCTTCTCCACGCAGCATGCTAACATGATGTAATTTAAATTAAAGCAAAATTGCCAGTAGTGCTTAAAATTTGTTGGAAGAAGAGGTGTGTGGTTTGCACTGTTAAGTGCCTTTACCTGGTACCACTCAACAGCAAAATTTCTCCCTGCCAGTTTCCTCCTTTGGAGCTGCAAATTGTGAACTGGCATCTTAAAAACCCGATTTACTCTCTTTATGGGGAAGCTGATTTGTCATCTATTTTCAATAAGCTTGAATGACATTAATGAAAACACAAGAAGGCAAAAGGAAATAAGAGGGGAAAAAAAAAAACCCAACCCAAACAGTTGGCAGATTAAATTTTGCACAAGGTCGTGTGGGACGTGGGTGGCTCTGCTCAACATCAGGACTTCAGACAAAGTTGGGCAGTGGGAGCAGGACTGGCAAGTTAGTGGCACAGCCAAGAGTCCATTTGAAAAGGCAGCTCAGTGTCTGGTGACAGTGACAAAGTTGTGGGATGGCTTTGCTCCTCCTGTCCTCCTTGGATGGGCAGCACCAACCTCAGGGGTAGGGATGGAGGATCCTGTTGCTGCTGTCAGGTCAATTTTGGCTCATCAAGGAGGCAGGATTGCTTTAGAGAAAATGTTTGCTTTTCAGTATTAGTTCTTATGTGTTTAGGGGTTTTTATTTCTCCTCTATTAGGTTGCTGCAGGCATTTTTTTTTTAAGCTCCACCTCAAAGCTTTTGAGGGAGAAAAATAGATTTTTATTTATCCAAAGCTGTCCCAGCCCTGCAGCCAGGAAAATAACCTGCAGTGTAGGTTGGACTTACAAGACTCTGAATTTAGGTCTGAAATGTAGAAAGCCAGTCTTCAAATATCAGCAGAGATTGTTCCATAGGATAATAAGTTAATCATAATGCCTTTTTTCACAAGAGCACCTGAGTTAAACAGTAGAAATTCTATAGAAAGTCTTTTTTGCAAATCTAAAGTCTGTTTTCTTTAAGTTGGTAAATGGCCTGCAGACAATTCAGGGTGATCAGAACACTTGTTTCCTAACAGGAAAATCGAGCAGTTTAAAGTAATGTAATTTCTATAATGGGTTTTCTAGCACCAGTTTCAAATCAATCTTGTTTTGAAATTAAAGGTATTTTTACTTAAGTGCTCTTGCTTTAGCTGCCCTGAAGATAATTCAGTAAATCTCGCATTTCACCCTGAAAATCAGGAAATTGCTGCATAAATGCAACTTTTGGATGAAATGTTGAAGTCTGATTTAAGCTAAAGCACACTAGTAAACAGCACAAATTGTCTGTGATTTGCTAAAGAGAACAACAGCCATTGAAATGCCATTTTTTTTTTTAAGGTAATCTGTTTCAGCTTTTAAAGGGCAAATACCTGTAACGGACAAGTGAGCTGTTAAAGGTTTTTTGCCCAAGCTTTTTGCAGTGGCTCTACGTGGAGGCTGAGACCCAGGGAGGATGAAGGTGGCACTTGCAGGGTGAGATCATCTGTGTTGGTTGTTCTGGTCTCCTCACCCCTGTGTGGTTCAGGGTGTGCATCCCGTCTGGGCCTATTTAGGCTGGATCTAAAGCACAGCTCAGCTCCCCTGCTCAGTCCTTCAGCTCTGCACGTTTCTGATGTGTCCCTACAACAAGTGCACCGTGCCCTTGATCCCATCTCTGGATGCTCTCTCACCAGGACAATGTTCTCCATTCTCTTTGCAGACCAGCCTGGCTCACAGACTTGTGAATCGCGAGGGCTCGGTAACACAGCTTCCACTCTACACATCTCCCTCTTTGCCCAACATCACGCTAGGACTGCCTGCAACTGGCCCTTCCAGTGTAAGTGGGGTGGGGAATGAAGCCTTTGAAATGTGGTTTGCATCCGTTCATCCCATGACACCCTGCTCCATCCTTTGTGCTTTGGCAGGGAGGGTCAGCACAGCAGGATGCCATCCCGACCCTACCGCAGCGGATCTCTTTATTTCCGGGCACCCACCTCACTCCATACCTAAGCACTACAACGTTGGAAAGAGATGGGGGAACTGCACATAACCCTCTTCTGCAACACATGGTCTTACTGGAACAGCCAGCTGCACAAACTCCCTTAGTCACAGGTGAGCGCTCTGGAATTACTGTGTGAAACTCAGTCCCAGCTGGGGAAAGAGGTTGTTTTTTTTGTCAAGGCTGTGAGAGCAAAAGAGGGACAGACAGCATCATCTGCCTGTTCTGTTGGTGTGACAGAACCTTTAGGGTGTGTGTGTTGACAGGTTGGATACCGGTGGCGTTTGCAAACTCAGAGGTTGCCCACCTCATCTTGCAGGTAGTGGGGAGCTGCCCTGTCATGTTGGCAAAATGAAGATAAATAGTATTTACTTCTGTAAGTGAAGCCCAAGTTTGTAGGTCACAATCTAAAACTACATAGTTAAGAGTTCTAGCCACTTTAGATTAAAGTGGAGACAAAAATGTTGTGCCTCGTGATTACCCTTCCTGTTTATCCCAGATGGTTTCTATTCTGTAGAGGAAAGGCACACGTTTACAAAATCTGAGATGAAAATACTTGCTTTTATCATTATTGTAAATGGCAAAATCAGCTGCATTCAAGCAGATTGTATTTGTTTGTATACGTTACATTTTCAGTGTGCTAATTGCTTTGAATCACTCCCTGTGTCATATTTTCAGAATTAAGTACCTGTGGGAAGGCGTGTTTCTATAACTAGGGCTGGGTGGAAGCACCAGTCCCCAGCAGGATGAGTTTCTGGTTTGCGGTGCGTGACGCTGGGACGAAGGACGTTCTGCCGAAGTGACGGGAGGGTTCATTTTTCTTTCCTTCATTCCATTTTTGATGGAAGCTCTTTGGCAGTTGTCGATCGCTGGAGCATTGCAGCAGGCTCCTGGTTTGGCTTGTCTCTGACAGGAATATACATGGGGTTGTGATCAGCTTACGGGCTTATGCAGGGGCGTGTGGGGAGGCTGAAGCAGAGAAGTGTGATGTTCAGCCAGCAGGCTCAGAGCTGGGAGGAGGGTGTGTGCAGATTCCTTGAAGCTTCACAAGATTCTCTTTTGCCTCCTCCTGCCCTGGTTGCTGTGGCATGACCAGGTTACCCAGAGTCATGACACGGCTCCTCACCAGTTGCCCTTTGCCCAAGGTCTGGTGATGAGGAGCTGTCGGGGAAGATTTCCTGTTATCCCACCATCCAGGCTTTCCTCTCTGTTCGTGGTGGTGTTTGCTGTAAAGCACGCATGGGGAGAAATGTTCTGTTCCTTATTTGACCTCTCAAAGCTTCCCTCAGTTTACTGTGTTTGCTTCCAAGTGTATTCCTTCTAGTCCACCTGCTACGTGTGGTGTTTTCAGAGCGAGTACAACATGTTATGAACCAGCACTTGGGAGAAGTGTTCACTACACAACAGAGCAACAAGAAGAAACACACGTTCCAGCTGCAGTAACCAAAAGAGCAAGCTAACACATGTCTCCAAAGCCCTAAGTGGACTGGCTGCCAAACTACAGTTAGTACTTCAGGCTTCCTTGGAAGCAAAGTGCAGTTTATTGGCATTCTGCTGATAGCCTTCAGCTCTGGAGATGGTCTCCTGACATCTGCAAAACAATCCAACATGATGCCCTGCTTTTTCTGTGCTGAAAGGATATGGGGGTTTTGGGAAACAGCAGAATTCCCTAGGTCTGCTGTTCCTCTTGTGACAGGTCACTCTGGATAATATCTGGATAATATTCACGTTGACCTATGTCAACCTGTGTTTTTCCCCTGTGCTGGGCACTGCTGAGGCTGCTCCTCAAATCCTGGGGTCAGGTCTGGGCCCCTCAGCACAAGAAGGACATGGAGGGGCTGGAGTGTGTCCAGGGAAGGGCAAGGGAGCTGGGGAAGGGGCTGGAGCAGAAGGAGAAGGGGCTGGAGAACTTGTGAGGAGCAGCTGAGGGAGCTGGGGGTGTCCAGCCTGGAGACCAGGAGGTGAGGGGAGACCTGCTGGCTCTGCAGCTCCTGAGAGGAGGTTGGAGTCAGGGGGGTTGAGCTCTTCTCCCCAGGAACAAGTGATGGGACAAGAGGAAATGGCCTCAAGTTGTGCCAGGGGAGGTTGAGATTGATCTTGGGAACAATTCCTTCCTGGCCAGGGTTGTCAGGCCCTGGCCCAGGCTGCCCAGGGTGGAGTCCCCATCCCTGGTGGAGTTTCAAAGCCCTGTAGATGTGGTGCTGAGGGGCATGGGGCAGTGGTGGTCTTGGCAGGGCTGGGGTAATGGTTGGACTTAATGATCTTAAAAGTCTTTTCCAACCAACATAATTCTATGACCCTATGTTTGGAGTAGGAACACCTTCCAGCAAGGTGTCTTCCTGGAAAGCTTTCACAGGGTGCCCTTGGTCATTCTCTTGGAGGAAGGTGATCTTCCAAGGTGTCCTATGCAAACTGTAAAGAATCCTTTCCTTTACTGTCTAATTTGAACTTTTGGTAAGAAGAACTCTGCTGGAAGGGAAATGAACCTCAAGTTTCCAAATTACAGACACGTGTATAGAGACAATTTATAAAACAAGACACCCATTTTCCTGGTGCCTTTCAGAAAAGCAAAGGGTGGGAGAAACTTGGTAAATCTTTCCCCAGGAAGGGAGATTTTAAATGAGGCCATTTCTTCCACGGGGGGCAGTGCTGTGAATCAGTGGGAAAAGGAGGCAGTGTCCTGGGACAGAAATGTCCATGTGCATCCAGTATATTCAGGTGGCTGCAAACTTCTGGGCAGCTTCACCCTCTTCTCAAACAGAGAGAAGATACAACTTCTCTGACCTTTGAACTGAGGGCAGTATCTGTGAATGTTATTGGCCACTTCTACAACCTTTGATTTGTTTTATACAGGGAAGAAAAGCAAGAGAATCCGTTTTTTTACTAAAAGTCTGTGCAGCCTTATCCACATCAGGGAGACAACACCTCACACCAGTGATGCTTTGCCATCCCAAGGTGTAACAAGCAAAAGTTAAAGGCTCCTTCTCAGCTCCTCCACCCTTGGGTTGGGCTTTGTGTTGGGCATGTCTTTATGTGCCAGCTTTCTAGGAAGTATGTGAAGCTTTATTTTCAGAGAGCATGAACTGGCTGACCCCAAGATCCAACTAAAAGGTTTTTCCTAAGGACATGCCCTTACTGGAGCTCAGGCAGGTATTTCACATGGTAGTCATCAGAGACACTCAAATGGCCAAGAGCATGTGAGTAATGCAAGTTATCCCAGAATAACCTTGTGTTTTCCTTGAGGCACTGGCATATATACACCAAACAGTGATGGCAGCAATTCTAGCTATTTGTTATCTGGGCCTCTAACTTACCTTCCTACAGAAATGATGAAGCCTGATGGCTCCCATATTCCTGAAATGCTTCAAGGGGGTGCTGTTTTCCAACAGCAACCTGGTCAGGGGTGTATCATGTGGAAGTTTTCATCCCTAGTGATCTCTGTGTGGTGAGGTGTAGAACAGCCGAGGGCAGATGTGCGTCCTCGTGTGGTCTAGAGTAAGAAGCAGCTTCATCAGCATCCATCATCTTTCCATGTAAGGTATAACTGCCACAGTTTGGCAGCTTGGGTTGGTACTTAACCTGGAAGTGAGCCAGGGATTGCTCCTTTCTCCCGAGACAAGCTGTAAGACTTCAACTTCTGCAAACCACCCTGGTCATCTTAATTCATGTCACCCACTGAGTGATGGAAGGGTCCACAAAGGTATTGCTGATTTCATGGCATTGAAACGTTTCCATGGGGTCTCTGGGTACACAAGCAAGCAGAGAATTTGGAAGAAAGCAAAATATTACTCTCTCCAGTGGTAATTAATTGTTATCTGTTCTCTTTGAAGGGTGCTCGAGCTGTAAATGGCAAGGTGGCTGGTTTTAGCGTTATATATCGTTGTCACCATCAGTGTTACTCAACAGCCATTTTCTCCCTTCCTTTCTTCTTCCTTTTTTTCTTCTCTGCTGTTTTTTCCTCCATATTATCTTCAGACTGGTATCTTTCAGGACTGCCCCTCCATGCACAGTCTCTGGTTGGTGGAGAACGGGTCTCCCCTTCAATACACAAACTCCGGCAGCATCGCCCGCTGGGGCGCACGCAGTCTGCTCCCCTGCCCCAGAACGCCCAGGCCCTCCAGCAGTTAGTGATCCAGCAGCAGCACCAGCAGTTCTTGGAGAAACACAAACAGCAATTCCAGCAACAGCAGCTGCACATCAACAAGGTAGGCACGATGCTTTTCGAGTCGTTCTTTCTCATACGGCATCAAGACCAACTTTGGGCAACGTTATTTCAGAGTTTCTTGTGCATTAGTGTGTGTGTTTGGGCCTCCATAACCACCTGGCCTTCATCCTTGAACTTCTTCTTCATGATTTTGAGAAGTCCATTATCAAGTATGTGGACATCCATCACTGAGGTGAGGATCAGTGTCTGTGTTGGAGACAGTGGAAAGGCAGGATGGTTAAAACTTCTGGCTTTCCAGTAGTATTTTTTTAAAGCTGTCACTGCTGCCCTTCATCCACATCAGGATCTTTTGTCAGTGTCGTAGCAGAGAACGTAAAATGCTGTCAAGGAATGTGGGGAAAACACCTGCTGTGTATTTGTTTTGAAAGGGAGGTGGGGCAGTAATAACAGATTTGAGGGGGAAAAAAAAAAAAAGGATTTCAGACATGACAACACCAGAAAATAATTGTGAGTGACGCTGTTCAGATTGACTGCGGCGTTTTTCCCTGGAGTAACCTTTGGGAAGGGAAAGGCTTTTCCCATCTCCATCCAGATTTCTCTTCCCTGCAGCCCTGTGTAAAGCCTTGCAGTGTCCTGCCCGTTCCTTCTCCTGAAAATGAGAACAATATTACTGTGCATCCTGCAGAGGTTGTTTTAGAGATTAATTGGTTGTGATTCAGAAATTGTTTTGAGGAAAGCAGGCGCTGTGTTTATCTCCCTTCCTGTCAGTCACGTGGGGAGCACCAGGTGAGCGTTGCTGAGCACCATTCATCAGTGCCCAGATTTTTGTAGTTGCTGTGTAGCCAAAATCCTCTGTCTGGGCATCCTGATGTTACAGTGAGACTGAATCCAAGCTGCTTTGAGGTGATTGCGTTAAAGAAGAGACAAAATCTGTGTGGATGTTGTAGCCTAAGGGAAGTTAAACTTGCCTTTCATGCCCAGGAGGTCTGATGCCAAGTAGTATGGATGGAGCTGTGATGTTTCACCTCAGCTGAGGTTTCTTCCCAGGATTTCAGAACCTACTGCTGGGCTTGCAGTATAGAAATGTTTTTGGGGAGGGGAGAAATCAATCATAATCAGTGTAGTATTTTTCTGACTCAGATTTGTACTGTTTAGAGGCTTTTCTAAAGACTTGTCTCCAGGATTTACAGTGGTGGCTTTCTTAAAGAACCAAACAAATCCAGTAGTTGGTTTCAGGCTCAAGTTCAATGGCAGGCAGACCGTTCATAATGCTGCAGATTAATTTATGGTGGAGGCTTCTCCAAATATTTTCACTGTTCCACTCCCATGAGAAAATACAACTACCGGGAGCTGGACTGAAAAATAAAAGAAAGAAAAACAACAACAACAACAACAACAACACAAAACCCACCACACAACCCCCCAAAACTTTGTTTATAGACTGGAGCTGAGGCAGGATGATTACACAAGTTACTGACGTCAATCATGTACTTCTGGAGAGCTGCCACCAGGCACGGCGGGTGCCAGCCCCAGCCCTCGGTCGGCCCCGCGCACCGGGGTGGTGGGGAGCTGCTGCTGCTCCATAGAAATTCCCCTCCTCCCCCTCCAAACACGCTTCGTGCCCAGGATGGTCAGGCTCGGGGTGCTAGGTCGGGTTTCTTTGTTGGGAAAGAAATGCCAGCTTGTTTGTTTGAGGGCTTGGAGGCTGCTCCTTTGCCAACGCTTGGCCGTGACGTCCCCGCTGAACTCATTCAAGACTTTCTCCTGGACCTCCCAGGAGCTGGAGAAGCGTGTGTGAGCGGAGCCGAGCGAGTCCTCCCGCAAGCCCTCTGAATTTCCCCTTTGTTGGAGCTGGGATCCCTCACATCCACAAAGCAGGGGCAGGCAGGAGGTGGGGGTGTCACTGCACTGGTGGCGCAGGGGCCGTTGCCCTGGCTTGGATTTATGTAAGTCCCGAGTTCGAACGGGTTTGGTGCGAGCGCTTGTGCGCGTGTGGCAAATTTATCCCGTGGGATTGCAGCCAAGTGCTGACATGGAAAAAGACTTTTTCCCAGATGCACAGATATTTTAAGACCCTTGTATGGAGGAGAGTAAGGGCACAACTAAAAATAATGTAATAGATTGCTGCCTGTTTAATTTTTAGCAGGAGTGACAGCACTGCCTGTTTAACTTGCGGTGGGTTTCTGGTAAACAATAGGAGGCTGTTTTCAATTGGTTGTGATTTTTCTGAATTTTAGGATTTTGGCCTTAAACTTTCCCTGTTAAGGTGTCTACATCAGATGAAATTTTGGGGAAGATTGCAGCCAAACCAAGTCTTGCTGGTTCCAAGAAGGTGGCTAAGGAAAAAGATGTTGTTTTGGTCCTGATTAAAATTAATAATCATTGAATCCTAGAATGGTTTGGTAAGGGACCTTAAAGATCATCTAGATCCAACCCCCTGCCATGGGCAGGGACACTTCCCATGAGATCAGGTTGCTCAGAGCCCCATCCAGCCTGGTCTGGGACACTTCCAGGGATGGGGTAGCCACAGCTTCCCTGGACAACCTGAGCCAGTGTCTCATCACCTTCCTAGTGAAGAATCTAGGGAATTCAGCTGTGAAGCCCAAGGCTTTGAAGCAGTAGCTCGGAATTGGAGAAATGAAGAGAGGGTGTGTGGCTGGATAGGGAAGGAGAGTGCAGAGGGGCAGGTTGGGTGGGATAGAAGGGCTCCTTGGGGTGACTGGAGGGGACCTGTGCTCCTTGGGTGTGATCCCTTCCAGTGTGGGCTCTAAAGCCCCTGGTCTGCCACCGTCCCCTGGCTCAGTGCAAGGCTCTGTATGGACAATGAGGGCCCCAGCCTGTCTCATCTGGTGTTTGTGTTGTCACCTGGTGGTTACATTTGCATTTGTTTTAAGGAGGGGGGGGGGAAAAACCCCACACAAAAATCCCCGTGCAACCCTCCCAAAAACTGAGGACAAAAGAGACATGAGTGAGTGAAAAGAGCATTATTGAAGTTGCCAAACTGAGCTCTCACGCTAAGATGGGGGGACAGTTAAGTTTCCCATGCAAGACTCAATCACTTTTTCTACTTTTGCATCTCTTTGGTTCCGTTTTTGAGGATGAAGTCGTATCTCTCTCACAAGACTCTGAAGTAAGTGCAGAGACGGGGAAGAGTGAGGCTGCTCTCCAGTGACATGGTGCCTCATTTGTCATCAGAGGAAGCTTAATGAGGGGAAGAGGGAAAGAAGTGGCCTTAGTGGAATTGGCTTTCTCCTCTCTGCCCCAGAGCCACGTTCAATCAACCATGTCATAGCAAAACCCCCATCCAGCTCACAGCTTGACCATGATCTCTGCCCCAACTCTGCATTTGGTGTCAGGGAGCATCTCCACTCCCTGCCTGCCATCCAGTCATGGTGAACACTGGGGCCTACAGGAAAGCTGGGGAGAGACTTTTGACAAGGGGTTGTAGTGAGAGAGCATGGGGTAATGGATTAAAACTGGAAGAGAGGAGGTTTAGACTAGACATTAAGAGGGAATTCTTCACTGTGAGGGTGGTGAGACACTGGAATAGAAAGCAGCCCAGAGAAGCTGTGGATGCCCCCTTCCTGGAAGTGTTCAAGGCCAGGTTGGATGGGGCTCTGAGCAACCTGTTCTAGTGGGAAGTGTCCCTGCCCATGCAGGGGGGTTGGAACTGGATGATCTTTAATGTCCCTTCCAACCCAAACCAGTCTGTGGTTCTATGAATGCAGGCATGCTCGGATTTGAGAGCACACTCAGGTGCTCTAGTGATGATCACATTATAAAACCGAGGTGGAAATCAACAGATCTTTCTTCAGAAGCAGGGTTTGGTTAAGTGAGATTCTGGGTAAGATGCTGAATCACCTCTTGGTAATTGAGCTCAGTGCAACCTTTGATCAGAATGAGGCATGTGCCTGAAAAAGAGTAAACACAAAACAGTCCTGAAAATAAAAGCTCTACGTTAACGCACGGGAGCACTGACCTGAAATTACACAGGCAACATGAGCTTGTGTTTTCCACCCTTTTTGTGTGTTTAACGTTCAAACCTCAGGAGTGTTCTTTCCCCATGGCTGGAGGAGCTTTGCTGGGCGAGGGGGCTTGTTTTGCCATGTGGTAAATGTATGCAGCAGTTACACTTTCTCTGCAGACTTCAGGCTTTTTTAAGATGCAAAATTGAGCCTTTTAGTGATGAGAGAGAAGAGCTGTGATATGTTGGCGGATCTCTGTGGTGTTTGGAGGTCAGCGTTTAGGGGGGATGCTTTTGTTGTGACAGCAAACCAGACAAAGCAGGACCCTGTTCTCTCAGCAGGCTCCAAGGTGCTTGGAGTAGAAAGCGTTTGTTTTTCAGCATGATGGGTCTTGAAGCAGCAGTTCCCTTTCTAAAAAGAAGCACACAAGTGAAATTTCTGTAAATTCTATGCCAGAAAAATTAACTTTGTACCTTTCCACAGTGAAAATGAGCGTGCTGGCATTAGTGCCCTGGATGTATAGTTCACAGAGAGTTGCTAGAACAGATCATCTCCCTTTTTGCCCTGAATTGTGCTGTTAAGCAAATTAACACTGAGCTTTTGTGGTCAAATTATGGTTCTTCTGAGTAAGCCCCATTTTTTAGCACACTCTGGAAGGTGAGGTGTTTCTCCTCCTCTGGCATATATGTGGCAACATACACACAGCAGACCACAGTGCTCCAACTTGCCTGTGGTGCAGCAGCATTGGGTGGATACGTTTTTATTAACACCTAGAATTTAACTTTGCTATTTCCTGATAATTTTTTTTCCCCCAATTGTTTGTTTGGTTTTTTTTTTTGAACACATTAACTGTTTAGCCTCAAGTGACTCCTGGAGTAGCTTTCCCTGTGTCATGTTTCACTTGTAAGATTATAAAAATTAAAGTGTATGAGGTTATCTTGCACAGCATTCAGACAGAACCCTAGAAGGTGTGGGGTTGGAAGGGGCCTTTAAAGGACATCTCATACAGCCCCCCTGCAGTGCACAGGGACCTTTTTGACTAGATCAGGTTGGTCAGAACCTGGTCAAGCCTTGAATGTTTATAGGGATGGGTTACAGTAGCACACAGGCCACTAAGTTGTGGCCTTCCAGCAACAGGGCAGCTTCCAACTCCTCCCGTTTGTTTCCTGCTGTGTGTGTTCGTGTCAAGGCACCTCATGATTGGGCTGTTGGCCCTATCATCTTTTTAGAGAAACATGCCTTATTTCCCTAGAGGTGTTTCGTGGGTGTTTCCCTGTTGGCTCTTGAGGGGTGGTGGGCCTTCCTGGTTTTCAAAAACACCAAGCACTCTGCCCTGCAGGTCCTGAGCTACTGCACCCGGGCCCCTCTGTAGCAAGCCCAGTTACATGCCCACCCCCTTCAGAATCTAGCTCAAAGCCCGTTCAACAAGCCCTGCTACCTCTTGCCCTCTTGTCACCCATCTCTAGTGGGCCTGGTTTTGTCCCCGTCCCCCTTCACACCTAGGTTAAAGCCCTCTCAATAAGCCCCACCAACTCCTGGCCAGGAACCCTCTTCCCCTTTTCCATCTTGTCACTGGTGCCGTGTAAACATCCCCATAGTCAAGGAACCCAGAATTCCACCGATGGCACCAGCCTCTGGGCCAGGTGTTAATCAGTTGTGTTTTCCTGTTCCTTTCATCCTTCAGCCATTCAACCCAGTGTCCTGAAGTCCCTTTTTATTGCCTTGAGACTTCCCCTGGCAATCTTGTCACTGCCCACCTGCACAACCAGTAGTGGGTAGTGCCTGGAGGCCATGCCAGACCAGGAGGTTTCCTGGTTCTATCCCTAACCTGGGCCCTGGGGAGGCAGCAGACTTCCCTGTGGGAAGGGTCTGGCTGTCCTAAGGGACCCTCAGTTCCCTTCAGAAGGGCACCTCCTGTAACAATTACCCCCCTCTTGCTCTTAACAGTAGCAGTCCTCATGCGTGGGGCTGACTGCTTCAGGCTGACCTCTCTGGATGGGGCTTTATCAACATCCTCGTTTCCCTGGTCTTCTATTCCCAGAGCCCCACGTCTGTTCCGCTTTAAGACTTCTCCATCTCCTTTTCCAACCCAGGCTGTCCCTGTTCTTTGATTCATTGCAGTTGGGTCAGTCCCTCTGGTCTAGGCACAGAGGCCAGAGGTCTCCTGGGCCTGCCAGCAGGTAGGCTGTCTCAGGCAGTTATTCTTTGCCTGCTGGCTCATCACTTCAGTGGGGTTTTTTCTAGGCTTCACCTGCTGCAGCTCCCCAGGTGGCCTGTGCCCAACTCAGCCTTTCCCATTATCCCTTATCATAGAATCACAGACTGGTTTGGGGATTGAAAGGGACCTCAAAGATCATCCAGTTCCAGCCCCCATGCCATGGGGAGGGACACCTCCCACCAGACCAGGTTGCTCCAAGCCCCATCCAACCTGGCCTTGAAGACTTCTAGGGATGGAGCAGCCACAGCTTCCCTGGGTAACCTGTGCCAGTGTCTCACCACCCTCACAGGAAAGGATTTCTTCTTAATGTCTAGTCTAAGTCTTCTCTCTTTCATCTTGAAACCAGTCCTCCTTGTCCTATCACTACATGCCCTTCATCTCTTTTTTCTCCCAAGTCTATATAAGTAAAACGTTAGAATCCAAGGGGTGCCTCCCATGGGAAGAAACACAGTGACAGCCAGAAGAGCAAGGCTTGTGCTCTCATTTCCAAGTGATTCATTCAAGCCCTCAGCATTATGCTTTCTTCTCTGAGTACTTTTCTCCATGTCTGCTCCCCTGCAGATGCCCTCTTGCCTTACACCTCCTTGCTGGTGCTTTTCTTCCTCCTGAGCATCCCAGCTGGTGTTCCTGCTCCACACCTCCTGCCTTCCACTTCTCCATTCCTAGCCACATCCTGGACTTGAGACCAACAATTGTTGTCTGTCTCAGGATACTTTTGAGCTGAGCTTTTATTATCTCTTTTTTCCTCTGTGTTTTTGGTTTTGCTTTTTCCCCCCTGATTTTTACCAGATCTGTCTCTCCAGGTATCTAGAGTTGTTCTCTTTCTTCCCTGACTTTGTCCTTGGTCTCCAGAAGGAGGAAAGGGAGGTTTCTGCTCACTTCTGCACAGCATGGCATGGTTAGGGCCAAGCCAGTCTGTCATCCTTCCTTGCTTCCTGGCTTCTGTCTTCCTTTGGTCAGTGGGACTTGCTGTCCCACCCCACCAACACCTGTGTCCCTCACAGGGGGAACAGGACTTCATGTGGTTGATGGTACCAGCCCAGAAGAGGCTGAGGCTGGCTGCATTCTAGCTGGTACCTTCTGCTACCCCACCCCGTTGGGCATGCTTGCACTTCCCAGGATATAAACAGGAGTGTTACCAACAGGGGTGTTGTCCCAACCACCTTCCAGCATGTCCCAGTCTGCACAAAGCTTGGACCAGCTGCACATAACTGGCAAAGTGTAGCCAGTGATGACTTGTCAAGGATGATCTCTTTGAGCTTCTACTACCTGTAGCTAACCCTGGGTGAGTTGTGTGGAGATGGGATGCCTCTGAAGGCAGGTGTTTGTTGCAAAGGATACAGCCTCCAACCTCTGATGCACACCAGTCTGCCCAGCAGCACTGACGTTTCTGAAGGATGCAACTCGAGGTATTTCCCTCCAGCAGATGCCTCTTCCCATGAGCCTGTTATTATCCATCTGAAGCACTCCCCTCAGTGGTTCAAACTTGTTGTCACCCTTTGACTCAGGTTGGACAACCATGTTCTCTATGCACTCCCCCTCCCACCCAGGTAGGGAAGGAGAGAAAAAGAGAGAGACTAGGCTGGATTGAAAACTAAACTGCACAGCTTGAGTTAAACACTAACGATATAAGAAAATATATACAATTACAGACAAATGTGTTCAGATATCTGCAAAAACCTCTTGCCTCTCCCCACCCCCAGCAACTCCCACAGCGTCTCCTGAGCTGGAACAGCCCCGAAATTCCCGGAGCTGCCAGAGAGAGCACAGAGTGAGGAGGGTCAGGAGAGCTGGAGCCTGGGGGTCCATGGGGAGGGAGGGACAGAGTCCTCCCCAGGCATGGATGGAGCAGAAGGGCAGAAGAAGCAGGAAGGGAGTTGTCTTCTGTGATCTCTGACCTTCCTCTGAGCTCACGTAGCTCTCTGGAATGGAAGATCTCTGGCCAGTTTTGCTGTCTGTCTCACTCAGCCTCTTACAGGGGGGTCAGAGATCTCCCTGTTGTGTCTGAGCCAGCAGAGTGAAGTTGAGACCTTGAAGCCCCAGCAGTTAGAGAAACATTCCACTGTTTGTTATCATTCCTAGCTGGAACACTTTGCTACTAGGTACAAGAAAGCTTACTGAAGGAAAAAAAAAAAAATCAGTAAAAGGAAAATTGGCCTAATCCTGGCTCAAACCAGGACACTTGTTCTCTGCTTTCAGTAACCATTGCCATGATGAGCAACACTGGAGAAATGCCACATTCCTGTCTGGGACTCCTCAACTGGAAAAGATCTTGAAAATAAATCTATTTCCAGTTCTACCTGAAGTCAGGCTCAACTTTCATCTTTGTCACTCTTTGATAACTGAGGCGATCTCTCATGTTCAGTGTTGAAGGAGCCTTGTCCTTTTAATTCTGCAGGACCAGAAATGTCTTCTGTAACTGCTTATCATCTTAGGAGAAAGATTTGGAGGTGCACAGCTTCATCAGGGTGTGTGTGTTGGTCTTCCTGATAGGAAGCTTTTGCAGTCCTATGGAAGTTCTTCAGCTCGGTTTCAGCTTCCCAAGGAGTTCTTCAGCCACCAGACATGTCCCTGTCACACCTGTTGCCTAAAGAAAAAGAGCATTAGTTGTAACCTTCTTGGAGCTCCTCAAGCATTTTTCTGTTAGGGCCTCTTCATTAGTGATGAGTTGACAGACATTTCTAGCCTGGTTGGTAATATCTTCAAGGACATCAGTGTCCTAAGGATGTATCACCACAGGGAAGGTATCGTGAAGAAGTAGATACATCATACCTGGTAGACAAATCAAATGCCAGCTGACCTGAAATTTTACCAGCAAAGAAATACAGCTTCTTTCTTTGTTGTTCCTTACAAAGACTTCCACAGCAAAATGCATTCTTGGGTTCTCTTTGTGTTGTGACCTGACATTGCTATGATTTTGATTTTATTTTTCCTTTCTGTTCTTTGTATTTCAAAGATGCAGGTAAGAAATCTTGGCAGCTGCATCCAGTCTTCTGCAAGTGCTTGTGACTAGAGCTGTGGGGTTTCTTTGGTACTGAAGTAGTTGTCTGTCCAAAGCTGGAGAGGCAGCACCTTGAGCAGTGTTTTATGTTGGCATGAGGTGCCTTGAGTTTGAGAATAGAGGAGTTAATGCATGACAAAGGAAGCTAGACAATTAATTAAGGGAAGGATGTGTTAGTTATGGTGCATTGTGGAGCTGTTTACTACATCTGGAGTGTTGTGTCCAGCTCTGGGCTCCCCAGTTCCAGAGGGACAGGGAGATGCTGGGAAGAGTCCAAGGGAGGCTACAAGGATGATGGACTGGAACATCTGTCAGGTGAGGAAAGGCTGAGAGGCCTGGGGCTGTTTAGTCACGAGAAGACTGAGAGGGGACCTGATTAATGTCCATAAATATCTGCAGGGTGGGTGTCAGGAAGGGACCAGTCCCTGTTCAGTGGAGCCTGTGACAGGACGAGGGGAAACGGCACCAAGTGACAACACAGGAAGTTCCACCTCAATATGAGGAGAAACTTCTTTCCTGTGAGGGTGACAGAGCCCTGGGACAGGCTGCCTAGAGGGGCTGTGGAGTCTCCTTCTCTGGAGACTTTGAAGACACATCTGTATGAGTTCCTGTGGGATCTGCCCTGGGTGTTCCTGCTGCAGCAGGGAGGCTGGACTCAATGATCTTCAGAGGTCCCTTCCAACCCAAATGATTGTGTGATTCTATTATTTCAGATACATAAGTGCTCTCAGTGCTGTCTTAACTTTATATTCATTTCCTTGCATTTTTATTACCTTCCATTTTCTAAATTTACATGAACACGTGTTCCTAAAATCACAAAAACTGGAATATTTTTAGGGAGTTGTAATGGGATGCACATGCATTTTATGGAATGTGTTCCTAACAAAGGGCTTTCTTGGGAAAATTGTCCTCCAAGAAGAGGGTTGCAGCAACTGGAACAAATGGCAGACCGAGAGATTCACTTTGAATGAGGAGAGCAAACAGAATGTTCCCAACGTCCTTGTCATCGACCAATTATCTTTCAACCTTCATTGTGTTTTTCATTTCTTTCTTGCATTTTTCTGGAGTTAGAATAATTTAACACTTCTAGGGAATTACACTGCTGCTCATTTCCATTAGATTTGACAATGACACTGGAAGTTATTTTCCCAGCAATTACCTTGTATAGTTCATAAGTTCAAAAGGTATTAAGTTCAAAGCCTGAGACCTTCGATCCAAGCAGAAATAAAAACAGCAGAAGATGGTTTATGATGATTTAATTATCTTTAAAACAGATTATATTCATCAAGCCTAAGTGAGCTTAAAGAAAATGGATGGAAAAGACTATCTTTGGCTTGACAGGGTTTAGTTATCCAATGTGTAATAAAGTAATGAAACTGGAGGGGGTTGCCTCACAGAAATCCTTGAGGAGTTTTGATCACTGAATCTTTTTCAGTTGGCAGGAACCTCGTGAGATCATTTAGTCCAATGTCCCTGCTTGGGCAGGGTCAGCTAGATTATCCAAGAGCACTTTTCAGTCGGGGTTTGAATATCTCCAAGAATAGAGACTCCACAGCTTCTGTGGGCAACCTGCTCAAGTATTTGACCACCTTCACAGTAAAAGAAAGAAACAAAAAGTTTTCTTGTGCTCAGAAGGAATTCCATGTGTTTGAATTTGTGCCCATTGCCTCTTGGCCTGTCACCTGTGAGTGCAACCCATCAGGCCCCATGGGCTTCCATGCGCCCAGGTTTTTTTAAGTGCTCCCTAAACCTGGTGGTCCTCCACCAAGGGTGAGTCTCCTTTGCTCCAGACTTTCTCTCTGGTCTCAGGGACCTGGTATTCATGAAGGCCACTCTTGCTGGTAAAGAAGACATTTTTCCATGTCCTTTGTCACCAGGTTCCTTGCTCCATTCAGCTGTGGGCCCACGTTTTCCCTAGTCTTCCTTTCTCTTTCTTGATGCCCTTGATGCCCCTGGCCAGATTAAGCTCCAGGTCAGCTTTGGCTTTCTCAACACCATTCATACAAGATCAGAGAGCAACTCTCTCCTCCTTGGGCCGCCTGTCCTGCTGCCAACTCTTGTACACCACCTCTTGATATCTTGAGTTCAGTTAGGAGCTCCTTCCTCATCCACACAGGCCTTCTGCAGCCTCTGCTTGGTTTCTTACATGTTGGAATGGCTCTTTCTTGAGCTTGTAGGATCCCTAAATGTCAACCAGCAATCCTGGACCCTTCTCCTCTTCAGGGCTGTATCCCATGGGAGTCTGCCAAGCAAGATCCCTGCGGAGACTGAAGCCTGCCCTCCTGTAATCCAGGCCCTGTTCCCTCCACTTCAGATCTCCAGCTCTGCCATCTCATGCTGACTGCAATCAGTGCTGCCTCTGACTTTCACATCCCTGGCTAGTCCTTCCGTGTGTGTAAGTGTCACATCCAGAAGGGCACCTTCCTTCTTGGCTCACCTGGGTCAGGAATTTGTCATCAATGCACTGAAATCTCCTAGGCTGCTTGAGCCCTGCTTGGTCCTTCCAGCAGATAGCAGGGTGGTTCAAGTCGCCCATGAAGATGGCAGTCTGTGAACATGAGGCTTCTTCCAGGTGTTTGAAGTGGGCCTCACCTACTGGATGTCTACAGCAGTCTACCCGTACAACAGCTCTCCTCTTGGTCTGTCCACTTGTCTTGATATTTGAGCTCTTGACTGGCTCCTGGCACAGACCAAGGCACAGAGTTCCATGCCATCCTGTTCCTCTCTTAGATGAAGGGCTGCTCACTCTCCTCGCCTTCCCATGGCCTTCCTAAAAAGCCTGGATCCCTCCATCACAGAATCCAGTCGTGTGAGCTGTCCCACCGTGTCTCCATGATGGCAGGGAGGTCCTAGCCCTGTAACTGCTCTGTTTTGTTGATGGCTGTGTCCTTTCTGCTCACGCCACCCCAGGCCCTTGTCCCCAGCTTCCTTAGCTACTTGTTGAGGAACTGCTCCCTCCCCTGTTGCTTCTGGTTTGAAGCTCTTGACTATCAGCTTGGCCAGCCTGTTGGCAAAGGTAGTTTTTCCCTGTCTAGGCAGGTGGATCCCACCTCTTCCAAGAAACTGTTGACTTTGAAATCCAACAGCTAACAGCAGCCCGTTGTTGACCACTACAAAAGTGCCATCTCTGGTCACAAAGAGGGGTGGGCTGCACCCCCCCATCCATACTTGGGGGGGGCCACCTGAACCCCAGAAGGTCTTGCCTAAAGCTTCTAGGTAAGATACTGTGTGTCCTGCTCCTCTCAGGGTTGGGCATACCTGAAATGCAGGAATCCACAGGGTTCTGGGAAGCTGTGGCCCTGCAGGCCAAGTCCTTGCAGTGCTCCATTTTTGCAAGCCTTGAGCTCCAGTGCTTTGAGATCCTCTGCCAACCTCTTGCTGTCCTTCCTGTGATACCTTAGGTTTGAGCCACTGTTCTTCAAAGAGCAAGTTACTGACAAGTAGTCACTCCTTCAGCATGTGTTCAATAACCCTGTTTTGATTTAGCTTTATTAGAGTTAAAATCAATATTGCTTTTCATACCAATGACCTAATCCTTATTAAAGCTCTGCCCTGGCATCTTTCAAAGTTCAGTATTTTCTCTGTAAGCCCGTGAAATAGCTACAGCCTGAGCTCTTTTCAAGAAAGGAAATGGATTTCTTTACCTGTGCTGGGTTTGAAAACAGTTCACATGGTGGGGTTTCTTTGTTCCAAATAAAAATCACAAGCATTCTGAGACACAGAGCTGTGAATTTTATCTTGCCAATGAACTTTAAAAAAATCGGAGCCTCTGTGAGTTACAGTGAAAATTATATTGTTCCCTTTGTTTTAGCAGCTGTTTCAGAGAGGTTTGCTACCTCCTTAGGAAGATCTGGGTAGAAGGACTCTCTTCTGGCTTCTGTACAGATGCTGAGAGTGTCCCCAGTTGTCTCCTAACTAACTTGATAAGAGTGCAGGTTTTGGAGGAATATTTCTAAGACAGCTTCTCACTTTACAGCTGAAACTCAGGATGAGTCAAGAAGAAGCTGGGCAAGCGAGGTAACAGAAACCTTCTTTGAGGGTTTTGTTCTCTCTTAGTGTTTTTCAGAATTTAATTGCCAAGGGAACTGGTGGTTGTTGCTCTTCTCCCGGGCAGGTTTGTGAATGGAGTAGTGACCATAGGTGTGCAGGTGGGAGAGGCTTTTCCTTCTTCAGAGGGAAAATGAAATGCAAAATGAAGGGGCTGTTGTTACTCAGGACACGGGATTTCATGGTGCTTAGTGCCAAGGTTGACCTGACCCTTCCCCGGGGTGGTTGTTTTGGACCTAGTTTGTAAGATAAAGCTAGAATTCATAATTGCTCTTATTGTGAAGCTGGCTCTTTGAGGAGAACAGAGTGAACTTTACTTGCAATCAGTTACATGTTATTTATCAGTCGGTCTTGGGGTTGTTTTCAGATTATATCCAAACCCAATGAACCAGCTCGCCAGCATGAAAGCCACCCTGAGGAGACAGAAGAAGAGCTGCGGGAACACCAAGCCCTTTTGGAGGAGCCATATGGTGACAGAGTCACAAGCCAAAAGGAGGCCCCAGGGCTGACCAACATGGTGCAAGTGAAGCAAGAACCCATTGAGAGTGATGAGGAGGAAGCAGAGCCACAGCAGGAGCTGGAGTCTGGGCAGAGGCAGGCTGAGCAGGAGCTGCTCTTCCGTCAGGTGAGCTCACAAAATACCAAGTTTGGGACTTGGTTCTTTGTAGAAGATTGTTTGTTTCTTGGTAGTCACCTCGTACTACTCTGGCAGAAGGAAGGAGGAGCCATCTCTTGAGGGTTTGCTACGTAAAGAAACCTGCAGGGTAAAATCAGTGCCATCCTTCCCTGGACTCACCCTGTCTACTCAGAAGTCCCAGGGAGAAGAGTCTGGATCACCTGCACAGACCACAGTCACTGTGTTTGCAGCCAGTGAACCACTTTCTGTTTGTTTCTTTGGGAAGACAAGCCATGTCTTACATTTTTTTAGGACTAAATTCTAGCAGAGGATTTAATGTTTTAAAACAAATTGACTGTCTCAGAGGGTAAGGGAAGGAGGGATGAAGTTCGTTGGAGGAAATCCCTTCTTCAGAACTGCAGATCTCAGGGTTTGCAGCTGTGCTTACTTTTGAGGGTAAACACCAGAGGCTTGTGGAGCGCAAGCAGTAAATCCAATAACAAGGTAGCATAGTTTAATCTTCCCACTTACATGGCAGCATCCCAAAAACTGCCTGTTGTGGCAGCAGTAATGAAGGTGAGAAGGTTGCAGATCTCTCCAGGCATCAGTGCTCTGCTCATCCTTGCAGCCCTTAGAGCTCTGGCTGCGCCTCGAGCTGTGCGTAACCCCGCCTGGGACCTGCAGCCAGGAGCAGTTTGCTGTAGCCAGGTTAGGGTGGAGCTCCCTAAGAAAATCCCCAGCCCTTGGCTAGGGAAGGTGACCTGGTGCCAGCTTTGCAGTTGCAGTGCCTGGGAATCAGGCTGCTCCCTGTAGCGATTTCCATCTTCCTTGCCCTGCGGAGTTGACTCCCTTGTCCTGCAGGAGTGTCCCTGCCTGTTGCTCCAGAGACTGCATTGTTGGTCCCTGTCTGAGCAGGGTTATCTTCACAGCAGCCCTGCTTCCTCTCAAAGTGCAGCCTCCTTCCTGGCCTAGTCCTAGATGCATGGTGACACCTGAGGAGTCTTGAAAAGGCAGTGTCCTCTGCAATTCCTTGGCCTCAAAGAGGAGAGGAAAGAAAACAGAGTGAAAAGGAAGGTGTTGAGGCTGTGGTTGCAGCGTGGCAAGCTGGAGCAGCCTGGCCTGGCCAGCTGGTGGTGTGGCTGTGCAGAGGACCAGCTCTGTTGGAAAGTCCTTCTCCTGACTGGGGTCTAGTTGAGCTGGGCTCGTTCCATGTTCCATCCTCCAGGGGGAGGAGGATGTGGCCAGGCCCGAGGGGAGGATGGGGCTGCTTCTGCCAGTGCCCTTGTCAGCGTGCTCCAGCTTCAGGGCTGTGCTTTGAACCTTGCTGCACTTGCCTGGCCTTGCTCTGGAAATGGGCACGTCCTGCTTTGCTGCACGTGTGTGCTCGTTTGTCAGGGAAAGGAACCCGCACCTGTGAACTTTAAAACCTCCTACAAAACCCTCTTACGAGGGCACCAGGCAGACTTTCAGCAACTAACTGCTCCTTTTTCCTGCAGCAAGCCCTTCTGTTGGAGCAGCAACGTATTCACCAGCTGAGGAACTACCAGGCGTCGCTGGAAGCAGCTGGCATGCCCGTCTCCTTCGGAGGCCATCGGCCTCTGTCCCGGGCTCAGTCCTCCCCTGCCTCAGCCACCTTCCCAATGTCTGTCCAGGAGCCACCCACTAAGCCAAGGTTCACAACAGGTAACGTTTTGGGGCACTGGAGGCTGAAATGGTGGGGCTGTGGTTACAGCTTTGCCATAGGTTGTGCTTTTTTTGCCCTGTCCCTACAAAGCCTCCTGTTTGGGGACTCCATAACATCCTGTCTTCATCAAGGATAAGATGCAGGCATCTTCTGTCCCGTTGTCCTGCTTGTCCCTTCCCCAGAGGGACAGACACCCTACAGTCCAGCCAGAAAACAACCTGCACAAATAAAAAGAAGCATAGCTCAGTACTTTAATTGTGCATCTAATAATAAAAATCATTAAAAGGGCAAGTCATATGCTGTGACAAAGCTGATTGAGATGCAAGGCAGAGAGAGGCAATGTTCTTGCAGAAGGACAGCCTGCCAAATGCAGGATCTCTTGGCTGGATTTTCTGCACCTTCTCCAGTCCCTGTGCAATCTCATGCCATAAGTTACCCGTTCCAGGCTCGGTGCCAGCCCATCCCTCCTTCTGTAACACAATCTCAGCCCAGGAACCTGTGCCCACCAGTTAGGAAGAACGAGGTGAGTTGATTATTTCAAGTTGTCTTGAACAGACAAACAGACTGAACAGTCTTTTCTTACCTGTTCAGTCTTCATCTCAAAGGAAGATGATGAATGCCATCCTGCATCTGTCTGGTGAAAACCAGAAGTGCAAAAAGAGGTGTTAATCTCCTCACCAAGATTAAAGACAAGAAATAATTGTTCTTCCTGATTCCTGACAACCAACTTCCTTCCCTCCCCCAATTCCTTTCTGTCTGTTCAGTAGCCTTAGTAACAGATGAAGGGTAATTTACGAGCAACTTTTCAAGTCCTGCGCTGAGTGATTCTTCCCCAAATGTCACGCTCCATTTTGTGATTGAACATTTTGCAGTGTGATCTGTGCCCTGGGAAAAGGAAGGGGGAGGAGAAGGGGGAGAAATCCAGAAAGCCCAAATAAGAGTTAACTCACGATTTTGTTTCTCATTCCCTTATCCATTTATTCTTCCATAAGCCACCCTTTTTTGCATCGTGAACATCCGCGCTGTGAATGGGGTTTATTTTCAGACACTGCTGGGATAGTAACAGGGACGTGTTAAATCTGGCTTTGTTCCTCAGCTGCTTGCTGCAGGGTGGGAGGCACGTGCCATCAGCGCAGCAAAAGCCCCAGCAGCCTCTCTCATTTTTGCAAATCAGCCCTTTAAAGTCTCTTGTTTCTTCTTAATATTGAAACCTGGCATGTTGGCAACACTGCCTTTCAAATGCAACCAGTTATAGCCAGATTATTTGGGATTTTGGCTTTTGCCAAGGGTACAAAGGAGGGTAGTCCCCTGACTCACAGTCAAACCAGATGAAACTTGAGCATCTAAGACACTTGGACTCCAAACCTTGATGCTTTAAGAACAAGGAAGCCTGGCCCTACTTTAAGAGATTATTCATTCCTTCTCTTTCTTCCTGTCTCCTCCTCCGGTATTTAAGTTGCCTTGTCAATCATACACAAGACTTTGAACTTACAATAACATTTCCTACCAGAGGATATAAGTTGGATTCTGATATGGGCCTCTACATTTCATTTTAAATTACAGGTGATGGTAAAAATGCAGATTTTGGGAACTGTGCTGCTTTGAAAAGACACCGTTACAATGTTGTGATGTATTTTCCTTGGAGGCAGGGTTTAAAGTAAAGAAGTGGCTTTTAAAGTAAGAGGTGGAATATCACATGGCTTTTCTACAGGACTGCCAGTGTGATGATGTGAAGACTGCTTAGTGTGTAGCTCAGCTGTAAAATAGCCTTTTCATGGCATTTACCCATGTTAAGATGCCAAGGGCTTGATTTTCCCACTGCCTTCTAGCTTGGGCAGTTCTCTACCTCTGTGCTGGGTGAACGGAGGAGGAAAAAGACAATAAAATGCTGCCAAGGGAAGAAATGCTGGTGGGCATCTTTGCACTGAAGAAGGTGCAAAGCATAAAAGGCAAGAGCTTTGTACTGGTCCTATAACTAGACTTTCACCTTACATAAAAGGTGAAGAACTAGTTAGTTAACTGTCACTGCTTTAAAAGTGGCAGGAAAAATAAAGAGCCTGCTGCTGTGGGCACGTGAGCCCCGAGAGGAAATGCAGGGGTTTCAGCTGCTGAGCATGTGTGTGAGTTTGACTGCTAATGTTTTCTTGAAGTTATCCACAGTGCATTGGAGAGGGTGTTTTTGGAGGTGGATACTAAAGCTTTAATCACTAGGATTGAAGTAGTCTTTGAAAGGCAGGAAATCAAAGTTTTGGGTATTTTTCAAAGCAAGCAGTGCCAAAGTGCATCGGGCTTCTTTTTTGCTAGGAAAATCCATCTGTTTGATAAGTGGCTGCTTAGGAGGCTGATCCTGACATGATTCTGCACTCTGGATTTCAGAGAAATTAAGATTGGAATAGTTGAGATCATTTTGGGAGAGGACTGGAAAAAACAAACCTCATTCAGTGGCCCTAATGAAGGCAACCATGATCACTTTAGGCATGAATGTGGCTCTTAAGAGATCAGTTATTGTCCAACAGACAAAGGAATTGTTCCTCACTTTCACGTTTGGGATATTAGATAGAAAATAGTAATGCTCTCTCTGGACAGAGTTAGAACCAGACAGCTGCAAATTCTAGGATTTATGTATAATTTATTTCCCTGTCTCTCTCAGTGACCAGTACCTGAGACTTCAAAGGTATAGAGGAAGAACAACATGATACACCTCTCAAACATGATGTGCATTACTCCACATGAAAGTGAAGACAGTGCCCTCCCTGACTTCTTCAAGCAATCAGTTTCATGTCCTGAAGCATGACATGTAATTTTCCTTCCTCCTAGCATATAAAAGAAAGCTAGTCCTTGAACTTGCCCTCGCTGGCACAAGTAGCCCCCTTGACTTTAATGAATACCTCTGCCTGCACTGTTCTGCACACTTGAATAAGGCTTCTCAGGTTAGGCCATTAATTTGCATAGCTCCAATTATCCAGTCTCTGATCTCCTCTAAAGATGGATCCACAAATTACTCTGATGTTCTGCATTAAAGTATTTTTCATTTCTGATGAAGGCATTTATCCTCTCCTGAGCAGAGCAATATAATTATCTGAACCTCAAATCGTATGTTTGTTCTGCCAAGAAAAGCGAGCTGGTTATGCTTTCCTGCTGACCTTTAAAAATTATTGTCCTCATGTCTGAGAGTATTCCTTCCAGCACCACTTAATTTAACTTGTAATGGCCAATGTAGCTTTGTATTTTAAACTTAAATTGCCAAGCCTTCCTTTGTGTGTGCCTGTCTTCCTCGGAGTGTCCCTGACCACAGGAAGGAACTTGAAGCAGTTCCCTCCTTTCCATGGGTTTGGTTTTTAAAAAGAGACACATTGAGTGATGTGCAGAACTTCCTTGAGACACCTCTGTTATCACTGAGTCACTGGGGAAGGAGGAACTTCATAGATGAACCAGATTCTGTAAACCCCACTGCAGCCTCTGTTAACAAAGAGAGACAAGTAGGCGTCCTCCCACCCCCTTCTCTGAAGACCTTTTCTTGAACCCTATGTTGAATGAGCCCGGGAGCCAAACCTCATTTTAGGTGCATATGTGTGTTTTAAACACGTGCAGCTTTCCAGCCCATCTGTGGATGAGGAGGTGCTGGATTGTGTGGCTGGGGATCTTGCCCACAGCTACCTGTGTTTGCTCTCAAGTAGGATGAGCTGGTAAATCCCACAGCCTACTTCTGAGCTGACACCAGACTTCTTCCCAAAAAACCTGGGGAGTTACCTGGCAAATCTGTTGTGCTGTAGGAAGATGAGGGAAGAAGAGAAGAATATAAGGTCAAAGCAAAAAGCTGGTGTTTCCTTTGCATTTATCTTTGGTTTGACCTGTGTCAAGAGTTAGATTAATTGTTGGTAGTTAGGTTATAGCTGGACTCGATGATCTTAAAGGTCTTTTCCAATCAGAATTATTCTGTGATTCTGTTTTGGCTTCTACCCTACCAGGCTCTAGGGTTACCCAGGAACAAAATAGAGAAGAAGATGGAGACTTCATCTGCCTCGTGTTGCCTCACCCATAGACCTGGAGATGCATCCCGATCATTTTTCAGGAGTTTCTATTTAAAGCTTAAAGACTTGGGGAAAACACCCTCTGGAGAGAAACTTCTAGCACAGATTCACATGTCAGCTATTTACATGGTCTTAGACCCCTTCCAGCTTTGCAGTGCCATGGGTTTAATTCACTGCCAGGTTGTGCCTGGGTTGTTTTTAAATTCAAGGCTAGTTTTTGACTGCAAATGTCTGTTTTCAGGAGGGTTAGAACTAGATGAGCTTCAAGGTCCCTTCCAACCCATCCTGTGATTCTATGTTGAATAGATAGACATGCAGCTTTTGGCTTTAAATCTAGAAAGCCTGGTTATAGTCTCTGTAGATACATCTGGAAATCAGGGAAGACAGGAACCACTCTCCTTTCTTTAGTCTGATTGATTTAGCCGAACCTGTTGTCTCCTCCCATATGGTCCAGGAGGCCATGTAGATACGTGGGGTTCTTTTGGGTAACAAATACTTTGTGAAAATGCACAATGTCCCCTGAAGATGAGTTCCCTTCAAAACTAGAGCTGATTTAATGAACTCAGACTGGGGAGTTGTCGTGGCCAACCACCCTTACCACTGGGCTCCAGTTTCTCCTCAGGTGACATTTACAGTGCTTGCCTTTGCCTGGCAGCTCTTCATCAAGTTTGATGCTGTGAATGAAATGTGGGAGACTTCTACAGAGCTTTGCAGCACGATCCTGTTTAGCTGAACTTTGGCTGACCCAAGGGCAGCCAATTCACTGGTGCTCTGTTCTCTTCCTAGACCTGAATGTGGTTTGGGTTTGGTTTGGTTTGTTGCTTGCTTTTTTTTTCTTTGGGCTCACCTGCAGCAAAGCAGGGGACTGCCAGATACCTCCCCTGAGGCTGAATATCTAAAAGTGTCAGTGCCAGGCTTAGCCTCAGAAGGGAAAGCTGAGTTTTGCAGTGGCAGAACATGCCCACACTCCATCAAAAGCTGGGACTGCAGCTGGAGCCAATCTTGGGTGTGTGCAGCAGCAGGGTGCTCAGCTGCAGGCTACGAGCCATGGATGTTCTCAGAGTCTGGTTTTTCACAAGCCCCTTTGAACTCCGTGCAGGTGTGAATCCTGTTGTTTTACCAGCATTTGAACTGGTTCTGTGAAAGGCAGCTCCAGTCAGCTCCTGGGGCTGTGCTCCCTGGCATAGCTGTGCTGGGCTGGCATTTTGGAGGAGCTGGGCCTGTCGGGGTGCAGACCCTTTCACAGTGGAATCTGGGAACAGCTCCTGCCTTCACTGCTGTTTCAAAGGCTTTTTTTTAAATTTCACACCAAGACTTTTGATTTGTAACTTTATACTGTGCTTTCAGACAGGTATTTTTTGCAAGAAACCTTATTGCTTGGGGGGGGGGAATAATCCAATCCCTTCTGTTCTGTTTTCTAGAGCTTCTGGCTGATGAGAATGGTAGATTTAACATTGGGGTCTGTCTCTCTTGCTTAAGTGAAAAAAAGGGGGTTGTCCCTGGGACTGCATAGCTGTGAGGACCTTGCTCTTTTCTTCCAGTGGAACACTGGCTATGGAATCATAACTCCCCTTCCCAAAATGTACCCGGGCGACTCTGAAGCATGAAGCAAAGTCTCCTGCACTGTTGTCATGCCATAAATCCTTGGTAGTGCAAGGGGATTTAGCTGCCTGACTCCCACGTTCCCATGAAACAACACTGCTAAATACTCACATGTCATGCTGAATAATTATGCCCAAGCGTGTGCTAATAGCCTTAATTAGCATGTTGTCAAATAACATGGATGCAGAAGACTTCAACACAAACTATTTAATGAAACCTAGTGCCTGCTAACGACTTAATCCTTCTGGTTTTTAATCCCAAGCTCTAGAGTCATTATTAGGAAAGGACCCAGTGGAAAAGGCTGGGGTCAGTCCTGTTCTGGCATCTTTGTACCCTCGCTGGGGCTTTCAAGTTGTCGCTCTCATAACTTCAGCCTGCGGAGATGTTGGTGACCTGATACCTTTTCCATCCCCACTGAGGATTTCCAGAGGAAGGGATCATTGCAGGTTCAGTGCTGTCTCAAATCAGCATCTTGCAATTTCGTTTCCTAGAGCTCTGTGGCTCCTGGTAGAACAGTCTTGGCCTAGAAGTGTTCAGTTGAATAGAAAGTAAAAAAAAAAAAACAACCAAGGTGTTTTTTATATATATCTGGCAATTTTAAAATTTGTTTCTTTTTTTTTTTTTAACTGAGCAATTTTGTAACCCCTGCTGCAGGCCTTGTGTATGACACCTTGATGCTGAAACACCAGTGTACCTGTGGAAACACCAACAGCCACCCCGAGCACGCGGGGAGGATCCAGAGCATCTGGTCCCGGCTGCAGGAGACGGGGCTCCGTGGCAAGTGTGAGGTAAGAAAACTGCCAGTAAAAAGGGGGGAGCTGAGGTGGTGGGCCTGGGAGAGAGGGAGGGTTTGGATTTGCCTGGCTGATTCCACTGCTGGATTTGAGCCACAAAGATGCTGAAGGGAGTGGAACATCTCCCTGATGAGGGAAGGCTGAGGGAGCTGGGTCTGTTGAGCTTGGAGGAGACTGAGGGGCGACCTCATCCATGGTTACAAATATGTAAAGGGTGAGTGTCAGGAGGATGGAGCCAGGCTTTGTTCAGTGATGTCCAGTGATAGGACAAGGGGCAATGGATGCAAAGTGGAGCATAAGAGGTTCCATGTGAATATCAGGAAGAACTTCTTTGCTGTGAGAGTGACAGAGCCCTGGGACAGGCTGCCCAGAGAGGTTGTGGAGTCTCCTTCTCTGGAGACATTCAAACCCCCCTGGACACGTTCCTGTGTGATGTGCTCTGGGTGACCCTGCTCTGGCAGGGGGGTTGGACTGGGTGATCTTTCCAGGTCCCTTCCAACCCCTAAGATTCTGTGATTATCAGCGTTTGGGGGGGGGGGGCGGGGCTGATTTCTGCTTTGGATGATGGTGTATGTACCCACCCGGAGGCTCAGGCTGGTGATTGCTACCTGGATGTGCAAACTTTATAGTGCATCCTGGCTTGAGATCTTTACAGCTCCAGCTGTTGGCCACGTTTTGCCATATGTGGCCTAAATTTAATCCATTCCTGGATGACTGCTAATGCTCGTGTGTGCGTGCATCTGTCAGGAGCACATTCCTAGTGATCTGATTTTGCTGCATTGCATTGACTGTTAGGAATGTTGTAGATTGCTTAGAGAAGGTCCTGGGGAGACCTCATAGTGACCTTCTGGTACCTGAAGGGGCTCCAGGAGAGCTGGGGAGAGACTTTGGACAAGGGCTTGTAGTGAGAGGATGAGGGGGAATGGGTTAGAACGGGAAGAGGGGAGATTTAGATGAGACATTAGGAAGACATTTTTTTAGTGTCAGGGTGGTGAGACACTGGCACAAGGCTGCCCAGGAAAGCTCTGGAAGCCCCATCCCTGGAAGTGTTCACGGCCAGGTTGGATGGTGCAACCTGGTCCAGTAGGGAGTGTCCCTGCCCATCCAAGGGGGTTGGGTCTAGATGATCTTTAAGGTCCCTTCCAACCCAAACCATTCCATGATTCTGTGAAATGTCATGGAGAATTATCTTGCCTGGTGTTGCAGTAAAGCTGCTGCTTTAATTCTTGGCCCAGTTCCCTGTAAACTGGAAGTCCCCACCAAGCAGTGGATGCTGAAGCAGCCAAAGCTGAGAGCATGATATGAAGCAACCCTGTTACTTGCTCTCAATCCAGTCATAACCACAACAAGTTTCAATTTCTGTGGATTAATAACTTTTTTAACACTCTTTGATAAGTAATGGTCAACCTGTAGTGAAGACACTGTCAGAAGTGTGAGGGTAGGGGGGCATAACAAAGCCCTGTTGGCACAAGAGGTGAAATTAATTGCACTGGATGTACATTTTTTAAGAGCAAGGCAAGCTAAGATAAAAGCTTAGATACTGTGAAATCAAGAGACTAATTATTATGAATGGTGATTAGCAATTATTGTTCATAACTGATGGCAGCATGTGTTCATTGAGTCTTTGAGCATCTGAGGGGATTGAAGCACACAGTGTATTTGTGTCAGCACCTGGCTGGAAAGATTTTCTGAGCAATCAGAAGAGACCTCCACGTGGTGGCAGCATTGCCATTGCCTGAAGTTCCCGTCCTACCCTTCTTGAGGAGAACCAGGAAGAACTTCAAACCTGTTTCTGTCTGTGGAGACCCATTTAATCTAATTTTGGGATTACTGTTGGGGACCAAAAGAACACACCCAAACAAGTAGCCCACTGCTGTCTAGCTCCTCTGTTTCAAAGCAGGAGTGAAATCATGCAGTGCTAACTGCCTCCTAGATTTGTCTTACAGATGTTCTCTAATGTGTGGAGTTCTTCTTGGTATGATCCCAGGTATGATCCCCTTCATTTGGTATTTTTAGTTCCTCTCACAATTAGTGGTGTTCTTGATGTTCACCTGCTTTTCACCTGTGTTTCCCCTTTGACCACTGGTGACATTCAGCTGCATCTTGACCCTTCCTTTCTCAGAAAATGATAAAAACATGCCTTAATTCTGGTGTTCCCTTCTCTGATGGCTTCAAGTTCTGAGCTTCCATTCATCAGCTCCAGTTGCTTTCCTTTACCCCCACTGTCTGCTCCTCCTGCCCAGCTTCCTTCTTTACCTTGACTTTTCTCATGGCTTGATGTGCACAACCTTTCCCTGTTCCTCCCTCTTCTTCCTACCTCCACACTTCACTCTTCTGTTCCTGACAGGGTTTTCTCTGGAGCCACTTGTTCACTTCCCACTCTTCTTGACCCATGTAATTCTTTTCCACATTAGAAAGCCATTTGCTCACTTCCTTGTCCTCCAGAGTTTCTGAAGCTCCCCACTTGGAACCTGTCTACCAGCAAGCAGAGTAGGGGACCATGTGGGATGATCCTTCAGGAAGGATTGCCTCCACATCAGGTGCACTTGTATGGCAAGGGCACAGCTTTTTGGGCACAAGGGATGTCTGCTGTTGGGTTGGAGCATGGCTGTGAGCTGGTGTCACTGCCTGGGGTGATGGACTTGTCTCCTACAGGAATTCCTCCTCTAGGAATGCTGTAGGTTCAACATATAGAAAACTTCATTCTGTGGGACATCCTCCATCGAATGACTGTTTTAAAAGGAATTTTTCAGTCTGGCCTAATCATTCTGATTACTTTTAATAATCACATGACATTTTTCAAATCCCTGTTGCCTCTGGCAAAGCTCCATGCGGGGACAGCACGAGCTGTGCCCTCTGCCCCCACCCACAACAGTGTGTGTGTCATGGGTGAACTTTATCAGAGCTCTTGACGTGAGGATGGTGACACCACCAATGCAGCCTGTTATGTGTCTACAGGTTGGTTATGGGTTAGAACTGCTCCCTCTGCCTCGCAGCCCTGCAGGCACTCAGAAAGAGCTGAATATTTTCAGAATTAGGAGTAGGGCTGCAGGAGGTCAGCAGCAGCAACCTGGACTACAGCACTCAGAAACTTGCCAGGCTGTACACCTAATTTTTTGCTGAATTCCTGTTTTATTCTTTTTTCTTTGTTGTGTTTTTTCTAAGCTGCTGTTGCTGGACACATCTATGCACACTCATTTTTGTCTTCGGTGTTGCAGGTCTGTTGTCCTGTGCCTCAGACATTATAAGCAAGCCCAAGGGCCTGATGTGCAAATTGTTTGTGATGATATAGTTTAATCCATTCCATTCAACTCCTGTCTGTAAAAGGACAGTTTGGACTTTGACATTTCCTTACCCTCACATTTCCTTAACAGCCCTTTGCTGGGGTCTGGGGTTGGGTATAGTCTGATTCTCTTGGTTGCAAAGTGGTTGCTCAACACAGATGAAAAACACAGAACCCTGTGTAGTGAATAATCCCGTGCACACTGGGAGGGATCAGATGAGCCTCCACTGGATCCCTGTCCTCTTCCAGAAGGAGTTTAACACTCTCATTGCCCCCACGACTGGAAATAAATCCCAGCTCTGCTTTTCCACGCAAGCTCCAACAGCTCTCGGCGTCTGTCTCCTGGAAATGCCTTTGGGTGTTTCTGTTGCACAGATGCCCCCAGTCAGAAAAGGGCTCGCAGATAAATATTTTCATCAGGCGTCCAAACAAATGCTTGCTTTGAAATTTCAGAGGCAAACTTAAGTGGAAACCTGTTTTCATCAGGCAGCCAAGAGGTTCCTGCACAACCTGCCAAGGGCTGCGTTCCTAGCGCTGCTGTCGGAGGCAAGAGGAGGGATCCAGGAGGGGCACAGATATTGTTAAGACAGAAGAAAACCCACATGGCTTCCCCCCCACCCACCTCTCATTTTTCAGCAATGAGAACAGATACATGTTTGTGGAAGTTGTGCTGGGCTTGGGGTGAGAGATGAGGTAGGCAAGAGTCTGGCAAAGTCACACGAGGTTCAGGATGACCCTTTGGAGTGGAAGCAGCAAACTCACCCACAGCTGCAGTTGAGACTATTGCTGGTTTAATTAAGTTAACTTTGTAAAATATGGCAATTACTCTGGTGTATGTTCAGAGTTTAAAAGCAACAATTAGACTAATTGAGGCAATCTCAATAAAAGGCTCTGCCCCCTTGACGAAAACCCACAATCACGGGGTAGAATAATCCTCCCATCCTTCATCAAGAGCCCGAGGAAATCGATAGGGTTGGTAATCAAATCCCCAGGCTGCTCCACCAGGATGGGGAGGAATGAGTTCCTCAACCCAGAGTCTGTCTCCAAGCACTTCTTGGCAGTGATCCTGCGTTGTTTAAAAGCGGGAGGACTGGAAGCTGAAGGTTAAATGCAGCTGCAGAAGACAGATGTGAAAAGCCAGACCCCAGGCTGGCTGGCTGTAAGAGCAGAGCTGTGGCCACAGCATTGGGCAGGAGTCTGGCTGGAGGATGGGATGGGTCTGGAGAGCTGCTCCATGCCCAAGGTTTCCCATCACAAAGCACTGAGGGCATGTAGGAGGTGGTGGTGGGAAGTCAGCCCCTGGAGAGGAGCTTTTATAGCTGGTCTTGTGGCCTTTTGGGGACCACAGTTGAGGCAAGGTCTGGCTGGTGGTTCTGCTTGAGATTCACATCCTCTCCAGTTGAAAGAACATGGGGTGAAAGGGTGAGCAAAATGCAACGTAAGAGACTAGTGTAAGTTTTTCTGGTGTTCAAAATGCAAAGGAGAAGCTGGAAATTGATGAAGAGTTGCAGAAGGACCTGTATAAAGCAGTGAGAGAGGAGAGGTGGGGTGAAGCTACAAAAGGTCAGGTTTCAGGCAAAAAGAGACATGAAAGAAGAAGAACCAACTAGTTTATTGGGGTTAAGAAGCCAGCTCCTGAGCTGAAAAGCTAGGGATTAGTAGCCAGGAAGAAGGTTAGACAAGATGGGGGGTAATATGGAGTGAGCAAGCTCAGCAGGCCTCAGAGATAAGAGTAGCATGACTTGAAAAGGTCTTAGGAAGTGAAGAACTACTCCAAGTTGTGAGTGTGGGTGGCAGGCTGAGGCACAGACTGAGACACAAGTCATGATGGGTCTGGAAACAGGAGCAAGAGACGTGTTATCTTCTCCAGCTTTATTCTTGGGGGTTTCATTCATTTTTTTGGTGTCTGTGTTAGAGCCGAGGACAAAGCCTGTGGTGTGTGAGCTGGGAGATGAGAAAGGTGCAAAGCAACTCAAGCATAATTCTTCCTAACCAGGCAATGCTTGCAGTGATGTTGGTGATACATATTTGTTTCAGTAAGCAGCAGCTTTTTCCTTTAATATATTGTGCTTCCAGCAGAGAAGGAACTTCTTCATCCACTTTGTAGTTTCCATTTGGCTGTTGGGTGTCACGTGGAGGGGAGGGTGGCTTTGATCCCCTCCTAAAGCACAGGGAGTGTGGATGTCTTGGTGGGGCCACCTGCTTTAAACAGGAGCAGCCCTTCCCCATCCCAGGGGGCTGAAGCTGTTCACATCCATGGAGGAGCTGCCCTGGTGTCCTCACACAACACCAAAAGACACAAAATGCTGCTTCTGTGCCTCCCCTCAACAGAGCAGTATGTCTTGTTCAAAGGCAGAGAACTGGCTTGTGGGTTAGAGGGAAGCTGAAGAAGCCTGTAAGGGAGGACTGAGGCAGGCTTAGCACGAAGGAAAAAGGAAGAAAGACAGAATAAAAGTTCAAGGGGGATTTGCCAGATATTTCCATCCCTTCTGGGTCTAGCATTTTTGTTATTATTGCCTCTTTAATGGGATGCTGCATTTTTGCCTCATCGTTAACCTCAGGAAGTGCTGGGTGATGGAGCAGAGCACAGAGATAATGAAAGAGGAACCAGAGAGCAGGGTTGCCAGAGCAGGGAGAGGCAGAGGGTGTGAGGGCTCCTGCTGTGCTTGTGCTGAAGTTTTGAGTCCAAAATCTTGTCTCCAGCACTCTCCTGCAAAGTGAGCAGCACCCAGCAGTGCTTTCTGAGCTGCAGCAGCTCAGGAGTAAGTGGCACAGCTTGACCTTCTCTCCAAACAAGTTTTCCTTTTGAAAGTCTGTTCTTTTTAGGAGTGTGATTAATTTTTTTGTTTCCTTTAAGCTATCCAGTTTTTTTTTGTTCTCATGAGAAACTCTGCCTCTCCAGGAGCATGGAAGTCAAAAAAGCAACTGGCTGCCACCAGGCCAAGGTGCAGGTTGTGCAGGAGGTACCTGTCACCTGGTGTGGGCTGCCAGCAGGATGCTCCTGGATGAAGCTCATGTCTTGGGTGACCCTGGGACCTCTGCAAGAGGCTTTCAGAACCTTCCAACATTTTGCTGATAGCTGTTTATGTTTTAGTATTACTGTTGCAGGGAGGAATGATCCTGGGGTTCCTTCTGGAGGAAACCACCCCCCAAAGCGACGACTCCTTTCAAAGCATGTTAGAGTAAATCATGACCCAAAACTCACAAAGTACTCTCAAGCCATGTAAAATGCTTCTTTTTGGAGGCAGGGGAGTGCACAGATGTTTCTGAAGCAAACCTATCTTGATTTCTAAAGAACTCCTTCCCCTTTCCCATGGCCATCTCTTGACTTCCCCCAGCCTCAGCACTTTCTTCACTCGGTGCTTATTTTCCCTGCCAACATTTTGGAGGCAGACACAAGCTCCCATTTTAAAAGGTGAGGTGTTTTCCCTACTGCTGGGAGTCGGTTGTCTTCTCTGGAACACCTGATAGACCTCTGGCACCATCTGCCTGCTGGGAAATGCTTGCTCCTTTGTGAGAGGCCATGGCATGATCCTTGTATGCCCAAGGTTTGGCATGTCCAAGCAGCACTTTTTTGTTATGGATAAGTTTTCCATCACAGGTGGCTGATGGCAAAAAAAAAAATAGAAGGTCCAAAGGTAAGCAGGACTCCTGTGAAAAAAGGGGAAAAGTTCCTCATTTTGTAAAATGTGGATTTAGGTTGGGTCCTGCTGCCATTCCAGTACCTGGAGGGGCTCCAGGAAAGCTGGGGAGGGACTTGGGACAAGGGCAGGGAGGGATGGGATGAGGGGAAATGGATCAAAAGTGGTCGAGGGGAGTTTTAGAAGAGATATTAGGAAGGAATTCTTCACTATGAGGGTGGTGAGACCCTGGCCCAGGTTGCCCAGAGAAGCTGTGGCTGCCCCATCCCTGGCAGTGTTGAAGGGCAGGTTGGATGGGGCTTGGAGCAGCCTGGGCTGGTGGAAGGTGTCCCTGACCATGGCAGGGGCTTGGGACTGTGGGTGGTCTTTAAGGTCCCTTCCAACCAATGGGCCCTTAATTGCTCAAAGGTTCAGTTTGGAAAGGACTGTATTTGGGAGAGTTTTTTGGGTTAGCTTTGTAGTGGTGCTGGGGATGTCAGGGCCTCCTTTCAGGGGGTGCATTTTCCACCAGAGAATCACTTTTTAATGACTTCAGACTGGAATCTTGAATATCTGCAGTAGCTAAGCAGTCACTTTGTCACTTAGCAAAGACTCTGTTGTAAGTATTTTCAAAACAAACATTAAAAAAATGGAAAGATGACTTTATATGTTAAGCTAGTATTTTGACTTAAGGGATGAAACCAAAACCTGTCTTCCAGTGAATTATTTTTCTGCACAGGAACCAGTTCCAGTTTTTTTAGCCACTATCTTTATGATTTTCCAAGGAGAAAGAAAAGTTTTAATGAGAATTAAGGAGTTAATCAGTGATTTCATCACCCCTTTTCTTTCCTCTTTCAGTGCATTCGTGGAAGAAAAGCAACTCTAGAAGAGCTGCAGACAGTTCACTCGGAAGCCCACGCGCTGCTGTACGGCACAAACCCTCTGAACAGACAGAAACTGGACAGCAAGAAACTTCTAGGTATCATTCCATGGGGGGGGGGAACAGCCCTTTCCTGACCTCCAGCACTCCCACTACTGTCCTCAGCCCAGGCTCTGGCAGTCAGTGAGAGCAGTATGAAAGGTGGCTCCCTCCATCCTGAACTCTAGGCAGTTTCCAAGAGAATTCGTCCCACCTCCAGTCAGTGTCTTCTTGGGAGCAGTAAAGATACATATCCCTTTCCTCAGGTAGATCCATAAATCCTAGATAGCTCCAATTTCCATTCTTCAAATTATAAAAGGAGATTTCCCTGAGGAGGAAAGGTAAATTAAACATTTTATTTTATCCTTGGATGCTCTTCTCTGCTTGTTAGGAAGTTATCCATTGCTAAGTAGGCACTAGAACACCCTACCAAGCACCTGGATCTGCAGCACCAACCAGCTGCATAGACATCAACAAATAGCTGTCAGTTTTGTGTGGATAACCCACAGGAGAGATGCAGGAGCCTCTTGGATAGTCTTAGATTTGCTTGATTTGGAGTAAGATTGTATATCCCTTTCACTGGAGACTGGATCTTCCTGAAACAAGGCTGCATCTGCCTTAAAACACAGAAGTCTTCCCTGCAAAAAATCTAGGGAGTGGTTGTTGAGATAAACAAGGTTTCCACAGCAACCAAGCCACAGAGATTTTGGCACCATACCTCTGAGGAGGCTTCATCTTCTCCCTGTAGTTTATGCCTTTTTGCAGCAGTAGGTGAGGGACAGTTTGGGAACTGTGCATGGGGATCAGCAGAAAGACAGTTCTGAAGCCCAGAAGTTGGGGAAAGTTTATTTTGGGATTAAGTTGACTTTGGATGATATAAAAAGAGGATTAGCTTGATCACCTGCATGATGGAGGAGTTGCAGCAAAAGAGCTGGAAAGATTTTGCAACTATTCAGTATGTACACTAGATCCCCAAAGAGGAAAGCTATTAGCCACTTGTTTAAATATGCAATTAGCACTGTATTTATAGCTAACTTACCACCTCTTTAAAGCCCAGAGAGATGAAAAGTAGGTACCTCTGGCTGAGTGATAGCTCAATTAAGATGTGAAGTGTAAAGAATTTATGATGTCATGTCCTTGGGAGTGTAAAACTCTCACCTCACATAAGGCATCTCCACCAGTCCAAAAAAACTGCTTGTAAATCTTGCCTGGTAGTTCTGAGAAGGCTCCTCCTTTGCAGCTGCACCACCTTCCCAGTGGCTGGCTTCTCTGTGAATTCTTGAGGCTGTGTCCCCTGACTGTCTGCTGTGGTGGGATCCAGGCAGCCCTCCAGGATCTGACCTGGAAGAGGAAGAGAAAACAGCTTCATCCCACCAGGCAGGAGAAAATAAGTTGACAGCTTGATAGCTGGGGGCCTGGGGGGACAGCGTGGTGAGCCAGAGTGACAAGAGGAGTGAGCCTGGCTGAGATGTCTCTCCACAGCACCTGGGGAGAAGTTCTTCCTTGGGAGCAGGGCAGGAAGGGTGATGGTGGCCCTAGAACCAGTGTCTTAACTTGATGGCTTCCACAGTGCTGGATTTGAGGGAGGGAAACAGCTCCTGACGTGTTGGGAAAACCTCTGAGGGCACATGAGAAACCTCAGCCTAAAAGGAGGAGCTTGTGAAGCTGGGGGATGAAAACAATGAATGTTTCTTTTTAAGCTGCTGCAAATGAGAAGGAGGGTGTCCCTTCATCTGGCAGTTCTTGAGGAGAAAGCAGGAAGGGGGTAAATGGTCCAGGTTTTTCAGAATCCTTAGTAGGCATCGATGTGGCTCTGCTGATTACTCCTTCTTCTGCAGTTGTCCTGTAGCTTGTTACTTCTGAGTCTTCTTCACACATGTAGAAGAGACTTACAGTAGAAACCCAAGACCTGGTATTGAAGTGAGTTTCCTCAGAGAACCCTGAGCATCACAAAGATTTGCTTTGCTGTGTTTTATCCAGGAGGGTTTGAAGGTGGTGGCCTTCAGGTTGCACGTCTCCACCCCTGGAAATGTCACTAAAGCCCTTGAGAAAGCTGAGGATGAAGCACCCAAATCCATCTCTCGTTTGACAGCGTGAAGCTTTGGAACCTGTTGAACAAGTTTAAAGTTAGGCAGCTAAGGCTGCTTTTAACTTGTGGAGAGCTATCACGAAGTGTTGTCATGGAGATAAATATCAAAATAACGAGTGGATTAGCAGCGAAAGATGTGACAGGAGGTCCAAGGCAGGATGATCTAAGAACTTTCATGTGGATCTAATCAAAGAGAGAACCTCCCCTTCCACTCAGGTTAATAATTACAGGTGCATTAACTCCTCTTCCAGTCACAGGGCAACGTCTGTGGCTGCGATGCCTTTGACACCAGCGTGCTCCTTAGTAATGCCTGTCTGCTGTCATGGCCAATTCCCACTCTCCAAAGCTGGGAGCCAGTATTTAAAGGAATTTAGAAGTCTGGCATGACCAGAGCAAGAACCTGATTTGATGGAGGGGGGGGAAGAAACCCAAAAAAAATCCCTCAACTCGAAGTTTATTTCACCGTTAGCTTTCGGTAACTTTCTTTAGGCCTCAGGCAAATGAGTCTCAGGTGATGTTCTCCAGATCTTTTGCAGTGTCTGCCTGCACAGGTTTCCCTCTCCCTCTTTGCCCGTGGTGCTCAGACACGTGTACAAGTCACGCACACAGGGTGCTGGTGGGTGGGTACAAAGCAGCATGTTCTTGTTTCAATCCGTGCTTTACAGACCTGCAGAATTCTGAATGGAGGGTAATTTGCTTGTGTGCAAGCCTAGAAAGTGATGTGGCAATGCAAAATTAGCCCCACAGATGGTTTTCTCCATTTTTCTTGTGTTCCTAATGGAGGGTTTGCTCTTTCAGTCCAAACACGTTGTGTTTGCTCACCACCACTTTATTTTTTGTCTTCCTCTTTTATGAATCTCAGGCGCTCCAGAGTCTTCTAGTAACTGTGCAGATGACTGGTAATTAGGGTGTTTTTTGATTTCTTATCCTCCTCCAGTTGAAAGGAATTAAAACGTTCATCTGAGAAGACATGCTGAGCAGTTGCTGGTAGCATCTCAGTCATTTATAGGGACAGCAAACAAACTTTGCCTAAAAAGAGGAGATTTATAGGGGGGGTTATATTGGAAAGGTTTTTGAACAAGTGTGTGTATTGTGCACGTAGGTATTGTAATGTCACAGGCTTGGCTGTGTGTTTTCTGGAAATGGCAAGACAGCCTTGCTCTGTTCCTGCCTTCAGAAAAAAAATACAGCCTTGCCATAAAATTGGACCAAAATCTGGTGAACTTTGACTCTTTGACTTAGAGGGTACAGTGGTGTTGTTTTTTTTTTTCCCCAACAGGTTCCCTAACGTCGATGTTTGTCAGGCTCCCTTGCGGTGGTGTCGGGGTGAGTACTCCCTTTAATGTGTAAATAATGTCCTGTTTGTTCTCCCAGCCCCACTGGTAACCAAAAATTGTTGCTTTGCATTCCATCAAGTGGGTAATTGCCAGCAGATGTTCCCCATAAACAGGGCCTGCCTGGGGCGCGGGGTGGCAGCGACAGCCTCACGTGCCTTTTTCTTCAAAAGCAGCATGAAGATTTTTTTTTTTAAGCTCTTCTGGAGACCTGAAGTGTGTGTGACATCCAGAGGCATGTTTTGTCTCTGGCTTTTAAGGGGAGAGACCTCATTTCCCAGGCAGTGATGTTTAATAGCTTGGAGGTTACTAGATTTGAAAGCAACCCCTTGAATCCGAAAAAACAAAAGCTTGCTCGGTAGGAAAGCAAGATGTGCTATTTTTTTTCCCCCTGCTGCGTAGGTGTTTCATCTTCAGTGTTTTGTACTTCAGAGCTTCCCAGCGCAGGTGGGAAACATATTAAGAAAAGTAGTCATATTGGAGGGCAATATTTGGGAAGTTCCTGTAAATACTGCTTTGCTGGGTTGGTGTCTGGGCTGCGTTAGTGTCCTCGGCTGGAAGGTCTCGCAGCACAGGAGAGTTCTGCAGCCCTCAAGGTTCAGCATCTCTCACTTCTGAAGCTCCAGGACAATCACAAAGCAAATGCTGAAGGAGGTGACTAAAACACCCCCCCCTCCATCCGTCATGGAAAAGCTGAACAGTAGTTTTCATCTGTCCAGATTCCGTTGTTTGTTCCCATAAGGATTGAAAAGAACCCAAATACCTTGTGTCGAAGGTTTGCGTCATTGTTTTCCTTTGAAGCCTGAAAGCTGGAAGGTTTTCCTTTCAAGTCAGACTTTTCTGCTCAGAAAAAAAAATATGTCTGTGGAGGGTGACAGGACAGAAAAGCTCGGGGAGCAGGAAGGGAAAAGAATGAGGGGGGACAATAAAAGGCATTGTGTTTGAAAATTCACAGTGGGTAGTTCTTGTGCATAATTGTAGCTCGTGAGGTTGAATTTAGAGGTCTGGATTCTGTTATGGAAATGAAACAAAATTGTTTTCTTCCTGAGCCTTTGCAAAATCGCTGCTTTGAAAATTATCCTGTCAAAAAAAAGAAGAAAAAAATTTTAAAAAAAGAGGTTGGGGCGGGGGGGGGGAAGGGAACAAAAAGAATAATCAGCATTTCTTCGTAGCCACCGCTGAGCTCTCGTGGAGATGTTTTATTTTGTATTGTAAATGTGCTGCAGCCTCCCTAATTCGTGGCAAATTTTTGGCTGGAGCTTGAAAGGTTCGGATTTACCCTGCCCTGCAGCCAGGCATGCCATTCAAAGCAGGGGAAAAAATAAAAAAAATAACAGGAAAAAAAAAAAACAACAAACCCAACCCGCTATCATTTGCAAATGAAGAGGGGATGGTGACAAGTCGAGACGGTGCCCCAGCCCAGCGCAGACCCGGGAGTCTTGCATGAAATCCCAAACCCGGGCAGGAAACGCCGCGGAGCTGCTGTGGTTGCAGTAAACTTGCTGGTGGGTTGTCTCTCCAGACCCTGAAGTGTTAAATGAAGCATTTGCTGACTTCTGTGCAGTGCTTCAGAGATCCTGAGAAGGTCATAGAATCACAGAACCGTTCAGGTTGGAGAAGCCCCTTGGGATCACCCAGTCCAACCATCATCCCTACTCTACAAAGTTCTCCCCTAAACCATCTCCACCAACACCGCATCCAAACCACCCTTCAACACATCCAGGGATGGTGACTCCACCACCTCCCTGGGCAGCCTGTTCCAGGGTCTGACCACTCTCTGTGAAAAAACTTGTCCTAATGTCCAGTCTGAACCTGCCCTGGTGCAGCTTGAAGCCCTTCCCTCTTGTTCTGTTGCTGGTTACTGTGAGAAGAGACCAGCACCAACCTTCATCTTGTCCATGTTTCTTAGGAAAAGGTTCTTAAAACCAGTGGTTTACCAGTAAGCAACTGCCTGGTGGGTTTCTCACCAAAATAGGTTTCTGTCTGTGCTTGGTTTTCATTCCCCCCTTATCTCAGAAGGAACACACAATCCTCACTGCTTTTGGGAGGCATTTCTAATTAATATCTACAGTATTGCATAATTAATATATTGTTAATATCTAGTAATTGTAGGGGAATTGAGCCTGTGGTGCAGAACGATTGGCTACAGCACTTAAAGTGCTTTGCACGTGTACAAAGCACATGTGGGTTTCAGCATAGGCCATCTCCTTTGGGGTGGGAGAGACTTCCAGTGATCTCCTGAAGTGTGTGGTTTGTTCAAGAAAGCTGGTTTAGCAGCGTGGGATGTTTCTTGAAGACAGAGGGAGAAAACTGTAGCCTTTGTTAGGAGCCAGTTCTGGGAGACGAGTTGCTCCTGATTTGATTTGCTGTGGGGAACTGTTGGGAGAAGCCCCAAAGCTGGGATCTTAGCTGGGGCCCCAGAGCACACCTTTCAGTAGCAGGTGAGAACCATAATATTTTCTGCACCAAAGAGAATGACAAGAGGTTTTTGAGATGCGTGTAAGATGATTGATTTATTCTTTTTTGGTAAGGAAATCAGAAAAATGGATTTTTAACAATCAGAGCCTAGGGTAAGACGTCAGTTTTGAGGAGTTTTCGTGCAGTGTAGACCTGAGAAGTTTCATGTGAATGCTGCTGGGGGGTGGAATGCTTGCTGTGGTGTAATGAGATTGTTTCAAGTTGTTGTGGCAAGAGACCCTAAGGGGTGTTTTTCTGCTGGTTTTTGGCAGGCCATTTCCAGGCTGCAAGGTGGCCGTGTAGCTTCCTTGAGTGATGGAGTTTTATTTAGACTCTCCCTTGCTGGAGATGATCAGGTTGGCAGAACATTCCTCCTCACTGAGCAGTAATCAGTCCCTGGTCTGTCTTTTTCTGAGAGGCTGAGAACGTTGTGCAGGGGCAGCCCTGGTGCTGTGAGGAGTTTGTGTGGGCTCCAGTCACTTCATGCTGAAGGAACATCAAATGCATGTGGTGATCAGAGCACTTGTAGGACATCATCTTGACTCCTTATGGCTTCTAGCCCAGGTTTGAAGGAGATGGGGTTTATTTCAGCAGGGATGTTGTTTTCTCTGACTTTGTCACCTAATGTTAAGTGCAGTTAGGGGAAGCTTCATGGGTCTTTGTGTTCAGCTCACCACGATGCCTTGTAAGGAGGGATGTCCCTGGAGAGCTTGATACTGGTTTGCCAAATGCTTTCCAGGGGGAACATGATGCTGTAAAGAGAAAAGAAAAGGGAAGAAGGAAGTTGTAAAAAAACATGCTACTGTAGAAAAATGGTGGGACCAGCCCTCCTTTGGATTAATTTCTGGTTAGAAGATTAGAAATACAGTGTCAGAATTACAGTCCCCCAGAAACCCGTGTGTTCACCGAAATGTTGCTGTGCAGGGGATGGGTCATAAGCCTGTGTCCTTTGCTGATGGAATGAAATTGATTTAGTCATGAAAATGAAAACTGCCTACGAAGAAATCAGGTTGGTGTCATGATAACGAGAGACATAACTAGTTACGTAAGAGATGAAATTCAGTGTTGGATGCAGAATGATGCTTGTGGGCAGGAGGGGGACTGGCTTGGAGCAGGTGAAAGCTGAATGATTGCTGCTCCTTGTCATCCAGGAGCTGGGACTACCAGCTGAAGTGGTAGGTTGGAAGCCTTGAAACCAAGTCCTTTTTCTGCAAACAAATATTCTCTTCCAGAGAGGATGGTACGTTGATTAAAAGAATACATGGGTCTGAAAAGTGATGTGTAGCAGTTTATGGGGAGAGAAGTCCTTGAAGAAGAGCTGTGAAGCACCAGGATGAAGGATGAAATCTGGCACTTGGACAGCCCTGAGTTCTTTATGCCAGCGAGAGAGACGATGGGAGTTAGAGGGTGAAAGAGCAGGAAGAAGTCGAGAGCAAATCGCTTCATCGCTCATCACCTTTCAGGCTCTCTCTTTACAAACTAAGTCACAGTGTCTTGAGAGCAGTGAGAAAAAGGGTAAATTTGTTCCCTGGTGCTTGGAAACTCTTGTCAGTTTTGTGTTGCCTTTTTTTTTCTCCTTTGTTTACTAAGAAACCTTCACATCAGCACAGCTGACTCCACCAAACCTCCTGCCATCTGCAGAGGGCTGATCCTAGCGAGAAGGAGGGAAGACAGCACAGAAGCACTTGGATCAACAGATGGGAGCTCTGATTCCAACAACAGTAATTTATTTCTGCTGATCTTCAGCAGCATCTGCAAGTGCAGTGTGCACTATTTCTGCTTTGGATGTTACCTTCACTTCTCTGCTGCACACGCCCTTTTCTGAACATATGACTTCCATGCACCAGAGCATGACATAATCCAGGATAATTAGAAGAAGCTTTTGGAGACAAGCTTTGAAAATCTGCAAAGTATTTCCAGCATCCTTGCATCCAGATTCCTCAGAACACTCCAAGGCTTGATCTTGTGATAGCTAATAGCTTTGTTGTCTTTTGTGTGTAGTATTGTCTTTTTCTACAGTCTAAAAATATCTTAAGATCTAGGCCTTTAAAAAATGTTCCTAGTGTTTTGGTCTCTTCCAGAAGACATTATTCTATTTTTGGCTCTTAAGGTCCTGATGAGTGTGTATAAAAATCTTCCCCTTGTGCAAGCAAGGTGCATTAGCACAGAGCAGAGACAACAGAAAGGACTTCCATGGAATGTAAATGAGAAGAGACTAATTAGTAAGACTTGGAAGAACAAAATGTGAGCACTGTGACTTAATTAGTGCTCGAGAGCAGTAGGAGACAGGGTTGGATAAAGATGCCTGTGCTGCTGTCACCTAAACGAGGTGATGAGCAGTGGGGAGGGAAGAGCCAGAACTCTTTTGCTTCCCTCCACTTTCCAGCTTGTCCATCCCTGTACTTAATTTCTTACCCGCACAGCTCTTCAGCTACAGAAAAGATGAGAACAATGAAACCTTTCATAAGACCCTCCTCTTTTCAATTTTAAATAGCTGCACGTTTGTGTACAGCAGAGTATACAGAGTGTGAGCAGGAGCCTCCTCTTTTATATGAATCATGACTTCGTGTTACAAGGAAGGAAAAGCTCTTTCAGGTTTCACCCTGAGACACCTGAAGACGTTCCTTGTAGAAGAGAGCCTGTTGTCAGACTGTTGACCCTTTGTCTTCTGCATTCCCTCATGGTTTTCTAATAGCAGTATGTGCTGTCAAGGTTAAGAGCCTGCAGCAGGTCCCCACCTCTCCAGGAGCCTTCTCCTGCAGGCTCACCTAGCAGGAACAGCAGCTTCTTTATTGGAATGAGCAAGGCATTAATATTCTCAGGAGGATGAGCGTGCTGACCAGGACAACTGCTCCTCATCCAGCAGCAGCAGATGTGGAAGACTCAATATCTCTGCAGCTCTATCCTCCAGCCTGGGAGGGAAAAAAAAAAAAAAAAGAGAAAGATAGGCTGCTGGATCAACAAAAGGCAAGAAATATGCTTCCTCTCTCCCTAAAGTCCTTCCAGATGGTAAGGCTTGATGTGCTGTCCCAGCAACAACTCCTGTGATGGCAGCTACATCAAAGAGCTTATAGGCAGGGAAAGCCAAATAGCATCTCCCCTGTAATGAACTTCAGAATTCAGGACTGATGGAGGGGTCAACAGCAGCCCGTGCACCAAACAGCAGCAGCTTTGGAGCCAGAGAGGAGTCCAGCTCAGAGCCACATTAATAACATTTTCCACCATGGCAGAGTCTACACCCCCCTGCTGCAGAGCTCTGATGGCTTCAGTGGGACTGTTCAAACACAGTCACACAGATGATGAAGTGCTGCCTTGGAGTAGAGCCCAGTGGTCTCCAGACATCCGTTCTGGGGAAGGTAGCTGGGTGTTAAATCCTTATCTTGGAGATGTTTGCACGTGGCATGAGGCAGTGGAGAGCTTGAGGGTGACAGTGGATCCAGTCCCCCTCCTGCTGGGGAGCTGAGTGTGGGGGCATGGCAGAGTCCTTCAAATTGGCTTCTAAAAGGCAGGTGGAATACTGTCTAAGTTCTTAATTTCTCTCTGCAGAAATAGTAACTCTATAAAACCACTCTGTCTTGCCCTCCTTGTTCTTCTTGAAGTGCTGCCAAGACCAGCCCAGTTCCTGCAGGCATCAAAAGGCCTGAAGGTGACAGTGCTTGGCTGAGGCACTGGTGACTTCAGCCTGCTTTATGGGAAGGGCTGGCTGGAGCAGAGGTCTGAGGAGATCCCAGGGTCTCTTGGTCCCTTAGGTAAAGCCATGCCTAGGACAGCTGAATTTTGGCTTTTTGTATTTCCATTCCTCTGATGCCTCACGGTGAATGAAGATGGTCCTCTGCAATTCTGCATCTGTGGAAGGGGCCTGGTGCTTGCTGTGGCTGGGCAGAGAGGGAAGCTCTTAGCTACTGGTGTCCTGCAGTGTTTTCTTTCAAGACCAAGAAAGATGGCTTAAGTGTGCTCAGGGATGGTTAGGTGGGCTCAGGGATGGCTAGGTGGGCTCAAGGATGGGCTAGGTGGGCTCAAGGATGGGCTAGGTGGGCTCAGCCCAGACTACATGATGCAGGTGTATCTCAGTTGAACAGTGAGACCAAGGGCAGGAGGTGGTCAGCTCTTAGCAAAAGGCAAGTAGATGTTCTCTGTTGTATAGACCATGAGCATCTCCAGCTCTCAGATACTGGGGGGAGAGGATCTGAGGATGAAGACTGCAGGCATGTAGCAGTGTCATGCTGATGGCAAAGCAGCTTGACCATCCTAGAATGTTTTTACAGGACTGCTGAGGAGGAGCACAAAGATGGAGCCTTGTAGAGTACTAACTGGCTGGTCAGTGGGGAGCAGCTTGGTGCTCTTCCCACCTTGCTCTAGGGGCTTTTGGAAGGATGTGGTCAGATCAGTCCCACCTCCTGCACGTGTGCAGTGCTGATCCAGGACTCCTGGAGGTGGTGTGTGTAACTCAGACCCCACTGTACTTCTGTTCTCATGTTCCTGCCCACACTCCTGAAGGTCTGAGCGAGCCCTCATACCACTGCAGGGCTTTTCCACCAGTGTGGTGGCTTTCCCAGAGTCTGGGACAGTGCAGGTATTGGCAAGAGGACCCCACAGAGCTGGCTTGTTGGTATTCTCCAAATGCTTCCTTGGTTTACTGTGACTTCAAAGCATCCTCAGGGCAGAGATGCTGCCAGAAGCTGTCCCTGATAACAGACCTGGGACCATTTCCACTGGCTTTAGCACAACCTTGAAGGAGGTGGATCAAGCTTCTGTGAGGCCACTTGCATCTCCCTGCAGCTCAGCGAGCAGTCAAAACAAATCATCTCTCTCTCTCTCTTTCTCCTCCTTTGCCATTGTTTCCATAAATACCCTCAACCCCGAGTCAAGGCGTGAAAAAAATAGCTGGTGATCCTCCAGAATGAGAAATGTTATATTTATCCTGTGATGTTCCCAAGCTGGCCTGGCATGGGACAGTCCCAGCAGCCTGGCTTTTGCAAAGGCTGGGACTGGCAAGAGGAGCAAAGCAGCTTGGCTTTCATCGCGGCGCGGCGGAGAAGATCCAGAGCTTCAGCCTGGAAACAGCCCCTGGGAGCTGTCCTGCCTCCTCTGCTCTCCACAGTCGTGGTTGAATGGCAGTAAAAAAACCCACCAAAGCAACCAACAGACATTTATTTCATCACGTCTCTGCAAACTGATCTTCCTGCAGTTGTTGGGATGAGCGTGGTAGAAACCAGCGCTTCTCGCTTCTTGTTTAAGCTGGGGCATGATCCCCTCCAGTGATGGGGTGGGGGTGGCTGCAGAGTGCCTTGCCTTTGGCCTGCTGGCACATTTTCTGGGGAGAAATGCAGAGGGTGGTGGTCCTGTCTGGTATTTAGGGTTGGAGGAAATGGCTGTAGTCAGCAGCTGGATGTTGAAGGTCTCTTTGATGAGGCAGGGTTGATCTTATGGTTCCCCAGGGAAGCTGCTGTCAGCGTAACCTGGCAGTCCTGGGCAGGCAGCTCTTAAACACCCATGACTAAAACTCCTTTATTTTGCTTTTTAAATTATTATTTATTATTTTCTAGAATAACTGAATGGCTTCACAAACCTTTTTGTTCTATCTGGGATCAGTTTCCTCCAGCAAGTAAAGAGAAATACAGCTCCTGGTGGGAGCATTGGTAGGAGACGCCTGCAAACGTGCAGTGTTTAGAGATGCTGGGTTTGCTTCTCTGTTATGGCACTGACCCTTTGGCAGAGGGTTGCAGGTGGTCACCCCTAGAAGGTCGTTTGGTTGAATGGACACTGGCACTGGTGGGATCCCAGGGGTCCCAGCCCTGATGCTGCCAAGACCGGCTCTGCAATTTAATGCCTTTAAAATGAACGCCTTTAAATGTAACGCAGAAATATCCATTCACTGCGTATTAATTGCTTCTTTACAAAACGTGGGCCTGTTTCTGGGCTGTCCTCGTGGCTCCTAAACGTGGTTCCTCTGTGTCTCCACTAGGTGGACAGTGACACCATTTGGAATGAAGTCCACTCGTCCGGCGCCGCCCGCCTGGCCGTGGGCTGTGTCATTGAGCTGGTGTTCAAAGTAGCCACGGGAGAACTGAAGGTTGGTACGAAAATCAAACTTGGCTTTGATGCAGGCTCTGTACAGGGCTTAGCTCAGGGCTGCATTTTGCAGGAGGTCCACTTAGCTTCCTTTTCATGGCATCATCTGGCCTTGGCCATAAAAAACACTGGGGTTCCCAGCAAGTGAGCAACAGGCTCCTGGTGAATGTTCTTATGTGCCGGTTAAAAGGCAGAAAGAAACAAGAGCAGTGAGTGAAATCCCTGTTCCTGTGTTATCTGAGGGCCTTGCTCTTGCCCTCAGCTGGACCAGCCTGTTTGCTGTTTCAGCCACCTCATGCAGAACTGTTTTATTTTTTCCCTGAATGGAAGGAAGTGCTGTAACAACCAGTTCCATAACATTCACACTTTTTTACCCCCTCCTCTCCAAAACGAGCGAGGGCATCATCCCCACATCTTGTGAGGCCACCACTGAGAACAGCTACATAGCTCCAAAGCAGAAATCACTGCTGCAACCTCTGCAGCTGTCTTAGTGCAATAAATCTGCCTTTCTGTCTCACTTCTTCCTTTCATTATTTTTTTGTGTGTGCAGAATGGATTTGCTGTCGTTCGGCCTCCGGGTCACCATGCAGAGGAGAGCACACCCATGTAAGTGCACCATGTGCTTCAGCAACTTGCCTCAGTGTTCATCTCTTGTGCCAGCAGCAGATGGAAATGAAAATTGGGGTTTCTTGGGGTTTTATTGCAGAATTTCTTGATTACTGATCTGTGAGACAGTATGATAGTCAAAGCTCCCAGTAATTCTTTTGAAGATGGCAAGGTCACATTGACTTGGTGTATCTGTCCTAACAGGTGCTGAAGTTTCATGTCTTTGGTACTTCAGCACTTTTTGGTGGGAGATCATAGATTTGGTTTTGGTTGGAAAAGACCTTTTGAGATCATCAAGTCCAACTGTTAACCCAGTGAAGCCAAATCCACCACTAAACCCTGGCCTTCAAAATGAAGATTAATTCCAACCAGAAATGACCCAGCACTCTTGACAGCCCAGTGTCAGCCAGAAGTTTGGATGTCTAGTGGGAGCAAGATATACACACAACTTGACTGAAGAATTCCCAAGTTTCAGAAATAGTTCTTTTTAGGAAAAGGACCCAAATGAGTGCTTGCTGTTGGGTTCCTCTCAACTCATCATTTTGAGGCCTCTTTGAGTGCTCCAGCCCTGGCTCCTTCCCCCCTAGCCACGTGCCCTCCTTCTCCTGTCCCTTTCCCTCGCACACAGCACTGGAGGTCCCTTGGGCACTGACCACCATCTCATTGCAGCAGGTCTGGGCAAGTTTGAGACATTCCCCATTCCCAGAGAGATCACAAGACACCTGCTGCTGCGGGTCTATTTTCTGTCTCTCATTTAACATCTTCCAGGGAGGAAAGAAGAGCAAAACCAAGCTATTCCTTCCTACTGTGCTGTATCTAGATGTCAGGTGCACCGGGACCGAGGAAACCTCCATCTAACACCTCTCCTTTCCCCCTTTTCTACCCCCTCTCACCACCTCCAGGGGTTTCTGCTATTTTAACTCTGTGGCAATTGCAGCCAAGCTGCTCCAGCAAAGACTGAATGTTAGCAAAATCCTTATCGTGGACTGGGTGAGTAAAAAATGTCTGGTTTTACCCTTCAGAAGAGCAGGTGGAAATCTTTTGGGGTTCTTTTTTTCTTGCAAGGGCAGCCCTGCTTTGTAAGTCAGTGAGACATGTCACCTGTTTAGAAAAGGTTTATTATTATTATTTTAAAAGGGGTTTTAATAGAAATATTTCTTAAAGGCACCATGGTTTTCAGAAGAAAATTGTGATTAAGAAGTGGTTGCTTCCTAAAACAAGCCCAGCACAGTCTCAAAGCTGGATAACTGCAAACCACTCTGGCTTTTGGTTATTTTTTTCTGAAGGTTTTTGACCTTAACTGTTACAATCCATCCCAGCCTTCTGTTCAAGATGTGAGGACTGGATCCTACAAGGGACAAGGGCTTGACTTATCAGTCTGGATGGTCTCAGTGTCCAGCCTCTGTGCAGGTGGGCAGACAGTCAGAAGTCACCTCTAAATGGGAACAAGGCACTGGAACCCTCCTCAGGCAGCACAGCAGATTTGAGAAGGAGCTTGTTTGGCATTTTGCTTGTGTGGGTGTAAAAATGGGCCTGATTGATTGATTATTATTATTTTTATTTTTTGTAGCTTTAAAAATGTGTCTCTCTGGCTGGGAAGGCATTTGAGTTGCTGGGTATTGGCCAAGAGTTTTGATTAGAATGCACAAATCATAGGATGCCAGGTTGGAAGGGACTTCAAGGATCTCCCATGGGCTAGACCCACAAGTTAAAAGGGATGTATTTGCTTTTTTATCCTACTGGATGGACATCCTTTTCCTGGTTTTCATGTCAGAAAGGGGCATTTTGAATGCCCATCCTGCTTTTCTGCCCCAAGTAGCAGTGCAGTAGGAGATCCAGTTAATGGGGGTGTGTTGTTTAACCTTGCTGGGTCCAGCACAGCTTTGCTGAGCACTCTTGCCAGTGGTCACCCCACGGATGGATTAAAGCTACAGATTTGGGGTAACATACACTGTCTCTTCATCCCCCAAGGTTATGAATCCAGTTCTCTCCATCCAAGATTCTTTCCTCAGTTTTGCTACAAGCTTGAGGTTGTTTTTGACCCCTATTTAGCCCATGTGTGGAACAAGGAGTGTGACCTGAAGCCAGCTGTGCAGAGCAGGTTCTTCTCACTTGCAACAAACTGCTCCAGCTGGATCAGAGAAGCACAGACAATGGAAGCTCAACAGCCAAAAAAAAACCCGCCCTGAATCCTAAGTTGGTGACTTTCATTTGGTTTTACTAAGGTTCTGACCTCCCTCATATATTGCAATCTCTGTCCCCAAAGGATGTTCACCATGGGAATGGTACTCAACAAGCTTTCTACAATGACCCAAATGTTCTTTATATTTCACTACATCGCTACGATGATGGGAACTTCTTTCCAGGCAGTGGAGCTCCTGACGAGGTAAGAGCACAGATCCAACAAGCATCCACCCATGTCTGAAAGGAACTGCTTGGGGCTGGGATTCAGATGCCCCCAAAGTCTTGGGGAGCCTCTGCCAAGCAAGGCTTGGAGAGAAGCTCCAGCCACCACTCCCACGGTGGTGCTTGTTAATGCCCCTTTGGGAACACGCCACCCAGGTTTGTGTGTTTGGTGCCTTCTCATCCAAGTCCTGACAGCCATGGGCATTGTGTCCTGCCCTGCCAGCTGGCAGGAAAGCCTTGGCTAACGAGCAGAAAATGAGTCAATGCAATTAGGCTCTCCAGCCTGCATGGGAGAACCTGTTCCAGAGGAGCTCTTTGCCAGCTGTCCCAGCACTCCCTGTACTTTTCAGGATTTCCCCCTTAGAGGCAGGGGGAACAGGTCATTTGTGGCTGTGCCACCAGCACTCCAGTCTCCTGGCACAGCCTTGGAGCCTGTCCATCTCCTTTCCTCCCAGCCCTGCCAAGGCATCACTCTCTGTCACTGCTGCATTCCCAGAGGTGGGATCTGAGTACCCCTCACTGATGCTGCTGGACCAAATCCACCAGGTCCTGGAGGTGTCCTCAGACACTACAGCAGAAGGGCTGGGCTGGTGGAGGTGGGAGACCTCCCTGAATTCTGGATAGATGCTCCTATATCCATCCCATTCTTGCTTTCCCTCTAGGTTGGCAGGAAATACTTTCCTTCCAGGGTCACTTATTAAGGGGAATTGTATTTAATACTGAATTTTGTGTAACCTGGGGCACTCCAGGTTACATCTGAACACTCCTAGAGTTCCACCCTGTCAATTTTACATTTCCCTGTTCATCAAACTCGCTGTTGCCACTTTGGTTTCTAGAGAAACTTAAACATAACTTGACAGAGCTTCTTTACCCTGTTTGTGCCTTGCTGTTGTAGTGAATAAACAGCATCAAGATTTATTTCTGCTTCAGGGTGTGCAAAGGTCTCAGACCTACCTTTTTACTGACCTTTTAACAACCTAGTAATCTGGCTTACAAAATGCAGAGTCACGAAGCTACATCCACTCCCTGTTTACCATTTAGAGGGATTTTTGGATGGGCCATTCTAGACCAAATTAAACAAAGAATACCAAATAAATTCAGTTCAAGCCACAGATGGCTAAATAACAGTCTGTGGATGGAGGCATGAACCCCCTGAGTTTTCCTACTAGCAGTATTTGCACCAATACAAGGAGGAATATGCATTAAAAGCCCTGCAGCTTTATCCAGCCTGAATTATCTGGCTGGGTTTTGTATAACACACCCATTTACTTTTTTTTTTTTTTTTTTTTTAATATGCAGCAACCTAAAAAAAGAAACAAACCCAACCAAATAAACTGTGTGTTTAGGAGCTCAGAGCCCAGTGCAGAGCAGCCAGTGGCTGGTGACAGTAGATACTGCCTGGCTCCCTGGTTGTCCCCATGGACCTGCAGCCTGTGCTCTGACAGCTACAAGGTCCCCAGCTTGATGAAGGGACTGAACACAGGCTCCTGGGTTTCCATAGGGGTGGGGAGAACAAGGCCCTACTTCTTGACAAACGAGTTACTGGAAAGCCCTGGTTTATTTTTCAGTTCTCCCCTCTCTCAGGTACTTGCAGTCAGTGCAGATGGGGACGCTGGCAGGACATGCAAGGATGGGACTTAGGTGTACCACCCCCATGTCCCCCAAGCAGTGAAAATCTCTTCCCTGTGAATCCTGGTTTTCCCCAGCAGAGGGAGAGCTCGCTCTGATGAAGACGGTGGGTTTGTTCCCCCAGTTGCCACTGTAAAGACATATAAAACAATCTTCTAAATAAAGCTGAAAATGAATGAAGGCAAGGTGTTGCATGTGATGTGCTCTCCTGCAGAAGAGGAAGAGGATCCACTTGATGAAGAGGTGGTTTTGGGTGAGCAGCAGTCAATTAGAGCTCCTGTAAAGATCAGAACATTTATTTTCACTCGTCTGGGGGACCCGGTGGCTTTAGAGGGAAAAAGGAACCTTACTACCACCTAAACTGTAGAACCAAAATCCAGATGCAACTGAAAGAGTATTAAGACAGCAGAGAATGTGTTGCCAGGGTTGGCTGTTTCTGTGTGTGTCATTCAGAGTTCCATCTCCTTTTTCCAGGTTGGCACAGGAGCAGGAGTTGGTTTCAATGTTAACATGGCCTTCACTGGTGGCCTCGATCCACCGATGGGAGACACTGAATACTTAACTGCTTTCAGGTAACATTGAAGTCTTCCTCTTACAAACATATTTTTCTCCTCAACTGGGTTTACCTTTCCCTTGTGCAGTCCTCCTTGATCTGGAGTTTCTCTCTTGCTACGTTCAGAAGTACCAGATGTACACCTAGTTGCTGTTACTTTTGGAGTCCCATAAGAAAAAGTGAAGCTGAGTTGTACAAGCACATTCAAACGTGCTCCAAAAAACTGGCATCATCTGAGTCTTCAAATGGAGACAGGGGATGAAGCCACTTGTTGCCTCTCTTGTTCATGTCCTGCTGGTCTTACTGTCCTGCTCACAGAAGCATGGGGTACCTGGAGATCACAGGGAGGGACCTGCAGGGAATGCTGATCTGATCCCTGCTTTCCTCCTCACGTGAGTGTCATCAGAAGAGATGCATGAAGCCAAACACATGAGCTGATCTGCAGTGATGGAGACCCAGGTTGTGGTGTCTCTGAGCAGTGTCTCTGCAAGAGTAAGTTGAACACCATCTTGCTGCCCTGAGCAGCTACAGGCAAAACACCCCAAGACTCAAAGACTCATGGGTGTTCTGGGGTGTTGCTGCAAGCCTGAAGTGATGCATTTACCTCCCAGAGCTGCAGAGAGCAGGGAAAGGAAGGACTTAAAATTAGCTATGGAAACCACAGAATATCAAGATGAAGGGAAGGTGGATCTCTGAGTAGAGGAGAACTTGTAGGTAATGCAGTAGTGAGCAGAGGCCAGAGTGAGACCTTTCTCATACTCCTTCCAGGAGAAGGAATCTCATTCTCTGACCTGCTGGAGAGACAGGCTTTCTTTTAATTAAGGTCTGTCCTGTTCCACCCCCTGCCTCCCCTGTGCTGTGTGTCCCTCCTCCAGCTGGCATCCCTTGTAACAATCCTGGGTTGAAGTGGTTTTCTGTCCCCAGGTCAGATTCAGTGGCCACCACCTCCCATGAATTCAGGGAGACAGACACTTGAGATGGTAATTTCTGGTGACAGGCAGATGGAATGATCAACTTCATGGAACAGCATTATTTTTATTCTGTTAGACTGAGCAAAAAGAGCTTTCACTCCTCAGCCTGCCATGAAAAAGCCTTCAAAGAATGTATACAAGTTAAAATAACATCTCGTCAAATAACTGTCATTTGTCTCCAGGTTTTATTCCTCTTGCAGAAAAGCAGCACTTTCCTCCAAAGTGGAAGTCTGTTTATCCCAGCAGTCAACAAGACTGATCTCTTCATTATGAAGAGAACCTGTAGCTGGTGACAGAGTGATGTACTTGCCGTTAAATACTGAGTTTCAAGGCTCCTGGAAAACTGCTCAGTGAGCCCTTTGCCAGCCATCCCTTCGTAGGAGCTGGTGTCTTTTTGCCCAGAGCCTGCAGCTATTTGGAATTAGTCACACAGCTCTTCTTTTGCCAAGGTTTTGGGACATTGGGGTATGTCCTCCTAGGTTGCACCTCCCGTGGTCTGCCCCATGTGCACACCTTCAGTCAAGAAGTGAAACTGGGAGGGTTTTTTTTCATCTTATGCCAAGTGTGCTCATGATAATACATTATCAAGTGACCTTTTTAAATCTTAACCAGCTTCTTTGAAACAACATTTTCTTTTTTTTTTTTGCCCCTTGAATCTTTCTATTGATTTTAATGGAAAATAATGCTTTGATGTTTGCAATTTATAGTCCCCTGAGAGTTAGAAAGTGAAGGGAATGGGTCATATATCCTTTTTTCCCCCCTTCCTTTTCTTGGGTTAGCCCCTTGAGACAATGCATGCCTTCAAGGCAGCACCTTGTTATTCCACCCCATCCAATGCCACGTTGCATTTGCTGGGGATCAAACCTAAGATGAAGAAAAGATAAGAAAATTGGCCATAATGAACTCCAGAAGCAGCAGGCATTTTCACCATGAACTTGGAAACTCGCAGCGGAGAACTGAGCTTTAATTCAAACCAGCCCAAATGCCAAACTGTGAGGCTTTGAAGTCTGTAGAGGAATCAGTGGAAATCCTTTGAGCTAGGCAAAGATACTGATATACTTCTTTTTTATTTTCCCTTTTTTTTTAAGCCTTAACTCTTTGCATGCTTGTCTGCTTCTGGGGAAGAAAGGCCTTTTTCTGTGTCAGACGAGCAGAAGACAAACAAGCAACGCGCTTCTCCGTCTTTTGAGACCTTCTGTTGTTGCAGGATGAGCTGGTGCAGGGCTGTGATAAAAGCATGTGCTCTGATGAAAGAATAGCTGAGATAATTGTTCTTCATAAATTAGGCTTCTGTTGAGCCAACACACAAATCCCAGTGAGAGCTGGATCATCACCCCCACGCTGAAAACCTGTTGGTTTTACTCTTTCCTAAGCAAGGACGGTAACTCGCAGCGATGACGTTTCTGCTGAACATCTCTAATGTCAGGGTTGCCCCCTCACCCCCTTGCACAGCAGCGTTGGGTTGGGTGGGATCCCCTCACCTCTGCTTGTCTGTTCACACCCCCCAGCCTTTTCACAAGTGAGAACAAGGGTTAAAAATGCAAAAGGTGGGGAGCAGCTTCGCTGTGCACTTCGCCGCTCGTTGTCTCCATAACTGAGGGCTGAAATCACCGGCTGCCCCATCTCGAGGCTGGGGTGATATCATGATTGCTGTCTTATTATTTAATTTGCTATTGAGGGGAGCAGGGTGGAGTCACCCCAGTCCCTTACAAGATGTGCAGAAGGGATTTGGGGAGTTTGCTGTGAGCATGGAGCTTCTCCACCCCAGCATGGTGACGGCTCTGCCTGCCCCAGCCAGCAGGACATTCTCACTGAGCGGACTGCTCACTGGGCGAAGCTCCCATGGCTGAGCTCACCCCCAAACTATGTGGGCAATACCCATTTCACACAGCAGGCAGGAATGGATTGAACTTGAATGTGAAAGAAGTGCAGGGCATATGATTTGCAGAGCCCCTTAACTCATCAGAATGTTCTTGGTGCCCAGTGCTGTTATTCCGTAGTTATAGGAACAAACAGTTGTAAAATTCAGGTAGTTTGGGTTTTTTTTTTGTTGGGGTCTGTTGTTCCCTAACTAAAATCCTGTTTGCTCCTGTAAATCCTCTTGACATTTGCAAAAGCAGAGTGTGCAAACCCAGCTGAGAGACCTGCAGAAAAAAAATGCTAAGACTGCAGCTGGTTCCTTCTTTCCCGAGAACAATTTCTTAGTGAAATTAAAGTGTATTTAACCACAGGACTTTTCCTCTGAATTTACTGTAAGAAAGTTCTCCTGAAGGTTCTAGCAGTTGTGTTGTCTCATGCAATTTTCCCCCCCCTACCCTGGGCTGTCCTCTACAATTATAATTCCATACACAACTCGATTCCCTGTTAGTTTTTGTTTTATTTAAAACACCTCAACCAGAAGCAAGAGCCAGGATTGCATTTGAAAGGTCCCCCTTTCCTCCTGCCTTTCTCAGAAAGCACTAAATGAGTTCAGGAGCCAATTTAGGGGGGGAATTTTGTTTTTTCCCTCAATCCATAAACCATTTCAGGAGTGAGTGGGAGGGAAGGAGGGGAAGTTGATGATGTTTTGCCTGGAACGGTTCTTTCTGTATTTTAGATTTCATGCTCTCCCGACACTGATTTTGTCCCCAGACTCCTAATCCCTTTTGACATAGTAAATGACCGTGGAGATGGCTGCTTGAAGAAACAAAGAATGGAGTTTTCAGGAGGATGATTAGCCTCATATAGATGTATAAAATCCAGATATATAGAGAGCCAACAATGGGAAAAAGGCTCTGGAAAAAAAAAAAGTGCTCAGGGCTTTTAAGTTTCACCCATTTGCTTGCTGCAATGGAGCATTGCAAATAAAAAAAAGAAGGACTGTTTAATCTGCCTGTCATTTATTAAGGGTTTAATTGCTGATCTGGCTAGTAGCAGACTAAAAATTAGTCAATCTTCTGGAAAATAGATATAAAATAGCATGGTTTTGGTCTCCCCCAAATGATTGCAGAAGACGAGCAGTCGTTTTTACTGTCTGCAGCCATTGGTATTGATTGGTGCATAACTGTTCAGTAATGAATCAAATGAAAGGATCTGCTTTATTTTAAGCAAGCAAAACAACCCTGTAAAAATACAGGAAATTGAAAGGTAACCTTTGTATTTTAAAAAGTTCTGCCTGGCTTAAATGAATAATCAGTGTTACAAACCCTTCCATTCCTCAGCGAATAGCTCTGCAGCCACCTTAGCCAGAAGACCCAGGTCCAGCCAAAACTGCTCACCTTTTTGATAGTAATTTGAATTTCTGGGGGTTTTTTTGGTAGTATCATCACCAGGGCAAAGCCATAGGGTGATTTGCAGTGTAATTGTTGCTTTCTCTTGAGGACTGAGCTTTGCAGGGGTGGCTCTGAGCAAAGGGGCTGGTTTCATCTGGCGCAAGAAAAATTTAAGAAACAAAAAGGTTTTGAGGTTTTCGTTTGAAAGCTGTTTGCTTGGGGCTTACATTCTCACATGTGATTGTCTTCTTTTTAACAAGTAGAAAGGAAAAATGAGTGAGGAAGTGCTGAGAGGAAAGGAGGGATGGATTATACGTGGTGAGGATCAACTTAGAGCTGGTGTCACGGTGGAATTAGGAGAGCGCCAGAAGAAAGAGCAGACCAGCAGAGCTTGGGTAGGAGTCACGGGTGGAGGAAAGGGTTCAAGTCTGGATTTGAGAGAGTGCTCTTATGTTTGGATGGGCTTGTGATGGTCCAGGGACTAAAAGCATCATGAGATTATTTACCCAGACATCTTGCACTTCTCCTCTAGCTGCGCTTGAGACTCGTGGCTCCCGGGCAGACTGTCCTCCCAGCTCCTCCTGGAGGACACATGTTTCTTAAACCTCTGGTAGACCTAGTAAAAACTTGCTGTGCATACAGAGCAGTAGGAATTGCTCAGAGATGATGATAGTTGCCGGGGTAAGCAGCTGCAGCTGTAAGGTCACCCTGTCCTGCACTGGAGAAGACTCTGAACATCTTCAAAAGAGCTTCTTTTAACTCTTGTCAAATACCGATTGATTTGGTTTTTTAACTAGCAACTGCTGCTTTTTCTCTCCCCAAATTTACACAGACTGGGCTTGATGGTTACCCCTGGGCACTGCCTGTGTGGTGGCTGTGCCACCAGAGGGTACCTTGGAGCTGCTGTCACAGCAGGGACCTTCAGCCAAGCACTGTCCTGCTGCCCCTCTTCCTTGGGAGCCTCAGTGCTTGGGCAGCAGTGGACGAGCTGTCTCCAGGCCAAGAAATCCTTGCTGATTCAGGGCTGTGGGGCTTGCTCAGTGCTGACAGACCATGGTGTAGGTTTGGGCTCGCTCTGCCACCAGCTACGGGTGGTCCCCCACAGGAGTAGAGGTACCAGCAGCTCCCTTGGTATCGGAACTGTGAGGGAAAGCAAGAAAAAAGAAAAGAAATCTGATGATTTGAGCAGTTTTCCTTTGGTTAGAAATTAAAGAGCTCAGCAGGACATCAAAGCTCAGGGGGAAGAAAAAAAAAACCCAGACCTTCTGCCACGTGCACTTGCTTCAAAACTGCTGCTTTGGTCCTTTGTGGAGGTGGTTTCTACTTCAAGCCTCTGTGGGTTTCACTGAACAGATTTTTGTCGACTGCAAAGTCATCAGCAAAAAACCTGTGTTATTTTGTCTTCCTTGTGTAATCATCTCTCTGAGGACAACATGTATGTGAACATCACAGCCTTTGGGGGAAGAAATTTGGATTCCTCTCTGGGATTTTGTGAGAATTTATATTAGAGAAAAAAAAAGACCCTTTTAGCATTTGGGATGCAGAGCCTGGCAGGCAGGAAGATTGCAGGAGGCTGGTAGGTTATTGCAGCAATTGGTTGGCAAAAAAAATTAAGCTAAAAGGGTTTGTTTGGGTTGTTTTGGACTTCATGGTGTCCAAGTACCTTGACCAGACCTGCAATGTTGCCTGGTGTCCCTGCCTGCCTGCTCAGTGGTGGCAATGGAAACCACTTGGTGGCTTTGAGCAACACTGGGAGGATCTGATGGGCATGGTAGATGGTTGAAATAAAATAAATAAAATAAAATATAAATATAAAATGAAATGTAAATATGACATAAATATAAAATGTAAAATATACATTTTATGCTATAAAACAGAATGTGGAGGGCACAATGGCACGAGCTCAGATCAGCCTTGGGGCTAATACGAGTTGCTGATGCCCAGAGGTGTCTTGAGGCTGTGGAACATCATTGAGGCAAAGTATGTGGATTTTTATGGGTGTCTTGAGGCCACCTGAGCATTCTCAGCACGGAACAGCCCTTGCTGGGGCTCTCCCTGTTTTTTGGTACGTGATGTAAGAGCTTTACTCAGTAAAAGAGAAGTTCTCAGGTATGCAGAGATACTGACAGGGTCGTGCTGTGGTGTGTGAGTCGCTTCATGTGTTAGAAAGTTTGTGCTGGGGCTGTTATACCAAGAAGCAATCCCTTGCTCTCTCCTTAACTTCCCAGTTTTACTGAGCTGGCAACTTGATGTGGGGTGTTTGCAACATCAGGCCTTAGTTTTGAACAGAAATGGAGTGGATTGAAGAGAGAAAACAGAGAGACAAGGCCTTTTGCTGAGGAACCACGGACACGCGCCTCTTGTTTCCTTTAAACCCTGGGCTCAGCAGGCAGGAGTTGGTCAATATGACACAATTCAGCCCATCTTTTTTTCACAAAACGTCAAGAGGATGGGGAACCAGAGTTCAGAGAGGTGTATTTGGGGGGAGGCTAAAGGGGAGGTATTTTGAAGAAGAACATGGGGACAAGTGCCACAAACCAAGGCTGCCATCGAGCAGGTTTCCCAGGTGGTTTTGCAGCCTCTGCCAGATGCCCTCTTACTTTCTCCTTATCCCCTCCTGCCCTGTATGTAAAGCAAATATGATCAGAAATGGGAAACACAAAGTGTGAGAACTTGGTCAAAACGTGAAGCTGTTGGTGGAGGAAGAATTCAGAGACCTCACTGAAAAAACTTAACGTGAGGTGAAGTTGAAAATTGTCCGGCGTGGTGGTGCAAGGTGTTCTGCTGGCCAGGCTCTCACCTTGTAAGTAAAGAAGAGATGGGTTTTGCTACCCTGGGATAATTGTACAAGGTTTTAGAACAGGTTTGTTCAAGACGGTGTGAGTGTTTGTGTTTGTTCAAGAGCCCAAGTCACGTGTCTGCCCTTGTTCCCCTTCTCTTGCAGAACGGTAGTGATGCCCATTGCCAATGAGTTTGCCCCAGATGTGGTGCTGGTGTCATCTGGTTTCGATGCAGTGGAAGGTCACCCCACACCTCTGGGAGGATACAACCTGTCAGCAAAATGTAAGTGGGGCGTCCTCAAGAGCAGAGATCCGAAACTGGTGTAAAATGCTGAAAATGTAGAATATTTGCAGTTTTCACACTCGGGACTTCACCTTCAAATCTTTCACAAACTTTTCTGTTTTTTCCTTTGAATGTTCCTGTGTTTTGTCACTGCACTGTACATCTCTTGGTCTGGCTGAAGCCTTCCTCCTTGCCTTGAAGCCTTGAAGCATTGCGTGTTTCACTTCTGAGTGCAAATAAATTAAGCAAGGAAGTTACCAAGTCGTTTGTAGCCCCATCTCTGCAGAAGGTGGCTGCAGAGTCAGAGAGTTCTGCTTGGCTTAATGCAAAACTGCAGACAGGGGCAATGCCAGATGGAAGAACTGTGCCTTGCCCTGAATGCTGGTGGAAGTCCCTCTTTTCCTCCAGGATACCTTCTTAAAAATTCCAGCTGAGTGTTTTTCTTCCGTGTCTTTGAAGCAATTTTCATCCAGGCCCACAAGAACCTCCTTTTTGCTTTGGGTCTGTGTTGTTTTGCATTGCACAGGAGTTGCACTGAAATCCCACCCCCCTCTTTAGTGATGCTGGGTTTGTCTGGCTCTGTTTTGTTCAAGCCAATTGAGAAGACTCTTTTTTTCTTTTTTTTTTTTTTTTTTTACTTGCAAAAGGATTGTATTATTATTTTTTAAGAGTTTGTTTCAGCCAGGAAACTTATTCTCTACAGCGAACTTCAGGACCTTGTAAGGTAGCTGAACCTATAAACTTTATACAAGAATAAAGTGAAATAGATTTACAAGAGACAAGTTATTTAAGATCTCCAGCAACACCCTGTTATAGAAGGTCTTGTTTACCTCCTTGTTGAATTTCTTGTGCTCTCCTTCTCTTGCAAAGCCAGTTATGGGCTCAGCTGTGAATCTTTTTGTCTGGCTGCAAATTTGCCAGCTTGCAAAAGCCCCCACGGGGGGTTCACAGCAAAATAGAAAGCAGGGAGCCTGGATGGAAGGTAGAAATGCCCTGGATTTTCTTGTGTTTGGATTTTTTTTTTTTTGGGTTGGTTTTGGTGGGGGGGTTTTTTTGAGGGGGGAAGGTTGCTTTGAGGACACGTTTTTTTTATACCCTCGCAGCTTGGTTCTGTTTTGTTTAAAGGGTAGAAATGGATTGTGTGTCATCTGATCAAAGTCCCAGGTGCCCCAGGAATTTTTATAGCATATTATATATGGGAAGAAACGTCTGTTAAGGACTAGATGTCAAATATCTCTGGGGTACCGTGATGCTGCTATCACAGCTGAAAGCACCAGCAGCAGTTTTACTGGTTTCCCCTTCCCCTCCCTCCCCCGTGACTGCTCCAACTTTGCATCTTCCAAAACGGGGCAACAAAGCTGCCTCCTTCCACCCTCTTTCCTCCTTTCCAAAGGAGATAACTCCCTGCTGTGTTAAAATCGTGGTGTTTCTCACCTGGGATAAACCCCAGCAAAGTGCTGGTGGGGGTGACACGGATCCATCCCAGCAGTCCAGCAGGGAACCGTGGCTGGAATTCTGCGGCAGGCGTCTTAAAATCCAACCTGGCTTATATTATGCGTTGAGTCCTTTCAGATCCCTTGTGGTTTTTTAATATGATGTAATTCCTTTCTGTAATTCTTTGATCCTTTGCCAGGAGCCTGATTCCAGCCACAACCTTTGCCCTTCTCCTGCATTTCCTCTTTTCCCTCCTTCCAGGCTTTGGGTACCTGACGAAGCAGCTGATGGGCCTGGCCGGGGGCCGCGTTGTCCTGGCCCTGGAAGGAGGCCACGACCTGACAGCCATTTGTGATGCCTCAGAAGCCTGTGTTTCTGCTTTGCTGGGAAATGAGGTACAGACACAAGCAAAAACTGGGGCCACCACCCCCCCGGCCCCCTTCCATTTCAGCACCCCATTCTCCAAAAACAGTCCATCTGTCAAATCGTTGTCATCATCTTTGGTCCCTTTGACACACATGGATTGAAATAGTCCAGTGCTTTGTTTGTTTAAAAACTACCTATGTTTGCCAACCCACATGACAAGGACTGAAATAGCTGAGGATTGAATTTGGGTTTATTCTTTATCCAAGTCGTGCCCTTTGGAAAACAGCTAATGAGTGTTAATTTCTTTGTGAAGTCATTGCCCAAGCCCTCCCTTCTCTTCACAAGGTTCCTCTCCAGTGCTACAGGCTGTGCCTGCTGCCTTGGGCAGCTTGCTGGGGTTGTTTTCCGTTGATGGGATGGTGTTACAGTTTCTCTCTTCTGCACATTCGTGTCTTGGACAACCCTCAGCTGTGTCACAGAACTTGGCCAGAAAGGCCAGTTGCAAGATAAGAGCAAGACAAAGAACCACACCAAGGAAATCTAGTTGTTGGGATCTGGGGAGACGAGGGTGTTCTCCTACAGAGGAAACTTTAGATACTTGAGCTTTTCTGCCTTTGTTTTTCCCTTCCACTTACAGTACCAGTGGGATTAAGGAAGAAAATATTTGAATTCCCTGTGTCCATCCTCTTTGTTGCAGCCTGGCTAGCAGGCATGGAATGAGCAGCTCACTCCTACATTTCTTCCAACGTGGTTGGTAATCAAGGAGTTGGGAGTGGTGGCATTTGACACGTCTTTGGGCTGGGGGAGTTCAGGGTCATGTACCAGAGAAAGGTGGCTGCAAGGAAGTACAGAAATCAGGTTTTGGTGGCAAAATCCCAGACTGGGGCTCTGGTGGGTCAGCTGTGGCTCTACTTTTGCACACACTTCTGCTCAAGAAGCATATTTCTCTATTACTTGTTCACCTTTGAGTATGAGTAACTGGTTAGTTTGGGTCAAGCCTCCCTCCTCCTGGTTCTTTTGGTCTTTTTTGGACAATCTCTTTTGGAGATTGCCCTCAGTACCTTGTGGAAAGGAACATATCTCAAAAGATAGTTAACACAGGACGTGAGGAGCCTGCTGAGATGCTCCCTGATGGAGCAGAGCTCTGAAGGCAGTGGTCTCTATCACAAGGAGAGACATCTGCCTGCCTGTCTGATGGTGAAGGAAGGAGGTTCCTCCTAAAGTGTTCACCTGCCTTGGAGAGCACAACCAGGGTCTTTCATCACCACCCTTTGCTGAAGAACCCCTTGGGGCAGGAGCTGAGGGAGGACATGTGAATGGGGACAGAGAGGGGAAGCCCAGCAGTGTTTCAGCTCTGGGTCTGCCTCCAGAGGGAGCTGAGTTCTGGGGATGGTGGTGAGCTGCTGTGAGCAGCCCTGCCTCGACTCACAGCTGCACTGGGTTGACCGTCAGCCTTTCTCAGGTCTGGGATGTTGGAGCTTGGATCTGCATGGAGGTTCAGATCAGCTACGTTTCCAGCCTTTTGAAGAAGTGCACTGTCTTGCAGTATCTCCACTCCAAGGGCGACAGTGCCTGGGGCAACCTCACTAACCAAGAGATAAACCAGCTGGGATTCATCAAAAGCAGATGCTTCAGGCATCCAGCATCCCATCTCCAAGCATGCAGGCAGCATCCGCTCCTTCTGCTTGGCCAGGCAGTTCTGATAAGGCTCTTGGCATGGCTCACAGATCCAGCCTGTGCTCAGCCCTCAGGACAGCCAGAAACTTGGGAGCCAGCTGCTCCAGCAGCGTGGAAGCAACGGAGTTGTTACTACAGCACCCATCTCCCTTCAGTGGGCAGTGCTGGTGTCACCACAGATGTCACCACCTCCAGCTCCATCCCCTGCTGGGATGGCAGGACGTGCTTTGAAGGGGAGGCAGAGGAGGTGAGACACAAAGGCTCCTCTCTCTTGACATGCTCCTGTGATGCAGGCAGGTGAGCACAGCGTGGCGAGAGGATCCATCTGCAATCACACCCCTGATCCAAGCCACAAACACGTGTGGGAGTGTGAGGCTTTCGGGGGGATCTCGGCACTCGGGAGAGCTTGGGTGCTGTCAGCTGCCCAAAGTGCTTCCATGAGCAGAGTGAATATTGATCGTGAAAGGTTAAAAATCCCCTCCCATTTCTTTGTTTAAATCACTGCATCGCCGCCACAGGGCGCTTGCAGATGCTCAGAGGTGGACCTGGTCTCGCTTTCCCTAGGTGGGCTGTAAGACTCTGCAGATCTCCCGCCAGCCCTTCTCCGACCCACACATCAAAAAGCAGGAAACACTGCTTTTATCAAGGCCTTTTTTTTCTTAAAAAAAAAAACAACAAACCAAACCCAACAAACCACCTTTTTTGATGCAGGGAAGTTGGCGGGAGCTGCCGTCGCTTTGTCCCGCGGCCCTTTGATGAGGTTTGATCTACAGCGTGTCAGGCAGCGTTGCCTGCACATGGGCAGGCAGCTGCGGCCGCCCAGGGGCTGTGGGGAGCTTTGCTGGATGAGGAGCAGGGCCTGGAGTTCCACCAGGAAGTGGTAGGAAATGAGGGGAAGGCTGCCAGTCCCCGCAGCATCTGCCCTCAGATCAAAACTCCTGCCTCGGAAGAAGCGCGGGGGCCGGAGCCGGCTCGATCCAGGAAATGAAAGCAGGGCTTGCACTTTGCAGCAGGTTGTTGTCATGTGGAAGGGGTTGCTTGGGAAGGTTGCTTGAAAATGGGACCGACGTTCCTTACGAATTGAGTCGTGCAAAACTGAACAGGGCTTGGGCAGGATGCAGGGGAGGTCTGACCCGAAAAGCCTCTTCCAGCGCTCGGAGCAGCCCCTCCCAGCAGTGCTGGGGGGCAGAGGGGGCAGCAGCCGTGCAAAGCTGCTCCACTCTGCCCTGGTGAGGCCTCACCTGCAGCCCTGTGTGCAGTTCTGGGCTCCCCTGTTCAAGCAGGGCAGGGAGAGAGTCCAGCACAGGGCACTGAGATGAGGGGCTGGAGCATCTGCCTGGGAGGAAAGGCTGGGAGAGCTGGGGCTGCTCAGCTGAGAGATGAGGAGGCTGAGGGGGGATCTGATCAGTGCTGGTCAGTATCTACAGGGGGTGACAGGAGGATGGGCCAGACTCTGCTCAGGGGTGTCCAGGGACAGAGCAAGGGTCACAAACTGACACACAGGAGATTTAACCTGAATATGAGAAAATACTTCTTGACTCTGAGGGTGACAGAGCCCTGGAACAAATGGCCCAGGGAGGCTGTGGAGTTTCCATCCCTGCAGACATTCCAAACCCGCCTGGATGTGTTCCTGTGGGATCTGCTCTAGGAGATCCTGCTCTAGCAGGGGGCTTGGGCTGGATGATCTCCAGAGGTCCCTTCCAACCCCCACCACTCTGTGATTCTGTGACTCCCTCAGGCATCATCCATGCAAAGCCACTCACTTGGACATCACCTTTACTCTTCAAACCAGCTTCTGCCCCCCGTGGCAAATACCCTGTGTAAGCTGTGTGTTCCCCAGGGAGCAATGCTGCTATTTGAGCTCTGGGACATCCAGAGCATGTGCTTCCCCAGACCAGGACCTGTGCCAGCACCATGCCTGGAGCAGAGTGTGGAGCTCCTGTGTCATGGGAGCTGCTGGTGGTGGGGAGAGGGATGGGAGACACGTGGCAGGAGTCCTGGAGCTCAGCAGTGCTGCCTGTCACTGCCACAAATGCCTTGTCATGTTTCATGCAGAAGTAGTGGAGAGGTGTCCAGTGCCAGACTCAGGACATCCCAAGTGAACTAGAAGGTGGTAAGAGGTAGTTGCTTAAAACCTTTGCCTAATGCCCAGAGGTATGTCCTTCCTTTTCCAGGAGAGCTGTGGGTGGGGCTGTTGTCTGGGAGTGTTGTTTCAGGAGGAAGAACATGTACTGGGAAGGATTCATCTGTGAAATAGCACGTGTGTGGCCAGGCTGCCTGGTGGGGTGTGCTTTAGATCAGCATCAGCCCAGAGGTGTTAGAAACCTCTTCCTTAAAGATTCATCCAGGAATTGCTTTTGCCTCCACTTAATGTCATGCAGAGCCAGGTTAGGACAGAATTGTTTTTAGAGTGGAGAATTCATAAAAAATGCAATCTGTAGTTACTACATCTGGAGCAGAGCAAGTTCCAGTCCTCATGAAGTACCAGATCTCTTGGCTGGAGTTTTTCTTGGCTTTGAGCAGAAGTTACAGTTAAACTTTGCCACAGGTTTATTTATTTTTTTGTTTTGCTATTAAACTGAGGCTGCTTCTTTACTGAGGAATATCCCTGGATGAGCCTTGACTGTTATTTCCAGCCACAATTAACATCTCTCTTTTTGGATCCCTAGCCAAGGGGGAGGTTGCTGATGAATTCACCTTCTTTTTGGAGATCTGAGGGGGGAAAGAAAGAAGAGGGAAGTTTCTTGAGTGTTTCGTTGGTTGTGACGTGTCCTGATGTGAATCAAATCCAAGTTGCTGGCCATGGATGTGAGCCAAGCAGAGCTGCTGTTGGGACATCCCTGCCTACCAAGGAGATGCTCCTACTGTGCCAGAGGAAAGCAAGAGTCTCCCCTGTGTTACCTGGTGACAGCAAATAACCCCATCTCCTCCCCTTAGAAAATCTTACCATGTAGCATGATTTGTCCCACCTGCTGTTGGAGCCACACGGAAGGATCTTGGGGTCTCCACTGGCTCTTCAGGAAAAAATAAAAGCACAACAAACTAGTAACAACCACGGGCTGGTTTTGAGCCCAAGTGTCTTGTCCAGTGGGAATCAAACCAAGCGTCGTAGCTACAACAGTAAAAGGTTTATTAACTTCATCAAGGTCAAGGGGACAGTTTTAGCTTTGCAGTTGTCTCAAGGTAGAGAGGAGATGCCCAGCTGAGGATGGTGTCCTCTTCTTGGGTTTATTTTTTAAAGGAAAGCAAAGAAAAACTAAAACAACCCTCCAGCAGTTCTGTCAGGACCTTTCCTTCAAGAGAGGATTCTCAGGCTCCCACTGCAGAACAGACTTTCTCAGGGGTGTGACTCTGTGGACTTGACAAAGGAATGGGTCTTGGGCTGAAAGAGGGGAGATGTAGATTGGACATTAGGAAGAAATTCTTTGCTGTGAGGGTGATGAGACCCTGGCCCAGGTTGCCCAGGGAAGCTGTGGCTGCCCCATCCCTGGCAGTGTTGAAGGGCAGGTTGGATGGGGCTTGGAGCAACCTGCTCTGGTGGGAGGTGTCCCTGCCCATGCAGGGGGTTGGATCTAGATGAGCTCTAAGGTCCTTTCCAACCCAAACCAGTCTTGGATTCTGTGAACAACTGGAGAAAGGACTTACAGGAGCTTCTTTAGAGTGGCATTCCCTAAATAAGCTTCTGTCTAGCAAAACAAAGATACTCCCCACAGCATAAAAGCAGCCAAGCCCAGAAAAATACCTGCTCATTATGTGCATTCACACTGAACATTTTGGGGAGGCTGTGTCGTCTTCCAACTTAAAATCTCAGTGCCTGCAGCATGTTCTTGCTGTCACCTGTGTTTATAAAGAGCAAAGGAAAGGAGCCAGCACTGAAAAGCCTCCATTTTAGTACCCCATGAGGAGCTTTACTGGTAACTTTGAGGCAAATTTGTGTGAAGATGAAGATACAGGTGAAATGCTGCAAGCCCAGCAGCTGGGAAGAGCCATCACTGGTGACTGAAGTCACCTCACTCATGCTGAATGTGTCTTTTAAAGCTGCTTCTCTGTACCAAAGTTAGGCTGTTTACACTCAGGGTACAGATTTTTTCACTTAAGTGTTAATAAATGCATCAAATTGGGCACTTAGAAGAATTTAAAAGCTACCTGGCTTATTTCTTTAGGGGAATACCAGAAGTATGGCTGGTACCTTGTTTTTAGGTCCCTCTTATTTGCATGTCACTTCATCTCAATAGTGGAAACTTTGCAAGAAAAGGTAGATCCAAACAATAGTTTAAAAAGTTCATTTGTAAAAGCAGCCCAGGATCACTTCCTGGTCTGCAGCAGTGCCTGTTGATAGTGTCCATCAGTGGCTGCAGGCTTTGTGTGTGTGGAGGAGCATCAGGCTGGAGGAGGCTGTGCTCAGTATCACAAGAGAAGGTCTGTTCATTTTGGGTATTTACCTAAAAGGGGTGGAGGCTTGAGGTGGCAGAGACACTTGCTAAATGGCACTGAACGCCTGGTCTCTTAACTTGAGGTGATGTTTCTTTGGTGTTCCTCTCTCTCTTTCCAGCTTGACCCTCTCCCAGAAAAGGTTTTCCAGCAGAGAGCAAATGCCAACGCGGTGCATTCGATGGAGAAAGTGATCGAGATACACAGTGAGTACAGCCCTGTCCACCCAGCTGCTCCCCTGCTGGGTTGCCCTGGGGGACACCAGCTTGACCTCTCCATCATCCAGGAAGCCCCACGTTCCCTCCTCCTAGTTTACAGGTGGTCACTGTGGCATGAGCTGGATTTGTGCAGCCACAAACTGGTCTTGCTGTGGGTGCAGCAGTGGACTGAGCCAGGCATGGGGAGCAGCTGGGTCAGAGAACTGCTTTGACACTTGAGGAGGAATTAGTATTAAAACCTCTCAAATCTCAGTAAAGGACAGGATGTCCTGTACTTAGAGTGTGTCTCTCTTCAAAGCAAGCCAGGTATCTCCAGATAACATAAGTCTCACTGGGGGTTGTGGCACCCGTTAATTAAGAGGGGATAGAAATGAAAGTTAAACAGAATATTGCTTGAAGTTGCTAATATTGTAGGTTGATTTAGCTGGGGAAGATAAAGTCATGATGGTTGAAGCTTTCCTGGGGACATTCCTGGGGGATGGATTGAAAGAGCAAGAGGAAATTGCCTCAGGTTGTGCCAGGGGAAGTTTGGATTGGATGTTAGGAACAACTTCTTCTTGGCAAAGGTTGTCAGGCCCTGGCCCAGGCTGCCCAGGGCAGGGGTGGAGTCCCCATCCCTGGAGGGTTTTCAAAGCCATGAAAATGTGGTGCTGAGGGACATGGGGCAGTGGTGGCCTGGGCAGGGCTGGGGGAAGGGTTGGACTCTAATCTGCAAGGTCTTTTCCAACCAGAATGATTCTGGGATTCTGTGGATGTGGTGAGTCTCTCCCAGGCAGGTCTCAGCCACCTGCTGGGCATGGGGAAGCAGGAGCTGGGCCCGTTCTGGTGCAGGTGCCCCAACAGCCTCCTGTCTCCCCAGGCAAATACTGGCACTCACTGCAGCGTTTCTCCTCCACGGTGGGATACTCCCTGGTGGAGGCGCAGAAGTGCGAGAACGAGGAGGCAGAGACGGTGACAGCCATGGCCTCTCTGTCGGTGGGCGTGAAGCCAGCTGAGAAGAGGTGAGTTGCCTTCCTGGCCTTTTATCCTCACATCTGGGAGTCTGCCCAGGCCACGGTGGGTAACCTTCTGGCTTCATCCTCTCCCTTTAACCGCCACACGCATGTTCCCCACATCTTCTGTATTGCTAAACCCCCGAGTTTGGGGGCTGGGAGAGGAGAGCAGTGCCATGATCTCCGTGTGTGACCTTAGCACGATTTTAATCTGAGAGAGGGGAGATTTAGGTTAGGTATTAGAAGAAATTCTTCACTCTCAGGGTGGTGAGGAACTGGGATGGGTTGCCCAGGGAGGCTGTTGAAGCTCCATCCCTGGAGGTTTTTAAGGCCAGGTTGGATGAGGTTTTGTGCAACGTGGTCTAGTGGTTCCCTGCTCATGGCAGGGGGGTTGGAACTGGATGATCTGTAAGGTCCCTTCCAACCTTAATGATTCTATGATGCCCACTGTGCCTGCTCCAACAGGAGCTGAACATGGTTTTGGACCACAAGAGGAAAGAGATTTCACTGCAAAAGTGTTAACACTGCACAAGTGAAAACAGATTGTCTAAAAAACCTTCTTGGTGGCAGGTTTTAAGTCCAGGTGAGCACAACTGCCTGGGGGGGGAAGGTGATGGGAATGTAAGGCTTAGCACCACAAATACCAATACCTGAAAAGAGCCTACAAGAAGGCTGGGGGAGACCTGTTTACAAGTGCATGTAGCGACAGGACAAGGGGTAATGGTTTTAAGCTGGAAAAGGGTAGATGTAGGTTGGACATTAGGGAAAAGTTCTTTAATACAAGGGTGGTGGATGAGTGGAACAGGTTGCCTAGAGAGGTGGTGGAGGCCCCATCTCGAGATGTTCAAGGTCAGGCTTGATGGGGCTTTGAGCAACCTAGTCTAGTGGGAGATGTCCCTGCTTATTGTAGGGGGGTAGGACCAGATGACCTTTAGAGGTCCCTTCCAACCGAAGACATTCTGCGATTCTGTGAAATAGTCCAACTCTGTCACCCTCAACCCTCTTTTCTTTCTTCCCTCCCTTCCCATCCTTCCTGGCTGTGCAACGGCTCAGACCTGATGATGAACCTATGGAAGAGGAACCTCCCCTGTAGCATCCACCTTCGAGCTGGAGTTCTCCTGTTTGTTCGTCTTCGTCTTGAAGCTCTGCCAAGAAGCTTTCTCTTGTTACTCCTGCGTCCTGTCATGGTTTTCTCCAGAATACAGAAGGACAACCAGGTGTAAAACAAAGCAACTGAAAAAAAAAAAAAAAAAGAAAAAAAAAGTCTCTCCATATCTCTACTCGTCTGCAGTATCAATTTGCTGAAAAAGAAACATGCTGGTGAAGAGCAGTAAAAAGGACTGACAACACTGGGCACTCTTCCTCTTGCCCTCACCGGGAGCGGAACGGGGAACGAGGCCCGTGGAGGCTTTGGCACAGTTGCCAGGAAAAGAACCAACCAAACCAAACATAAAAATCGAAGCTTCATCAACACACAGGAAGACAAAGCAAACAAACCTTAAGGTAAAACTGGTGCTTACAATTTGATGACCCACCATTCAGCAACCTCTGCTTGAACCACTCGACCCATCCTTGTAGTTGCATTTTCCTTGGATTTTTTAAAATGGCTCTTGCCTGCCTGTGAGTCAACGACGTTCTTGTCGGAACCAGAACAATGGGAGATGTTGTATTTTTAATGGGGAGGGACAGGGAAGGAGGGACTTGTCTTACATCTAAAGGAAAGGGAAAAGAGAAGGGGGGAAATGGTAGCCCAGATGGAGTCGGCTTTATTGTCTCCAAAGCCATCTGAAGATGAGTTTGTGCCTTTTTTTTTAATTGATGGATTTGGTGCAGCTGGATTTTCTGAAGTTTTGAGGAACAATGCCTTAAGTAAAAAAAAAAAAAACACAAAACAAAACAAAAAAAACAACATAAAAGACAAAACAAACAAAAAATTCACCACAAAGAACACAGCAGTTCGTGAATATTTTTCCTCTGGTTGGGAAAGCCAAGAATTGCCATCAGGAAAGGAAGACTGGTTTGTTTTTTTTTTTTTGGCTTGTGCTGGCATGATGGTTGGGAAGCAGGCATCAGCTGAACAGAGCGTCTCCAAAAGCTGTCTACAAGTTTGGATTTGTTTTGTTTTTCTTTCATTGCTGTTTCAGAAAAAAATAAGGAAAAAAAAAAAAAAGTGGGGAAAAAAGGAAAAATGAATTAAGGTAGTTGCCAAGAAAGTGGCAAATACTGTTGGGTCTTTGAAATTCAACCATTTTTGAAAGCAAATTTTCCAGTGTTTTCTCTCTTCTACATTACCTAGTAATTGAACTTATCAATTTGGTTTTGAAGCATGTACTAGAGACAAATGCAGGTTTAAGACTGGAATGCTTTTTATCAAAAGCAACTAGCATGAGATATTGCTTAAATTGTTAGGTATAAATATATATGTGTGTATAATGTATATTCCAAATGTTATTCCAAGCTTAGAAACCGGATTCCTATGAATTACTGATACAAATATTTATGATGCATTTACAGAAAAAAAATATATGTAATAAATGCATACGATAACAGTAGCCATTGGAGGCTCCCTAGGGACAGATTTTTGAATTGGGGATGTCAAAGGTGCTTTTGGAAAAGGATCCAGGTTGAAACTCGAGGACTTTTGAGGCAACAGGTTGGGGAAGTTTTTCAGAAAGCCAACACGTTAGCCACTGGGCAACTACCCTAAACATTTGTATTTTAATTTAAGGTTTTTAGTTGCGGTCCTTTTCTAACAACAACAACAAAAAATGAGTTTTTTATAGCAAAGACTATGAATTTGCTGTTGATTTTTATATTGAGACTTCACAACCCCCTCAAGAAGCCTTGTTTGTGCGACTCTTTGACACTTGATTTCCTTTCGGCAGGTTTCGTTTCCGATCGAATTCGCGTCTCAGCCTTTCTTTCCCCCCCCCTCCCACTCTTCTTGCTTGTACATGATTTTCCTTTGTGTCTTTTTTTCTTTTTTTCCCCTCCTTTTTCTGAAGTCTTTCAGTGAGCAGCTTTCTGCAGGCGTAAGGAACCTTGGCAGATTGGTCAGAGTTTATTTCTTTTGTCAGAGAGAAGGGCGAGGTTGTTTTTTTAGCGAGGAGGAGGGAACACGATGAGCTCTTGTCTATAACGCTACCGCCGACTGTATATTTTCCTCCGTCCTGTTGTAGTAGCTGTGTAAAGAACATAAGGAATTTTCTTACCTTCCACATAGTAGTTATTCCAATGGGCGACGTCTTTGTCCTCCGCGAGGATCCCGGCGGCTGCCGCCGCTGCCCACCCTTGGGAAGCCTTGTCAGACCCTCGTGGGACAGCTGGTGTTTTTCTCTCCGCCGGACACGCACGCTCATCTCTTTTTTTCTCCCCCTCACTCTTTCTCTCCTCTCCTTCCCCTCGCTGGTAGGGCTGGAGAACTTCTCCCCCAAGTATTTTTCCCCCCCCACCTCCCTCAAGGAGGTTGTTGCTGACCTTCGCCTCCTGAGGAGGGCGGTGGGTGAAGCACCCGAGCTCTGCCACCAAGAGCTCAAGGAGCCCGGCTCGACACGGGTGCCTTCTTACAGCAGTGTAGGAGAGCACACACCCCTCATCCCAACAACAATGGGAAGCTTTTTTGTCCATCCTTACTCTGTTCTGTGGCAATGACGACTGGCGGGGGTCGCTTCCAGTAACTCCTCTTTTTTTCCAGTTCTCGAAGCGGCCGTTTTCATTCCATTCAGGACTCGCTCGCGGGAGGAATTTGAAGCGTAATCATACACGTGTGAGCAAATGCAAGAGGCTTTTTTTTTTTTTTTGGTGCCTTTTTTTTTTTTTTTAAACTATGACTTATTCCTCAGTTTATAATGCAATTTAGAAACCAGACACTACTGTATTTGAGTTTTTGCAAACCCAAGTACGTGCTGAAATCACGAATAGCTTCGGTCGCGTGGGACCGGCCTCAGCAGATTCTAGAAGTGATCTTCCCGTGTCCAAACACGACGTACCTGGAGATGTTGTGGTTTTGTTGTTGGTTTTTTTTTTTTAATGATGTTTCTTTGTTTGTTGTTTTTTTTTCAACCGACCACTTTGCTGCTGTGATCCAAACTCAAACCTGGCTGCCAAATCTGGTGACTGACTTTCATGTTTCACCGTGTAGACGCTGTGGGCAGCGACCGCCTTGACGCGTCCGTTTCTGTCATCCGCTTCTCCCCGGCGGGTTTTCTTGTATCTCCTCTGGCTTGTGGCAAAGCTTTTCTCTCTCCCTTTCTGTGTCCCTGAGAGCCCCCGTGCTGAGCTGCTTTCTTTGGAAAACTCGGAGGAGCTTCTCAGGATGCTGCCTTCGTTTCTTTCCATCATTTCGCTCAGCTTTTTGCCAGGGATGGAAAGATTATTTCTTCCCCTCCGAGACGTCTCCTCCAAACTCCCGGAGATGTGGATTTGTCCCTCAGCGGTGCCCACTCCCCGGGTGAAGTCGGGATGCTCCTGGTGCAGATGCAGAGAGGGGGGGAAGGAGCCCTCGTTTTGAGGCTCCCCGGAGATCTTTTTTTTCACCTTTTGAGCCATTAGCTTCTTCATTTCAGATGACTTTGCTGTAGGGCAGCTGCACCGGCAGGGCAGGAGCCCAGGGTGCTCCTGCATCCCTGCCGAGTGCTGCGCAGGGCGTCCTTCATACCTGCTTGGAAAGAAAAGAGAAATCTTTAAACCTTCTTTAGAGAGAAGCGAGGCCCAGTTTGCAGTACACAAGTAATCATTGGAGTTTTTGAGGGGTTTTTTTTTGGGGGGTTGGTGTTGCTGGGTTGTTGTTGTTTTTTTTTTACTTTCAATACAAAACATTCCTTTTTTTATTAGTCGCAGTCATGTATTCATTCCATTCTTCCTTTTGTAAACTTTTCTGGGCCCACGTCTTTTAGGGGCATTGATATATATAAATATATATATAAAAAAATATATATGAATCTATTTTTTTAAGTTTCCTACACCTTGAGGTTGCATGGTCTGTAAGGTTGGCATGTCTTTATATTGTATACAGATTTTTGCACGCCAAACTTGGCAGCTTTGAAAACAGACACACACAGAAAAATTGTGGTTTTTGGGGGGTTGTTTGTTCTTTTGGGGTTTTTTTTGTTTTGGTTTTTGTTTCGTTTGGGGGTATATATTTTTTTTCCTCTCGTGGCATTTGCAGAGACTAAAGGTTGGGATGTTGTTGTCACCCACCCATGCACCCACACAGGTACACACGAAGGAAGGAGAGTGGGAACACTATTTTTTGTGTCTTACTGAAACTTAAGGAGAAATTGTGCTTTTTATTGTTTAAAAAAAAAAAAAAAGAGAAGAGTAATTAAAAAGAAAAAAAAGGACTACTTAACATTTCTCATTTTAAGAAGAAAAAGAAAAAAAAAAAGTTTATCTAGCACTTGTGACTTACCAATAATAGAGTTTATTGTATTTATGTGGAAACAGTGTTTTTTTGGGAAACTACACAAAGCAAAACTGCCTGTGTCGTCATGATGATAATAATTATAATTATTTTTTTCCTTTTAATAACTTGGGGTTGGTGTTTTTTGGTTGGATTTCTCAGCTGGGTGGGGAGGTTGGATGCAAAACCCTTTGTCAACGCACGGAGTCGTTAATTCCAAGGAGAGACGGATGACGAGGACTTGAGAGAGAGTTAACTCTTCAGCACAGCTGGGTTAACTTTTTGGTTTGGGTTTTGGTTGTTTGTTTGTTTTGGTTTTTTTTTTAAAAAAAAAAAAAGGAAAAAGAAAAAAAATAACTTTTCCATGCTGTATTCTTGCTGGGTTTCACTTTAAAAACAGTCGTGTACTGTGCAACACTGTGGTTTGAAAGGAGACTTGACATCGAAAGGAAAAACACGTTTCTTCATTGTCATGAAGTTGAGCCCGTTCTTGGCTCATCTTCCCTTTGTCTTTGATATTGATGAGAGAGGAGAAGAAGGAGAAGAAGAAGAAAAAAAAAGTATCCTATTGAAAGAAAAAAAAAAATAAATAAATTAACACTTTTTCTGTGCTCCATAGTGGAGGCGCTATTTTCCAATTTATGAGGATGACAAACTTATATATATAATATATATATAAAAGTGGGGAGGGGACGGGGGAGGGGAGGGGTGGGAGGGGTTGAAACATTATTCACCCGAGAGCTTATTACAGATATGTAGTATCAAAAAGTTGTAACTATATTATATTCTACTTTATACCTATACATGCTCAGTATGACGTCACCATTGGTAGCAGCTGCCCGGTTTACGCTGTCGTTGAGACACAAGTTTCACTCTTCTTGTATGGACCCTACTTTGAAGTGATGGTAGCATCCTTTGTGCTAAGTTTTCTGATGGTCCTTTCTTTTACTTGGTGGAGTTGGAGTATTTTTCTTGGTTTTTGGTTGTTTTTTTTCTTTTTGTTTAGGGTTTGGTTTTTGTTTGTTTTGGGTTGGTTTGGTTTTTTCCGTTGTTTTGTTTTGGTTGTGGTTTGTTGTTTTTTTTTTCCCCCTCTCTTTTATCTCCTTTTTTTTTTTTTTACTGGCCAATGGTGTCTTTCTCTGACAGTACCAACTTCAATTTCAACTTTATTAGGAGTCCAGTATTTTGTACCACATTATGACAACTTGTTATTCTTGTGGTGTAAATAAAAAGAAAAAGTTAATTATAGTATCACCCTGGTTTCTGTCGCTGATCTTCTTTGCACCTGATGCCTTTGGCGTCGTGTCGCATCCACGTGGAACCAGCACAGTTCCTGGTGTTGTGGAAGGGGGTCTGGGCACCAAAAGTGGCTTTTTGGTCAAAGATAACCCATGTGTATGTGTCGGGATGGCCATGGTAGGACATCTGTACTCTCTACCCTGGAGAAGAGAAGGCTGAGGGGAGACCTGATCAATGCCTGTAAGTATCTATGGTGGGTGCAAGGAGGATGGAGCCAGACTCTTGTCACGAGTTCCCAGTGACAGGACAAGCTGGAACATGGGAAGTTCCATTGAAATATGAGGAGAAACTTCTTGACTGTGAGGGTGACAGAGCCCTGGGACAGGCTGCCCAGGGAGGTCGTGGAGTCTCCTTCTCTGGAGGTATTCAAGACCCCACACACCATGTCACTAATGCCACCTGGATCAAGTGGATGGCCCTGATAACACAGCGAGCTGGAACAGGGGCCCCAGTGGCCCAGGCATGGTGGAGGTGATCACAAACTGGCCAGAGGCAAAGATTTTTGGAATGGCACCTGATGAGATAGTGGCTGGTGCAGAGGAGGCTGCCCCGTATAATCAACTGTCAGAGCATGAAAAGCAGTTTGCTCATTTCACTGATGGATCTTGTAGGAGGAAGTCAGCGGAGGTGGAAAGGTGGAAAGCTGCAGCCTGGAGTCCTACGAGACAGGTTGCACAAGCTGAGGATGGAGAAGGTGAATCGAGGCAATTTGCAGAAGGAAAGGCCGTCCAGCTGGCCCTGGACGTTGCAGAGCAGTGGCCAATACTTGACCTCTGCACGGGTTCCTGGATGGCAGCAAACGCTTTGTGGGGGTGGATGAAGGGATGGAAATGGGACAAGTGGCAGCACAGGGGGAAGCCCCTTTGGGCCGAGCCCTGTGGCAAGATATTGCTGCCTGATTGGAGACATGGGCAGTGAAGGGATGGGACGTAGATGCCCACGCACCAAAGAGCCAGGGAAGATAGAAGGGGAATACAGAAGAGAAACTTTGGAAATTGAAACCAGAAGCAAATTTACTGTAACACAAGGGGAAAGGGTAAAATATGGGGGAAGGACAGATAAGTCTTTCCATACAAAACCCATCTTGATGGTTGCAGGGATACGGGAGAGGTGCAGGGCTCCTCACAGCTCCCAGTGCAGGTGGATTCTGGAGAGAGCACGTGGGAAACCAAAGGAACCAGCAGCAGCCCTGGCAGGGAGAGAGGAGCAGAAAGGGTGAAGGGCAAAGCTTCTGGCTCTCCTGGATAGTACAGATTGTGACAGGAAGTGGGTGGGAATACTGACCCCTTCCAGTCTTTCAAGGTCCTAAGGACCCTCTCTCGAGGTGTCCCAACACCACGCCGGGGTCTCCCAAACCACGTTTCCATGTCTGATGGTCCTGTTCTGCTCTGCCCAGTCGTGCAGGCTGGGTGGGGGGGTTGTTCCACAAACCCATGGGTTGTGTCTGTGCCCCCATCAGACTTCACACTTGCTCACGTTGCCCTTCAGGGGAGGGTCTTGGTGTTACCCTCAAGTTCAGGTGGGTTAAGTAGATAGAAATTTTTTCTTTCATGGTCTCATTTCCATGTGGTTTCCCTCTATTTACCCTCTGTATCGTAGAATCCCAGATTGGGTTGGATTGGAAGGGACCTTAAAGATCATCTAGATCCAACCCCCCTGCCATGGGCAGGGACACCTCCCACCAGCCCAGGCTGCTCCAAGCCCCATCCAACCTGCCCTTCAACACTGCCAGGGATGGGGCAGCCACAGCTTCCCTGGGCAACCTGGGCCAGGCTCTCACCACCCTCACAGCACAGAATTTCTTCCTAAAACCTATCTAAATCTCCCCTCTTTCTGCTTAAAATCATTGCCCCTCATCCCATCACTCCCTGCCCTCCCTGGCCATCCAGCCCAGCTATTACAGCCTGGAGGCAGGGGCTTGTTGTGGGAGGAGGGGAGCAGGGGGGGGCTGCAAACACCATTTCAGCCTCAGCGTGGGTGTCAGAGGCTGCTAATCCTTCTCATCCTCTGAAGGAGCCCCAGGCACTTGGGGCTCTGATAAATATTCATGGCTGAGAGGTGGGTTTGAGACCCTACAGATCAGGATGATGGAGAGAGGTTGTTTCAAAGGGCTGGGCCTGGATGTTTGGTTTTTTTGGGGGGGCAGCAGGTGTCAGGGCTTCCTCTGCCCCACCCCCAGGACCCACAGTCTCTGATGATCCACCTGTCCTTTCAGGTGGGTCCCTCCAAGCCTCTCCAGTGGGTGCCTGTGGCTGGAGAGGGAGGATGCTCCCCTGGGCACTAGGGTGGGTGCTGCTCCCTGCCCTTCCTGGGGCTCTTTTAGGGATTAGTTCTGTTGTTGCTTTTTTTTTTTAATAATTATTTGTAGTTCATTGCTTTTTTAAGTAGAAAGAGGCTGTTCCTCACTCTGGGCAGCAAGTCAAGGCTTTGTCCTTTAAATGAATGTCTCTGTAGCCATGGGAGCACCAGAGGGGAAAGGATAAGGTCGAGTATTAAATAATAGAGCAGGAGCACGTGGAGGAAAGGCAAAGAGTTCAGCCTGTGCCAGCAAAACGTCCTGCTTTTGTGATGGGATTTGGATCTGTGCTGGGTGGAACCTTGCTCCTAGGGCAGGTGTGTGGCTGAGCTCTTATGGGCTGCTCTGAAGATCACTGGAGGAGTTGGGAATGTTCCCCCTGCCTGCATCTTACCAGGCAAAAAAATGTCAGTGTGATCTTCCAAAGCTGCCTCTGGAGAGCTGCTGGATTTTCTCCAGGGGAGGCAGGAAGGGTTTTGGTGCTGGCAGGAGGGCAGGGAGCTGTTGGCACGAGGCTGCTGCTGCCTTCCCTGGACTGCCCAGCTCCAGGCCAGGGTCCTGTGGGGCTTCCCTGGGAGCTGTGGGATGGAGCTGGCTCCAAAAGCCATTTTCTCTCTCTCATGGTCCTTTTCCAAGAATCCCGGCTGCTCTTCTCCAGGTGAAGTTCAGCTTTGGGCTGCAAAACCCAACTGTTGCTAGGCAAGGAAAAAATTATTAGTGAGGCTCAGGGAGTGGGAATTGGAATGTGCAGGTCTTTGAGGAGTAAAAGCTTCAGGGAAAACTGAGTCATGGTGCTGGGGAAAAAGAAAACAAAAAACAACAATATGTTTAGAGATGTTGGTCCCTGAACTGGGTGCTCTGGGATGTTGCTGAGCTCGAATTCTCAGTGGGGAAAAGCTGGGAGGTGTTTCCCAGTGTTTCCCCTGGAGGAAAAGCTGGTGGTACCTAATGAAAAGGTGTCTGGGAACTGAGAACTTCCTGCCTGAGTATGGGAGGGAGAAGGGCTAATGCCTGGCCAAGGCAGCTGGCATCTGCTCCTCCACGTGAAGGAAAAGCAACAATCCCATATCCAATGGTGTTAAAATGCCAGTGATGCATAAGGGGGTGGCATGGATTGCAGCTTTCAAGTCTTGTCCCCAGACGGGTGGTCTTCTGGCCAGGGGATGTGCTTTGGGCCACCCAGATAAACACTGGGAAGAAAACAATGATAGATTTTTTAAAAAAATAATAATTATTATTTTTTTAAAACCCAGCAAACTTAAGCAGGACCAGCCAGGAGAGGTGGCTGAAGCTGCTGCTCTTTTGTCCTGCCTGGGTGAGATTTGTCAACAGCAAATCCAGCTCCAAAGGAAGATCACATCTGGAAGGAACTGAAAACAAGAAAATAATGGAGATACTGGCTGGGATTGGTCTGTCTGTTCTCAAACTGGTGGGTTTAGAACCTGAAGTTCTAGAAGCTGAAGGAAAGGGCTGCACATGGGCTGCAGGAACATGAGAGCATCAAAGGAGAGAGACCCAGAGACCCCACAGTAACTACTCCAAGAGACAGAGATTTTTAAATGCCAGTAAGAGTTTGTTCCCAGGTGGAGTCAATGCAGCCAGTGGAGCAGAAAGTCAGTTCAGATGCTCTGGAAAGCTTGGTGCTGGCCAGGTGAGTGGGGTGGTGTGGACACAGCACAACGGGGTGGTGGAGCTGTTTTGTGTGTGCATGAGGCAGGAATTGCTCTCTAAGACTGCCATGGAGATTGGCTGAAAAATGCATGTGTTTGACTGAATTCTAGGAGAACAGGGAGAGGTTCCCAGTGAAAGGAAACACCCTGCAGACCATGTCTGCCAACAAAGACCAGGCCAAGACCCCAGGGATGGGCAATAGAGAGTAATACTGGGCATTTTCTGAGGGAACCCAAAAGGCTGGTGGCATCTGCTGCTCATGTTGCACATTGGGTTGTACTGGTGTCTCAAGGCAGATGTGAACGACCTAATGTGAGTCCTAGATGTGTGTGGTGGGGGTAGGTTAGGGTCTCAACCTGCAGGCAGTACAGCTGGTCCCCTGTTCAGGGGCCCAGAGACAGTAAATCACAGAGTGGTTCAGGTGGGAACTCCAAAGGACATCGAATTCCACCCTCCCTGCAATGAGCAGGGACATCTCCAATTAGATCAGGTGGCTTAGAGCCCTTTCCAACTTGACCTTCCATGGTTTCAGGGATGGGGCATCTACCACTTCTGTGGGTGACCTGGGCCAGTGTCTGACCACCCTCTGTGTCACAGGCTGCACTGCTGGAAGGCATCAGCAGGGAAGAACCAATCTAGAGGAACTAGTTACCAGCTCTCGGTGTTTCCTGAGGGGCTTCTGGATGGGATTGTGGGATTTCTGTGTGATTGCAAGTGTGTGGAGATCTGAGAAGCCACCTGGGCCATGACTGCACAGGGCTTCGGATTTGTTCCTCTATCCATCCTCTTACACTACCCAAATCTGAGAGTGCCCAGAAAACCTGGGAGCAGCACAGAAGTGCTTGTTGGCCAGGAGACCCTCAAACCTTTCACAGCTGCAGGCCTGGGACTTGCTTCTTTTCTGGAAGAAGCTTGAGGGCTATGCAGAAGAAACAGGAGGAGTCCAGAAGGCAGGTATGATCCCTGGAGGGGGTCACCTACCAATAACAAGCTGTACTGGACTGTGTCCTGGGGAAAAAGTGGTGGCACCTGCTGCAGGACCTCTTTACCCAGCCAGGCTGCTGCTGCTGCTCTGAAAGGAGATTGGGAGGGTTTAAAGAAGAGCTCCCCAAAACCTCCCTCCTGCTTTGCATGCTGAGAGAGCTGGGGATGTTCAGCCTGGGGGAAAGGAGGCTGAGGGGAGACCTTCTCACCCTCTGCAGCTGCCTGAGAGGGGGTTGGAGTGAAGGGAGATTGGTCTCTTCTCCCAAGGATCAAGTGATAGGATAAGAAGAAACACCCTCAAGTTGTGCCAGGGGAGGTTGAGGTTGGATCTTGGGAACAATTTCTTCCCTGAAAGGGTTGTCAGGGCCTGGCCCAGGCTGCCCAGGGTGGAGTTCCCATCCCTGGAGGGATTTCAAAGCCCTGGAGATGGTGCTGAGGGACATGGGGCAGTGGTGGCCTTGGCAGGGCTGGGTTTAAGAGTTGGGCTGGATGATCTGAGAGGTCTTTTCCAACCAAAAGGATCCCATGATTCTATGCAAAGCATGGGTGGGGAAAACATTTCTTCCCATGCAGGTCTGTTTGCAGGGGCAGAACATCAATGTGCACCAGCCACAGTCACGTCCACTTTCTCTGCTTTAATGTGGCTCTTCTGAGTAGTTTTCATCTATTTTTGTCATTCATTCATGCCTCTGCTCCAAGGAGGAAAGGTTGGGAATCTGCAAATTCAATGCAATTTAAAGGAAAAGCAGCAAGACAACACATTTTTTACTGCATCTAGGAGGATGGGGGGGTATGGACCCCACTGTGCATTTGTAGGTGGATCTGTCAGGCCACAATTACCAAATGGTCGGGAGTTTCAGAGGGTCTGTAGGGATGAGAGACCTGTTTCCCATTGAGTCAGGAAAGGGAATGGGGATCAATTCCTGGGCTTTAAAGGCAGTTAAATACCCAGAGTCCTTGAGAAAAGCTTTCAGAAGTTTGCTCTTCAAGGACGCGTTTCAGTGAGAAGGAGAAAATGGAAAGAAAAAGAATAAAAGAATCCTTCCTTCCCCACTGCAGTTTCTAAAATCCTCCCCCAATCCCTGTGGATAACACAGCCAGCACAAGCTCACCAGCTGCCTTTTAGCTGCTTGGGTTCACTGGCTGGTGAGCGACAGGAATTTCTGGAGCCTGTTTATCCAGGAGGTGGGTCCCTGCTTGGCCTCCAAACCAAGCCCAGCCTTGGTAGGGCTGCCTTGGATTGTTTTCTTTCTGGGAGAGAAGGAAGATTGCAACCAAAGGGGATAAAATATGTCTTTGGGAAAAGGTGGAGGGATTTTTTATTTTTTTTTCTTCTGTGAAAGAAGTGAGGGGGGGGGAAAGTTGAAGCAGAGATGGCTGGAAAAGCTCTTCTGGGAGCCCCAGGCGTGTCCCCAAGCCCGTCAATAACCCAGCCAAGTCTGGGTGCAGCCAAGAGGAGAAGGTCTCCAAACCTCCCCCCACCACCACCCAGGTCTTCTCGGGGCTGTGGGGATGTCTGCAGGCTGGGGCAGCAGCCAGGCCCCCAACCCCACCTCGGGAGGAAGAGGAGGAGGAGGAGGGAGTGCTGAGGATCTTCAAACCCAAACCACAGCCTGGCTTCCCATAGCTCTGGCTGGAACCTGAGCAAGGGCTGCTTGGTTTCCTCCGAGCTGATTGATGATGGCTTCCAGCACGTTGATATACATCTCCCATCTGAGGGGCTGGTTGATGCTCAGCATGTGGCGGGCGAAGCGGCTCCGCGTAACAAATCGTCTTGGCCGGGTTTATCTGTTTCGGGCTTCGTTTCGGGACCTTCTGCTGCGCCAGGTTCTGGGGGGGGGGGGGGGGGTGGGGAGTGCTGAAAATGAGACTTGAGTTGAGTTATTCCTTGTGGGTTGCGGGCTAATTCTTCTTTTCATCTAAAGCCTTTTCATATTTGACCTCTCTCCCCCTTATCGGCGACGGGTAATTCGATTTGCGCTGTGATTTCAAAACAATTCCTTGTTGGTTCCCTCTGCGAGCAGAGAGAGGCAGGTCTTAAGGACTTTAAGCATCGCAGGCAGCTACCAAGCTCTGTTTGGAAGAGGTTTGGAGTCGGGGTGGGGGGAAGGAAGCAGTCAAAGCTCTGCAGATTTCATTAGGGCTCCTCCAGAGCAGCTCTCGGGTTCCCTCCAAGAGGGCTGGCGCGGAGGAGCGATGGATCACGCCACGGGGCTGTCAGAGCCCTTGTTCCTATGGATCCCAGCTCCACACGCTAGTGCTGCTGCTCTGCTCAGCAGTTTATTCCCCGGTGTGAAGCCACACAAGCTCCTCCAGCTCAACCCTTGCTGGCACTTGTGTCTGGAGGGAGGAAAATAAGGCGCCTACACGCAACTGCCTGAGAGAGCTGAGGTGGTTGAGCCTGGAGGAGGCTCCGGGGAGAGCTGAGGGCGGCTTCCAGAGGCTCCAGCAGAGCTGTGGAGGGTCTGTGTGCCCAGCAGGCAGGGCCAGGATGAGGGAGCGGCGGGAAGAGCAGCTGGAGAGGAGCCTTGTTTGCTGGGAGCCCGGGCAGGAGCAGCTCGGCTGCTCCGAGGCTCCTGTGGGATGTCAGGGGGAGCCCGGAGCTCCCACCTGCTGCCGGGCCCCGTCTGAGGCTGGGGAGGTAATTCCAGCTGGGGAGTGAGTGTGTCTGTGCAGCCTGTGGCAGGGATGGCAGTGCCAGGAGGCTGGGGCAGGAGTGGGGCTGTTCAGCCTGGAGAAGAGAAGGCTCCAGGGAGACCTGAGAGCACCTTCCAGTGCCTGAAGGGGCTCCAGGAAAGCTGGGGAGGGGCTTGGGACAAGGGCAGGGAGGGATGGGAGGAGGGGGAAGGGTTTCCAGCTGAAAGAGGGGAGACTGAGATGGGATATTAGGAAGAAACTCTGCTGTGAGGGTGGGGAGACCCTGGCCCAGGTTGCCCAGGGAAGCTGTGGCTGCCCCAGCCCTGGCAGTGTTGAAGGGCAGGTTGGATGGGGCTTGGAGCAGCCTGGGCTGGTGGGAGGTGTCCCTCCCAACCCCAGGGGTTTGGACTAGGTGTTCTTCAAGGTCCCTTCCAACCCAAACCACTCTGGGATAATCCCACATCTCCCAGCCTCCCACTGGTCACCTTGATTTTGGTCTTGGGTCCGACGTAGCTTGTTTCCCAAGTTCCTTGGTGCTCAAAGTGGTGTTGGCAAAGGCTGAGCAGTTTGGGGAGACACTGAGCAAAGCCAAAAGCTTGAGGTCACCTCAGATTCGAGTCACCTGCATCTGGCAAGAAAGGTGAAGATCAGTAGTATTCCTGCCACATGGAGCTTCATCCTCTGGAGCAGAGACAAACTGCACAGCAATCTGGACAAGCTGGGGAGAGGGCTGGTTGAAAGCAGTAGGACATCTCTTGAGATACCCACATGAGGGAGTTGTTTTCACTTCCCCTTTCTCCTTTTTCCCACCACAGGACAGGCTTCTTCTCTTTCCTGGAAAAGAAGAGGTTTTTGCCTGTGTTACCCACAGCTTTGGGGCCTCAGAGCAGCTCACAGAGACACCAAAAATGCTGTGAAAAATGCTCAACGGGAGCTCTCAAAGCAAGGAAATCTTGAGAAACTTACAAATCATCTCCCAGGTTTGGTTCTTTGTTGGGTGGTTGTTGTCGTTGGGTTTTTTCTCTTTGGCAAACAGACTTATTTTGGTCAAGTGGGATGGGACAAGGCACTTTGGCTGCCACCAAACCCATCTGTTGGCTGGAGCAGCCTCACGCTTGCCCTGGTGGGAGCCAGGCTACAGTTCATGTGCTGGTTGAAATATTTTTTTCTTTTTAGTTGAATTTCCTTCTTTTTCCAGACAACTTGGATTTCTCTTGGAACCTGTCTGGCAGGATTTGGCTTCCAGCCTGCTTGGAGCTGGGGCCCAGGGAGATTAATGACATGGAATATGAGGAACGTTGACAGTAAAACTCTGAAACTGTGGGAAAAAGGCAGCTTAGAGCCAACCCCTGGTCAGGAGGGGATGGTGCTTGGAGAAGCAAAGGTTCTGGCAGCTCTTTTTGGGGCAATGGCCTCGTATTTAATAAGTGGCTTTATAAAAATTCCCACTCCTGAAGGGGCTGGAGTGCCTCGAGTACAGCAAGTCCTCTCCTTCCCCTCCTGAAGGGGGTGATCCAGGTTCTCTGTGGGTTCACAGGAGTGTGGGAGAGCAGGGGATATGCTAGGGGATCAGCCAGGTCCTGCAGGTCTTTGGTGTCCTCTCCTCATGCCAAGATGGCATGGCCCTGTCCTGTGTCCCTGTCCATCTGTGTCCATGCCCCATCCATCCCCATGGCCATGGCCAAGCCATCCTGCTGCAGTAAGAGGTGGCCAAGCCCCCTTTTTTGAGGACAAGAAGCCCTAAGATGAGTTTTTGAGGTCTATTTTGGCCTTCAGAAAAGCTCCTGTCACTGCTGCTTATGAAGGACACTCTTCTTGTGGTTTACAGGTTGCTGCTCAGAACAAGAAATCTGCAGGTTGAAGGGGAGTGTGTTTGGGAGGTTTGAGGGTGGTGGGGTAAAGCTGGAGGGAGGGTGCAGGGGGCAGATGTGGGATTCAGGGAGAGGAGTTTCCCTCCTGGTGAGCAGGGAAGATGAGGATGAAAGAGTCTTTAGCTGGGGAAAGGTGAAAATCACCTGGAAAGAAGAAAAATAGGTATCTCATGTATTTGTGTCTATATATATATATATATATATATATATATATATATATATATAAAATATGCATAAGTATATATCAAAGTCTGACCCAGCCCTGAACTTTTCTGGCAGGGAAGCAAAATCCATGAGGAAATTCAGCCCAGGCTGCAATTCCTCATTATATCAGTGGGAGCAACATTACTGGGGCCAGTAAATCTGCCAGATGGCAAGAGGGGGATTAGGTGGGAAGGTGGGACCTGCAGGAGGGTGTTGCATCTCCCCTCCCCCAGCTCCTGCTCCATCCCCACCTTCTCCCTTAAGGAATGTTTATGGTCCCAGCTCCCAAAGTGCTCTGGGAGGGTGGTTTGTTTATGGTGTTTAGGGGTTTGGGTTTGGTTTTGTTTTTTCTTTCTCTGGCACTGCAAGATGGTTGTGGAGGGGGGGGGCAGCTCAAAGTTCCTTAGGTCTCTCCAGCCGTGGAGAGAGGAACCTCCACGTGCTGCCACAGGCTCCTGGCTGGGCTTCATGATCTTGAAGGTCATTTCCATGTGCCCATAGTTTGCCCTGGCACCAGGCCATGGTTGCCATTCCTTAAGACAGCTGCGTGGTGGGGCACCACATGTCAGCACCAGGGTGAGGTGACTTTGAGCTGCCTCCTCCCACATCACCCCGAGGAACCTGCAAGCTCTTGGTGGGCTCCAGTTTTGCTCACTGGGTGGCTTTTGCCACGCTGGGGGGAAGCTGGGCTGGGCTCAGGCTGGAAACCACATGCCCCAAGGCTCTCCCCACACGTCTGCCAAGAGCATTCCCAACATTTGATCTCTCTGGCATCACTGCCCTCACTTAGGCCAGCCTGCAAACTGGGAATGGGCTCGGAAGGAGTCTGGAGGGCAGGAGAAAGAACAACCAGGAAACCAAGGGAATGGCAGAGAGCCCAGCTGGTTCCTTCATCCCAAGGCTTGTTTGTGTTCCATGTGGTCATCCTCACTCCTCAGTTCCAGGGAAAACCATGGCAAGGTCCTCCATCCCTGACCTTCTTCCTGCTTTCTCCTCAGCCTCTGCTTCCTCTCTCCCTGGCATCCTGTGTGAGCCATGAAGGAGCCATGAACATGTTCCTGGGGCAGTTTCTCTGGAGGGGGGAGACACACACAAAAAAAGAGTCCTTCCCCCAGGGCCCACTGGGATTTCTTGGGAGTGTTTGCAGGATTCCTCCTGGCAAAAGGGGAAGAGGAGGGGGCTGTGCCAAGGGGTGATATCACAGGCTTGATGGACTCCAGAGCTGCTTGGACAGATTAGGGAGAGATAAAAGTGGGGGGAAGATGCCTGATGAGACCAGAGCCCCAGTTGATCACCTTGAGAAGATACATGGCTCAGTTTTGGCTGGGGGGAGGATGATGAGTGCAGCAAAGGCTGCTCTGAGCTACCATAACCACGCTGGACCTCTTCAGAACCTGCCAAATTGCACTGCAGGGCACCTGTTTGGATGGCCCAAGGGGGTTCATAGCACCATAGCATCACAGAATGGTTTGGGTTGGAAGGACCTTTAAAGGACATCTAGTCCAACCCCCCCTGCAGTGAGCAGGGACATCTTCAACTAGATCAGGTTGCTCGAAGCCCCATCCAACCTGGCCTGGAGTGGTTCCAGGGATGGAGCATCTGCCACCTCTCTGGGCAACCTGGCCAGTGCTTCACCACCTTCAGAGTAAACCATTTCTTCCTTCTATCTAATTCTCAATCTCCCTTCTTTCATTTTAAGATCATCACCCCATGTCCCATCACCCTGCTAAAAAGTCTGTCCCCATCTGTCCCCTGTGCCACTTTCCAGGAAGCTCTGTGCTTTCTATCCCTGCTCCTCTCCTCCAGCATGGGCTTCCCCCTGGATCTAGGACAACTCCCTCTGGCACCAAAAAAAGCCTCCTTTTTTTTTTTTTCTGACAAAAACACCCTGATAAGGAGTTTCATGTGCAGTTCCAGTGGAGTAGAACATGAAGTTCAAGTGGAGTAAAAGGTGAAGTTCCAGTGGAATAACATGTGAAGTTCCAGTGGAGTAAAACGTGAAGTTCAAGCAGAGTAAAATGTGGAGTAAAACATGAAGTTCAAGTGGAGTAAAATGTATCTTCCCACGAGCAAAAGGAGAAATATTCCATGTGTCCTGGGACTGGCACAAAATTGTCTGCATTTCATGGCCATCTCCACCTTTCCCAGCCTCTTGTGTGCTGTGTCCCAGAAGGAATGCTCGGGCTGGCTGGGACACACTGAGACACACACTGAATTATTTGGAGGGGAGGGAAGCACCTCAAGGACTTCCAGACTGAAGAAAAAAATGTTCAACCTTTTCTCCCAGTTTTCTTCAGGTGGAAAAACCTTTCAGAGCCCGTCGTTACCAACTGGAGAAGTGAAGTCCAGCCTGGGTTTCATTGGTTTGTTTTGTTCTTTTTCCCTGGGGGGACAGTTGGGCTTGATGATCTTAGAGGTCTTTTTCAACCATGACAACTCTCTGACTCTGTTGCTTCTAGGATTGTGTTGTTTATAGAAGACACAATTATTGGAAGTGTTGGAGGGCAGGTTGGATGGGGCTTGGAGCAACCTGGGCTGGTGGGAGGTGTCCCTGCCCGTGCAGGGGGGTTGGAACCAGGTGATCTTCCAGGTCCTTTCCAACCCAAACCTTCTGTGGTTCTACTGGATGATGCTGTTTGTAGGAGGATCTTGTTTGTAGGCAGCAGGAACTCTGTGGTAGGGAAACGTTGGCAGCTTCAGATGGTTTTTGGTCTCTTCTCAGCTCTGTGATGACAGGACTGTTGGCAGGGACTGGGTCAGGCACTAGAGGTGCAGGCTCTCGGGTCCCACAGGGTGGTTTGGATGCCCCATGGGCAGCAGAACACTGGGGTTTTTGGGTGGCTTGGTGTCCCACATGGCAGCTTCCCCCGTTTTCCCTGACATATTTGTGGCTGGGAGTCTCAAGAGCAACCTGAGAAAACACAGGTGGCCTTCCTCTGGTAACCCAAGCTCATTAGTGGGAGATGACTAATTGGGGTTGGACCTCATTCTGTCCTGTCTCAGCACTCTGTCCTGCAGCTGCAACAGCAAGGAGAGGGTCAGAAAAGGGAAAGCAGAGCAAGCAGGGTCTCCACAAGCCTGGAGGTTTGTCCCTGTGGCTGATGGCCTGCAGGCATCAGCTCCCCACCAAGAGGAGAACATGCATGCAGGTGTCACTGTGGGGAGTCAACAGCTTTTTGTCCAGGCTCCACCACACTCATGGGTCTAGGAGACCACCTGAGCACTGTGTGCAGGACAGGACTGGCCCTTGGTCTTTATTGAGATCCCACAGCAAGACAACAGAGGGACCAGGAGGACATGGGATTGTAGTGGTGGTCTCTGACCCACAGAGCCCATGCCCTGTGGATGCCATCAGGTGTCACCAGGCAGGCATGAGCTAAGGGACCCAAAAAGGTGGAGCTGGCCTCCTGTAGCTCCTGAGTAACCCTTTCACTGCTGTGGTTCTCGGGGAAGCTCAGCAGGACCTTTGCAGGGGTTGTGGTTTGCTTTTTTGAGCATCCTGAAGGGTTTCCCAGGTGGTTTGGTCACAGGGAGAGAACCCCTCATCTGTGGACAGTTTTCTGGGAGCTGCAGGTGATCCTGCTTTCTGCTCATTTACACGAATTAACTTCAGAGACCACGTGGAGATCAAACCATGCTGATGAGCTCCAGGTCAGTGCCAGCTTTTAGGTGGGTGGCCAGGCTGTGGCCTGGGTCCACCTGCTCTTTGGTGCCCTGCATCTCCAGAAGTAGGAGAGAGACTGCAGGAGACCCAGCAGCCTGCTGGGGACAGGAGCTGCTGCCCTGTGGCATGAATCAGAAAGCAAGGAAGACGTGGGGAACCTAGAATCACAACTTCTGGAACATTTCCCAGGGGAAAACTCTGCCAGATGGATGTTACTAAACTCTTGTTTTCATCAGTTTCAAGTCTTCCAACAGGAAAATGCTTTATTTCACCCTTAGAAGATCTCACAGGTCCCCAGGCAAAATTGTCTCTATAGATTCTTCACTCAGGAGGAGGATGGGTGAAAGGAACCTGGAGGAGAACTGAGGTTCCATCCTCTCCCAGAGCTGTGGTGGGTTCCTCTTGCCCGAAGGAGCATTTCCCCCCATCCAGTGGTTTCTCCACCTCTTTGGCCTCCCAGAAAACATAAGTCTTGCAGAGCAGCTCAGTTCTTATCTCCACTAGAGATAAGATGGCCTGCTTGCAGGGAGGTTCATCCTCTCTGGAAGGGGGCTAGGGCAATGGGAGATCACTTACATTCTGAATCAGGATGCCTTTCTCTCCCTCTCCCACCTTGGCATTTGGGAGCTGGTTTCCACAGCTCCCCAGCCTGTGGTTTGGTTAACCTTCCCTCCCCACGAGGAGAACCCCAAGGGGCATTGTTCCCCAACCCAACATCCCTCTTTGGAGAAAAGCTCTGACACCCCCTGTGGTTCCTCCGTTAGGAAGGCAGCTCCAGCAGTGTGCTGGTGGGGCTGGTGGGGAGGCTTCCTCATGGGGATACCACTTGGAGCTTGGTGAACCTCCATACCCTGCCCACAACTCCAGACCTCCCCAACCAGCTGATGTCCATGTTTCCCAGGAGGAACTAATCTCCTCAACTAGTTGCCTTCCACCCCCCTCTAGTGGTTATGGAGCCAGTTGGGTGAGTGGTGGAGATGGGGTGGCAGAGAGGAGGAGCACAGCATTGCAGGGCAGTGTCCTGGTGATGCCTTGCCCCGTTGTCAGTGCTACTTGAAAGCCACAGGATGGGTTTCTGCTCAGGTCAAGCAAGACCTGAGTGCCACCCGTGTGACAGATCCTTGGCACTGCCAAGCTGTGAGCCAGGGTGCTGGGGATGGGGGAGTCACACCCTGCAGCTTCATTTCTTGCTTTCTATAAAAACCAACCAACCAAAAAAACCCACCCCAAATAAAACAACTTTCTTTTTCTCCCCCCCCCCCTCAAAAAAAAAAAGAAGCTAAAGAAACAAAACTCCAGTTGGCTACAAAGACATTAAATCTGGTGTCACAGAATCCCCAAGGCTGGGAAAGACCTTTAAGGTCATCAAGTCCAGCCTGTGACCAACACCACCACATCAGCCAGGCCATGGCACTAAGTGTCACATCCAGCCTTTCCCTGAACACATCCAGGGGTGGTGCCTCCACCACTGCCCTGGGAAGTCCATTCCCATCTCCTCACCAACCCTCCCAGGCCTCCCCACCTCTGTCTCAAGCCTGTAAGATTCTGGGGGTTTGGTTTTATTCACGAGCTGAACCGATTCAAACATGTGGCCCAAAGCCTGGAGAAGAAAGATGTTGTTAATCTGATGCTCTGGCTTCGGTTTCTGATGCTGTCAGCTTCTCAGAGAGTTAAAAATGAGTAGATGAGAAGGGAGCTGGGGTGGGATAATAAATATCAGGCAAGGACCCCCCCTTAGTTTCTCCTCTGTTGTCCTGAGAGACGGTTTGGAGCTGGCGGTGATGGTTGCTGAGCAAACATCTGTGTGTGTGCATCTCCTTGCTAAATGATGGTGAGGAGCTCCCTCCCCACCATGCAGGAACTGAGTGGGATGCCTGAAGCTTGACATGGGGTCTGTGACTTTGTTTTTCCCTCTGTGAGGCATCAGACCTGGCCTCCGTGCAACCCAGGGCTGGTGGGCTCCATCCACATCTCTGCAAGACCCCCAGGAGTTCAGCAGGGGTTGGCTTGGAAAGCCAAGTATCTCCATGGCTCAGTGACAGGGTGGTGGCAGAGGTAGGAGCACGTTGCAATCCCCCAGCTCCTACCCTCACCTGGCAGAAGGTGGGGTTTTTTTTGGGGGGGTGTCAGGGAGGAGAAATCACCTCCCCAGGGTAGATATCTTCCTGTGGGCACCTCTGGGACAGCAGCATCCAAGCGATGGGAAGGGAAACTGTCCTGCCCACGTGGGCAGGGAGATGCTGAGGCAGACCCAGCCCTGGAGAGGCACCCACAGCAGGGACCCCCCACCTCTCCCAGGGTCCCCATCCTCCTGGTGGGGAGGTCCTCTGCAAGCCCTCCTTGGGGACAGCCCACCTGGTGCTCCTTCCCTGCAGCCATGCCTGCCCTGCCCTTTCTCCCAGCACAGATCCAGGGCCTGTCAGGGTTGCCTGAGCACTGAGATTCCCCTTTTCCCCCTCCTTTGCTTCCTCCTTTTCCCCCTCTGGAAGCTGGGCAGGTTCCAACATGAGTCACTCTCCGCCTCCTCTCCCTGATCAGCGCGCTGGGAGTTGCAAGTATGACTTTGGTGTTGCCTACCAGGATTCACCCAACTGTATCTTTACACTTTTTAACCCAAAAAAACCCAGCCTCCGGCCAAATCCCTCCTGACGGGCACAGCCCTGGCCCCACTTCCTCTCTCCCTCTGCTCTTTCCTCTCCTTTTTCCTCCTTGTTTTCGGGGCTCTTTCAGCTCTTCCCGCGCTCTTTCCTACCAACGCTCGTAGCCTCTTTCCCCCGTTATCTCCGACCAAGCCCTTCTCAGGGAGGTTGATTTTATTTCCGTGCAAGTTTTGCAGCCCGTTTCCTTCCGTCCATGGAGGTCTCACTCTGGTGGGATGTTGGGAAGTTGGCTCTTTGGCTGTGGTGTGTTTGCTTCCCAGCTTTACGACGTCTTCAGGAAAGGACCCATCGCACCCTGTGACAATAGGAATAAAACCAAGTGAGCTGCCCTCCTGCTTCTTTCAACCCCCTGTTAAAGCTTCTCCGTTCTTAATGGAGCTCAGGAGTGACCCCGTTTGTTAAGGATTTTGAAAAACAACCAAGTGATTTGGGCATTTTTGCCCCTCTGGGCCATCGTGTTGTGTAGCAGCCACATGGGTGGGAGAGCTCTGGTTGCTTTGCTCTCTGCTTGGTGAAGACCAACTCCAAAGAGCTGCCCGGGGATGCAGGTTGGTGGAGAAGTCTTCTGACCAGGCTGGGCTCAGAGGTGGGATGCTCAGTGGTGAAGTCACTGTGTTTGGAGGTATTTAAGATGTGTATAGACACAGTACTGAGGGGTATGGTTTAGTGAAGGACCTGTCAGAGTTAGATTGATGGTTGGACTCGATGATCTTTTCCAACCAAAGTGATTCTGTGATTCTGTGGTGGTGCTAGTGTCTTCTAGAGCAGTCATGAAGCTGTGGGCTGTAGTCACCACCCCTGGACATGTCTAGATGTGGTGCTGAGGGACATGGTTTAGCAGTGGACTTGGTAGAGTTAGGTTAGTAGTTGGACTTGGTGATCTGAAAGGTCTTTTCCAACCTAAATAGTTGTGTGATTCTATGACTCTAAGGTAGGTTTTCTGTCCTGCAGAGAGCCCTGCTGCTGAGATAAAGAGCATGTAATGGAGGAGGCTTGGTTTGGGGACTTAGCAGCACAGGTAGGAATGCTGAAAGCTCACGGGGAGCTGGTTTCTGTCCAGTGTTCTTCCTTGCAACTGTGAAATGTTTCTCTCCTGGGAGCAGAGCACAGATTCCCTTGTCTTTTGATACCCACGGGATCTACCACAGCTTGAATTCCTCCTGGATGACTGGCAAGTTCTTACCAACTTCGGACTTTTGCATCCCCTCTTTGTTTACCCAGCTCTGTTTTCAGTTCTCACAACATGGAGAGAGAGGGAGAGGACTGACTTTTCTATTAGAGACACTTCAAGGAGTCAAAGTGCTGATTTGAGATGAACTGAAAAAAGGAATGGTAGGAATTTCTGGCAAACCAAAATAATAATAATCAGCCCCATATATTCCTTGGCGAGTGAGATATTTCAGTCAGCCTGAAATATTTCCCTTGGACACTGACTATTTTGTATCATAAAGCAAAAGACTTTTCAAATCAAGGTCCTTTTCAGAATTTTAATTGACACACTCCTGAGATACAACATCCTGATTTGGACTTTTGGGTTTTTTTTTGGCCAGATGTTGTTGCTGCTCAAACCAACCACACCACGACATCCCTGGAAGTTGCTGTGGTTTTAATAATAGCAATTAGAAGAAGTATCAGCCACCTCCACTCACTCTGGCTCTTTGTGGCTCCCCAAAGCCCCTCACCAGCCACCCCCAAACAGTCACCTGCTCTCTGCAGTCTGGGAGCTGCACACCTACAAGCCAAATGTCACCTGTAGGTGACTGTCCATAAAGCTGAGAACAGCAGCTGAGACCCTAGGAGTTAATGAAGAGGGAGATGGGGGGGGGGGTGGTTTTTTTGGCACCAATTTGGGAAAAACATCTCAGTCCAGCATGTGCTTAGATGCAAGTCCTCTCTGGCACGTGTTCGAAGCGCTTTCCTGAGTCAGGGCCTTCAGCTTCAACCTCCTAAAAAATTCTGGCAGCCCATGAAATGGGCTTAAAGATGAGAAATGAAAACACGTCGTCGTTGGCAACAACCTTCCAGTTTTTTGAGGGATGTTCGTTTTATAGGTCAAAGACATATGGGAAAAATTCCTGCCTTTCCCAAAGAACAATGCACAGCGTTGGGAACAGTTTAATCTGAAACAGCAACGTGGGATTGGGTCGTGAATGAATCCTGGATGCAGTCATCCACATGCTGCCTAAACAGCCACGGATGGATGTGCCCTGAATGGATCAAGGAATGAGATCCCACCTGCACCTATGGGCTGGGGGTCCAACCCAGGACAACCAGCAAGTGGGGGTTGTCCAGGAGCTCAGGGTTGAGTGCTGGCCACCTGTGTGTCCCTTGCATCTCATCCAAGGAAGTCTCCAGGGGCCAGCTCCTCCAGGGCCAAGACCCAGAGCTCCTCCAGGGCTAAGACCCAGAGCTCCTCCAGAGCCAAGACCCAGAGCTCCTCCAGGGCCAAGACCCAGAGCTCCTCCAGGGCTAAGACCCAGAGCTCCTCCAGGGCTAAGACCCAGAGCTCCTCCAGAGCCAAGACCCAGAGCTCCTCCAGGGCCAAGACCCAGAGCTCCTCCAGAGCCAAGACCCAGAGCTCCTCCAGGGCCAAGACCCAGAGCTCCTCCAGGGCTAAGACCCAGAGCTCCTCCAGGGCTAAGACCCAGAGCTCCTCCAGAGCCAAGACCCAGAGCTCCTCCAGAGCCAAGACCCAGAGCTCCTCCAGGGCCAAGACCCAGAGCTCCTCCAGGGCCAAGACCCAGAGCTCCTCCAGGGCCAAGACCCAGAGCTCCTCCAGAGCCAAGACCCAGAGCTCCTCCAGAGCCATCCTAGCAAAGACAGAGTGCCTGTGTGTGGGAAGTCTCTCTGCTGTGATGCTACGAGTGCTCTGCAAAGACCTTGGCAGTGTGAACTCAGGGGAGGGAGCCAAAACCCTGACAAGGGTGGACAGGCGTGTGGGAGGCGCTGAGGTCGGTAAGGAGACATGGTTGGCTCCTCGGAGAGGGAGGCTGAGCAGTGCCTGGACAGGGTCCCCACAGACTTCCTCCCTTGTTCCTTGTGGGAACCAAGCTCATCCCCCCCCATCCTCATCCCGGGAGGAGCGAGGCGTGCAGTCGGGGCAGGTTGCTCTCCATCCCAGCGGATGGGCTTTGGGAAGGAGCCCCTTGGAGTTGAGTGCTCTGTTCTGCAAGATAATGGGAAGATCCCAGCCAGCAGGACTTGGCCTGGGATTCTGACTGCAGAAAGGAAACCCCAGGCTCATGATTTGTTACCAACCCCCCCCCCCCACACACACACTCATCGTTTGGCTCCATTTCAGATCCAGCCTGTAAAAGGCGGTGGAAAAATGACATGAAGGAGCTTGGTTGCACGTCCACTGTGTCAGTTGACCCCAGAGTGGCAGGACCCCGTGGACCCTTTTATTTTTATCCCGGGCTGGGATTGCTTTTCAGTTTTGCAAGAGAGTTGGAGGTTGGGGACTGTGTGACTTCCAGGACAGGATGCAAGCCCGGAGCAAAGAAACCCACCCTCTGCCACCAGCCAAAATCCACAACCTGCTTCTCTTTCAGGTTCAAGAGTGTTTGTGTAGGTACACCAGACAGTCCTGGAGATCCTGGAGGAGATGATCTGTGCACGAGCGTGTTCCAGCCCCGTTTCCAAACGTGAAAGCCTTGGTGAGGTAGAGTGAGTATCACTTGCAGCTCCGTTTCAGCTGCTGAGCCTTTTTGAGCACAGCAGAGATCTTCATCTCAATGGCTGCTGCTTTCATTAGGGCATCATCTGGGAAAGCTCCTCCTGAGGAGCTGCTGTCAGCACCTGGAGATATCATAGGGTAGATAAGGTGCAGGTGGGCCTGTGCTTTTGCTGTTGTTATGTTTACATTCCTCCTGCTGGAGGAAGCAGCAGGGTCCCACTGCAGCCACATCGGTATCCCTAGCAGGGATCTAGGCTTAGACTCTTGACTTGGACGACACCAAATTTCTCATTTTCCCAGTGTTCTTCCTCCCTCCTCACCTCCTCCTCCTCCTCCTCATTGCAGCTGCATCCACACGATGGCACCAGCCCACAGGCACTGTCCTGCACACTGAGCTAGGCTGGGGAGGAGGTGAAGAAAACATAGTCAGGGGAAGCTTTCCTTGACAGCCCTGGCCCAGTGGGCTGGAAAAGCAGAGCTGGGTGTGACCTCCACCTCTTGTGTTGGGTCCAGGTGCACACCAACCGTTTCCTCCTGGTTGGGGGTGATTTATAGGTACTGTTGTCAGCAAAGTCGTCGTTGGTTGTGACGGGAAGTTGGAATTGTTTTGGTTGGAAAAGACTTCTAAGGTCATCAAGTCCAAAGTTGTTGCCTTTGATCGTGTCCCACCTTGTTCCTGTTGGTTATGGCTCCCCAGGGCACCAATCACAACTTTGGGCTATGTGGGGATTGCAGCAGCTGCTGAGCAGGCACCTGCAAGAGGCTGGTCCCTGGCCAGGTGGACACGAGGAGATGGGCACTCCTGGCCTGAAACTATCATGAGACTCTAGAGAAGTCCAGCCCCCCCAGCTCAGAAAACACCTGCTGGCTTTCAACTGTCCTGTTTCCCAGTGGTCAATGAGAGTTGAGACCCAGCTGAAACCACCATGTTTTAACCCATGACAGATGCTATGGGATGTCAACCTGCAGCTCCAGGAAGGATCAGGTTGTCCCACTGGGCAGCTCCTTGCTTTCAGCAGGATTTGAGCACCCACATCCCTAAACCTCTCTTGAAACTGGCTGTCTAACCCACCTCCTCCTTGCATGGCAGGATCCTACTTATTATCCCAAGCTGGTTGAGCTCCAGAACTTCCCTCAGAGCAGCAGAATGCTGTTGGACAAGGAAGCACCAAGGGCCGTCACTGCTGGGCTGTCTAAAGAAGCTCAGCAAGTGAGTCCAGGATTTGTAAAGCAACAGAGGGGCTGAACCTTCTGGGAGGCTCAGAGCAGTCCAGGGCAGAGGAGGGGAGAGGGGCTGTCCTGGTTTGGGCCCAACACAACACAACAGCCCCATGGCAACTCCCCACACACACACTCTGGGATGAGGAGGACAAAGCTCCTGGGTGGAGAGAAAGGACAAGGAGGGATCTTCACTGATTAAGGGCCTGGGCAAAATAGACTCAACTTGGGGAAAAACCAACCATTTAAGTTCACCATAACCAAACATACAGAGGACACAGACAACACAAAGACCAGGGCTGGCACATGTCACCCACCCCTCCCTTCTTCCCACCCAAACCCCTTTGTTCCCACTTTCTCTCCCTCCTTCCCCCCAGCACAGGGGGATGGGGATGGGGTTTAGAGTCAGGTCACAGGCTGGTGGTTCCTGCTGCTCCTTCCTCCTCAGGAAGGAGGATTCCTCACAGTCCTGCCCTGCTTCCCCACGGGGTCCCTCCCATGGCAGAGGCCTCCACCAACCTCTCCTCCATGAGTCCTTCCCACTGGAGCTGCTCCAGTCCCGGGGGCTTTGGGAACAGGCACCTCCCCTGGCCCGGGGGCTTCCACAGCTGCACCATCCCAGGCCACTGGCAGCAAATCCTCTGGCCACAACATCCAAGTCCAGTGGCCAAGTTCACCCCTCCTGGCGCCTTCAGGGAATGTCCCACCACGTTCCTCCACGAGTGCAGGGGCACAGCTGCCATCTCGCCATGGGCTGCAGGGAAACTGCTGCTTGGGCACCTTCTTCCCCTTCTTCCTCACCAACCACCAGCACTGCTCTCCTTCCCCAGCACAGCTCTTCTCCCCCAGCACAGCTCTTCTCCCCCAAGTCCTTCTCTGCTCAAGTTTTACATCAGTCCTTCCATATGTTAATGGCAGAGGTTCATTTATTGTCCCTCTAATGGCTCCTTGGCTGGTTTGGAGCAGGGGCAGCTCCTCAGCTTCTTACCAGAGCCACCCTGGGGCCCTTCCCCTGCTACCAAAAAACCCACCAGCCAAACCAGAACAGGGGCTCTGCTTGTGCTGTTTGGTTTGTTCTTTGACTCTCAGCTTTAGCCGAACTCTTACGATGTGAAAAGAAAACCCAAAACCTGGTTTTCTGCTTTTTTTGCCCCCATCTTTTCAAAGCAAGGATGTGCGTTTCTGCCTCTGGTTTTGCCCTTTCCAGCCCCCCCCCCCAGCGTGTCAAAGGGGGTGTTGGTGCTGTGGGACCATGGGGTGGCAGAGCCACTAAATCTGGGCAGGGATCTGGCAAGAGGCAGCCATGGGGTTGTCTGTCCTCATCATCTTCATCATCTTCATCATCATCTTTATCATCTTTATCATCTGTATCTTTATCATCTGTATCTTTATCATCTTTATCATCTGTATCTGTATATTTCTGTTTATTTTTTATATCTATATATTATATAGATAATATATAGATATAATATTAAAAATATATATTTATATCTATATTGCTACAAGCCTTCTTTTTCTTGCCATTCCCCCACCCCTGGCACTTTGTAAATCAGGAGCACAGGATCTTGGCTGAAGCTTTCCAAATAGCTTGGGACTCAGGGTAATCAGGAGCTGCCCTCTGGTTTTGGGGAATAAAATAATCCCTCTTGTTAAAAGAGAATGTGTGTGTTGGGGAGTGGAAATCAGCTTGGTGGCACGAAACGAAAATTTACGAGCCAGGCTTTTTTGAGGAGGAAGGCAGAGGGAGGTGATGGTTTTGTTCAGGAGTGAGATCGTGGGCTTCGAGCTCGACCTTTGGCTTCTCCTGACCCCAACACTAATGAAGGGGAAAGGGTCTGGTCGTATAAACACGTCCCAGCATGAGGTGCAGTGGGGGAAGATCTGGTTACAGCCCAGCAGAGCCAGCCCTTCCCAGCCCACGTTGGGCTCTCCCCCATCCCACTTCAGCAGGGCTGGTGGTGCCTGTGCTGCAGCTGCTCTGCAGAGACCTCTTGCCTTTGGGTGTCCTGCTCTTCCTCTCCAAACCCCCCTTCATCCATGGTGGGTGTAGAGAGAGAGGAGACCCCATGCACCGTGTTGCACAAGCTGGGGCTTGAGGCAGGGACACACAGAATCCACAGAGAACCATTTGGGTTGGAAAAGACCTTCAAGGTCATCAAGTCCAACCAGTCATGCAGCACTTCCAGGCTCACCACTGAGGGCTTTGGTCCCGTGTGTCCCATATGGTTGTGGAGGTGGATGGAGTGAGGGCTCTGCCTGTCTAATGGGTATTTTGAGGAATTTCTTGCAAAGAACTGGTGAGAAAGGACCATGTTTAGTAGCATAGTGTATCTTCTGACTCCTCTGGTGGGGACACGTTGCTCCTGCATCGTTTGACACAAAAATATTGGCACAGTTGATTGAATTCGATTTTAATGCAGCATGAACAGCTGTGGCTTCCAAAGGCTGTGCTGAAGTGCAGAGAAGAGACTTGAGACTTCTTCTTGAGACGTCTTGTCCCCAGAGTTGAGCATGAGTGAAATTAGAACCTGAGAACAACCACACTTGGAACAGGCTGCCCAGGGAAGCTGTGGCTGCCCCGTCCCTGGCAGTGTTGAAGGGCAGGTTGGATGGGGCTTGGAGCAGCCTGGGCTGGTGGGAGGTGTCCCTGCCCATGCAGAGGGGCTGGAATTTCCCACCTCCCACTAGATCAGATGTGTGGTGGTGGCAGGGGGCACCATGCCTGGATGCAGCTGAGGTGATGGGGAGACCTGCCTGTGGGGAGACAGAGCCAGGAAATGACTCATGGAAACATCTCTCTGGGCAACGCCTCTGACTGGATGTATCCCTGGGAGAAAAAAAAAAGAGAAGAAAGAAAAGAAATTGGAGATGATTCACTCATTCATGTTAAGGTGTTAAAACCTGAGCGCAGCCAAAACCACGTCCACCCCTCTCTGGGGTGGAACAGCATCTGTGTGTTCACCTGTCCCCTCTCCTGGTATCCTGGCTAGGATGCTCTGGATACCATGAAGCCACCAGGAGGAGACCACAACTCCTTTGCTTGCAGCACTCCTGCTGAGCTGCAAGGAGCTGCTGGAGTTCAGGCATCCTTTTGATCTCCGGGAGCATCCCGTGTCCGTGGGAGGGAAGGTGGTCCTGGTGGGGTGGTGGCCATGGGGCTGAACAGACTCTGGCTGTCATTGTCACTGTTGCATAGAGGAAACTGATGAAAACATGGTCTGGTGGAGACCAGTGGGGCAGGATGAAGGGGAAAGTGATGGAGAAAGGCAGAGCAAAGATGGAGCTCAGAAGCCTCATCTTGGATGAACGTTGTCACTACAGTGTGGCTGAGGTTGGCCAGGCTCATTCTCGAGTAGGGTAGATGTGTCCCATGTCCCTGTGGGTGGGATCTGCCAGCTTTGGCACACACCACACCAGCACGGCCAGAGGTGCTGGGCCCACGGAGCTCCCTGCCCCACATTTCAGGTCCTTCACCCCCCAGGTCCAGGCCTGGCTGCTGTTTGGATCCTGGTGCAGCCCCCAGCCTCTGCTTAGCCCCCTCAGGGCTGAGGAGGAGGAAGATGCTCCACCAGCTCTTCATGCCACATGTCAGGACAGGGGTCCAGATCCAAAACCAGCAGGGGCTGCAGGTGGTGGGACCAAGCCCTGAGAGCCCACCTCTCATCACCAGGACCTTGCCAGCTGGTCCCTCACCCACCTCCTGCCCAGTTCCCACCAGCTCACTCATTTGGGAAAGCCAGCAGCAGCCTGGCTTCTTGGAAGAGGTTTCTGCAACAGGGGCTGTGAGGAAACTTCATTGTGCATCTTGTGGCCACGTCTGGAGCAGGAATGGTTTTGTCAGCTAGCTACCCAGACATCTCCAAGCCCTGATGAGCTGCAAATGACCCTCAGAGCCCATTGTTTCTAGTAGCTGGTGGAAAAAGCCACCATGACCCAGGCAGGATGTCAGACCCGGGTTGAAGACAATGCTGCTTGAAGTGGTAGCATGAATCGGGGGGGGGGGGGGCGGGGGGAGGGATGGACAACAGTCCCCTTCAGCAGCCTGACTTGGGGCAGGGGAGGAGGGAACATCATGCTGACAACAAGGAGAACCCCAGAGCAAACCAGGTGAGTCCCCAGCTTCAAGCTTCCTTTGCAAATTTACACCCGTGTGCAGCTCCAGAGGGTCAACTGGAAGCAACATGGAATCCCAGACTGGTTTGGGTTGGGAGGGAACTTAAAGATTACCCAGTTCCAGTCCCCCTGCCATGGGCAGGGACACCTCCCACCAGCCCAGGCTGCTCCAAGCCCCATCCAACCTGCCCTTCAACACTGCCAGGGATGGGGCAGCCACAGCTTCCCTGGGCAGCCTGGGCCAGGCTCTCACCACCCTCACACTCAAGAATTTCTTCCTATCTCACCTAAATCTCCCCTCTTCCCCTTGAAAGCCAGTTCTTCTCATCTCATCCCTCCCTGCCCTTGTCCCAAGCCCCTCCCCAGCTTTCCTGGAGCCCCTTCAGGCCCTGGAAGGTGCTCTAAGGTCTCCCTGGAGCCTTCTCTTCTCCAGGCTGAACACCCCAACATCCTCCATCCGTGTTCATCATCCAGGCTGGAGTAAGGAGAAGGGAGGCTAACCCTTCTCTAAGTGTTGGCCAAAGGAAATGTGACTTCTCTCAAAGAAATGAATCATGTTTCAGCAAATGTTTCCTGCAGGAATATTTTTCTCACAGCCTTTGTTTGGGGTTTTTGGCAGCCCCGGAGCTGCTGGCGTTAGCAAAACTCGTCCCTCCCACCCACTGTTCCTGGGGCTGGGATAGGAAATAAGAAATGAAGGCAGAGGGTGCATGGAAGGCTAAATCCAGCAGCACTTCTCCTCCAGGATAGGAAGCTGAAAGGCCAATTTCAGAGGAGATCCCCAGGGGAAGACAAGGAGAGCCCCGTGCTTGGCTGCTCTCCCAAGTGTACCTGTGCTGGGCTTGGAAACCTGCCTTTCCAGCCTCCCACAGATCCCTGTCAGGTGCTGAGGGTTGTTGGAAACCAGCCCCTAGGTCCTGCTTGCTTTCCCAAAAAGTAGCAGTTTGAGAGGGGCAAAAGGGGGGGTGTCTTCTGTCTGTGTTTCAGAAGATGTGCAGTTCCCCCCAGAATAGGAAAGAGAAGATGAAAGAGAAGGGAAGGAGAGGGAAATGGAGGAGGAGGAGAAGAGGAGGAGAGAAGGAGAGGGAGGAGGAGGAGGAGAAGGAGGAGAGAAGGAGAAGGAGGAGGAGGAGGAGGAGGAGGAGAGAAGGAGAAGGAGAGGGAGGAGGAGGAGGAGAGAAGGAGAAGGAGAGGGAGGAGGAGGAGAAAAGGAGAAGGAGGAGGAGGAGGAGAGGAGAAGGAGAGGGAGGAGGAGGAGGAGAGAAGGAGAGGAAGGAGGAGGAGAGAAGGAGAGGGAGGGAGAGGAGGATAAGAGAAGGACAAGGAGAGGAGGAGAAGGAGGAGAGGAGGAGAAGTGAAGGAGAAGGAGAAGAGGAGAAGGAGGAAGAGAAGAAGTAGAAGAGAAGGAGAAAAAAGGAGAAGAGGAGGAGAAGAAGGAGGAGAAAAAGAGGAGGAGGAGGAAGAGGAGGAGGAAGAGAAAGAAATGGAGTAGGAGAAGGAGAAAGAAAAGGAGAAGGGAGAAGAAGAGGAGGAGGAGTGAAGGAGAAGGAGAAGGGAGAAGAGAAGAAGGAGAAGAGGAGAAGGAGAAATGAGGAGGAGAAGGAGAAAGAAAAGCAGGAGGAGAAGAAGGAGGAGAGAAGGAGAAAACGTGAAGGAGAGGGGAAAGGAGAGAAGTTCTATTTTGACTTGCAAATCAATCCTTGTCTCCCTCTGCAAGGGCTTTGACAAAGTTCCTCTCTGCCTGCAGGAACAAAGCATCGTTTGCAAACATCCTCTGGGGTCACAGCTGGGGGGGGGTGGAGGGAGGAAAAAGTCCATCTCGATTCTGGAGAACTTCAATAGTTTTTTTTTTTCCCTTCCCAATGCTGGGGAATGTTTCATGGGAAGGCAGTTTCATTCCTCTCTTGGTAGGGTCACCAATCATTTTAAAAGAGACCCCCAGGGGGAATGAGGCCTTTAAAAGCCCCATTTGCTCCCAGTCCTTTTACCCAGTAACCCAGGCTGAAGGGAAAGATCTTGATTTAAATAGGAATTAAGCTCCAACCTGCCTCTTTACTGCCTTCTTCTCCTTTGAGGTTTACTTTGATATTCTTTCAAAGTCTTGGAGCTAACAAAATGTTGACCAATATTGGACGTGACAGGAGAGTTCTGGGAAAAGATTTAGGAGGCAACTAAAGTCTTTCAGCACAGGGGCTCTGAACCACGACAGGAAGTCATAAAAGGGCTTTACCCGGCTCAAAACCAATTCTGGGACTACAAAGGCAAGGGGAATGGCATGGAAACCACAAAGAGCATCAAGACACAGCTGAGAAACCTCCACCAGCTTGAACTTATTCCATTAAAATGTGGGTGAAATGCTGGGAATGGGTGGTGTCTGCTTCTCATGGGGGTTTAAGTGATCAGCTTTGGTGCTGGAAGTGGGAGAAAGGGTTAAAGCTGAGGCATTAGCTCATGATTTTTAAATGCATGATGAAGGGAACACACCTGAGTGATGAAGGGATGGGTTGTGGAAAGAGGGTCTTCTGCTGGGCTTGACCTCTCCTTTTGTCTTTCCAGGTTTCCAGCAGTCCATCTGCTGCTGAAGCTGCTGCTGGAAGAGGTTTTGTCTGCCTGAGGAAGATGGAGGAGGGCCCCAAAGGAAGGGTCTGCTCCTCTAACAGCTCCCTGTGTGGTGGCCAGCCAGGTGAGGCTCAACAGAGTCCCAGGAAAAGACTGGTGAAATTCTAGGGGCAGGTGGGCATTGCTTCTTGATCTCTGTAGCTGTGATCTCTCCTCTCCTTGAGTACTTCAGAAAGGATTTCCAAAGTCCAGGCATCCACAAGTCATCTGTGGTCTTTGAGATCCATGTCTGGTTGAATCCAGCAGTGGACAGAGCCCCCACTGAAAAGACATGAGGGTGTTTCTGGCCAAGGCTGTGAGCAAAACTGATGGAGGCTCCATCCAGACTGGAGCAAGTGCCATGTGGGGGGGACCACCTGCAATGCTTTGCTCCTCAAGCTTGCCAGGGTCATCTGCTTCAAACCAGCAGTAAGTAGAAGGTGTCTCCTCATCCTGATCTTACAACTGATGTGGGGGGTGTATGGGTGCCCCTGAAAGCTCAAGGGCTCCCTGCTGTCTCAGGCTTGGGTGGGATGCCAAACCCTCAGTGCCAAGAGGATGCTCACCACCACAGACCTCTGTGTGCAGCCACCCTTGGAGGGGAGCTGCCTTCACCACCCCAGAAATGATGCCTGGGTGGTCCCAGCCAAGCAAGGACTCCAAGCTGACAAGCATCCCTGGGAGAAACTGCCAGTGCTCCCCCCTTCCCTCATCCCTCCTTGCTGCCACCCTCCCCTGGGGTGGCCTTGGGAGGGAAGAGAGATCCTGGGGTGGGACCTGAGGTTTGGATTTTGTTTGCTGGGTTTTTTAATCTTTCTTTTTCTTTATCTTTTTTTTCTTCTTCTGCTCTGTGTGGAGGCCTCTAGCTGGAGATGGTTTTCCCTTTTGAAAACGAGGGAGTTTGGGGGTGTTTAGCTGAGCTGGTTTGGGGATTTATCCCGGCCCCAGGTGACGTGCTGCCACGGGGGAGCAGCCCTGTTGTCTGGAGATGACTGAGCCTGCTGCATAAAAGGGGATTTTTGGTTTCATCCAGGAAGAGGGACACAGCTCCACAGCTCTCTCACCTCTGGGGCTTCGTGCAGGGGTGGGATCAGGAAGGACAAATTCAGTCACCCTGGGAATTGGGGTGAACTCGCACACAAAAGCCTTTGGAGCAGCTGATGGCAACGTGTGTCTCTCTCTCTAGTCATCAATCCCAATGTGGTTGCTGTTAAAAATCTGTTACCCAGACGAGCTTAACAGCTCTCAAATTGTCAGGGCTTGCTGGAGCTTTTGATGGCCTCACTTCTCTCCTCAGGAACCAAAACCCACTCGTCTCAGCCCCATGGCCTGGCTGGTTTCTGACCAGCTTTTATAGTTCCTGCTTTTTCTGCCTGAAAATGAAAAGATGCAGGATGAGGGGGAATGGTTTTAAGCTGGAAAAGGAGGGATTTAGATGGGATATTGGAAAGAAATCCTTTGGTGTGAGGGTGGTGAGACCCTGGCCCAGGCTGCCCAGGGAAGCTGTGGCTGCCCCATCCCTGGCAGTGTTGAAGGGCAGGTTGGATGGGGCTTGGAGCAGCCTGGGCTGGTGGGAGGTGTCCCTGCCCGTGCAGGGGGTTGGGACTGGATGATCTTTAAGGTTCTTTCCAACCCAAACCAATCTGGGATTCTGTGATTTCTGGGCTCTGACAAGCCACTCACAAGGCTGCAGTTGGATTTGGGTGCTCATGCTTGGAAAAGTGTCACTCCTTGTGGTGAAATCAGTTTGGCACAAGCTGGAGCACCAGTAAATATTAAAGAAAAATGCAGAAACTAACACACTGAGGGGAAAAAAAACCCCAAACCAACCATCAATTGAGTTTGCTGCTGGGCGTGCTGCGTCGCATGACATCTGTTCAGCTCACCTTCTTAAATGGCATTTTTGGCTCTGCTGGTACCAAAAGCCCAGACTGAGATGTCATTTATTTTGAAGAAGGAAAGAGCTTCTAATGGACTCGATGGCTGTTACTCCATGCAACTGCTCTTGTTTTAAAATAAACATCAGGGGGTCCAAGCTCTGAAACCCATCAGGCAATTAGTGGGCCCGACACGCATGCGTGGCCTTGACTTGGCATGTGAAGTGTTTTCCCTCTGAAGCTGGTTTAGATGGAATGACATGATTTATTTTTTTAATGGCTCTAGACACCACAGAATTGCCTTTCCCCCCCCCCCACCCCAAATAATCCCTCACCATCTTTTCTTCCTCCCTCCATTCCCTGCCCCTCCTGCCCGCCGAGACATCACCCCCTGCCAATTTCTGAGCAGATCTTTCTTCCCAAGGTCTGGTTTGCCTCTTGCTTCACAAAGTGGAGCTGATAATCCCACCGAGGAGGGCTGAGGCTCCCAAACTGCCTTTGCCAGGGACCTGCCCTTTAATCCATCTCTCCCTGTCACCTCAGCCTTGCAGTCCAGCTGCTCTCAAGCTGGTTAACGTTGCCATTAATCCAGCAGGGAAAGGGTGGGAGAGCAGAAGGTCAGGTGGGATAATTTGGGCCCATGTTTCCACTCAGATCCTAGATCCACCATGACTGTTCTTTCAATAGTTTCTTTCTTTTAGGATTTTCTCTTTTTTTTCAGGATGAGTTCTTTTGAAATGTGTTATTTATGACCTGGGAATTGAAACCTGGCTTCAGCACGTGGGTGGGTCTGCAAGGCAGGGGAGGAGGGTTCAGGTTAGTGAGCACCAACACAACCCACCTGTGCTCACAGAAAGGAGCAGATCAGTGGCTCTGGGTGGGCACTGCCGTGGTGGAACCAGCTTTTGTGGATTATTCCAGGCACCAAGGCCTCTCTGGATCACAGACACAGCTTTTCCACCTCCATATGTTCCTGCAGCCCCTCTTCTCTTTCAGAAACTCTTCGGCCTCAGTGTTTCCACCAGCAAGTGGGATGGAGACCAACCTGTTGTTCCTCTAGCTGAAGGCAAGCCTGCAGACCCGTGGGTCTGATGCCTGCTGAGATGTGTTGCATGTTGCTTCATAAAGGGCTCTGCTGAGAGCAGAATCCACCCCTGGGGTGTGTTGGGGACCACCAAGAGCTGAGTGGTCCCTCTACAGCACTTCCAGCCTGAGCAAACCTCCTTAGCCCAACGACTGCTGGTACCTGCAGGCAGGCATCAGCCCTGACAAGTGATCCTCACACCTTCTGCACCCACCACCCCCTAGCTGGGTCACAGCTTTTAGCCAAAAAGTCCTCAAGGGCAGGTTGGACGGGGCTTGGAGCAACCTGGTCTAGTGGGAGGTGTCCCTGCCCTGTGGCAGGATTGGATGATCTTGAAGGTTCCTTCTAACCCAAACCATCCTGGGACTCTACGAAATTGGTGAACGACAGAAGATGGTGGGGTGCAAGGAAGCAGCTCAGCTTCTGCTGTGCCCCCAAGAATGTGCAGTCTCACCACCCCCAGCAGCTGCATGACATCTTTATTTCTTTATTGGCAAGAGAAGCAGTATACACAGCAACATTGCAGTCTCTTAGCTCCTTAAAAATATCTCAATAAATAAAACAAATAAGCAACATATACACTGGAACAGAAAAATAAAAATAACAATAACAAAACAAACCAAAAAAAAAAAAGGGGGGGGGGGGGGAAGGAGTTGGTTGGGAGATGCTGGGGGTGGGGGAAGGGTAGCAAATCATGGAGCAATAAGGAAGAGTGTGGAGGGCAGGTCTGTCATCCAGGCTGTGCTTGGAAACAAAAGTCATGCAGGGAGCTGGGGACACAGGGTGGGGAGGGAAGGTGGTTATTGTTTTGGGTTTTTTTTTAATCCTTTTTTCTTTTTTTTTTTTTTTTCTTCTGAGAGCCTTGGTCCAGTTTTGACATTTGCTGCAGGAGAAATCAGGCTTTTCAGTTTGGCAAAAAAAAAAAAACAAACCCAACACCAAACAGACCCAAAAAAAAACCAACCCACCACAATAATAATAATTATAATAATAATAATACAGCTAAGGGGAAATAAAATCCGAACCCAACGTGTTCCTGAATTAAGATTTCTTCTTTTTTTCAGCCAAAACAAAACAAAAAGACATAAAACCAACCAGACAGACAGACAGACACAAAACCCAACAACAGCAACCAGCCAGGAATGTTGCTTCTCTTTTCTCGCTCGGGGGAAGAGATGGTGCAGAGGTTCAGGCCGTTGGTTTTGGTGCTCTTTTCTGCTCAGTCTAAGTGCTCCACAAGAGTTTGAGAGCGAGGGGAGGTCAAGAGGGGTCTTTTGGACCAGTTTACTTGAGGTTGTTAAGGTTTCAGAAGCTACAAACTTGGATACATCCCAATTCCACTTCAGTCTCAGACGCTGGACAGTCTGGAGAGAAGAAGAAAGAAGACAACAGAACAGAAAATAGAAATGAACACACCAGATACAGGGCATCTTTCTTAGATACGTTGTCTCCTAAGCTCCTTTCCCTCCAAATCAAGGCTGTGGTTCAACCACCTGGATTTCAACCCCACCTCGATGCCTGGTCCCCAGCACAGGGATAACCCGGTAGCTGGGTGAGCTCCAGGGCAGTGGGAGCAGGAACTCACCATCCCTGCAGGAACTGCAGTGGGGAGATGGGATGTTCAGGCACCTGAGATGGACCTTGGAAACCCCACCCTCAGTGCCTCCCAGCTCCTCCTGCACACCCAGGCCAATCCTGTTGGGAATGAGCATGTTCTCTTTGCATCCTGGGGGAACAGGCTGCCGATGTCCTCAAGAAGGTGCCCAAACACAACCTAAACTGAACAATTCCTTTGACTTTTGGATGCACAGCCTGAGCTGAGGGTCAGGTTGTGTCACAGCCTGTTGTTGCAGGAACGGTGAGTCCATGTGGCGAGTCCATGGGCAGGAGCAACTCATCCAGCAGGGGCTCCATGTGGTGACAGCAGTGTCCCCAGCCCTGAGGGACGTGCTGCTAAATCCCTCATTTCCACGTGGCTCCTGGGGACCCTGCAGCTGGTGTCTCCTCTGCCCCCTTTACTGGGAGGTGAGGGGATGCAGCAGCACCCTGGGGAAGCCCTGAAACCTGCAGGGTTTGCTCTGGTCTTGCAGCAACCACCTGCTGCTGGTTGATGGGCTGGTGGGACAAGCTCCAGCAGAACCCAGGGGAGATCCCATCTAACTTGGGGCTCCGCAGGAGAGATGCTGTTTGCTGCCCTCAGCAATCCACCTCAGCTCCTATATCAAAAAGCAGAGGTAATGACTTCCTTCCAGCTTCCATTTAGCTGATTTCCTTTCCTTCTTCCCTCCTCAAAAGTTATTAATTGTCTGATTGCAACCACATTCTGCAGAGGAGCTGGGGGACTTGACGGGCTGCCCAGGAGCACTTGGGAAAGCTCAGCTGCTCAGGGGGGTGTGTGAGTTGTGGTGGGCTGGGTATGGCAGGTGACAGGCTGGTCCTTCCCTAATGCTGGAATTGCCACAGGAATTGGCAATTGGCTGGGGAGGGGCTCAGGGAAGGACAATAAAATGCAGGGAGGAGGAGGTGGGTGGTGAGGTTGATATGTCAGAGGGACAGGATGCCATCCAGAGGGACAGGATGCCATCCAGAGGGACCTGGACAGGCTGGAGAAGTGGGTCCAGGTGAACCTCCTGAGGCTTAACAAGGCCAAGGGCAGGGTCCTGCACCCGAGCCAAGGTAACCCAAGATATGAACACAGGCTGGGGGAGGTCACACCTGAGAGCAGCCCTGTGGAAAAGGACCTGAGGGGACTAGTGGATCAAAAGCTGGACATGAGCCACCAAGGTGCAGCTGCAGCCCAGAAGGCCAACTCTATCCTGGGCTGTGTCAAAAGAAGTGTGGCCAGCAGATGGAAAGAGGTGATTCTGCCCTGGTGAGACCTCGCCTAGAACACTGCATCCAGCTCTGGTGCCCCCAGCAGAAGAAAGATGTGGAGCTCTTGGAATGTGTCCAGAGAAGGGTCACGAAAATGATCCTTGGGCTGGAGCAGCTGTTGATGAGGACAGGCTGAGGGAGTTGGGGGTGTTCAGTCTGAAAAAGAGAAGGCTCTGGGGGGGACCTCATAGTGGAAGTCCCTGGAGGGGCTCCAGGAAAGCTGGGGAGGGGCTTTTTCCAGGGGCTTGCAGTGAGAGGATAAGGGGGGATGGTTTTAGACTGAAAGAAGATAAATTTAGGTGAGATATCAGGAAGAAATTCTTTGCTGTGAGGGTGGTGAGAGCCTGGCCCAGGTTGCCCAGGGAAGCTGTGGCTGCCCCATCCCTGGCAGTGTTGAAGGGCAGGTTGGATGGGGCTTGGAGCAGCCTGGGCTGGTGGGAGGTGTCCCTGCCCGTGCAGGGGGGTTGGGACTGGATGATCTTTAAGATCCCTTCCAACTCCAAAAATACTCATCCTAAGACACCATGGAAAGGTCATCTCCAAGCTGCTGGTGGAGCAGAGCCCACATCTCTGACCCCGGGGCCAGATGCTGCTGCAGAGCAGGAGCCTGATTCCACGGGTCCTTTCTGGTTTCCAGCAGCTCCTTTGGCTCCTGCCAGCTGGGAAAATGGGAATTTCACAGCAGCTCAGTGAGAACGGGGTGTTCTTGCCTTCCCTCTTAAGGCAAGATGAATCAGCACTGAGCATGGTCTGCCCCTCAGCCAGGTCCCCTCCCAGGGCACCAGGACCAGGGTGGGCAGATGTGGCTGCTGTTCAGCCTTTGGCTCCCAGCCCTGGCAGGAGCAGACGAGCTGTTCCCACTGCTGTTCTCTGTCATTCTCCATGAAAACACCCTGTCTCAGCTGGTGGAGCAATATTTTGACCAGATGCAGAGGCCACCCAAAGGAAGCTGCTGTGGCTGTAGCCATGAAGGAAGGGGTTGTTCTCCCCACCCTGACGTGCACTTGGGTTTCAGTCCATTTTGCTGGTTGTTCTTTCTACCTCCTCTGCAGAAGACCCACATCCAAGGGGCAAATCTGCTCCCTCACAGACCCAATCTGTCAGCAGGAGAGAAGGGAAGGAGAGCACAAGATGAGACAACCCTGCTGTGCCACCTACTCCTTCCAGTTCTCCTTCTCCGGACCCTTGGGATGTTGGATCCTGACTGCTTTGGAAAACCTGGCTTGAATTACCAGTTTTGAAAACACCTCAATGGGAAGTGAAGGAGGTGGGCATCTGCTCCTTGCAGCAGCTGGAGCCACGGAGGCTTCCTCATGCAATCCCACAGGCATGGCAGAGGGTTTCCAGAGGTATGGATCTCGGGGACTATCTTCTTCAAAGAGGCAGCAAAGCCCAGAGTGGGTTTCACGGGGAGGGGGCAGAGCTTCTTCCTGGCACTAAACTTTGCTGGGACAGCAGGACCTTGCAGAGCTTGGTTTTAATCCCAGCTCAGGAAACTGGTGCCTCTGCACGTGCCTCAGTTTCCCTGGTTGGGAAATGGCAGCTTGTAACACAGAATGGAGCTGTGATGCACGACTACACTGCAGAGCCAGAGCAGTTCCTGCTGGCCAGGGAGTCCAGGGCCTTTTTTTCCTTGATTTTGGAGCATTTCCCAGCCCCTCAAAGGAGCATTTCCCAGCAACTGGTTCCCAAAGTCCTTGCTTATGTAGGATCAGGGTGGGTTTGGTTGCAAACGGATTGAAATCATTTCCATCCCATGGCCAAGCGTGCAAATGAAATCTGCAATGCAGCACGAGCTGCTGAGTTGGGTTGGTTGGTTTTAAGGATGCTTTTCCAACTTCTCTGAAAGTTGGGAATGCAAAGAAGTGGCTCTGTGCCTGGGGCTGAGCCTCTCTCCCTCCTTCTCTCCAGCCAAAATTCCTGCCAGGAAAGTGCCAGCCCAGCTTCTTGCCTTGGTTTTGGGGCTTTGCAGGGAGAAGATGAGGGCTGAGAGAATCAGTGAAGAGCAGCTGCTTGCCCTGTGCCCTGGTGGTCCCAGCCAGCATCCCCATGGGTCTGTGTTGTCCCATGCCTCCAGCACCACCCCTGCCTCCTTGGAAGTCTCCCTCCAGACTGTGCCTGCTCTTCAGGCACCCCCACAACACTCATTCTCATGGGATGTTAACTTCAAAGGCTGATTTATTTGTATTTTATTTGCAGGCAGTGGAGGTTTGGAGCAGGGAGCAGAAGAGCTTGGCCATCTTCCATCCCTGGAAACAAACCCACACTGTGGAGGGGAGTGTTAAACCAGCCCATGGGGTAACACCAAACCACCTGAAGTTGGAGGTCTCAAAACTCACTGTCCCGAGCCAAACATGTCCCAGATGAGAATGACCAGAAGGGGTCAAAACCAGGAGAACATGCAACAACATCCCACTCTGCACAGCAGCTCCTATGATGTGACAGGGACACTGCAGCGTGGATGGGGAAGGAGAGGTCCCCTCTTGAGTTGGATCTGCTTGGAGATGATGCCTGAGCAAGACAAGGCAGAACAAGCAGTGACCTCTCTGGTTGTTGCTACCCAGATCTCCTCAGGGTTGGAGACCCTCTCTCTCTTCAGAAAGCAGCTAAAATATGAGGTAGGTGAGTTATTCCAATAGTCCAAGCAGGGGGTTCCAGCCAGAGCTGGGTCACAAGACAAAAAGGGGCTCTAGGAAAAAAAAAACAAAACAACCAACAAGAAACCAACAAAAATGTTGTAGCAGCTGCCCTGAACATTTCTGTGAGATGAAGACATGGGGCTGGTTGGGTTCCATTGTCACAGCCAGCACCGTGTGGGTCCTGCCCCCGGGCACAGGGGACAACAGGGGCAACCACAGGGAACAATGCAAAACGTGACTCGGGGCTGCACGTGGTGGGGAGAAGGTCAGGATGGGCAGGCAGGGATTGCTGGAATGCCAAAGCCAGCAGCTCCAGAAGTGGGGCTGTCCTGCTTAATTCTTTCTGGGTTGAAGAGTAGGAAATGCCAAGCTGGAGAGGAGGGTTGAAGCTCAGCCTCTGGACTCGCAGGCCAGAAAGTCTGGATTTGGATTATTTCTGGCCATCAGAGCCCTGTCTGGCCAGAGGGGTGGATGGGACCCACAGCAGGGGGCCTGGGCTCCTGAGAGCATTCCATGCACCTCTCCTCCCCCACCACTTCAAGCCCAGATACACCAGCCAAGGGCACTGCCACCGAGACCTGCGTGGCAGCTGGAGGAGCAGAGGTCTGAGACAACTGGGAGGATCTTAGCAGGGACACAGAAATCCTTTAACTGCCAGGGGTGGTCATCATGGTGGGCAGGGTCCCTGCATGAGGTGCTCACTGCCCCATCCAACCTGCCCTTCAACACTGCCAGGGATGGGGCAGCCACAGCTTCCCTGGGCAACCTGGGCCAGGCTCTCACCACCCTCACAGCAAAGAATTTCTTCCTCATGTCTCACCTAAATCTCCCCTCTTCTAATTTTAATCCATTCCCCCTCATCCCATCCCTCCCTGCCCTTGTCCCAGGTCCCTCCCCAGCTTTCCTGGAGCCCCTTCAGGCACTGGAAGGTGCTCTAAGGTCTCCCTGGAGCCTTCTCTTCTCCAGGCTGAACACCCCAGCTCTCCCAGCCTGGCTCCATGGCAGAAGCCTCTTGCCTCCCTCCTGCCTGGAGAAGCCCCTGGGATCCTGTAGCAAGCTGAGGTGCAGCCTTGCCTCTCTCCTGCCATGCCCAGGAACCCCCAGAGCCCTCATATGAAGGATCCTCTCCCCCTACCCCCCTTGCTGCCCTCTCTCTGCCTGCTTCACCCCCAAAACAAGAGCAATTGGTCCATAGCTGGAGCAGCCCTGCTTGTTTCTGGAGTTTGTGCAGAAGATTTTGCTCTCTCAGTCAAAACTGGATGTCAGGAAGTGGCATCAGGGGCATTTCCAAAGGCTTTTCCATTCCCAAATCCCCACGCTGGAATTTCTACATATGACTTGTATCACAAAAGGCTAAAACCCAAATCAGAAGGCATGGAAAACTTCAGCTGAATGCATCAAATCTTGAGGGATGAGGATGGAAATCTGGGTCTCTGCTCTGTTTAGGGATAGGGAGCATCCCTAAACATTGAGAGACAGAGGAAAAGCACCTTAAAAGAGCCGAAATCCCTTGATTTTTTTAGGCCGTTTCCCCACCACAAAAGAGACGGGGATAAGGAATAAATTCCCATCCTCCAGGGAGTGCAGGTCCTTGTGGCTGTGGCACAGACCCCTCCGTGGGCCGGGAAAGGAGCTCAAATGTGTGGTTGTCCCCCAAGCAACAGAGAAGGCAGCGAGGTCTGCCAGGCTGCGGAGGGGAGGAAGCAGCGGAGGAAGGAATTCAGATCATTGTCTAGAGGCAGCGTGGGGAGAGGGGCCAGAATCAGACTTAATGCTGTGGGGACAGACAGACTGAAACCAGATCCCCTGGCTCGTGTTTTCCTGCCGTTGCTGGCATGAGCCCTTATCAACCCACCCCCTCTTGAAGTCTCCCAGATGAAGGAAACCCACGATTACGTGCGTCTTGCAGCTGGGAAACCATTTAACAAGCCCCTCGCAGTTTCTCCTTCCCGAGCTGCTGGGCCACCCTTTGCTATCACTGAAATGTTCCCCTCGGTGTCTAGAAGAAAGCCTCTAATCTAATTTGCTTCAGGATTTTCAGACCTTGGGGGATTTATCTGCTGGGCCAAGGGGAAACATCCTCCCCGCGTCCGGCAGCTCCCCGGTTCGTTATCGTCACGAGCTGTTTGATGGGGATGTGGCAATAACAAAAAAAGGAGACTGAAGACTTTTCTCCTCCCTCCAAAGATTCTTTCTGTCTCCCCAGCCCATCCTGCCCACCGTGGAGGAAGGCTTTGCTCACACCTCACCACCCAGGAAAGACCCTAAAGAGGCAATGCCCCAAAAAACAAACCAAGGGGAAAGCTGCTGGCTCTGGTTCCTCCTGCCCGTGTCTTGTCCCAAGCCAGAGGAGCAGGATGGAGCCCAAGAGCCCAAAGACAGGACCAGCCACCAAAAATGGTCCTTCACCCACAGCTGAAGTAAAGCTGGGGCACTTGGGTGTCCTCCTGTCAATAAAGCTGAGACACTTGAGTGTCCTCCTTGGGGCACTTGGGTGTCCTCCTCTCAGTAAAGCTGAGACACTTGGGTGTCCTCCTTGGGACACTTGGGTGTCCTCCTGTCAGTAAAGCTGGGACACTTGGGTGTCCTCCTCTCAGTAAAGCTGAGACACTTGAGTGTCCTCCTCTCAGTAAAGCTGGGACACTTGGGTGTCCTCCTCTAACCACCCACAGCAGAGAGAAGGGGACCGATTGAATTTAACACTATTTTTCAAGAAGCCCAATGTCAGCAAGCAGCCAAACTTTGATGGAAATGACTGAATAATCCTGCTTGAAATCATCAAATATTTTTCCTCTTCTCACTCTGCTGCAGAAAGGCTGATTGGTGCCCATGGCCACCCATCTCAGTGGACACTATCTCTGGAGTGGGTGGCAGTCCTGGAAGAGCTGCCAGGCCTGGAAGGTGCTGGAGTCCAGTTTGACAGTGCTGTGGTGTGTTGGTCCCTGGTTGGCTTTTCTTTCCTTCTCACCAGCCTGGGTTAATCTTCTTTACATTTAAAAACAAACCATCAACAAACCCAAACAAAAAAACTCAACACACAAAAATATAGAAAACAGACATTTTAGAAGTGGGTGAGATACTGTTGGTGTGCAAGTGGCTCTGCTGAGTTTACCAGAAAGGCCTGCAATTAAACCTGCTGTATTCATCTCTAATTGATGGGCTCATCTATTAAGAAATCACCATCAGCTGCAGCACTTAGTTGACTGCTTCTGAGGGCCACCTACTCTGCTATTTTGCAGCTGACCTTCTTTGCACCCAGTTTGTATTTAAAAGGGGGAGGGGAAATGAGGTTTCCCATTCTTCCAACTTCAGGAATATCTCTGCAAGGCACCTGGAGTGATGCCTCTGGCACCAGAGGAGGCTGAGACCCTCCTGAAGAAGTTTAACATGGTGTGACCTCAGTTTCTCCTTAGCTCCTGGTAACCAAGCTGTTGGGCTTTCCTTGGGGGCTTCAGCTCCTTTGTGCTTGAGAAGAGAGAGGTGCTCACCAAAGAGAGAAGCTGGTCTGGTGCAACCCCATCCTGTACCTGCAAGCTCAGAGCCCCCCTGGGACACCAGCTCTGCCCCTTGATCTGAACTGCCAGAACCCAACAACTGTGCCCACCAACACCAGGAAGCTGAGGTGGCCACCATCAGACCCAGGAACTTGTGGGCTCATGAGAAGCATCTCATACAACAACCCGCCCTTTGGGGCCCTGGAACAGCTAGAAAAAGCCAGTTCTTCAGCATTTTGGCTTGTGGCTGATATGGCTCTGGCCCAGATAAAAATCAGTCTCCTGGGGCTGGTCTCACTGCAGGGAGGAGAGGTGAGAGCTCTGCAGGGAAGCATTTCCCTGTTGGGACACTCAGGGTGTCTGCCTTCTGTCCTGCCTCTCTGCAGCAAGCCCTGGGCAGTCAGGAATGTTGGCTCCCAGGTGCTGTCTCTCTCCCTCACCAGAAAATGAAATTTACAAGAAATTAAAATAAAAAAGCTTTAGACAGGAAAGACACCCCCCCACACACACACACACAACCCCCCCCCAGAAGGAACATTTTCTGAGCATCAGCTTCAGGGCGGTGGGGTTTGTTGCAGCTGGAGGAGGAGGTGGGTTGGTGGGAGCCCCTTGTTCAAACCTTGGCAGCAGATCACTGGGAAGGGCAGCCAGGAGTTGCTGAGAGGAGGAAGCTGCTAATGAGCACTTGGAGCAGGAAAAAGCAGGCTGGAAGGACCCACTGAGCCCTGTCCTCAGCTCTGCCCAGCTGCCTCGTGGGTGGCTCGGAAGAACAAGGGCTGGGGACACACACACACCACCAGCATCTCCTGACCCACCAAAGGGCAAGTGGCCAGGGAAAGCCAAAGGCAAAGAAGGACAGGAGGGAACCAGCCACCACCAGCCCTCCCAGAGCAGCAGAGAAAGCCCATGGGTGTTTCTTTGGGCATCATCATCTCCTCTCCCCAGGGGCACCCACACTGTGCCCAAGAAAGGTGTGGAATAAAGGAGCAGGGAAAGGCAGGGAAGGAGATGTTCTTTTTGGGCAGCTGAAGGGAAATAGATGGGGCTGGAGAGGAGAGGTAGCACAGATGCACCCATGTCCTTGAATGGTGACTGAAGCTGATCTAAATGAGATCTTAGGAAGAAATTCTGTGCTGTGAGGGTGGTGAGACCCTGGCCCAGGCTGCCCAGGGAAGCTGTGGCTGCCCCATCCCTGGCAGTGTTGAAGGGCAGGTTGGATGGGGCTTGGAGCAACCTGGGCTGGTGGGAGGTTTGTCATGTGCAAATCTTACCCTGCACAAACAGAGCTTTCAAGCTGAGGCTCAATCTATTTTAGGAGACACTTGTATGACCTGTTGTCACAGCTCAGTGGCTTGTGCCATCAGCTAGGCTACAATGACTGATCATGTACCTGCACTGAGCTGTTTGGAAAGTCAAATATATTGGTGTTTCAGACAAACACGTTCTTGCAGGCTGACTGAGACTACCTGGAAAATAGCCCTGGGAACATGGTTGTCTTCCTCTTGGAAATATGTGAAGATGGTGGCTTTGGGCAGCTGGTGTGACATGCAGTGTGCTCTGCTGGCAATTGGTGTGAAAAGTCCTTCTCTACGTAAGTGAGATGTGAGATGAGCTGCAGAAACACCTTTCTGCCTCCACCCCACTTCAGAACAGCAAAGAGGAAACCTTTCCTCCTCCCCGCTGCCTTCCTGCCAAAATAATACAAATTCTAGGGAAAAAACCAAAACACCTTCTCTAAAAATAAGTGGATACATCTGTAGCTTTCTTCTTTTTCCAAGGGGAACCTTTTGGTCTGGCCTGCTGAGTTTCCCTGCTCTCCTCATGTTTCCTGTGTGCAGCAAGCATCCAGCTGCAGCCTGCAGCCCTCAGGAGTGGCAGCATCCCTGCAGGATGCAAGAAGCATCATCCTCCAGCTCCAGGACTGGGCACAGGCAGGTCTTTCCCCCGTGGATGAAACCTTGTGGGTTTTTTTACCCATTTTTCCCAGGTTACCTGTCCCTGCCCTCTTCAGATCAGGTCCTTTGGGAGGAATTCTTGCTGGGCTCATGCACAGCTGAGCACGAGGAGGGGCAGCTCTGGCTTTTTATCATCTGTGCAACACGAAGACTCTGTGAGCAACCTGGACTCCTGAGGGTCAATCAGCAAGTGGATGGTAGGAGCCATCCACTATGGCTGGCTCCACTAATAACTCACAGAACTAATCACAGAATGATAGGGGTTGGAAGAAGCAGAACAAATAACAACAAACCCCCTGCCCTTAAAAGCACCTACAGTTTAAATTCCAAAGACACAGAAGGAGAAACACCCTGGGGCCACCCACTCAACAGCAGGGATGGTTTTGCACAGAGTCAGTGACGTTTCGTGGGCTTCTGTGGACAAGGGGTGGGCCAGGTAGGATGGCCTGAGGAAGTCGGGGTGCTGTTCTCCATGGTCCCTGCAGCCCCTGACAAGCAGCAGCTGCAGCACCTGCCGGCCAGATGTGCACAGCTGTACGTGTGCTGCTGCTGCTTCAGCTTCAGGTGGCCTCAGCTCCAGCTGCCTGACTTCAGAGAGGCTTGGAAGGCAGAGCTGGGCTGAGCAAGCAGCCTCTTTTAGGAGTCTCCTCCTCCCCAGCAACCATGTCGTGTCTCCTGGGCGTGCCATCCTGAGCCCCTTTTTTTTGGCCACCTCAACCCCCTCCCAGCAAATAGAGGGGACACTCCAGGCAGCCAGCATTCCTACAGCCAGGAATCATGCCTCTGTGTGATTCACGTCCTGGGGAGATGGGCTCTCTGCCACCCACTCTGCATTTTTTTTGCCACCTGAGACCCCATAGACAACCATCAACCCCCACCTTGGAATGGGTTTATTGGGGTGTTGTTCTGCAACACCAGGCAGAGCTTCACCATCCCTCTCCATGCAAAGGACCTGCTGGGAAGGCCAAGGGATTTTCTTTTTCAGTGGATTCATTCCCTGCTTAGAAGCTCCTGTGGCACTGGGAAGCAAAACTCTGCCTGCCATGAGAGAGAACTGGAGGTGACTGCTGAAAAAAAGACCCTGGTTTGTTTTGCCTTTGGAGTGGGGAGGAAAGTTTGCTGCACGAAGCTGCTGTTGGCTCTTCAAAATCGGCCAAGAGATGCTGAGGCAGATTCCCTGAAGCTTGGGGGATTTAATCCTCAACTTCTGCACCTATGGATCTTGACAGAGCATCAGAAAAAGCCCTTTATGTGAGGGAGGAGGATTCCCCTGTTCCCTTGCTCAGTGTCACCATGCCCAGCTTTTGGCAGAACCAGGACTCACTCGCACCCCAGGTGACATTCCCAGCTCCGAGCAGGAAGCAGCGTTTGAAGAACCCCATCCTGGTCCCCAAAGTTGGTGACCACAATCCCTTGGCCCCGTCCCAACAGCATTTCTTGGGCGGGCAGGTGCAGGGTTCTGATAAACCACCCAGGCTCTGAGTGACAGCCAGGATCCTGCCTGTGTGTTACTCATCTCACAGGGCTTCCAGAGAGGATTGCACCCGGCCAGGTCTCCATCTGGGATTCATCAACACAGCTTCATTGAAGTCAAGGGCCCAAATTCTCACTTGGAATAAACCAGTTGAACTCCACTGCAGTCAATAAAGATGCTCTGATCTTTGTTGTTTGTTTGGTTTTTTTTTTCTCTTTAAGAATAGGTGGTGCAGAGGGAGATATATTTTTATATGCCAAACGATCCTGCTGGGGTAAGAAGCACTTGGCATCCTGCAGGTAAGACACTGCAGTGTGTGTTCTGGTGGTGTGAGCCACACCATGCTCCAGAGAAAGTCACGGGGGACAGGAGCCCCCCAGGACACATGCACCCCCCTTTTGGGGACCCTGCAAAGGGCAGCTGCAGACACCCTGCCTCTGGGAGTGGTATATGTGCTGGTAGACCACGGCTTGCTTTGCACTTTCTAGAACTCTCGAGTGGTTTGGGCTGGAAGGGACTTTAAAATCATGGAGTTCCAACTCCCCTGCCATGGGCAGGGTGTGAGGGACCAGCCCTCAGGGCCTGTTGTGGGGAATGGTGTGGAAAAAACATTGTAAGCCTTCAAGGAAAACCAAAGGACTGCCCGGTGCCTATGGAAATCACAGCCTGCACATGGAGACAAAGAGATAAGGACTACAGAGATCAGGATGGGGTGGAGGACCATTCCAGTTGCTCAATCCTGTCTCAACTGCTTACTCATCAGTTGTGAAATGATTGCCCAAGGGAAACAGGCCTATAAAAGGATGAGCTGTGCTGGTGGGCTTTGGAAGCTTCTGTGATCTGAGCAGCCCCGAGGTAATAATTGAAGTATCAGTATTCCCTCTATAGTTTTAATTAATGTCCAAAGGCAGACCTGGGGTGTTGTTTCACCTGAACCTGAGCAAGGGGTATCTGACAGTCAAGCCTTTCCTCAGACCACAGCATTTTAGTCCCTCTCCCTGGAAGAGCCAGGTCTGAGGCAAAGACTGGACCCAGCTGCACCTGGGCTCCTCTCTGATGAGCTGAGAAAGCAAAGGGGGTCCAGTCTGAATCTCCCTGGGTTCCTCTGTCCGGGCAGGGACACCTCCCACCAGCCCAGGTTGCTCCAAGTTCCATTCGAACTGGCTCTGAACACTGCCAGGGATGGGGCAGCCACAGCTTCCCTGGGCAACCTGGGCCAGGGTCTCACCACCCTCACAGTCAAGAATTTCTTCCTAAGATCTCACCTAAATCTCCCCTCTTCCAGTTTTAATCCATTTCCCCTCATCCCATCCCTCCCTGCCCTTGTCCCAAGCCCCTCCCCAGCTTTCCTGGAGCCCCTTCAGGCTCTGGAAGGTGCTCCAAGGTCTCAGGAACAACAGACATCTCCTGCAATCCCCACCTTGGCCCATTTCTTGCGGGCTTTGCTGCCCACACTCCACAACCCTCCTCACAACCTTCCCTCCCCAGCTTTCCAGGTGGCTGGCATTGCCTGGCGCTTCAACCTGCCCCTTTAAAATCCCGACTCCTCCAACCCAGCTGTTGTTCTTCAGCTACACCAGCCCCTTCCCTTTCCCCTTTGGGATCTGTCACCAGCCTGGCTACCTCCTTGTCTCCCACCTCCTGGAAGGGTGACCTGCAGCCTGGGCTCCAGCCCAAGTGGCTGAAGGTGAGTTTATCTAAGGGGCTAACAAGGAGTTTTGGGGTCTGGGAGGGGTGGTGCATTTGAGTATTTTGGTGTGTTTGAATATTTTTTGTGTGTTTTGCTGCCTGCTCCTGTGAGGCAACCCCCCCCCCCACTGCCTCAGTTGTTGTTCAGCCTGGAGAAGAGAAGGCTCCAGGGAGACCTTAGAGCACCTTCCAGTGCCTGAAGGGGCTCCAGGAAAGCTGGGGAGGGACTTGGGACAAGGGCAGGGAGGGATGGGATGAAGGGGAATGGATTAAAATTAGAAGAGGGGAGATTTAGGTTGGACATTAGGAAGAAATTATTTAGTGTGAGGGTGGGGAGACCCTGGCCCAGGTTGCCCAGGGAAGCTGTGGCTGCCCCATCCCTGGCAGTGTTGAAGGGCAGGTTGGATGGGGCTTGGAGCAACCTGGGCTGGTGGGAGGTGTCCCTGCCCATGGCAGAGGGGTTGGATCTGGGTCATCTTGTCTGTGACTCGGTAAATACCCCGTGCTTCAGCAGGGCCCTGTTTGCTTTGTCTCAAACCTCTTGGCTGGCTCAGCTCCCTCAAACACTGTGAAGGTCTGTGTTGGTTTTTGGCGGGATTTGTCTCCCTCGGGCTGTGGTGGCTTCCAGAGAGCTCCTAATTAAGGTAATGGCCAGGCTTCCTGGAGAGGAAGGCAGTGCTGCAGCAGCTGGAGGGAATAATGTGACTTCAGCCCTTCACAGGGGGAAAGATTTTTTTTTTCCTCTTGTTTTCTGCGGTTTTTGATGTTGCCATCTTAGTCCGAGAGGTCCCTGTCCGGGCACGGAGAAACCATGAATCACTTGTATTTTCCAAGACTCATCAGGATCGCATCACTGCTTGTAACTCGAGGTTGGCTGCCTGCTTTGTAGCCTTTCCTGAAACTCTTTTTACACGGGTCATCCCGGGCAGGCAAGTACCGGGAAGCAGGAGAGGGAATGATCTTACTCACCACCTCTTTAGCAACACATTTCCAGCCTGGCTGGTGCTGGGAGCTGCCCCAAACCCTCTGCTATGTCCTCCAACAGCCTGCACTCCTATAATTTAGTGTTATAATTTCATCTGCCACGAGTAAACACTATTTTAAAATATTTTTTATATGCATCAGTGAGCTGGGAGCAGGCACCAAAGGGTGGTGTGCTCTGTTTGCTGCCTGCCACCTTTTCACGGGGCTGTTTTCTAGAAATAAGCCATCACTTCAGTTTTTCACCATGCTTATGCAGCTTATGGCTTCACCAGAGGCAAGACATAAAAGTCCATCCCCCGCCTTGCTGCTGTTTTTCAAAGGGGAACAAACAGTCTCCCTGCAGCAGCTTCAAACTCTCCTGAAGGGAGAAGCATGCAGAGATGAAATCTCTCTGGTTTTGGAGCAATAAAAGTCGGCGTGTCCTGAGCTTGTCTCTGCTTGGTGAAGTGTTTAATCACAGGCCTGGTGTCTAAATGCTCTGCACACACTCTAAGGATGTGCAGTCTGCTTTGCTGGAGCAGAACAGGCTACAAAGCCACGTCCAGGAATGTGAACAGTGGTGTGTGCAGAAGCCTACAAAAAGCTCTGGAAAATTGGTTTACATGGTCTTTTCCAGCCTGTTACTCTGCAAAAGGCAGATGTACCTTCTCTTGACTGCAGTTGTCAGGGTTTTTTTTATTTTTTATTTTTTTTTAATTTTATTTGGGTGATTAAATGAATGGTTTAAGTCAACATTTGCAACCAGATTGCTGTGTGGATGACTCAGCTCAAGGCCAGCTGGCTGGCTCTTGTTTAGGTTTGCCAGCTGCAAGCTAGAAGTGCTTGAACCTTTGAGGCTGAGCTCTGCTGGGTTCCCACTGAGCTAATAACCTGTGAGACTGCCCTACCAGGGCAATCTCCTTCCCCGGGGGCTGGGAAGAGGAGCAATCTGTCCAAACTAAAGGCATTGTGCTCTGACTTTGGCACGGCTGCTCCTCTCTGAATTTCGCAAGCCTGTCCTAGGAGGAGCTGAGCTCGTGCCTCCTCGGAACTGGGGGCTTGCTCTGAAGTTGCTGCTGGTGGGCTTCTCATCCGACTGCTCGGGTTTGTGGCTGACACTGAGCAGCTTTTCTGCTGCACACAACTGAGTCTTGCACGTGTTTTATGCTTGCAATGCAGCAAAATGTTTCCTGAAGCTGCCTGTTCACCAGGTTAAAACTGCACTTGTATGTTGAAGCGTGGGGGAGGCTGGATGTCACCTTTAGTAGTTGAAGTGGAAGCTTTGAAGGCTCATTAATTAATCAAATTGAATGCAGGTTGGCTGTGGGGAGGTACTGATTTGTTTCTATCTAGAGGAGTGTGTGTGTGCATGATTCTTTAAATATTCTGTAGGTGTGGAGGGGAGTACAGGATGGCTGTGGAGACATAACCGAAGCATTTTTTACTCCTCTGTGCTTTTTAACAGTTAAAGGTGCTTTTGCTTTCTTTTGCAATGTCTGGTTGCCACTCTTAATCAGGCAAAGATGTGTCTTGTCATGTCTGTATGTGTGCTGCATGGCCTGTGTCAGTAAATGGTGATGTGCATGTATATATATGTTCAGCTGTTGAGGAGCCCAGCCATGGGGATGCCAGTGATAAGAGGAGAAACTGGCTGGCCAGAGAGAAGCTGTGGCTGCCCCCTCCCTGGAAGTGTCCAAGGGCAGGTTGGATGGGGCTTGGAGCAACCTGGGCTGGTGGGAGGTGTCCTCATGGCAAAGGGGTTGGGAATTGATGATACTTAAAAGTCCCTTCTCACCCAAACCACTGCAAGAATTTCTGGTTTCAGACATCACACCTTGTGGAGAGAGCCTCCTCTGCCACCTGATCCTCAGTTAAATGTGATTAGATGTATTTCTAACATGTGAAAGGTAAATAGGTTTCCAAGGATCAGCATTCCTTCACCTTAGAGGCTCCCTGAAAACAGCAGTTAACTAAATCAGCATCAATCCATGTGTGAATGAACTGAAGCTTTAGGAGGTGGGCTCAGGGGGACTGGCTGGTTCTTGTGGCATATGGATTTTTTTTTTTTTTCCTTGAAGGTAGAAGTAGCAAGGAATGAAAATAGAAAGAACTCACACTGGTGTTCTGGAAGTACATGGATGCATCCTACAGGAAACTTAACCTGCCATCCCACACCATTTGGCTGAATAAAGTGATCTCTGCCCTTTACTTATTTATATTTTTAGTTGACTGCATAATCTGGCCCTCTAGAAAGTCCCTTCAGGAGGTCATACAGCTGAAATAATAGCTAATGAATTTTTAAAAAATGATTTAGGAGTTAGTAAATGCTTTCTACTTCCTTTCCTTCTCTCCCCTCAGTCCCTCTTTGGCAAACCCTCCTGGGTTATTCCACTGGAGAGCTTTCCCTTCCAGGGCAGGACATGCTGCAAAAGCATCCTGGTGTGTGTGAAGGAAGGACCTGCACTGACCTCCAGGTGTTTCCATGCTGCCCCAAACTAGGTAGGGCTGGGGTAAGAACTGGCTGAAACCTGCTGTATCACAGCAGCTCCAAAGATAAAGGAGAACTGTTGGCATTGATTTTCCTTCTAGGGATGTCCCTTTTCTGCTCCCATCACTTCCTGTGGCTCATTGATCTCTGGATATGGAATAGTCTTAAATCCAGGGAATAGAGTCTTAGACTTCTCCAGTATTAAACGAGCTAAACTGTTTTCATCTGTGCTCTGTTAGTTAAAGGAGTTGAGTTTATTCCCTCTAGTGGAGCTGTGCCTGGTTACACAAGCTGTTCTGTGACTGCAAAAGCTGGTGTTTTGTATCTGTTCTGGGGGAATCTGCTCCCCTTTATGTCCTTCCATGAGGGGTGGCTGTGGATAAGATGCTTAGCTTTTGGGGACTCACTGCCTGGCCAGAGGATCACCTCTGAGACCCAGAGTTGTCTTGTTGGCTGAGGATTGCTCCTGGGCATAGGAGAGCCAAGGGAATGCCTGGGGGCTGCCTTTCCAGGAAAGGGAGCTGTGGTTAAAGTCTAGGGACCAGAAATGTCTGTGGAGATGACCTGGGCCACTGCAGTAGCTGGACATGCAGGGACTGCTCTGAACCAGCTTGGGTCTTCTCCTGGACTTCCAGCTGTATGCATCAGACCTGAAAATGTTTCTATACCCTGACTTGTGCTGGTCTTGTATGTTATGGATTCGTGTTTTTTCCAAGGGATTCAAAGAGTGAATAAATGATAAAACCCTCAGACATGAGCGTAGGCTGGAATTCTCAGAAGGATCAAGGAAATGTGGTGTCCCTCAAAAAAAGCCAGAACAACTCCGCACTGAAGGGGCCCTGAATCTTTTTGGCCTCACCTCTGAGCTACAGCCTGTTCATCAGACCCTCTCACTTCCCTAACAACAGATCAGAAGGTAGTTTTGGCTGTTTGTTCAGGGTGATGTTTAGATCTTTCCTCCTTCCCTCTTTTTTGTGCCCCTGGGGGATGTGTAGGTGTGAAGAGGGTGTTGCTGGTTCCTGGGGGGTCTTTCTGGCTCCAGCCTGTCTCTCTTGACCCTGATGCTGACAGCAGGTCTGGCAGCTCCCCCTTCATCCCAGCCACTGTGCCTGCAACTTCCATGTGATGCAATGCTCTGTCTGCTCACCAAAGTGGAGATATTCCCACTGGGAACAGGCTCCTCACGTTCGTGTGATGCCTGGTCAGTCTCAGCCTCCCTTTGTGATAAATCCCAGCCCAGGCTGCTCATTCTGCCTATTTCCTCTTCCCTGGTCTCCAAGGCCCTTTGCTTCCTCCTCTGTTGGGCTCCTGGGCCCTTTCTCCTGGTCTGCTCCTCCTCAACTCCCTTTGCTCCATCAGTTGCCCCCGTCAAGATGAAAGCCCAGGAGATGATCCCAGCTCCCTGACAACCCTTCTTAAGGCTCCTTCTCACACAAAGCTTCAGAAGCAACACGGAATTCTCCTCCCATTCAATCAGCGTGGGTTTGTCCTGCCTTGGAGGAAGCTGATGCTGAAGTCCCCTCAGCTTCCCATGGGCTCCCTCCCACCACCAGGCATCATCTGTTACAGCCACGCTGCAAAGAAGGGGGCACCTCCCCTGAGGTCCCATCCTGTTCCTCAGGAGGGGCTGCAGCCTGGAGGAGGACCCTGCAGCCCTCGTGTCTACAGCAAAGGGATGAAAGTGCAGGAGGACATACTTGAAAATATCCATAATTTGGGAAGGCTGCTGGCTGAACAGCACCTGTGAGGCAAGGAAGGATCTTTGGTGCAGAAAGAAAAGCAGAAAGCACAAACCTCATGTTGCCACGTCTAGTTTTAGCCCTGCTTTATTTTTCTTCTTAAAGCCCCATGTAGCTTTAAAAATGCTATTAACACGTTATGCCCTACTCAATAAACTAATGTAGTATTTTTAATAGAGCCTGGTTTTAGCCTTCAGACTTTAGGTGGGACAGCTCGAACACATGATCTTTGAAGAGCTCAAAACCAGCAGAGAAAAGAACCTGAAGTCTTGGGTCTCTGAGATCCTGCCTTGGTTCAGCATCTGATGTGAGGGTTTGGGAGCTGCCTGGGATGGGGACAAACCAGGGCTGCTCAGAGCTGCAGGAACACAGAGGGCTTCCCCAGCAAGGTGGAGAGAGGTGCTCCAGGGATCAGCATGATTTTTGACCAAGAAATTCAGTCTTGTATTCAACTGTTGTACAGAAAGTGTGTGTACGGGGCGGGAAACGTTGCATCCGTGATCTAGGAAGTCAGGGGAGAAAACCAGTCCAAGAAGCAGTGTTTACATCTCAATGATTATCCAGGCAGTTCTGTCTCTTCCCTAAGTTTTGCATCTCATCTCTGTGCTGACCATAACGGTGTTTTGTTGGGGTATTTTGGTGTTTTTGTTTGTTTGTTTTTGTTTTGGTGTGGGTTTTTTTTTTTAAATAATTTTAAAAAAGCATCCCCATCTCCACACAATCCCTGGTGGTTTGTGAACCACGGTGCTGCTGATTGAAAGCATGCCTAAATGTTTAAGGAAAGCCTGATTTATGCTGGAAATGCTTGCTCATCAGTTTTCCTTCTAATCACTGCAACTGTTGGGACTCTAAAGCCCCCCCCCTTGGCTCCCCCGGTCCCTTTGCTTTTTAGCCTGAACTGGAGACATTGGGATGGCTCTGGCCCAAGTGAACTCCTCAAGATTCTGGTGGAGTATTCTCCTGGTGGTACCCTGAGATCAGCAGATGCTGGCCTTTCTCTCAACTCCCACTCAGTGCCTCAAATCCCAGGGAAATCTTTCCTTCCGCTGCTACACCCTGTGCTTTGAAGGCAAAAAAGAAAAGGATTCAACAAGATCTTGGGGTAGGGGGTGGGGGGGGGGGAGTTGTATGGTTCAGCTGCCTTCAAATCTTCACAAGGGTTTGCAAAGCTGAGATAAGGAGACCTCCATGCACAGCCTGCTCCATGTCAGCCTTCTGCAGAGCTTCCTCACCACCCCTCTGCCTGCACTGAAGCTCATTTTCCCAGGAATCCCAGTTTGCTATTATGATGATTATTTTTTTTTAATGTTATAATTTACCTGAAAGCAGCTAAACATGCAAAAATATCCCACCTGTCAGAAAGTAAGCCCTGCAGTTAACATGCACTGCAGAGACACCCTATGAACTGCTCATTCTGCACCTCTGCTCCTCCCCCTTTTTTAAGGAAGCTGAAGGAATAAATCGATTCTTTGGTACCAGTAGAAGAAAAGTCTCTGAAGACACAAATGGGAAGCAGTGACTAGCGTAAGATTTTAACGTTTCAGTCCCCAAAAAGTGGCAGCCTGTGGGTAAATAATTTGGGGCTCTCCTGAGACAAGGCCAGTCTGCAGCTCCAAGGGGAACCTGGATGCAAAGTGCTCCCCTGCCAAAGTGGGTGCTGGTGCCTGCTGGACCAGGGTTTTGCTGTTGGCTTCAACTGCAGGATGGTTTGGGTTGTAATTTCTTTTTTAATTGTGCTGTCTCCCTCCTCTTGCCTAGAAAGTTGTGGTGGGCCTTGTGCTGCCTGGAGCAGTTCCCAGAGAGCAGCACAGCCTGAGCTCTGCTCTCCCTTCCTTATCTCCTGCCTCTTTGCCTTTCATGTCTGCTGCTTTTTTCTTTCTCAGCCCATTTTAGGTCACTTGGTTTGGGTCATTTTTTATTTTTTTTTTTCTTGGTCCTAACCCCACTGCAGAGTTTTCCAGATTTGTTGCTTTTTTGTGACTCTGCAGAGGTGTTTTTTGTTCTGGTTTTATTTGCTTTGCTGGCCAGAATACAAAAGGTTAAACAGTTGGGAGAACTTTATTCTTGTATTTACTGCCGAGGCAGGTTTCTAAATCAACAGTAGGTCGTGGATTGGAGTGACTCACAATGCTGCTTTAACCTTTTTCCTTCCGTTTTTGTCTCTCTCCAAAACCTGAAGGGCACATCTGCAATTTAGATCGCTGAAATGAGAAGCTGTGAAATGCAAATAACTTGCTGTAGATGGGCTGCTCAGCCCAGTGCTGAGCTGGTTTCCGTTTGCCGGGGGGGTTGGATCCCTCTGGGATGCAAAAGAGCACTTAAAAATACAGGGTACTGAGTGGGTTGGACTGTGCTGTGTGTGGGGGAACCAGTAAGGAGGGTGGGTTAACTGGGAGGCACGGGGCTGGGCAGGGAAAAACCTGTCTGGTTGCATGTGGGTCCCTTCTCTCCCTGCTTTGTGTGTAGGAAGGTTCTAGGGGAGGTTTGAGGTGGGCAGGCAAGCAAAGGCAAAGTCTTTTGCTTTTCAGAGGGGAAACTGAGGCACCATCCATCAACCAGGGTTGTATCCTAGAATCACAGAATTGTTATGGGGGAAAAACACCTTTCATATCACCAGGTCCACCCATTAACCAAGCCCTGCCAAGGCCACCACTGCCCCATGTCCCTCAGCACCACATCTACATGGCTTTAACACCCCTCCAGGGGTGGTGAGTCCACCCCTGTCCTGGGCAGCCTGGGCCAGTGTTTAATAATCCTTTCAGTGAAGAAGTTTCTCCTAATATCCCATCTCAACCTCCCCTGGCACAACTTGAGGCCATCTTCTCTTGTCCCATCATTTGTTCCTGAGGAGCAGAGCCCGACCCCCCTGGCTCCAACCTCCTCTCAGGAGCTGCAGAGCCAGCAGGTCTCCCCTCACCTCCTTGTCTCCAGGCTGGACACCCCCAGCTCCCTCAGCTGCTCCTCACAAGTTCTCCAGCCCCTTCTCCTTCTGCTCCAGCCCCTTCCCCAGCTCCCTTGCCCTTCCCTGGACACGCTCCAGCCCCTCCATGTCCTTCTTGTGCTGAGGGGCCCAGCCCTGCCCCCAGGATTTGAGGTGCAGTCTCACCAGTGCCCAGTACAGGCCTGGAGCAGGAGTAGGTTGAGCCTGGTCCCTTCATTCAGGGCACAGTGGAGATGATGTCCCCAGCACGGGCTGTGTGTGCAAGGAGAGCAAAGCAGAGAGCAGGCAGTAACCAAAGACCTGCTGACCGTGTCATTAGCCCAGAAGCCCTGGTGGGAACTGCCTCAACAAGGGACCTCAGCTAGCTGGCCAGAGCAGAGCCAGCCCCAACACCCTTTTGAGGGGTGTGAAGCTAAATGATCTCCAAGATCCCTTCCAACCCAAACCATTCTGTCATTCTAACCAATTTATGGAACAGCCATATTTTGTTTGTTGCTCTTCTCGTCTCCCTAACCCACTATCTCGATCCAGGTCCTGAAATCTCTCCTGTGCTGTTTTCAGGTGTCTCAGCTTAAAATGAAGGCTTTGAGCAGGGGCTGCTGAGCTGCTTACAAGTCGTAGTGTCAAAAACCAGCCCCTGTTGAGGGTGCAACCTGCTGCTCCTGGCTGTCAGCCCACAGTCTTTTCCCCCAGCCATGTCCAGGGTATCCGTATCCCCCACACTGTAGAGCAGCACGTCGTGGTTACAGGAGCAGGAACTCCCTCCAAGGAGGTCTGGAGGGAAGTTTTTCTTGTGTTTAGACCACAAATTGCCTCTCTCCTGCAGCCTGCCAATGCTGTGAGGTTTCCTCTAATGAGAGGACTCTGCACCCTCTGTGTGGAGAGAGCTTTTTAAAAAACTGGTTGTTTATTGAAGTGGCTCTCGATAAAGGGACGGAGTAAACCTGGGCTTGTTGTCTTTGGCCCTAACCTAAACATTTCTTAAGATGAAGGCAGTATAGCTTGACTTATATTCCTGTATTTGGTGTGTTTTTCTATGTATGAAGGTTTTTTTTTAAAAAAACAACACTATATATATATATATAAAGATAATGTTGACAACTGCCTGAGTGTCAGCTGGTTGATCACAGAATCACAGAATATCAGGGGCTGGAAGTGACCTCTGAAGATCATAGAGTCCAACCCCCCTGCCAGAGCAGGACCAAATAAAACTAGGGCAGATCACTCAGGCATCCCGGACAGGTCTTGAAAGTCTCCAGAGAAGACTTTCCACAACCTCTCTGGGCAGCCTGTTCCTGTGGATGAACAAGCTGATTTCCAGGAACCTGAGCTGCAGCACTTGCTAAGGCAGAATGTTTCACCCTGGGTTATGTGGTTGGTAGAGAAGTGGGAGGTGCCTCTGGTGGCCTTTGGTGTTCTGAGAGTAAATTAAACAACCTGGGAGGCTGTTGTCCTGCTGAGCACTGCTGTGGGATGTGCTCAGTGCAAAATCTGGGTCCTTGTGCAGCAGGGCAGGTCCTGGCTGCTCCCAGGTGTGCTGCAGGTTCCCTGTCAGATGTAGGTGAGATGTGGCCCGGGAATGCAACCTCAAACTTTTTAATATATCCTGCCCTCTAGTGCCAGCAGATGTTGAGTCAGCAGGAGCCCAGGAGTGAGCTCTGCTGTGCTCCTTTGACTTTGCACAGGGAAGCTCCATCCGTGGAAGTGTTAAGGGCAGGTTGGATGGGGCTTGGAGCAACCTGGGCTGGTGGGAGGTGTCCCTGCCCATGGCAGGGGGTTGGATCTAGGTGTACTTTAAGGTCCCTTCCAACCCAAACTATTCTATGATATGATGAAATCCAGCTCTCTGAGCCAGGGAAACTGCTAATTAAGAGGCTGGTAGGAGAAGGAGAGCTGCTCAATACGTCTGTGCATCATCAGGATGTCTGGGCAAGAGTTTGGGGAGTGGGTATCTCCGTATGGCTTTGCAGCAAGCACAGCTCTTTGGAAGTACCTTTTGGAGATGTTTTTCAAGGAAAATGAGCCTTATAATGGCAAGAAGAATACAGGTGGCAGGACATATGGAAAAAGGCTTTGAAGGTCAGGAGGCTGTTTCATTGATAAGCTTAAAAATCAATCTCAAAGCCTGGGGAGTGCTTGGCTGTCATGTAGGGGGGCAGAGAGAGCAGGGATAACACCTGGAAAGGCCTCTCTGGGAAAAGGATGAAAAACTTTCCATTTCAAAAGAAATCTGAGGGCCTTTAGTTGCATTACCAGCTTTGCAGAGGTTGCCTGGGACTGGCAGGGCTGTTGCTGGTGGCTATCTGCTGCCAGCTGGGCGCAGCCCGTCCGTGCTCCTCAGAGCTCCTCCAGGCTCATCCCATCTCCCTCCCTCCTCCTGACGTGTCCCTTCCCTTCCGCTGTTGTTTTATTTAAGGCCCCACCAAGCAAGAGCTTCAAGATTTACACTGCAAGGGCCCAGGGTTGGTCCTGGCTGCTGAGCTGTGCGTGCCTCCAGCCGGGTGGGATGGGACCCCGGGGGGTTTGTTGTTGGGGTTGTGTTGTTTTGGTTTGTTTTTTTGGTGGTGTGGGTTTTTTTTTTTTTTTTTTGCACAATTTCCTGGGTTATTTCAAGCTGTTGGGAAGGTCCAGGGCTGCTCATGGGAGGGGCAGGCGGCCTCGTTGTGTGCGAGTCGGGCTGCGGGGAGTGGAAAAACAGCTCTGTAAACTCCTCTCCTCCTCCCTCGTCTCCTCGGCTTGGATCAGAAACGCTGGAGATTTGGGGGGGGAGGGGGGGTGCAGGCAGGGGAAAGGGGGGGGGGGCTGAAAAAAAACAAACCCAAGGCAAAGCAGGAACCCCGAGAGGTCACCCATAGTTTTCCTCTGATGCACGGTGGAGCGTGAGGGGCTGGCGTAGCTGTTAGGGTGGGTTTGTTTCTTGAAGGTGTCTCCCAGAGGGAGGATCAGCCAAATGCAATGTGGCAGCTATGGTAACTCCTCTTGGCTTCCAGCACAGCCCTTGCTGATCACACAACTTGCTAGTGAAGAAGGTACAGCTGTCCAGGCCTTGGCAGGGATCCCCACCCTCTGCTTGCTGCCAAATGCTGTTCTTCCTATTTTATTTTTTTTTTTTCCCCCTTTAATTTATTCTCTTCCTAAGAAAACGAGAGGAACAACCTCATCTGCCTCTCAGCTCCAGCCTGGACCTGCAGGGGTAAAGCCTGATGGTGCTTCATCCCTCTGTGGTGCTGTGTTGCTGACAGCCAGGGAGGTGGAGAACCCACAGTCAGGAGGGCTCAGGTGGAGAACCCACAGTCAGGAGGGCTCAGGTGGAGAACCCACAGTCAGGAGGGCTCAGGTGGAGAACCCACAGTCAGGAGGGCTCATGTGAGGTGCTGGGGGGGGAACACACCAAGATTAAAGGCCTCACCAGCCGTGTTTGCACCTACAAAGCACAGTGGAGCAACTCAAAACACCCATCCCTGAATAGTCCCAGCAACCTTGCAAATCTTTAGGCAGTGAGTCCTGGCTTGGGGTCTTTGTAAGAGGTCCAGGAAGCTTTCCTCTCCCTCTTTGCATCCACTATGGCAGTGTTGATCCTTAAGTTCCCTAGCACATGTGGGCTGTGCTGGCCTTGTCCCATGAAAAAGGACCATCCAGGGTGTGATTGCCACCACCCTGTCCCTAGGAGCTTGCCCCATGCTTGCTGCCAGCGCTGCTGCAGAACCCACTGTGTGACTTTCTACAGCTTTATCTTCTCCAGAGCTCCTGGCAGCCCCAAGGGCAACCACCCTTTTTGCATAGGGAAGGTGCAGTCTGGAGGACTTGTTGAAGACACAGAGTTAAGGTGGACATCTACTGGGGTTGCCCAGCACAGGGTACTGCACGGATGAGCTGTGTGTTTGGATGCAGCGGGGAAGCTTGCATGGAATTGGCTCTCCTGGGGTTCTCCCAGGTTCCTTTGTCAGGCTGGGTCTGCTGGTGTGCCGTGGCAGAAATGACCCCAAAGCCCCTCGTTGTGAAATATTTTGGCCCCGTGTGCAATTTTCAGCCTGTGCCCGAAAGCAAAGAGGAGCTGAGAGGCAGAGCGAGCGGCGCAGAGAACTTGTGTGGCGGCATTTAAAGGAAAGATGAAGGGGGGGGGGGAGGAAAATGGCATTGGGGAACTGAAAATGCATCAGCACCGATTGGAGATGATGGCTTTGGGAAATGGCTCCAAACCTGCTCTAAACAGGTTTATTTCCCACAGGAGCAGGGACGAGGGGGCAGGTCTAATAAACGTGCTTGGGATTCGCAGCCGTACCTGCTCAGGCGTTCCGCGGTGTGCCTGAAAGCCTTTCCCATTGCAGCAGAAAACGGGCCAGTTATGACATATGAGAACAATAAACCAGTATGAAAAGAGGGAAGCACACGTTTGACGACTTGCTTTTAAAGCCAGGCATTTTTAAATCTTCTTTTTTCTTTTTTTTCCCTGACATAATTCACGGCTAAAATAGCTACAGTTTTCCAAGCTGTGTCCGTTTCCCTCAGGCTCCTCAACCACTTTAAAATATTTACCTTTTGCCACCCACTGAGAGTGAAAGTACTGCCTGGGTTACAAAATAACAGCTTCAGAGTGTTCAGACTAACTCAGTTCTATTGAAAATCGGTGCGTTTTGACCTCCCAATTCACAGCTGGAAATGCTATCCTGTATCCCCAGCCCTCGGGACACATGGCATTGGCCCTGGAGGACCTGTAATTATATTTTTGGGGTGACAGGGTCTTTCTGTGGTGCTTTCCAGCACCGTTTTCCCCAGCACGGACGTGTAAAACAGGGGTGAGTTATTCCTCTGTGCTTTGAGTTATGGCAATAAACGTTGATCGTTAGGTTGCCTGGTTTTAAAATTTCCAAGGGGTACTCTGATCTCTTCCCCTGCTCTTGAGGCACAAACTGGGGTTTGAACAGTTCAGAACCTGGTGCTTAGCACCAAAGCCCGACACATTTTTCACTTCTCTAGCGGGAAGGTGGTGAGAAAGCAGCTCCCCTCCAACAACAGACATTTCAGACGCATGCGGTATAAAATAGAGATTATTTGGTGCTGGTAATAACAGGGATCTATTAAGCAGCCCTTCTGGTGGCCAAGGATGAAAAACCTCTTGCAAAAGACCTGCTTGTTCAGTGCATAGAACCCCACCAAGCTGGAGGAGAGCTCGGAGTGTGGAGGTTGCAGGGCTGTGCCTGAACCAGGGGCAGCAAAAAGGCATCGCTGATGTTTGCAGTTTTCTGGGCTCATCAGGCAAAAGGACAAATTTCCTCCAAAGATACAGAGTAGCCATCCTATCTAACGCGTAAAAATCCACATTAATATGTTGTAGGCATAGATTTAATTTTTTTTAATGGTATCACTTCATCTGGCCTTCTTTTAACATGTAGTTTTATGCCCCAGGATCTTACTGGGAAGTTTCCATGGTGTTCCCAGAAGCTCTGCCGTAGCTGGAAACTCTCTGGCTTCATGTGGATGCTCTTGCACAGGCTCAGTCCCTGCCACCCACCCCGTGCTGTGGCACCCACGGATCCCTAGGGTGCCTCAGTCTGCTGGGCCACCTTCTGTGTCATTTGTGGGGGGGAGGAAAGACTTAAGCTCACAAGAATTTAGAGAAGGTGCTGAGGGATGCAAGCTGGAGTGGTCGTGGCGTGGAGGTGATGCTGGGCATCCTGGTGGGAAGCAGGCAAAACAGCCGGGGAGTTTTGACACTCCCCAAAAAAAAAGCCATTTTCCTCATCCAAAACTCCTTTTGATTAACATTTTGATTGTGCCCTGGATGATTTTTTTGCTGGGAGTCCCTCATCGAACCATGGTCCTGCTGGGGATGATAAAACTGTGCTCGGGGTGGGCAGCACCAGGGATGCTGGGGCTCCTCCTGGGCCATGCCGTGTGTACAGCTTTGCCTGCAGCAGCATTTTCCACCAGGAAATGGGAATCTGAATGCCCACGTAGGGGCTGGGGCTGCTCAGATGTTGAAAGGAAAGTGAGGAAATGCAGAGGACCAGCAACGAAACTGCGTTTCCCCACTTTCCTTCAGCATTTCCTTGCTGGAATTTCTTCTACTATGCCATGAGGGTCAGTCTTAAAGGTGCAGATTCGTTTTATTAGAGAGCTCAGTGCTGGGACCATTAGATACAGACGTGCTGGGGGATCCCCCAGCCACCCAAAATGCTGTTTTCTGCCTGAAAGCCCAATCCTGGCTCCATCTGAATTTCCCAAGCTGGATAAGCTGATGTTTTTATGTTGTTGGTTTTTTTTGTTTGGTTGGTTTTTTTTTTTTAGCAGGAGCCTCAGTACAACTGTTATCCCCCCACATCTCTCTTAGCTGAGCAATTAAGTTTATTGACATTTAAGCACAAACACATGATTTTTAAAAGGGGCCTGAAGAGCTTAAACCAAAGGCATCGTCACATAAATTACTGCGTGACAACTTTTGGTGGCTAAATTAATCTGAAACCTAATTCCTACATTTTAAAATGTGTGTTTGGCAGGTCTAATATCTCTTAAGGAAACAGTAAAGCTCTGCTTCTTGGGGGTGGCAGTTTAAAAGGCAAAACTATCTTATTAGGAATTCAATTAAAGCTAGTACAGGCTTACTGGACCTTTTCCAGTAAATATATATCAAGCTGAACCAGTAGACATCTGTCTTTTTTTGCTCCCCCCCCCCCTTTCCTCTTGTTTAACTTTATTGGTTAAACGTTAAGAGAGGAGAATATGGGAGGAAGAGGGACTAGAGCTCATTTCCAGCTCACTGTGCAGGATAGAAGGGCTATTTTCACTTTTGATGCCTGGTCCCTTTGACAAGCTGCACAAGACTGGGTCTGCCTGACTCCCATCCGTTGTTGAAATGCAGGAGCAATAAAATAACTCCACATGGTGTGAAAGCTCACAAAGGAAGCCCTGGGAGAGGTCTGGGGGTACCCAGTTGGGGTCAGGAGGGAAGTGGGTGCCCTGACAAGCACCCACTGGCTGCTGGTTTGGGAAAGCGTTTGTGCCGTCTGGGTTCAGCGCAGAGAATTAAATCCAAATATTGTTCTGCCTCCCCCCCCCAAAAATGATCAGGGGTCTAATGGCCTCCTTGAACTCCTCTGTTAGCAAGAGGGCTGAGCAGTTGTTGTGGCTTATTTCACATTTGTGTGGTGCCAGCAGCCTACCTGTCCTGTGTTCACCCTCCTCCAGAGACCTGCCCGTGTCTCCAGGTTCCTGCTGCTGCTTCTCGTGATGCGACGACTCATTTTTGGGGCAGAAAGCCTCATTTTTAATTCTTTTTTTCCCCCTGCCTAAAGGAAAACCTTCCTTACTGCTGAAAGCTGAAAGCCTTGGACTGTAAGGGTGACAGACCACGGAAAAAATTCAAAGGGAGGTCCTCTGCTTTAATGCAGGAGAAGCACATCTCAAAGAGCTACCAGAGCCCCAGTCCCCACCTTGCCTGCCTGTCAACAGGCACACAAAGAAAATGCAAGGGCCAGAGAGGATGAGCAGAGCCTAACAAAGAGCCCAGCCGAGGGAGGAGAACCTTTCTGCTGCTTCATCTGGTTCCCCTGGCCAGGAGAAGGACAGGGGTGTTGCAGGAGGTGGCCTGGTGGCTGTGCCCCAGCATGGGCTGGGCAGCCCAGCTGCCGCTGACTGGGTCTGGTGTGGAAGTGGTTAAAGAGATGGGTACCAGGGGCTGCCTTGCTTTGATTTATTGGCTGGCTGACTTAATTTGTTGTTTGTCTATGATTAGTTGCTGTTGCTGAGTGGTCATCTTCTACAAGTACAAATCTAATTAACTGCTGGGGTGCCTAGAGTTGGTGTTTTGGTGTTCTCCCCCCCCCCTCGGCAAATATTTCTACTGTTTTAATTCTTGAGAACTAATAATTAATTAGCACGAGGCTGCTAGTATCCAGCTGCAGGATTTCTTGGTTTTCCTCACTTCCAAATGTGCCTGAGAAGTAAACCCAGGTGGTAGTGTCTAGCATGAAGTCCCTTAGAACAACCCACAGGGATGTCTGATGGGTTCGGCAGCTCCAGGGAGCAGCCAGGTTGCTCAGAGCCAGCTGATGATCTGGCCCAGCTTGTTTTTCATGGCAAACATGTTATTTTAATCAGCTTTTTCCCCCTCACCTTTCTAATATCCTGCAAAGCCTGGAGGTGGGGGGGAAGCTCCCCAAAATGTGTTCTTTTCCCCCCCCCCAGCAGCTGTAATTCCCTGCTTAAGTTTTGTGCTGGGGGTTGTGGTGGAGTTCCCTTACATGTTCACGGCCTCATCAAACTGTTCCTACGGCTCTCCAGCAAGACATAAATTCAGGAGATTTCAGGCTTGGAGATTTCAAAGTCGTGCTGAACCACATGGAAATGATTCTCGGAGCTGCAGCTATAAAAATAATTAGATGGCTTGGGGGAAAGAGTGACAAGAAATGTCCCTGAAAGATTGCAGCGGTGGTTACAGGATCTGTCCCCGCTCTGTAAGAGGCTGCTGTGATCTCCAAAGTTAATTTATCACCACTACCTGTAACTGTGAAATATGCCCCAAAAAAGCACTGCAGGGAGGAATGTGGAGGGAGCTGCAGAGGAGAAGCGTCGCGATCTTCCCCTTTGTTTTAATGAGGATGCTCTGTGTGCTCTTAAAATTAGAGTGACTCCACGCAGATGACTGGGTGTGAGGATGACTAATTTGGAGACAAATTAGGTCTACTTAGCTGAAATGTATGCCTTGACTGCTGCCTTAATGACCCTTCTCCTGAAAGGGACTTTTTACCACAGCCCTGGCCCCAGCAGATTAAGTAACAACCCGCTTGTGCTGCCCTTCTGAGGGGTCTTCCAGTTTTGATCCTGCATTTTCCCTCCTCTGTGCATATCTCTAGCTCTTTAGGATGGATAACTAGTTTATACCCATCTAGCAGACTTGTCTTTAGCATGTCTCCTTCTCCAGAGTGTTTTCCTTCCACTCTCCCATTCCAAGATCTCCCAGCCTGAGAGTTTTCTGCCCGGCTGCAGCGTATTCGGTGTCCGCAGTGTAACAGATTTATCCTCTCCCAAGAAAAGACACGAACATAAACAGAAGATCTAAAATGCTTTTTGCTGGGCTTTTAAATGCACTAAGATGAACCACCAACAACACACCCCCCCCCTCCTCTGCTACAAGCCTATTAATATAAATACCAAACTTTACAATCCTTCCTGTCAAGGAAACGTATTTATATTTTTCTAAGGATGCGTTTTTAAAAAAATGGGGCTTTGGGGACAAAAAGGGCTTAATTCCAGTGTCACGACACCCCCAGTTAACTGTACTGCTCTCATAAAGTATAGAATTAGGTTGTTCCCAGGGCCAGCAGAGATAAGATCTGTTTGCTTCTTTAAGGACAAAATGAAATAGGATGCTGGTGTTTTGTGCTGGAAACAGCCCTGGAAGCCTGAAGGGGCAATGGGAAGAGGACTGCACATCACAAGAACACGTTGCACACTGCTTTTCCAGGACAAAAGTGGTGGGAAAGGTGTCGTTAGTGCCCGTGGAAGCCCAGTGGAGGCAAAGGGTTCATCCCAAGCCCTGCTGTGGCAAGTGGGAATAAGGGGGTTACTGGCAGACTGGTCTTACTGGGAGGAGGGTTACGGCTACGTCGTCCTTTACACGTTGCTGGTCCTCCTGACATCCCAGTTGGATGGTATTTTTCCTACTGGACAGAATAGCCAGAAACATATTTTCTTTTTTCCCCTGACTTTTTTGCTGTTTAGAGCATCTTGAACACACTGAGGGGAAAAGAGGGAGGTGGCTGCAAGGGAAGGGGCGCAGGTGCCGGCGATGAGGAGGCAGAGATTTTGCGGGGGAGGAAGGCTCAGCTCGGTGTTCCTGTTGGAGCATCCCTTTGCACTATTGGAGGTGCAAAGCTGTGCCTGCTTCTCCCAAAACTATCGGAGTTAGTTGCCTGCAATTACACGGAGCAGAACAGGAAAAACCTCTCGAGGCCAGAGGAGCCGGCGGCGGTGACCTGCGGGCGTTGGCTGAGGCCAGGTGGCATTTTACCAGTTCCCAAAGCTCTGATTTTCTAATCAACGAGCTCCTCTGGTTTTCTTTATGCAGCCAAGGGGGGAAGGACTGTTCCTCCAAGGAGAAAACCTTTCCTTGCCTACCTCTCCCCAAAACCCGGGGCAAAGGGAAGCTGGCTGCAGCAAGCCAGCCTGAAAGGAGCTCAGCCCTCCGTGCTCACCCAAAGTCTGCTCCCGAAGAAAAGCAGGAGCTGATCCCAAAGTCAGATCCCTACTTCTTTAAGGTTGGTTGTTATTGCCATTGAGACAGCACAAGCAGCTCCCCTGTTATGAATAAAAACTCCTCCAGCCAGGACAAACCCACGCAGAAGCCCGTGACACGCCACCCAGCAAAGTCTGCCCGTTTTGGAGGGTTTCTTGAGGGTCTCATCCTTTTAATTTCTTTTTTTTTGGTGTTTTGGTTTTTTTTTTGCTGGCAGACATGATTTCTGTCACCATAAACGATCGAATCTGACACCGCACCACACCAGGCCATTTGTCAACAGCGTTTTCAACAGTTCAACCGCACTCGTGTGCGAGCACACGCGCGGAAAGGAGAGACCCAGGGGGAGGGGAAGGTCCTGGGGGCTTGGGGACAGGCCACCTTCCTCTGCAGGGGGCACAAAGGCAGAGCAAAAAGCCACCTCCGACCACCAGGCTGGACGCCAGGTCACGGCAAAGACACCGGAGCGCTCCGAACCAAACCGAAAAGGCGTCGGGGTTTGTCTCTACGTTAAGGTTTTTCCACACAGCCCCAAGTGTGGGGACAACCTGAGCATTGCCATATAGACCCCACCTCATCAAAGCAAGGCTAGTGATAACTCCAACAGGTTTTTTTGATTTTTTTGAAATGGGCTTTTTAAAAGAAAAAAAAGAAGCAGGTTTTGCTGCCGCGCGGCAGGAGGTTGTACGTTAGATAATAGTCTTTAAAACCGTGTTGGCTGATGGCAGGACATCATTTGGGAAACAACAGAATCAATGCATTGTTCCATCCCAGCACTTTACTATTCAGCCAATCTAAACTGCTGAAGAAATATGTGTTTGGGACATTTTACATCTGTTTCTGACAAGAAGCCTGGGTTTTTTTGCGTGTGATGTTTTGTGCTGGGTTTGGTTTTGGTTTTTTTCTATCTATTTGCTGCAGCTTTTTTAGCCAGATGGGAAGGGGAAAAAGCTTTCTGGTTAACAAACAGAGGGTTTACCCTTTTTCTTTTTTTTTTCAAAGCAACTCAACTTGTTTGAGGTTGGATTTAGGGCACAGAATGCAAAAAACAGCAACACCAGCAATAGCCATAAAACCCACCGCGGTGGCGTTTGCCTTTTGAGACGAAACTAAACAACAGGCAACTGGGGCAATGGATGGAGGGACCCATTTTTGAACAGCCTAATAATTTGGGGGGGGGGAAACTTCTCCAGAAAACCATCTGGGAACCCTAATTGCAAACTTCCAGGAGGCAAGCAAAACATGCACGTTGAAGTGGTTTCTAACATGGTTTTAAGTCTGTGTTTTACATCACTAGCAGGGCCTGGTTGAAGATTTTTTGGGTTGTGTGTTTTTTGTTGTGGTGTTTTGTTGTTTGTTTTTTTTTTTCCAAAGCCCTGTAGTTGCATCAAGGTTCTGTGATTTTTGGTTTGTTTTAAAATGAGCTCCTCCAACAAAGTTGGATTTGCCTCTTCAAAACAGCCTGGCCAATGGGCTGGGATAAACTTTCATCTTTAAGGAGCCGATTCTCCGCGTGATGAAATTATTTCATTTTGCATCACGAGCGACGTTACACGGGGTGAGGAGGGTGAGGGGAAACACACACACACACACAAATTTCCCTTTCCAACATTTTCTGGGCAAAATGGGTTCTGCTTTATGTACTGAGCCCCAGGGAGCAACCGGCCGTACACAAACTCCAGCTGACACAGTGCAGAGCTGCTCCGCTTAATTAGCTGGAGATGAGGGTGTTATTAAGGTCCTTCCACCCCCCCTTCTCCTTTTTTACTGTTTATTCCCCAAATATTAAAAAGGCAACTTCAGAGGAAGTAGCTTTCTGCTAGCAGAGAAGGGTGAGGGAAGGGTTTAGTGATGAGAGTAAATAAGAAACTCCATCTAACACCACCAGCCTTTGCTTTACCGGCGCTTTGGGGAAGGGAAACTGCACGAATCTGAAAATGTGGCAAAAGTTTCTTCTATCTTTGTTGTGTTTTTTTTTTTAATGGTGTGAGGGGAGGGAAGGGGCACAGCCCGGGGTTGCAGCCGACATCTGCTGCTCGTTTCTGTTTTAAGAGAAACGCAACCTGGGGCCAACTTGTCCTGGGGACCCCTTGGTCCCCCCAAGCTGGGAAAGGACGCGGCTGCCTCAGGAGCCGATGGCTTGCTGCTGGGTTTTTTGGGTGTAGCTGCCCGAGGAGAGGAGCAGCAGCAGCTGTTTCAGATCCCCTTGTCAGCCTGTTGTACGAATTGCCTTTTCCTTGCTTAAAACCTTTCCCTGAAGCAGCACTTTCTGGGAAATCTCATGCAACGATGGTTTTCCCCCCCGACCCAGCTCTGGGTGCTGGTCCCTTCTCAGCTCCCCCATCCTTACAGCATAGAAACATGCCCATTTCTTTCAAAAAATGGGGCATATCTGATTTTTTTTTTTTTTTGTCTGCCTGGAAGGTTTTTTAATTTTCTCTGGCATGGGGAAGCAGGAGGGGGCTAGACACATCTACACTGCCCGTCTCACGTCCAGGTCAGTGACCCCAAACCCCTCGCCCAGCAGCACCCTTGAGCCCCAACCAAGCCGTGCCACCTCTCCCCGCACAGGACCAAGCCAAAAGCTTCCCCAAAAGAGGAAGCCACAGGACCCCCATCCCACAGAGGACACAAGAGCATCATCTAGGAGAAGAGAAACGGGTACCTACCCCTTCGGCAGCTGGGCTGGCCTGGCCCGGGCGGTGGCTAGTGGGAGGCTGACATGGACCAGGCTCCCTCCATCCTCCATACGGAGAAGGCATAACTCAGCCTCTCGTGAGCCACGTAACTGCAGCTCGTCATCTTACTGTCCATCTCGTCGCTCTGTAGCACCTGGTAGAGGAAGTCTATATACCGTGCTGCCAGCTTGAGGGTCTGGATTTTACTGAGTTTGTCCGAGGGCAAAGTGGGGATGATTTTCCTCAAGGCGGCAAAAGCTTCGTTGAGTGACTGAGTCCTCTGCCTCTCTCTGACGTTGGCCAGGATCCGCTGGCTCTGCAGTTCTTCATAAGATTGGGAGCTGGGACTGGATTTTTTCCCCCTCTTCCCTGGGTTGGGGCTGCCATCTTCGCTGGACTTCTTACTGTATCTTCTCTTCCTGCCAAATCGCTTTGGCTGCCTTTCCAGCTCCTCTTCACTGGTCCCCAAGCTATCCACAGGGGAAACAGGAGAACTGGAGCTTTCTTCCATGCTTTCTGCAAGAAGGGGAGGGGAAGAGACTTTCCCCCCCTCCTTATGTTATGTGAGTGTGTGTGTGTGTCTTAAATGTGCTTTAAATTCCTGAGACAGATCCTTTGGAAAAACAGGAGGGCTTTTTTTTTTTTGCTTTTTTCTTTTTTTCTTCCCCCCTTCTCTCTCTCTCTCTCTCTCTCTCTCTCTCTCTCTTTTTTTTTTTTTTTTTTTTTTTTTGCTGACCAAACGTTTTCCAGGTTGCTTGAAGGGCTCTTATTTCAAGGAGCGGGGTTGTGTGCAAAGAAAAAAAAAAAAAAAATTAAAAAAAAAATTGTGAGGTCTTGGAGAGAGGAAGTTATTCTAACTTTTTGGAAACTTTAGCTGAGCTCAGTTGCTAAATAGTTGTCAGAAGTGAGGGAGGTGCGGGGCTCCCTTCTGATTGGCCGGCCAGGTCAGTGGGAGGAAAGCTTTTCCCCTGCTAAACTTTCACAGTTTTATGTTACACTTCACTAAAATCTTGGGAATGCACCTCGAATAAAAAGATAGCTGGCCACCACCACCCCCACCACCCCCACCTCCACCCCTCCTAGATGCTGTATTTGCAGCACCCCTCCAGAGAAACCTCCTTGCCAGGGGGTTGGGTTGGGTTTTTTTTTTGGAGGGGTGCTGGTCTCCTTGCAGTCTGCTTCCTTCTAGATGCTGAATTTGCAGCACCCCTCCAAAGAAACCTCCTTACCAGGGGATTGGGTTGTTTGTATTTTTTTTTTGGGGGGGTGTTGGTCTCCTAGCAGGCTGCTTCCCAGCCCAGCTCCATGGCCAGGTGGGCAGCAGTAGCTTGCCCAAATCAGGTGTACCCCCAAGAAGGTGTCCCATTGTTGCAAAACTGTGCCCTATTTTGCACCTCCCGCTGCGGGGAGGTTTCACAAACCTTCTGCTGCACTTTTGCAAGTTGCCCCTTGCAGCACTTTCCTCTCCGAACCTCCTTCCCTAGGGAAATGGGGGGTGGTGGGAGACTTTCCTCCTGGTCCCTTGGGGTGGCAGAGGTCCCCTGGGGCACGGTGAGCTGGGGGAATGTTCTGGGTAGAGCGAGGTTAGTGGTTGAACTCGATGCTCTTTGAGGTCTTTTCCAACCAAAAATGATTCTATGCAAGGTGAGGCTTTAGGGGGAAACCCCTTCAAGCCCCCTGTTTGTGGGAGGAATGGAAAGACCCTCCTGGACTAACCCAGTGGAGCCCAAAATATGGATCTTCTGGAAAGTAGATAATAGATTGTAAAGAATCTCCCAGAGGGGCGATGCTGACCACACAGCCCATCTGCCTGCCATTTTTCTCCCCATTTCCTCCACCCCCCAGTCAAATTCTAAAGTACTTTTTGGGGAAGGAAGAGCCGAGGTAGGCAGGAGGACACCTTTTCCTCCAGAATATCCAGCTGGTGAAACTGTGGCATCCCAGCGCATAGAAATTGCGGTAGCAGCTCCAGGGTTTCTGATGTATCAAGCAGAAGATCAGGGATCTAATTTTTCCTCTCCGTCACACCAGGGAAAATGTGGGAAAACTCTGCTTGCTTCCGTGGAGCTAAGGCAGAGCAAAATCAGGTTTGGACCTCTTGATTTCAGTCACAGCCCAAATTGCAGGAACAGACACATTCCTGGGCAGCAAAGATCGTGTTTTCAATACGGAGCAGGGAAACGAAATAAAACAAGAATAAAAAAGAAGGAAGACAAAAGAAACTCGTAAAGTCTAGATGTTGTATCAGAAGAATTAATTTTGGAGTGGATTTCTTTGCAAAGTTTTCCAGTAGGTATCAACACCCATTAATGGAAAAAATAATGTCTGGTTTGATTGGAAAGTGTTCCTTGGTAGGAGAAGGAATTTTGGCTTGCCTGGGGCTGACTCTACTACTGGTAGGTAATGTTTATAGTGGAAAGACTTCCCCAGGCAGCCCCTGGGGAGAGCCTGTGTTTGCTTTCAAAAGGAAAGGTTTTCAGGTGCAGCACAGAAGTCGGAAAGGGAGGCAGTTCTGCAAATAGATTTTTTAAATCCAATTTAAGACCCTGGAGAGCGGGATAGGGCGGGTGCCTCCGCCGCTCGCACCCCCGAGCCAGGGTTCCAGAAGGGTTCAGAGCTGGGCAGCTGGGGCTGAGGGTGGGCAGCTGCTCTGTATCTGTGTCCTGGAAGTCCACTGGGGCTGGGATGGTGTCTGCCAACCTCGCAGACCCCAAGGCATTCAGGCCATTCAGGCATTTACACTGGGAAAACTAGAGTTAATCGGCCTCTTTCCTGCCCTGTAACTGAAATAAACTGTGGTCGATAGCGGTGCCGATGTGAAACTGCGCCTCGTAGGGCAAAACACCCCTCGTGGAGGCTGTTTGGTTTGTGTCTCCAAGTGTTAGGAGAAGGCTGGAGGGGCACCTTTGCTTTGCAGCTGCTCAGAGCTTTTCCCAGCAGACAGGTTCCCAGCTGACAGAGCTGGCTCCTCCGGCACCGTGGTTTTGGGTGCTGAGCTGCCATGGGTCCGCACGGGATGCGTGGAGCACGGGGGAGCAGCTGGGATGCAGGGTTTGCAGGGATGGATGGAGCATGGGAGGGTTGTTGGGATGCACGGCTAAGCACCCAGCATGCCCTGCCCAAAGGTGCTGGAGGTGCCTGCAAAAGGCTGCTCAGAGAGGGAGCAGGGCTGAGGGTTTGGGTTGTATCTGAGAGCAGCCGAGCTTGAGAGCGTAAGTGGAGATGCTCGTTGCTGCCTCTCTCCTCGCCCTGGTGATGTGTGTTATATTTATTCTGCATCCTCCTTTTGCTCTTCCATAACCACCAAAGGCAGGACTTGATTTCCCAGGGAAGAAGGTGTTTCCGTGCAGTGGAACTTGGTCCTCCCAAGGGTTGGAGACAGTGATTTTTTTGGAAGGCTGACAGTGTGGGTGTATCTCAAAACACCCCATTCTCAGCTGGCCCAGGTGTTTTGTCCTTGTGATACCCACTGAACCCATCCCATACAAGCAGCTCCTGGCCACAGTGGCCAAAGGACACGGCTGTGTGGTACAATCCTGGTCCAGCCAGGTGGCTGCTGCTCCCCGTGCCTCTCCAACTGTGCCTCTCTGGGTTGTGCAGCACAGCCCAGCTCCTCTGAGTGCCACGGCTGTGTTAAATAAATCAACGAACAGCCTCAGCTCCTTGCCTGGCTTCTGCCAAGGAACCTGAAGAAGCTTTTGCAGGACAAAGCAAGGCAGGATTTCTCCCTGTGGAGGCTGTTGCTGTGTGCAACCTCTGAATGTGCAAAGCTTTTTAGTACTGGGCAGGCTTCATGAGGGGAAATACGTGGTGAAACTCGGGGCTGTGTCATAATGCTGAAGTCTACAAGCTCCACTCCAGAGCTGGTCTGTGTGTGTGTGTGTGCTCTTCACAGCCACCGAGACCCCAGCAAGTGCCAGAGCTAGGCAGGGTGTTGACAGCACTGCAAAGATCTTCCCTTGGAGCAGCAAGGTCTGGGTGTGCACAGACTCGGGTGAAATAGGATCTGGCTGTCCCAAAGGAGCAGGGAGTTTGGGAGGTTTGGAGGGAGCCAAGTGGTATGAAGGTACCTCTGGCCAAGGAGGATGGGGTGGGGGCATCCTCCCTGCTACCACAGCAGGGTGGGGAAGAGCTTATGAATTAAAACCTGCCCTTTAAAGAAAAAAAAACAGATTTTGGTGAAAGTTTAACAGCCTGTTTAAATGTGACATCTACTTTGGTGGTGCTGCTGCTGTTCTGCTGCCATTTCCAGGTTCCTAAGATTTTCTAAATTACAGGAAAACAAGGGAAAACAGACCGGGCTTTTGGGGCAGTTCTCATTCTCTGTAGGAAACCTGTGGTCCAGTTGTCCTCCTGGCAGGGCTTGGCCAGCAAGACACCCTTCAGCCCCTGTGCACTGCAGACAGGGGCGTTTGGACTTCGACCTCCTGCCCCCCTTCCCTCTGCCTGCAGTAGGAAGCAAGGGAAGTTGAAAAGTTTGGGTGCCCAGCAGCAAAGGTGCATTTCAGTGTGCTCAGGCTGCTCTTCCAGCTCCTCTCTGTCGTGGGAGCTGCCAGGGACACACATTTATGGTGCAAACTGGAAGCAGAAAGATGCTGTTGTGCTTAATGCCATCCTCTTCCTCACTGCCTGCTGTTATAGAAAAGGATCGTCTCCCCTTTCAGAAACATCCCTGTGGCAAATTCCATCCAGTGTTGGATGGCCTCTAATGTAGCCAGGTGTAATTAAGCTGGTTTTCTCCCCTCTCCTTGCCTTTGGTGTGACATCGGGGATAATTCCTTACTGCTTTTGCACAGCAGAAGTGTGGGGTGTGCATCCTCCACATGCTGCTACCTTTGCAAAGGCAGTTGTGCTTCACCTTGCTCTTCTGCTCTGTGGCTTTGTTTCCCTGTTCCTAGTGCAGCCAGGGTGGGTGCTTCCCAAATCAAATTATAATCATAAAGCAAAGGAGCAGTAAGGGAGCAGCACAGATAAGAGGCAGGAGGGAAGGGGAGAGAGGCTTTAGGGATAAGACAGTTGGAGCAGAGCAGGGCTTCAAAGTAATTGGATCTGCTAATGTCGGAGTTGTTTGCAGGAATGTACATCTGTTTCTGAACTGTTACCAGCTGATGTGCCCTCTCTTCCTTTCTGCTTCCTCAGTTAAAAGCCCCGGGAGCAGCAGACACAAGCAAAGAGGAAGCTGAGCCAGGGCACAGCCAGTCCTGTTCCTTGCTGGTCCTGCCAGTAAATGCAGTCAAGGTCAAGGTGTGCTTTTGATTTGCAGAGATGTTGGTTGCTGGGGTGTGCTGGTGCCTGCCCTGCTGGGAGCAAGGTGGCAGCTTCTGCCCGTGCCTGGTTTCATGGCTCTGACTGGATTCCTCAGCTGTGTGCTTGAGGAGGTGGGAAATAGAGGTCTTTTCAGGGGAGACTTCACGGGAGAACTACAGGAAAGAGGGAAGAACTTGGAGATTTTAGAACTGGAAAAGGGGAGATTTCGGTGAGACATTAGGAAGAAATTATTTAGTGTGAGGGTGATAAGACACTGGAACAGGTTGCCCAGGGAAATGATGGATGCCTCCTCCTTGTTCCAGGTCAGGTTGGATGGGGCTCTGAGCAACCTGGTCTAGTGGGATGTGTCCCTGCCCATGCAGAGGGGTTGGAACTTGAGGATCTTTAAGCTCCTTTCCAACCCAGACCATTCTAAGAAGAGACATCTTTAGCGGCTTCAACAGATTTTGGATCAGGGTCTTAAGCATTAAGCTTCTGGACGACCAGTTCACATCTTGTGGTCATCCAAGCTCCATTGTCAGTAGGACAAGGATAACATAGACCAGACAGAGTTCTTGTCTCAAATACTGGGTGCACTGTTTCAGGTCTGGCTGTTGGCAAGATTAGAAATCCATGTCATTTCTCTTGTCAGTATCGTTGGGAAGACAGCACGTGTCCTGCTGTAGGAAGAGCCCAAAAGGCAGCCATGTTGCAATTGTGGCTTCTATTTTTAATGACAGCATAAAGCAAAAAGAAGTAACTGGCCTACAGGGGAGTAAAATGTAGTAGCTATCATGATTCCAAAAATAACATTTCTATTTTAGAACATTTACCCGAGGCCGCCACTAATTGCAGATGGGAGCGGAATGTCTCCCGGGGAATCCACAGGGAAGGCAGATCTTCCCCCTCCACCCTCTTTTTGGAAGGTGAAATATTAACTGAGGCTGCAGCAGTGGAAATTGTAGCTTCAAAAGTGGTCTAGGAGAATTGCAAATATTGTTTCATGAAGTGGGAAAAATCAAAAGATAGGAAGCATTTTGTTCTCCTTGCCTTTCCTCCACTGTCTCCAGCCACAATAAACTGGGGAGGAAGGACTTCCCATGAATATCAAGGAGGACCCAAAACCAGCCTGGCTGTTCCAGCAGCATTTGAGCACTGCTGGGGAGGGTCAGCCTTCTGTTCCTTTTTTGGACCACACCCTTCTAGGCAGGTATATTCAAAACATCATCAAATTTGGCTTCCAGCTTCTCCATCTCCAGAAGATGCAGGACTACTCCCACTGAGGAGCCAGGGAGAGAAGAGGCCAAAATGATGAAGTTGGACACAGATATCTGTAAGACAGCTCAGCCAGGGGAAGGCAAACCCTTCCTAGGAACTGGGTGCATGTGCTGGTGGCCTCAGCACAGCCCCTGGGACATCTGGGACCCACCGAGACTTTTGGAATTGTCAGAATTTGGAAAAATCACAGTTTTGAATGGCAGGGCAAAACAAGGGGAAATATTCTAAGGTTTCTGAGGCAAGAAAAACTGAATTTTCAAGGAGAAGAGGATGGGGTTAGTGAAAAGAAACTATTTGTAGCCTCTTTGGTCCTCTCTGAGCTTTACCTTGGCTTAGGCTGATATCTGAGCTCCTCAGAGTTTGAAAACCCTGGAGCCCTCCTTTGCCCAGATGAAAACAGGCAACATCTGTCCTCACTTCTCATCCCACAGCACCATAACTCTCCAGTCATTTCTTCCAGGGTTTAAGCCACAGCTGAGACCATGTATCATGTGGCATCTTCTGGTGAAGGGAGACTGGGCAGCTCATTAGCAGCACTGGTTGATGGGCTGGATGGTTCGCTGCTGAGTGACAGGTCATTCATCACCATTCCCAGCAGTGCAAGGTCCTGCCTTTGAAATGTTTCCACACCCCTTCAGCCTGGTAGTAGGATCCTAGAGATGGGACCTTGGTTTCCTGTACCAGAAGGGAAGAGCTCTAGTGGTTGGGTCATTGTCAGCACTGGGCCAACTCAAGCAATTGAGCTAAACCTCCCCTAATATTCATTTACTTAAAAGAGGGGGCTGCACCTTCTGCCTTGAAGGCTGTGAAGCTTCTTGTGAGCCAAATCACAGCTGTTCTCCTGTAACTTGATGGAAAAACTGAATGCCTATGGTTTGTTTTCCCTTTCTTGGAAAAACTGCTCAAAGATCAGAGCCTCTCCTCCTTTCTTATCCATCTTTTTAAACTACACCTTAACATCTTATTAAGTTCTTTCCCACCAGCATTGCTCCCTGTGGTTTTAGTTGTCACTGAGGTTCTCACAGCAGCAGGACAGAATGTGGCACCCCAGCCTGCTTCTTGCTTTATTTTTTTTTTTGGAAGAATATGGGAATAACCTCAGTTGGAGTGTTATGTCCAGTTCTGGGCTCCCCAGTTCAAGAGGGACAGGGATTTACTTGAGAGAGTCCAGTGGAGGGCTACGAGGATAATGAAGGGACTGGAACATCTGTCTGATGAGGAAAGGCTGAGTGACCTGGGGCTGTTGAGTCTAGAGAGAAGGCTGAGGGGGGATCTAATGAATGTCTATCAATACATGAGGGCATCAAGAAGGCAGGGACAAGCTCTTGTCACTTGTGCCCTGGGACAGGACGAGGGGCAATGGACTCAAACTCGAGCATAGGAAGCCCCACCTTAACATGAGGAACATGGTAAACATGGTGACTGGTAAACTTCTCACCAAGCAGGTGAAGAAAAACCTGGCAGAATTGGCTGTTGAGGGAAAAATGTTTGTTTTCTAAATGGAACCATGTTTAGTGAAAGGCACCGATGTTCCTAGGAAATGTGAGTTATTTTGGAAAACCAGGCACACTAACTCTGCTTTACTTCTGAGTGTTGCAGTTTGAGTTTCCTTATGTGTCCAGCTACTTGAGTTGCCTGTTGCCCCTGATGGACCATGGCAGCTGAGCAGGAAGGAGCTTGCCATGTCCCAGGTTGCTTGGCCACCAGTGGGATGGACACAATGTCCTCACTTTGAAGGTTGCTGCAGCAATGGGCTGGTACCTCTTGACCCAGCTGCTTGGTTATCAGCTGGTTTGGTTTCACTTGGGCTGTTTCATTGGCTAAGAGGTTGAAATCTTGCATTTAAAATAGGTAAATAAGTTTCAAAATGCTGGGTAGCTAATCTCACAAGATCAGAAGGGCCAGTCAGCCAAACCTGCTCAGCAGAGAGAGGAAATGATTTTTCATAAACTTTGCCTTTTTTCTTTGTCTTTACCAACACCTGTTTAACTCAAGCACCTGAATAAACTTTGAGGAGAAAAGGTAGCTTTGTTAAAGACTCCACTGGACCCCAAAAGATCAGGTTCCATTTCTAAGACCCTCAGCAAATCCCAGGGAAAACCAGGCTTGATGTTCCTGGTGAGATCTGGAGAGAAAAAGCAGGAAAAGCCCATCATTTCTTTTCAAAACAGTTAGGTAAAAAAGCCCCAACCCAAACAAATTCTCCAAAGTTAAGGTTGGTAGATTTTCAAAGAAGCAACCATAAAGTCACAAGTTACTGTCATTGTTTTTTGCATGTGTAATGTCAAAAAAGGTGCTTGTTGGGGTATTTTAACCTTCCAGGCCTGCTGAATCCAGGAGTCAGAGCATCCTTGCCCCCTTCCTTGCCCTGTTGCATCCCTGATGCATCACTTCCTAGGGTGACTTGCTCAAGGGAGCTCCAAATCTGGAGCATTGCTGTGTGGGAAGCACACACTGGGTGGTGGGAAGCAGTGCTCCAGTGGTGTTGCAAGAAGCTGGGCCCTAATTCATCTGTCTCAGCTGCTCACATCCTACCTTGGCATCACAGATGAGAAGTGGCCTTGAGAAATATTCCTTGTGGTGAAGCTACAAGCTGCTTTACAGGGCTGGGTGCACTTTAGGGTGGGGCACGTTTTGGTCTCTGTGGGAGAGAACTTCAAGTGTGTGATCAACTTCAAGCATGTAAGTCATTGCACTGAAGTTAAGGGGGTGATGCCTGTGCTCAGACCTTCTCCAGGAGCACCTCAGTTCAGGAGGTGATGCCTGTGCTCAGACCTTCTCCAGGAGCACCCCAGTTCAGGAGGTGATGCCTGTGCTCAGACCTTCTCCAGGAGCACCCCAGTTCAGGAGGTGATGCCTGTGCTCAGACCTTCTCCAGGAGCACCTCAGTTCAGGAGGTGACCTGGGCAGCAGCTGCTCCTCAGGAGGTAGTGTAGCTCCTGTGTTATCCAACCCTTGAATTAAAACAACAGGAGGAGGATGAGCACCACAACTCTGGTGGAGCACAAAGTATGGCATTTTTTGGTGTATTTTAGCTAAAAAAGTCATTTAACTTGCATTTAATTGTTGAAGGAGGAGAGCTATAAAGCATACCTGTCCTCAGCCTGAACCTCCCCCAGATTTTTCATTCTCAGTTGAGCTTTGTGATGATTTTTTTTTTTCTCTCCCTTTATTTTTTCCTGGCATCCACACGACCAGGATGTTTCATTTCCTCCTCCTTTGCACTTTTGGCAAAGAGAAAGGTTTACTGTCTGTTCCACGATAGGCTCTTGTCAGGTGACCCGGAGTCCGATCCACAACCCTCAAAGTCAGGAGAAAACTTTGATGTTGCTCTCGGCAGGTTTTTTTTACAGCCACCTTTAGTAAATCTGCCCTCCTAAGGGGGCTGGAGGACAAATCCAGTAGGGCATTTGTTGTGTGTCCCAGTCTTCTCAGGGGCCAGACATTTCTTGCCACATTTTTGTAGGCCTTTGATCCATCGCTGGTGCTCGATTGCTCTTTGAAGACTTAATAGCCCCCCGTATCCCTTATTAAATTCCAATTCTCCAGTTGCCTTTCCCTGGAAGATACATAAAAATAACACATGGAGGAAATACAACTTGGAAGATCCTTTGGATAAGCTGGCTTGCATTGTTTAATTTTATTTTTTCAGGCAGGGAAGACACCGAAGCAGTTGCTTTTGCTCTCGTGACAGAACCATCTGTAGAATTTTGATCTAGAGGAGGGTATCTGAGGAAGCAATAATAGGTCGGGGAGCTGCCTGCTGCCTTCAAAGGCTCAATTTTCAGTGCACCTCCAGGTAGCCTTTTGTCTGCAAAGAATTAGTGTTGGGGGCACCTAGGTGGAGAAGCTGCCATGGGCTCTGCCCGTAGATGTGTCCGGTGGGTTTTTAGCTCAGCTCTTCTGTAGTTCTGTCATTGTTGGGAAGGCTGTTATTTCATGGCTGGGATAAGGATGCTGTGGAGGGCTCCCAAGGGTTGCTCAGGTGATGGGAAAAGTGAAGCAGTGTGAGAAGCCATTTTCTGGGGGGTGGTAGGCAATAGAAGGGGGGGTGCAGCTGGATTTGGGTGGAGACACTCTCGCATCCAAGTGGGAGGGCAGATGATCTGTAAACTGTTAGAAGGACTGGGAAGAGGAACCCCAGTTTAGGAGGCCCTTTCACCATCCCACTTAGGTAAAAGTTCCTGCTGAAGAGTGATGTCCTGGGTACAGCACAGATTCACAGTGAAACACTTTGTCATGCTCTAGGTGTTCCTGCTGCAGCAGGAGGGTTGGACTCTAGGATCTTCAGGGGTCCCTTCCAACCCCTATGATTCTACTTTTTGGGTTCACCTGTTTCTAATGAATTCCAGTAAAGCCACCTTGCAAGCATCAGGCTACTCCCAGGCACATGAGCACCCACTTACTCAGACCTCACCTCTATAAAACTGTGGTTTCCATTGGAAACTTCCTCTCTGCCTAAGCAGTGAAGGAAGCCTGAGGAGAACACAGCTTGCTTGCACCAGACATAAACCAGGAGAAAAGCAGCTTTGGGCAGGGTGATGGAAACACTCCCATTGATTTGCCCTGGGTCAGCTTCACTTTGGGAGCTGTGAGATTGGGGTGGCCAAATGAAGAGCCAAGGTTTCTGGTTAAGCACAAAGCTGTGGTGGGGCTGGTGGGACACATACCTTCTAGCTTACAGGGCAGAGCCTAAATTGAAAGCTGGAAACATCAGTGCCTCACAGCTTGTTGTGCAACCAGAGCTCAGCTACATTTTGTAATTAAAGTTGCTCCTTGGTTGTTGTGGGGTTTTTTTCCAGTGGGATTTTTTTTTTTTTTTTTAATAGGAGGACACCCTGAAAAATCTTGTTCAGAAAGCAAATAGAAAAAAAAAAAAAAAAAGGGTTGCTTGAAAATAAACAACTTATTTTCAAGGAAGTTGAGAACTTCCTAAAGGAAGTTTTCACAAGCATGAAGTTTTTTTTGGGGCAAAGCAGAAGGCTTTATGCAACAGTGCTTAGTAAGCAAGTGATGAGTCTTCATCATAAGATGAATCTTCAGCCTGGCCTCACTGACACCACAATTTTGGAAACCCTCAAGTCTGATTGCTGTTCTAATGTTGTCTTCTTTCTCCGTACAAAGATGCTTCCATGGCCAAGGATGGAGGGAGGTTCTAAGCTGAAATCTTTGCAAGGTGGTGTGGCCTGGCAAAGGTGCCTAGAAACATAACGGGTGACCTAGGAGATGCATGGGACCCTGGAGGAAAGGGCTTTTGTGAGAGGATGGGAACCTGCCAACAGCAAAGTGGGCTTGTTTAGTGGCACTTTTGGGTTACTGAACTCGTCAGATATGCTCAGTCTTTTGTTGCTGAAGGTCCACCTAGAAACCTGCTACCTCCAGACCCTTTTCTCACAGCTCTTGGTCACCAGATGTGAGCTTCATGCAGGACCTTTCCAGCCTGGACACCTCTCTGCATCGGCATCTTTATTCTGCTGTGTGGCAGGAGGCTGGGAATATAGAGAAAAGAGATGGGATGGGGTTGTGTTTCTTTTTTTCCTCCCAGTGCTTGTTGCCAGCATTGTATCTCGCAGCTGCTGTGGGGTTTGTCTCACTGCAGCAGGGGAGGATGCAGGAGCAGGCAGACAGCATTGCTCCCCACACACAATGGGGTAAAACAAGAGGAAGCAGCCTCGAGTTGTGCCAGGGGAGGTTTAGATTGGATATGAGGAACAATTCTATCCCCAAAAGGGTTGTCAGGCCCTGGCCCAGGCCGCCCAGGGCAGTGGTGAAGCCACCACCATCCCTGGAGGGAATTCAAAGCTGTGTAGAGGGTGCTGAGGTCAGTGGTGGCCTTGGCAGTGCCGGCTTAACGGTTGGACTCGATCCGAAAGGTCTTTTCCCAACCAAGAGGATTCCAGGATTCCATGCAGACGCCCGGTGAATGCGGCGGGAGAGACGTGAGGCCGGCGCAGACCGAGTTAGAAATTTGCAAGCAAGCATCTGTCAGACACTTAGCACAGATGAATAATAAAATCAGAGCAGAGCAGACGTATGATGAAATCCTCTCCATGTGGAGGGAAGGGGGAGGGGGACAGCGATCCAACGTGTCCTCCTATTTTCCTTATAATCCAAGGCATATCAGTGACACCCCCACGTGAAGCTCTGGAAATGTGGGGTAGGTTGTTGTGCCATATGTTTTAAACATCATTAAGGAGGGCCCGGTGTTGTTGCATATGTGATATTCTGGCTCTTGTCCCTAGGACTGGACCAACCGATTCATATGGAATATGAATTGGCCTCGGACTGGCTCTCGTCGCTGACCCCAAGAGCGTTTTTGCCAAATTGTCTTTAGAACCTGAGAAACTGATTGGTCGCACACTTGACCTAGATACAAATCTCTGGGGTTAAAAATAAAGAGGCCGTTGGATGGCGGGGACCAAAACAATGTCACTGATAAGATTTGGTTTCGTTTTTTTTGGTGGTTTGTTTTTGCTGGAGAAGGCGCCTCGGACAAAAATCACGCTCGTCGCTCTTTGGAAGTTGGGCTTGGGTATTTTCCCCTCAGTGTTTCACGGCAAGGAGGAAGTCATGAAATGTTGATACGTCTACATTTTTAATTTGGAAATTAATGTGAAACTTCCACTTCCTTTCAAGATTCCCTGCATTTTATTTTTTTTTTTTTTCAGGGAGCGATTAAACGCAGACGAAAACTTACTCCTTGCATTTTTATTTCTTACCTCTTGAAAAAGAAGGGAACCCCACCCAAGCCCTCGTTTTGAAATGCTCACAGCGAAGCCTCCTAGGTTGAGAAGAAAACCAGAGAAATATTTCTGGGAACAAGTTCTTTCACTCCTTCAGTTTGCTCCTTTTTGCTTTTCCTTTGGGAAGGGTTTCCCTGTCAGCAGAAAGGGGGATAGGGCAGAGAAAATCAGGGTTTGGAAAATATATATATATTTGTGTTCTCAAGCAATTCCTGATTTCCACCCCCCTTTTTTTTAAAAAAAAAAATATAAGAAAAAGAAGGATGAAGGAATTAGTGAGAGGGATAGTGAGGAGTATCCATGCATGACAGATCCTATCCCCTCTTGCCCCCACCTGTTGGCAAGGAAATTACATTTGAATTTCCAAATGAAAGCACCACACTGGGGACTCTTTTTTTTTTTGGGGGGGTGGGAAAAATCGGGTCAGTCACCTCGGTTTCTTTGCAGAACGTGGGCTGGGACCATCTCACAGGGCTCCTTCCTGTTCCCACGTCCGTGCCAGGAACCGGGCTCGGCGGGAGGATTTGGGATAACGTGTCTTGGGAAGCTGGGAGCCAGAGGGGGATGGAGCTGCCTCTCACAGAGCCGGCCTGAAGCTGCAGTTCCCAAAGGCACAAACACTGGGTTTAGTGCAGGACTTGGCAGGTTTGGGCACGAGGACCAGGGCTGAAGGTGCTGTTTTTTCTCAAACAACTTGCTGACTCCGGAGTCGCTCTGAAAGTTGGGTTTTACCCTGCAAAACCTGAGTGTAAAACATGCGGCCTTTTCCCCAAGACAATCCTGTTTGCTTTTGGGTTTGCTTTCCTTTGGCGCCGGAGTCGCTCTAAAAGTTGGGTTTTAGCCTGAAAAACCTGAGTGTAAAACATGTGGCCTTTTCCCCAAGACAATCCTGTTTGCTTTTGGGTTTGCTTTCCTTTGGCGCCGCTGGTAAGCGCGGAATTAGCTACTCGTTGAGGCCAAACGCGTGCGGAGACGTGAGGGTTTGCTGGCTTCCCTGCAGCTTTTCTTTTCCTTTCTCATCTGCTGCTGCCCAGGGAAATCAGTGCTAGGTCAGTGGATGCAGTGAAGGTGCATCTGAGGCTGGAACTCGGTCTGGAAAACCTGCCCGGCCAGCGGGGCAGAATGGCAAGGGAGAGAAGAGCAGCCAGCACCCTGATTTTTAGGCTCTGGCTGGATCGCTTGAGCTGGTGAATAAGAACATTTGCTGCCCTTCCTCTTGGCTGGGAGCACTTGTATTTCACTTCACGGGTGCAGGAGGCACCGAGAGGTGGATTTTGTGGGGACTCCTTTCTACAAGGGCCTTCTTCTTCTGAGCAAAGCTGAGGAAACACGGGATGGACAGAGCCATGCTGATCGGGTAACGATTCCGGCTGCCCTCCTGGGGGCCCTTAGTGCTCTGGGCTGGTTTAATAAAAAATCGAGCAGTTCGATGCCAGAAGGGGCTGCTGTCTGATTGCCTTGACCTCCTGTTTGTGGCAGGCAGGAGCAGACACCTGTGCTGAGTCCCCTGACCTGTTTGCCTACAATTTGTCACTCCCTACCTCTCTCTTTCCTTTTCCCTGTTCAGCTTCACCTATTTCACACACACCCACACCACCTGTGTTTTTTTCCCTTTTCATACTTTAAACTCTGCAAGGTCCCTAGCAAACGATGGCGTCCCTGCCGTGATGGAGATGTCCTGCCCAGCCCCACCTCAAGCCACCGCATGGTTTGTGACTGCCTTTCAGTCCACCTACCAAATGTGACAAGAGCAATCCTGGCTCCTTCACTTGCAGTGACTCATAAGGACAAGTTATTAAGTCCCAGGACCAGGGCCAAGAGGGTTCAGACAGTCCCTGCATCACTGTTGCTGTCTCCATCCTTTCTCCATGGCGTGTTTATGTATCAGCTGGAAATTTCCTAAATAAGCTGAGCTTTAACCATCAACAAACACCGCTCAGATAATGCTCTTTTCATGGTAGTTTCCAGTATTCTGCCTACAGGAGGATATAAAAACTTCTTTTGTTATAATGTAGCCTCCTTGGCAGCTTGTAACTCAGTGGGAAAGGCTCTGGATTCCTGGAGGAGCGCACTGTGTCAGCGATTTTGGGTATTTCAGGGAGCGTGAGGCCTCGCTGGGGAAAAAAAGGAAAGACCAAGCAAAACTCTGCTCTCCTTTTAAGATGACTCGCTAATCAAGTTAGGTCAAAAAAAAAAAAACCAAAAAGTGCAAATAACGGGTGTGAAAAGACGTTCTCTCTCTCTCTCAGCAGATCTGGGGAGATTTTTATAGGAAGCAGGAACGCTGCCAGCCGTCTGCCGAGTGCGTGTCTGTGTCGTATTTCATCTCCAAAGGAAAATGCAAGGGAGCAGCACCTTCCTTGGACCCTTCTACCAGGGCTTTGGTGAGCTTAGCAACGTGGTGGCAGAGGTGGCCTCCACTCCTGGGCAGGCACACCCCGACGGGAGATGCCCAGGAGCATCCAACCCATGCCTACTAGGATGCTTTGGAGACTTCTGTGCTCTACCTCTTCTCTGAGACAGGTGTAAGGTTGTCCCCAGCCAGGTCTTCTTCCATCCAGAGGGTTTCCCATTCTCTGTTTTCCTCAAGAACCTTTGTATTTCCAAGGGAGATCTGTTTTTTCGTCTGAATGCAGGTGACCCAACCAAAAGGGTGAATAGTTTTCAAACAGGTTAAAGTTTTCTAGTGAATTTATTTCCCTCCACCCAACAGAATTTTTGCACTGGCAAAAGTTTTCCTGAAAAGGGTCTGTTTTCCTTGCACTTTCCTTAGAAATTTGAGTTCATCTTGAAGAATATCTCCAGTGGTGGAGGGAGCAGCTATACATATTTAAAATTTAAAACTATTCCAAACTTATAATTTTCACTGAAAATCTAACCCTGAAACAATTGTGGATCTTGGGTGGGAATTTTTGACAGAGGCAGCTTAGGGCTTGGGTTTTTTTTTTTTTCTCTTCTTTTTTCCTCTTTTTCTCTTTTTTTTTTATTTTTTATTTTTCCTCTTTTTATTTCTTCTGTCTCTCTCTACTCTTTAGTCTCTCTTTACTCTTCTGTCTCTCTTTACTCTTTTGTCTCTTTTTACTCTTCTGTCTCTTTTTACTCTTCTGTCTCTTTTTCATCTTTTGTCTCTTATTTCTTCATCTTTTCCTCATCTTTTTTTCTTGTCTTTTCTCTCTTTTCTCCCTCTCTTTTTCTTTCCTCTCCTTTTCTCCCTCTCCTTTACTTTCCTCTCTTTTTTTCCCTCTCCTTTTCTCCCTCTCCTTTTTCCCTGCTCTCTGTTGCATTTGTTCTGACCACCTCCATAAAAAAGTAGACTTCACAGACCCATTTTTTAAAAGCTTCACATAATTTTTTTTCTCATGGTTTTCACCACAATGGCTTACATTATGCTACCTCATTGGAAAATAAAAATACAATGACATTTTCATTGTCTTCCTTCTTCTCCCTCTACACTTCTCTGCAGAGCAAAATGTCTTTTCAGCTCAAAGGCTGTGGGACAGGTGTTGTCTGTGTCCACCAAAGGAAATGTTGCCAAAGTAGAAAAGCTTTCATGAAAATTGAAAGCAGTAAGGTTGGGGTTTTTTTAACATCTCTCATGCTTTTTCTTGAACCTGTGGCTTGTGGGGTGGACACAGGTTGGATCATGTGCTCTTCTGCTCCGGGGCACACGGCTCTTCCATGCGGTGCTTGCAAGTGGGAAAGAGGCATGGGATCCCAGCTCTGATATCAAGTTGAAAGGCAGCTTGAAATGGCTTTAAAATCTGGAGGAAGAGCCTGGGAGCTGAATTTAGGTTGGATCTCCTTTCCAGGGGCCTTCCCCAGTGCCCTGCTCTGGAAAGAACTGCAAATACTAAACTCCTTGAGAAAATGCTTTTGCAAGTTGTTGTTGTCGTCGAGTTTTAGCTGCTGTATTAAAAATGAAAGAGAAAGACCCTCCAAAATATTTCTTGTCAATAAAGGGCCTTCTTTCAACAGCAACAAAATAAAAAGACAATTCGAAGGAGTATTTCAGGCAGCTGCTTTTAATTAACTCACGTGATCAGCTGGTGGAAGAATTAAATTAAAGTTGCTTGATTTTACTTGGGGTCCATTTTATCTACAGACCAACAAAGGTTAGAGGCAAAGCCTCCATGGAGGAGCCCAATCCAGAGGGTACTGGAGGCCTGGAAATTCTCCCTCTGACTCCCAGCATCTTTCAACTGGTCTCACTGGTAATTTGAAATCTGCCTCTCTGTTTATCAGCTCCATATCTTGAGCTGAGAATATTCTACAGGGATTTATTGCCAATCTTGTGCTGTGGTGCCACGGGCTGCTGGGCGAAGAGCCTTCATAGGCCCAACGTGTGTGCTTTTTTGGGAAGATAATTACACCAGTTCAAAGTCTCGTCAGCCAATCGTATTTTGGTATTCATGCAAGCTGTTTCATAATGCTGTTTTGAACCCTGTTGGTGGCATAATTAAGATTTAATTAAATACAGGAATAGAAACATGTTGTTCATTTGACCATCTGTGAGTCAATGACTACAGTGGTTTTCTGAGTTTCTACGCTACATGCTGTTAGTGAGTGTTTCATATTATTTTCCATCTCCCCAACGATACTTGCACGTTTCCAGAGCCACCAAAGGGCCAAAGCAGATATTATCATCTTGTGTTGATGATCATCTCTTTCTGCTGCTCTTAGCTATTGATGGTCTTGAGTGCAGTCAAACCTTTCAAGTGTAGCAAGAGCTGCCGTGATGCTGGGGAACGGGAATGCCAAAGAAATGGTGGCTTAGTCCCAAGAGGAGAAGAAGTGAAGGGGTGCATTTTGTTCCCTGTCTTTTTGGGGTGGTTGAATGTCCAAGCCAGGCAATAATAATAATAATAATAATAATAATAATAACAACAACAACAACAACAACAATAACAACAATAATAATAAATTATAGTATATTATATAATTAATATTATAATATATAATATTATAATATAATTAATAGTAATTATATAGATAAAATTATTATTAATAATAATACTGATGATGATGATGATACTTGTATTTTTCTCAGAGTCTTTCTACAGCACCCAGGATGAAGCAGCCTTGTTCTCAGCTGCAGGACAGATATAACAGTGATGTCCAACCTGTAACAATAGTCAAGTCCTCAAAGTGCACATCAGGGCCTCAGAAGTGCCACCTTCTACACAAAACCCAGTCCAGATGTTTAGCTGATGTACTCAAAAGGTGTATTTTTTGTTTTGACAAAAAACGTTTGTGAGTTAGTGTGGAAATTAAGTTAGCCTTAATCAAAAAGGGTGGATTTTTCCCTCATTAAAGCTGTTGGGTTTTTTTGTGCTAAAACTTTAGAAGGAAAATATTTTGATTACAACAAGGTATTGTCAGGCTAAATTTGGTTGGATGTTGTGTTTTTAAATAGTGTAAAATTCAGCCCAGACAAAACCGAAACAGTTTTGTTTCACATACAATGAAATTTGTCCTGTTTGATCTGAACATTTTTTTCCTTACTGTTTTCTTGTTGAAAGGACAAAAGAAAAAAAAAAAAAAAAAGAGCTTAAGTAAACCCAATATTTATATTTTCTTGGACTTTTCCTGGGGAGGAAGAAAGAGGTGGGGTCAACCACCAACCCCAAAATTTATGCTTTACAAAACTCTTGCCGAAGCACCTAGAGAAGAAGAGGGATCTCCCTTTGCTCCCCCTGATTCCCTGTTTTACAGCCTACCAAAATAGGTTGTACATTTTATTTTCTCAAAGTGCAGCTTTTAAAATCAGGATTTTAACACAATTAATTCCTTTTTATGTATTTCTATTCCTGTTTCTGTAATTTTTGTTTTCACTCACTCTCTTTTCTGCTCTGGGGCACAGATGAGGGCGACGGATCAGGTTAGCAGCAGTAGAAGGATACTTTGAAAAAATTTGAAAAATGTTTCAGAAAGGGAATATTTTCCATTGGGGGGGGGTGGAATTACATGGAAAAATACTAGTGGTTTATTTTGGCCTCCACAAGAAAGTATCCATGTGCTTTTACCGTCATGGTCTTGATAAACAAGAGCTTGTTTCAAAGCTTTACAGTGATGTTCTTGCTAGCGCTGCGCTCTCATGAGCTTGTAAAGGACATGAGAAGAATATCTCTGGTGCTTAATTTATCTCAGTTTCCACTAATTTTCAGAGCTCCAGAAATTACTGTTCATTGCCATCTTCTCCCATCTGCTTGCTAAAGGGCTTGGAGGTGGGGAGTGAGCCTGGCACTTCAGAGCTCACCTATGGGACATTTTGGTCCCCACCATCATCAAATGGTGACAACAGCCCTGTGACCCTGACACCCAAACCAACCCTACTGTCCTCTTCCTACAATATGCCCCCACCACCTCTGCTCTCCTTCATGCCTTTATCATCATCCATGACAAGTTGTGGAGAGCTCATGGCTCTCAGGACATCAGCAGGTTTTGGCAAGGCAGAAGGGGATGCTCCAGGGCACTGCGGGGCAAGTATCAGCACTCTTGAGACCCAAGGGCATTGCTGAAAGAAGGATCTAATGTAACAAGGACTTACTTTCACTCTCATGCCCTGTTTTAACTCCACGGAAAGCCCTGGGATTTTGCAGGTGTTAGGGCAGCATGAGTTTCAAAACCTCTTTCCCTGCTCCTGCTGAAACCTCCTCGCCAAAACGCCCCAGGAAGGAGCAAATCTGTGCAAAAAGCAGGAGAAAGCTCAAATGTCTGAAGCCCCTTTCAAAGGGCAGAGAGAGAAACTGATGCATTACTATTGTGCAGCCATACCTGTTGTTTATTCCAAGTGATCAGCCTAGAATTTGAATACTTTTTCAATTGTTAATATCCTTTCATTAAAAAAAACAACAGTGCATGAGTATTTCATGTCCTCAAAGTGGAGCTTAACTAGGTCTCCTTACTTGATGCGTCTCTAAGTTATCTCTGGCACTATGTGTCTAAAATGAGATATAGCACGTACAGCTGTGGCTCTGAAACAGAATTTTTCTTTATTGATAGGATGTTTAAATTTATTTACTTTTCTTTCCCCAACAACTCTTGAAACTCTGCAAAATTCCAGAATTTGCCTCTGGCCAGATGTGGTTCAAGTCACCTTTCTTCCTGCCGGCAGAAAGTCCTGCAGGCTCTGCCTTCCCTGGGCAATGCAAGAAATGATGAGAGGCAGAACCAGGATCTGCATGATTCAACTTTGAATCCTCTCCCAGTTGCTGTTAGAAACGGTTGGTCAGTTTTTAAACATTTTCCTTTTTTTTTTTTTTTTTTAAATAAAAATGAAGTTTTCTGTGCTAAAAGATAGGGTGGAGGTTCCCCCCCCCCCGACCCGTGCATTTTGATTCCAAAATTAGGAATGTAAAACCGGAAGTTGGTTAAAACCAAAAGTAACCTCTGTTTTTACAAAACATTTTCAGTTTGCTGTAAAAAGATCAAGTGTTTGGCTTCTGGAAATGCAGGTAATGGTGAAGGAAAATGTTGCATTTATTTTGGGAGCAGGTCCTCTTGTTCCCGTTTTTTTTGAGACTCGCCCGACGCGAGCAGTTAGAAGTAGGAAAGCTGATAGACATTTCTCTTGCAAAAGGTGCTATTTTCCAGCAGCTCAGCTCAGTTTTGAAGCTGCTTCTTCATTTTTGACCTGCTGGAGGGACGTTTAAGCCTGGCTTGATTTGGGGTCCTGCTTAACGTGTGGAGGGTGTTAAGACCCGGTGAGCTGCGTTACCGGGGTGGCAGGGACTTTGCCGGGGTTTTTCTCTCTTAAATGTCTAAAGTTGCCCTGAGCTCAGAGGAGCTGCTTGAGGGGAGGTTGAGGAGGGGGAAAAAAAACAGAGAGCACAGGGAATAAACTGCTGCAGGATTGGGCTCGTCCTTGGCAGTAATGCTTTCCAGGCCCCTGGCCTCGGCTCGCTGCAGCCGCCCGCCGAGCATCGCTTTAACCTGCTCCGACTCCTGCCTCGCTTCCCATCTGCTGTGTTTTGGGAGGAATTCTTTCTTCCCTCTTCTTTGCAGTTTCTAAGGGGAAAAGGACAGCTGTCTGTTTACAAACTGGTGAAGAATTTTGTGGTATTTTTCCTTTTTCTTTTTCACCCCAGATGTTTCTTCCCCACAGCGATGAAGTAACTTAAAAAAAAAAATACAAACCAGAATAATCGCAAATGCTTAAAATTCTGCCAGTGTTGTACTTCCCAGAGGGACCTCTCCCAACTGCAGCCCCCATGTGCTGTTACCATGGTGATCTCCCATTTGATTTTAAACTCTGGCACGCTGCATTCTGTAAAATTTGCACCAAAAAGTGTCTTTATTATAAGCAAAAGCTGGTCAGTCAGGTACCGAACGACCTGTATCAGCAAACACACCAGTGGAGCTGCCTTTCCCTTTTCAGGGAGGATTGGTTCACATGTATCTCTGGAAGACCCTGAGGGCTGGTGGTAGGAAAGAGAAGAGAGTGGATTTCTGTAGTTGTTGTCTCTGCAAGGAGATAGGCAGTTATCTCCACATCCGAAACAAGCTCATATCCACATGCCCATGTTTATCCCCGGCTTCCTCTTGCCAATGATCGCGGCGTTCCACGAGCCTCGTGTTAAAGCCCTGTGCCTCTACCTCTGCTGATAACAGCATTTCCTCTATTGAAGTACTATTTTAAATTGAGCTTTCCATGGGAAATGAACGGCAGTTTCATAGGGGTATGATTCCTGTGTCACGATAAAGCAGAATGTGCCATCCCATATCCAAACAGCCCAAAAACTCCATTCAGGATTCAGGCAGTTTCTTGGATGACAAACAAGAGGGTCCAGGCACAGCAGTGTTCTGCCCCAAATATCTGGGCACACCAAAATGTGCTGAAACCTGCCTTTGTGTCTGACATATTTTATATAAACTGTCAAGGAGGTGGGTGTGTGATTCAACTGCTGTCTTATATTTTAGATAACGAGAAAACATTTTTCAGTGCTGGGATGTCTTCTTGAGAAAGACAAAGTGTTGTGGCTATGTTGACTGTGAAATCCTATGAAAGGGTGTTTTATTTGGGCTCTTCCTTGTGAGAGACAGTCAGAGTACTTCAGTGGTAAAAATAATTTGTAACACAGAAATAAAATGATGCACTGTAGCAGCAGAATAAAACCAAATTCCTTTGCAAGTTCCTCAGTAGAATATATAGATATATTTTATTTAATGGAGTTAATCCTTGTTTGTTTACCTTCTTGATTATATTAACCAGTAAGGTAGTGATTAAAGGCAGGAGTGTAGCTCATGCTAATTATATTTAAACTCCCTAAACCTGTTTCATTTTAGTGTGAGATGATTACAATAAACACACCTGCAGTATTTTACAAGCAGGCTGGGTGCTGGTTTGGGATAGCACGCTGCTGGGAAAAGCCAGGACTTAACCCTGCTTGGGAATGCCTTTGTACAAAGGGCTTTTTCCCTGCGATCCGGGAGCCGCATCCGTGCGGGTGCTGGTTGCTGAAGAAGGACAGTCTGGAGGGACTGGAGCAAGTGGCTTGGTAGGGCTTGATAGAAAATCAATTCAATGCTGTAATTAGTTCCCTGTATCTCTCAGAGTGTGAAGCCAAAGGGTGAATGTGCTTATGTATGGACTTGCGGGTGCTCACGTGTCGGTCAACGCCAACTGACTCCAAAGGACCCGTTTTGGTCTTAGCCTGGACCAGTACAAACCATTGACCCTGCCAGTTTGTCCCTGGCTTTGGAGCTGCTGCCTTGGAGCATATAAATATTCACATAGAAACGATGTTTTCCTTCTATGTGCAGGGTTTAGGTTGATACGTGATGGATTTTTTAAAAAAAAAAACCCAACCCAAACAAAAACCTAGCAGAAGTTAATTCACCGCGGCGGAGCGGTTTGGGGAGATAACATCTTCTATTCCTGCTGTTTAATTAAAGCCAGATTTTTTATTTACCATACCTTTTAATTAAAGAGGAACAAGATATTTGCCCTTTTAAGGCATCTGGTTGAGCTTATGAAATCTGGGGTGTTTGGGGTTTTTGTTGTTCTTTTTCTTTTCAGTTTGAGACTCAAAGGCACTGATCCGCTGCGCCACAGGGTTTTGTCGAGGGGAGGCCAGCCAGCTTTCTCCTCAACTCGGGAGGCTGGGGGACAACCACAACCATGAAATTCCCTTCCAGATTCAAACTGATCTGCTCACAGAACAAGGGAAAAAAAAAAAGGCAAGCCCTCCCTGCAGCTGTGAACTTGAGCTAGCAGTAACTAGCAAGGTAACAGAAATTGCAAAGAGAAAGAAGGGGGGGGGGAATTTTTGAGGAAGGTAAAAATTGCTTCTATCGCTGCTTATTTAGGGTCTTAAATTTATTTAAGCAGTGAGAGTATTTTAAAAGGTACTGGTTTTTCTAGTGAGGTGAAGAATTAAAACAAATTCTAGGTAAATAATCGTTCCAGGCAGTTTCGTGACTATTTTTGTTCTGGCTTTGAGAAGATCAGAGTTTGTGTTAGTTAGGAATTTGGTCTCACTCCTCTTTGTGCTAAATGCCTTCAGATGAGAGGCTGCTCAGCTCCTCCCTAGATTATGTTTAGTTTTATGAACTCTCTCAAAAGATAAGGGCAGCACATTTTGACATGAAAATAACCAAGATTAGGTTCACTAGGGAATTCACCTGAATGTTCTCAGAGCAAGTTACTTTGATAGGCTGCAAGTCCTTCTTCTGTGGCATTTAGGATACCGTGAGAACTGGCCAATTCTAATTATATTTTTACCAGCAAAACTTTCAAGGGTTTGCTAACTTCTCTCACTGAGTTAATTCTGTGTTTTTATAGAATTGTGGAGTTACTATTGATCTTTAACATGGGAAAGGGAAGGTGGCAACCCGGGTATTACTTTCATTTTGCGAAGCCGCTCGGCTTCAGCGCTGGCTGCGAGTCGGGTGTTTTGCTGATGTTTCACCCCATGGAGAACAGTCTTGGCTGTGGCAACACTGCATTGGGTTGGGTTCACTAAGATGTAAGAATTAGTAGAAGAACGTCGTGTGGAAAAGGAAAAGAAAGTTGTTGAGAAAGACCCTTTCTGGTGTTTTTTGTTTGGCTTGAGGATTTTTCACCCCCCGGAGGCAGGTCCAGCGTTCTGCTGGGGCAGTGTTAGGTTTCTAAGGATGAAGGTTTTGTACTGTCATGATGTTGCAGAAATCACAGCCCATGGTGTTAGGAGGAGAGTTGGACAGTGTATATTGGAAACTTGCTGCTAATAAGGAATTACCTGCCTGGAAAATGTTGATTTAAGAGTGCAGCACATGCTTCAGTGGCAGAAAGAAAACCTGATAAGCTACTCAGTGAAAGGTGTCAATCCATCAGGACACAGGAGTCTGTCTTGTGTACTAATACCCACTGAAACCAGCTCAGCCTAAGCACACGCTTATATTTAAGTGGCTACTTCATTTTCCTGTGCTGCTGGAGTGGGATTAACAAGGAGAAATGTTGCAAACCAGCAAAAATCTGCTCAAAGCCTTGTGCTAGCTGGGAAGTTCTGCCTCACTCTTGCAAGCTCGCTACTGCCAACTTGTCTTGTGTCACCACCTACGACTCTGAAACACCCTGGTGACTTTGGGTAGGAAAATATGGGATGAGAGAAATGAGGAAGGTAATACAAGTATCTGCTGTGATTTAGGGTGAGGAGGGGGAAGCTTGGAGCAGGGGGTGTGCGAGTCAAAAATCACTGCTCTGAAATGCAGGTACCTGAATAATGAGAAGATTTGATGTTTGTTGAAAACCAGGTCTCAGATTAGCTCACTGGCTGGGTCTCGGGCTATAACATCCAATAATGGTTGCTACAGTTCATATAACTTTATTGTCCTCTGGATAACTGTGTAAATGCTAGCTTGGGGAATGGCTCTTGCGTGCTGAAGTGTGTGCACACACGCCTGCCTGAGCTTCAGCCCAGGGGGTATCAGGATCAGGTTCCCCTCTGAGGAGCTTTGTGGCCATTTAGCAGAAGTCCCTCTCTGGGAATCCCAGCTGAAATCTGGCTCCGTGAGCTAGGAAATGGGTTTTTGATAAGCCTCACCTGTGAGTGTGACTGCTTACAGGTGTGAGGGAAACCTGCCGGGCACTGAAACGCTGTGAAAACACTTGCTGCAAGGAAAGGTCCAGCAGGCTGGTGTCACTTCGTGGTGGATAACAATTGCTGATCTCTGTATGTGAAGTCTTCTTATTCCCTCCTCTCCCATCGCACATTTCCAAGAGACAGGGACACATAAACGAGCATAGCAAGTAGCCAAACCTGTCATTCCCCTTCCCGTTGCTTCGTGCCGTTTCCAGCTGTGTCTAACGGGAACTGCTGGGGCTAAAATTTTCCATGCTCGGTGTCTGCCTTAGCTTGATTATTTTTGGCAAGTGCTTTTGGAGGAGATGGCTTGGCCATTCGGGAGGCTGTGATGAGAGAAAGAGGCGTCTGGCCGCAGGGCAGGCAGCCTCTGGGACCTGCAGGCCCCGCAGGGAATGGTGTGCTGCTGCCTGGGGATGTGCCATGGCAGAGGGTGCTTTGTGGGCCAGCTGGTGTCATCTTGGCTTCTCCAGGTGCTGTGCAAGTGTTGCATCCACGTTCCTGGGTGCTCGGGCACTGCAGATGGGAGCATTATGAGGCTAAATAATAATTCAGTCTCTTGTCTCTTTCACAGAATCACAGAATCCCAGGGGTTGGAAGGGACCTCGAAAGACCACCCAGCCCAACCCCCCTGCCAGAGCAGGGTCCCCCAGAGCACATCACACAGGAACGTGTCCAGGTGGGTTTGAATGTCTCCAGTGAAGGAGCCTCCACTCTTTGCAAGGTTTGGAATTAAGCACTTGGAGAGAGGGCAGGAAGATGCGGGGAAATGGCTGCAGAAAGATAAAACACCTGGGATTTAGCTGAAGAGGCACAAACCATAGTCTTAATTGCAGAGATAACAAGGTGTGCATACACTTCCCTGTTTCTGGCAAGGCGAGAGTTTCACCCTGTGCCACGAGAGGGCAGTGCCTGCAGCTGGATTTCCAACCGCTCCTCCACCCGCCTGGGATGCAGGCTTTGATTGGGAGTGCAAAATAATACCTCATTTTATTCCCTCCCCTCTCTCCCCTCTCCTGGCAAGAAATCACCTTGGAGATTGGAATCCCTTTGGCTCTGGCCTTTCCCTGTTCAAACGCCCTCGGACTTAAGCAAACAGGCTGGATGGGAGTGGGAGTCAGCTAAAATTAGGCACTGTGGTTGTCATTGCAGTGGGTTCCCACAAAAGGAGCTGGTGTGGCTTGGGAGGCTCTTCCCAAACGCCAGGGCTTGCTGGGTCTATACATGTGGATTTACTGGGGGTATCCAGGAGGGCAATGTGTTGGATTTTTCTAAGGGGACTCCCACAAGGCATTTAGGATGCTGACTATATATATATATATATATAACCTCCTCTTGGAAACCCATGCAGAGACTGCCTGTTTGCCTCCCTACATGTGCAAACTGACTCCAAGGAGTGTCCACAGGGACAGGGCAAGGTCCTGCTTTGACCAAGGGGCTGGCCCTGGCCGTGCTGCTCTGCAGCCATGCAAAGGGGACAGGCTCCTTGCCTCCATCCCAAAGTCTGACCTAGGAGCAGCCAGCTTCTGCAGATCCCAAGGACAGCAGTACCTGTGGAAACCCTTCAGGCTGTTGTCATTTTCTCCTGCTGTTTCCTCAGGCAGGCTTCCTGGGTCATATCCCATTGCCTTTACAGCAGCCCATGCTTGGAGAAGAGTGGCTGGAATGGTGGCTGGAATGCTGCCTGGCAGAGGACCTGGGGTTGTTGGTTGACAGTGGCTGAAGATGAGCCAGCGTGTGCCCAGGTAGCCAAGGAGGCCACCAGCCTCCTGGCTTGTGTCAGCACTGGGGTGGGCAGCAGGAGCAGGGCAGGGATCATCCCCCTGTGCTGGGCACTGGGGAGGGGGCACCTCAAATCCTGGGGGCAGGTCTGGGCCCCTCACCAGAAAAAGGACATTGAGGGGCTGGAGTGTGTCCAGAGCAGGGGAAGGGGCTGGAGTCCAAGTCTTATGAGGGTCATGGGTTAGTGGTGGCCTTGGCAGTGCTGGGTTAGTGGTTGGACTCAATGACCTGAAAGGTCTTTTCCAACCAAAAGGATTGTATGAATTAAGCTTTGTACAGTTCTGCAGGTAGAGGCTGTAGCACTGGCTCGTCTTTCTTCAGCCAGAGAGACCTGATACCCTCTTCACTTGGTTTTATTTATCCCAAATTAATGGGGTCGTTGGGGAGGATGAAAGTTAGACCGATTTGCTGTCATGACACCTTCACCATTTTAGCAGCCAGTTGCATCCAAATGACTTAATAAGGCATGACCCAAGAAGCATCCTTTGGCTTAACACCTGTGGCTGGAGCAGCCTGTCGGACTCCAGGGTAGCCTGGGGAGGGCAGGCAGTGGTGGACTGTCCCCTCTGGCCAGCATCAATCAAATGTGGCTCCTCTGAAGGTGATGGAATGATACGGGTGTCAAAGCAGAGTGTGTGTGAGGAGAAACAGCTTCACCAGCTTTAATAGTGGCAATAAATGTATTGACTCCTACTTACTGACTCAAGAGCCCAGGATTAGAGTCTTAACTCCCAAAAGGAACACTTTTATTTCTCGTTTTGACTTCAACCCAAACCCCAATCCTGACATACCCTGCTGCAGGATTTATTTGCCGCAGTTTTTCCGAGCTCAAGAGTCATCATCAAATTCCAGCAGCCCGTTCCTCAGAGCTGTGCCTTGTGTGACCATTCCCTGATGGCAGCTGGGATAGGAGGGGGTGCCTCCACAGCTGAGGTCCCAGCCTGCAGCCCATGAGCAGGTTCCCCTAGGAGCTCCACGGTGGTGGTGGTGGTGTTGGGACTGGGCTGCAGAAAGCTCTGCAGATATTTCTGTCTTCCCTGGCGTTGCTTTTTTCGAGCATGGACCAGCAGTGGTGGCATAGCAGAGCAAGGCTTGAGCTGCAGTTAAAGCCTTCCTGAGCTGGACTCAACGTGTTGAGGGGTGGGAAAAAAAAAAAAAGACATTTCTGCTTGTAACCAGGTGCCTGCACCATCTGTTTCTTCATTTCATTGCATGGCATGATTGTCTTGTATCCAGCACAGACCTCTGCTGCCGTGTGAAGAGCAGCAAGGCAGATAGTCCAGGCTCTGATACCATCAAAATGGGGGATATCTGGGGCCAGGGATTTTGGACACCCAAAATCAGCTTGGGGTGAAGGACCTTTTACAACAGGTAACTCCGCTGGAGGCTATTCCACCACTAGCCCTGACAACACTAGAGAGGTGGTTGTTGCTCCCTGATGACTGCAGACCTGCGGGATCTGTCTGAAAGCACCTTGGAGGGATGAGTGTCCAGGCACGAGTCACAGGTCCCTGTTGCCATCAGCAAGGACCTTGAAGAAGTCCCCGCCCTGATGAAAACTTGCTGAAAGCCCTAATTGGTCTGTTTGGACTTTCTAAAGAGCTGGCTTGACTCAGCCCTCCCCGCGTGGACACGTTTTTGCAGACAGAGGATGGTAGCCTGACTTCAGGGATTGGGAACATGCAGATCTTTGCATTTCCCCAGGGGGGTGGCGGTGGGACCACAGGACTTGAAGAGGCCATGGGCTGGTGGGTTTCATCTCCGTAAGGTCCCAGCCAGCTGACTGACACTCGTGTCACCTTCAGCATTGCCAGAGCAGGAGGGAGGGAGGGCGTCAGGGGGGCTTTTCCTTGGAGATGGAGGAAGCCTCCTTGTGTTTGCCTCTGTCCTGCTACTGGAGAGTTTGGATTCATGGCGCTGTGAGCCCTAATCTTTGTGGTAAAGGTTAAGGTTTCCTGCTTTCCCACCACTGGTTTCCTGCCACAACATCTGTGTGAGGCGTTGGTGTGTCTGTGTGAGGCATTGGTGTGTTGGTGTGTCTGTGTGAGGCGTTGGTGTGTCTGTGTGAGGCATTGGTGTGTTGGTGTGTCGGTGTGAGTGTTGGTGTGTCTGTGTGAGGCGTTGGTGTGTCTGTGTGAGGCGTTGGTGTGTCTGTGTGAGGCGTTGGTGTGTCTGTGAGGTGTTGGTGTGTCTGTGTGAAGTGTTGGTGTGTTGGTGTGTCTGTGTGAGGTGTTGGTGTGTCGGTGTGAGGCGTTGGTGTGTCGGTGTGAGTGTTGGTGTGTCTGTGTGAGGCGTTGGTGTGTCTGTGTGAGGCGTTGGTGTGTCTGTGTGAGGCGTTGGTGTGTCTGTGAGGTGTTGGTGTGTCTGTGTGAAGTGTTGGTGTGTTGGTGTGTCTGTGTGAGGTGTTGGTGTGTCGGTGTGAGGCGTTGGTGTGTCGGTGTGAGTGTTGGTGTGTCGGTGTGAGGTATTGGTGTGTCGGTGTGAGTGTTGGTGTGTTGGTGTGAAGTGTTGGTGTGTCTGTGTGAGTGTTGGTGTGTCGGTGTGAGGTGTTGGTGTGTCGGTGTGAGGTGTTGGTGTGTCGGTGTGAGTGTTGGTGTGTTGGTGTGAAGTGTTGGTGTGTCTGTGTGAGTGTTGGTGTGTCAGTGTGAGGTGTTGGTGTGTCTGTGTGAGTGTTGGTGTGTCAGTGTGAGGTATTGGTGTGTCGGTGTGAGTGTTGGTGTGTTGGTGTGAAGTGTTGGTGTGTCGGTGTGAGGCGTTGGTGTGTCGGTGTGAGTGTTGGTGTGTCTGTGTGAGTGTTGGTGTGTCGGTGTGAGGTGTTGGTGTGTCTGTGTGAGTGTTGGTGTGTTGGTGTGAAGCGTTGGTGTGTCGGTGTGAGGTGTTGGTGTGTCTGTGTGAGGTGTTGGTGTGTTGGTGTGAAGTGTTGGTGTGTCTGTGTGAGGCATCCGTGTGTTGGTGTGTCTGTGTGAGGCATTGGTGTGTCTGTGTGAGGTGTTGGTGTGTCTGTGTGAGGTGTTGGTGTGTCTGTGTGAGGCGTTGGTGTGTTGGTGTGAAGCGTTGGTGTGTCGGTGTGAGGCGTTGGTGTGTCTGTGTGAGGCGTTGGTGTGTCTGTGTGAGGCGTTGGTGTGTCGGTGTGAAGCGTTGGTGTGTCAGTGTGAGGCGTTGGTGTGTCTGTGTGAGGTGTTGGTGTGTCTGTGTGAGTGTTGGTGTGTCGGTGTGAGGCGTTGGTGTGTCGGTGTGAGGCGTTGGTGTGTCGGTGTGAGTGTTGGTGTGTCGGTGTGAGTGTTGGTGTGTCTGTGTGAGGCGTTGGTGTGTCTGTGTGAGGCGTTGGTGTGTCTGTGTGAGGCGTTGGTGTGTTGGTGTGAAGTGTTGGTCTGTCTGTGTGAGGCATCCGTGTGTTGGTGTGTCTGTGTGAGGCATTGGTGTGTTGGTGTGAAGTGTTGGTGTGTTGGTGTGAGGTGTTGGTGTGTTGGTGTGAGGTGTTGGTGTGTTGGTGTGAGGTGTTGGTGTGTCGGTGTGAGGTGTTGGTGTGTCGGTGTGAGGTGTTGGTGTGTCAGTGTGAGGTGTTGGTGTGTCTGTGTGAGTGTTGGTGTGTCAGTGTGAGGTATTGGTGTGTCGGTGTGAGTGTTGGTGTGTTGGTGTGAAGTGTTGGTGTGTCTGTGTGAGGCATTGGTGTGTTGGTGTGTCGGTGTGAGTGTTGGTGTGTCGGTGTGAGTGTTGGTGTGTTGGTGTGAGGTGTTGGTCTGTCTGTGTGAGGCTTTGGTGTGTCGGTGTGAGGCTTTGGTGTGTCTGTGTGAGGCGTTGGTGTGTTGGTGTGAGGTGTGTGAGTGTTGGTCAGTCCATCTGAGGCGTTAATCTGTGCGATGCCAGGACCAGGGCTCTACAAGATCAGGAGGCATTGAGGGTTCTGGAGGTCTTGGTGGACCCCAAAGGGTGTGGGGGTTCCCAGGTGCCTCCCTCAGGACTTGGGGAGCCCCGGGGTGTTGTTGGGGTGCCCCCCTCTTGTCAGGAGGGGTCCCTGGGCTGTCCCCCCGTTGTCAGTTGGCATCCTTGGGTGGTCCCCAGGATTCCTTGGTGGGGGTCAGGGAGTTCTGGGGGTGTTGTGGTGCTCCTCCTTGTTGTGGGGTGTTCCTGGGGTCCTCCCCAGAGGTTGGGAGTCCTGGAGGGGCTCCAGGGGGGTCCTGGGGGGAGGGGGGGAGGGTTTGGTGTGACCCCTCACCATCCAAGCTGCCATCAGCTGCCTCCACTTCATGGTCTGGGTCTGACATTGCTAATGAGAGGGGGGGCACCCCTTTTTTGGGGGGTTGGGAGTATCTGGGGGTTCTCTGGGGGTGCCCAGGGGAAGTTGGAGTGCAGGAGGGGTTTGGGGGGCTCACCAGGGGCAGGTTGGAGCTGGGGGTGGGGATGGGTTAGTGGGGAGGGCTCACTTGGGCTTGGGGGTCCAAGGCAGGTTTTGGGGTGCTGGGAGTGGGAGGGTTGGGGGGTGCTTGAGGAGTTTCAGGGGGGCTTACCAGGCTGAGGCAGGCTCAGGAGGAAGGTTGGGGGTGCCTGGGGGAGGTTTGAGGGGTGCTCAGGTGGGTTTGTGGGGTGTTTGGGGGGGGCTCAACAAGGGCAGGTTGAGGCCAGGATGGGCCCGGGGGGTCATGGCTACTGGGGCTTGCAGGGCAGTAGCCAGAGCCCCTCTGGGCTGGGGTGGGGGCAAGAGGGACCCCTCACACGTGGGGCAGTGATGGCTGGCAGGGGCTGTAGGGTGGGGTGCCACAGGGGGACACGTTCCTTCTTTCTCCGGGTGTGGAAATTCTTCCTGCCTCTTCCATCCCCCTCTCCCGAGACCAGCCGTGGGACGGCAACCGAGAAAGAGCTAGGACGGTCTCAGGGATAAGGCTTCAGTAGCAGTTTAAGATACTAAGTTTGAAAAAGTTCCCCTGAATTTTGGTGACACGCTAAAGGAAGAAGCCTCAAGGTGTTTATTTTTGTGGTAACTTTTCCAAATTCAGGCCTTTTCAAGCGGTTGGAGACCGATGTAAGAAGGGAAGCATGAGTTTAAGTTCTCTGGAGTGATCTTTGAATAACATCTGGGGGGGCAGTGGAAGGGGAGGTGCTCAGCTCTTCTGTCTGGTGCCCAGTGCCAGGGACATGAGGAAATGGAATGAAGCTGTGCCAGGAGAAGTCCAGGTTGGGCATCAGCAGAAGGTTCCTTCACTGTCAGAGGGTGGTGGGTCCCTGGAACAGACTCGAAGCACTCACAGCACAGAGCCCGTCAGAGTTTAAGGAGCCTCTGGACGATGTTCTTGGCCGTGTGGTTTAGTTTTAGGTGGTCTTGTGAGGGGCAAGGAGTTGGACTCGATGACCCTTATGGGTCCCTTCCAACTTGAGAGATTCTATCGATGATCTCACCCAGAGGAGTGGTCTCCTCGGGATGCCATCACCTGGACTCCCCTAGGAAAAGAAAACAGCCTCCTGCTTCTGCCTCTCCCTGCCAGACAAACCTGGATCAGGCCTTTTTCCCACCCTTCCATGAATGAGCAGCTGTGGGCTGGGAGGATGATAGTGTGGAGACCCCCACCCTGCCCAGCACTTGTCCTGCTTGTCTTTCTCAGATTTGGAAAAAAAAACCAACCCACAATTGCATCATATTTTAAAGATTGTGCAGGTTTATACTATTTACTTATTCAAGTCAAATCTGATAGGGGTTTTTTTTGTGGTGGTTCTTTTGGGGGGTGTTTTTGTTTGTTTGGGTGTTGTTTTTTTTAAACCAAATTGAGTAGAGAAGTAGGTAAAAGTGCAAAATGGCATTTTCAGGTTTTTGTTGTTGTTTTTTTTTTTAACATTTTCACCTTCTCAGGCGCTGTCTCCTGTAAAAACTCACCCAGGAGTCTGAAGTGGGGGAAACAGCAGAGAGAGTCAAAACTTTGCAACCCGATATTTTATTCTGACTTGACTGAAGGACATTGTTGCATCTGAGATTAAATTCCTGCTTCTGTTTTGACAGGAAAATTTAAAATGTCAAAAGGTTCTTTTCGGCTTTCCCCTCAAAAGGCCCCTTTTCATTTTTTTTTTTTTGCTTCCCACCCAAACCCTCCATTGCTGACATGGTTTGGCCTTGTAGAGATCAAAACTATGAGGACAACTAACCAGTATGATAGAATAAATATATTCTGTTATCTAGATCTTGCATCCTACCTGCTAAGAAGTGCCAGGGTAAGGTACACGAAGGGTTTCAGGCATAGCAGGTGGCACTAGCAGGGTGTTAAAGAAGAGTGCAAGGTGTATGATGGCTGCTCTTTGTGCCAAAAAATTGACCAACAGGGAATAAAATGCATTTAACAGACAAACACCACATTGGCTTTTGGTATAATCAGGTGATTTGGGAGAATTGTGTTGGAAACAGTTGTAGGTTTTTCCTCATGGTTTTATTTTTGCTGTTATGAAACTCTTCATGATGACCACGGGCTGGCTGCAGGACAGGATTGGGTGAAAAGAACCCTTTACTCATCTTTTTCCAAGGCTGAACGTGCTGCTTTGCCTCTGTTTTGTTGCAGGGAGGGGGAAGGGGGTGGCATCTCGTGCTGGAAAAGTTAATCAAATCCTTCCTGATTGGTGCTGGAGCAGGATCAGGTCACCGGCATTTGCTCCAAAAGAGAAAAAAAAATCAACCACACACCAGAAGCATTATTGTAAAGATGTCAAAAGCCAACTGCTGTCTGTGCATGAGCATTCAGGCTTGACACGGATGAGGGGCAGAGAGGAGGTGGTGCACAAGTGCTAGTGACCATCGGCCTTTTCCTACCCAAATGCCTTGGGCTCAGGCCTCCTGAAATTGTCACACGGGGAGGAAGGCACAAAAAATTTCAGAGACATCCACAGACAGGCCCATCTATCATCTCCTGAAAACTGGGCCCTTTCATGGTCTCTCTGCTCTAAATCACTGGTGACTTTTACAGCCCTGGACATCTTCAGCCAAGCAATTGGTTGTGACAGGTGGTGCTGAGTTTTTTTCTTGGGATCAGTTTTCCCACACGCTGGAAATGGGCTTTGGACACTCTTCTCACTCGGCAGAAGAGAAAAATGTTGCAATGACACTGATTTTTAATCAGGTTTGTTAGTTTCCAGCCCGTAAGGGTGTGAGAAACAAGAAGAAAGAGCAGCAGAAGGTCCTTACACAGCCATGAATGAACAACACAAGAGGTTGGACAAGGGGAGAAGAAGCAATCTGGGACAAGAAGTGCCAAGCTTTTGCTTGCTGAGAATGTAACAGCCGGTCCCCAGCAGTCAGGTCCTCAGGTTTTGCAATATGCTGCCTTTAAAGAGCCTTTTTCTTTTTTGGGTACCACTTAATCCCACTTTACCCAGGACAGGCGGGCTGTCAGATCTGCACAGAACAGAAGGAAAAACCCAAAGTGAAGAACACACCACATGAATGCAAAACCAAATTTAAATGAGAGTTTAACAAGTCAACTCTTCAGCCTCTTCCATTTAGATCTGTCCAAGTGGAGCTCTTCAGAAATAGTAGTTAACAAGAAAGGTGATACCTATGAAAGCCATTCCTGTTGTTTTAAAACCTGTGGAGGCAGCTGGGAAATAAAATACAAATGTTCTGTGTAGTCAACAGAGTCGTGATCAGGATTCATGTAGCTGATGGAAATTAATAGGGAAAGAAAAGAGACTTCATTAACTGTTTCTTTAAAGTTAACTGTTTGCTCCTTCCCTGTAGGCTTTGTGCCTTTGACACTTCCCTGTGAAATGAAAGGGAAATATTGTTTGGAGTGAGTTTTTTTCTACTTACTCCACATTTTGGAAGGCTGATAAGGCTCCAAGGTCCATTTCCAAAAAGTGACAAAATCCAAAGGAACTTAGAGTGCAAAGGAGCAGAGATAGAAAGGGGGTTAATGACCCGATCATGCAAAGTGCCAGGAGCTCCTGAAAATCCCCCTCTGCTCCTCCCTGCACGAAGGGACACAAAACCTGTTGCTTTTAATCTGGGACTGGAGGCCCCCGTGTTGGACACTTGGGCAATTTCCCACCTGCACCATCAGGTGGACTGATGAAGCACCATGTTCTGGTGAATACGTGAGCACGAAGTTCAGTCCCACAGAAGTCAGGATTGAGTACAAGCCAAACAGAAAACAGAATAGCAGTCCTTCCCTTCCAAATAGAAATAATTCCATAAGAATGTAAATTGCAAATAGGCACTTGCTGCCCTGTCCTTTGAAACAAGCCTGAAATTTGAGTGCACTCTCTTGTGTGTCCAGTTTTTTTGCTGTTAAACTGTGACATCTCAGAGAAACTCTTGGTTACTAGGACTGGGGTATTGGAAGACTTGAGATACTGTTTATATGCAAAACCTGGTGTTTTTCTCAGTCAGGTAATGGCTACAGGAAACTTATAAGGAAGCAGAGAAAATTTTGTAAAGGCTCCATCAGCTTGCAGCAGAGACAAAAAGAACAAAACCAACTAAAATGTACTCTAAAAATAATAAAAATCTTTAATCTTGTTTGTAAAGAGAATCACTCCCATGAGCATAGTGAGTTCTTCTATTTTCTTTTTGGTTTTGTTTTGTTGTTTGTTTTTTTAAAGGAAAAGTTCTTCAAAATTAGAAGACAAGGTTGGATTTTTTTTTTTTTTTGAGACCTTATTTAGCTGCTCTTTTTTAAAATTGGTGTATGTTGTCAGAGCCATTTCATAGCATCATGGAATCCCAGACTGGTTTGGGTTGGAAGGAATATAAAGATCATCTAGTTCCAACCCCCTGCATGGGCAGGGACACCTCCCACCAGCCCAGGCTGCTCCAAGCCCCATCCAACCTGCCCTTCAACACTGCCAGGGATGGGGCAGCCACAGCTTCCCTGGGCAACCTGGGCCAGGGTCTCACCACCCTCACAGCAAAGGATTTCTTCCTCATGTCTAATCTCAATCTCCCCTCTTTCAGCTTGAAACTGTTCTCCCTTGTCCTCTCCCTCCCTGCCCTTGTCCCAAGTCCCTCCCCAGCTTTCCTGGAGCCCCTTCAGGCACTGGAAGGCACCCTAAGGTCTCCCTGGAGCCTTCTTTTCTCCAGGCTGAACACCCCAACTCTCCCAGCCTGGCTCCAGAGCAGAGCTGCTCCAGCATCCTCTGGGCATCTCTCTGGCCTCCTCTGGACTTGCTCCAGGAGCTCCACATTGGAAGGGACCTTAAAGTTCATCCAGTCCCACCCCCCTGCCAAGGGCAGGGACACCTCCCACCAGCCCAGGTTGCTCCAAGCCCCATCCAACCTGCCCTTCAACACTGCCAGGGATGGGGCAGCCACAGCTTCCCTGGGCAACCTGGGCCAGGCTCTCACCACCTTCATAGTGAAGAATTTCCTCCTAATGTCTAACTTAAATCTCCCCTCTTCCAGCTTACAGCTGTTCCCCCTCCTCCCATCCCTCCCTGCCCTTGTCCCAAGCCCCTCCCCAGCTTTTCTGGAGCCCCTTCAGGCACTGGCAGGTGCTCTAAGGTCTCCCTGGAGCCTTCTCTTCTCCAGGCTGAACACCCCAACTCTCCCAGCCTGGCTCCAGAGCAGAGCTGCCCCATTTGAATGTGACAGGTGGGTGCTCCGAAGCAACGGGATCGATTCACTGGCCACCCAAAGCATCCCTGTGACCCCCCAAACCACAACCCTTGGTTCACTCACCACTTGTGTTCCAGGTTGCCCGCTGCTGGCTTTGCAGCCCGTCCCTCAGGCACCGCTCCACGTAGGCTTTGGGCTCAGAGCCAGAGAGGAGGATCTCGCCCAGGAGAGCGATGTAGGCGATGGCCAAGCGCAGCGTGTCGATCTTGGAGAGCCGCTTCTCGTAGGGGAAGGTGGGTACGTGGCACCTCAGCTCCTGGAAGGCAGAGTTGATGCTGAGCATCCTCCTCCTCTCGCGGATGTTGGCGGCTTGGCGCTGGGGGCGGTGGGCGGGGGGTGCTGGGGTGGTGGGACCAGGAGGTGGTGAGGTGGTGGGACCGGTGGTGGGACCGGTGGTGGGACCAGTGGTGGGACCAGTGGTGGGCGCGGTGGGTCCCAGTGGCTCGGAGCTGTCCGCTTCAGCACCTTGTGATGGTTGTCCCAGGGCCAGGGAGCAAGCGGGGGAGGACCGAGGGGAGAAGGGGTCGGCCAGGGAGGAGGAGAAGTCCAGGAGGAAATCATCTGCCTGGTCCCAGAATGGAAATTCAGGAGCCGAGTCTTCCTGCTTAAAGCTGTAGCAAAAGTCCTCCATCCTCTGACCTACCTAATGGGAAAGCTTGCAGTTTCAGACTAAACTCTTAATTTCATTAATCCCCCCCCCCAAAATATCAAGGTGTCCTGGTTTAAGCCAGGACAGAACCAATTTTCTTCCTAGTAATTCTACTTCTCAGTGAAGTCTCTTAACTGCAGGGAGTCCTGGCTGTGTCCTTGAGGAGGGCTATTGCAAAAGCTTCCCCAGTTGCAAACCCAAGTGGGACTCATGATTTAAATACTTCATGGCTCTCCAGCAGGGGAATGATCCTATTCTTCTCCACTCAAAACTAATTAGTACACGTGCTTCTCTTTTGATTAGCTGTTGACTGCAAAACAATATAAATGAATGCAACAAGGAAGAGTGGGGTTTCTATTGACTTTCTCCTGGAAAATCCATTGAAACAGTTATTGAGTTCTTCCCCAAGTTCAGGCTCTTCACTTGCTGTGTAGAGTAGGGTTCACACAGGGATTTTGTTGTTCTTACTGTTGGTTTTGGTGAGGAGTGGTTGGAGGAAGAAACAAAACACAGTCCTTTATCTTTTTGGCAAAGGGTTAATAGCCTCACATTCTCCTGTGGCTGGGCAAACAAAGCACTATTATCACGCTGTCAGAAACACATGATTCTGCCCTCTTTGACAATAGAAGCTAGTGAGTGGCACCTTCTGCTCTTCTAGGAAGAGAAAGGTTGGGATAAACACATGGGATGTAGTGCTGTGTTACACTGGAACACACTGATGCCTCCTATGAAGTGAGCTGATATATTTGGCTGCTGCATTTTCTGCTTCACACTGAAATGACACATTTTGTGGGCACGCAGGTATTCAGTTCTCTGTCTGAGAAACAACAGCAGCTGTAAAAACCACAACGGGTGCAGTCCTTAGAATGGTGGACCAGGTGGGCCACATCTTGAGATGTGCTGCAAACTGGGAGAGTAGCAGGTGTCCAGCATTCCTGGGATGCTGGACAAATGGGCTGGAAGGCGTTAAGCAGCTCTAGAAGTCTGAAACAAGTGCATAATAGAAGTGGATGCTTCAGTCTCTTTGATTTCCACAATGTTAAATTAAATGTTAAAGCCAGTGTTAAATTCATTCAGAAGTAGTTTAGGTTATATTTTAAGGACTTAAATGAATGGAATGGAAAGGTGGTTTACGTTAGAGAAAGCCTGAATGCTTTTCCTGAAGCATGTCATAAAGAACTTTTATCAAGACACTCAATCAAATGCTTGACTTCATGCACAGACTCATGTCCTGCTGCTGTGTGAAGTTTCAGGAGATGTCTGCTGTGAAGCTGATGAGCCACAGACAACTTCCTGATAGGGCAGTTGAAAGCACAGATCTCAGTAGCTTCAGATGAAGAGCCAGAGAGCAGAAAATGACCTGCATTTTCCTTGGATCCGAAAGGATGGTCAGGTCCTCCATCTAAGGATGACTTGGGATGCAGCCCTGGTAGCCTGGTAGGCCTTTGAACCCCATGAATATAGGGATTTATTTTAAGATAAGGTGTTTGATGACTCTTAGCAACTTGTTTTTTTTTCCTTGTGGCAATTCTACCTGCTCCAGGAAGTTTCAGGCAACAGAAAACAGGCTGCAGGAAAGATTTTTATAAAGAGTAGAAGTGAGAAAATTGCAGTGTGTGAAACACCAGGAGTATCTTTTTTTCCTTTTCTGGTGCAACTTGGACAAGAAACCACCTTTCTGTAAATCTGCTTGGTCAAGGAAAACAACAAGTGTGACACTACAGGGCAGGTGGTGCTTAAATAATGAGACTGTGTCTCGTCTTCTCTGGTCACCTCAGGGCAGAAATTTTGTTCTGGTTTTATACAAATCACCTCGTTTGTCATGATCCCAACATACCCAACCAGGAAATCTTGGTATTGTGAAAGTCTGTGGTGTGACAACCAGCCTCTCCTCCAGCTGAATCCCACCAAGGGACAAGGCAGCTGGCTACAGGGCAGGATGCTTTGCAGCTCCCACGCTGCAGATTCTCTTTTAGATGCTTCTCTGGCTCCCCAGACACTGCTTCACTGAGCACTTGGTGGTGCTTATTTGGCCACCTTAGGCACAAACATAAGACACTTGAAAATCAACAAGAGAAGAGCAGGTCTTCTCCTGACCAGGGCTCTGGAGGAGACAGTTGTTGTCCAGTGGGAGCAATGGGCAGAGACAAGGAGGCTCAGCAAATAACATGGTTAGTTTTATGTGCTGGGTTCCTCTTTCTCAGCAGATGCTTCTTCAGTGCTTAACGTTCCCTTCCAGATCCATCACTGCTAATAGTGTTGCCTGGGGATATGTCTGGCTCCACAGATGGAGAGCAGATGTTCCAGCAAGCCTCTTTTTAGTGTGTGCAAGGGGAATTTGGCTCTCTTAGTCTCTGGATAAAGCAGAAGGGGGAGGGTAGGGGAAGAAAGAGAGGAAAGCAAGAGAAGATTTCCCCTTAGAAGGCTACGAAAGAGGTCAGGTCTCAAAAGAGAAGCTGAGGTTCCCATCCCTCACATGAGCAACCCTTACCACAGCTTCAGGCCTGTTGCACTCCCAGTGTTTCTGCAACTCTCTTCATCAGAGAAGGAGGAAGTGTACAACTAATTGGGCTAATTTTGCACTTGTCTGGAAGATGTAAGTGAAGGAATCTCCAACAGGGAACCAGGTCGTGTGGACACCACACGGGGTGGGAATGATGTTGATTATGGCACGTTGGTATTGTTTCAAGATCTTCTCAACCACCATTTCTCCAAAAACCTCGTCAGGTCCAGTGGAATCCAGAAATACCATTTGGCTGCCAGTTGATTTTAGTCAGTAGGGTCTAGTGAAATAAAATTGGGCTTTCTATCTAGATTAGGCAATGGAGCCATGGTCGTTTGGATTTGAGAGATGGCATCCTGGCTTGTCTTAGAAATAGTGTGACCAGCAGAAGCAGAGGGATGATTGTCCCACTGTGCTCAGCACTGGTGAGGCCACACCTGGAGTGTTGTGTCCAGTTTTGGGCACCTCAATTCCAGAGAGATCTCGAGGTGCTGGAGCGAGGACAGAGGAGGCAACGGAGCTGGGGAAGGGCCTGGAGAATCAATCTGATGAAGAACCCTTGAAGGAGCGGGGAATGTTTAGTTTGAGGAAGAGGAGGCTGAGGGGAGACCTCATCAGTCTCTATAACTACCTGAAAGGTCATTGTAGAGAGGTTGGTGCTGGTCTCTTCTCACAGTAATCAGCAACAGAACAAGAGGGAAGGGCTTCAAGCTGCACCAGGGCAGGTTCAGACTGGACATTAGGAACAATTTTTTCACAGCAAGAGTGGTCAGACTCTGGAACAGGCTGCCCAGGGAACTGGTGGGGTCACCATCCCTGGGTGTGTTGAAGGGTCGTTTGGATGTGCTGTTGGTGGATGTGGTTTAGGGGAGAACTTTGCAGAGTAGGGATGATGGTTGGACTGGGTGATCCCAAGGGGCTTCTCCAACCTGAATAGTTCTATGATTCTATGAGTTCCTCCAGGAACGTCTACATCTTCCTTCAGAATTTTCCATATTCTTGCTGGGAACTACCCTCCTCAGTCATCTAAACAAATCCACCTAGAGAGCCTCTGCCATTTTGCCTATTTCACAGGATTCTGGGTACAAACCTGATTTCCAATGCCTTTTTTTCTTCACAGCTGAAAGCTGTTCCCCTGTGCCTGTATCTCAAAGATAACAGGGTCTCCTCAGGTTATTTTGGGGGTAGATTTTTCTCTCCCCTTCATGCCCCCTTGGCCTTATTTCAGACTCAGCTTGGGGAGCCTTCCCAGTCACCTTTTTATGTTGGAGTCAGCAAAACCTCCCAGTTCTGGCAAAATGGCATACTTACCATTTATTTATTTATTTTTGCTGGGAATTTAGTTTGACCATGTTTCCATCATCTTTAATTGCTTAATAAAGGGAGTCAGTCCTTGGCCTGGACAAAGAACAGATGCAGAGAGGACCAGATGCTTTGCTTTCAAGTTGGATGACTCTAAAGTACAAGTCCATCGTGTCATTTCTGCTAATCTAATGTTATGCTGTGCAGCTCCTCCTCACTCAGAGCTGGGAACTGGGTCCCAGATGAGCAGAGAAGACCAGATGAGAGAAGCCAAAAATCTTGGGGAAAGCTTCATCCAGGTGGGAGAGTGCAGCTTGTGGTTGTCAGGCTCCCTCAACATGTGTTAGTAATGGCACTGCCAAAGCAAAGGGATCTCCAGGACCTGGGCTGGCCTTCCAAATGGATGATGGGATTCCTTACAGCTACAGGGTGGACCACCAAGCTCCTGTACCTTCTTTTGAGCCACATGCCATGCCTGGGATACCTGAACTACTGGGCAAGTTGGTCGTGAAGTGCTGGGGGGGCAAGAGAAGTGCAAGTATCCTCATTTAACAGCCCAATGTGCTTCTTTTTAACCTCAAACAATAGCAAATGTAATGATGTAATGAGAAGCAGAACCAGGATTTCCAGGGCAAGGGAATTTCAAAGGAATAATGGCTGTTTCTGAGATGCTCAAGTAATTGTGAAATGAAACCTTCACTGCACAGGCAGGATGTTGATTTTTAAGTGAAAAAGGTAACAGGACCTTTATTATTTGCAGGGTGGAAACATCAGATGTCAACGTTTGTGGAGGAAGGCCCTGGTGAGTGATTGTTAATATAACTTTGATTTATTTCATTATTAGTATAAACTAGTCAGGGCAGCCTCTTCTTGAAAAGTCTTTGGTGTTTAAAAGTGAACACAGTCACTTTAACCTTTCTGCCGGGGGGTTGCGGAGTTGCAGAAAATTAATCCCAGTCTCTAGGAGAAGGGAGGTATTTTCTCTCATAAAAAAACACTCACTCGGGTATTCCCCCTTTTCACAGAGCTTTTTATGAGCTGGGAGATGAGCTCTGGGCTGTTCCTGCCAAATAGCTCCTCGTCCAAGTCACTGCAGTGGAGGCTGTGACTGTTTGTTTGAGGGACTGGTCACCTCTGGGAGACAAGATGTCCCACCAGCCTGTGTTTAGCTCTGCAGGTTTGAGCTCAAGGGGTTGGAAGGGCTCGTGGGAAGTGGTGTTGATTGTGGAACAGCCTGAGGAAGGTGATGTGTTTTATGGTGTCTTCTTCATCCATCTGAAACATGCCCCTGGTGAGGTTAACACAGCACTGCCTCCAGGCCTTACAGGTAGTGCCTGTGAATAACCCTGTCTCCATAACCCAGGAGAAACATCTCCAGGGACAGGAACAACTGCCATTTGTGTCACGTCTAGTGCTGTTATTAGTGGTTTTATTTGGCTGTCTCAAAGCAGTGACTTTAGCTGCCTTGTTCCCATTCTTAAGTGCCTTAAAATCTGGGGATCATCAGAGCAGTGAGTTCAGCCAGTCAGGAGCTAAAAACAACCACTCTGCCCTTTTCTCCTGGAGGAAAACAAACCTCAGCCCCTTTGCAAAACCACTGTAGTAAATGTTTGTTCTGCAAGGGGCATGAACGACTTTTAAAGGGGTGGATTATCCATTCTTGTTGGCCAGCTGCCCTTGCTTTGGGTGCAAGCAGTCCTGAATGCCTGCACTGTTTGTGGGCCTGATTTAAAGAAAAAATATTGGAAAGAACCATATGCAAACCCTCACAAGTTCTGTCTCCCAGAGCAGCGCTGAGGGTCATTTCTACATGGCCTTTCTGCTTTCCCTAAGGGGAGAGCTGATGAGGAGACACAGCTGGGCCCAGACAAAAGGATGGGACAGAGAAGAGATCCATGCTGGTGCAGCTCCAGCTTTTACCCCCTGTCTGAATTCCAGACTGGTTTGGGTTGGAAGGGGCCTTAAAAGATCATCCAGTCCAAACCCCTGCTATTGGAAGGGACACCTCCCACCAGCCCAGGCTGCTCCAAGCCCCATCCAACCTGCCCTTCAACACTGCCAGGGATGGGGCAGCCACAGCTTCCCTGGGCAGCCTGGGCCAGGCTCTCACCCCCCTCACAGCAAAGGATTTCTTCCTAATTTCCAATCTAAATCTCCCCTCTTCCCATTAAAACCATTGCTCCTTGTCCTATCACTCCATGCCCTTGCAAAAAGTCCCTTCCCAGCTTTCCTGGAGACCCTTCAGGTACTGGAATCTCATGATGTTTCCCGTTAATGTGTCATCTTTATGGGACTTTGGAGCCTGCACTCCCTGTGCATGGGAGCAGAGCCTGGAGTCCAGGTTGGTGGCAGAGCTCTGGCCAGGCTGGGACCCTGGTTCCTCCTGGCCCCGTTCCCCTCCTAATCCCTGCACCTGCACAGTCATCCTTGGGACTTGTTCTTCACACACAGGTGGCACCTCATAAACTTGCCTGGAGACCTCGAGTTTGGAACCAGGGTGAGCCGGGTAGATTTACAGAGTGATGTCTGCCTGACTGACAGCTGTGGCTGCTTTATGGGAAGGCAGCACATGTTCCTGCTATAAAACAGGAATAAAAGCTTGGGAAAACTTCCACCTGCATGAGACCCTTCAGCCCCGTTCTCCATCTGCGAGGTGGTTCTTCCTGGCAGCTACCAAACCACCTTCGATGTGCTTTGTTTGCAACTTGGTCCCTTGTAGCTTTGGTCGACTCAGGCAGAAGCTAAGGCAGCACCCAGGGGTGGCAGCATCATCGTGCCCTTCCTGCAGGTGCATTTGTTACCCACTGGGCTGTGGGGGGAAAACAAACCTCTCAGGAACTGCAGCTTCAGGCAGTTTTCTCTGCAAAACCACTTTGGCTCCACGGCCACTGCTGAGGACACAGTGGCTGGACCAAGCATGCATGGGACAGAGACCTGTCCCACCATGTTATGGTGATGCTGCACTGGGGGAGGTGAGAAGAAACTATTATTTTTTCCCCCCATTGGGTGGTTTGGTGTTGCAGAAATATCTCTAGGAAATCAGGAGAGAAAACTCAGAGATCTGGGAACAAGACTAAGTGCCTACCAGGACAACAGACTGGTCTGGAAGAGAATACCCTCCCCCAGATCTGTGTGGGGATAAAGACAGTAGCAGGTGGGAACAACCAAAGAGGACTATGAGGGTCCTGCTGTACTCCATGGAAAACACAAAGGTTAAGGATTAAAAAGCAAGTTTGGAACCACCTGGATGGACTCTTTATTGAGCATGATTGGTGAGGACACAGCTGTGCAGCTGGGCCCTACACCAGCATGGGATAACCAGCCAGATCCTCTTCCAGGGATCATAGAATGATTTAGATTGGAGGGACCTTAAAGATCACCCAGTCCCACCCCCCCTGCACGGGCAGGGACACCTCCCACCAGCCCAGGTTGCTCCAAGCCCCATCCAACCTGCCCTTCAACACTGCCAGGGATGGGGCAGCCACAGCTTCCCTGGGCAGCCTGGGCCAGGCTCTCACCACCCTCACAGCAAAGAATTGTTCAGCTGCTGATGATCTCACTCTATTTTTCAGTGTTTCTGCCTTTTTCCTGCTGGCAGGTCACTGCTGGCTCCCAGACAGGAGCCAGTGGTCTCTGTCTCACAGACACCAGGAGGGAGCCAGAGTCTTGGGGAAGATCTGGATCAGATGAATCACGAATCACCCTGAAGTCAAAAAATAAGTTGAATTCTACCATCTCCCACCCTTCCCTCTCTATGCTGAGCCAGTGGTGATCAGCAGTGGCACCATTCCCCCCTGGGGCAGGTCTGCAGAAGAGCAAGGCCACGGGCAGCATGAGAGGAAGAGGCAGCAACAACCAACTGAGCACCAGAGTGAGACCTGAGAGCCATTCCCAGAGGCACAGATGCAACCTCCCACCATCAAACCAGGAAAGGGTTGAGATTGCTGTGGTGTCTACCCATCCCAAGTGTGAATTCCTGCTCTGTGGATTCAGCATCAACAAGCAGTGAGTTTCCAGGGGATTTAAGGACAGAAGGGAGTCATGAAGACCTGCTAGTCTGGTTGCTCTGATAAAACACACCGTTGGTTGTTAGCCAGCATGTTTGGGATCTTCTTGTTGTAGTTGGATATAAGGTCTAATTTGAAGCATAGCACCTGGGGGGACTAACTAGGAGATGCCCTGGAGGCAGAGGACACCCTGCCCAGTAGCAGAATCCCTGGAAAGAGTCAGACCACAGCAGCACCTCTGGGCTGGACAGGAGTGAGCAAATGGAGATGGCCCAGGGAAGCACAGTCCAGTGCTGCTTCCCCAACAAGTTATCCAGTTCCCACTGCCTGGGAAGCTGCATGGGAAGCTGGCTGAAAATAAGACCTGATGATAACAAAGTTGCCTATGAAGGAGATGCTGACACCTGAACTGGCTGGCTGGACTCTCTTTACCAAAGCTGGCAGGAAACTGGAAGCAGGCAATGGGGAGGATTAATTGCCTATGAATGGGAGAAGGACACCTCTACACCAGCTTCCAGAGATGAGTATCACTTAGAGTCACCACAGCCTCCCTGGCAGTGTCTGAGCTGGCCCACAGGCTGCTAAGCTGGGTCTCTTTTGTTACTTGAGTCTTTATTTAGCAGCCCACGAGCAAGTCCATTCACTGAAGCTTTGGGCAAGGGAGTGTCTGCAAATGGTTCCTCCTACATACCCAAGTACATCTCCTTCACTGCTCTATCCCATGAGGAACGAAGCCCTGACTTTTCCACTAGTTGCAACCTCAGTGTGAACCAGCCACAGCTCCAGAAGTCCCTAAATTGCAGGTTGTTGGAAGCTAGGGGAGGATGCCAGGGAAATTATGAGCATGAGGACTTCTGTGCTCTTTCCATGAGCATCCAGTAGGGGTTAGATCAGAGCCAGGAGAGCATGGACTCCTGGCCAGGCACAGTATGGCTGCTCCTCAGAAACCTGGAGACGAGTATCTGTTCCTGCTGAGCAGAACTGGTCAGTTAGATCATGACATTAGCTTAAAAGGCCTTCCTGTCTTTTCCATCTGAATGTGTCTGGGAATGAGGCTGGTTGTCTTTGGTCTGGAGGGGTTATGTCTTCTGGCTTTCCCACAGAAACAAAAAAGAAACCTGAGCTTGTAATGAAATTTTCTGTTTCCAAAACGTGGCACTTGGAGAAGACTATCAAAATCTGTTAGCCCTGTACTGAAGCTTGAGTCAGTCTTCAAGGAATTTGTCTGAAATCTCAGGCTGTGGTGAGGGAGACTTCAATGGGAAACCTCTTGAGAAACCTGGATGCTCTGGGGAGTTCTGCTGCTCCGTGGTTCTGGGCAGCCAGCAAATAGTGATGAGAGCAGCTTTTTTGCAAACTCTGCCCCCGCTGTCAGCTGGAACTTGGAGTTGCACAAGCCCCTGACACGAGGACTAATGCATGGGAAGATGTTGCACAAGCCTTTCAGACCTCAAAGGTTCATGCCATGCATGGGCAAAGGTCAGGCCTGCTCCTTATTTTAGCTGGAGGGGTGTGTTGGACTGGGGCTGCTGAATGAAGACCAAAGCTGGGATGTTTCTGGGAGGTAGGTCATTCAGTGGTGTGGCTGGTGAATAGAGTGCAGCAGCTCCTGGGATGCAGTCTCCACCCTCCCCAAGAGGGGCTGGGGGGGACTTTGTATCTCTGTCTTTATCTAGATGCTGTGGTGGCCACAAAACATTCAGCTGGTAAGGAGAAATTCTGGAGAACGGGATTTTAAAGGTGCTGCATGAAAGTCTCATTTTCAGGTGGAGAAACTGAGGCAGGCCATGGTCAGCAGCTCGGCAGGTCAGCAAGCCAGCCACGTGGAGGAAGGATTAAATCTCACCAGGCTCTGTCTATGAGGAAACACCATTTCCCCAGGCCCAACAGCTGAGCTCTGAACCCAGAAGGTTAGTGCCTTGCTGTTGCTCTGCCCCCTGATACATCCTTCCAGGAAAAAAAATGCCATTCCTTTTCAAATAGTAACCCCCTTCTTAAAAAATGCTTTGTGTTTTGAGTGCAGGCCAAGTAGCAGACACTTTTGATGAATGCAGGGTTGAGATCTTGCAAAAGAAAAGAAAAATTCCCTGCCTCAGTGGGGAAAGGTGGAAAGGACAAGCATGCAGTGCTGCTCAACGTTTTGGGGAGGTGGGGAAGGAGCAGGAGGATCATAGCTAAGCAGCAAGCCAAAGGCAGTGCTTGCAACTGCCAAGGCATCAGCCAAAAGGAAAGCACAGCTCTGATGGCAGTAAAATCATGTATGAGTCATGATGGGCCAAGAACAAGTTTGCTTTCTTTTCCCCCTCATTGAACAGATGATGATTAAAAGATAAATCATGCTTGGAGTCAAATCAAGTGATTGGATTAAAGTTTAGTTGAGTATTTAGAGACTGTTTGGGACACAATGGAAAGCTAATTGAAAACTTACATTTGTGAGACCTTTGAACTCTCCAGCTCTTAATAAAATACTACTGCAAAGTACACAAGGGTTCCCTGTGGGAGGGATTCCTCTCCACAAGTGCTTTTATTCCTCAGGTATGTGGAGAAATGGTATTCATTTTCTCTGCAAGTCCACCAAAGAGAAGCATGTTCGTGATCATAATTCAACTGTTGCTGGTGATGCAGTAACTTAATCTATTCAGCTCACTGAAAATCAGTGAAGCAAGACAAAGGAAAGTCACTTCTTTAAAAAAAAAATAAAAATGAAACCTTAAACACTTCATTCTTTTAAGGAGTCTTTGCTCTTCCGAGCAGCTGGTATTCCAGAGTGACTGGCTGCTTTCCTTGAGTCAGTCTTCAAGGAATTTGTCTGAAATTTCTAGCTGGGGTGAGGAAGACTGAAATGGGAAGTCTCTTGAGAAACCTGTGTGCTCAGGGCAGTTGGGCTGAAGTGCCTCTGGAGTTTTGAAAACTATGGCAGAATTCCTTCTAGATGTGCTGTAGTAGGAAATGTCATGCTTTGTTTGTGCTAATAATATAATTGCATTCTGGAACCACCCCCAGTTCTTAAGGAACCTGCCCAGCCTCCAGCTTCAAAGCACTGTCCTGTTTGGTGGAAATACCAGTGAAAGCCACAAATGAAGTGAATAAACCTCCCCATATCCACAGACACATCAACACACAGGAATTAAAAACCTGGCTCTTCATTTGGTCTCTACGTAACCAGGCATGAGTTTTTCTTGGTGATCTTTAGCTCTGAAGTGAAGCTGCAGAAAAACTGGTCAGGGTCATTTGCCTCACAGACCCATTGGTCAAAAAATGGGTGATGGATGAGTCCCAAGAGGAGCTTGGTCTTCTCCCTCATATGCAAGAGTTTAGATTTCTTCAACTGGCTTGACCTTTAGGACAGTTTTTCTGCAAAAGGATGTGTGTGCAGAGACCAGAGGTGAAAAGCTTAAGTATAGGAGGTTGGAGGGGAGGAGGAGAATGGGAATCAGTTACGTTTCTTCCAGATTATGAGTATAAATTACTTTTTAGACACGTTTTTCAAATCAGCACAGACCATTCTATGATAAACCTAAAGTAAAGCTGACCAGGTGGTGTAGAAGGTGTGATCCCAGTGTGATCACCATGGTGCTCTAAACCCATGGGGTTTAGCATCAGTCCCAGTCCTGTAGTTCAGGCAGAAGCAACGCGGCACCACTAGAGAATCAGGTGCAAAAACTAAAGAAATGCCCAGTCACCAGACCCCCAACACATGGCAATTACAGTGTGGCTGCAGGACTTCAGGAAGCCACGTCACTCCTCTTCTCTCCCCAGCACATGACCAAGGGCACCTTTAAGCCCAAACGGGTGCCTTACCTGTTCTGAGAGGCTGGTGGTGACTGCAGCTTCACTTAGTGCTTTCCCATCCTTACTAATAGAAGACATTTCCTAATGATTTCTGACATTCCCAAACTGATTTTTCCCTTCTGCTGACACCTGTGACTCCACAGTCTGTCCCCCTGTCCTGTCTTGCTCTTTGCCCTTTACTGAGTTGTTGTGCTTAGCATGGCTCCCTTTTACTTCCCCACATAGGTCCTGTGTCTTCAGCCTCCTGCTGTTCCCTTTCCTGGGCCCCATTTCAGACCGACAGGTCTTGTGGACACAGCAGACCAAGCCAGCAGCAGGAACAGCTTCACTCCAGCCACTCCAAGCCCTACATGAGCCTCTACCCACTAAGGTAAGCACTGGTATCTCTGCAGGACCTGGCTTTGTGCAGCTTGGCCACAGCTGCTGCAGGCAGCTGAGACAAGAGATGACTATGATGCATGTGGGGTTAATGTTCTGGGACTAATCCAAGTTACTAACCATGGGTTACAATCTAGTCTGTTGAAGAGTTCACCTCATTGTCTAACCATTGCCTCCCACTGGCTTCAGTGAAGCTTCCACGGAGCGCGTGGTTCTCTAGCGTCAGCGTCTCCCGTGCATCAAACAAACTGAACACATTAAAACAGTCATCAAGTTAACCTTCTGTTTGTGCTAATTAATGTCACTTGCATGCATCCAAATGGCAAGTTCACCAGAGCAGCATTGCTATACGACTTGCCCCCAAAAGCTGGCCTAGCGTTTGCTTTTCCTTAACAGCTGTAGCTTGTTCTTCATTAGAAAGCTTTATTGTGTCTTAAAGTGATTAATGTGTTCTGGGAGGACTGGGTAACAAGCCAGCAGTCACAAGCTGAAGGACACTCCTGGGTGGATTAGGGGAAGATGGATCAGAAAGATTAATTAATGTGTTTCTCTTCGTTTGTGCAGATTCGGAGATGTTTCTCCTCAGGGCTGAAGAACGTGTGATGGACACAGTGCTGGAGGTGACACTGTGTCCTGCCCAAGGTCAGTTGCACGTGTGTGACTTCTCTGGGGAGCTGCCAAGAACATGATAGACTGAGGAACGTTTTGAAGGGGGAGAAGCAGCTGCTTTTGGGGGTGGTGGTACTTGCACAGCGCTGGGGGGGAGCGAGAAGGCTACGTCGTGTGGTGCCTGAGGTGACAACCCTGTGGATGAACATCCTGTCATCTGGGGAACCAGTGGTTTATCCTGATTCCTGGTCTGAAGTGTGATGGGAAGGTTTATAAATATCTAAAGGAGGAGTGTCGGGAGGATGGGTCCACTCTCTTTTCCTTGGGGGCAATGGGTGCAAGCTGGAGCACAGGAGTTTCAAGTTAAACATCAGGAAAAACTTCTTTACTGTGAGAGTAACAGAGCCCTGGGACAGGCTGCCCAGAGAACTGGTGGAGTCTCCATCTCTGGAGACATTCCAGACCCACCTGGATGTGTTCCTGTGTGACTCTACTGTAGGTGATAATGCTCTAGCAGGGAGGTGGACTAGATGATCTTCAGAAGCCCCTTCCACCCCTGACCACTCTGTGATCCTCTCAGCTGTGCTAGAAACAGGGACATTTTGTACCTACTTTGGCTGGGTGATGCCACAGGGGCTTAATTAGCACTCCTTGCAATCATTGTGGCAGCAGTCTGAGAGACACTGGGTCTTCCTGCAAAACCCAGCAGTGGCAGCAAAGCAGAGTGGCTTTTGGTGCACAGGCTCTGGCTTCATGATTCCATGATGCTGTTTTCTTCAGAACAGGCAGCATTTTCTGGGCCTGGACGTGGACTGAGATGAGGCCAACCCTGAGTAAGCCCCGGAGCTGGGAGTAGCTTTGAAGCCCCCCATGTCTGAGGCCACGATACCTCATCATGTGGCTTTCCATCAAATAACTCACAGGTCTCTTTTCACTGCTGCTGGATGTGATGAGAGAGGCTGTCTGGGTGCTCTGGCTCGGACAGCAGGTTGTGCAGGGTGTCATAAAGAAGGTATGTGTGATTTTAGGCTCTCCTCCCCTAATGGGTCTCTCCTCTCCTCTACTTTAATGAGAGTAATAATAATTATAACAAGAAGACAATGCACATTATCCTAAGGGCCTGTGCACTGAGTGGTAAGCCAGGAGCCCTCATGTCCCCCTGAGAACCCTTCTGTCAACTGCTCTTAATATTCTTGTGCTCTTTGCAGCCCTTATGGCTTGGAAACCTCCACGAGGGGAGAACTCCTCGAGCTACACGCAGAAAATATGATTGAGAAGCTGAACAAGATCATGTTAGGCAGAGCCTGGGGAGGTAGGGCCCTGGATGGATGCTGGAGGACAGCAGGAATCTCTTCCTCCTTGCCTTGTGAATAACTGTGTTTGATTACATGTTGTGCAAACTCGGTCTGGTTTGGTTTTCCCCTCTAAAAAGAGAGGGCAGATGTTGTCTTAGGAGGCTGTGGTGGGGTTCCAGCTGAAGTCCCTGGGCTGCTTTTCAGGTCTAAACATCCCACTTCGTGGCAGTTCTTCTGGGGGTGGGCAGGCAGCTGGACAAGAGGGAATGAAAGCGGTTGGACATCTTTGCTGCCCACCAACCACCCTGTGCTTGGTGCCTGTGGGCTGTTGCAGAAGCAAAAGCAGGTTGAGAGAAGTGGGAGATGTGACCAAGGGACACAAAGCACCTGAAGTAGCTGTGATACAGAGTGTGAACACCCGGGGAGGTCTATCTGCTGAGCTCTGTGGCATCTCCATGGGAAGTGCAACAGGAGAGACGAGAAGCATTACAGAGTACTAATATCCCTTTGCCTTTGGGGAGCAGACAAAAAGTCTCCTGGCTGCAGGAGCAGAGAGTGTGTGCTGCATTTCGTGGGAGCCCTCTGAGAAAGCAAAGCACGTGTGCTGGCCATTTCCTCAAAGAAAATACTCTTTGTGAAAGCTAATAATTTTAGCAGGGATTCCTTTCTTCCTCTTGAGGAGAATGAAATGAAGCTGTGGGTCAGTGAGAGGGCATCTGTACAGCACAGAGGAAGAATTTCTAAAGCTTTGGAGAAGACCTGGAGAAACTGGCTTTCCAAAACCTTTTCTTTATTAAAGATTTTATGGGTGGTTTTTTTGCTGGTTTGCAGAGGCCATTAAGCCACTCTGAGTTGGTGGGATTCAATAGATGGAACTGATAGGAAAGCTTAGGGAAGTTTTAACAGTTCTCATTCCACAGAGCTGCACTTGCCAATAGTCTCCACCATGCTTGTCCAGATGTCTTGATACAAATATTCTGTAGCTCCCAGCTGTGAGAGGTGTGTTGTTCCTCCTTCCAGCTGATAAAAGGGCATGGTCATCTAGGCTTGTAAAACACACATCTGGTATGCCAAGATCCTTCTGCATTTATCTGCTCAAGCTCACCCCAAGACTCTGTTCTTCTGAGATATGAGATTGGAAGCTCTCAGCGACTTGACTGCTAATGTTCAGACCTCATGTGTGTAGCCAGTACTTGGGCTGTAATTTCCTGACTCAGAAATCACTTTAAATCGGAATCAATGAGGACTGTGCATCCACAAGTGAAATTAATAACTGGCTGTTGAGTTTGTAGTTCCCTCGGACCAGGGAAAGGCAGGGGGTAAAGATCTGACTTGTGATGGGAGGGCAGGGGCCAGAAACTGAAACTAATCTTGATAAAAAGGGGGATCCAACACGTGGCTGTGAAGTCTGCCTGCTCACGTCTCCACCAGCCCACGCTTCTTAGTGTCCCTGATTTTGAAAGCCCCATTTCCTGAGAGACTGCACGATTACGATGTTTTAATCTAAAATGTATGGCCAAAAGGAAAAACAAAAAAAATCAACACACAAACAAAACCAACAGTTTAAAAAAAAACACAACCCAACCCAACCCAACAACCCCCCCCCCCCCAAAACCAACTGGCAACGCAAATGAGGTCACGGAGCAGTTTGCTTGGAAGTGCCGTACGTGGTGTTGCCCAAAACTTGGCGTTGGTGGGACTGACCAGCGGGGAGGAGAAGGAATTGTCTCCTGGCTGGTGTCAACTGGGACCATCAAGCCCCACCGCAGCCCTGGCGGCTCTGACGGGAAAGAGAGGCTTCCCAGGCCGGTCCGATCCCGCTGCGCCGCGTCAGCCCTTGCGTAGGTTGGGGCGGGTGAGGGTTGACAAAGCGGGTGGGACAGCGTTGGACGAGTCTGGCGCTTCCCCCTCTCGGATTGATGATCTTCCAATCTGGTTTTGCAGGGACACAGACTCACTCGCACGTAAATAAAAAACAGAGGGAGGCATTTAAAAGACTCAGATGGTCGCTATTCCAGGCAACAGCTAATGCAGTGGCATCCTGCTGACTGAGAACAGAGTTGTCCTCTTGTGCCTTACCTTTTCCCTGGGAGAGATCTCTGGAAGGATTCAAAGCTGCTCTTCATGCTGAGCTCACGATCCTGGTTTCCTGGTTTCAACTGAAAACGTAGCTGCCAAAGAGCAGGTGCCTCTGGGAGGTGGTGCAGCCTGGTCAAGGTCTGAATCCACCCCTGGAAGGGTCCCTCTACCGACAAATGAAATCTAAGGCAGCTCCCTTCCTTCATTCAGCTGGTGGAGAGAGGTGCCCACACCTGGGGATGACAGACCCAGGTCTGAGTAGTTGTGGTCCAGAAGGACACCCTGGCGCGGAGGTGCAGGAGGCTGCAGCTAGTGTTGCCAAGGTTAAGAAGGTGAAGCTGTTGTGGCCCCCTCTTTTACTTGATGTTTCATGAGCCTTTGTTGAAACAACCCCACCTGGTCTGGTCAAGCTGCACCAGCACCACGGGCCAAGATTCAATTAAGTTGTTGGTTCCAATTAAGAAAAAAACCACGCTACAGCTATAGGAGCTGGGAAGCCCACATCTTGGCAGAGGATGGGCTTGAACACCATTTCAGTGCAGCAACAACGTTAAAGCCCCATCCTGTTCCCATTGAGGTTGGTGGCAAAGCTCCCACTGACCTGGGTGGGAGTAGGATCAGGCCCCCCCATATGTGAAGACAGTTGGGATGGATCCACCAGGCCCTTCCTCCTGGTTTGGGGTCCGTGCGTGTCGGTGGTGCTTCCACCAAGCAGCCCTGGTGGAGGGGTGGCGTGGGGCAGGACTGGAATTGCATCTCCCCCGTGCCCCGTGGCTCTCCGCGCATTTATCAAGTGGAATTTCAGGCCGAAAACAAAGGGACTGAAAGGTTGAAAAACAAGGCAGGAATGCGCGCTTGGCAGCTCTGCGAACCAGATGTTTGTTGCTTTTCCCTCCCGCTTTAACCATGACTAAAAAACTCGTGAACAGTCTCGGGCCCAGCACAAGGTCAGCCTGAAAGTAGGTAAGAGGTGTCGCAACAAGGCGGAACGAACATCTGGGGAGTGGGAAATGTTAATTCACACCAGGACGTGGTCCCGTGGCTCAGAAAACGCGGGCGGACCTTCCAGGAGGAGCCTGGGTCTGGGGGAGCTTTCTCTCCCTGCAGCAAGTCCCGTCGGGCGTGCGAAGCCTCTGGTGGAAGCTCCCAGTGTTCCCTTTGTGTGAAGTGCTTCCAGGAGCAGCTGAGATGTTGGAGTCAGAGCAGAGAGAAGCCAACGTTGGAGAGGAAACAATATACGGGCATATAAATAACACCCTTCCCTTCCCCTGCTTAAATCATGGAGCAGCAAGTTGTGCTTTGTACCTTGACCAACCCCCCCCAAGGGAGACAATAGCCCTTATAGAGTTAATCTGGATTGAGCAGAGTTTTTAATTCCATTGCAAGAGGTGCCTTTCTGGAGAAGCCCTAGTTGGTTTTGATAAAATCCATCCAAAAAGGGAAAATTACTGGGTGGGAAACAACACTATAATGCCCTGGGGTTCCAGAGCAGTAAATTGAACCTCTGGCCTCTCTGCCATGTCACCCCTGACAATATGCACTTCTTCAGCAGCATCTCCACAAGACTGTTCCCAGGACTAGCATCCTTTTGCCTTGTTTCACAGCAAAACACCTCATTAATCAGTCTGCAGAACATCACAGCAAAGTAGATAAATTTAAAAAAAGAAAAAAAAAAAAGAAAAAGAAAAAAAAAGATGATTCATTTGTATTAGTGGGGAAACTAAGCCAGAGAGGTAGAAGTGACTCATTCGTGACTTAGTTGTTCATTAATGATGGGATTAAGAGCTGAGCTCTTGTTATCTGACCAACTGGCTTTTTTTCAGATCACATCTGTCTAGTGGTGGCTCCTCAGCCAAGCAGGACTCTTGGCCAGGAGGCAGCATTTCACTAAAACCTCTGTGTTTGAGGCTCTGATTGCCTGGCCTTACCCTTACTGAAATCAATGTACCCAACAAATCATCTTTCAATGACTGGTCCTATCAGGTACGACCATTTTTTTGGGTGAAAAGAAGTGGGATTAATTTAAGTGGAAGTTATTTGGAAGCACTTCCCTGGGCTGCAGGGGCAGGAGGTGACAGTGAGAGAGTTGAATTGCTTTAGATTTGGAAAAAAACCCGTCCAGGATGAGAGTCTGGGCCATCAGGTGCTCATCAGTACAACTCACAAAAGTTGTGCAACTCGAGGCAGGTGAGCATGACATGAATTGATTTATTAATTAGTTAATAAAACCAGACTGCACTGCCCTGGACAAAATGAAGCTGAAGTGCTCAGGAGAATATGTTGTTAAGCCAGTTCCAAAGTGGCAGGAGCCTGGATAAGGGCAAGGAGGATGCTCTAACAATAGCACCAATCCCAGCAGGATTGTTCCCCCTTTGGAGGAAGGAGAGGAGGAAAGTATTTTATTAAGCAGTTTCTTCCTGAACATCTAATACCTTACAAGTCTGCTTAGATCTTCCAACTGGGAAAATCTGTTCTCCGTGGGTACTGGAGCTCTCACAAAGAGAGGTTTCCTATCAGCCCTCTCACCTGCTTTTCCTGCCTTACCAGCTGCTGACTGACCTCCCAAACTCCCCCATTTTTGAGCTGATTTTTTATCTTAGAGCCTCAGTGTAACAGGCACGGGGAGCTGTGTAGACTCCCTTTATGCCACCCACTTGGGCTCAGGGACATAATGAACACACTCAGCAAGGAGCAGCTCTTGTCTGGATCACCTCAATATGTAGAGGGCTAACAGAAGAAATTCCTTCTGGAAGAGCTCCCCTGCAAGAGTCCAAATTGCTTTGTTTTCATCCGAGATCCAGCAGGGAGGCTGGATGTGCCTCCACACCTGGAAAAAGCACTTCCCTGCTCTGCTGTGATGTGCCCAAACCTGCCCATCTTTCTTCTGGCTGTAGGTTTGTGTTTTCTCAATACTGCCTAATGGCCTGGGGCAGGACAGACCCTCATGCAGGCACTTTCAGAGGGCTTGGCAGAGGATCTCTTCCCCACAATGGGAATACCTTGCCATCCAAACTGGCTGGCACTGGGGCATAAGGTCCAGGAGAGGCGTGGGCTGGTTTTTGTGCTGTGTTTAGGATGTTGAGGCTATAATACCCCCCCCTCCTTCTGCTTCCCAGATCTCTGGCTCTCTTCAGAACCACATTGAGAAGAAATCTTTGTTTGTTTAGGGAGTTTCTGGGAGCCTCAGGTTTGTTTTCCTCCCTCCTCCCTCCTGCCAGCACTGGAAGTGCCAAAACATAATAGAGGCACTTCTCTTGGAGTTGCCGGCCGTGGTTGGAAGGAGGAGTGCCAGAAATCTCAGGAGAAATCTGCTCCTGATCTTCCCAGCCACCAGAGTGGAGGGATGGGGGGAGTTCAGCGAAGCATCTGTGCCTCTGGATGTCAGCACAGCCTGCATTCCAGCTGGGGATGTGTCATTGCTCCTTTTGATAAGGACAGTGGCACGCAAAGCCCAGGCCGGAGGAAGGGCTGCTGAACACTCCAGAGGTCGGAGCCATCTGCTTGCAGCTTTTCTGTGCCTGGAAGCATTGGTTCTCTCTGTCTTTAGGGCAAACGTTAAAGCCAAAGCCTCCAGACCCACACTGGTCTTGGCCAAGTCCCCCCATTGCCCAAAGTTTCACTCTCCCCTTTGAAGATCTGAGGAATGGGAGTGAACCGGACAACAGGTTTGATTCTGCCTCAGTGGGCTTCCAGGGTGGGGTTAAGCCTCCTTGATCCTGAAGAGGTGTTGGTGAGAGCCAGTGGGACATCCAAGGAATTGAGTCCTCCCAGGAGTTTTGTGTCCAAGCTGATGTTGTGCTGAGGCACCAGGATTCCTATCGGAGAGGTGTGGTACAGTGAAGAACCTGGTCACAGGTGGCCTTGGATTTTAACCTGGGACTCATGGGTGGGACCAGTTGGAATTCAACATCTCTCATGCCAAAGGGCAGACTTTTGCTCCTTGATGTCCACGTTGCCCTGGTGGGTGGTAAGGGCACTGTGCAGAGGAGACAGCTTCAGGCTCCAGCACCAAGGTCATCTGTGAACACCGACCATCCTGCATGGGGAAAAAAATCAGCTTCGGGCCACTAAGTACATCAAAGGATCACACAGAGATGAGATTATATTGTTGTGTTGCCTGTGTGTGTCCCAGAAGGAAGACCCTGGGGAGACTTTGTAAGCTGGTGGCAACACAGCCTGGCATGGTCTTCCCCTGTCCACCAGCTGCTGTGACCTGTTGCTGAGGGCAGCCAGAGGATTTCTAACTCTGTGAATCTTGACTTGACCTAACTCTGTATCTCCTGTCATGGCCTTCCTTGGCTGTAGACCTGGCACAATTCATCTGAAGATGTCTTTAAACTGAGAGAGGGGCATTGTCCTTAAAGGTGGGAGTTTGGAGGGGTTTTCACTACGTGTTGTCCCCTTAGAGTGTTCAAATCAGCCAAGATTGGGCTTCTGCCTTTCTTCCTGTGCTATCCAACCCTCCTGCCACCTGCCCCACCAGGCAAAGAGACTGCTGTCTTCGGGCCAGCATTCAGAAGACTCAGGAAGTCCTGGGTCAAGACCTAGATCACCTTCTCTTCTTAACTGGTACACAAGAATCTTCTCTGAGCTGTCCCCTTGCACGCTTCCGAGCCTGTGGAAGAAGCAGGGTGAGAAGTTCAGCAAACCAGAATCCATTCTACAGCAGACCTGCAAAGCACAAATGTGAAGACCAATAGAACAAGGAGGGGGTGATGGTGGAATTCAGTTGCCAGTGGCTACTAACACTCCAAATACTTCAGCTGTGAGCAAGGCTTTTAATCCACACGCAATGAACCGTCCTACCTCCAGCATCAGAAGAAAACTGCTTTTTTTTGCTTGTTTTTCAAGCAGATGGTCACACAAAAAAAACCCAAACCCAAACCCCGCAGCCTTGACGTTTCTGAGCTTTCCTGTAAACCATCGGTCTGGATACATTTTATGATGTGATTTATAGAGAGGTTGTTTCTTAAGACTCAAAGCAACATTGCTATAAAAGTATAAAGGATGCATGTTTTGGTGGTGGATGGATGCCAGGGCCTTTCTCCCCAGCTGGGAACCTGCTGAGTGGGTTCAGGCCACTTGGAAAGATTGAATTCTTCATGTGTGGGCATTCATTGGTAGCCTGCAAGCAGCTGAGTGCCATGCCATCATCCTTCTGGTCAAGAAGCTAAAAGATTCATGAACCAGTTGGAAGTCAAGGGGAGATGTGCTGCCTTGGAGTTCCAGCACCAGTTTTGCTGAGTCTTTCTTCTGCAGGCGTTTTCACATCACTTTCGCGGCGCAGTGTTCGTGTTGCTGTTCTCCAAAGTCATGGAATAGATTAGATAATCCCTAGGCCTTTTCCACCTCTTAACACTTGTGGTTCTGGTTAAATAGCTGTCAAGTCCTGAATTTAAAAGAGCAGGACAAGCCAAGGCTTTTGAGGTTCTGCTGGGAGGATTACAACTTGTAACACATTCCATAGCCTTCCAAAAGTGCCTGTGCTTTCGGGTTTCCGGACAAAAGCTGTTGTTCAGCTTTCTGCAGAACTTCTTTGTAGTTCACCCCACAATCCAACTTTTCCTTCTGCTTGGAGATCTCACTAGCCAGCTATGGCTGGCCTCAGTGGAAATCCACCCTCCCTCTCTTTGTTTATGGCTGCAGACGTTTGCCCATCGCTGAAGCAAAACAAATTTCCTTACAATAAAACAAACAAACCAACAAAAATTGCATCTGCCAATTAAAAAAAAAAGTGGCTCTTGGAATTTATTAGGGGAGTGAAAGGTCCCAGGGAAATGAATTGCTGTCTTGTAACCTTGCCAAGGATACATAAAAGAGCTGATAGGTCTTTGGCCTACTCGCTTTCATTGTGATCTATAAGCTGCGCATAAATATTGTGTCTTGGATGGCGTGGTTTAGGTCTGTGGAGTTTTCAAAGTAGGTTAAAGAGCTTTTCACCTCCAAATCTCTGCTCTGAACCTGGCTGGCTGCTGCTTTTTGTCCTGAGTCATCACAGTGAGGAGCAACTGATTTGTGATCTTAATGGAAATGCCAAGGAATTCTCAGGGCATAAGGTGCACATCGACATAGCACTGCTGGATCCAACAAGGTTGTGCTGATGTAGATGGAGAGTCTGATCTCTTCCCCCAGAGAGGCTCTCCCTTCCTTCCCTTGGCCTCCAGGAGATGCCTCCTTCTTTTGGTATCTTTTGCTGAGGCCCAACTAATAACATTGCAATGTGGCAAGAAGTCATGTTGTGATGGTGCTGTTTGGTGTTGTGACACAAGTGTGACTTTGTTTATAGCACAGGAAAGTCAGCCTTGTCCTTTTGAGAGCATCCCCTGTGCTACTAGATCTGTTGGGCATCCTGGCTTGTATATCAGCAGCAGTGTGGGCAGCAGGACCAGGGCAGGGATCACCACTGCTGAGGCCACCTCTCAAATCCTGGGGTCAGTTCTCAGCCCCTCAGCACAAGAAGGACATGGAGGGGCTGGAGCGTGTCCAGATAAAGGGCAAAGGGGCTGGAGCACAAGACTGAGCTGGAGCAGCTGAGGGAGCTGGGGGTGTCCAGCCTGGAGACCAGGAGGTGAGGGGAGACCTGCTGGCTCTGCAGCTGCCTGAGAGGAGGTTGGAGCCAGGGGGGTCGGGCTCTGCTCCCCAGGAACAAGGGATGGGACAAGAGGAAATGGCCTCAAGTTGTGCCAGGGGAGGTTGAGATTGGAACTTGGGAACAATTCCTTCCTGGCCAGGGTGGAGTTCCCATCCCTGGAGGGATTTCCAAGCCCTGGAGATGGTGCTGAGGGTTTAACACCTTGGGGGTCAGCAGCCTTGGCAGTGCTGGGCTAATGGTTGGACTTGATGTTCTCAAAAGTCTTTTCAATCAAAGCAATTCTGTGATTCTGTGATCTTTGCAGAGCTTTATTAGCTCTTGTTGGTCCCCTTTTGTATATCCCCTCTGGTCCTAGAGCCCAGCTGCATCATGTGCAGTATGAACACTCCACCAGTGCAAAAGTTGTGTGTCTGCCTTCCTTGGGAAGGAGAAGGTGACATGAAATTCATCCCTAGGAGAGAAGGCATCTCTTTTTTGATACAGGGAGCCTGGCATCTTTGTAGATCTGAGCTGGGAAGCAACAGGTGACAGTGGGAATGGGATGGATTTCCCTATAGGAGGTGAGTGGCTTTTACAAGCTTTTGTGGTCAAATCCTTCTCCTCTGTAAGGAAAACCTTGAAGAATTTGGTGGTGAACCTTGGCTTTGGAAACCCTGCCTGGCTGGAGGAAAGCTCATTAACTTGCCTTCTGGATCTGAGGTTGTTCATGCACTGGAGGCTGTAGCCAAAAAGAGTGGGGGTGTGAGGAAGGGAGAACTTGTTGGGTTTGTGCTGCCTCTGTGTCATGTTAATTAATATGGGAGATATTAATTGTCCTTTTTGTATTACATGGTACTATCATCCTTCTTTAGCTCCACTGTGGGCAGTTTGTTTGCCTGGCACTATAACCACATGCTGCTGGCCTCTGACAGGACAGCTGTCACAGGGAACAGTCTTCTTCCATTCCTGACACCATCATGGTGCAATGGGATGGGAGTCAGGAATGTCTGGGGACAAGGTGGGAAAGAGAGGGGTGTGCTCATGGCCTCTGCATGACAACAGGTACCAGCTGTTTTCCTGAGCTTCTCAACCAGCTGGCCTTGCAAAAACCATGCTCTGGGTGATCCCGGGGCAATCTGAAGCCTATTTCTGTGCCAGAAAAAGACCATCAGACTTTGGTGGCATTTCAGAGTAGCTCAGGACACTTCAGGTGACACAGGAAATAGATTTGGGGGATGCTGGTTCACAGACCTTTTGGTGGACCTATGAGATGTTCTGAACACTCACCTCTCCCTTCCCCATCACTGAGCTGGAACCCTAAACATTTTCAGTCTTCTCTTCAAGCACACCTGGACTTCCCACTTCAACTTGGCTTCTAGTTTAGTGCAAAATCCCAGGATTAGCTTCCTCAAAGCTTTGAAACGTGACAGATCTCCTTGCTAGCTCTGCAGGTGCACTTGCATTGAAGAAACTGGATCTTTTCTGAAGGTGGGACCCTCTTTTGAGTCCCAAAGGATCCTGAGATGGGAAAATGCAGACTTTCCAAGATTTTTATAGGAGTAAAAGTGTATTAATGTTACTCAGAAGAAAGATCATTTATCCACTGAAAGTTAAATTGTAAGGATATCAACACTTTGGACTTGTAAAGGCAGCAGGCATGGCTGCCTCTGCAACAGGAGGCTGCAGAGAGCTGAACACATCAGCAGTTTCTCTGACTCAGCCTCTTTGCCTGCAGCGACTTTGTGGGTTCTATTAACACAGAGAGTGCACGTGTAGCTTTGCTGCAAAGTCCCCTCATGCCTCCTCACCTCCAGGAGTGTTTGGCAACCAGCTTAGCTCTTGTCCTGCTGAAACCCACAGCAGCACGAAACTGCTTCAACCCCCCCCCACACACACACACACACTTCCTTGCTTATCTTTTGATGAAATTCATTTGGGGTTTTTTAGCATGGCCTTTAAGGAATGATGCTGATCCGTTGCTGGGTCAAAAAGATCTGGCTGCTTCTTTCATGCTGTTTTCAGCAGTCACAGGGGGTGGAGGAGAAAGAATTGGCCTGTGACTTTGCACAGCTCAGGGCAGAGCTGCAATTAGCCCTGCTGCAAATTGCTCCCGGCTGAAACGGGTGAGTTGCAAAGTAGAAAAGCCTGTGAGCCCTTGAAGCTGGAAGATTTCCCTGTTTGCCTGGGGTGGTTTATGATCTCAAGGCATCAGCTGTGTCTCTGGGTCTTGTTCTCCTCATCAAGCGTCTCTTCCACCAGGGTCGTGTGGGAGACACCAAAGCAGAGTGAGATAACTGGCACAGCAGCCCCCCGGGGGGAAAAGGTGAGGGCTTTGGTGAAGTGATGCCTGCAGGATATTCCACATCAAATGCAGGTTCCCCTCAGCTTTAAGTCCCCAGCACCGTAAAAGTCTGGGTGACTCCCTTAATGGGTTCAAAAATAATTCTCCCAGACTTGCTCCCTTCGATGGGAGGGGAGAGGAGACAGGGAGCAGGATGGAGCCAGGGACAGCTGGGAGTCTTGCAGGACAACACTGTTGGTCCTGTGGTCCCCACGGCCAGGGGCTGGGTGCAAGGGTGGAGGTTTGAAGGAGGCAGAGGAGGAAGGTGCCCACATCTCACTTAAGATCGTTGCAACTTGGCAATTTTTGGCCTTGGGCTGCCATGCTTCGTAGGAATTGCTGTGTGGGGGAGAAAAGAAGGGTCTGTATCTTGGAGATTAAAGGGTGAGGTTGTGTCTCAAGCGTGTCTCTCCCTCTGGTGCAGTTTGGTGGGCCCAGACCTTTCCTTTGCAATCCCGTTTTTGTTCCACCTGGAAAGGCTGAAGCAGTGGAATGGGGGAGGATCACGCAGGAGGGGAGATGTTCACTTGAGGCAAGGTTTGAACAGAGACTTGTGTGAGCTCCTTGAGGTCGAGGGCTTGGGGAAAAAAAGCAGTCCCAAGGGATCCAAAAGATTTCTCTGCTTGGCTCTCCCTTTGGACCCCAACACCAACCCTCACCCAGCCCATGGCAGGGAATAAACTGTTCCCTAAGCTTGACCTGTAATTTCAGGTCACTAGAATATGCTCAAGAGCAGTTGAAATGTCCCTGTTCTCACTGGATGCTACTGAAGATCTTCTGAAAATCATTATGGGGAGCTGAGATGTGGTTAATAGGAATCTGGGAAAACTGAGGACCTGCTAGACATCCAGGCCAGATGTGCCTGAACCTTTGCACCAGTGGAAAACATCCCAATCTGTAACTGTGGGGTTTTTCTGTCTTTTCTTTAAGGGAAAGTGATAATCCCCCTGTGCTGGGCACTGGTGAGGACTTGAATCATGGGTTCAGTTCTGGGCTCCTCACCCAGAAGGACATGTCCTCACAAGAAGGATATGGAGGGGCTGGAGAGTGTCCAGGGAAGGGCAACGAGCTGGGGAAGGGGCTGGAGCAGAAGGAGAAGGGGCTGGAGAACTTGTGAGGAGGAGCTGGGGGTGTCCAGCCTGGAGACAAGGAGGTGAGGGGAGACCTGCTGGCTCTTTACAGGCTGCCCAGGGCAGTGGTGGCATCACCATCCCTGGAGGGATTTCAAAGCCCTGTAGATGTGGGGCTGAGGGACATGGGGCAGTGGTGGCCTCAGTTGACTTGCCCACAGCTCTGGGAACAGGGGCAGAAGAGGAAGGAGCTTTTGCAAAGCACATAAAAGTGGTCACTTGGAGACAGCAGCCACTGTGGGACTAGGTGTGGGTTTTAAAAACACTGAAGGGAGGTGGGTATTTTTTTATTTATTTCCAAGCTTTTGGAGTCCTTAAGGTGAATGTGACACACAAGAGGTGTGGCACAGTCTTGAGGTAGGCAGGAGGTCCTTAAAAGGTCCTGATAGGGAGCAAAGTGTGTAAGACCAGGAATCTGGTCCCGTTGCAGCATTATAGAATCATAGCATCATGAAGGTTGGAAGGGACCTCAAAGATCATCAAGCTCCAGCACCCCAGCCATGAGCAGGGAACCCACCACCAGACCAGGCTGCACAAAACCTCATCCAACCTGGCCTTAAAAACCTCCAGGGATGGAGGCAATTGCCTAGAGGCAATGACCAGAACAACCTTCTTTAGACATGACTGCCTCGTCCTGCAGCACAAGACCTGTCCCTGGGGGACTATGGCTGTGAACAGATGTGGGTGGAGGAGCACAGTCCCCATGGAAGGCAGCTGGAGGCACCTGATAGCTGTAAAGACCTCTTCCCATGTGAGCTCCCTGGGTGTTGAATCTATGTGGTACAGGTTCAGAGGCTCCTCAAGGTCAGAGCAGAAATTTGGAGCTGGGTCTTAGACTTCATTACTAAATTGCCCTGGCCAGGTTGGTGGAAGAGAGGGTCAAAAGCTCAGTCCTTTCCTTCCAGCAGGTTTTGTCTGTCCAGCAGGGGTATGACCCTCTCTTTGTCTCATCCGTGGCGTGCAACATCAGTTCAGCACCTTCCAGCCCTGCCATGACCTTCCTTGGCTTTGTGGTGCTCAAAAGGGGTTTGAAAAATCTGTGGAAGTAGCTCCATATTGTCATGGTTCTGCCTTTAGGAACACCTTGTGTTTTAGGAGCAGTGAGCTGGGAGGACCTTCTCTCTCTTCTGGGGTCCATTGGTTGGGACCAGGCAGCAGCAGAGACCTCCTGTCTCCTCTGGACAACAGGAGCAAGCACGATGAGGGGTGGCAGAGGGAGGCCAGCTGGAGCTCATGCATTGCAGGTGATAAGAGCTTCTAGAACACTGGGGCTTTGCCTTATTAACTCCTGCTCCTCCCAACCCAAAGGAAACTTAGGAAACTGCTTAAAACTTTGTAGGCGAAGCGGAGCGTTCAAGTGGTGGGAAATGCCAGATTTAGAGTGGCCCCTGTAATCTCACACATGTGCTTTGGTGCAGCCTTGGGTAACCTGACTCCCTGCCTTTCCCAGAAGGATTGCCTGGGGAACACAGAATCAGGGCTGCCCAGATAAGCCTGGGTCAGGTGTTTCCAGCTTCTGGGTACCTCTAGGTCCCACCTACGTGGCTCTTTGACACTCTGCGTTCCCCACCAACCCCACCTGAGTTTTTCACAGAGATAAAGCAAAGTATTTTGTTTTTTTTTTCTCAGAGGATGGAGTTAATATCTTGATCTGCTTGGTTAGGAATTCACGTTGTAGATACCACCTTCCTACAGAGCCCAAGGCCAGCACCTTGTGAGCAGGTTTGGGTTGGGATCATGGAATCGTAGACTCATAGAATCATGGAATGGTTAAAGTTGGAAGGGACCTTAAAGCTCATCTGGTTCCAACCTCCCTGCCATGAGCAGGGACACCTCCCAGCAGACCAGGCTGCACAAGCCTCATCCAACCTGCCCTTGGAACACCTCCAGGGAGAGGACATCCACAATCCACATGACAAGCAAGCTGTGAGATTGCAGCCTGGGTGGGAAGGCGTGGAAGTCTGGGAAGTAAAAGTTGCTGGCTAGGAAATCCCACCTGCTTTTTGGCTTCTGGTTTTGGGATAACAGTGAAGCAAAGGTGAATCCATCTACCCGGACTGAGGTGATGGATTTCATTGGAGTGGCTCCTCAGAGAAGAAGTTGAGGGCATATGTGTCAGCCTGTCTCCTGTGGCACCTCCCTGGCTTCTCAGCTGTAAAGTCATGTTTCCTTTTACCTCTCTCCTATTTTTCCAAGAAATAAGAAATCAGTATCATCTTTTTTGTTGTTGCTTTTGTGTCAGAGCTCATCTTCGATTACAAGACTTCATATCTCACCATCAGCCTGGGTCCTTTCTTGTCCTCATGCTGGTGGAGATAATAAAGCTTCAGCAAAATGTACTTTGCTAACAACTTGGTGTCCCGTGGGCAGGACACATCCAGGTGTTTCTCCTGTAGCTGTCCAGAATGTGCCATGGCAGCCTGTGCAAGGAATATTTTTGATATAACTTTACCCTCTTGACTTTCTGATGGTCACTACTGCTGGGGAGCAAAGCAAACCAGAAGATCAGGAGGCTTTGTTTCTCTTGGATTTGGTCTGTCTCAGAGAAGCTGTGTTTAAAGCTAGTGCAGAGAACAACTACCCCCTTCCCCACCTGTTCCCCCAGTAACCCAAATCCTTCACAGCTCCACGTATGTGTCAGAGCCATTTACACTAGAAGATGTGACTCTGATGAGCTGATTCATGGAAGGAGAAATGCCATGTCCATTTCTGGAGGGGTGGGATTTGTTCTACTAGCTCACCCAACTGGACACGGGAGGGAGTCACATGGCTGACTCCTGAACCACAGAGCAGTCAAAATACAGTTAAAAATGGATATTTTAAAACCAGTTGGCAGGAGATCAGCTGAAACTGATAAAACCTTGTGCTGTCTGAAGGCAAATCATTGGGTTGTTGACCTCATCGTACAAAAATGTTAACATTCTGCCTGAGAGAAATTCCCCACTTAAAAAAAAAAAACAACCCCAACATCTGCACACTGCAAAATCCCAGTGTTTGGAGATTCCCAGTTAGGACCATCTCTGAAATAACAGTTTCCCTGGCTTAAGAACTTTCTTGGACTTCAACAGGGCATCACAGCTGATGTTTATCTAAGCAGGCTTCCTTTCAAGCTACCTGGTGGGGTCCCATCCAGGCCATGTGGAGGATTTCTGTCTGTTGTTTAAAAACCTGCTAATTAAAAGTGGTGCCCTTGACTAATTCTTTCATACAACGTCAGCAGTGAGATTCCACTCTCATTGGAGTGGGATGGATGCAATAAAAGGGAGATGGACAGAGCACAGAAGTCTTGACTCGCTCCCAACATGTAAATACCTCTTTGGGGAGACAGTTTTGGAGATGAGAGGGTTTAATCCAGAAGGTGAAGCCACAGGAATGGATCACCTCAGGGAAAACAACTGTCAGATGAACTTCTGATTCTGCAGCGAGGAAGGTGGTTCCTGTTCTCACCATTCCCACACTGCTCCTGGATTGTACTGGAATGGCTTCCCTTGCAGGTGGGGAGCAATATGCCCAGTTCTTTTTCAGATTCATCTTCGTGCACTTGAGCACTAGAGGAGCTTTCCATGGGGAGGGGAAGGAGGAGAGGGAGCATTGCTCAAAGGAAGGACTGAAGCTCTTGGCTACAGATTTGAAAGCAACTACAGGGAGAAGCCATCACCAAGGAAATACCACCTCTAAAATGTGGCTGGTGTGGCTCCTTGCCAGCCAGAGGGGCAGAAGCCACAGGGCCCATCAGCAGAGCTCCGTGGTGTCTCAGGGGTTGGTCTCCATTTCATTTATGCTTTGTGGTCTTTGTCGAGCTGTAGCTTTGGCTGAGCTGCTTTGTGTCTGCTCAGGAGCTTTTTGTTCTCACCAAGTGGCAGTTCAGTGTGTCTGCAGTTCATCATTTGGAGACCACACAGGTCAACCAGTGCTCTCACTGGTGTTGTCCTATCTCTGATGACTTCCTGGGCTGGATGCTGCCATCAGGTGTAAACTATTGTGCTCAATCCACAGAAGTCCTCTGGTTTGAGTGGTGTGTGAGGCCAGGGTAGGTTGCCACAGTGGCCTGTTTGGCTGTGAGCTCTGAAACGAGGAAATTTGCTACGTGAAAGGCTGTGGAAACTTCTGACCAATGTGGGAGATAGCAGAAGTCCTTGCCCACTGACATCTTGGTGACAGCAGGACACGGTGGGCAAGGGGTAGAAGCGTGGGCATGGAGAGTGAGTGCTCCATCAGGCTGAGCCAAGTCATAGAATCACAGAACCATTCAGGTTGGAAAAGCCCCTTGGGATCACCCAGTCCAAACATCATCCCTGCTCTACAAAGCTCTCCCCTAAACCATCTCCACCAACACCACATCCAAACCACCCTTCAACACACCCAGGGATGGTGACTCCACCAGCTCCCTGGGCAGCCTGTTCCAGTGTCTGACCACTCTCTCTGTGAAAAAATTTGTCCTAATGTCCAGTCTGACCCTGCCCTGGTGCAGCTTGAAGTGCATGTCTTGAGCCTGCCTGAAGCTGGAATGAAAGAGGTTTGATGGGGTAAGCACAGCTTCTTACCCAAAAGCACGTGAGTCTGGACTGGTGCCACAGGAGAGTGTGGCCAGGAGGAGCAAGGAGAGACAGACTTGGTGCATGGAGCCTGAGCACTGCTTCCTAACACCAAAGTACCTCACCCTGCTTCATGGTGACTCCAACACGGCCAACCCCCTGCACACCAAGCTACCTGGGAGTAAGATTCAGACTCCTCCATGTATGTGCCCAGCTGAAGTGGTGAGAAGATCCAAGGCAACTCAAGCAGAACTGCTGCTGCAGCCCATCCATAACGTGTGTGATGGGATTCAGCAAAACCCAGTGGTTCCATGGTCATGCAGCCCATCTCTGAGCAAAGAGGCTGGGTCAATCACACGTGCCCTGCTGCTAATTACTCCCATCATTCCCATGGAGGACACAGCCCAAAGCAAACGAGGGCTCTGGGATGTTGGAAACCATCAGATGCCCCTGGAACAAATTGAGATCCGGAAATCCAAGGACAACCTGTGGATCAAAGGGTAGGAATCCAGGTTCCCAAATCAAGGGGTGATTATGTGAGCAGTTAAGGAGGGATTAGACTCGTAGGTGATAATAGTAAGCAGCTGGAAAGGGAGGCCATAAAGAGCCAGAAATACAATAAAAGACAGGTGGGAGAAAAAAAAAAAAAAAGCAAAGAACAGATGAGAAAGATGGGGTGGGAATCCTACTCCAATTAAAACTATGAAGCAAAGTGCTCTGATGCACCTCGTGGTCATATAAAAATATGACATAAGGCACCTTGTGAGGTGCTCCAACTGATAGCCCAGCTCCTTCCGTATCTTCCCGGGTTCTGATCTGGGCAGGAGACAATATTCCTTGGAGACAAGGTCCTCTTAAACCCTGCCTGTGTGATAAGTGCAGTCTTTGAAGTGTTGTTCCTGAAATGCCAGTGCTGTTTCACAGGGCTGTGAATGGCTGGACAACCATCAGAGATGCCTCCAGCATCTCCTTCAGAGATGACGTTTCCTTCTTAGCCAGCATATGACTGTGCTGAGCAGGAGGGGAAAAGCCTCACAGATTTTCCCAAAAGTACTGAGCATCCTATGCCAGGAGCCACTTTTCACCTTTGCTGCAGTTCAACTTTACAGCTCCTCCTGGGAGGCATGGTTGCTTGCCTGTCGCTGTCCCTCAACACGTCTGAAGCCCACAAGACCTGGGTCTGAGTTCTAAGGCTGACCTGCCTGTAGATCCATTGCAAAGGGTGACTTTAACAGGGAAGTTGAGCTGTTCTGGCCTTTCAGCAAACTTCTTCATTCTGACCTGGCTTATCCCCACTGGAGGTCCAGCAAAATGGCTTTCACATCCACCTCAGACCTGCCTTTGCACTGAGAAACTGGAGCTCCATTCTTCCCAACTCTGCTTCTTTGTGACTTTTACATGGACTCCTGTTTCCTCTTCACTGCCAAGGAAACTCTTGGAAGCCAAAGACAAGGTGGCAGAAAGGAAGGAGTAAAGCCAAGTTCACTAAAATTTGCTTTTGCTCCACACTTTGGAATAAGAACCTGTCCCAAGCCCTTCATATTGATGCATGACCTGGTCCCCTTGCTGTGGCTCTTCTCTTTGAATGCCCCCTGCAAGAATCATCAGGTTCATGCATGAAAAGCCAAATCACTTGTTTAGGACATGGAGAAGGCAAAGATGTGTCCTGGCACTTCCAGCCCTGGTTGAGGGCACCTCTCTGGAGCCCAGTGAGGAAGATGGTAGGAGTTGCACCACTTGTTCACCACACAGGAAAAACTGATGCTCTAGAAGGGTTGTCAGGCTGCTCAGGGCAGGGGTGGAGTCCCCATCCCTGGAGGGGTTTCAAAGCCCTGGAGATGTGGTGCTGAGGGACATGGTTGAGTGGTGGCCTTGGCAGGGCTGGGTTAATGGTTGGACCTGATGATCTGAAAGGTCTTTTCCAACTAAAATGACACTGAGACTCTCTGTGCCCACCTTCCCATAAAGGCAGAAGGAAAGTTAGGGGAGACCACCCATCAGCTAGGGCTTGGGCAAGCAGGGCTGGGGGTTGGAGGACTTTGTGAGCATTTTGTAGGGCAAGAGCTGCTTCTCCCTGTTGCCAGTGAAAGTCTCTTTGCTTCGTGCAGCCTCCTCCTGGCTTGTCCCATCCATCCCTCACCTGACTTCTGCTGGAAATGTCACCAACAGACCATGGAAGAACCAAACACCAGCACTCTGGAGGTTTTCCTTGCTGTGCTCCCCTGGGCAAGGCTGCAACTGTTGTTGCTGGAGAATCTCAGGACATTTCAAAGGGGGAATCTTAAGACAACTGAGAAATAATAACATCATTTTTGAGGCCAGAGGAAAACCTGTGGAATGGTGAAGTTATTTCTCCTTCTCCACCCTGCAACCAGTTCCTAAAATGTTACACTCAAGCTGAAACCCCACATTTGTGACCAACCTTCTGGTCACTGCCCATGATAGAGCTGGAAATTGTGTAGTAACTCTCAAGGGTATGGTTTGGAAAAGACTTAAACAGTGGGAGAGAGCTTGGACTTGGAGAGAGTCTCTTCCTGATCAGGTCTTCTGCTGGAAGCCTGATGGGTCCAGTGATGCTAGTTTGGGACTTGGGAGATCCCAGAGGAGCTGAAATGAAGGCAGCAGAGGGAGGTAAATCTCTTTTGGTTTTATGTCAGCATTGCCTCAGGACTGGGAAACCATGAAACTTCTGTTTTTCTTGTGTTTCATCCACATGGTTCCAGTTTGACTCCCTGGTGTCAGTGTTAATGGTTGGGCTCAGTGGTCTTGAAGGTCTTTCCCAACCCAGGGAATGCTGTGGTTCTGTGATACCTGCTGAAGTTCTCCCCCTGCTGCCTCAGCTCTACCAGACCCTTCCAATAGCAACAGCAAGTGTCCTTGTACACTCAGGCATGTTACAGGGAATGAAACCCAGGTAGCTCCCTTATTTTTGGTGGTAGAAAGGAGGAGATTGGGGGGGAGAAGTCACTTGGTAGAGGCTCTGAGCTGTGACACCTTAGCAACAGGCAGCTTCAGCTCCATGGCACGTGCTGAAGCTGCTTTCCCCAGGCCAGACAGCACCTGCTGGACCCCACCTTGTTCCCTTTTTCCCAGTTTTAAAAAAGCCTGGTGTGTGCAGGACACCTGGTTTCTCCTCTGGGAAGCTCTGAGCTGCAAACAGCTGGAGAAGCTGTTGGAGGGAGTCCTGCTCCAGGGCTGAAATCTGCCTGGGGTGGATGGACAAATGGCATCTGGGCATCTGCTGGCCCTTCTTGCCTGGCTTCCCCACCTCCCCTCCCTCCCCCCCTGGCCTGCAGTCAGTCTGGGAGACATCTGAAGCACGTTGCTGGGGGCTTTGAGAACAGGGTGAAAGATAAAGCCAAAGGTGCCTTTTCTTGTGGTGCGAGCCAGAGATTCTTGCAGGTTTGGAGCTCCTGGGCAAGGACTTTGCAAGAGAATCTGGTTTGCAACTTTTTTTTTTAAAAATTATTAAATGGTTTCCTCAGTAGACAACATGCTTAGCTGGCTCATTACAGCATTTACCAAGAATTTGTTCTAGGACAGGACTGATGCATTCGACTGTCAGCAGGCTGGTGTTCCACCAGTTCTGTCTCCAGGTCTCTCTTGGGAAAAAGACTCCCAGGAGCAAAAGCTTCTGGTGACAGGCAGGCTGCAGCCTCCTCCTCCTCCTCCTCCTCAGCTCTGTTGATTTTAAGGGGTGGAAAGATATTTCCAATGCATTTTGAAAGGCTTTTAACCCAGAACTTTTCGGCAGTGGTTGCAGTTTGGGACACTTGCCGGTGGCAGCAGCAGATGTCATTTTGGTTACCTCTTGTTCTGACTTGAGAGAGGATGGAGGCAGGTGATGAGAGGGACTAGTGGAGGGAAAGCTGGAGTTTGTTCAGTTTGGATCTTCCTTCCAACGACGTGGCTGAGAATAAAGGGAGGCACAGGAAAGAGCACCAGTCAGCATCTGGGAAGGAGGGGAGCACTGGGTCAGCTGGCAAGGCTTTGATGGGGATGACCAAGGAGTCATGAGGAGGACTGAGTTTCTCTTCTCATGGTTCAGAGATGAAGCCAGAAGCAGGACAGAGGAGGTCTGTGAGTTTGCCTCCTGCACCTCCCAAAAGGCAAACTTGCAAATTAAGCAGGGGGAAGAAAACAGGCTGTGTAGCTTTCAGCAGGGATGGGTGGGCAGGAGCAGGGGTGAAGGACACCCCAAGGGACAAGGACACTGGCAGGACAGTGACAACTGGTGCAGGGTGTCCATGCTGCAGTTGCTCCTCTCTTTCCCTTTCCTCAGCTTGAGCGTGTGAAGGCTGCCATTCAAAAGGTTCTCCAGCAATTTGGGTCCTGACCCCAAGCTTTCCAGGGCCCTTCTCATGTCATCTCTACTTGGCTCTGAGCCCACGCCAGCCAAGGAGGCCCCTCAGGAGAACAACACATGGTGGTCAAAGCCCCACGAGGAGGGAGGAAAGGAAGCCTCTGCTCCTGCTTTCGTGTAGCTCTGCAGTCAACTTGGAAAGGGAATTTTCCAAACCCCTCCTTGCCAGGTTTCTGCAGCTGGGTCCTTCCAGAAATCCCACTCCACGTGTGTCTGCTTTCACTCTCTATCTACAAAGGGAAATACTTAGTCTCTTATCTTGAAGTGAAGCTCTTTGTGGCTTCAAAGCACTCTTGCTCTGCATCTGGATTGCTCCCAACCCCGTGGGTCCTGGTCAGAGCTGGGGCTTCCCTGCAATTATTAGGTGCAACTGGGAGCACCCTGGTTTTCTTCAGGAGGAGAAGGTGTAGCTCAGCAGTGCTGCCTGAAAGATGCCTCTCCATCTGGGCATGCAGGTGGACCTAGCCAGGCCATGTCCTCCAGACATGCCCAGAATCATAGACTGGTTTGGGTTGGAAGGAACCTTCAAGATCATCTATTTCCAACCCCCCTGCATGGGCAGGGACACCTCCCACCAGCCCAGGTTGCTCCAAGCCCCATCCAACCTGCCCTTCAACACTGCCAGGGATGGGGCAGCCACAGCTTCCCTGGGCAACCTGGGCCAGGCTCTCACCACCCACACAGCCCAGAATTTCTTCCTAAGATCACATCTCAATTTCCCCTCTCTCAGCTTGAAGCCCTTCCCCCTTGTCTCATCACTCCCTGCCCTTGTACCAGGTCCCTCCCCAGCTTTCCTGGAGCCCCTTCAGGCACTGGAAGGTGCTCTAAGGTCTCCCTGGAGCCTTCTCTTCTCCAGGCTGAACAGCCCAACTCTCCCAGCCTGGCTCCAGAGCAGAGCTGCTCCAGCTCTCGAAACATTAGGAAGAAATTCTTTGCTGTGAGGGTGGGGAGACCCTGGCCCAGGTTGCCCAGGGAAGCTGTGGCTGCCCCATCCCTGGCAGTGTTGAAGGGCAGGTTGGATGGGGCTTGGAGCAGCCTGGTCTAGATGGTCTTGAAGGTCCCTTCCAACCCAAACCAGCCTGGGATTCTATGATTCTCTGATTTGTGCTAATCACTGATTTGCTGATGGATGAAACTGGCACTGCTGGTGCAGAGTTACTGCAAGATCTATATTGTCTGTATTGATCCAATTTCTTTCAAAATCAGGCAGGAATCAGTTTCATTTCAGGCCTTTTTTTTTCAGCCAGTGGCCTCTAGACTTTGCTAATGATATTGCTCTTAAATTGCTGATGATATTGCTCCCTCAGCCCTCATGTTTTGAATCACTTGTTGTTTTGGGCTGGGAGAAAGTTACTTCCCATCCCCTGGATGTTATTAAGAAAAAAATCAAGAACTGCCTGATTATTATTTTTCAATCTCTTTGGGGTTGTTTTTTTCAGCCCTAAAATTGCTGAGAGAAAGGAATGTGGCAAACCTCACCCCACCAGAAATCCCAGGAACCAGAACGTCTATTTATTATAATCATGACAACAATAATAATGCAAGGAGCCCAGATTGCCCCCAGCATTCATGCCTCATTAGAAAGCTAAACCACAGCCCCAGGAATCAGCCCCCTCAGCCTGAACATGTGCTGGCAGCACAGGGAGGGATGGACTGACACAAAGCTGTTCCATCAGGAAGGTGGCACGGAGGAGCAGCAGGGGCACTGCCCAAACTCTCCATCACCAAAAACCCAGGAGAGACCAGGAAAGACCAGGAAAGGTAAGAAATAGATATTTTATTTTAAAAAATCAAATAAAATAGAAGTTGGGGGGGAAATCATGGTTTGGGTTGAAGGGACCTGAAAGATCATCTCGTTCCAAACCCTCTGCTGTGCCACCTCCCACCAGCCCAGGTTGCTCCAAGCCCCATCCCACCTGGCTTTGAACACTGCCAGGGATGGGGCAGCCACAGCTTCCCTGGGCAGCCTGTAAATCTGTATTTTTGTCCCTGGTGCCCACATGGATTATCTGGGGAAAAGGGAAGGAAGCTGCTGAACGAAGGAGAAGCCTCAGCTCTGGTGTGGGCTGCCCACGGCCTCTAAGCACCTTCCTGGGGAGCTGCTGGATCCCACCCTGGAGCAGCCCCAGCCTGTTGGGAGGGTTGGGGGGAGCTGCCTCTCTTCTCAGCCTCCCAGGGCTCCTCCCTTGCACCTTGGTGGGGCCTTGGCTGAGCTTCAGTGGGACAAGAGGGGGATGCTGTGGCCACGTGCTCTGAGCTGCCACTCTCTTTGCTCCCCCAAGACCAACCTGTGCTTTTGGGAGAGGAGTTTTATCTGGCTACAAACCTGCAGCTTGATTCAGATGGGTGAAGCTTTTCAAAATCCAGCCCTTCTGGCTGTTTGTTAGTGATGGAAGATTGTGGGTGGTAATTAAGGGCACGGAAGCAGCCGGAGCAAATGCCCCTTTTCTTGTGCCTAATGAAGCTTTTTGATGTGTTTTCCACAGGATCTGCTGCAGGAGGAAGAGCAGCACCTGCTGAAGGTGGCAGCAGGACAAAAGGGATGGCAGAAGGAAGGCAAGAGCAGCTCTGAAGGCTGTGTCTGGTGCAGACAGCTCCACCAGGTCCATCCCAGGAGCTCAAGCTCTCGAGCAGAGGCTGCCTGGATGGTGAAGCTGTCAGGTAGGATCACAGCAGCTCCGACTTCCCTGTGTATGTCAAGATGAAAGGAGCAAAGAAACACAGACACACACACACACACACGTGCATATCAAAAGAGCAGATGACTTCATCCAGCACAGGCTTTGCTAAGCAAGCCAAGATGCAATTCCTGCCTCATGACAACGAGATCCCCAAGAGTCATAAAATAACGAGGACTCGTTCTCTGCTAGAAACTGCAGCTAAAATGGTTTCAGACCTTAGGGGTCCAACAATCCCTACATCTCATTTTGGTTTTTGTTTTACTGTTTTGCTGTTTTCTTGAGGAGAAGATGGACTCCTCTGCTCTTCAGCAAACCCACCAGAAGGAAGGGCAAGACTGGCAACGCTGTGAAAACTTGTCCCAGGGGGGGCAGGATGGGAAGGAAAAAGAGGATGTTTCTCAGTGACTGTTGTGACTGAGAATTTTTTGCCCTCTCCCTTCAAACATAGATCCTGTGGCCTCCCTTCTGACAGGGAGTCGTGTAAATAGAGCCTTTTCTTTTCCTCTCCTCAGCTTGATCCTCCTCTTCCCTGTGCGGTGGTTGCTCCCAAGATGAGATGAGATGAGATGAGATGAGAGATCCAGGGTTTGCTCGACTCACAGAGAGGATTTGGACCAAACTGAAGCCCTTGGAGAACCCCACCCACCAGGGATGCAGCAATATTTGCAGCAAAGCTGAGCAGGTCCTTGGACCAGTCTGTCAGTGTGGTCTGTTGATGGCATCTCCAGCTGCATTTGTAAGGTCTAGATGACCTTTTAAGGTATGTGTACTAACATGTTTGCAAACAAAAAGGACTTGGGCAGGCTGAGCAGGCTTCTTCACGTGGTGGCAGGTGGCACTGGGGATGATCTCTCCTGACCCAGCCTGTGGTTTATGGTCCTCAATGTGGCCAGCATGGGGGGGGGGAGCAAGGCCAGCCAGCAGCTCACCATGGGATAACCAGATGGGATTGGCCAAAGTTAGGAGTTTGTGTCCAGCAAATTTACAGCCTGGTTGGTTTCCAGATGTTTGGGAAGTGCCTCACGCAGCCCCCAGTGCTGCCAAGGCAGGTCAAAAGGCAGATGTTGTGATGGGGTCTGGCTGCCAGGGACAGATAGGCACGTGCCACCACTTGTGGTGACATTCCTCCTTGACTCAAACTCCTTCAAACTGCTCCGTGCTCATCCAGGAAGCTTGAAATCCCTGAGCACTGTGAGGAGGATGCTCTGGCTCTCCTCAGCAACCAGCCCATCATCTTCCTTGATCCATGTTGCTCCAGTTTTTGCACCCTGGAATGCTTTGCTGCAGCCCTTCTCCTGCAAAGGTCTCACGCCTCATCCAAGAAGAGCATGCAAATCTCTGGTCCTAATTAAAATGTTGATCTTCTGGGTGGCTGCAAGCAGCTCCTGATGGCAGCAGAGGGAAATCCTCACCTCTCTGGTGAAGCTGAAGGTGGGCTGTGTGGAAAGCCCCTGGCTCTCAGGTGGGAGGTGGTGGCAAGCTGGAGAGCTCTGGTGGTTACTCCCCCATCTCTTCCTTGCAGCCTGTTCATGGTAGAGCTCATCCATGCTGGCCAAGGACACTCCAAGCTGTCAGCACACACAGTTCCCAAACCCATGAATCAATCATCACCAGTCCCAAACACAAGCATCAAATATCTCAGACAAACTCCATTTTCCAGTTTGGAAAGGAGGACTATTTTTTCCTCATCCCCTTTTTCATGTTACCATTTTAAGTCTGAAGATTTAGTGCTAAACTGACAGGCTTAACTTGTAAAATAACTGGCAAATCTTGAAAGAATTGTGGTTTTCTCCTTCCCAAAGGACACTGCAAGTGACATGGTTTTTCACTTTAGTGATAGATGGTACTTGCAGGCAAGTGTTCAGATATCTAAGTGCTAAAGCAGCCACAGGTCTGGTTCCTATCAGGGATACATTTTGTCACACAGAAATTGAAACAGCATGGGTACCCCACATAGAAATGCAAGGGAGAATTAGACATCAAATCCATTTCCCCCATCAAGGCACCTCATTCCAGCTGTCTCACTTCACTGGAGAGCCCAGTGGAGGTTGGTCTCCTGAGCTTTCCCTTGGATTTTTGGGGACCAGGGAGCAGAGTCTTCCAGAGCAGCACGTGGATGGAGCCAGGCAATAAAAAAACCCAACCCAACCCAATCCACAAAAATAAAACCAACCCTAAAACCCCACCAACCACCCACCCCCACAAGCTAAACTAACGGAGCTGATTGGATTGAGAAGGTTTTCACCTGAATCCTGGGACCTAGATGAGGGATGAGATGTGGAAGCAGGCAAGTGGCAGGTTCCTTTGAGTGGCAGGGGAAATATTTCACCTTTGAGACCTTCAGGAAGGCACTGAGCTGCTCTCTTCTCAGGCACAGTTGTTATTTCCCTGGATAAATGCACCTGAAGGACACAAACAGTGTCTGCTCTGTGCACAAGGGGGGTACTGGACCTACCTGAAGTGCCAGGTCTTCAGGGATGATGAGAAACCAACCTAGGTCAGATGTTTTGCCAGGGAAACTCCTGGGTTTCTCCAGGCTTTCAAAGAAGCTGGAAGATCTCAGAGAAGAGCTGTCATTTTCTGGGGGGATATGAGCCCTTCTTCCCTAGGGGAAGGGAGGACCAAACCGTGCCAGAAATGGCCACATGTGGGAGGAGACAACAGGCAGATAATAAAGGCTACGTTGTTGGATGGCTCTTGCAGCACCTTGCAGCTCTCATGTCCTTAAGTCACCTTCTGGTTTCTCACTCCAGTTGCTTCATGGCCCATGGTCTTCCTCTGGGATGAAGTGCTCACTCCTCCTGTGGGATCGTGAGTCTGCTCTGGTGTGTCCTCAGCCTGCCCAGGGTGTGCCTGCAGGAATGAGCCTTCTGAGGGGTTTCAGATGAGCTCCTGGGGACCCATCTGGCTTTTGTGAGAAGATTTCTGTGCACACCATAGATCAAACCAGCTGGTACCAGGAGCTGCTGACTCAGGTGATGAGGCACCCACTGGCTTCGGGGAGCATTGTCTGCTGACAATTTACACTTGAGCCTCTCAGTGGGCCAAGTCCTAGCCAGCCTGCTAGCTGGCATAAAAGGTGTTTGAAGCTCATCTCAGCTGGGAATCACAGGATCACAGAATCTTAGGGGTTGGAAGGGGCCTGGAAAGACCACCCAGCCCAACCCCCCTGCCAGAGCAGGGTCACCCAGAGCACATCACACAGGAACGTGTCCAGGGGGGTTTGAATGTCTCCAGAGAAGGAGACTCCACAACCTCTCTGGGCAGCCTGTCCCAGGGCTCTGTCACTCTCACAGCAAAGAAGTTCTTCCTGATATTCACATGGAACCTCCTCTGCTCCAGTTTGCACCCATTGCCCCTTGTCCTGTCACTGGACATCACTGAACAAAGCCTGGCTCTGTCCTCCTGACACTGCCCTTTACATATTTGTAAACACTGATGAGGTCACCCCTCAGTCTCCTCTTCTCCAAGCTCAAGAGACCCAGCTCCCTCAGCCTTTCCTCATCAGGGAGATGTTCCACTCCCTTCAGCATCCATGTGGCTCTGCCCTGGACTCTTTCCAGCAGTTCCCTGTCCTTCTTGAACTGAGGGGCCCAGAACTGGACACAATACTCCAGATGTGGCCTCACCAAGGCAGAACAGAGGGGCAGGAGAACCTCTCTTGACCAACTAACCACCCCCTTTCTAACCCACCCCAGGATCCATTGGCCTTCTTAGCCACAAGGGCACACTGCTGCTCATGGTCATCCTCCTGTCCACCAGGACCCCCAGGGCCCTTTCTCCTACCCTGCTCTCCAGCAGCTCAGCCCCCAACCTGTACTGGTACCTGGCATTTTTCTTCCCCAAATGCAAAACTCTACACTTGCCCTTGTTGAACTTCATCAGGTTTTTCCCCGCCCAAGTCTCCAGCTATTTGAAAACCATCAGCCCTTGGAAGTCACCCCCAGAATCCCACTAAAAAGGAGCCACTGCAACTCTCTTCTCCTGCCTGCAAAATGAAGCTTATGCTCCAAAACTCCTTTAGAGCCTCTGAAAGAGAAGCTGGAGGCATTTTTATTCCACAAGACACACTGGTTGGTCCATGACTTTGATAAAGGCCACAAGAGATTTAAGCCAGTGAAGACCAGTCCATCTGCAAGATCTCCTGCTCCTGGTTCTCCTCCCTCCTGGGCTGAAGAGCACAGGGAGGGGGTGGAAAAAAAGCCTAATTTACATGGGAATGGTTTGCAAATGAATCACTGCTTCTTAATGAGGGGGAAAGGAAGAAAAAAATAACTTCTTGGCCACCAGGGCACATTGCTGGCTCATGGTCATCCTCCTGTCCACCAGGACCCCCAGGTCCCTTTCTCCTACCCTGCTCTCCAGCAGCTCAGCCCCCAACCTGTACTGGTACCTGGGGTTGTTCCTCCCCAGATGCAAGACTCTGCACTTGCCCTTGTTGAATTCCACCAAGTTTCTCCCTGCCCAACTCTCCAGCCTGTCCAGGTCAATGCCCTTCCTTGATGCTGTCAAGCCCAGCACAGCCACAGACAAGCACCATTACATCAACCATGGGCCAAAACACCACTGGGTTTCGTGGCCTGTTTGCAGATTTCCCCTTGCTCACTCTTACCCCACTTGGCAGGAGACTTCTTAGGGCAGTCATTGAATCTTCTTCCTTTGCTTGTTTGACCAGAACCATGTGGCTGTCCCTTCCAGTGGGAATCCCAAAACAAAGACCATCCAAAATCCGTTTGGGAGGGGAGAAGAGGAGGTCCAATCCAAAAATAAACCACCTGTGAGTTTTATTGAGCTGAAAGGAGTCCACCACAGGGTGGGAAAAAGGCTGCTTGGAGGGGGTGGCCTCTTTTTCTCCCCATCAGTGACATGGAAACTTCCTTCACGAACACCCAAAGTCAGAACTGGCTGGTGAGAAGTGTTAAAAATGCAACCCAAAGATGTAGCATTGCATCTTCATTGACATTTGTCTTCTCAGTCTCTTGCATGAAGCAGCCATCCTTGGCTTGACCAAGCACTGGGCTGAAGAGTGTTCATTGCTGCTGTTATAGACACAGATGGCCAGTCTTTGTTTGCCTTCTCCTGATGAAGAAGGAATGTTCCAAGACACCTTGCCCTGCCTAATTCACTCGACTTCTTTTTCCTTGCCTGGTGCCATCTTTAGCAGAGGCTTCCTGAGCACCTTGGAGTCTTAGAACCTTCATTTCCACAGAGTCACCTCGTGGCTGCTCCAGGTCTGAGGCTTTTCAGCCTCCAGTTTGGGAGCAGCTGGTGCTAAGAGACCTTCAGAAGCCTGTGGAGATGGTTTCCCTTCAGACAAAGGGATTGGAGGGGGGGGGACCAGAGCCAGGCAGAGTCCCTCTGTGCTGTGCTCATGATGGAACAAAAAAAAAGGAAAAAAGGGAAAAAAACCCAAAACCCTCCATAATGAGGCAGGCCAGCAGCTGCAGCCCTGGTTTTGAGAAGAAGACATTGAAGTCCTTTTCAGGCCGTGCAGCTTTCTTGGGCCAGTTCCTCAGCATCTGCCATCACTCCCCCCCACCTTGGAGCAGTGGTTGGAGGGCCAAGAGGGCTGATGAGGTCCCACACTGTGCTGCCACAACCTCCCCTCTCAGGATCATGGAGGTGAAAAGCCAGTTCCAGCCTCCTCCTTTTTTACTACCCATTGGTTTTTCTTTTATTTATTTTTTTTTTGTCTTGTTGCTCTGGCCCTGCAAAGCCATCAGTCTGTGCCTGGGGCAAGAGAACACCAGGCATTTCATTGGCCTGCCAGGATTGCAGCTCTCCTGTGAAAGCTGGCCAAGTGAAAAATGGCCAATAATGCCTTTTTTTTTTCCTTTCTGATGGGCTTAAACTGGTATTTTTAGCTTTTCTATTGCAACAAAAGCTCAAGAAATCAGAGCAGGTAATCACAAAATTCAGCAAGTAAATGATTATAGGCAGGCTATAAACCCAGAGGGATTTGAGGAACAAAGTTATAGAGAATTCCATGCCAGAGCCAAAACAAGGAGCCCTGGGCTCTGCCTTTGGGAAGGAGCAAGTTGGGCACTGCTTTAAAAAGCCAGCAACCAGCATGGAACAAATTAAAAAGGGAAGCAGCAAACTCCTCTGGGATTCCATAATAATTTAAACATTCCTCTGGGACATCTGAAGTTTGGAGGAAAAGGGGGGGGGGGGGGAAAGGGGGTGTAAAAAAAAAAGCAGTTTCTAACTTAGAAGGAATGTTAGCAATAAAAAGGGACCCATAAGGGGTGTGCCATACCCTGGCTTAGTCAGAAAGCAGATGTGTGCATCTGCAGCCTTGACTTTCCCCCCTGGTTTTCTCTCCTGTTTCCTTCCTCCCCTCTCCCTCCTCTCCCTCACCTCTCCAGCAGTTCCACCTGCAGGATGGAGGGAGCTGGAAAGCTGGAAGCCTTTGGTGGGTGAGGTCAGAGCCCGGAACAATGGCACCATAAATCAGTTTGGGAGGGGAGGAAAGGGGCTCCAATCCCAAAATAAACCACCTGTGAGTTTTATTTAGCTCTGTTGAGCTGAAGGGAGTTCATCACAGGATGGGAATAAGGCTGTTGGGGGGGGGGGCTGGTCTCTTTTTCTCCCCTCTCTAGCATAATTATTACCTGGGAAGGTTGGACCAGATGATCCTTGAGGTCCCCTCCAACCTGTGATTCTGTGATGACTGGATGATCACGGGTCATGTCCTTGGGGTGCACCTGGCATTGTCCCTTTCCCCTCTGTGTTGCCTGAAGCCCTTGGAGGAGCCACTTGGAGATGCCTGGTATCAACAGGAGTTGTCTCCTTTGGCCCAGGCTGGTGTTTAGCTGACTACTTAGCATGGAAGTCACTTTGTCTCCACCCAAGGAGGCAGGTCACCTGCTGAAAAACCAACCAGTGGGAGCCAGGAACCCTAATCCCTCTTCCCCACCAGCTTTCATCTCCCCTTGGCTTGCAGCTTGGGCTGCAATGGGCATCCCTGGCATGCATGGCTTCCTTGAGGAGGAAAAGCTGAGGGTCCTCCTCAGCCTTTAACCCCCAAGTGAAGGATGTTGCCTTTTGGTTTATTAACGGAAGAAAAAGGGAAGAAATAAAAAAGCCTGCACTGCCCAAAGCCCACGTGTGCCATAAGGAGCCTCGAGGCAACTTTCATCATGTTTTTTAATGTGGTTTCCTTCATCTCCCTGGGCCTGTTTGCTGGAGCAGATTGGGCTTCGATGATCTCTTTAGCAGATCACCAGGAGGATGCTCCCCCCACCAAAGGCTCCTTTTCTCCAGAACAGAGCCCAGCAGCAACAAAAAGATCCAACTTGCTCTTTAAAAGCACAGCTCTGCAGCTCGTTTTGCCCTAATTCCAAAAAAAAACAAACCAAGCAAACCAAAAAATTTGGCCTCATGGCTCAGCTCTGGAAGGGCTAGAGATGAGCACTGGTTTGATCCCTTCAAAGACATCCCAGGCTCTCAGAAGAGTGACATTTCAGCTTCAGGAGATGGCATGACAAGTCCTGACCATTCAAAACAAAAAACAAAGAGGAGAAAAATTCCTCCTCATGCTGGAACAACGTTGATGCTTTCCAGGTCAGGTTTTGGTCTGAACACCAAGGAGGAATCTTTCCCTCTTGTTCCCATTTGTGCAGCACCCATCCTGGATCTGGATCTCAAGCTCCTCCTGCAGAGTTTGGCTGGTTCTTTTTTTCTTCCTTTTCCCCTCATTAAGAAGCAGTGATTCATTTGCAAACCATTCCCATGCAAATTAGGCTTTTTTTCCCCCCCCTCCCTGTGCTCTTCAGCCCAGGAGGGAGGAGAACCAGGAGCAGGAGATCTTGCAGATGGACTGGTCTTCACTGGCTTAAATCTCTTGTGGCCTTTATCAAAGTCATGGACCAACCAGTGTGTCTTGTGGAATAAAAATGCCTCCAGCTTCTCTTTCAGAGGCTCTAAAGGAGTTTGGGAGCATAAGCTTCATTTTGCAGGCAGGAGAAGAGAGTTGCAGTGGCTCCTTTTTAGTGGGATTCTGGGGGTGACTTCCAAGGGCTGATGGTTTTCAAATAGCTGGAGACTTGGGCGGGGAAAAACCTGATGAAGTTCAACAAGGGCAAGTGCAGAGTTTTGCATTTGGGGAAGAAAAATGCCAGGTACCAGTACAGGTTGGGGGCTGAGCTGCTGGACAGCAGGGTAGGAGAGAGGGACCTGGGGGTCCTGGTGGACAGGAGGATGACCATGAGCCAGCAATGTGCCCTTGTGGCCAAGAAGGCCAATGGATCCTGGGGTGTGTTAGAAAGGGGGTGGTTAGTTGGTCAAGAGAGGTTCTCCTGCCCCTCTGTTCTGCCTTGGTGAGGCCACATCTGGAGTATTGTGTCCAGTTCTGGGCCCCTCAGTTCAGGAAGGACAGGGAACTGCTGGAAAGAGTCCAGGGCAGAGCCAGAGAGATGCTGAAGGGAGTGGAACATCTCCCTGATGAGGAAAGGCTGAGGGAGCTGGGTCTCTTGAGCCTGGAGAAGAGGAGACTGAGGGGTGACCTCATCAGTGTTGACAAATACGTAAAGGGTGAGTGTCAAGAAGATGGAGTTAAGCTTTTTTCAGTGATGACCAGTGATAGGACAAGGAGTAATGGATACAAATTGGAGCAGAGGAGGTTTAAGGTGAATATCAGAAAAAATTTTTTACTGTGAGAGTGACAGAGCCCTGGGACAGGCTGCCCAGAGAGGCTGTGGAGTCTCCTTCTCTGGAGACTTTCAAACCCCCCTGGACACGTTCCTGTGTGATGTGCTCTGGGTGACCCTGCCTGGCAGGGGGGTTGGACTGGATGGTCTTTCCAGGTCCCTTCCAACCCCTAGGATTCTATGATTCTATGATTCTATGATTCATTTCCAGCTGACTCAGCAGGATCTGGTGGAGCTGGGGTAGAGCTTTGTTTCCTCAGAAAAATGAAGAGGAACCTCTTGCCACAGTGATTTCTCTGGCTTTTTAATCTACAAATGCCACCTTAGTGCAGAAATGGGCCCATCTGGCCAGGCTGCAAGACCTGGGCAGAATCTGTGGCCAGGCTTTCAAAGGTGAGGGTCTCCCCTGCTTGGCAGACCAAGCCTCAGAGGAGATGGGGCCACATTCAAAAGGCCAGGCGAGGCTGCAGAAGAGCAGTACCTTCCTCCTTTGGATGAGACAGTCCAGATGTGGGCTTCCCTGTGCTTTTTAACAGAGGGACTATGATTCAAGTATGAGTAGGGAGAGGAGGAACTGGGGCAGCTCCATGCAGGATCTCCAGAGCAGGTGTTTGCCCTGCTTGAAGCCCAGCTGTGCTTTGCAAAGTTGGTGGCTTGGCTGAGTGACTTCACCTAAGCTGACATTCCACCCAAGATCCATTTACCCCAGCTTGCTTCTTAGCCATGCAGCTCCAAGGCTTTGCCTTCACTTTAAAAAAAAAAACAACAGGGATGAGCTCCTGATAAACCAGAGAGTGAAAGTATTTTTATGGTTGTCTATGTGGAAGTCAGCAGGCTTGGTGTCACCTTGCTCCAAGGGTGCTTGAGGAAGGAGCCTACCATGAACCCAGCTACCTCCTGGTGACATGCCTTGGACCTCCTGCCCTACCACACTCCCCATGCCCCCTGCCCTTGCTATGCTCAGGAGTTCTTCTCCTTCTAGCTGTCACCTTGGCCACCATGTGCTGCTCTGTCCCACACAGACTGGCCCTCCTGAGGCACCACAGCCCCTCTCCAGCCTGTCTCCCACCCCTGGGTGCTCTTGGCATGCTGAGCCTTGAGGGGGGGACCTTCTTGCTCTCTGTAGCTCCCTGAAAGGAGATCAGAGCCAGGGGGGGTCGGGCTCTGCTCCCCAGGAACAAGTGATGGGACAAGAGGAAATGGCCTCAAGTTGTGCCAGGGGAGGTTGAAGTTGGATATGAGGAGCAATTCCTACCCCAAAAGGGTTGTCTGGCCATAGCCCAGGCTGCCCAGGAAGGTGGTGGAGTCCCCATCCCTGGAGGGATTTAAAAGCCATGAAGATGTGGTGCTGAGGGACATGGGGCAGTGGTGGACCTGGCAGGGCTGGGGGAACAACTGGACTAGAGGTTCTTGAAGTTCAACTGGTTCTTGAAGGTCTTTTCCAACCAAAATGATTCTATGAATGTCCAGAGACAGAAAAACACCCGTCCATCTGCCTGAGCAAGCAGTCACCACGGCAGGAAAAGGAGCAGGAGCAGCTCTCTTGGATCAGGAGCAAAAGTCTTCACCTTGGCCTCCAAAAAAGACACACCTGAAGGTGCCAGAAACCCAGAGGAAAGCTCTGAAGGTCCAGCAGTGGGCGTGTGGCATTGGGAGGCAACACAGTGACCTGCAAAGCAGGAGAGCACAGCCCTGGTGGTGGCTGCGGGGTCAGACACTTGCAGCCCCACCTGCTGCTGAGACAGAAGGGTTGGAATTTTCCAGGCACGTTCATCCTGTGGGAAGGTTCATCCTGCACTAAATAAACCTTGGTTTATAAGCAGAAAGCAGGTCATGATGGGTGAGGCATCAGCTGTCACCACAGCCTTGATCCAAGTGTTGGAAATGCCATTATGGAAGCTCTTGTCAAAGCTCTGCAGGGTTTGGAAAAGTCTGCCTGCTGTTGGTCTGCAGCTCCCGTTTGATCCTTCACCATCAGAAGTGTCTGTTGAAGTCAAATATCCCCTTCCAGCCCCAAGAAGGGGCTGTTCAACCTGGAGAACATAAGGCTGCAGGGAGACCTCGTAGCCCCCTTCCAGTATCTGAAGGGGCCCTACAGGAAAGCTGGGGAGGGACTTATTACAAGAGCTTGTAGTGATAGGACAAGGGGAAAGGAGTTAAAACTGGAGGAGGGGAGATGTAGGTGAGACATGAGGAGGAAATTCTTTGCTGTGAGGGTGGTGAGACCCTGGCCCAGGCTGCCCAGGGAAGCTGTGGCTGCCCCAGCCCTGGCAGTGTTGAAGGGCAGGTTGGATGGGGCTTGGAGCAGCCTGGGCTGGTGGGAGGTGTCCCTGCCCACGCAGGGGGGTTGGGACTAGATGATCTTGAAGGTCCCTTCCAAGCCAAACCAGTCTGGGATTCTGTGTCTGCCTTCAAAGCCCCCCTCCTTCTGCAGGCTGGACCTGCTCTGCTGTGAAACAGATGGAGAACTACCTGGACACCTTGAAGCGTGTTGTGAGTGAGCAGAGGAACCCGGGCGTGCAGAGGCCCTGCCTGCCACAGCTGCTCACAGGAGCTGGACCAAGGTGGCTTCCAAAGGTGACTCACCCATGAACTCCAGGTGCAGACCTGAGACAGACATGGCACTGCAACTGCTGCCATGAAGCAGGAGCTTCACGCACTTCAGCAACTAGTGGAGCAACCAGACCTCGTGCTCTGGTCCCTGGAGAACGTTTCAGCAGCCCAGTTCTTCTCTGCTCTCCCAGCTCAGCATCACTCCCTGCATCTCCTCCCCCTGAGGGTTCCAGGGGCTGTGCTCCCCACCGTGCTGTGGTCTGGGAGCACCAGAGGGCTGTGTAGAGCTGATCCAAGCTCTCCTGGCTGCCTGGGCCACCAGGGATTCACGACCCAGCCCTTTCCTTCCATGCTGACATGAAAACAATTTTAAAAAAGCAGCCCACTTCTGGGCAAGCTGCGTTTTGTTGCCAGGCCAGGGAGCATGTCAAGCTCCTTCATGGAGCTGCTGGGTCTGTAGCCCCTTGTGCAGCTTCTGCTCTGGGTTTTGGAAGACCTCAGTGTTACCCCAGCCCTGCCAGCAAAGGCAGTGACTGTCACATTAACAGGCAGAGGTTTATGGGGATAGCACAGTAAGCAACGTGTCCCTCTGGGGTCTTCAGGCTGCTGGGGCCAAACCGTGGCTGAAATGGTGTGTGATGAGTCCAGCAGCTCTCAGGTGGGGTTTTTTTTGGGGTTGCTCCTCTCCAAGTGCAGGCCTCGTGTGGGGACTTTGGAGCTGGCTGGCGTGTCAGTGCCTTTTCCAACCTCCCCAGCCAACTTGAGCCTTCAAAAGGTGCAGTTCCAAGGTCTGGTGAAGGGCCCTGGTGGCTGGATTCTGGGCTCCCAGTTCAAACGTGTCTATAGTGTCTATAAAACTTTTTATATCATCTCCAGTAATATTAGAATCATATTCCCTTGACCATCCTTAGGAGAACAGCTCTTGACACACTCCTGGGATAAAAGAGGGGGGAAACACATGGTATCAGTAAAAAAGAAGTTAACATACCATTCCAAGCAATAACATTACACTATATAGTGTAGCAACAAGCCAAGAAGTAATAATTATTGGGACTAAGTGGAATCAAGAGTTGCCCCCAGTGTTGCTTTCAGTGGAGGAACCTCAGGCTCACATCGTATAACAACCAGTCCCAACGTTGATGTAAAGGAGGTTGATACAACCTTGTTTAAAATCTCTCTTTTCCCCCTTCAACAGGCAGTGACTTGTGCCAGGGTTTTGAGTGGTTTTGAAGGTGTCCACCAGGTCAAGCCCAAGGGATCCTGCTGCCTTTCACGTGGTGCTCCCCTGTGATGGCAGCTGTCTCTTGGGCTGGCTGAGGTGCTCCTCACAGGCTCTGTCACCTCTTCCCTCTGCACCCTGGGGACTCCTCATGCTCCTCTGCTGGCTTCATCCACCCCTGTGGAGGTGAGAACCACCGTGCCACGGTTTGAGCCAGCAGAGAATCCATCCTGAAGGTGTTGCCTGGGACTCTCTCCTGGCATGCAGTGCTGAGCAGGTAGGCATCTGAGCTGACCCTGTCCCAATCACCATCGTGCTTGCTTCTCTTCCCTGACCCTTTGGCCCTACCTGGGAGGGCTCCCATTCTCAACTGGCCACCTTGCAAGACCTCTTGCCCATCTCCACGGGCCAACAAGCCCCTCTGTGAGCCCCCGGAGCTGAAGGTAGACAACCCTGTCCTGCCATGGCAAGGTGATTAAGCCAGCCCCCACTCCCCTTTTCCCCCCTTCCTCCCCCCCATGAGTCACAATTTCTCCTGAGCCTCCAAGCTGTGAAATGGGATGACCTGGCTCTGCTGGCCCCACCACAACCTCCCCACTCAGGGGGACAAAATGGGAGGCTTGTGCCTCACCCCTGCTCTCCAGGGCCAAGGGCTGCCCCAAAAACACCCTTTTCTCCCACAGCCAGGTTGGGTAACAGAGATTTCTCCTCCCCTCTCACCTGCCTGCATCCCTCCTTGCTCCAATTTACCCCTTTTGAAGCTCTGATGATCTTTTATTTTCCCCCCCCCCCTTAAAAAAAGAAGAGCTGGGCTGGGTGGCTGAGGGAAGCCAGGAATGCAGGGATGGGTTTTGCAGGGTACAGCTTCAACCACTTGGCAAAACCCCTTCCTCCTCTTCTCCCCCCCTCCCCTTTCTCCCCATCATCCCCCTCCTGATCTGAGCCATGAAAAACAACTTCCTGTCAATAAACAGGAACAAAAGCTTGGACACATCTTCAAAGTGATGAGTTATGTCGAAAATATGTTTCGGAGCACTTTGAATGTTCCTGTAAACTGGAGGGAAATGATTGTTCGTGGCGTTTTGGCATTCAGGGAGTTTATAAATAACCACCACAGGTCTGCACGAGTTCGTTTTGCCCCGAGAAAAAAATAAAACCAACTCCATGGGACAAAGGAGGGGAGAGGAATGAGAGAGGAGGAAGGCCTAGGAGGGGAGAGAAAGAAAAATCGGGTCCAAACCACTGGGGGGAATGGCACGAATTTGAGAAGTTGCAAAGCAGTGGGTGAGTGGTTGCATCACCCCCAGGATGAGCTGGGTCTGCCTTTGGGAGAGTCTTCTCCTGGGGCTTGGCCATGGGGCTGGTGGAGCAGGGCATGGACGCTGGTGCTGGGCCAGGAGCTGCAGTTGCTGCATGGGCCATGGGAGAAAGAGGAAAGCATCTGGTTCCCATTGCTTTCCAGAAGTGAAACCATGTGCTCGGAACCCCAGCCAGCCGTGCTTCTTGTTATTTTAATGAGAAATTCCATAATTAGTGGGGAAAAAATAAAAAATAATAATAATAATAAAAAAAGAAGCTACGCTGCAAGTGAAAGAAAACCCCTCTCTCTCCTCTCCAGCCCCTCAGAGACGCATCAAAGGGCTGTGGTGTTTCTTACAGACAGACATGACTTGACAGGCTGTGATGTTCCTTAATCTGTTTGCTTGAGGGAATTAAAAAAGGAGCATTCAAAAAGCAACCAAATACAAACGACAGCTTTTTTTGCTTAAACGGTCCCTGTCTGAGACGGGCAGTGCTCTCTCTCTCTCTCTCTCCCTCCCTCTCCCCACCTGTGATTCATTTGTCAGCAGTGAAACATCATTACAACATTAACAGCCAATCTGAGTGCAGAAGAGCTGGGCTTTGTGTGGCTGTAAACTACAGGACATCAAACTGTACTTTATGGAGTAGGGGCCAGTCAGGAGTGACCCCTGCTAAACTTTTACAATTCTCTGCATTCTTCTGATTATAGCAAAGATTTATTTGAACTTTGATATATATGTGTATTTAAAAAAAAAGGAGCATTTTATTAAAACCAGTTCACCCCAGTTCTTGAGTGGAAGGGGAGAGAGAAGAACTGGTGCAAGGTTTGTGTGTTATTCTTCTTGCAAAGTGGCCGTGGATGGATTTGCTTGGCTTCGTGTTCAGAAATAAACACGTAGGGTTGCATTACATCCCCTCTGCACACTGTGCTCTCCAAACATGTTTGACATCTCGTTGCACAACTCCTTGGCTGCCTGGTGTGAGGTGGAAAGGCCTGGTAAGGAATCTGCTGAAAGCAGGGGGGAGGAAAGGTGCTGTGGTGGCAGGGTGCTGATGGGTGGCCTCCCTCACCCACTTGCTCTTTCCCTGGAGCATCCCCTGGTGCTGCTGGGGGAGGTGTTTGGTAATTTGTGTCTTCTGCTCTCAGGGGAAAAACCAAATAAATCCTCTGAAAAATCTCATTTCTCAAGGTTTCATCTTGCTGCAGAGAACACGGGGTGAAGGACCATGCACTGTCTTCCAGACAAGGATGGGAAAGATATTAAGGTGCAAGCTGAGCTGTGCAGTCAGGAAAGAGGCAAATGGTGTGAAGGTCCTTCTTCACCTGCTGGCAGCAACATTCCCCAAAGCTGCTGGTGTTTTCTAGCAATGAGAACATGGGATTTTTGCCCCTTCATGCACACACGCCTGTAGTGCAGGTGTAGGTGTGTGGTATTTTTGCAGAAACACAAGCAAAGTGAGCAGTGTTGGGTGGAATCCTCCGTTAGGTGTGGCACTGTCTCAGGCTCACGATGCCCAAGGATGGATGGCTGGGCATCATGTTGTTGTCTGCAGAGGATTTGGGGAAACACCCTCTGAGCACAGAGCTTAACTGAGGTCCCTCAATGAGGCACCTGAGCTGGAATTCCAGGGCAATGGACTTCTTGGAGGTTTCACTGGGAAGGGCAGATGAGAAAGATTCTTCCAAGGAAACTTGTCACTTCCACAGATTTGCTGTTTCCCCTGGGGAAGAAATGGGGTTGGGCTTAAACCTTCAGAGTTCTTCTTTAAATATATATATATTTTTTTGTTCTCCTTTCTGTTATACTTTGAAGGGGGGGGGGGGAGACAAACCCGAAATGAAACACTTCATTTTGGTCAGTTTGACCTGGTTGGGGAACATTTCGTTCTTTTGATTGGCTCCGTTTCAAATCAATTCAGAACACACTTCCACTTCCCCCAGGGAAAGTCCAGCTTCTTTTCTTTGTTATGGCTGTGCTCTTGGGTGGACCTTGATGCCCAGGAGGCAAGGAGCCACTTTTGTGCTGGCTGAGCCCATGGGAATGGTGTTAATCCAGGGTCACTTTCATGGTCCAAAGAAGAGCATCCAACAACTGTAAGATCTCGAATGGTTCAGCTGGCCCATGTCTCCTTTCAAGCTCCATGGGGGCTACATGGAAGGCAGGAACTATCTTGAGATCCTTTTCCTGAGCCTCCTGGTGCTGCCAGCCATCACCATGGAAGAGGTCATGCATTGAAATGAAATTGAATGGGATGTAACAATGGTTACAGCTCCTCTTCTGGTCTTCAGCATTCCAAGCCACCTGCAGGTCACACCAGTTCTGACATCTATGATTTCTAAACAATTTCAATTTTCCTTTTGTTTTCTGGACAAAAGGGCCTGGAGCCTTCTTTGGAGCTCCAGCTTGTTGTGTTGTTTCAAAACACACTGAAATGTCAGACATTCCTCAGTGGCAGGAGCTGGGAGTGTTCTTTCCCTCCAGTTAACAGTCTGGGCACGACACTTTGTGGCTGAGATAGGGGAGACAAAGGAAAGCTGGAAGGAGCCAAGAGTTGTTGATGGTTTGGTGCTGAAGAGTTCAGTGATCACTGCTCTGAAGAGCTGGTCTTTTTTCTGCTTGTTGGCCAGCTCCCTCCAAATGTCTTTAGCTGCTTTTTGGGGTTTTTTGTCAAAGGTTCAGTTTTCCTCAGGAAAATTGAAAGCACAGAGGGAATCGAGCAGGTTCTCCTGTCTCCTGGTCACATTTGCTGTAAAAGAAGGGGTGTATTTTGAAATGGAAATGTCTTGTCATAGAATCACAGGGGTTGGAAGGGACCTCTGAAGATCATCAGTTCCAGCCCCTCTGAAGATCATCGAGTCCAAGATCATTGAGCCCAACCCCCCTGAAGATCATCAATTCCAGTCCCCCCAAAGATCTTCAGTTCCAGCTCCTCTGAAGATCATCAGTTCCAGCCCCAATGAAGATAACATCGAGTCCAGCCCCCCTGAAGATCACCAATTCCAGCTCTCCTGAACATCATCAATTCCAGCCCCTCTGAAGATCATCAGTTCCAGCCCCAATGAAGATAACATCGAGTCCAGCCCCCCTGAAGATCATCAATTCCAGCCCCCCTGAACATCATCAGTTCCAGCCCCCCTGAGGATCATCAATTCCAGCCCCTCTGAAGATCATCAATCCCAGCCCCCCTGCTGCAGCAGGAGCACCTGGGGCAGATCCCACAGGAACACATCCAAATTAGTCTGGAAAGTCTCCAGAGAAGGAGACTCCACAACCTGTCTGGGCAGCCTGTCCCGGGGCTGCTTCAGCCTCACAGGAAAGAAGTTTCTCCTCACGTTGAGGTGGAACTTCCTGTGTTGTCACTTGGTGCCGTTTCCCCTCGTCCTGTCACAGGCTCCACTGAACAGGGACTGGTCCCTTCCTGACACCCACCCTGCAGATATTTATGGACATTGATCATGTCCCCTCTCAGTCTTCTCTTCTAAACACTCAACAGCCCCAGGCCTCTCAGCCTTCCCTCACCTGACAGATGTTCCAGTCCATCATCCTCGCAGCCTCCCTTCGACTCTTCCCAGCATCTCCCTGTCCCTCTGGAACTGGGCAGCCCAGAGCTGGACACAACACTCCAGATGTGGTCTTAGGAGGGCAGAGTAGAGGGGGAGCAGAACCTCCCTTGTCCTGCTGGGACACACTCCTCTTAATGCACCCCAAGATACTGTTGGCTCTCTTGGCCACAAGGGCATGTTGCTGTCCCATGGATAACCTGTTGTCCACCAGGACCCCAAGGTCCTTCTCCATGGGGCTGCTTTCTAGCAGCTCATCCCCTAACCTATATTGGTGCATGGTGGTTTTTTTTTTTTCCCCAGGTGCAGGACCCTACAGTTATTCTTGTTGAACCTCAGGAGGTTCCTCTTCACCCAGCTCTCCAGCCTGTCTAGATCTCACTGAGTGGCTGCACAGCCTTCAGGTGGATCAGCCAACCCTCCCAGGTTCATATCATCATCCAGCTTGCTGAGGACACACTCCATCCCCTCATCCAGGTCACTGATGAAGATGTTGAATAAGACTGGGCCCAGGATTGTCCTAAAAACCTGCTTCCCTGGGCTTTTTGCAGTCCCAACAGCTGAGGGGACGGTATGAGCGGTGGCTGAAGTGAAACACGTTTCATTCTAGCAAAAGAAAAGAACAGAAGAGGGAGTTTTAACTGTTGGAGGATGGGACAGCCTGGGGAAAGATGTCTTGTTTTGCCCAGGGCCTCTGGTCACTCCTGCAAGGTGCAGAACACAGTGGAGAAGGTGGTTTCTCTCTCCAAGGATCTAGGACGTGCCTCCTGTGTGAATTTGACAAAGCTTCTGGGCTGACAGGATGGATATCAAAGAGGTGGCTCAAGACATGAATTCTAGTTTGAATTTACTAGAAGAAATGAGGGTGCATGTTCCTGCTCTGCTTCCTGCTCCAGCTTGGAGCAGGCAGAGCTCTGCCATAGCATCTCCTGAGCTTCACACCACAGCTTCCAAAAGGCTCAGCACACCTGGTTTGCTCTGAACCTCCTTGCTGCAGCTTGGCAGACCTTTCCACAAACCTGGTCCAAGCGTGGAGTAACCCCTGGGAGGAGGGAATTCTTGCTTTGGCCTGAAACCAGGCAGGGTTTCATCCTCCTGGAGCCCCTGCCCATGCTCTGGGCTGGGTTTGCTGTGGGGCTCTGGTGGTGTAGACCCTCGGGAGACTGGAAGGGACCTCCAGATGTCATCTGCTGTAGCTTCCCCACCTAAAGCAACTTCTCAAGAGGCACAAGGTTTCTCCTCAGGCCAGGGTCCCCCTTCTGCCTTCCGAGACTCGGGTTTTCAACAGCCTTTCTTCTTTCCTCTCTTTCTTAATGTTCTTACCAGTCACTCAACAAATCAGTTCTAACATCCTGAGGTTTTTGCCTGTTTGCTGTAGCCTGGATTGAAGCCTTGATGACTGTGGTGCATGTAAAAGGCCAGAGGAACCGTGGAATAGCAAGTTCTGTTGCCATAACAAAGGATGAGCAGATACCTTGAGATCTAAAAATGGTTTCTCCCTATTAAACTGCTCCGTGGGCTCTTCTTCTTCAAGGAAGAAATGATTGATGCTGCAGAGAGCAGAGCTTTGACCTGAGTGCCAGCTGGGGTGGTGAGCACCCTGGGCAGGTCGAGGAGCTGGGCTGAGGAGAGGACACCAGCAATCCTTGAGGGCTGACCAGAGAACCCCCTTCCACACCAGAGTACACAGAGCAGTGGCCTTTGCCCACTTATTTTGGATATATCTGCTCAAGATCTCCTCATTTCCTATTCCTGAAGTTCACAGCCAACCCTGAACCTCCAGGAAGTGCAGCTTATTTGGAGAGCAGAAGAACCCCTGGATCTGCAAGTGCTGTAAACTCACAGGAGGCTGGGTTTTTTTAACAATGAGTGGGAAATTCTCCTTCGTTTTGCCTGCCAGTTTTTGGGCTTTTGGGGTATCCCAGTGTCTGCCTCTGTGAAGAGCAGAAACCCTGTTTCTGTGAAGACTGGGATCCTTGCCCAGGAATGAAAGGCAGAGGTTATTTATAGCAGAGTGTTGAACTTACCAGGGTCACAAGAAAATGGAGATAGATGAGAAGAACTGGTTAGTAGTTAGTTATGGGAAACCATAACTATGTAGTTGTTTTGAGAAACCATAACTATGTAATTGTTTTGGGAAACCACTTGGAGATGAACCCTACTTGGCTCTTGGTTTGGAGGTCTGTGTGTTACTGGTCTCCTTGGCTTTATACCAGACTGGCTTGTGTTGGAAGGGACCTTCAAGATCATCTAACTCCAACCCCCCTGCATGGGCAGGGACACCTCCCACCAGCCCAGGCTGCTCCAAGCCCCATCCAACCTGCCCTTCAACACTGCCAGGGATGGGGCAGCCACAGCTTCCCTGGGCAACCTGGGCCAGGCTCTCACCACCCTCCCAGGGAAGGATTTCTTCCAAGTATCTCATCCAAATATCTTTCAGCTTGAAACTGTTAGAGACACTGTGCTCATTTGCTGGATGCTAAGTAGGTTTATGGAAGAGTAGAGCCCTCCAAATAGTCTGTGTTACTGCTGCTCATCCATCATGTTTTGGGTGGCTTTTTAAGAAGTGGTCCTGTCAGAGCTGAACATTTCTGCTCTTTCCTCAAAACCAAAGCTCTGATTTCACACTGCATCTTGATTTCTTGTGGTGTTGAGGTAAAGGGAGATGATGAGCTTCAAATGGTGGTGTACAGGTTGGACACCAAACAGGGAAACTCCTTCTTCCATTCACTTAGGCAGGACCTTGAAAGTTGTTCCTGGAACACCCTGCACCTCTCTCTGCTCCTGGCAGTAGATATTTGGGCGTGAAGGGCCAGGAGCTCACTTGAGAGGTGCAAAAAGGCTGTGCCACAGCTGCTGAGGCTGGGAAATCCATGGCCTCTCTTCCACTGGCAGAAGGCTGGCAGGACCTCTGCCACAGAGTCTCACTTCTGAACCACTCAGGTAGCACCAGAGATGTTGGAGGCACATCTGCTACATCCCAGGCTTTGGCTCTTTGCAAGGTCTGGCAAAAAAAAATAAAATAGCTGCCTTCATCCTTTCTTCCTTTCTCTGTTTAGCAAGTTCTTTTCCTAGACATCTGAATGATGGGACTCTGCCCTGGGACAACAGTTAGGCATTCCTTCTGCACGGGCTGGATCTCAGCATAGATGGGAGCAGAGTCATTTTTGGGCTTCCTTTGGTGAAAGTGAAGCCAATGGGTAACCTTGACCCATGGCAGAGTTCAGGTTGGATTCCCCAGTTTGGAGGTAACAGGGCACACCTGGACTGAGCCCTGGGAGCATGGTTTGCAGGCCCAGCCATGCTGGGCTGGACTGGAACCCAAAGAAGCAGACACTTGCCTAGCTGAGGTGTTCAAAACCTGCTAGACCACTTCCCCAGTGGTTTGACTCCGTGTGGGTCGTGGCTTTGCTTGGTGAAGGGTTCTATTGTGTGGAACCACCTCCACAATCCCTCCCAGACATGCCCTTGGCTGACACGTCTGCCTTGCTGGGAACCCTGCAGGTCTGTTGCAAAGCAAGTGGGTAAAGCAGAAACCTCTCCCACCACAACATCCCCTCCAGACAGACCAACCACGTCTACGTCTACCCACAGCTCTTTCCACAACCCTTGGATTCCACTTTTGAAAAACAAACCCAACGAAACAAACCACAAACAAAAGCCCAACAGAAAAAAAACAAACCCAGTTTGGGTTTGTTTGGTTTTTTTTAGTGACACCAGAAAACCCTCAGTGGGCCAGCAAGTGGAAGTTTGTCCTCCAGGACCAAGGTGGATTCCCCTCTGGCCCAAACATCATCTGGCAGGTGGCCACCAAGATTGCTCTGTGGCAGAAGAGATGACCACATGGCCACAGGCTTCTCCTGCTTGTCTTCCAAGCCAAGTTTTGGTCCAACGTACCCAATGGCAGGGAATGATGCCTGCTGGGGAAAACTGGGCAATTGTTGGCTGAAGGAAAGAAAAAAAAAAATATATATCTTTCAGATAGTTTCTAATCCAAAAAACGTGGTTCTCAAATGAGCTTTTTCCAAGCACATTAGTCCTGCAGCCACTAATAATCACAGAACTCAAAGAAGGAGGGGGGGGAAAAATAAAAATCAGTTGGAAAAGAGTTGAAAGGGAAACCTATTAAAATAATAAAAAAAAAAAGCAATTTCCCCCAAATATATGCAGTTTCACTTCCAATTTTTTCTTGGGTCGGTCGTTGGGGATTGTTGGTGGGGTTTGGGGTTTTTTTTTTGAGTTATTTTTTGCTGTCACTAACACTTTCAGGGACCTAACAGGCCTTTTAGAGACAGCTGCACGGAATAAAACCGGGCTGTTTTGTTCCTCTTGCATTGTTCCTAACAGTGGGATCCATCCCTCCTTCTCCTGATTGAATGCTTCCCAGAGTCTCTAGCCGTGTTGCCACCACCAACTGAGGAGCTGAGAGATACCAAGGCTCATCCCAGGGGGTTCTGAAGGCCACTTATCCATCCTCCTCCCCCTCCAGAGCTTGGGATGCGGGGGAAAATCCTGTCGGTGAGGTTCCTAAAAATAAGGCTCGTTAATTTTGAGGTTGTGCTGGGGTTATATTTTCCACCCTTTCTTTTTCAGCACCGGGAAGCTGAGGTTGCTGCAGAAGAGCAGGGCTTTCTGGGCAGAGCTTGAGGTGGCAGCACCAACTCCTCCACGCCTGGTGACCACGCAGCAGAGGTTCGCGGGGCAAACCGGCAGGTGCCTCCCCTGATACTCCCTTCCCCTGGGGCTCGTGAGCCAAAGCCAAACTTGGGGTAGCTTTTCCTGCCCTCCAGGTGCACGTGCCTGGCCTGAGGCTCCAAGTATTTCCAACTTTTGACCCTGTGGGAGATGTTTCACACCAGTTTCTACCACTTTGTCCCACTCCCACCTCCGCCGCTCCCGGGTCAGACGTCGAGGGGCAATTCCAGGCCTTGGGCTGTCTCCAGGCAGGAGGAACCAAGGGTCTGGCTGGTCCCTGCATGCCAAATGAGTGTTAGAACATCCATCCCTCTGCTCATCTCCAGTCACACCCTTGGATCCCAACGGTCCTGCCGTGCTAGGGGCAGGAACCATCTTGCTGATGCTTGAGGCAATAGGAGAGCTTCCCAAATAACAAACAGCCTTGATCCTTGCATCCCCCTGCAAGCCACTCTCATTCACCAGGACTTGGCCAGGGGCTGTAATCAGCCAGTTATAATCTATTTCAGTCCTGTGTGGAGGGACCTGGCAGAGTTTCCTGGGCTGGGGCTCCTCAGATGACTCATTCCCAGCTGATCTTTCCATGGCTCCAACCAGGTGCTTGTGGGACTCTGGTGTCCTCAGCCCTGTGAGGCTTCAGGGCCAGGAGGCAGAAAGGTGGTGAGGAGCACACCCAGCTGGGCTCTCCTCTGCCAGGAGATAAACCTGCCTGAGGGCTTCAGCAAGTATTCTGGAGGTCAGAGTAGGACAGAAGGGGATGGGAGTTTGCAACCCGTGTTTCTGTGGGGCTGAGGGAAAAGTGGAGTCGTAGAATCAGAGAATGGTTTGGGTGGGAAGGGACCTTCAAGATCATCCAGTCCCAAGCCTGCATGGGCAGGGACACCTCCCACCAGCCCAGGTTGCTCCAAGCCCCATCCAACCTGCCCTTCAACACTGCCAGGGATGGGGCAGCCACAACTTCTCTAGTCAACCTGGGCCAGAGGGTCTCACCATCAAAGCCCCCTTTGGGGAAACTTCTCGCAGCCCCACCTCTGCAAAAAGCCAGAGGAAGGGCTTGTAGCAACGTCCCTGAGGCTGCTGCACAGTCACATCCCTCCTGCCAGAGGCAGCATTGTCACCCATGGGCTCACCTCCAGCACAGAGATGCTGCTAGTGCTGGCTCCTGCACAGCTGTGGTCATCTGGACTTGGAAAAGTAGATCTGTGAGCAGAAAGAGAGGGGGAGATGCTGTGTGAGGTGTGGAAGTGGCTTCAGCCTGTGGCTCAGCCCAGGCTGGGGGAGCACAGCAGAGGAGCTGAGGGCTTTGCAATCCAGCAGGGACTTCAGCCTGGCACCAGGCTCCAGCAGGGTGTTTTCCAAGCCCTGTGGCAACCCCCACCTCACAGAGGGCCACATGGCTCTTCTAGTTCTAAATATCAGCAGATCTTTCCAAGAGCTTCGCTCTTGGCCACGGCAGAGGTGTCCTGGACAGCCCTTTCAACTGCAGCTCCCTTGTTGGTTTTTTTGGGTGGAGGGGAGAAGCACCGTGACTTCCATTGCACACAGGATGGAAAAAAAAGGTGGAAACCTCCCCTGGCATCTCTCCAAACTCTCCTTTTTTATATATATTTCTATATTTTGGCATCTGAAGTAGGTGCTGCAGGTGAAAAACGTCATCGGAGTGAGAAGGGGAGAGAACTGGAGGACAAGCCCCAGCCAAAAAGCTGGCTCTGATGTGGGTCTGTAGAAGGTGAAGATGAAGCTGAAGGTGAAGTGAGATCCCAGAGCTGAGCTCCAGGCAGGCAGGGAAAGGAAATGTGGTCCTAATTACTTGATAACTATCCCACATTTCACAAGTCGGTTTAATGGCCCAAGTGGATTGCTTTCCAGCTCGGAGCTCGTGCTGGAGTGGTAGGGCTAGAGTTCTCTCACAGAGGGACACGTGGTGCCAGAAAGCCCACTCTGAGGAGAATACGATGATCTAAAATGACATTAATACATCCTGTTAGTCCCTGGTGCAGGATCAGGTGCAGGGAAGGGACGTGGCAGCGTCTCGGCACGGTAGCTGCTGCTGGGAGGCTGGTCTGGCAGCCCTGGAGGCAATCCCCAGCCTGAGCCTTCCCAGGAGCTGGGTTCTCCAGCAGTGGGCAGAACCTGGAGCCACCCACCATGCCCTGTGCTTGCAGGTCAGGTGGAGCAGGGGTGGGTGGCACTGAATTCAGCTTGGGCCAGGGTTCCTCCGCTCCCCTGGCACACCCTGGCACCCAGCTTGGCAGATGGTGGCAGCTTTCTTAGGCACTGGCAGGTTATTACCATCTTGCCAGAGCTCCTGGGCACCTTACAATAGTTAGAGAGAAGCTATGGGAGGCTCAGGGTGGTGGCTGCTGAGGCTCACCCAGTGCCTTTAAAACCAGAATATTTTCCCCTTCCCTCGTGTTTTATTGGGCTTGAAGCAAGGAGGGGAGAAACCAGTTAGATGTTCTCTCAGCTTTGCCTGCCCAACGAGTGTCTCTGCTCTGATCTGGTGGCTTAGCTGCCAAGGAAATCAATCACAGAGTCATAGGATAGTTAATGTGGGAAGGGACCTTAAAGATGATCAGGTTTCAACCTCCCTACCATGAGCAGGGGCACCTCCCAGCCTGGTCTCATCCAACCTGGTCTCATCCAACCTGGCCTTAAACACCTCCAGGGAGGGGTTTTCCCTGGAAAAAAACAACCCAAACATCCCCCTTGTTTATCAGAGGCTGGTGTATGGGAAAGCAGGTCAAGGTGTGATGATCTTTATTGCTCAGATACCTGGCCTGCTCTGCAGAAAGACTTGAGGTTTTTTTTTGAGCAGGACCCCCAAATCCACTCATTACCTTAGCTCCCCACGAGCAAACTCATCCCTGGGGAGACTCTGGTGCCAGTGCAGGGGTGGCAGCAGAGTAGGATTTGTCCCCTGAAAGGCTCCAGGCCAGATGTTGCTCTTTCAGTGCCATTGCTGGAAGAAGAACAAGCCTCATGACCAGTTGGAAGCTTGGCCAGTGAAGTCCATGGTTCTGCTCTCTGCTGGGACCACCCAACATGCTGCCCTTCATTTTCAAGCCTAAAAGCTGACCTGGAAGGAGATGCACCCAATCTTTTTCCTTTGCTTCCCATGCTCCAGTCCCAGGGAGCTGGGTTCATCTCTGCTCCATGCTGGGCCTTGGCCAAGCTGGTTTCCAGCCATAAATCTTTGAGGTGTTGGGATCCAGCTTAACAGGGAGTTTTCCTGGGCCACGTTGAGGGACCTTGTTGTTCCACTGAGTCTCCACATTGGTCTCAGAGCTCTGATGCTCAGCAGCAGAGGGATGGAGGTAGCTCTTGGCTAGGGAATAATGTCTTCATTAGGGAGTGGAAATGGCTCATGAGTTTCACCAAGAAATCATCAGAAGGACTTTAAAAAGCTCAGAAATCTCTCCTGGTGGCCAAATATGGAGACTCTGGACTCCCAGGTTGAGGGCTATAAAACTGCCAGATGTACAGACAAAATGCAGGATCCCAGTGAATCCAGTTTCCTGCTGGAGTCTGTGCAGGAGAGGGATCACTGCTGGGAAGAAATGCTAGTTCAAGGACATCCAAATGAAGCCAAATGAACTCTTCAAGAGTCTGGGGCCAAAGTCAGGATTGAATCAGAACCCTCTGCACAAGATTAGGCTCAGTTTCGAAAATCTACTCCCAGATTCCAAACCAAGAGCAGGAAAGCTCTGGGATTCATTTGCCATGGATCTGCAGAACTGCTGAGCAACCTGGCGTGCAGCAAGCCTGATGGCAACAGGGAAGGGCAGGTTGAGGTTGGATCTGGGAACAATTCCTTCCTGGCAAGGGTTGTCAGGGCCTGGCCCAGGCTGCCCAGGGTGGAATCCCCATCCCTGGAGGGGATTCAAAGCCCTGGAGATGGTGCTGAGGGACATGGAGCAGTGGTGGCCTTGGCACAGTTGGACTGGATGGTTTGAAAGGTCTTTTGCAACCCAAGCAACTCAATGGTTCTATGACTCTTTCTTGCAGCTTACTTCATTTAGGTGTATTTCCTCCCCACATGCCTGAGGAGCCATTGGCAGGTAGGCTGACTGTTCAGACTATTTTTTTCAAACCTTATCAAATCCATCCTTGGTCTCCCTGCCATCTTCCTCCTTGGCCACGAGTGTCCAGTTCAGCCCCTTCTCTGGTGGCACTGGTGACAGAGCAGGGCAGCTCCCACTGACTGCAGCTGCCAACACAACCAGAGGCTCAAGGCTGGTTGGTTTAAATACTGACGTGGCAACCTCTCCATCTCAATCTCTGCCTTTCCCCCCCCCCTCCCCTCTCCTCAATAAAAACAACTCTGGAAACACGAACCAATTACTCCCAGATTTCAAATGCTGGCACCACTCCCCCTGCAGCTGCAAGCAGAGTTTAACCTCTTTGGTCTCCTGGTGCACATGCCTGCTTGGGAGGAAAGGGAAGCTTTTTTGTGGCCCATGTTTGCAGCCCAGCCCTGTGCTCAGCATCCCTGCTCCTCTCACCTCCCACATCTCACTCTGAGCTCAGCTCCTCCCTCTTCAACGGGCTGACCCAAAACTCCAGGCCACAGCATCACTGAAGACTCCAGGAGGGTTCAGACCCACACCCAAACTTTTCAACTTCTGCTTATTTTTATTCCCCCCCCCCCCCACCTCTCTTGTTTCAAGCTGGTGGGATGGAGTGAGAAACAGGTTTTGTGGCCCCTTGGAGGGAAAAATGTTTCCTGAGAGTGAAAAAAAAAATATATGTGGCTGCTGAGGATCAAAGCTTCAGGTTTTCTTGGAGACCACAAAGAAAAATGGGCAAAGGGCTGAGCAGTCAAGACACCCCCAAGGGGACATGAGACCTGAGCCTCTGTCACCATCCGGGCAGGGATCTCAAGCCAGGACCCCCCTGACCTTGAACAGTGAAGGGGTCTCTTTGTGCTGGCTTAAATTGGAGTGGTTCCTATCAAAGCAAGGTGCTGAGGGCTTTTCTTGTGGTGGCTCGAGGTGGGGGGGTGGAAGATGTCCCACACACCCCTTCCCCACTCATCTGCAGGTTCCCAGGCTGAGGCACCACGGGGAACCACGGGCTGGTGGGTTTTCCTTTTCTCTTCAGCTCATAAATAATCACCTCCTCCAGCTTTCACATCCCCAGCTTGGCAGGCCAAGGCAAACACGAGCCCTTTTTTTTTGGCAGGAGGTGGAAATCAGCAGAGCACTACCTGCAAATAAAGTGCTGACTGGTCAGGAAGAGCAAGCCTTGCAACCCCATTAGATGCCTTCCTGGGCAACACGTTCCAGCTGAAGCAGAGCCAAGGGGTGGATTGTGTTTGGTGGTTTGTGGTGTTTTTTTTTTTGTAGGCTGGGTGAGCATCCCCTTCTTGCCTACAAATAAACCATGGGCTGTAATCAACTGGTCAGAGTGTGGGCATGGCTTTCCAGCCACGAGCAGAACCTTGGCAGAGCTGTGGAGGCTCTAAGCCTCCCTCTCTTAAGTCCTGGAGGAGGATGTGCCAGAGGGAGGTGAATTTCAACAGGATTGAACTGATCATGTTCTACTCCTTAGTGGTTTATGAATTAACAGGGCTTATTTTTTTGGGGGGGAAGAGGGGCTGGAATGCTGCCTGGCAGAATAGGACCTGGGGGTGCTGGCCAGCAGTGGCCAGGGTGTGCCCAGGTGGGCAAGAAGGGCTTGTGTCAGCACTGGGGTGGGCAGCAGGAGCAGGGCAGGGATCATCATCCCCCTGTGCTGGGCACTGGGGAGGGGGCACCTCCAATCCTGGGGGCAGGGCTGGGCCCCTCAGGACAAGAAGGACATGGAGGGGCTGGAGCGTGTCCAGGGAAGGGCAAGGGAGCTGGGGAAGGGGCTGGAGCAGAAGGAGAAGGGGCTGGAGAACTTGTGAGGAGCAGCTGAGGGAGCTGGGGGTGTCCAGCCTGGAGACCAGGAGGTGAGGGGAGACCTGCTGGCTCTGCAGCTCCTGAGAGGAGGTTGGAGCCAGGGGGGTCGGGCTCTGCTCCCCAGGAACAAGGGATGGGACAAGAGGAAACAGCCTCAAGTTGCCCAGGGGAGGTTGAGGTTGGATCTGGGGAACAATTCCTTCCTGGCAAGGGTGGAGTCCCCATCCCTGGGGGGGTTTCCAAGCCCTGGAGATGGTGCTGAGGGACATGGGGCAGGGGTGGCCTGGGCAGGGCTGGGTGAACAGTTGGACTGGATGATCTGAAATGATTCCATGATTCTGTGTCTCTGGTGCAGGCAGGGGGTGTGCCATGGCCAGCTCCAACCTGCCAGCCCCAGCTGTGTGGAGGCAGCAGCTCTGCCCCAAGCGTTGGCAGGGCCAGGCTTGGGAGCCTCCAGCCACAAGCAAGGTGGAAGGGCAGTACCCCTGGGGGATGCAGCACGTCCTTCCCGCATTGCTGAGCCCCTGGCATCACCCCCCCGGGCTGGCTCCTGACACCCAGCAGTGCCTGAGGCTGGTCTGCAGCCTCCAGAAGCCTTCAGGAGGTTGTCCTGTCAGAATAAACAGCCCTCACCCAGACAGATGAAGTGCTAATGACCCCTTACTTGAGGGCACAATGTTGTCTCAGCACTAAATCGGTTTCCTCTTCCTTAAAGCTGCTACCTTGGGAATGCTGACTGGGAAAAGAATGTCCTCACCTTCTCCAGCCACCTGCCAGGCTCTGAACACCAGAGGGCTTTTTACCAAGGCCTCCAAAAAGGTATGTCCTAGAGTCCTTTGCTTTTGGAGAGCTCTGGGTGTCATCCTGGGAGCAAGAGCAAGTTTCTCCTTCAGCTACTTCATTTCTTAGATATATACACATATACAAATATATATATATATATATATATATATATATTATTTTTAGATTGCTCCCAGGTTGCCAGCTTGGTTGATTAATTGCTGCTAGAATGGAAAAAAAAGAAGGAGCAGCCTGCAAATTGGAGAAGACACCAGAGGATTTGGGAAGGGAAGGGAGGAAAGGTGATCCATGTTGCAGAGCCAACAAGGAGAATTTGCTCTGTGAGTATTTTTTTTTTTATTATTATTATTATTATTATTATTATTATTATTATTATTATTATTATTATTATTATTATTATTATTATTATTATTATTATTATTATTATTACAGGATCACAGAATCTTAGGGGTTGGAAGGGGCCTGGAAAGACCATCCAGCCCAACCCCCCTGCCAGAGCAGGGTCACCCAGAGCACATCACACAGGAACGTGTCCAGGGGGGTTTGAATGTCTCCAGAGAAGGAGACTCCACAGCCTCTCTGGGCAGCCTGTCCCAGGGCTCTGTCACTCTCACAGGAAAGAAGTTCTTCCTGATATTCACATGGAACCTCCTCTGCTCCAGTTTGCACCCACTGCCCCTTGTCCTGTCACTGGACATCACTGAACAAAGCCTGGCTCTGTCCTCCTGACACTCCCCCTTTACATATTTGTAAACATTGATGAGGTCACCCCTCAGTCTCCTCTTCTCCAAGCTCCAGAGACCCAGCTCCCTCAGCCTTTCCTCATCAGGGAGATGTTCCACTCCCTTCAGCATCTCTGTGGCTCTGCCCTGGACTCTTTCCAGCAGTTCCCTGTCCTTCCTGAACTGAGGGGCCCAGAACTGGACACAACACTCCAGATGTGGCCTCACCAGGGCAGAACAGAGGGGGAGGAGAACCTCTCTTGACCAACTAACCACCCCCTTTCTAACCCACCCCAGGATCCATTGGCTTTCTTGGCCACAAGGGCACATTGCTGCTCATGGTCATTACTACTACTACTGCTATTTAATGGTGGAGTTGTAGGAGTCTGAGGGAGAAACAAGGAAAACTGGACCCACAGGCACCCACTCCCACCCAGCCAACCTGGCTGGGAAGCAGTTCTTAGGAGAAAGACCAGCAAGGATCCTTCCCCCAAGTCCTGGCCCATATTTCATTCCCAAGTCTGCAGCCAAAGTCTGCAAAACTCCAATGGAAAAAGAATGAGGTCGAAGTGACCACATTTTTCTTAAATCTTTCCCTCACTCTCCTGATCCTGCCCAAAAAAAAAACAAACAACCCAACTCTGGTACATGGAGTTGATCTTCCTCAGGAGTAAGTTCTCCAGATGGAGGTGGAGATGGTTGGCTGAGGTGGTGACATCCAAAGGATGGAGCTGTGTGGAAAGGGGGTTGTCCTCCTCCAGTGCTCAGCTGGAAGAAGTCCACTGAATGTTGAAGAAGACCATCCAATGATGTTGAAGAAGACGTTGTTGTATGGCTAACCCTTGGCCCAAGGGTGGTCTGGGATGGTGGGGACAAGGACAGTGCTCTGCTGTTGTACCAGCCCATCAGCTGGGCAAGGTTTGGCCTTCAAGGCAGAGGCTGTGCCTGCTGGCTTGGAGAGCTCCATGTGCCAGAGGCACCTCTGAAGCACCATCTGGTGGAAAACGTGCCTGAAGGGAAAGAGCCAACACATGAGAAGGTCTGGATGCCCAGAGCTTTCTTTCAGGAAGGGCTGGAGACTGGGACAGGCTGGAAACCAGTGCCCTGGCAGCTCCTGCAGGCTGAGGAGAGCTGGGAGCCCCCAGACCAAGGGTCGGTGAAGGAAACGCTTCACTTCTCGCAAAAAACTGACCTCACCACGAACACCCTGTGAGGAACCCCTAGAAAAGGTGCAGAACTTCTTCAAAACCTGAGGCAACAAACACAGAGACACACGCCAACCTTGGGGGAAATGCATCCTGGTCAGACAGGTCTGGATCCCATAACTCTAAAGGTGTTTTATTTCCTGGAATTCTGACATCAAAGGGCGGATTTTCGAGACAAATAAGCTGCTGCCTTCATTGCTCTGGAGAAATCCCATGATGTGATTGACAATTAAGATCAGAAAAATTAAAAAAATAAAATAAAATAAAGGCTTGATGGGCAAAAGATCAGGAAATAAATCTCCCCACACCCCCAGATCCAGGACTCTTCTCAAAAGTTATTCATCCCTGCTCGGGGCTGGGAGGATCACAGGAATTTGGGACCTAATTTAAGGCGGGTTTTTTTAGTAACACCAAGAGGAAATTTGGCTTCGTTTTGCCCTGCTACAAAGCTCCAGAAGTGCTGGGACAGGAGGTAAAAAGACATGGAGCCAGATTCCCTGAAGGTGGCACAAGGGACACAGGAGCTCTGAGCATCTTCCCCCTGACATTGTAACCCTTTGGGAACCCAGAGCTTCTCCCACCTAGTGAGAGGGCATCACCACCCTCCTCCACTCTGGTCTTTCAGGGGATGGGAGAGTTAAAAAACCAGAAGCAAGAAAAGCAAAGAACCATTTAAGGCTGTAAGGGGCAGTGGCAAACCTGCTGGGATCTGCTCAGGGCTGGTAGGAAGGAGGGAGAGGGGGTGGTGTTGGTCACAGGCATCCCAAAGAAATCAGGAGGGTTAGTAGGTCTCCATTTCTAGAGCTGGGCCTGTCCCCACCCATCTCTGACCACCAGGGAGCTTTGGGTTTGACATGGATTGACTGTTTTACTCCAAAGAAAGGACATTTTCTCTCCTGAGCCATTTGTGTGTCACAACCAGACAGGCCAACCTTCTCTGGGGACAGGCAAGAGGCACATGGTCTGACTTCTCCAGGAGGCAAGGCAGTGCTGCTGTCTTGGTGTTCCCCCCAAGGAACCCACAGGTGGCCCTGGGATGGTGCAGGTTTGGGTCCTCTGTCCTACTTCTGGCCTGTTTTCTAAGGCTCTTTGAGATAAAAAGATGGACAGAGGGTTATCAGAGCAGTGCTGTGATGGAGGAGGTGTGCCTGACCGTGATGTTGCTGCTGGCTGCTCTTGCTCAGGCCTTGGCCAGGGAAGGGAAGGTGTTCTTCTCAGTCCCTTGAGCCAAAGTAGCTGGGGCAGCCGTGTTGAAATCCAGCCTTGGGGGCAGATACAACCACCAGGAAGGGGCTGAGAAGTCCTTCCTCCCTCCTGCATCATCCCCCCCTTCCAGCTCAAGGTGATGTGCTGCTGGTGGTGCTCCTGCCAAAGGGTGCTCTCCTCATCTCCCACCACCCACCACTTTACTCACAGCCCTTCTGTGGCCCCCCTCACATGGCTCTACGGCCCGAAAACACAATAAAAGGAGTTATGGAAGCACAAGAGACACTTGGCTTCCCTTTCTGCTCACTGTTCATCTTCTGGACAGAGTTAGATAAAGCTGCTTCCAGGTGGAAGACTCTGCCACCCTGGCAACAAGCAGATGACTTCCTTTTGTCCAGTTCCTTCTTTTTTTTCCCCTCATTGTTGGGTGTTGGGGTTTTGCTTCCCATGCCTGCCCTTGGGCAGCCTCACCACTTCCCCAGTTGTTCCACCCTGGATCCAGGCAAGCACCTTCAGCAGATGCTGAACTCCTGGTATGTGAGTAATCCCAGCCCCTCTTTTGGCAAAGCACTTAAGCTTCATCCTCACTGTTGTTCTCTGAGCAGAGTGAAATGTAAGCTGGTGGTTGAGTGCTCTGCTGGATGGGAGCCAGGGTGCTCAGCACCTCCGAGGGCTCAGCTCCTCCAAGAGAGATGCCCCGAGTCAAGAAAGCTGTTAACTTGAAGTCCTTGCCTCAGTTTCAGGTGTGATGTGGTATGAGGGCTTAACCTCGAAGTGAGCAACGTGGCCAAATGCCAACCCGGGCTGGGGGAGGAATGAAGGAAAGTTCCCTCACGTGGTTCTTTCTCTTTGCCTTTTCTTTTGGAAACTCCGTGTGAGTTGAAAGCAGCCAAACTGTATGTTCAAAAAGGACACCTAGAAACCAAGCTGGTCAAGATTTCTGAAGTCCCAGTTTTATTATTCACTCCAAGGAGGAGGAAGCCTTTTTATACCTCTGTGATGAAGCTGACTTCAACACGCTGTGCTTTGCAAGAAGGCAGGAATGTTGATGTGCATGGATGGCTGCATTTATCTTGCAGATCTCTTCCTCTTCCCATACATCTGGGAAGGAATGAGGGATGCAAGTCTGCAAGGGTCTGGAAGGGGAAAAGCAGCTGCAAAGAGCACTTCCCAACAACGTGCCCCAGCTCTTCAGGCTTCCTGACCATCCAGAAGAACATCCACCCAAGGATTCCATGGAAGAGCTGCTCTTCTTGGTGGTTTTCAAGCTCTGGTGGTTTGTGAAGCACCAGAGAAGCCTCTGGTTAAGATCTGAACCTTGCCCATCTGAGCCCACATGTGAGGAAAATTTATGGAGGGGGGGGGGGGTGTGGAAATTCCACATTTTAAGGAAGGAAAAAAAAAAAGAGAGCAGACGTTTGGGTCTGGTTCTCTTTAAAATAAAAATGGCAGCTGTTTAAAAGCTGCCTACAAGTTCAGAATGTTAGAAGCTGGTATTAAGAGCTCAAACCTGGTGTGAACAGAAAGGAAGGAATGGATCTCACGACCACAGATGTGATAGTGATGGGTGGGAAGGCAGCTCTCCTGGAGACATGAACGTGCTTGTAAATGATGGTGAGGGTCCTCCTCAGCCTTTGGTCCTTGGGGGACATCTGCCTGCCATCCCCACAGCCTGGTGAAGGCCTTTCTGCAGGCCAAGCAGCAGAGCTGAGGTGCTGGTGAAGACAGTGATGAGGGAAGAGGGTCGGTTGCTCCTGCTTGATGCCCAGGTAGCCACGGGCAAGGCAGAAATTGGGGTCTTTCTTCCTCCCAAGCAAAACAAACAGGGGATGAAGGGGAAACAAAACTGGTTTAATTGCATCTGGTCTGGCTTGGATACCTTCCCAAGCCAGGCCACTCTGAAGAAGAAAAATAACAGCAATGAATGAAGATTAATGATGAAACGAAACCTTTGAAAACTTTCCAAGGGAAACCTTTTCCTTTTTAATATGTCAAAGTGGAGCATTTTGACACCTAAGTAAATTTAAACATCTTGGGTTGTTGGTTTTTTTTTCTCCTTAAAACCCAGGGCCTTGCCAAGCCTTCATTCAGCACATGGGTTTTTGCCCTCCCCAAAAGGCATTTTTTTGGTGGTAAGAACTGATCTGGCAATTCCAGTCCTACAGCAGGGGCAGGGGGTGGAAAGGAGAGGACTTCTCACAGCACCTCTTGTCCCAGAGGTGTGACCCATGAGGCTGCCCTAAGGGCATGTCCTGCCCTGAGGATTTCTCTCCTGTCATTGTAGATAGAATCAGAGCATCATGGAATGGTTTTGGTTCAAAAGACCTCTCAGATCATCCAGCCCAACTCTTAAACCCAGCCCTGCCAAGGCCACCACTGCCCCATGTCCCTCAGCACCATCTCCAGGGCTTGGAAACCCCTTCAGGGATGGGGACTCCACCTTGGGCAGCCTGGGCCAGGCCCTGACAACCCTTTTGGTGAAAAAAATCCTTCCTAAAATCCAACCTCAACCTCCCCTGGCACAACTGGCCATTTTCCTCTGTCTGGAGTTGGTCCATGGCACCAGCAGCAAACCTGCCAACACACTGGTTCCTTCAGGTCTGAGCCTCCACCTCAGACCCTCCTGAAGACCCAGTTTCCCAGGAAAGAAGGAATATTAACCCCTCTTGATGATCCTGATGAGCTTGGAACTTGATGATCTTTAAGGTCCCTTCCAACCTTAATGATTCTATGAGTCTCTTCTAGCAGGAACCTGTCAGAGCAAAGGGTTAATGTGTCTGCAGAGCAGCCAAGGGAACTGGGAGAGCCAGCAAGCCCAGGTCTTCCCTGGTGTCTGCCATTGCAGGCTCTGCCTTTCAAAGCCATTATAAATAAACTTCCTAGTAAACTCAGCAATTTTGTCATCAGGAAGGTTGGCAGCCTTTCCTGGCCATAAAATAAACTCTAATCATTCCTTCAAATAACACACAAATAGCAGCAGTGCATGCACAGGAAGCTCTGGCCCGTTTTTTTCTTCCCAACCCCCTTCCCAGCCCCCATCTCTGTGCCGTGGCAGCCCAGAAAGGATGGAGAAACACAGGGACATTCCACAGCTGAAGGCCTAAAAGACCCTGTGGCTGCCACTTCAATCAGGACCGGGCAAGGAGCTCCAAAGAGATCAGGAACCACTCTGATCCTCCTGCCCCACAGCTCAACTAGATCCAAACTACTCTTGCCCCCTCCATGGATCCCAAGGATTCCTTCCCTTTCTCATGCTCACCTATTTCCTTACCAGCTGGGTTGCTTTCCACCCCCCCTAAAATATCTCAGAAGAAGAATCTCTTGCCATTTGCCCTCTGTGGTGATGGAGAACCCCACTTGGTAATGTGCAGTGGGCAACCACTGCTCCAAGAGAAGGGAAACCCGGAGTCAAAACTGTGACCATCGGGGAGGTCACGTCCTTTTCCCTGTGGAAAACCCACCACAGACACAGAATCATAGAACCATTAAGGTCAGAAGGGACCCTAAAGACCATCAGGTTCCAACCCCCTGCCATGAGCAGGGAACCCACCACTAGATCAGGCTGCACAAACCTCATCCAACCTGCCCTTCAAAACCTCCAGGGATGGGGCATCAACAGCCTCCCTGGGCAACCCATCCCAGCTCCTCACCACCCTGAGAGGGAAGAATTTCTTCCTCATGTCTCACCTCAATCTCCCCTCTCTCAGTTTTAAACCATCACCCCTTGTCCCATCACTGTCTTCTCTGATGAAAAGCCCCTCCCCAGCTTTCCTGGAGCCCCTTCAGGCACTGGAAGGTGCTCTCAGGTCTCCCTGGAGCCTTCTCTTCTCCAGGCTGAACAGCCCAACTCTCCCAGCCTGGCTCTAGAGCAGAGCTGCTCCAGCCCTTGGATCATCTTGGTGGCTCTTCTCTAGACCCTCACCAACAGGTCCATATCTTGTGCTGAGGGCTCCAGAGCTGGACACAGAGCTCCAGGTGGGGTCTGACCAGAGCAGAGCAGAGGGGACAATCCCCTCCCTGGCCCTGCTGCCCACACTTCTTTGGATGCAGCCCAGGACACAATTGCCCCTCTGGGCTCCAGCCCTCACTGGTGGCTCATCTCCAGCTTCTCATCTCCTCCCAGCCCCAGGTCCTTCTCCTCAGGGCTGCTCTCCAGCCATTCTCCCCAACCTGGATTTGTGCCTGACCCAGGTGCAGGACCTTGCACTTGGCCTTGTTGAACCTCATGAGGTTGGCATGGGCAAACCTCTCCAGCCTGCCAGGGTCCCTCTGGATGGATCCCTGCCCTCCAGGGTGTCAGCCACACCACCCAGCTTGGGATCATCAGCAAACCTGCTGAGGAGACACTCGATCCCACTGTCCATGTCTCCAACAAAGATGCTAAAGAGCATGTGAAACAGGAGCAGAAAGGGTTGCAGGAGTGACAAAGAAGGCAAACAGGTCAGGGCTTGTGCACCTGCTGCTCTGAGGCTTTGCTCTGGGAGATGAGGAGCAGCAGGTCCAGAGAGCTGGGCTTGTGCCCCCAAAGGGGCAGGACAGCAGGCACCATGTAGATGCACCAAGTAAGAGCTCCAGGGTCTCAACAACTGACCTAAAATGGAATGATTTGAGTGTTGGGATAGGGGGGTAGCAAAAAAAGGATGGTAAGGAAATGAAACAAGGAGGTATCTCCACAATAAAACACACAACTGGAGCTGACAAAGCCACCTAGTAGGCCTCATATTAGATCTAAAAGAATGATTCAAATAGTAGCTGGGCAAGGTAATGAGACAATAATTGCCAGTATCTAAAAGGATCCTGAGGTCTTCAAAACCTGGAACAGAAAGTGAAAGCTTCCTTAGTGTTTAAAGCAGCTAATGAAGATAACACAGAGAGAGCTCATCTCTGATACTCCTTATGGAATTTCTGATACTCCTTATGGAATTTCTCCTGGGTGTTCCTTTCTCTCAGCCTCTTGAGGAGTAACCAATGGAGCAGATGACCCTGCTGGAGGGGAGAAGGTCCAGCAGCCTCCCAGGGAAAGTGTGCAGGAGTTTCCCTGGTCAAAGATGGGACCAGGCTTTTCTAGAACAAAGGGCTTGGCTGCTGTCATACTTCCAAAAATCTGATTCTTGAGAGCAAACAGGAGAAAAACCAAGAAGGGCCTTTCCTTTCCCACAGGAATCTTTCCACTCTGGGCCGGGGGGGAGGGAGTGAAACAGAGAGAAAGTGAATCAGAGAGGGAAACTGAGGCAGGCACACTGAGGTAGAGTGTCCTGCTACAGGTTATGCAGCCTGGAGGAGGCTCCAGGGAGACCTTAGAGCACCTTCCAGGGCCTGAAGGGGCTCCAGGAAAGCTGGGGAGGGGCTTGGGACAAGGGCAGGGAGGGATGGGATGAGGGGGAATGGATTGAAAGTGGAGGAGGGGAGATTTAGATGAGATATTAGGAAGCAGTTCTTCACTCTGAGGTTCCTTCCACCATATGTTGTGCAATCAGACGCGCTGACTTCTCCACACAAAGCCACCTTTGCTTTTTGAGCCTCCTGGTTTTGTTCTGCCTCCCTTTTTGGGCGCAGTTCTCGCTGGCTCCAGCCTGCAAGGCAGTGGGTCTCTCTGAAAGCTCAACCAAAACAGCTCACTCTGCCTGGAGCTGCTAAAAAAACCATGAAAACCAACCTGATGTGACCCGAATCCGTTGCCTTTTGGCCTGATGATGAACCTGGAACCATCCACTTGGGCAGCTGGCACCTGCAGAGGCCGTGGCTGGCACGGGGGAGGTGAGAGGATCTGCTGAGCACTTTTAGAGCTGGAAAAAGCAACAGAGCAGCTTCCCTGGCCAAGCTTCTGGCCCAAAAAAATGCCTGGAGGGGCTTGAACTCCCTGAAGTCTGCACCTTGCTGAAAAAACCTGTCACTTTGGGGTTCAAACAGGGTTTTGAGGGCCGGGAACCAACTTTGCAATGACCTAGAAACCTGCACCCAACCCAGTTCACACTCCCTGAGGTTTGTCATGTCCCTTCAGAAAATAACAAATAATAATCATTATAATAATACCACAGTTTTGTGGTGGTTTTTTCTTTTTCTCTTTCAGTACCAAAACCTGAATTCTCTTCAGGTTGGTTTTCAGATTTAAGCTGAAAGATTTCAGGTCTTTAGCTGCTCAGGGTGTAGTTTTACTTGGAGTGCTGTTGTGTCATTGATTAAAATCACCTAAAATTGAAGCCCGACCATAACAAACCCACTATGAACCCCTTGGATTTTAAATGAAACTGCTTCTGGCCAACTCAAAAACCTCCCATGGAGATCATCCCCTTTCCTTCACAGAGCTGCCAACTGCAAAAACTGCAGGGGAAAAAAAAGTGAATGTTAGAAAAAAAAAAAACCAAACCAAAACCCAAAGAGCCTCATGAATATGTTAATTGTGAATCATGTTAATGAAGCTGCAGTTAATTAACATTTCAAGATGTGACCCCCAGAAGCTGCTGGGAATCAGGGCTGAGCATCCTTTAAAGGGGCCTTTTCCTGGCAAAGCAAATCCCATCATTTCAAGTGATAATTGGACCCTTTGTTGTAAAAATTAAGCAGCAGCCTCTGTAAATATTATTGTTTTAACTTGGAAAACCTGTTTAAATGGTGATTTGTGCTTTCAGCTTGTTTGCTTTTATATATATATCTATATTTTCTGGTTATTTCTCAGCTTGTTCCCCTTCCTGGCTCACGGGGCACGAGCAGTTTTTCTTTTCTTTTATTTTTTTCATAATCTTTCCTCCCTCTGATTTTAAAAATGCTTTGATCAAAATCTCCCTCCTGCAACCAGAATGTGGTTTGAATCAGCAGGCCTGTGGGTCAGGAAAGAACTGACTTAGAGTGACTTTGTGTGACCCCCCAAAACCAGAAATCACTGGCAAAGCACTTGCAAGCAACAGAGGCACCTTCATGTTGATCTTGTCTCAATCATTTTTCCAGGTTAGTTTAGTTTTGGTTGTTTTTTTGGTGTTTGTTTGGGGTTTTTTTTCCCCTGGTGCTGTTGGAATTTCTCTGGATTCATCCAAGAAGCTTTCCTTGGTTTTCTTTTATTTTAGAAAATAATAATAATAATAATAATAATAATAATAATAATAATAATAATAATAATAATAATAACAATAATAATAACAATAATAATAATGATAATGATAATAATAATAATAATAATGATAATAATAATAATGATAATAATAATAATAATGATGATGCAAATTTGTTTCCCTTCTCCTCTGGTGTGAAACTAAAGGTGCTTTTCTGCTTTCACTGCAGGAAAAATAAAACAACCAAGATCTGCAAAGAAAAAAAACCCCAAAAATCTCACATCTTGAAGCTGCTCCAGAGATGCAAACACTCTGTGGGGCTTTCTAACGAGCATCTTCACCTTCCACCCTGTAGATCTCCTTTTCCACCCCCAAAACTGACGTGGCAGAGGTCACCTCTCATCCACACTGTGGTGGTTGGGACCATCCCGAGGTGCTTTGTTCCCATGGGAAGGAGCAAGCCGAGGAAGGTCTGTGTGCTAAGGGATGCCCCCCACAGCTCAGACCACCCCCCTTCTCCAACATGCTCAGCTCCACGGGTTGGAAGCTGAGAAGCAGAGTCCTCCAACCTGCTCTGTGTTCTCCCACGTGGTGGAAGAGCAGCCTGCTCTCCATCAGAAGCACCACTCTGGGCTAGATGCAGGTCGTGGGTTCTCGCTTGGTAGCTCTGGCATTGAAGTCTTCCCTTGGGATTTACTCTTCTTGATTTCCTCCTTTTAGGGCAGAAAATGATGCTGTGGGGCGAAGGACCCACCAGATCTGCAGCCAGGCTGGCTGAGAGCTTCCTCATGTCCTTGTGTCCCACAGTCACAGACTCTCAGGGGCTGGAAGGGACCTGGAAAGATCATCCAGTCCAGCCCCCCCTGCCAGAACAGGCGCATCATGCCTGGACAGCTGGGTATCTTCACGCCTCTGCCTGCTGGTACCTTCAGACTCCTCTCTTAACCACCTCCAGACCTCGGAGCCTCTTCACCTTCCTTCCAGACCTCAGCTCGTGCCCACCTCTTGCTTTTGCACCCTCACTTCCCAGCACCACCCCTCCTGCTCCCACCCCAGACCTCGGCAGGGCGACACCTCTGCCGCGAGGGGGAAAAAACAGATCTTACTTCATGTCTTCGGTTGGGTTGGGTTGGTTTATTTTTTCCCCCCCCCTTCTTAAGACACCGATTCTGCAGCCTTCCAACCACGTGGCCCTGCCTGGGACCGATGCTGCAAGGAACCAAGAGTGGCAACCCTGAGGTGGCTTGTTTGAGGCTTCGTTTTCCCTCAGACCAGAGCGCGTCTCCCCCCGCGCCTTCGAGCTGCTGAACTGTTTGTTGTTGATTCTGGAGGGTTTCTAAGAATAGCAGCTCGGGTTCCATTAACAAAAAAAAAAAAAGCAATGTACTCTGCTGCTTTGATTCCTGGCACTTCCAGAGGCTGTTGTTGTCACTCCCCAAGTGTTGGCATCCAGGGTTCTTCAGTCTTCAAGGGAGGAACGAGGCCTCGCGCTGCGACTTCGCTCCCGTTCCCTCTCTCTGCAGATGCAGAAATGGGGGTTTGCTTCTCACGCCCAAACCCGTGGGGTTTTGGAAGGTCTGGTTGTTGGTTTTTTTTTTTTTTAGCCTGACTCCTTTTCCAGCATGAGGTTTGCCCAGGCCTGGAGCCTTTGTTCCCCGCGGATGTTATCCCAGCCAGCCGGCGCTCGTGTGGCTTCCACAGCAGGATGAACTGGGAGAACTGGCCTGGGAGTTGGGAACTCAAGGGCTACAGGGGCTGCCTGGAAGGGGAGCACCTTCTCCTCCATGTCTGTCATGGGTTTGTGGGGTCAGGAGACAAGAAGACATGGGGATGGCACCTGCAGTGGGGCTCCTTGGGGGCCCCAGGTCCCCTCCCGTGATGGGAGATCTTCCCAACCCTAGGCAGGCTGGGCCCATCATCTCATCTGGGCTCAAGTTGCACCAGGGGAGGTTGAGATTAAATATTAGAACAAAATTTCTTCACGGAAAGGGTAATTAAGCACTGGAAGAGGCTGCCCTGGCTGGTGGTTGAGTCTCCATCCCTGGAGGTATTTAAGAGACTTTAGGTGTGGTGCTGAGGGACGTGGTTTAAGCTCTGGACTTGGCAGAGTTGGGTTAACGGTTGAGAGAGTTAGGTTATGGTTGGACTTGATGATCTTAAAGATCTTTTCCAACCAGAACGATGCTGGGACCCGAGCAGGACACACTGTGAGGCAGGTGCTCGGTGGGAGGGTGGGTGGAGCAGCTGACACTGCCCCAGAGTGGTCCATGGAGGTGCTGTGGTGGGGCTGCACCCACCCTCTGCTCCTCGTTGGTCCTTGCCCTGGGGCTGCCTCTGGGGCCTGCACAGCAAAGCACAGTGGTGGCAAATACCCAGCCTGGAGGGGCTTACAAGCCATGTAAATGTGGTGCTGAGGGACATGGCTTAGTGGTGGCCTTGGCAGGGCTGGGACTTGATGATCTGAAAAGTCTTTTCCAACCCAACCAGTCTGGTGATTCGAAAGCAGGGGTTGGCTGTAGCTCTTGCCTGCCCTTGGCCAGCAGAGCCTGCCCACCAGCAGTGATGTCCATCACAGGAGCTTTCCAGCCTGCACCCTGCAGATGTTCTCCTACCTGATTTCAACCTGGGGCTTCCACCACCAGGGCCACCTTTGCTGCACAGCACCAGTTCTGCCCACCCAGTAACTTTTATACCTTTTGACTCGGGTTCCTACCTAAGGACCCAAAGTTGTTGCAGCTCCTGTGGCTCGTCCTGCCCCAGAGGTTTGACTGGTATTTCTTTAGATCTTTGGAGAGAAGCTCTCCTCATCTCCCACCCCACCAGGAAGTGCTCAGGCTTTGGGGGTTAACGTCAGGCTCTTGCAAGTGCTCGAGAGCTTCCTGGTGGCCTGGAGCTTCCAGCCAACATCCACCCACACTTGTGGTGCCTTTGAACCACTTATAAATAGCTCAGCCTCATGTGGCTGTTCCATGTGCAACCAGGGGACCCAGGGGAAGCTGCTCAGATCCCAGGCACAACCTACAAGGCTCTGGTGTCATCCCAACCATCCATCAATGCCCAAACCCTTATGAAATCCAGAAGATAGCCTGACATGCCATTTTTTGCTCACTCCATCATGGGGAAGGGGGGATGGGGGGGAAGGGAACCATTTTTTTCTTTTCCAGGGAAGCAACTGGCAGAGCTCCTGCCACAAGGAACAAATTTGCACACACACTTTGATCCCTTCACGATTCTTTTTTTTCTTTCTTGCTTGCTTTGTGTTCGCCACATCCTCCTCCCTGCACCACTCAGGGCAAGATGCTTTAGATTAGAGGGAGGTTTGGAAAACACTCCCTCTGTGGCTCCTTCCCACCCCAGCCCTGCCTGCCCCCGAGGCTCAAGCCTTTGCTCTGGTAGCCAGAGCTTTGCCCTAACGTGGAACTGGCACAAAGGAAAAAAGCCAGGAATCTTGTTTGTCAGATTGAATCCATCACATTTCCTTCTCCCCCCACCCCCACCAAAAAATACCAACAACCCAGCAGTGTTTACATCATCCTGATTGAAAGCACAGAAATAACCATTCCTGGATGGAGCTCCAGCTTCACACAAAGGCAGCTTATGGTCCTGCCTGCCCTTCCTGTTTCTTCCTTCTCTCATTCCTTCTCCAGCACTTCCACACACCTTGTTTTTTCTCCTCTTTGTTTTCCTTCCTTTCCCTCTTGGTTTTCCTTCCTTTCCCTCTTGGTTTTCCTTCCTTTCCCTCTTGGTTTTCCTTCCTTTTCCTCTTGGTTTTCCTTCCTTTCCCTCTTGGTTTTCCTTCCTTTCCCTCTTGGTTTTCCTTCCTTTTCCTCTTGGTTTTCCTTCCTTTCCCTCTTGGTTTTCCTTCCTTTTCCTCTTGGTTTTCCTTCCTTTTCCTCTTGGTTTTCCTTCCTTTCCCTCTTGGTTTTCCTTCCTTTCCCTCTTGGTTTTCCTTCCTTTTCCTCTTGGTTTTCCTTCCTTTCCCTCTTGGTTTTCCTTCCTTTTCCTCTTGGTTTTCCTTCCTTTCCCTCTTGGTTTTCCTTCCTTTCCCTCTTGGTTTTCCTTCCCTTCCCTCTTGGTTTTCCTTCCTTCTGGTGAACGTTGCCCAGTTCTGTGGTTTCCTGGTGAGGAACAAGTGGAATCCATGAGGAGCCAGTTAATCCTCGTGGCACCAAGGTAAGGAGCAGGAGGTGGACTCATGGGGATAGAGAAGTTTAGGAAGGACCACAGAGACCTCAACACTGCACGTCAGGGGCCACCAAACACTGCTCAAGAGCTCTAGCTCTTCACCAGCCTGAACAGCTAAAGAATAAAGAGAGAAATCAATAAATAGACACATAAATAAAAAGCTCTAACCTGCTTGGGATCAGATGGCAGTTACTGTCTCACCAAAAACGTTCTGGTTTATTTCATGGGCTTCTCCTGTTAAACAGAAAACCAACCCAAACTCTCCTCTTCCCATTCTCCCCCCAACTTTGGGTTGGTTTTGGTGTTTTGTTTTTTTTTTTCCTGTGGCCAAAAATTATTCATCACCTGCATTTCATTGCTCTGTGGTCACCAGCAAATGCCACGGGATGGTGGCTCCAGAGGTTCCCATTCCAGATACTTTGCCCACTCAGCTCCTTTTAGGGAGTCAGTCTCATCTTTGCACCCCTGATGCTCTGAACAGCTCAATGATTTAACTTCTTAAACCTCCCCCTGATTTTGGTGGCTTTTAATCACACCTCTTGGCAGCCTGGCCCAGAGGTTGGGAGGATGGAAGTTCTGAAGCCTCCCCCTGATCTTGGTGGTTTTTAATCCCAGTCTTGTCCAGAGGATGGATTCTGCAAAGGAATTCCAGACATCCTAGAGATGTGAAAACCTGGGGCTTTGACTTGGCCATCCCCTTGGCTTTGGGGCTGGTTTCTGAGCCCTTAGGGTTGAAAACCTCCAGGCCCCAAAGGCAACAGCACCTGTTTTATCCAGCCCAGCAGCCCAGACATTTCCCAGGTGCTTCTTAAATCCCTTTGGAATAAAAAAAAAAAAAAAAAGAGGCTGGCAGGAGATGCAGGCACAGATCAACCAGGGCTCTGCCCACCTCTTGGGTTCTAGGTGCTGTTTGCATCCTTGCTCCTGGGATGAGGGCTCAGCCTCTGCCACCTCAGCCAGCCCTGGCACTTTATAAGAAGCTTTTAATCCCAGTTTTAAAAAAAAAAACACCAGCAAACCCATAAACCCACTTTTACCCTTCCTGCTTCACCTCTTCCTACTCCCAGGCAGGAGCTGCTTCTGGCTTCCAGATGTCAAACCCACAAGCTCTTCCCTCTTTTTTTTTTTCCTTCTCTCTTTTTGGCTATTTTTGCTGTGTGCTTTGATCTTTTGCAACGGTTGCCCCGGGAAGAGGGGGGAGCCCAGGGGGCTTAGAGGAGGGGGGGTGGATGATGTGGCCCCCTGGGAGCTGCACCCCCCTACACTTCCCTTTGCTCATCCTAAGGGAGGGGAGGGAACCCACCAAACTAAAAAGGTGGGTTAAAAAAACAAGGGAGAGAGGTGGAGGTGCAGCCACTGCCTCCCACCCCCCTCCCCCAAAATAAACCTCACCTGCTCCTGGGATGTGTGACACCAAGGGCTGAACACCACGGAGGTGATGGGATGGCTGGAGCAGCTCTGCTCTGGAGACAGGCTGGGAGAGTTGGGGTGTTCAGCCTGGAGAAGAGAAGGCTCCAGGGAGACCTTAGAGCACCTTCCAGTGCCTGAAGGGGCTCCAGGAAAGCTGGGGAGGGACCTGGGACAAGGGCAGGGAGGGATGGGACAGGAGGAACAGTTTTAATCTAAAAGAGGGGAGACTGAGGTGAGACATGAGGAGGGAATTCTTTGCTGTGAGGGTGGTGAGAGCCTGGCCCAGGTTGCCCAGGGAAGCTGTGGCTGCCCCATCCCTGGCAGTGTTGAAGGGCAGGTTGAATATCCTCACTCTGTGGCTCTGCAAAGATCACAGAAAAGCCAAGTTTTAGGAGGACATCTTTGCCCCTGGCATGTCCAGACAAGTTGCTGCACTTGAACAGCAAAGATTCCCACTCAGGGTGCCCCAGGAAAAGCTGCTTTCCCACTGGGAAAACGTTGGGGCAGGTTCCTGGGCATTTTCCTAAGGAGCAGCAAATTGTTGGCCTCTTGTGTCTTCCTGACCTGAGGCTGAAGGGGTGACTTCAGGGCTCCCAGTCAAGGGGAATAAATGCAAATCAATAAATAGTAAAAATATAAATATAGATAAAATATGTATCTTTTTATATGATCTAAAATACATATATAAATATTTAACTGCAGCCTACAAGGTTGCATGTAGCTTCAAGCTCAGAAGTTCCCCATGTCCAGGTCACACTGCCAAGGCAGGAGTTGCTGAGATCTCGTCAAGCCTGGAGAATGATTTTCCAAATGCACAGGGGTGAAGTGTGAAAAGCACCAGTGGGCTTGGGAGCTGGGCCAGAGCATGGGAGTGGTTCCTGCAGAAGCCCACTCCTCACTTCAGATGGGAGCAGATGGGCAGCAGAGCCCGACCCCAGTGCCCTCCTGAAGAACCTGTGGCTGGAGGTGACCTGTATCTCCTGGGGTGACCAAAAAACAGGCTCAGAAAGGACCAGGATACTGCAGGGAGGTGGGATGGCTTCCCAGAAACCCAGGCTGCATCTTGGCCGGGGAGCACCAAGATGATGGAGAAGGTAAAACACTTGGGTCTGTGCTGCATTTCCCGCCGCTCTGCTCCCCAGCGCCCACCCCCTGGCCCGTCTCTCCTCCAGCTGCTGCCCCTCCCCACATGTCACCTCGTTGCTCATTGTGGCACTGGCCAAGGTGATGACAGGAGAGTCTGCAGGCCCTGAGGGGCTGCACGGAGAGAGCTCTGTGGGTCACAACCCTCCCCCTAGCCCCCTCGGAGCTCATCTTCTCCTAGAAGGCTGGAGACTCACCCAGGCACCCACCTCCCTTCTCCCAGGCATTTTGTGGGAGCCCCAGCCGTGTCAGAAACTAAAACCAGTGTCAACAACAGGTGTTTCCTATACATCCGTGTCCACAGATCCATGTATCCCCGAGGTGGTGCTGGAACTATTCCCTGTTTCCAGTTGAAAAGCTTCAGGTTTGCCCGGAGGGGCTGGGGAGGACGAGGCCGCGACACACGTTCCCGACAGATCCCACCCCAGGAACCTCCTCTCCTGCAGCTGGGGCCACTCTTTCCCCTCGTAAACAGATCGAGATCAAAAAACCCCCTCCCCTCCACACGAATTCCTGCTAAGCAGCACGTTCGTGGCTGTTTGGCATTCCCAAATTTAGGCACTGGCAGAAACCAAGCAAGCCTGAGGAGCACCGACGCTGCGGAAGGCGGGGGCTGAGGGGATCCCACCCTGGGAACAGCAGAACTTGACCATCTCCTGGGTGTGTGTGGGTGGGTGTGTGTGTGCACATGCACACGTGTCGTGGGACTTGGGCAACCAACAGCCCCCCAGGCCACCCAGCACTTGCTTCTATCTTGTGGAAAAGGGCTCATGTCTTAAGGGACGCGTAGAGAAACGAAGGGAAACACTTGGTTCCCAAGCCCCGCAGGTCACACCTCCCACCTCCTCCTCCCTGGCAGCAAACCAAGCAAAGAATGCACCAAGGGCTGCTGCTTGCTCCAGCCAGAAGGTAGTTCTGTCCCTCTGAAGCAGCAGGTTTTTGCCAGGTATGGTTTTCATGCTTTAAAAATAGTAAAGTTCCTGTTGCCTGCATTTAAAAAAAGCCTCTCTGAGTTGATGGCCAAGGAAAGGGCTGGACTTGCAAGGACTGGACTCAACTCATCCCCATATCATGGAATCCCAGACTGGTTTGGGTTGGAAGGGATAGAAAAGATCATCTAGATCCAACCCCCTGCATGGGCAGGGACACCTCCCACCAGCCCAGGCTGCTCCAAGCCCCATCCAACCTGCCCTTCAACACTGCCAGGGATGGGGCAGCCACAGCTTCCCTGGGCAACCTGGGCCAGGCTCTCACCACCCTCACACTCAATAATTTCCTCCTCATGCCTCACCTCAATCTCCCTCTTCCAGTTTTCATCCATTATTCCTCGTTCCCTCTCTGTAAGCCCCTGTAAAAAGTGTGGTAGGATCATGGGATCCTTTTGGTTGGTGAGATCTTCCAGATCATCAAGTCCAACCATTAACCCAACACTGCCAAGGCCACCAGTGACCAACAGAGAGGGAACTGGCTTCTCTTGTAGAACCAGCCAGCTCAGGGCTGCCACCCACCCAGGACCACCAGGGACACCTGGGGGGACAGCAGGAGGGGTGACCCCAACACTGCAAATGGCTCAGCAGGTGGGGGGAGGTGCTGTGGGCCCCCACATGGGGAAATACACTCAGTTCTGGGTTGGGGGGTTCCTTCAAAAATATGATGTCATGGTTGAGTGGAGAATGGAGACTTGGAGACCAGAATGAGGCTGCTTAGCAAACACCAGCTGGAAAATATTCCCTTCAAAACTGCTGCTCTCCAGAAGAGAGAACCTTTGCACCCACCCAGCAGAGGATCTTGCTCCAACAGGTCCCTATCACGCCAGGTTTGATGGGACCCTCCTCTGTCACTGGAGAGGTTTCTGGCTTGCTGTGAAGAAAATGCTCTTTGCCAAAAGGGGTTGGTGTTACCTCAGAGGCTTCTGGTTGCCAGAGGGCACCAGGCAAGGGTGACGTGCTGGGATGGAATTTTCCCCTGCTCTCCTGCTGTGCTGGGGGGGGAGGACGACCCTGAAGCCACCAGAGGGAAATGCTTCTGAGACAGCATCATCTTCCTCAGCTGTGCCTTCACCTGCCCCTTCCACTGGGTGATGAGGGCTGGGGTTTGTGTCACACTCCTGCTGCAAGCCCTGGAAAAAGACAAGAGATCCCTGGCTCCAACTGCTCTGGCTGTAAACGGATGCAGCAGAGCAAGGGGAGCAGCAGGGCAGCTCTTCCTCCTTGGTTCTTCTCCTTTCTTTGCATGGAAAACTGGCTCCAGCTCCAGGTGAGCTCAGGAAGGTTGCAGGAGGAGCTGGTGGCACTCGTGAGAAGATGATCTGACCTGTCCCACAGGGGTTTTGAGGGAAAGGATGTGGCACAGCCAACAGGTTTGGGTGAGGTGGGAAATGGGGGGGGGGTCCAAGCTTTGTTGTGAGGGTCTTCTCAAGATGCTTAGGAGCAGGGAAGATCTGAGCCTGAAAGGCAGGACCTCTGTGGAGGGGACAGCCCCCTGCAGTGGGAAGGGCTGGATGAGCAGAGCCTTGCAGCACCACTTCTGGGCTCCCCTCCAGCTGTCCCTGCTCAGTGGGCTCTGCTTCAGCACAGGGGGACACCAGGAGATGAGACACAGGTGACCAGGCTGTGATGTAAAGATCTCAGGACGGGTGACCTCTGAGGCAACAGAGGGTTCAAAGGCTCAGGAAAATATATGAACCCTAAAAACCTGCTGGGGGAGGAGAGATAATCCAGGACAAACTCACAAAGGTTTCTGTATTTGGATTCCTCCACCTTCTCTCCTTCCCCCTCATGTCCTGCCAAGAAAAGAAATGGCTGTAAAAGTGCTGATATCATTTTCAGTTCCTTCCCCCCCCCCAACTTGGAATCTGCAAAGCTCATCCCTGCTTCCCTCTCAGAGGGTAGGAAATGGTTGGGGTTAAATGAGCATGGAGGCTGGAAAGGCTGGAATTGGAATCATTTCCCTCCTGGCCTTCCAGGGGGGCTGTGATGGGAAAGGCCTCCGGGCACCACCAGAGAATGAGATCTCCTGCCAGGTCTTCTCCCACTGCCACCTCTCCCTGCTTCACCTCACTGTGTCTGCTTGAGCACTTTGGTGGTGGGGCCAGGGTGGGAGGCAGAAAGTTGTTTTGCTTTCCTTCAGGCCCTGCAAATGGGCTTCCAGGGCAAACAAAATCCTTGGCTCAGGGAAAGGCAAGAGGTGAAAGGTGTCACCTCTCCCATCACTCCTTGGGTCTCACTGCCAAGGGCACCCACCTCTCAAAGGAAATGTCCCACAGGATTATTACCTGGAAGGTGGTGGCACTTTTTTTGTTTTGAGCACAGCCCTTATGGCTGCACCTTCCAGGGTTGGATATGGTTCAACACAGGGTTGGGATCTCCAGAGTGACCAAGCACAGTTATCAACGGGTCAAGAATCCCAGACTGGTTTGGGTTGGAAGGGACCTTAAAAGATCATCCAGTCCCAACCCCCTGCATGGGCAGGGACATCTCCCACCACCCCAGGTTGCTCCAAGCCCCATCCAACCTGGAGAACTTCCAGGGATGAGGCAGCCACAGCTTCCTTGGGCAACCTGGGCCAGGGTCTCACCACCCTCACAGCACAGAATTTCTTTCTAATGTCTCACCTCAATCTCCCTTTGTCCTCTCCCTCCCTGCCCTTGTCCCAAGCCCCTCCCCAGCTTTCCTGGAGCCCCTTCAGGCACTGGAAGGTGCTCTCAGGTCTCCCTGGAGCCTTCTCTTCTCCAGGCTGAACTCCCCAACTCTCCCAGCCTGGCTCCAGAGCTCCTCCAGCACTTGGATCATCTCTGTGGCCTCCTCTGAACTTGCACCAGCAGCTCCATGTCCTCCTTGTGTTGGGGACCCCAAAACTGGACCCAGCCCTGCCAGGGGGGTCTCCCCAGAGCAGAGGAGAAGCTTTCTCATGAATAACATCAAAAACTGGAAAAAAATGCATGAGAAGAGGGTGGGTTTACTGGGGAGGAGGTTTAACACATGGGTTAGATGAGGAATGCTGGGGTGGGATGCACTGGGCAGCAGCACAGGGGCCACCTCAGGCCCAGCTCAAGGGACCACAAAGTGTTTTGGCAAGTGGAACCTCCCCAAGAGCCAAAAGGCAGAGCAAGGAAGCTTCCCTGCAGCCCAGTTACCTCAGCAGGAATCTGACAGATCTTCCCATTGCCTGCGAAGCCTTGAGCCAAGTCTGGTGTTTGTTTGTGTCTGTGTTTATTTCTCAGAGAGTTTCTCTCTCTGCACCCCAGGGAACTGGCTGGATGCAAGCTCTGGCCTTCTCATGGAATAAGATTTCATTCCTGGATCTTGGCAGCACCAGGAGGAGACCAGCTCCTGCTGAACTGCAGCCTGAAGAAAGGCCCCCAAAGCTGCAAGACACCCCAAAAAGCCAATGTTGCCTGGCCCCATCTGTCCAGAGACCCAAAAACACCTGGGCCATCTCTGTCCTGTGGTGTTGTGCTGCTCAGGGGTACCTTCAGCATTGCTTGGGGACCTCCTGTCCTTCCACTTCAGACCACTGTGGCCACAAAGGGCCCGTGACCCACAGCTCCTTGCCCAATTTGCAGGTGTCCAGGGGAGGTGGATCAAAACCAAGAGTGAAAGGGGCAGTTCTGGCTCAGACACTGACAGAAAACGGAGTTTGCCCGAGCCCAGTTTTCCACTGGGCTTCTAAATCCCTCAACTAATTAAAACCTGCTACAAATTGGTTTTGCTCCTCCAATGGACCATGTGGACTTGCAGGAAGGGAGGCTCAGACCCATCCTCTCAGGGGATGTTCCAAGAGAGCCTGAGTAACAGCTGAGACACGTGTGGGCTTCAACATTTGGGGGATTTGGTGCAAAAGTCCTTTCTCCCTCCTCCCAGTGGGGATAAACCCACGTCAGAGCTGGGTGGTTGCAGGGAAATGAATGTCCCCTCTTGGACCTCCTGCATCCCAACACATTCCTGCTGGTGGTGAATCACAGGGAGCAGACACGGCACTTGCCCACAGAGACCCAGTTTGGACTGGGGGAAGTCTGGGCAGAGAGGAGGTGACATGAGGGGAAAAAACCAACAGTCACCAAGAAAACAAGTCTGGAGGCTTCCCATGCTCCTGCTTGAGCCACAGCAACCAGAGAGCTCAACCCTCCTCTTCCTCTTGCTGGCTACCAAGAGGGCAAAAAGGTGTCTTGGGACATTTGAAAAAGAAAATGCTGATGCCCCAACACACGACGAGAATCACCTGGGCAGAAACATCAAGAATATCTGCCTACAGGCAGCAGATGCTGCAGGGAAGAGTGGGGCTGTAGGCTGGAAACACCCAAGTGCTCTGAGGTCCAATGGGCACCCACCAGCCTGGGCCACCCAGGCAGCTCCATCTTGCAGCCTCAACCTCCTTCTGAAGAGAGGTGGTCTCTGGAAGATCACAAGATCCACCCGACGTGTCATCTAATCTTCTGATGACATCCATGGCAGATGAACTGTTTTCCATGGAAATCCATCAGCAGGGTGATGTGCAGGCCAGATGCCTTGACTTAATTAAAGCCCCAATCATCTCCTCAGTTGTGTTTAGACATCTGACCCATGCTAACAGGGCTGGGAACTTCAAAGCCAAGTGAATCATTTTTTCCCTACCAGGGAAAAGGAGGATCAGGAAGAGCCAAACTGACAGTGGACACCCCTTGGAAGTCCCGTTTGCCCTCTCCACTGACCTGGGAACTGAATGTACCACCACTAGTTTCTTCTCAGCAGCAAGGTGGTGGTGCCCACATTCCCACTCGACCCTGAAGAGGATCCCAAGGGAAAACACATCCAGCCAAGGTTGTCCAGGGAGTCCTGAGATCTTCTGGAGCAGAATGGCTCACAGTCACCATGTCCCCCTGGCATTTTCAATGTTCTCTGGAGGGAAGCAAACACAAGACAGCCCAGAGCTCCTTCCAGGGCTACAGAATCCTGAAGGCACTAAAAAAAAACCAAACCCTTCAATTGTCCTGTTTCCTTTTACTTTGGATAACATGGGATTCCTATTTCCCTGCACCTCATTTTTTTTAAGACTCACTGCATGGACACAGAGCAAAGAGGAACAAGGTTCAGGCACCAGCCATGGGAAGAGTGAAGCTTCCTAGAGTTGTTTGCCTTGGCTCAATGGATTTCCCTAACATCTTTGCATCCTTCACAGTCCACCAGGCATGAAATATTTAGGGTTATCACCAAACTGAGAGTTTATGGACTAAACCCAAGGTTCAGGGAACACCCAGCAAGAGACCAGACACTGTCCCTGAGTTAAAAATAAGACTCAGCCTACAGATTTCACAGATGGCTTTTAAGTTCTGGTTTGAATGCTGGGCCACCAGACACTGTGACAGGAAGGCCAAGGAGCTGCTGAAGCAAGAAGGGAAAGAGCAGCTTGCACCACGATCCACCTCTAGACTGGTTGGCAGTCAGCAACTACAGCACAGAAGAACCTCTGCTTGGATATTGTGACTTTAAGAAAGTTGTGCTAATGGAGGCTGGTAATTATGGGAACTGGTATAAGGGGTGGAGCTGGGGTAATTGGAAACTGCTGCTCTCCTAGGTAGGATTTATAGGAGGCTTTATGGGTTGCTTTGATGAAGGTGAAGGACTCAAACGCCTTTAAACAACAGAAAAGTCTTAAAACACAATGATTATAAGGGAAAATTCCTTTCCAGCTTGACAAGAAGTATCTGGAGGCACGTGTCCAAGTGCTAGGGTGGTGTTGAGATGTGAGGAAGACTGCTGGTCCACAGCCACAAAGGCTCAAAGGCTGCAGCAATGAAGAGGTGCTCAGAGATGCCACCAGGTACCAGAGCATGACCAGTGTGTTTCATCAGTCGTCTCTGCAAGATCCCAGACTGGTTTGGGTGGGAAGGGACATTAAAACCATCCAATCCCAAGCCCCCGCCATGGGCAGGGACACCTCCCACCAGCCCAGGCTGCTCCAAGCCCCATCCAGCCTGCCCTTCAACACTGCCAGGGATGGGGCAGCCACAGCTTCCCTGGGCAACCTGGGCCAGGGTCTCCCCACCCTCACAGCAAAGACTTTCTTCTGAATATCTAAATCTCCCCTCTTTCAGCTGAAAACCATAATCCCTTGTCCCATGACCCTTGTAGAAAAGTCCCTCCCCAGGTCTCCTGATGGCACCATGCTGAGAAGCCCTGGGCTGATCTTCAGAGCATCAACCTGTGAATCCCAGTGGTGTCTTAGCTACAGCACCCCATCTTCAACCTCACCCTAGGACCATGGGGAACAAAGCAAGATGCCTCTTGTTTCAACAGATGAATTTGAGGTACCTCCCAGTCCAGACCAACCTGAGGCTACATTAGCAAGTTGAAAACAAAAAGTTATAGATTCTATAGATCATCTATTGACTCATGAGACTTTCCCCTCCAAGCAGTGTCATGGAATAACATCGATACGATCCAACAGAAGACTTTCAGAAGCTGTTTCCACACTGATGCCAAGTGCTCACAAGCCAAGTGCTCAGTTGCTGAAATCTGCCCAAAATTAAGCCTTGCTGGTAAAAAAACTGTGTGCTGTGGGACAAGAAATGAGGGATGACTCTATGATTACATTCCAACTGCAAGCAAAACCAGGCTCAGAAAGGGCAGGAACAGACACAAAACCACCCTTCTTCACCTTGTGTCTCCTTAACCTTCTGTGCCTCCAACCAGCACAGCTCCCAAAGCCCTAAATGGCACCACCACATGGAGCCAGCAGCCCTAAATGCTTTTAAAGCCGTTTCTTAACTTAATTATCAGTTTATGAAGGCATTTTTACCATCCTTCAACTCTCATTCGCCTTGAGCAAACGCAGACCCCGCTTCGCCAAACGTTTAAATAAACCGATGTCGCCAGATTTATTAGAATTGGAGGCAAGTGCAGAGTTGGCCAAGGGAATCATGGCTGGAAACCAGCTTCCAAAATTCCCTTAGCAGCTTGCAGAGGGTTGTGGAAAGAAGCCATCAAAGAAAATGCCATGTCTTGCAAGCATCCCCTCACCCTGCTATGTTCGGAAAGCTTATGGGAAGTCTGCGCCACGGGGAGTGGACGACAAGGATCATCCCACTACCTTCTGGTCAAAGCCACCAGTGACAATGACTGTCCTGCTCCACCTTATCTATCTTGGCTTTATTTTTCTCTCTGACTTCCTAGGGACAGGAGCATCCCGTGAAAAACATTTGGAGATGCTCATCCCTGGGCCTTCCAGGTACAGCACCACATGCCACCGCTCCCTGCTCGCACTGAGGCTTCCTGGAACCTCGTGGGACCTCCCAGCCTTTGCCAAACCCAGATTTGATGGGAAATGTGATTTTTTTTTCCAGCATTTTACCTGTAGCTTTTCACTCCAGTGCAGCCTGTTTAGCCAGTGCCTTTCTGGGTTTGGATGTTTTAGTACCTTTTCCATTCTTCATGCCTTCAGGATCAGGACGGTGTCGCACGTGAACTCCTGGCAGGATGATTTATATTTTTTTCTGCTGGAAAGACCCATCGTGCATTTTACAAACACCAGATGCTCCAGGATGGGAAAATAAAGCACATTTTCCAGTAAACAAAAGCAGATTTCATTTGTCTCTAAAGCATAAACAACCAGAAGAAACAAAACAAAACAAAAAAAAGGTGAAAAAAAGTGTGTAAAATTAGAACAGTGCAGATCGTAGGAATGCTCCGGAGGGGAAGGGGGAAGCAGCAGGAAATGCAGGTACCTGGAGATGGGTTAATGAGCTCCACAGGGCAAGGGTGGTCTGAGGACCTCTCCTCTTCCTTCCAAGGGACACAGAGCTCCTTGGGGAGGGAAGACAAGGCTGAAGGAGCTGGTAGGGAATGAAAAGGGAAAAAAATTCAACGAGTAGGAGCTTCCCCGGCAGCGGCTGGGAAGTAAGGAAGTGCTTGGAGACTGCCTGGGATTTCCTGCAGTCTTGGGGGGTTCTCAGAGCACCCCCTTCCAGCAAAGGTCTGAGCATCACACCATGTGAGGCCAAGTCCAAGTGCTGCAGGAAAAGGGAACTCCACGTTAGATCCGAAGATCAGATTGAGGAGTGTGGGTGATAAAGGAGAACGTCGCGATTCCCCCCCCCGTTCCACAAACCACCAAGGGGCCGAACTCACCCATCAGCTCTTCTCCACAGCCACACATGAAACTCAGCCAGAGGTGACCAGAAACCCCTCAGGGGGGACAACCCTGAGGGGACAAGGTGGACAGCCTGCAAAACCTCCAGCAGCCCCTGGGACAATTCCACCTGCGTTGTCCCGGGGTGTGCAGCTCAGACACGAGGATCTCTCCCAGCTGATGAGCAACCTCCTCTCCTTTCCAAGCTGCACTGACCCACCACCCATGGATTTGGGTTTGGGATGTGGCTACTGGGGGGAGAGGCTCTGGGAGGACAGGAGGGAGAGGAACACTGAGGCTGGAGATGTTAGGATTTCAAATTAGGGCTTGTTTTGCTTTGGTTTTCATCCCTCTCCTTGTAATTCCAAACGGTTTGATCACTCTTCCTCCAATTTAGGAGAAACTCTCTTTCTGCCTTTAGAGGAAATGCTGGGACAAACATTTCCCAAGTGAAAATAGCAGGAATCCTAAAAAAAAATAAAAAAGGGACTGTGACCTTGACTGGAAACAGCCACGGGGACTAAACCCTGATACCCAAAGTGGTTTTTCTCCTAGTTGAGCACAAGAATGCAAATTGTCCAGGTGTCACAGACACCTGCAAGGAGAACATCTAGAGGAGAACAGAGCAACCATCAGACAAGTCTTGCAGCTCAAGCTTGTAAGGAGTTTTCCACTGAAGATGCCAGAAAAAAAAAACCCAACAAAACAACAAACCCAAACCAAACCAAAACCAAGTTATAATTCCGTGGAATTACCCTGCACTTTTATGCCAGGCCAGACTTGAGGAGCTACATTTCCAGAGCTGGGGAGGAAGAAAGCTGGAGGAGAAATGAGAGGCCAGGTCCCTCCTGGGTATTGGCCCAAGGGGTGGCAAGGCAGGAGCTGGCCCTGGAGCAGGGAAAGCTGTGCCCAGCCCCTGCCTGCTTGCCTGTCCCCCCCTTGCAGGCAGCACGGCTCTCCGGCCCCCTCCAGTGGCTGCAGAGGATGAGGAGGAGAAGGCTCCAGCAAAGCTCTTCTCCTTCCCTGCCACGGCGAGGTAAATAATCAGGCAGGCACGGTCTTGCAGGGGAACATCTTTATTCAGCCACACATGAATCCAGGCCCACCACAATACCTCCTGTCTCCTCCCAGGTCTCACCTGCCTGCCCTTGCACAAGCGTTTCAGCCTGGGCAAACCCAACAGGTTTGGGCTTCTTAAAAGTGGGGACTTGGTCAGCCCTGCTCTGTCCTGAGTGGGTTCCTTCACTGGAAAAAGGAAGGGCTGAAGAGGTGCTGGACCTCCGAGCCTGGTTGTGGTGTAAAAAGTGCTTTACTTGACTTTAGGAATGGGAAAAAAAACAAACAAACAAAAAAAAAACCCCAAACCCAAACACTTCAACCCAACAGATGCTGCTCCTCTGCTTTTTGCACAGCCCCCCCAAAGAGCAGGAAATGGTATTTGGGTCCCAGCTACCAGCATTCCATGCTCTGGAAATCCCCTCTAGCAACAAAGCCCACATGAAAAAAAAAAAACAACACAACAAAACCTGCTTTGGATCTGCTTTGCTTATCCCAGATCTGGTTTGGTTTCTTGAACCATTTTCCAAATCTTGTTATCCCATCCCACCCAGGCTCACAGCAAGGCCACACAATGCACAGCTTTCTATACTGTGCAGCAAGAAAACAGGTCTCATTTCCCACCCGTGACTTCAGGACACTCATTTGTTCTGTTATGCCCCATGGACAACATGGAGAAACCATTTTGCCACAAGAAAATGCTTTGCTACACAGGAGGAAAAGGTGAAGTCTGAGCTAAGGCAAAAAGTAAATGCTGTTCCTCCAGTGGGAAGATAAATAATATGCACATGTTTACTCAGATTTCATTTTGGAAGACTGTTGTTTCCTGGGTTGAAAAGGACAAGACAGGCAGAGGACACTGGTTTTGGCCCTACAGGACACCAAGGTCTGTGAATGTCATGAATCTATTTTGGGATTCATGATCATTTCCCTAGGAGGAACATTCCAGATCTTCCAAGTCTAGATATTAAGCCCTGTCACTGGGTTTATGTAGCCTCAGCAACTGATGTGCACAGGGATTTAGGGCTCAATACTCTGGGAGTTGTCCCCCTGAGTTGGAGCCCCTCAAGCCAGAAGAAAGACCATCCAGGTTTAATACCAAGACCTCTCTGCACGAGGCACAGACCTGCAGGTGAGATGGGAGTTGGGTGGGTAGTCCAGGCAAAATGTCTCCTGCACTTCAAAGCTTTCATGCAGCAAACGCCCAAGTGACTGCTGAACTTCAAGCTTGCTTGCTGCTGGGTTGGGAGAACCATCCTTTGACCTGTGGATGGGGGGGTGGAGATATCCATGGTAGGGGGGATGGAGACATTCATGGTCAGGGGAGTCCTTTGGACTCCACATCTGTTGGGACTTGAGAACCCAGGTAGTCCTTCAAGCTTGAGGTGAAAAGAAATCCCCATAAGCAGAAAGTCCAGCACAAGGTTGGTGCACCACCATCACCAAACCCCAAATTCTGAGCAAAGAACAAACTGGCAGGGGCCAAACTCTCCACCCTGAGCTCACCCAGGGTGGAGGGAACTACAAAGGAACCATATCAGCACCAGGTACTGACTCCGTGCATGGCCAGAAGCTGCTCTTCAGTCTCTCAAGACAACCTCCCTCATTGTCTGCCTTTGCACAGCAGAGCCAGAGGGCACATTCCAGCCCGTGCTTCTGCAAAACATTATGGTTCCACCAGCAAGGTGACAAGAGGCTTTACAACCTGTTTGCATCTCTCAGGCATGTTCACACTCCTATAAAAGCAAGAGTGCAGCTCTCAGGCAACATGCTCGTGGGCTGCCCTGGCCTCCAGCACAGTGAAAACCTAAACCATCTGCAAGCCTGAAAGGGAAACAGCACCAAAGTCCTGCCTTCTCACCTGGAAAGCACATCTGCAGATACATATCCCTGCTGCTATATCTCACCTGAGGGCTTGGGAAGTATCCTTTGCTTTGGTATCTGGGGAATGGATTAAAACTGGAGGAGGGGAGATGGAGGTGAGACATCAGGAAGAACTTCTGGGCTGTGAGGGTGGTGAGACCCTGGCCCAGGTTGCCCAGGGAAGCTGTGGCTGCCCCATCCCTGGCAGTGTTGAAGGGCAGGTTGGATGGGGCTTGGAGCAACCTGGGCTGGTGGGAGGTGTCCCTGCCTGTGGCAGGGGGGTTGGAACTGGATGATCTTTCTATCCCTTCCAACTCAAACCACTCCATGATTCAATGATCTGAGCACTGAGTGTTCAGTCTGTTCTTAGAAGTGCAAATTTTGCCACCTTATCCTAAAATCAGTGAGCAGAGCAACACAAGGGGCTAGCTGGGACCTTCCAGGCCTGGCCATGGAATTGAAATAACAGGAAACAACCAGGGACTGCACTTTTCCTGCCCTTCCTCCTTCTCTGAAAGCATCCTGGAAAGCCACCTGCTCTTCAGCAGGTAGTAAAACATCCCAAGAAGTCCATCATTGCTCATGGAACTCCATCCTAAATACATCCCATGGTGGGAGGACCAGAAACTGAACTGTGACTTTCCACTCATTTATGCCTCTGGAAAAAAAACACTTTGGAACTAGTGCCAAGACCAATGGGGCAAATCTATGGGATGTGCTCCTACAGAGGCAGGATAACCAGGGCTGTCAGGCAAAGGAATTCAGAGCCAAACTGGAAGGCAGCTGAACCCCAGTTCCCTGTCACCCTGGGGCGTCAAGGAGATGAGGGACCAGAGCAAGACCCCATTCCAAGGAGAAGCTGACTCACTGTCCTTGCCATCCCACACTCAGCTCTCAACCACAGGTTCCTAGGCACTGATCCCATACAAGAAACAAACCCCTGGCACCTTTAGGACCACATCTGGAAAAAATACCCCACTGCACGGGCAGAACATCTGGCAAAGAAAAACTAGTCCAAAAAAAAATCAAGTTTTAACACAGGGACTAGAAAGAATCAGTAAGTAAAGGCAAAAAACAGTTATCACCTGGATTTTTACTCAAGATCCTGAGCAACCATCATCTCTGTCCTTCTAAAGTTGCTATTTTGAGAATGTCTACTTTGCTCTCTGAAGGCAAACAGCAATAGAAGAGGCACTGGAAATCAAAAGTGCTGCTGGATGCAACACTGCATTTAGAAGCACACAACCCTCTAACTCTTCAAGAAAAGGCCAACAGTCCTTTCCTCTCCCTTTTCCACACAGCTGGTAGAAGCAGCACGCAAACAGAAAGACCTGGGAGGGTTTTCTCTGGCCATGCTGCCACCATGGGTTAGGGAGTCAAAGGTATGTAGGAACTTCTATGTGCTGTGCAATGTCAGCTGCTTTACTGAACCTTCAAGAACATCCAAATCACTGCAACACTGCAAGCATCTAGGGACCATTCATAGTGTCTTTTTCTTCATGATCACACAGATGAGAATCATCAGCTGCCATCCCACAGAGCAACACAACAGTTTAACTCAGCAGCTGCTCCCCTGTTGCTCCTGGTCGCTCCCAAATATCCCAACCTATTTTTCAGTGAGCAGGAGATTCTTACTTTAAAAAAAAACAAAACAATAAGCAGCTCAGAAATCTTTCAGGTTCACGTGGTGGCTTCATCTGAGCATAACAAGCCTTGTCCCACCAACACACAGAGTGGTGACTCAATCATAGGGATCATGGGCCCACAAGAGGCTGTGAGTTTCCAGAGGTGACAATTATCTTTTCCTCTCTCCACGTTTTTCCACCTGTGCTAGGGTGGTCACCAGAATTCCTCCAGCCCCAGGCAGTCAGGAGGAGGACCAGCCAACTCCCACCTTGTCCATCACAGAGCTGGAAGGAGAGCCAAGCTGCCACAGCAGACCTGGTGCTCTGCAGGAACATCTTAGACAGGGTAGGATGACTTGTTCTGCTACTCTCCCATTAGGGCCTCTACACAAAGAAAGCCAAGTCAGCAGCTTGGAGAGACACAGATACAATTTTCCAAGCACTGGGCAGGAAACCTGGATGCATTTCACACCAGCAGAAGACAGAAGAAGATACAGACTTCATAGGGAAGAGAAAGGCCAGGCACTGACAGCAGAAGGAGAAGAGTGCTGCTGTAAAACCCTCAGCAAGGTGAGGAGGGACTCCCTTAGATGCTACAGGAAGAGGAAAGGCTTAAATATGGACGCTTTCCCCAGGCAGATGAGCAGCTGAGACCCAAGGTGTGCATAGGCAGAGCAATAACAGAGGTGGAGTCACACCTAAGAGTCATTTACCAAGAGCTATAGGATATCTTGAAGTTGCTCATGTAACAGCCACACATACCTTAGTGGCCTGATCACCCAACCAGCTGCAAACAAGGGATCACCACTTAAGATAACCAGTAGCTTAAGAATAGACACACAAAATCACTGCACCCTAAATCTGGAGGGGAAAAAAGTCACAGGGGCAGGGCGTGATGTGCACGTCATGAGCACCACAGCATCTCCCTGCGGGGGGGAAGGGCTGGGATGGGCACCTGGCTTTATCAGGGCGCTCGTTGAACAAATCCAGCTGTCTCAGAGAGCAGCCAGTTGCCCTTTTAACTGTGTTGGTGAAGTAAAAATTGTTTAATGGGGTCTGGGATTGGAAGGATATGGATCAGATCCAGGCGAGATTTGCCAAGCGCTCCTCGGACAGCGATGCGGCAGAGGGACAAGAGGCTCCGGGGGCGGCCTGCAAGGAAGCAAGCAGAGAAAACCTGGTGAGGGAGAGGGGCCTCAGGGGGTGTGGATGGTGCTGAGCTCTGGCTGAGGAGCAAAGTAAATAAATAAATAAATAAATAAAATAACCTCTTTCATATCCTGAGGCCACCGTCCTGCAAAGCCAAACCTTTCGGGCAAGGGTTTGGAGCGATGGCAGGTGCCACACAGGTGGTTTGGGCAAGATGAGATGGAGGTTCCATGGGGCTATGACCAGTCCCTCCAGGACAGGGTTCAAGAGATCACTGCCAAAGCCACCCCAGGGGAGGCTGGGAGAGGCTTTATACCGTTTGGGTCGTTTTAAGGTGGCATGGACTTGATTTTTTTTTTTTTTTTTGGTCTAAATCACCCTCTGTGAATCAACAGCACTGAAAGAGAGGCTCAGGCCTTATCTCAGCTTTCCTCTGAGGGCTTCTTTGCATTCTTGGAGAGCTCTTCCAGCACAGGGACAAGAGGATGATGCTGTCCACGTTGATTCAGGGACTGGACCTCCAAGGCATCACTCCATTATCCTGCACCTTCTCCCCAAGGAGTCCCATTTGCCTCCCAAACCCAGGCTTAACGGAAACCACCTGCCCCAGCTTTTGTGCACCTCTTCCCAGCACGACTCCAGGCAGGTTTAAAAACCAGACACGTGCAAAACTGAGTGACTTTGGGCTGGGGGGCTGTGTCCCACAGCCTGAATCCCTTTGAAATTCCTCTGGAGTTCAAGAGGGAAAAAGCCCACTTCCGAGCCTGCTGCAAAGCCCTGGCCTTCACCAGCTGAGAGCCTGGTGGTTTTATGAGGTGCAGGCCTGGCTGGAACGAGGGTGTGCATGGGATTGATGTTGGTTTTGTTGTAAAATGAAAGAAAGAGCAGGTAAATTGAGGCACGTTCAGGCCTGAGGCTCTGCTTTACTTCTGTTGTAACTCGTTTGCTTCCCGGAGGATCTTAAATTCAAAAAGCCTTTTCAATTCAAAAAGCCTTTTCCCCACCTTTGTCCACCACTAGCTGAGCTCTCTCCTGCCACTTGCTCCCATCATCCATGGCTTTACTTCCCAAGTAGCCTCTCCAGACACTACCACCTCTTGGATCCCTCCCTGGGCACCCCAGGTCACTCAAGGACTGCCTTTGTGCAGACAGGCTTGGGGAGATCCTAGACTGGTTTGGTTGGTTGGAAGGGGCCTTAAAGATCATCTCATTCCAATCCCTTGCCATGGGCAGGGACACCTCCCACCAGCCCAGGCTGCTCCAAGCCCCATCCAACCTGCCCTTCAACACTGCCAGGTTGTTGCAGGGCAACCCCCAAGAGCGAGATAAAACCAGCACCACTTCAGTCAGTCAACACCACTTACCCCTTGCTTCCTTGAACACCTCCATAGCCTCAGGGTTGACTCTGATCCTTCCAGTGGATTCAACTCCCAAGGCCTCCACTTTCACCAGGTTCAGATTGGCTCCAAAGTCAATCAAGAGGTGGACAAAGGCAGGTTCGCAGCCGTGCCGCAGGACAGCGTCCATCACACATACCGGGGAGCCCCTGGAGAAGCCCTGGATGTTGATGGGCCCACAGCAGTTAAAATCCGGGTTGGCTCCAGCCTGGAGAAGCAGCTGGAAGCACTGGAGGTTGTGGTAGGCAGCACTGATGTAGAGTGGACAGACCACCAGGGTGGTGAGGGGCCGCAGGGAGAGGCTGGGGTCCCGGGAAGGGAGGTGATGATTCACATCCACGTCTGCTCCGTACCTGGGTGGGGGAGAGAGAAGAGGTTTGGGGACATGGGCAACAGCACCACCACTGCAGCCCAGGGTGACACAAGGGCAGGGGGTGAGGCTGAAGGACACCTGGAGGGGGAGCACCCTGCTTGTCTTTGGCACCTCTGGACCCCACCACCCAAGAACCACCTTGTATCTCTCCTCAGATGGGCCTGGCCGCGATTTTGGAGCGGGGATGGTGTGTATCCAGCCTGGCCTGATCCTCAAGGAGCAAAGATGTTCCTCTGCCAACAAGGCTTCAGAGAGAGGAGGAACAGCTGAGGAACACCTTTCCTTGCCCTCCTGAAGGAGCCTTGGCACAAGAGACAGCTCAGCCCTGAGCCAGCACCACGTCATGCCAGATGCTAACGAGCTGGCTTGGAGAGCAGGGATGTTTCCAAATGGCTCCGTTGAAGAGCTGCAGAGAAACCACTTCCCCACCAGGATGAAACAGGCCAAAAAGCAATCCTGGGCTGTCACAGGCAGCAGGGAAATGGAAACAAGGAACCTGCCCTCAACAGCAAAACATCTCTGACAAAACCCTCCTCCTGAAGGAGCTGGGGTGGTTGAAATCCCACCAGAAGTCCCACCAGCGAGCCAAAAAGAGGCTTTTTCCCTGGCATTTATCTCAGTATCTGGAGCAAAGTGAGCTTGCTGTGGGGCAGAGAAGGGGTGCAAGGAGGCTACAACCCTGCTTCCTGGGCTGCTTCTTTGGAAGTAGAGGAGGCACCATGCTGTGAAGGAGCAGGAAACAGGGCTTAGTGGCTTTGGATTCTCTCATTTTTTGGTAGGAAGCAAAGAGCACGGCCAAATAAATGGGAGCAAAAAGGCCAAGTGCAGCTCTCTGGAAAAGCAGGAAGGTTTGAAAACTTCCCCTCACAGAGGGATAAAAGGTTCCTTCCCCCCTCCAGTCACCCTCCCAAAATTGAGCACTCAGAGAACTAGGTTTTTCTGTCTTCCTGGAGAGCATTCTATTCCCTTGATAAATAAGGGAGCCACCTGGGGACCAGTCCTGCCTCAAGGCAGGGACAGATTTTACTGAACCCAGAAGGGGCTGGTTCCTGTCTAGCCAACACTTCACCAAAAGCTCTCTTTTTCACCATTTTTGCGTGGCAAAAGGGTCCTCTCATCCTGAACACACTGGGTCAGGCCTCAAGCTACACTGGAGGCACAGTGGAACAGATCCCATCACAGCATGGTCACACCACGAGTCATCTCCACCCTGGCATCACACCACCAACAGCTCTGCCAGCCATCCCAGAAAATGGGTGTATTTACTATTCATGGAGAAAGTTTCCCCTGTTCCTGGTTCAGCAATTGCAGCAGCATTCAGGAATCCTGAGTGTGCTACCAAAAAAAATCAGGAACTAGGTGATGTTTAGACACCTGCAACCAGCCTGATGGGGCTGGGCTTTCTCTTCAGGACACTCAGGCTCCCTCGAGCTGAGTATGCTGAAATATTCCCTCATACCTCAAGAAAAGTGTCTTCCTCATTGCATTTCCCCCTGCCATATCCTTTAGATTAACATTTTAAAAACCAAAAAAAAAAAATCCCTGAGTGAGCTCTGGAACAGAAGGCTGTGTTTTCAAGTCTGAACAGAGCTGTGAAGTCCAAGATATTTGAAATTTTGGGCAATCTGACAATTGGGTATTAGCTTAGCAGCCTTGGGAGAGACATTGCCTAATAAAAAAATAAAAAAGATCTTGGACAAACTCCAGTTAATTTTTAATCCTGAATGTTTTCCAAAATCTTGCTTTTAATATTGCTGGCGAGGTAGACACATAAATCAAAGCATCAGCTCTCCATGTGCTGCTGAAATCCCACTTGCTACATCTGCCCCCCCCCTGCCTCAGTGGATGGAGCAGGGGAGATTCCTGGGAATGCTGCATGGAAGCTGGACCCTGTACCAAAGCAGCAGGTGGCAATGGGGACATTCTGCTCCAAGCTTGCTGAGAAAGGAGCAAGGAGGGGGGACTGTCTCCTTGTCTTTCTACTTGCCAGCTCCCTGAAAGCTGCACGTGTCTGAAAATTAACTTCCCCACAAGCAAAAAGGAGAAAATCCCCACGTTATTTTCAACTTTTTCTATTCCAAGCTTTTTGGCTGTTATTTTCCAGCACTCCCAGTCACCAAAGGGATTCCCTGGGAGAACATTTCTGTGTGGATCCAAAACCACTTTCTTCGACTATATCTTTCTACAACCTTTATTTTCCCCTTTTGATCCCTTATTATTTGGCACCAACAGCCCGTGGAGTTGTTCAGCACAGTCCCTGGCACCAAAAAACCTTTCCATTTAGAAGAAAGTCACACCACAGAGGAAGAAACTTTGCACAGAAGGAAGAAGTTTGCACAGCTAAACTTAGACCTTCACCCCTGGTGCTGCAGAAGCTCCTTGAGGGACAGGAGGTCACCCACCACCCAGATCTGGTTCCTGGTGATCACCTCCTAGCCAGGGCTGCCCCTCTCTGCCCCAGAAATGACACATCTTTGAGGGGTGTTTGGAAAGGGGAGACCAAATCAGATGACACCAAGGGTGTCCCAGTGATGGGCAAACCCCAGGCAGCCAAGAACAGCCAGTGCCAAACATCTCTCCCCTCAGTGACAGGAGAGGTGTGATTCCTAACAATTTTTGGGTAATCATTTGCTGGGTGATCCACCTCACTCCTCAATTCAGCCAGGAACATGGAGCTGGCAAGAAGGCACAGGGGGGTGAAGGCACTTTGTGAGCTTTGCATCCAGCTGAAATGGTGGGCTCAGAAACAGAAGCTGCTCTTTTGGGCCTCATCCTAGGAGAATAGGCATGGGAGTCCCACAGCAGGGCCCAGACCTGCTGCCTGGGCCAAGCAATGGGGAACACAAGGATGTCCATTTGGGCACTTCTCCACCCTCTCTCGTGTCCATCTCTTGGCCAGCTTCACCAGGCCTGTGGAAGCACTGGGCATGCAAGGAGGGAACAGGTACACTGAGCCCCACGGGGGGGAAAGATCCCAAGGGAAGAAGAGAGAGAACGACCTGAAGTTGCAGCAGGGGAGGTTTAGACTGAATATTAGGAAGGATTTCTATACTGAAAGAGTGGTCAGGCACTGGCACAGCCTGCCCAAGGAGGTGGTGGAGTCACCATCCCTGGAGGTATTCAAAAGCCATGTCCTTCAGGTCATGCTCTAATGGCCAAGGTTGTGGGGTTTATTTGTGCTGCTGGTTGGACTTAATGACTTTAGAGGTCCTTTCCACCCATGACAAATCTGTGATTCTGTGAAGGAGGCAGAGCCACCCCTCTCCCCACCAGGGACCTGCTGGAAAGAGTCCAGCTCAGAGCCACAAAGATGCTGAAGGGAGTGGAACATCTCCCTGATGAGGAAAGGCTGAGGGAGCTGGGTCTCTTGAGCTTGGAGAAGAGGAGACTGAGGGGTGACCTCATCAGTGTTTACAGATATGGTAAGGGTGAGTGTCAGGAGGATGGAGCCAGGCTTTGTTCAGTGATGTCCAGTGATAGGACAAGGGGCAGTGGGTGCAAACTGGAGCAGAGGAGGTTCCATGTGAATATCAGGAAGAACTTCTTTGCTGTGAGAGTGACAGAGCCCTGGGACAGGCTGCCCAGAGAGGCTGTGGAGTCTCCTTCTCTGGAGACATTCAAACCCACCTGGACACGTTCCTGTGTGATGTGCTCTGGGTGACCCTGCTCTGGCAGGGGGGTTGGGCTGGGTGATCTTTCCAGGTCCCTTCCAACCCCTAAGACTCTGTGACCCTGTGACCACCTCCAGCCAACACTCAAGCTCTCACCTGATCAGCTCCTGCAGGATGTCTGCCCGTCCCACCCGCGCCGCGTGGTAGACAGGGGTGCTGCGGTGGTGCCGGCTGCCGTTGGGGTCAGCCCCAGCTTCCAGGAGGATCTTGGCACACTCCAGGTGCCCGTTGACCACGGCCACATAGAGGGCAGTCTGCCCCTTGACATCCACCAGGTCGATCTCGGCCCCTTTGCGGAGGAGGAACTCGACGCAGGGGCCGTGGCCGGCGGTGGCGGCGATGCGCAGCGGCGTGCAGGGCAACCAGCCACAGCACCACACCGACTTCTCATTGATCCGGCTGCCAGAGGGGAAGGGAAAAATCATGGAATCCTGAGAGCAGCTCCAGTTGGAAGGGACCCCACACGATTCCCCACCCCTCACAAGACCACCTAAAACTAAACCACGCGACCAAGAACATCGCCCAGAGGCTCCCTGAACTCTGACGGGCTCGGTGCTGTGAGCGCTTCCCTGGGGAGTCTGTTCCAGGGACCCACCACCCTCTGACAGCGAAGGAACCTTCTGCTGATGCCCAATCTGGACTTCTCCTGGCACAGCTTCATTCCATTTCCTCATGTGCCTGGCACTGGGCACCAGACAGAAGAGCTGAGCACCTCCCCCAGATGCTACAAAGAGATCACGCAAGAGAACTCAAGCTCATAGCATCATAGAATCAATCACAAAATGGTTTGGGTTGGAAGGAACCTTGAAGATCATCCAGTTCCAACCCCCCTGCCATGGGCAGGGACACCTCCCACCAGCCCAGGCTGCTCCAAGCCCCATCCAACCTGCCCTTCAACACTGCCAGGGAGGGGGCAGCCACAGCTTCCCTGGGCAACCTGGGCCAGGGTCTCATCACCCTCACAGCCCAGAATTTCTTCCTAATGTCTCACCTAAATTCCCCTCCTCCAGTTTTAATCCAATCCCTCCTCATCCTCTCACTACAAGCCCCTGTAAAAAGTCCCTCCCCAGCTTCCCTTCTTACATGGGTCTCAACCTGTGTATTCTGCACTTTCAACTAATGGAATCCAACAGAACCAAGCTTAAAAAGGTCTGAATTTTGAAAAGTTACCACAAAAAAAAACAAACCACAAACCTTGAGACTTCTTCCCTTAAGCACATAACCAAAATTCAGCTTCTAGAAGCTCATTTCAGCTGAATTTTCTTAAACTTAGTATCATAACTAATATTGACTTGACTAACACTGACTAGTCCTTTCTTGGTTGCTGTCCCACAACTGGTCTTGGGAGCCTGGATGATGGGCTTTGTCACACAGGTAAGTGAGGGACAAACCCTGCCTCAAAACTCAGCCAGATACCCCAGAATTCCTTTCTACAGGAAGATGCCCCAAACCAGCAGTGGCAACCACAATCATTTAATTCAAGCTGCTCCAAAAGGGGTCAGAAAGTCACAGAAGCAGCAAGGAAACAGCAAGAGGACATCCAGACCTTGCTCAGCTGTCAAGTGTTAGGATAAAATTGCTCCCTTTAAGCTTGGAGATCTCCACCCCCACATGCAGAGAAGTCACTTTTCTGCTCATTCCACCACCTGTGTGATGGTGCTGCAGGTCCAGCCCTCCTCCTCTCTCCAAACTTTTCCCCTTTTCCTGCAGGAAAGGATCCCCAGCCCTGCCGCTTCCCACAGAGCACAGGACAACAAAGAAGGCCAAAAACTCTCAAACCAAGGGTCCAGAGAGCCCCAGTTGCCCAGAAAGAGGGGCTGGCTCGTTCTCATTTTTTGCTGAAAGGCCACTTTTTTTTTTTTGAGCCTGGGAGATGTTTTGCATTTGAAGCAGTTTTCTCCACAGTGCAGGAAAATTAATTAACAATCCCCAGGGTCACAAACTTAACAGGGGGTGGATTTGGTAACAGGGGGTGTTTCAGGTTTATATTCAACTGTAATCCCTTTTGTATGGTTTTTCCATTACATTCCATCCTTTTTTTTTTGGTGGAATCATGTTTCTGTCCTGATCTGAGAAGAGCTTGGTGAGCTGTGAGCTCCAGAACTGAGCAGAGGATGAGGGGATGATTTTGGGGGGTGAGGGGAGATCCTCCCAAGCTGACACCTCTCTTGAAAGAGAAAACAAACAACAAAAAAACACCCAATAAAACAAAAAGGAGGAAGATGAGGTCTCCATAAAGGCGGGGGGGAGTTGGTAGCCAAAAATAAAACCACATCCAGGTGGGACCTGGTATTTGGGTGTCCCCCTTGTCCCCAGGAGGGTCTCCAGAGCAGAGGGTGCAGGTGATAGTCACAGGATATTCATGAGTAAATTCAATAGAAATATAGCCAAATAAAAATGCACTAAAATAATGAATTTGCTACATTCAGGGGTGACTTCTGTGTGCTTTGTGAAACGGTCAGTCAGTGATGCCAAGCATCCTGCAGGCTGTGGTAACATCAAGTCTTCTGAGAACCTGTGGTGCCTGCAGACACTGATGTGGGTTCTGACCCATCATGTGGGTTCTGACCCACCTGGGCAACCTACCAGTGGGAGACTGGAGACAGGACCAGGACAAGAGACAGGACCAGGACAAGAGACAGGACCGAGATGCCAAAGGACTAGAATCAACAAAGACCCCCCCGCAGGAGACCGTCGAGCAGGCATCATCACAAAGACAGCCAATCCCAGGGAATAAAATGCCTATGTACAAGAATTCTGGGAACCCATTGACATGGAACTGAAGATGCCTGGTTTCGGTGTCTTTGAGTTGGGGTGTTTGGCTCCCTGGTCAGAGCACTCATGGTGGAGAATCCCCATATAAATCCCTGTCGCCAGCTGGTACTGAAACAAAAACTGGGAGCTTCCAACCCCCCTTTGCTTTCTAACAGTCCTCACCGCAGTGGGAGGCTGGTGTGGCTGGGTGAGGATTCCCAGACTCAGACCCAATCACAACAAAGAAGCTGTTGCTGAGCAGGGATTGTTTATTGCAGCGCTGGGGATTCTCCACCATGAGGGCTCCGACCAGGGAGCCAAACACCCCAACTCATAGACACCAAAACCAGGCATCTTCAGTTCCACGTCAATGGGTTCCCAGAATTCTTGTACACAGGCATTTTATTCCCTGGGATTGGCTGTCTTTGTGATGATGCCTGCTCGAGGGTCTCCTGGGGGGGGTCTTCGTTGATTCTAGTCCTTTGGCATCTTGGTCCTGTCTCTTGTCCTGGTCCTGTCTCTTGTCCTGGTCCTGTCTCTTGTCCTGGTCCTGCTGTCTCCAGTCTCCTGCTGGTAGGTTGCCCAGGTGGGTCAGAATCCACATAACTTGTCTGTAGGCACCACAGGTTCTTAGAAGACTTGATGTTACCACAGCCTGCAGGGTGCTTGGCATAGTTGACTGAGAGTTTCACAAAGCACCTTGTTTTAAAAGAAACCCTTAGTATAGCAAATCCATTATTTTAGTAAACTTTTACTAGGCTATATTGCTATTGAACTTACTAATGAACATCCTCTGATGTATCAGTACTGGGGGGCTACCAGCTGCCAGGATACTTTTGCGACCCCTCCCCCCATTCTGATGTGAATCCCTGCTCAACACCAGCTCGTTTGTTGGGTTTGTTGTCATCTGGGCATCCTCCTCCCACTGCCGTGAGGAGCGTTAGGAAGCCAAGGGGGTTGGGAAGACCCGAGATTTTTGTGCGTGTCGTGGGGGGTGAGGGGATCCCAACCCCGTTCCCTCACCTCTGGAAGCTCTCCTCCAGCACTATCCTCACCTCTGGAAGCTCTCCTCCTCCTGCACTATCCTCACCTCTGGAAGCTCTCCAGGACCATCCTCACCTCAGGAAGCTCTCCCAGCACTCTCCTCACCTCAGGAAGCTGTCCAGCAGCACCATTCTCACCTCAGGAAGCCCTCCTGCAGCACCCTCACCTCAGGAAGCCCTCCAGGACCCCTCTCCTCACCTCAGGAAGCCCTCCAGCACCATTCTCACCTCAGGAAGCTCTCTACCAGCCCTCTCCTCACCTCAGGAAGCCTCCTCCTGCCCTCTCCTCACCTCAGGAAGCCCTCCAGCCCCCTCCTCACCTCAGGAAGCCCTCCAGCCCCCTCCTCACCTGAGGAAGCCCTCCAGGACCCCTCTCCTCACCTGAAGAAGCCCTCCAGCACCATCCTCACCTCAGGAAGCCCCCCAGCACCACTCCCCTCACCTGAGGAAGCCCCCCAGGACCCCTCCCCTCACCTGAGGCAGCCCTCCAGCACCATCCTCACCTCAGGAAGCCCCCCAGGACCCCTCCCCTCACCTGAAGAAGCCCCCCAGCACCATCCTCACCTCAGGAAGCCCTCCAGGACCCCTTCCCTCACCTCAGGAAGCTCCAGCAGCACCATCCTCACCTCAGGAAGCCCTCCAGCACCACCCTCACCTCAGGAAGCCCCCCAGGACCACTCCCCTCACCTGAGGCAGCCCCCCAGCCCCCCCCCCCTCACCTGAGGCAGACCCCCAGGCCCCCCCCCCCCTCAGCTGAGGCAGACCCCCAGGCCCCCTCCCCTCACCTGAGGCAGCCCCCCAGCCCCCCCCCCCCTCACCTGAGGCAGACCCCCAGGCCCCCCCCCCCCCTCAGCTGAGGCAGACCCCCAGGCCCCCTCCCCTCACCTGAGGCAGCCCCCCAGCCCCCCCCTCCCCTCACCTGAGGCAGCCCCCCAGCCCCCCCTCCCCTCACCTGAGGCAGCCGCCCAGGCCCCCTCCTCACCTGAGGCAGCCCCCCAGGCCTCCTCCCCTCACCTCAGGAAGCCCCCCAGGATCCCCCTCCTCACCTCAGGATGCCCCCAGCCCCCTCCTCACCTCAGGAAGCCCCCCAGGCCCCTCCTCACCTGAGGCAGCCGCCCAGCCCTCCCCTCACCTGAGGCAGCCCTCCAGCCCCCTCCTCACCTCAGAAGCCCCCCAGCACCACTCTCCTCACCTGAGGCAGCCCCCCAGGCCCATCCCCTCACCTCAGGAAGCCCCCCAGGCCCCCTCCCCTCACCTGAGGCAGCCCCCCAGGACCCCTCCCCTCACCTGAGGCAGCCCCCCAGGCCCCCTCCTCACCTCAGGAAGCCCCCCAGGCCCCCTCCCCTCACCTGAGGCAGCCCCCCAGGACCCCTCCCCTCACCTGAGGCAGCCCCCCAGGACCCCTCCCCTCACCTGAAGAAGCCCCCCAGCCCCCTCCTCACCTCAGAAAGCCCCCGAGGCCCCCTCCCCTCACCTGAGGCAGCCCCCCAGCACCATTCTCACCTGAGGCAGCCCTCCAGGCCCCCTCCCCTCACCTCAGGAAGCCCCCCAGCCCCCCCCCCTCACCTGAGGCAGCCCCCCAGCCCCCCCCCTCACCTGAGGCAGCCCCCCAGCCCCCTCCCCTCACCTCAGGCAGCCCCCCAGCCCCCCCCCTCACCTGAGGCAGCCCCCCAGGCCCCCTCCCCTCACCTCAGGCAGCCCCCCAGGCCCCTCCCCTCACCTCAGGCAGCCCCCCAGCCCCCCCTCACCTGAGGCAGCCCCCCAGCCCCCTCCCCTCACCTGAGGCAGCCCCCCAGGCCCCTCCCCTCACCTCAGGAAGCCCCCCAGCCCCCCCCTCACCTGAGGCAGCCCTCCTCCTGCAGCAGGCTGCTGAGGGCGGGCAGGTCCCCGGCGTGGGCCGCCTCGTGCAGGCGGGAGCCGCGGCCGCCGCGCTCCAGGGGCTGGTCACAGAACTGCTCCCGCAGCCACTCCTTCAGCTGCCGGCCTGCCCCGAGCAGCCACAGAAACAACACAAAACCAAAAACAAACCCACACCCCCACGTTAACCACACACCACGCACCCAACCCCCCCCCGGAAAAGGGCTTGGGGTTTTGGTGTTGTTTTACCCCTTCTCTCCCCTCCCCAGCCCGGCGTTACCCGCCTGCCCGCCCGGGCCGCCCTCCGCCATCACCGGCCGCCTCCTCCTCCTTTCCTCCTTCCCTCCCTCCCATCCCCCCGGGCTGGGCTGATTGGTGCCCGCTTCCTCCGCCTTGACTCTTGGGTGGGGTTTGGTTGTGGTTTTATTTATTTTCCGGGTTTTTTTTCCGCCTCCTGACGCCCCGCCGGGAGCTCCATCCCCGCACCCCCCCCCCCCCATCCTCCATCCCCATCCTCATCCCGGGTGTCACCCCCCGGCAGCTCCTCAGGAGCTGAGTTTCTTCTCCCTGCTCCTAAAAACGGAGCCGGGCAGAGCTCGGGAGCTGTTAGAAGGGGCCTGCGGGGCCAAACCCGCTTTCCCCGCCGCCTGGAAGTTGTGGGGCTGGTTTTTTTGGGGTCACTGTGTGAGAAAACGTTCTGTGGCGCCAATGACAGCCCCGCACGGAGCCTTCAGCCAAGCACAGTTTATTGACATCCTTGCAAGAAGGGGTGACCTAAACAAGCAGGCACACCCACAGCCAGGTGAATAACGGTTTATATTCCCTATTCCCAAAGTTCCCTGCCCTGTTTCCCCCCTGGCTGGGCACTCCAGGGTTTCCAGCCCCTCCGACGCTTCCAATTATCCTCTAAGTTTCCCGCCCCTGTTTACACATTCCCTTCTAGCAGGTCACTTTTTACCTTTTAAGGTAAAATTTTGATCTTTTTTGCCCCCTTGGCTGCCTTCCCCATTAACAATCTACTGGTGTCATCCTGCCCTGAGGAGCAACATAGAAGTAGCTTTCATAGAATCACAGAATCCCAGGGGTGGGAAGGGACCTGGAAAGACCACCCAGTCCAACCCCCCTGCCAGAGCAGGGTCACCCAGAGCACATCACACAGGAACGTGTCCAGGGGGGTTTGAATGTCTCCAGAGAAGGAGACTCCACAGCCTCTCTGGGCAGCCTGTCCCAGGGCTCTGTCACTCTCACAGCAAAGAAGTTCTTCCTGATATTCACATGGAACCTCCTCTGCTCCAATTTGTATCCATTACTCCTTGTCCTATCACTGGTCATCACTGAGAAGAGCCTAACTCCATCTCCCTGACACTCCCCCTTTACATATCTGTAAACACTGATGAGGTCCCCCCTCAGTCTCCTCTTCTCCAAGCTCAAGAGACCCAGCTCCCTCAGCCTTTCCTCATCAGGGAGATGTTCCACTCCCTTCAGCATCTCTGTGGCTCTGCCCTGGACTCTTTCCAGCAGTTCCCTGTCCTTCCTGAGCTGAGGGGCCCAGAACTGGACACAATATTCCAGATGTGGCCTCACCAAGGCAGAACAGAGGGGGAGGAGAACCTCTCTTGACCTACTAACCACACCCTTTCTAACCCACCCCAGGATCCATTGGCCTTCTTAGCCACAAGGGCACACTGCTGGCTCATGGTCATCCTCCTGTCCACCAGGACCCCCAGGTCTCTTTCACCTACACTACTCTCCAGCAGGTCAGCCCCCAACCTATACTGGGACATCGTGTTGTTCTTCCCCAAATGCAAAACTCTACACTTCCCCTTGTTGAACTTCATCATGTTTCTCCCCGCCCAAGTCTCCAGCCTGTCTAAGTCTCTCTGAATGGCAGCACAGCCTTCTGGTGTGTCAGCAGACATGAACAGTAAGAAGCTTTGTTCGGCCTTATCTTGGGCCTTAAATCCTTCTCCATTTTCAGATCCCCCAGATGGAGCCCAATTAAGTCCCTCAGTTTCTTGGCCCATAAACCACTCCAGGTGTCATTGGAATGTGTAGATATCTCTCAAACAAACAATTATATTTCTAACACTAAAATATATATCTCAAACAAACTATATATCCCTATATGTGGTCCTAATATAAATGGGGTCAAACAAACTATATGTGGTCCTAACACTAGAATATATATATACATGTGAACCAAACCAAACACTACGTTTCTAACACTAGAATGCAAAATCAACACTACAATTCATTTCTAACAACTGCTTCCCACAGGATGGGTTGGGTGGGAGCTTTGGGTGAGACTGCCTTGCTCCAACACCTCCTGCCAAACCAGCAGGTTGCTCCCCAATCCAACCTGCCCTTCAGCACTTCCAGGGATGTGTGTCCCCCCCATCCACAGCTTCCCTGGGCAGCCTGTCCCAGGGTCTCCCCACCCTCACAGCAAAGAATTCCTCGTATCCCATCTAAATCTCCTCTCAGGACTGTTTCCCCCTTATTATAGAAATGAAATGCAATGTTGACTTTGCATTCTAGTGTTAGAAACGTAGTGTTGGGCTTGGTTCACATATATATTTTAGTGTTAGGAATATATAGTTTGTTTGAGCCCATACATAGATATACTTCAGTGTCAGGAATATAATAGTTTGTTTGAGGTAAGTGAGGTATCTGCACATTCCAATGACACCAAGAAGCTGAGGGACTGAATTGGGCTCCATCTGGGGGATCTGAACATGGAGCAGGATTGATGGCCCAAGATCAGACCCAACAAAGCCACTTCTGTCTTGCTCCTCGGGGCAGGATGGCACCAGGAGATTGTTAATTGGGAAGGCAGCCAAGGGGGCAAGAAAAGGTCAAAATTTTACCTTAAAAGGTAAAAAGTGACCTGCTAGAAGGGAATGTGTAAACAGGGGTGGGAAACTTATAGGATCATTAGAAGTGTCAGAGAGGCTGGAAACCCTGGAGTGCCCAGCCAGGGGGGAAACAGGGGAGGGAACTTTGGGAATAGGGAATATAAACCGTTATTCACCTGGCTGTGGGTGTGCCTGCTTGTTTAGGGCACCCCTTCTTGCAAGGATGTCAATAAACTGTGCTTCCTTGAAGGATCCGTGCGGGGCTGTCATTGGCTCCACAGATGTTTCTCACACCCTCATCATCCCAGAGCGTCGCAGGGGCTACTGATGTGGGGCTAGACTGATGTGGGGAAGAAAAGAAGAGTTTCCCACATACAGCTACGTGCCCGTGGCAAAAGCCCCAGCCCAGCTTTCCTTCAGGTGCTCTAAACTCTCCTCGTCCTCTTTCCTTTTCCCCAGCACCTCAAGAGGACACAGACCCCGTTTGCCACCGGGTCGCTGCTCGCCGGAGGCAGAAAAGGGCCCGTGTGAAGGAGGAGGAAGCCCAGGTGAGGGTGGACAGAGCTGCTGGGAGCAAGGCAGGAAGGAAAGACGGTCTCCAAAATGCCAGCAAGAAGAAAGGCACTCACAGCAGTATGTGAGGTGCCCTGGGATAATATGACCATGAGATTTTGTGCTACCAGCGTAATGTTGATGCTCTGCTGCTTAGCAAATAAGTGTGAATTTCCTAGCATGATCTGGGTTTTGCTGTCTTGGAAGGCAGCTGGACTTTGTGGGCAGCCACAGTGAGACAAGGTTGTCTATAAGCACATGATATGATTCTATGAAACAGCTAGGAGCAAAGAAAAAAACCAAAAAAGCAAAACCCCCAACATCTAGCTTTCCTGCAGCTCCCCTCCTCGTCGCTCCATGGCAGGATCTGCAGGATCTGCAGACACAAGAGTGGCTGCAAACAGCATCTCATGTCAACGTCGTTATTTGGGCTGAAGCAACCCAGGGGAGAGGGGCACCGTCTGCACATGGAACCCCGGTGGAACATCAACAGGGGAAAGGAGTCGATGGGGTTTTCAGGAGCCAGCACTGTCACCTTGCCCAGCCTGCAGTCCTTTGTGCCACGAGACCAGGCAGACCCCGAGCCAAGAAACATCCCCTGGAATGAGCTGGCTCCCGGTCTGGAAACCTGACTCAGTGTCTGTTTGGCCTTCCTTGAGTCAAAGGGACTCTGGAGACCAGGAGCTCCAGCCCTCAGCTTGGCCCCTGCTCCCCCAGGTTTGTGCAAGGCTTCCTAGGATCGGGATGGGCTTTGGGAGGTGGGCTGGCCCTACCCATCTCCCACCCTTTAGGGGCTGTTGCTGAGTTTGCAAGCACCCCGTGTTCCCTGAGACTACAGAGCAGACCCACTGCTCTTCAGGGGGCTCCTCTGTGAGCAGCACATTCCACCCTTGGGCTCTGCAGCCCAGCTGCCAAGGGGTACAGGGCACGTTAGTCTTTCAGGCACGTGGCCATAATGCCTGTGTACCCAGGGGGACAGGGGCTGCAAGGGACAGAAACCTCTGTGCTGTAGTGCTTTCCCACCAAGGACACCATGCCACTTTTCAAAGCTCTTCAGAACAGGCTGCTCCAGCTCAGCACTGCTCTTTAAAACAGATTTGTTTACCCCCCCTGTGTCCTTTGTACTCTCCTCTCTTCTCCCATGGGCAGGATAGGGGGGCAGAGGATGCAGCACCCTTTGCCTGCAATACGGGAGCTGAACCAGCCTTTTTTTAATTCTCTCTTCCTATTTTTTTTGGTTAATCTTTTTGGGTTGTTTTGTTTTTTTTTTCCTTAACTGCACGTGGCAACCAACCCCTCCCAAGCTGAGCTAAGGACTTCTTGCACAGGGGTGGTGGAAAGGGAGGGACTTCATTGCTCTCTCAGCCTTGGAGATGGCCAGCACTGGGAATCTGTAGGTGTTTGGGAGAAATCCCAGGAAGGAAGCCACGGTAATTTAACTCTGTTATCACTCCCAGTGCAATGGAGGAAAGTCAGTTTGCTAATCTGCATTTGGCCAAGCCTGGAGAAGTGAATTTAGGTCCTGCATTGGGGTGCTCCTGCCAGACACAGCTCTTACAAGCTGAGGGCACAGGCTGTGGGCAGCCCTGGCTGCTCTTCCAGCCTGTCCCACCAGGAGGTTGAACTAGATGATCTCCTGAGGTTCCTTTTAAGCCTGAACTACCCCAGGATCCCAATAATAACCGATGACTTGAGCAGTGCTGAAGACCATGGACTGTTTCTAAAGCCTGCAAAAGGCAGCTGCTGCCTGTTTGAGGAACATCAGGCAGACCCACCGTGGCACAAGGCAGCCAGTGGAAGAGGCACCTGCTGGCTCACTGTCTTGGAGCAGGTGGCATCTTACTCCTTGGCACCTGCTCTGTCCAGACCCACCACCAGAAGGGACAAGCAGCCAGGGCAGGTGGGCTCACTTGAGCTCTTCCCTCCATGCCCAGCAGCTCCTTACCCAGGGGCTGGCCTCTAGGGCTGCTGCACTGATCCCACCCCACGTGAAAGCTGATCAGGCCAGCAACTGGGGCCTGGGACTCTCCAGGAGAGCTTCCAGCATCTAAAAATAGCCAGCAAGGACAACACAGCCAACACAAACTCACTCGCTCAGTAGGCAAGACCTTTTTCTCCAGCTCTGAACACTGAAAAAGCAAGGAAGGCAAGGAAAATTCTACTGAGTCTTGGGAGAAGCTCTCGGGCACGGGCTGCCAGCTCAGCCACCCCCCCCCCCCAGTCACTAACATCTCCCAACCATGCTCCTTATTCTCCAAGTGGAACAGGGAGTTCCTGGCCCCATCCTGCTCCTGCAGACAGGGTGCTGGGTGCCCACCAAGCACCACTCCCATCAGAAAGGAACCAGCCCATCTCTTGGGGCACCACTAGAGAGCCCCAGGACCTGGGCAAGTGTCCTCTCCAGAGGCACCACCTTTTACATCTCCCCGAGGTTCCTCCCAGAGCTGCCAAGCAGCAAAGCAAAAAGCTGCATCAGGAAAGATCTTCAGAATTGCAACAGCTCCAGTGGCAGAGAAACGGTTGGGAGGAAAAAGGGGGGGAAGGAAGAAGGGAAAGGAGAAGGGAGGGGAAAGGAGAAAGGGAGGGGAAAGGAAAAGGGAGGGGAAAGGGGAGGAAAGGAAAAGGGGGGAAGGGAGGGAAAGGAAAAGGGAGGGACAAGGGAGGAAAAGGAAAAGGGGGGAAAGGAAAAGGGAGGAAAAAGGAAAGGGGGGAAAGGAAAAGGGGGGGAAAAGGGGAGGAAAGGAAAAGGGGGGGAAGGGAGGGAAAGGAACAGGGAGGGAAAAGGGAGGAAAAGGAAAGGGGAAAGGAAAAGGGGAGAAAGCAAAAGGGAGGGAAAGGAAAAGGAGGGGAAGAAAAGGGGAGGAAAGGAAAAGGGGGAAAGGGAGGGAAAGGAAAAGGGAGGGAAAAGGGAGGAAAAGGAAAAGGGGGAAAGGAAAAGGGGGGGAAGGAAAAGGGGGAGAAAGGAAAGGAAGGGGAAAGGGGGGGAAAGGAAAAGGGGGGGAAAGGAAAAGGAGGGGAAAGGAAAAGGGAGGGGAAAGAGGGGGAAAGGAAAAGGAGGGGAAAGGAAAAGGGGGGGAAAGGAAAAGGGGGGGGAAAGGAAAAGGGAGGGAAAAGGGGGGGGAAAGGAAAAGGGGGGGAAAGGAAAAAGGGAGGGGAAAGGGGGGGAAAGGAAAAGGGGGGGAAAGGAAAAGGGAGGGGAAAGGGGGGGAAAGGAAAAGGGGGGGAAAGGAAAAGGGAGGAAAGGAAAAGGAGGGGAAAGGAAAAGGGAGGGGAAAGGGGGGGAAAGGAAAAGGGGGGGGGAAAGAAAAGGGAGGGAAAGGAAGAGGGAGGGGAAGGGAAAAGGGAAGGGAGGGAAAGGGAAAAAGGAGGGAAAGGGAAAAGGGAGGGACAGGGGGAGGGAAAAGAAGCCATAACCAGAACTGTAATTCACGCTTAGCTCAGTCTATAAAACTTCTCCCCTTCTTGGATCTAAGCCAAGAGCTTGAATTTTTTAGTGAACTCTAAAGTTAAGTTGCCCTGGTGCATGTGTGGGGAAAGAGGGGAGGGGGGGTCGGATCCCCCATCTCCAAACTTCAACATCTTTCTGCAGAATTTGTGTCATTTGGGAAGTGGATGTGAAGATGTACATGAAGAAGGGCCTGCAGCAGAAAGCAGGCATGAGAGGTGGGAGGAGAACTTAATCCCAGCATCCAGAACTGTCATCAAGTCCAGGGCTGTGATCACAGAGAGGATGGAGCCCACCCCTTGGCCACAGCTCCCCAGTTCATAGAATCATTAAGGTTGGAAAAGACCTCCAAGACTGTCAAGTTCAACTGTCAGCCCAATCCCACTGTGGCCACCAAACCATGTCCCCAAGCACCAGGTCTGCACAGCTTCTGAGCACCTCCAGGGAGGGAGGTGCCACTGCCCTGGGCAGCCCATTCCAGTGCTTGACCACTCCTTAGGGAAATTGTTCCTATTCTCCAATCATCTAGTGGATCATCTGGATGATCTTGAAGGTCCCTTCCAACCCAAACCATTCCATGATCTAAAGATCATCTAGATCCAACCCCCTGCATGGGCAGGGACACCTCCCAGCAGCCCAGGTTGCTCCAAGCCCCATCCAACCTGCCCTTCAACACTGCCAGGGATGGGGCAGCCACAGCTTCCCTGAGCAACCAGGGTCTCACCACCCTGGAGCAAGTTGATGGGCATGTTCTCTCTGGGCTACATCTCTGTGATCAGGCCAGTATCATCAACAGCTTGAGGCACCATCAGAGCCATCCCCAGAAACACCAGGGGAGCTTTCACCACTGTTTTCCAGGAGAAATGGCCTCCTGGAGCCTTCTCCTGATGGCAGATGTGGGAATATCAAAGGCAAAGCAGGCGCCTCCCTCACCTCAGCCAACAAAGGAAACACCTCCTTGCAGGCAGGTTTAGAAAACAACATAAAACCTGTTGAGGACAAGTTTCCACTGACAGCAAAGAGCTGCCCAGAAATGAGTCAGGCAGGAACATTTCAGTCAACCCTCCCCCAGTCCCACCAGGGGATTTGCAGACAAAAGGGATTTATTTCTATTTTGTGCTCTTATTTAATTATTTTTTTTCCTCCCTTTGTTTTTGCCCTTTGAACAACTTCTGTCACCACTTGGGTGGAATTGTCAGAAGAAATCCTTCAAGGGAAAGCAAGAGCAGGGAAAAAGGAAGGAGCTGTAAGAGCCAGGGAGGAGAAAAGTTCGTTCCAACATAGACAACACACGTGCCAAAACGATCCTCTGCAGCCTTCCACAATTTCCTTGGGCAACCTGGGCCAGGGTCTCACCACCCTCACAGGAAGGAATTTCTTCCTCATGTCTCACCTAAATCTCCCTCCTCCACTTTTAATCCATTCCCTCTTGTCCTCTCACTATAAATCCTTGTCCCAAGCCCCTCCCCAGCTTTCCTGGAGCCCCTTCAGGCACTGGAAGCTGCTCTAAGGTCTCCCTGGAGCCTTCTCTTCTCCAGGTTGAACACCCCAACTCTCCCAGCCTGGCTCCAGGGCAGAGCTGCTTGGAAGTGTTGATCAGAAGATGGATATTGTCTCAACATCGTCATCAGGGACTAGACCCCAAAATCTGGACTAACACAACATGAGTTTGCAGTGTCTTGCTGAACTGGCTGGTGGCACATGCAGAAACCACAGAGAAGGGGCTGAGCTAGGACCAGTGATGGTACCTGCTATGGGTCTGTCCAGTGGGAAGAACTGCTGTTGAGGAAGATGGATCACACTTGCTGTGCCAACACCCATGAAGCCTCAGTTGAACTTTCCTCATTCTAATGTTATCCCAACACAAAAACCCACCTCCTGGTAAGAAGCCACCCACAGCTGGCCAGGCTTCAGACACTCCTCTCTGGGCATGCCTGGAAGCCTGACTCCAGACAGCTGGAGACTGGCACATCTCCACGGGACAGAGGGGGAGTGGAGGTGGGTCCAAGGAGGAGCAAGGTGTGCTACCCAGGATAAAAGATGGCTCCTTAGTAACCAAACTTTGAAGATCTTCCCCACCAAGAGATGACGACGATCGAAGAAGCAGCAGAACACCTGCTGGATTTGGGACCATAAGGACACCTTTGGACCCGTGGTGGTAGCTGTTGTCCTCCTCCCTCCTCCTTTTTACCCCATCTTTCCTATTTTTCTTCCTTTCTCTCACATGGTTGGAACTGGATCATCTTTAAGGTCCCTCCCAACTCAAGCCATTCTGTGATTCTATGATCTGATTCTACTCACAAATGACCACGAGTTCTTACCTCTCCCCTCAAAAAGAGGTCTCAGGCTGGAGATGCACTAGAAATGTCACCCTAGTGACTGAAAATAGAGCCAGTCATGCCTGAAGGACATGGAAATGTTTGATTTGTTATCAAAATAGCAATAAAAACCATCATACAGCTGCTGTTAATACTGGTATAATGGTGTTCTTTAGGCTTTTTGCCTTCAGCTTGTATCTCCACTGAGAAAGAAGAAGAGGTGACAAGAACTAATCAAAGCAAAAAACCCAACCAGATGTAATGGACTTTGCTGCAGGAGCTGGTGGGCAACATCTCAAGAGGCCACTCCACCACCACCATCTCCAGCACCTCAGGCTATCCCAGCCCACCTTGGACAACACCAGCAGCATTTCCATGGGTCAGGAGTATCCCATCACACAGCCCTTCTGGTGAGAGAAGTGGGGAGGAAGGACAGGAGAGCCCCTCAAGAATATTTCAGTTGGCCTATAAATACTGCTGGAACAGGCTGCCTTCCCTTCCTGATGCTTCATGAAGCTTCAACAACAGGAAACCACAGCAGGAAAAAGCTCCAAGCCCATCAGGCTGCAACATCTCCTCACCTCTGAGGGTCTTTGCCCAGGCAGAAAAAGGGGGTGTTGCAGCTGAGGCACCTTTTGCAAAGCTGGGTGAGGAGATTTGCAGAATTACCCCTAATTCTCTGAGCAGATTTGGGAGCACCAAGGCACCCTGCTCAATGCAGAGATGGAGCAAGACAAACTTTTTCAGGCTTTGCTTCCCAAACCTTGAGAAGTTAAACTCTTCACACGATGCAGTTCCCTCTTTGCTTCAACAAAAGCTAAAACCAAAGAAAAGGGCAAGAAAAACCAGTCAGCAGCACCTGGTTATTCCCAGAATCCACGGGGTATGGAACCTGATACCCACTGCTTTTATCAGCTCAAGGGCTGAGGAGTCAGAAAAAGGAGATGATGGTAGATTTTCAAAGCCCTTTGAGCTGGAAAGCTGAGCTCTCCAGTCTCAGCCTTATTACAGGTTATTTTCATAACCATAAAGCAGCAGAACAATGTCTCATTTTCTAATTAATACCTATTGTTATTAATAGAGTTAAACAAAGCTGCCTTTCATTCCTCTAGTTAGTGGGGCATTTGGTGAAGCACTTAAAGGGGGCCACTCCAGTTGTACACACACCAAACTTGTTTTAATTACATCCTGTGAATTTATTTTTCCAGGGAGGAATATTTCTCGGGGAAAAAACGTCTAGAAAAGTAACTTTAGAAGCAAAGTCATTTTGTGTGTGTTTCCTCTAGGAAATCTGTTTAGTTTAAAGCCCCAGGTTCTAACACTCTCTTTTCTGCAGCAGCCTGACCTGAAGAATGCTGCTGACAGCCCTGGTAAACCTTTCTATCTCTTCAGAAATTGAATTGCTGATGGATTTTTTAAGTCATCTTGGCCTGCTCCCTTCTCAGCTGGGTTTCTTTTTGCCTTGCAGGATGAATCCCCTCCACAAGAAACCCCACCCAAAAGGAGGACACCTCACCTTAAGGGGGGTTGATTTCTGGTGCCCACGTGGGAGCTGGGTTTTACCATCATTTATTCAAGCAAGGGGCAGCCCCACAGGAGCTGGATTGTAGTTTCCCAGATAGAAGAAGAAAAACTTTATGGATTTCCCAGCCATCAAAGTGAGAGTTCCCAGGAAATGTATCCTCCAGGAAGGGAGGCTTGAGTCTTTCTTTCTTTCCCCTGGGAAGTGGCAAAGACAGCTGGAAACTCCAGCCCACAGCCTCTCTTGTCACCCTTAAACTGCTCATTTCTGGGGCTTGCACCTACTGTTTCACCTTCTAACTTCATCCTGGCCTTGGGGAGTTAGACCTTAGGGACACTTCATTCCTCTGCCAAGAGAGTCCGTGTTCTTCTGGGTGACTGAACACAACCTACCAGGAACAAGCACACTCCAAGTCCTTGGCCCTGCCTGTCTCTTCCCAGGCTGCTCCCTGCTGGGCACAACTCTCTGCCCAGAGACTTGGCTTGGGTTCTGCTTGTGCTTCTGCTTGTGGCCAGATCTTCAGCAGCTCTGATTTCTAACACAAGGTGGTGGAAAACCTGTGAGAGAAAGAAAAGCAAGCCAAGGGAAGGCAAAAGCCACTTTTCCTCTAGGTAATGACAAAAAATTGGACAGAACAAGTGTGACCCTCTCCAAGCTTAGGAGACAAGGGTCTTTCTTCAAGATTTAGTCACACTCTGCTGCATCTTTGGTGCTGATTGCCATGGGCTGCTTGGGCACTGCCCTCCCAGCAGCCCTGCTGTGCTGCCAGATCCCCTGCCAGAAATGTCCTCTTCCTTCCTCTTCCCCTCCACCATTAGAGCAGGAGAAGTAAATGCAGTCCTGGCAAGTAGGTGGGATCAGTTCTCTAGGAACTTCCTCAGCTCCTGCTGCTCTGAGGTTTCACCACCTTGAAAATTACAGAATCAACCTGACTGGAGAAGACCTTGAAGATCATCAAGCCCAACCATAACCTAAATCCACCAATTACATCCTTGCAGAAGAGAGAGGAAAGGCCCTTCCTGGAGAGGCTGGTGGAGAAACCTCAAGACCCATCCTGCTTTGCAGGGACTGAGAACAAAGCTGTGAGGGGTCCAAGGATGATGGTGGGGTCCTGCATTTCTGCCAAGGAGATGGGGAGAAAGGAGCAGCCAATGGGGCCAAAGAACAGATTCTTTTTATCCCCTGGGTGCAGAGGAAAACAATCTGCTTCTGAAAGAAAAGACAACTTCCCACTCCTTTCTGGCTGGTAAAGACAAGGTCCCAGGCTTGGCTCTGTTGGGTGCCATGCTCCTTTATTCATGTATTAATTGATTTATTAATAAACCCTCTTTCCACTGCTACTCAACCACACCAAGTGGACTTTTACAGCCCTGACACTTGGTTCTCCTGCCTACACCCAGGAGCTGGAGGAAGCCCTTGCAGGCTCTCATGGAGCCCACCACTAGTTCTGGACTTCCCAGGGAGATGCCAGCACACACTCATTAACCAAGGCAGAGAGCAGGGAGAAACTGTTTTACCAGCTTCTTCTGCAGAGAGTGGAAAGATTTGCTGTCTAGTGTGAAAAGAAATAGTGGTAACTCTTAGGACAAAGAATGCAACTCTTGGCCTTGGTGGAGGACTAGATGATCCCAAAGGTCCCTTCCAACCATTCTGTCATTCTATGATTCTCAGGCAAGAAGCAAACTCCCCATGGCTGGTAACAGCCCTCCTGGCTCTGTGGGAAAGGCAGGGACACCCACCTGCCCTGCAGCAGGGCAGAGAGGAGAAGTCAAGGCTTCATCTCCCACCACTCAAGCTAATCTCTCCAGCCTCTGGTTTCCCTCTCCCTTTTTTACTCCCTGGGCAACAACCATCCAAGAACAGCGCTGGGAGTTCAGTCATTTCCTTCCCCCTTCTTCTCCCCGAGGGGTTTTAATTAGCATGGCCATTGTACTCCTTAATTTGACCATACTCCTGCCTCCCAGTTGAAGGCCTTTTTTCTCCCCCCTCCTTAGGAGGCCTTTAAGACCCAGCTGTAAAACTCTGCAGAGCACATCTCGTAACACTTCATAATCACACTCACCTTTTAGCAACACGACCAAAATCAGCTCGTTCCTGGTGCCACAGGGAGCCTGAAAAGCAGCACTCCAGGAACCCTGCATGTTGCTGCAGCAACACTGCTCCTGCCTCCCTGGGCCTCTGGGAGGACCTTGCTGAGACCAGGCAGAACCCAAGGGATATTGGGGGGGCTGGGAGCAGCACCTCACTCCCCAGCAGGTCCTTGCTGAGCTCCACCAGGTCTGCAGAAAGGTGGAGGCGATTCCTCTTTGGCAGGGGCTCTGAGGCCAAGGGGTGGGATGAGCTGGGCTCCCTGAGGCACGTCGTGGGGGGTCCTGCAAGGAAGGGAGAAGACAAAAAGGGCAAAAAATAAATTCCTTTGATCCTTTGAGTGCCTAGGAAAACAACAGGCCAGCCTGGAAAACTGAGCCCAGCATCCTTCAGAGCACGTGCAGGCACGGTCACCCGCCTCTCCCTCACAGATCGTTCCACTAATTGAACAAGCAAATATGTTTTCTTACTTACTTTAACTTCATCCACCCAGAAGACGTGTTCCTGAGGCCCTGGGCTCCAGCAGGAGCACAGCCCCTCGCAAAGAGCCAGCCACACACTGTGCTCCCTGGAAGCCACCCAGACCCCTGCCACCCCCTTCCCTGTGCCCACCAAGGCCAGCAGGGCACAGGGTCCCTCTCCTCTCGCCCGCTCCCACCGCCGAGCCTTGATGTCATTAACCCCTTTGGCTCTAATGACCCTGATAATGGCTGCAAAGCCTTCCCCCCTGATCCCTCAGCAGCTGCAGACCTCCAACTCACCGTGCCTTTCTTCTCCCCAGGCCCCCATTTCCACCTCCAGCAGCAGCCCCCCTGCTCCTCACGCCGCGGGGCAGCGCGGTTCTGGCTCCGGCGCCGCTCCAGCCCTCCCTCCACCCTCTCCTTTGCCTGGTTTTCCTCCTCGGCTGCACGTTTTTCAGGCCCTGATCCAACACCAGAAGTCCACAGAGCTCTCGCCATCCACTCCAAGCAGGTTTTGGATCATGGGGCTGCAAGGAAATCTTGGCCCAGGGTGCAGTTTTTCAGACTGAGTTTAAACAGCGAAGCCCGGGCCTGGACTTGGCTCCTTTGCTGACCTTTCAGAAAGTCTCTTCTCATTTTGTTTGGCTTCTTCACCAGCTCTGGAGCTGCCTGTGGGTTTGGTAGTGGTTCAGGTTACTTGCTCATGGCCTGTTCTTCTCCCCCTGCCTTTCAAGAAGAGTTCACTCGAGGATTTATAACAGGTCTTTGGTAGCACCCGCTGTACTTAAATCTGTAAAACCATTTCAGTTTAACCACCTGTTTTCACACGCTCGTAATTTCACAAAGCATCCACCTTTTGGGATACAATTTTCCATGCTTCAGCTCTTGCCCAAGGTGCTATTTTTATTTATTCCCCACCCCCCCCCCCCCCTTAAATAAAATTCCAAATCCATTCCACATTTCTGAGCTCGGCCCGAGGCAAGAAACTTCCCCCATTCGAAAATGTTTCTAACCACCCTTCTCGTCGTGGAGCTCAAAGGGAAAAGGTGATGCTTGGGAGCTGCCACAAACACTCCAGGAGGACAAATGGAGCTTGGCCATGGGCTGCAAACCCTAATCCAGCCCACAGACCTGGAAAGGAGGTGCCTCCCCTCATTGTCAGGCAGTGGGTGGGATACAGCTGATGGAGCTCCACCAGCTTGGGTGCAGCCAGCATGCTGGCATCATGGTGTGCCCAGGTGGCCAAGGAGGCCACCAGCCTCCTGGCTTGTGTCAGCACTGGGGTGGGCAGCAGGAGCAGGGCAGGGATCATCCCCCTGTGCTGGGCACTGGGGAGGGGGCACCTCCAATCCTGGGGGCAGGGCTGGGCCCCTCAGCACAAGAAGGACATGGAGGGGCTGGAGCGTGTCCAGGGAAGGGCAGGGGAGCTGGGGAAGGGGCTGGAGCAGAAGGAGAAGGGGCTGGAGAACTTGTGAGGAGCAGCTGAGGGAGCTGGGGGTGTCCAGCCTGGAGCCAAGGAGGTGAGGGGAGACCTGCTGGCTCTGCAGCTCCTGAGAGGAGGTTGGAGCCAGGGGGGTCGGGCTCTGCTCCCCAGGAACAAGGGATGGGACAAGAGGAAATGGCCTCAGGTTGTGCCAGGGGAGGTTGAGATTGGATCTTGGGAACAATTCCTTCCTGGAAAGGGCTCTCAGGCCCTGGAACAGGCTGCCCAGGGCAGGGGTGGAGTCCCCATCCCTGGAGGGGTTTCAAATCCCTGGAGATGGTGCTGAGGGACATGGTTGAGTGGTGGCCTTGGCAGGGCTGGGGTAATGGTTGGACTGGAAGATCTGAGAGGTCTTTCAACCAAAAGGCTTCCATGATTCTGCTATTCCAAGGTGGCTCCTCCATCACAAGAGCCCACAGCCAGGCTCTGACCAAGCCTCTCCTGGCATCAGTGGGAGCTTTTCCACCAAAATGGACTTTTGGGCACATTTGCAAGTGCCTCACTACTTACAGGTGGGTTCAAAGCCTCCCTGAAGTCAGTAGGAACCTCTCCAGTGACCTCAGCTTTGGGAGCAGCTGTGGTTCAAAGGGCCAGTGGGATCTGTGGGAGAAACCAGCACAGCTTGTAAAACACAGGCCAGGTTTTTTGCTTTCATTTCTCACTCCCTGCTCTTCAAGACACCTCAGGAAATGAAATGCCAAGAAATAACACCAGGGAAATACTCAGGCTGGAAGATCAAGTGGTCAAAGTCATCAGGAAATTGTTTAAAAAATCCTCACGTTGCTCCAGAAATGTTGTCTCAGCTTCCCTGAGCTGGTTCTGGTTTCCCCCAGTGTTAAAGGCAACATCTCACTTCTTTACTTGGACCTGTCCCCATTCCTGTCACCACAGAACAGTGGTCCCAAGCTACCCCCCCCAGCACCCCAGACATGGCAAACAGATCAGTCCCCACCCCAAAGTTGGGGTCGAGCTGCCTCCAACAACATTTTGTCCAACATGTTGTCCAAGAACATTTTGCTCCTCCTGTCTTGTAAGAGGAGCTGGAGAGTTGTCCTGCCCTGGAGAGCTGTCCCACTCATCACCCCCACAGGTTCATTTCTGGTGGCATGAGTCTGTCTTTCACTCTGAGCTCTGGTTTGGAAACTCAGATGTCCACCTTGCAGCTGCCAGAAGACAGGAGAAAAGGGGATGGGAGAAAGAAATTCCTGGTAGCACCACTTGATCAGAAGAACTATGAGGCAAGAACAAAGGAGCAGAGATAGAATGTTCTGGGTTGGACCTTAAAGATCCTCTAGTTCCAACCTCCTGCATGGGCAGGGACACCTCCCAGCAGCCCAGGCTGCTCCAAGCCCCATCCAACCTGCCCTTCAACACTGCCAGGGATGGGGCAGCCACAGCTTCCCTGGGCAACCTGGGCCAGGGTCTCACCACCCTCATGGGGAAGAGTTTCATCCTAATGTCTAACCTAGATCTACTCCCTTTCAAGTGACCCAGCTATTTTGATGCCTCTTCTGCCAAAAAGTGAGTTTTCTCACTTTTCCCATTCTCTCCTCCATCCCACCAGGTGGAGCTTAGTTGCCAGCTGGGGCTAAACCACTGGCCATGAGACACCTGACACAAACCTCCTCTCTTCTCACCCCATTTCAGCCTTGGTTGGGCACAGAAATTGACACTTAACAGCAACGAAACCTCCAGCTCCTTTTCTGCAGAAGCACCAGGAGGTGACTAGGACATGGCCCTACATGACCATGAAGCCATCTCATCTACATGAACCTGGGAAGGGCTTTACACTCTTTCTGGAGAGGCTCCTTCCCTCTCCAAGCACACTTTTCTCCCACGGGGGACACATCCTGGAGTACTGTGTTCAGTTTTGGTCCTTGCTGTAGAGAAAAGATGAAGACAGGCTGGAGACGGTCCAGAGAAAGGTCATGAGGATGATCTGAAGGACCTGTCCAGAGAAGGGCCATGAGGATGACCTGAAGGACCTGTCCAGAGAAAGGTCATGAGGATGATCTGAAGGATCTGTCCAGAGAAGGGCAATGAGGATGATCTGAAGGACCTGTCCAGAGAAAGGTCATGAGGATGATCTGAAGGACCTGTCCAGAGAAGGGCCATGAGGATGATCTGAAGGACCTGTCCAGAGAAGGGCCATGAGGATGATCTGAAGGATCTGTCCAGAGAAGGGCCATGAGGATGATCTGAAGGACCTGTCCAGAGAAAGGTCATGAGGATGATCTGAAGGACCTGTCCAGAGAAGGGCCATGAGGATGATCTGAAGGACCTGTCCAGAGAAAGGTCATGAGGATGATCTGAAGGACCTGTCCAGAGAAGGGCCATGAGGATGATCTGAAGGACCTGTCCAGAGAAGGGCCATGAGGATGATCTGAAGGACCTGTCCAGAGAAGGGCCATGAGGATGATCTGAAGGACCTGGCATATGAGGAAAGACAGAGAACTGGGTGTGTTCAGCCTTAGAAGAGAAGGCTCAGGGGTGACCTTATCACCATGTACATCAAGGGTGGCTACCAGGAAGATGGAGACTCCCTTTTTACAAGGAGTCACATGGAAAAGACAAGGGGTCATGGGTGCAAGTTCCTCCTGGGGAGATTCCCATTGGACTCCAGGAGAAAATGTTGCACTATGAGAAGATTTAGACATTGGAATCATCTCCCAAGGGAAGAGGTGGAGTCCCCTACACTGGGCAGTTTTAAGACAGGGTGCTGGGCCACCTCATTTAAAGGATATTATCACCTAGAAAGGTTGGACCAAATGATCCATGAGGTCCCTTCCAACCTGGCATCCTATGATTCTAGGACCCCCTTTCCTCCATCCCAGAGCCCAGCCACCAGCAGAGCCAGCCCTGGTGCCAGCAGACATGGATCCCAAGACCAGCAGGCTGTCCCACCACCACCACCAGGGCACAGGGAGCAGCTGGATGCCTTGGGGTGGTCCCAGGCTGGGAGTTGCTCTCCAGGTGTTGAGAGCCCACAAAGCCCCGTGCAAACCCAGCACATGATACTTGAGAAAGTGACACTGGAACAAAATAACACACGTTTTAACACACCTTCCCACCCAGCTTCTGGTTGCTGCCACCAGCAGATAGAAAACACAGCACAAGAGCACAGGATTTAGGTGTGAGAGAGGCTGGTCTCTCCCCCTCCCATCCTGGCTCCAAAAGACAAGTATCCTGTGCAACCTTGAGGTTCCAGGGAGATGGACAAACCCAGACAAAGCCAGCCCTTTCTTGCCACTTCCATGGACAGGGGTGGAAAGCTGACACAGCCTAGGAGGGGCTGGGATGCTCCTTGCTGCACCACGAGGCTGGCAGATCCTGAAGGAAGAAGCCACATCTGGCTTGTTCCCCCTGAGCAGTTTGGGAAGTTTACAATAGAGAAGGGCTGGAGCTGGGCCCACCAGGCAGAACATTTCTCCTGTGCACCCAAACCTGGTCCCTTACAATGCCAGTGACCCCAGGGCCAGACCCCTTCCCCTTGGAAGCCTGATGCTCCTCATGACTATCACAAAAACAGACCAAAAATGGGGGGGGGGAAACCCCACCTTGCAGGGACAAGCACAACCTCCCCCTCACATCTGAACACACACGGTGCCACCAACACACAACCCAGAGCTTCAGTGGCCCAAAAGAGCACCCAAGCACAGGAGTGACCTGCAAAAGCAGCAAAAAAAAATGGGGAAAAAAATCAGTTTTCAACCCATTCCCGGGCAAGCAACAAAAGTTGAGGCTGTGGGACATAAAACCAGGCTAACCCAGGCAAACCTCTGCCTCACAAGTCGTAAATCTGGGGTGGAATTTCTCTCCCTTTTCTCCTTGGAAAGGCTTTCCCTGCTGTGGCTGCCAGATGCAATTGGAGGCCAGGCTGCCACCTTCTCAGGTCAGGATTTGGGTAGGAGAAGGAGGGACCTAATCCCTTTTTTCACCACATTGAATGAAACTATAAACCATACCTTTTAATTCCTTCTAATTAAATTTCTCCCTGGAAAAATGGAAATGCTGGTGCTTGGTATTTTTTTCACCCAAGGTGGCAGGAAGCCTTTTGGAAGAGGCAGCTAGCCAAGGAGCTGAGGGACATGCCTGGGGTTCTCTGATGGAGGAAGATCACCCCAAGGCTGCCATGTCCTGAGCCCAGAACACACAGCAGGTCACTCACCTCCACACGTGCCTTCAGACTCTGAGAGAGTGCAAATCCAGCTGAGTGCAAGTCCAGCTCTCCACATTCTGGTTGGAAAAGACCTTTAAGATCACTGAGTCCAACCATAACCTAACTCTGCCAACCATTAACCCAGCTCTGCCAAGTCCAGTGCTTAAACCATCAGCATCTTCTAGAATCACAGAATCCCAGACTGGTTTGGGTTGGAAGGGAGACCTTTAGAGGCCACTTAAACTCCCTGCCATGGGCAGGGACACCTCCCACCAGCCCAGGTTGCTCCAAGCCCCATCCAACCTGCCCTTCAACATTGCCAGGGATGGGGCAGCCACAGCTTCCCTGGGCAACCTGGGCCAGGGTCTCACCACCCTTGTGGGGAAGAATTTCCTCCTAATGTCAAAGGGCAAGGAAGGGGGAAAGGAAGGGGACAAAGAAGGGGGCAAGAAGGTTGACACTTCCAGGGAAGGGACACCCACAACTTCCCTGGCAGTGTCTCACCATCCTCACAGGCTAAAGAATTTCTTTAATGAAAATGAATTAATTACAAATGTCTGTATTTGACATCCTAAATACTCACCCTGTTTTGCAGTGATCCATTTGGTAGGGTTTTCAAGGTCCAGATACCAGGAGAAGAAACCAAGAAGAATAAAACCAAAACCAAAACACCCCACAGATTTCCCAAAGAAGGGGAAAAAAAAATCAAAAAGGACACCAGCACAACCCAGACAACCCAAACATAGGTTTGGGTTGGAAGGGACCTTAAAAATCATCTTGTTCCAACCCCCTGCATGGGCAGGGACACCTCCCACTGGACTAGGTTGCTCCAAGGTCCATCCAACCTGGCCAACATGGGAGGAGATGTGCTTGCAGCTGAGAAAAATCTGGAGACAAGAGCTTTGCAGGGGCCTAAAGGCTTCTGTGCTCAGTGCAGTGTCTGACAGTTGTGTCTACACTAATATGCTTTGCAGGTTTAGGAGTAAGTGAGGCTGGACTCTGAGGTGCAGCACACTCCAGAGGTCATTAGGAAACCAGTCCAGACATCTGCAGTTAACTAACAAAAATCAGGGGAATTCTTCACATCCCCAAAAGTTACAGGAACGTGCATTTGGGAGGAAGCAGGTACTTAAATTAATCCTTTCCAAATGAACAGATGCAATAAAAATGGAATTAACACCCCGTGCAGATAAAACCACTTCTGCTCCCTTCCACATTGAGGCTTGTGTTGCATTTCCAGTTGGTCCCAGGAAGATTCCTGATGGCTCTGAAATGGCACAAGGAACTGCAAAAGTCACACGAGGCTTTACCTCTTGATCTCCTGGCATGCTCTGGTAGATAATGTTCCCTGTTCACCAGGATTCAGGAACCTGCCAGCCTGTGGAAGTTTGGAATCTGTTTTTTGAAGGGGGCAAAAGAAGGAGCTCATACTCACTTTTCAGGACAGGGTGTGTTCCTTGGTGGAAACGAGGAGAAGAAGGAGGTGCTGCAGGGAAAAGTGGCTCAGAAACCCTGCTCAAGCTGCCAGGGAGGGAAGGAGGGCTGTGAAGACCTGGTCAGTGAGTAACAACACTTCACATCTAAACAAACAAGTTCTTTTTAATAACTCTGCAACTTGAGCATCCAAATGAATATCATTTTAACCTGGGGAGTATCAACATCTAAAGAGCAAAGCAATAAAGGGATTTTAGAGCTTTTTTACACTTCTGGCCCCTGAACAAGGCATAGTTGAAGTTCTCCCTGCTATTTTCTTCTTACTTGGTAGAAAAGTCAGTCAGTCCCAAGGCTTTTTTTCCCACCCCCCACCCCCCTCTTCTTCTTCACCTTCTTGAAGACATGTTTCTGTTCAGGATCATCCTCCGGATTTTCTCTTCATTCTTTAAAGTATTGGCTTTTACAGCACAGTTCTTGTCTTGCTGGTCTTTAATCAACTGTTCCAGTTCAGCCAGTTCAGCTTTTAATGGTTCTACAGCACTGTCTGTGATGCTGAAAAGAGACACAAAGAACATGATGTTGCTGGACACCTCGTGCTGCTTCAGGTGACCTGAGCCTGCAAGGAGGGACAATTCAACATCTGAAAGGTCACAAAGGATTTCAAGCTGTGTCCATCCTTCTTGAAGGCAGGCTTGGAGTAAGAGGCAGAAAGCAAACAACAGGGACAGAGGAGAATATTGGTCCAGAGAAATCACAGGAAAACAGTCTATTTCTTAGCTAATCTGATTTTTTTTTTTCCTCCTAAAAACCTGCTGAAACCAGCTTTGCAGTCACTCCCCCCCACTCCGTGCACACCATAAGCACTTAGTTAATTCTGCCCAGCCAGAAGCTGCAACCACCTGGCCCAGGATGGGACCTGACAAGAACCAGAGAAGCTGTGGCAAATCCATGGAAATCTTTGGATTGGAAAAGACCTCTCAGATCATCAAGTCCAACCATTAACCCAGCACTGCCAAGGCCACCATTCAACCATGTCCCTCAGCACCATCTCCAGGGCTTGGAAACCCCTCCAGGGATGGGGATTCCACCCCTGCCCTGGGCAGCCTGGGCCAGGCCCTGACAACCCTTGCCAGGAAGGAATTGTTCCCAAGATCCAACCTCAACCTCCCCTGGCACAACTTGAGGCCGTTTCCTCTTGTCCCATCCCTTGTTCCTGGGGAGCAGAGCCCGACCCCCCTGGCTCCAACCTCCTCTCAGGCAGCTGCAGAGCCAGCAGGTCTCCCCTCACCTCCTTGTCTCCAGGCTGGACACCCCCAGCTCCCTCAGCTGCTTCTCACAAGTTCTCCAGCCCCTTCTCCTTCTGCTCCAGCCCCTTCCCCAGCTCCCTTGCCCTTCCCTGGACACGCTCCAGCCCCTCCATGTCCTTCTTGTCCTGAGGGGCCCAGCCCTGCCCCCAGGATTGGAGGTGCCCCCTCCCCAGTGCCCAGCACAGGGGGACAACCTCTGCCCTAGTCAATAAACAGTTCTAGTATTTAATCTATAAATCCTATGCCAATAAACCACAAGTCCAGAGATGGACCTGAAGTTCTCAACTCCAAGTCGTTTCACTTTCCCCTCCTTTCTACCACGTCAGCAGAAATGACAAACAGCACCACTAGACATTGCACCAACATTCCCCCAGTGGGATCCTCCCGTTGGTCTTCCACAGAAGAAAACAAAGACATGCATCCAAATCCCATTCCAAATGGGAAGCATTGTCTTCTCCACTGATACCCTGAAATGAAGGGGTGGACATGCCTCAGCAGTACACTGATCTGATGAGGATCTCATAGGAAACCTTGGGAAGTCCAAATGACTTGTTTGGCAAGGCTAAAGGGGATCCAGGGAGTAAGGACAGGCCTGGAGCAAGGCCTGGGACTTCCTGGCACTGGGTGTGGTACCAAGGAGAGTCAGTCAGTGCCTCAGTTTCTCCAACCAAAAAATGAAGCCAAACCTCATTTCCTTTCTCCTTGCAGGGGAGGTGTGTTCTGAGGCCAAGCACCGTTCTTAAAGCCTGTCAAGGTTTTGGGCTGGCAGGTGCTATGTTAAGTGCAAGGAATTAACATCCTTGCACCTTAAATGGGAACCAAAGCCCTTATTCCCAGCCCAGCCAGCAGGCTAAGTCAGGCAGCTGTGAATTTCCAACATTTAACACCTTGTTGCCTACCAGGAAAGGACTTTGCTAAGAAACCCAGCCCTACTTGCCACCACCCAGTCGATTCAGGGAGCAGCAAATCTATCCAGGCTGATTGTGAGTCCAAGAAGATCCAGATCTAGCCCAGAGGAAACAATCTGGAAGGGACACTGTTCTTTCCAAGTAGCATAAAAACACATTGGTGAGACAAATAAAGCCAAAGAAACCATCTCAACCACCTTTTTTGTGTCATGAGCATCACCTTCTTAGCTTTCCAATGTTTTTTAACCTTGCACAGGCAACAACAACAGTTATTAACACCACTACAGAACACCTGGAATTCAATGGCACAAAGACACAGGTTGTGATTTAGGAATCCCCTCCTAATCCCCATTCAAAATCTAGTTGGTTTACTGAGCTCTTCCCTCCATGTGTTTGAAACAAGATCCCACCAGCATATGCATCCCTGCTGCCACCACCTCAAGTGAAATTGAGCTGGAAATGGAGCTTAACCCTTCAAAAAACAATTCAGACTTCAAAAAAAATACATAAATAGACAACCCCAAACCACACACACAAAAATAATGGCTGTTGGCAAATCTCCTGTTCTGGTTTGGTGGGTTTTTTGGTAGTGGAGGAAGGGCCCCAGGGTGGCTCTGGTAAGAAGCTGAGGAGCTGCCCCTGCTCCAAACCAGCCAAGGAGCCATTAGAGGGACAATGGATGAACCTCTGCCATTAACATATGGAAGGACTGAGACAACACCTGAGCAGAGAAGGACTTGAGGGAGAAGAGCTGTGCTGGAGGAGAAGAGCTGTGCTGGGGAAGGAGAGCAGTGCTGGTGGTTGGTGAGGAAGGAGGGGAAGAAGGTGCCCAAGCAGCAGTTTCCCTGCAGCCCATGGCGAGATGGCAGCTGTGCCCCTGCACTCGTGGAGGAACGTGGTGGGACATTCCCTGAAGGTGCCAGGAGGGGTGAACTTGGCCACTGGACTTGGATGTTGTGGCCAGAGGATTTGCTGCCAGTGGCCTGGGATGGTGCAGCTGTGGAAGCCCCCGGGCCAGGGGAGGTGCCTGTTCCCGAAGCCCCCGGGACTGGAGCAGCTCCAGTGGGAAGGACTCATGGAGGAGAGGTTGGTGGAGGCCTCTGCCATGGGAGGGACCCCGTGGGGAAGCAGGGCAGGACTGTGAGGAATCCTCCTTCCTGAGGAGGAAGGAGCAGCAGGAACCACCAGCCTGTGAACTGACTCTAAACCCCATCCCCATCCCCCTGTGCTGGGGGGAAGGAGGGAGAGAAACCGGGAACAAAGGGATTTGGGTGGGAAGAAGGGAGGGGTGGGGTGACATGTGCCAGCCCTGCTCTGGGTGTGTCTGTGTCCTCTGTGTGTTTGGTTATGGTGAACTTAAATGGTTGGTTTTTCCCCAAGGTGAGTATGTCCTTGTCCTTTGTCTCAGCCCAGGAGCTTTGTCCTCCCCATCCCAGGGTGTGAGGGGGGAGCTGAGTGAGCAGCTCCGGGCTCGTTCTTTGTTGTCCTGTTGGGCCCAAACCACGAGCCAGGCAGGAGAGAGACAAGGAACCACCACATCTGCTCTGCAAAGTGAGCAAAACTCCCCCCTCTCCTAAAAGCAGAAACGTGTCTTGAGAGAGAAACCAAGCTTTCCCTGCCCAGCCTCACCTTTGCTCTTTCTGCAGAGCTTCTGCATGTTGCCTGTTCTCCTGCCTCCACGTCTGCAGCTCGTTCTTCATGGCATCCATGTCTTCCTGAAGGTAATCCATGATCCTGCCCAGGGAAAGGGCACTCCTGCACAGGGTCTGAATACACACCTGAAGCTTCTCAATTTCTTTGGCTACCAAGTCTCTCTCTTTCTTCCTTTCTGCTTCGGATACAAAAGGCTTCTCCTAGAAGAAGGGATGAAGAAGGCACAAGCATCAAAAGCAGGAAAACCTGGAGTTGCCCAGGAGGTAGAGAATGATCTTTCCTGAAGCAGTGGGTGTAAGGGGGGGGGGAATGCCTTCACATTTTGTGTTTTACTTCATGCTGTTGGGAAAGGGCAATTTCTGCAGCTGAAGGTGGTATCATTAAGCAGAAGTCCTCAACAGACATGTCATACTCAACCCCACTTCTGTGATCAATCTGCTGATGGCACTGCCTGCCAGTGTGTTTGCTGTGTAAATCATAGACTCCCAGACTGGGCTGGGTTGGAAGGGACCTTTAAGATCATCTTGTTCCAGCCCCCTGCATGGGCAGGGACACCTCCCACCAGCCCAGGTTGCTCCAAGCCCCATCCAACCTGCCCTTCAACACTGCCAGGGATGGGGCAGCCACAGCTTCTCTGGGCAACCTGGGCCAGGGTCTCACCACCCACACAGCCAAGAATTTCCTCCTCATGTCCAACCTCAATCTCCCCTCTTTCAGCTTGAAGCCCTTCCCCCTCATCCCATCACTCCCTATCCTTGTCCCAGGTCCCTCCCCATCTTTCCTGGAGCCCCTTCAGGCACTGGAAGGTGCTCTAAGGTCTCCCTGGAGCCTTCTCTTCTCCAGGCTGAACACCCCAACTCTCCCAGCCTGGCTCCAGAGCAGAGCTGCTCCAGCCCTCTGAGCATCTCTGTGGCCTCCTCTGGACTTGCTCCAGCAGCTCCACGTCCTTCTGATGTTGGGGACTCCAGAACATCCTTCCTTCCATCCATCCATCCATCCATCCATCCATCCATCCATCCATCCATCCCTGCATAACCTCTGGGGTAAGGCTGGGCTGTCACTGTGTCACTCCAGAGCCCTGCAGCAGGACTTGCTGGATGGGCATTTACTCAACCCTGACACTGGAATAAAGGGCCCCATTAACCTCTGGATTAAGATGATTATGAAATCTGAAAGGCAGCACTTTGGAGAAGCACAAGCAGCCCTGCTCATAATGTAAAACCCTGCAGGCTGCAGACGTGGCCTCTAGAAGCTCCACCACTCAAGAATGATCTGCTCTTGTGCAGATCCTGTCCCTCAGGGTCAGTCAGCAGCATCCCCATCCTCTGCAGCCCCCTGGCTCACTGGGAGCTAAACAGAGGGACAGAGTTTTCTAAAGGGGCAGAGTCACCAAGAGCAGGAGGATTAAAAGAGCCAAGTGATGCCACGTCACTAACCCACTGTAATCATCTCATTCCAGCAAAGCCTTCCCTGAAAACAATCACCATTCAAAGAAAGTCCACTGGGTTTTGTCTGCCCCATCAAGAAAAACAGTCTGATATTCCTTTCTTTCCTACAGGCCTACAGGTTGAATTCCCAAACCAAGTTTTTTTCCTCGAGACACACAAATCTTGAAGAGAACTTCATTGAAAGTCATTCTGCTCATTTAAGGGACGCCAGAAAACGAGGAAGGTTCTGCTCTCCCACCCCAGCTGCAGGATCATCCACTTCCTAAGCACAGTTCCTGGTGGCTACACCAACACAGAGGTGACAGTGTGCTCCTCTCTCCTGCTGGGACACCAGACCTGCCAGGCTGTCCCCTCCTGCCCTCCCACCCAACTGGCCTGGCTTCCTGTGCGGGCTGTTTGTTCAGCTGCCTTTGGAGGCAGCAGGGACTAGTGCCAAACACATTTCAGCAGCCCCTGGCTTACTGATGAACTCAAATAAATATCTATATTTTATATATATTTATATATATATATATATATTTTAGAAAAAGACTTGAAGCTGAGATTTACTTTGGGCCTGGTGCTTGTGTTTTTTTACCACACACGCGGCGCAGGAAAACTGAGGGATTTGTGACTTCTCCTGCCATTTTAGAAGGCTGAAGTTGTTTAATTAGGAAGTGACAAATGCTGCTGAACTCCTGACCTTTGCTTCCCAACCTCAATCCAACCAGTGCTGCCTCAACTGTTAAAAATAACACCCATCTCAACTCCTTCTCGCCCCACCCGTTCCTGCCTCACGGAAGCAGGTGTTTCATTAGGTGACATGACACAAAACACATTCTTCAGCTCCTTGCTGGAGCCATCCACGGGTTTGCCATCTTAGGCAAAGATCAAAATGCTGCTCCTTGACCTGTTTCACCCCCTGAGAGTGGGTGAGCAGCCCTGTTCTGAGCACATCTGCTAAGGGTTGGAGAGATCTTCTCCCCTGGGTCTTCTCCTTGGCCACCCTCTGAGCACAAGAGCCACCAGAGTTCCCATCAGGGCTGTCCAGCTTCTCTCCCTGTTGGGCTTCCAGCTCCCTAGAGAAGACAGCTTTTGCCCAGCTGCCCCCATAGGCACAGATCCCAGGACACTGTCACCACACCAGCCACTTACTGGTGCTCAGCACACGTCTGAGGTTGACACCAGTTTCTCTCCTGGAACGATTTTTTTGCCCCACCACCTTGCTTGTAAAAAGACGTATGAACAGATCTGGGTTCTCACAGGGTTTCATAGCCCTTTGCTCTCTATTCCAGCTCAGTCTTCCTTGTCCTTCCTCCAGGTCGTGCTCCACCAAAGCCACAGGCAACCCTCACACACCTTCCACATGTCATTGGGAATTGTCAAGAAGGACAATCACCTTCAGTTCAGCAGCAGAGCTGCATCAGACCCAACAGCTTCCCAAGAAATCCTCTTGCCTCATTTTTCCTCTCCTCCTAAGCACACCAAACCCTTCCCACTTCCCTCCCTGCCAGCCAACATAAGAAGCCACAGCCAAGACAGAAGGAATTTGTTTCAAACACAACTATCTCAGCAGCAGAAGCCAGTCCCTCATCTGAGGAGATGGTTCTGTGACTGAAAACCTGAAGGAGGCTTCCTTTTCATTTTTCAAAAGCCAAGTTCAAGGCTTTATGCTCTTGTAAGGCCAGCATGAGCTCCCCTTGGTACCTAGACAGCCCAGGCAGCCACACTTCTCAAGACCAGCCAGCACGGGATGAAAACAGGAGAAGAAAAGCTGTAATCCCACCATCCAGTGAACAAGCAAACCAGAACTGTGTCCTTCAACACACACCTTTTGAAACATTCCATGCTAAAATACACAGCTGCCTGAAAAGCTGGAGTGGAAATAAACCACCCTGGAGTATTTTCTGTGAATCAGGAAGATGCCCTAATAGTGAAGATTAATATTTTATATATATATATCTGTATATATATATCTAAAACTGAATCGTATCCCTGTCACTTACTCTGTGTAGTTCAGTGGTTCAAACTGAGATAAGAAGGACAAAATATTATCCCACCCCAAGTAATTTCAAGGAGTGAAACACATTACAATTACAGCTCTATAAAACACTGTGCAGATTCAGACAGGTACATTAACAGGCTTGTTAAAAACCCCCTTTGAAACACAGACTGTGTGACATCCAAGTGCTGGAAGAACTGCAAGAGGTCTTTAGTGTGTCCCTCTAAAGGGGAAGCACTTCAAGCTTCCCAGAAAACTTCCCCAACACCTGGAGGTGCAGTGGGCACATTGTTGTCCTTCCTCACAGTGTTTAAAAAGAACCATCCATCCCTTCTGTCATTTCAGGACCACCAAGATGCCACCTAAGGTGTCCTGCAGTCTCCAGGAAGCTGAGAATTAGCACCATGAAGCACTCAAGCTTGACTATAAGTAATTAAGAAAGGGGGGGGGAAGCCATGCTGCCTGCTCTCAAGTTCTTAGTTACCTTTTATGGGTTAAAATCTAGGTGGGACACACTTTTAAATCACTAGGAATGATGGCAGATGGTTTCTCACCACAGGCAAGGTGGGTGGTAAGAGCCCCGGGTGCCACCTCGGCTCGTTCTGCACGAGCACGGAACAGGATTTATTCTGTTTGAAGAGAAATGCCAGAATCAGAGCTGTTCCAGTCTATTTAATTAGGTCATAACACCTCGATGAACTCTCCTTTCACAAAAGCCCAGGAATCCATAAATCACCCCCCTCTAAAGGGCTCTGTCACTCCTGTGGGCCCAACACGCCCCCTTTCCCGCGTGTTTTGCTCACAAGGCACCAAGACAAATGTTTGGTTTGGATTCCTGGGGAGCAGTCTGCCTTTCCCATTACCTCCAGGAGAACACAACCCAACGTGGACCCCGGGGGCAGGGACCTGAGAAATTCAAAAAGCAAGAATGTTGGGTTCTTTTTTTTCATCCAGAAATTAGCAACAGGGCTCCAGAAACCGCCAGAATCTCCTGGTGGTTCGTTTTTACCTGGCTGAAGGAATTTGACCTTGCTCTGGCAGGGGGGTTGGACTAGATGATCTTTCTAGGCCCCTTCCAACCCCTAGGATTCTGTGATTCTATGAATGAAGTGTCAATATTGCAACCTGCACAGCTCCCTCCATCCAATGGCTCATCCACAAGACATCCCATTTCCCACCGCCGGGCTGTCGAGGGCATTTCCAACACCTGATACCCACAGAGCTCAAGAGGTGATGAGATAAATTCCCTCCCCCAAACACTTTTGGAAAAGTTTCTTTCTAGAAGGAGTATTTGCTTACTTTTCTATCTGATCCATCTATCTATCTATCTATCTATCTATCTATCTATCTATCTATCTATCTATCTATCTATCTATCTATCTATCTTCTCCTGTGCTTCCATTTTTTAAATCAACAGCTTTAAAATCAGAATCAAATCAGAACAAACATCCATCAAGGACTTAATAGCTTCTACAGCCCCTTTTTAACCATTGTATTATGTCCCATTCTGAAAACAGACCCCTGTAATCACAGTTTTATGGAGCTATACCCATTTCCCCTCCCCCCCCTGCCTATTTCTATAGGACAGGGCAGAAACTTCATTTTGGACAAGCAATTTTGATACGTTTGATGCAAAAAAAAAAAACCCCAACAAAATGGGTTGTTGTTTTTTTATGGTGCAAAATATTTTTTGATCATAAAGAATGTTTTCTTTTCCTGGTTTTTACAGAGTCTGCATTTTAAGTGGATTGTAACTATCCACTAGGGATCACCATAAGAAACTCTTTCACAGAAACACAGGGAAAAAAACAGTAAATGTTAAATCATTTCAAATGAACAGGATGCTTTTTTTTTTTTTTTTTCTGCTTATGCCAGGTACTGAGTTCAGTAACAGGCCAAGGAATCTGAGACAAAATGTTCTTTACCATGAGATTGAACAGTTAGTCTGACCTGCCTCAGAGCTGGAAGGCACCAACAAGAAAATAAAAAGGATAGCTCCTCACACAGGGCTTTTTTTGAGGGCTGGGGGTGGTTTTTCTTCTTCCCCCAGTTTTTCTTCTTCTCACACACATACCAAGAGACAACCCCAACAGTCATTAACAGCAGCAGATGGTATTAATCCAGCCAGAATGGCACACTGGGTGCCAGCCCTGCCCAGTTTTCCTTTTCTGCTCACACTGCTGAAACTCTGGGTCCAAAACCACCTCCCCTTGAACCAGCAGCCTCTTCCCTGCTCAAAAAGCACTTGCAAGGAACCTCTTCCTTGTGTTACCCAACTGCTTTCACACCAGCCTGTGCCCCAGATGAGCTTCTTGAAACAAGGGAAAGTCACCTGCACTGTGTCCTCCAACGCCCTGCTGCACCACATCCCCTCGGAGGGATGGAAATCCCAGCTGCCTCACTGCACTTTTATAGACCCTTTTGCTTTTAACAGATCCATCTGCTGCCTCACGCTGTATTTATACTGCACCCACAGGAGGGAACAGTTTGAGTTTTGGGCTGCAAAGGAGCCACGACACCAGGAATACCACCAGAGTGACAAAAATCCCATTCTTGTGCTCGCAGCTTCTAACACGATGACACGGGGCCCACGGGGGTTGATTTTCTGAGCCCTGGCAGTTGTGTAACAAGGACACTCATGGGCACCCTCGCTCAGTTGAAGCTCCTGTGGTGCTTGGCCACAACCAGCCTGCTGGGCACAGCTCTTGTTTTTCAGGAATTGCATGCCTGCCCCCAAAATGTCTCACTGCAGCTTTGTTCAGATCACTGCCTGAATGTCACATCAGCACGAGCGGAGCTGCCACACGGAGGTGAAAGCCCTTCTTCAGCAGGGCTGGATCATGGAATGGTCTGAGTTGGAAGGGACCTTGAAAATCATCTAGTTCCAACCCCCTGCCATGGGCAGGGACACCTCCCACCAGCCCAGGTTGCTCCAAGCCCCATCCAACCTGCCCTTCAACACTGCCAGGGATGGGGCAGCCACAGCTTCCCTGGGCAACCTGGGCCAGGGTCTCAACCCCTCACAGCAAAGAATTTCTTCCTAAGATCTCATCTCAGTCTCCCCTCTTTCAGCTTGAAACTGTTCCCCCTTGTCTCATCACTCCCTATCCTTGTCTCAGGTCCCTCCCCATCTTTCCTGGAGCCCCTTCAGGCACTGGAAGGTGCTCTCAGGTCTCCCTGGAGCCTTCTCTTCTCCAGGCTGAACACCCCAACTCTCCCAGCCTGGCTCCAGAGCAGAGCTGCTCCAGCCCTCTCAGCATCTCTCTGGCCTCCTCTGGCCTCTCTCCAGGAGCTCCATATTGGAAGGAACCTTCAAGATCATCCAGTCCCACCCCCTGCATGGGCAGGGACACCTCCCACCAGCCCAGGCTGCTCCAAGCCCCATCCAACCTGCCCTTCAACACTGCCAGGGATGGGGCAGCCACAGCTTCCCTGGGCAACCTGGGCCAGGGTCTCACCACCCTCACAGCAAAGAATTTCTTCCTAATATCCCATCTACATCTCCCCTCTTCCAGTTTCATTCCATTGCCCCTTGTCCTCTCACTATCAAGCTGGCAGGATGCTGAGAAGCTGTGGCCCTGAAGGGTGAACCTCAGTGGTGTCACATCTGGTTAACACGACACGTTGCTAAACGGCCCCAACTGGAGGGGACAACCAGGGTCGTGCAGCTGATGGATTCGTGCAAAAATCAACCACCTGAAGAACTTTAAACAAACAGAATCAGCAGTGGTTGTGCTTGTTCTAAGCTGAGAGGGACATACTTCATTTATCACGTCTGTAATTAAAGTTAGTATTATCCAGGTGCTAAGCTATTTAATCACACTTGCTCCTCACAGGAACCTCAAAGCTGCTGCTTTTTCTGAAGCCCATGAACTGTATTTACTCATGGAAAGATGGGAATTCTGTGATCCCACTTGCCTAAACTATTTAATAACCTGCCTGCATTTTCCACACATCAAACAAATGACGTGGAACACAAAATGTAACATCTGCTTCCTTCTCTGGTTAACATTGGAGGGGCAGATTTTAAACCAATACATTTAGGAAGTCTTTTTTAGGAATCTGTGAGGCTGAACACAGCTAATCAGGGCAGCAAAAATCTTGTGTATTTCCAGACTGACCCCTCTTGTTTGACCTGAAAATGGTGTGTATTGTTTTTAAGTTCCTGCACATGCAAAAAAAATCTCACTGATGAAAGTCCTGGTCTTCTTTCCTCCTCTCTCCTTTTTCTGTATTAAAAAGCAAATTGCAAAAAGCAAACCAAAACAAAACAAGACTTCTTAAAAAGCAGCTGGGAAATGCAGCACATAAAAGCACCATGAGATGTTCCTCTGCAGTCAGAATAAAGGTGTGAAACACCCCCAAGAGTTCACCAGGGCATGAAGTATTAATTCACCAGCATCACCTAATATCCAGTCGATTAACCTGTAATAAATCAGGTAGATCCATTGATCTCATTTGGGTTTTGTTTTTTTTTTTTGGCTGAATATTGGACTTCATAAAGAATTAGCCAAGAGTTCCAGTGCTCAGACTACAAACATAGTTTGTCCTCTCTTCATTTTCCCAACTGGCAGAAGAACAAGGCTGTGGAGACTAATGACCATGACTGGGAATATGATTCATTTACTTCGGACAGATCGAATAGTTGAACAAAATGAGGGAAGATGAACTTTCTTTCTGACAGGACAACCTTCATTTCATTGGACATCATTTCCCAAAGCAAGGATTCTTTCCAATTTTCAGGAGATTTTTGGTTGCCTTACCCCAGAAAACAGAAGCACAAGGACATTTTACTCTCCAGTGTGTAAGAGGTTTTGGAACACGGTTGCGTAGCGATGTAGAAGATCTTTCTTCTGGAGAGTTTGGTGGAAAACAAATTAAAGAGCTGAAAGTTTGGGGAGAAATGGTCAAATCCCAGACTGATCCTGCTTCCCAGCAGACTGCAGAGCTAGACCTGGCACAAAACCTCCAGCTGACTGAACACACCACACTGGCCAGAGTCCACTGACCCATTCGCGCCGTCCCATCAGCGCAACGGGACGTGGTTCCACCTCCCTGCCTAGACCTCTTGGCAGGAATAAAACTCTTCCCTCTTTTTTAATTACTTTTGCTGCCTCCCTCCAAGGAGATTCCACAGACCAGGAACTATTCGTCCCAAAACTGCTGGCCTGCAGTCTTGCAAGAATAAATCTTGCCACTGCCTTCCTCGTGATGTGAGGAACATCCCTCAGGGATGAGACATGCTCATGACTCTCGGGCCGCATGAGCAACTCCAGGACCCCACCTACTGCCCTCTGCAAATCTGCTCCCTGAAATCATCCCAGGGGAAACACCACGTTGGGAATGCATGTTTTACTCCTGCATCACAGTGTCTCTACCCTCGAAATTCCCAGGATTCAGTAACATCTCCAGCTCGTGTTTTCTGAGCTACATCTTCCGAGCCCAAATCATTAAGACTCTGAACATGTTTCATCACCTTTTCCATTGATATTTTTGTGTGTGTGTGTGTGTCCCCTCTGCTGCCAGGAAAACTACACTTCTCCTCTCCGACTGCAACAACATAACTGGAAAAGCAGTAGCAGCAAAGAAACCTCCTGCAGCAGCAGCAGCCAGCTGCTTGGATATGAGATCAGATGATATTCCAGGAGCTTAGTGTTGTTTGCAGCTTTTCACGGGATGGACTGGGAAGTCAGCACGGTTGTTTCCAGAATGAGTTGCCCATTATCAGCCCTGCAAACACAGCTCAGGGCTTCAAAGGATGCAACAAAAGACCAACAGGGTTGGATGAATGTTTGAGAGGCTGGAAACAGGCAACGGGGCTCAGTGGGTTTTGTAGGAGGCCACAATTGTCTGTGGGCATTTAAATATCAGATCGTCTAAGGGGGTAAACAATTGGCTGTGGGCATTTAAATAAAAGACCATCTAAGGGGGTAAAAGGGAATGGTTTTAGTTAGGGACTCTTTTTTCAAAAGCAAACCCAGAAAATTTAGCACAAACACCAGAGGAAACTTCCCGAGGTTAAAATCCAAGTGGTTTTGTAAACTCTCCCCTCCTTGTTCCTTCCTATGCCCAGTGCTTAAGTTGAGAGGCCACAGGAGCGAGCAGTACAGCTGAGGTCCCAAAGCCACCCTGAAATGAACAACTACCAACACTCAGTCCTCGCAACCATGATCCAACAGCACCATCTAGGAAGCAAAGAGGGAACAGGACCGGCTGCATCTCCTGCTCTCCCCAGCGCCACCTCGACCCGCTGCCCAAACACAGCGGGGGCAGCTTTTACCTCTTCTGTTCTCCAGATGGTTTCTATCAAGACAGAATGGATTCGAGCAGGCACGCTGTCACATCAGGAGGAACAGAATCACAGAACGGAGTTTCCATCTGCCCTTCAGATCCCAAACCAGCCTGGCAAACCAGAGCAGAGGGAGCTAGAGGAAGATCAGGCACCAAATCAATGGAGTGGAGAAACCCAGACCTGATCTGGGGACATAGAATCATAGAATAAGGTTGGAAGGGACCTTAAAGATCATCAGGTCCCAACCTCCCTGCCATGGGCAGGGACACCTCCCACCAGCCCAGGTTGCTCCAAGCCCCATCCAACCTGCCCTTCAACACTGCCAGGGATGGGGCAGCCACAGCTTCCCTGGGCAGCCTGTTCCAGGGTCTCACCACCCTCACAGCAAAGAATTTCTTCCTAATATCATCTCAATCTCCCCTCTTCTAGATTAAAACTGTTCCTCCTTGTCCTCTCCCTCCCTGCCCTTGTCCCAAGCCCCTCCCCAGCTTTCCTGGAGCCCCTTCAGGCACTGGAAGGTGCTCTCAGGTCTCCCTGGAGCCTTCTCTTCTCCAGGCTGAACACCCCAGCTCTCCCAGCCTGGCTCCAGAGCAGAGCTGCTCCAGCCCTTGGATCATCTTGGTGGCCCTTCTCTGGACCCTCTCCCAACAGGTCCATATTTTGTGCTGAGGGCTCCAGAGCTGGACACAGAGCTCCAGGTGGGGTCTGACCAGAGCAGAGCAGAGGGGCAAGATCCCCTCCCTGGCCCTGCTGGCCACACTGCTTTGGATGCAGCCCAGGACACAATTGCCCCTCTGGGCTCCAGCCCTCACTGGTGGCTCATCTCCAGCTTCTCATCTCCTCCCAGCCCCAGGTCCTTCTCCTCAGGGCTGCTCTCCAGGCATTCAATGACTGCTACACAGATGCTGCACATACATAATGAATGGTACGTGATTCAGCAGGTTGGATAAAGTTTTATAAGAGCAGGAAACTAAAGGTGTTTCTACTATTTTAAGGAGGATTCATCTTCTTCATGAACCTCAGCCAACAAAAGGAATATTCTGCCAGGCAAGCAGGCCTGGATTTCAGACAGTTCCAAACTTCAGAGAGGAAGATACTTCCCCCAAGGGTGTGATCAGGCTTTCCCAGCTTTCTCAGCTTGGTGGGAAGAAGTGGCTGCTTTGTGGGACACCCATTACAGAATGACAGAATGTCTTTGGCTGGAAGAGACCTCCAAGATCCCCCAGTCCAGCCCTAGACCTAACACCACAAGCTCCCCACTAGACCATGTCCCTAAGCACCAGGTCCACATGCCATTTCAATGCCTCCAGAGATGGTGACTCCACCACTGCCCTGAGCAAACTATTCCAATGCCTGACAACCCTCTCAGTGAAAAAATGCTTCCCAATATCTAACCTAACCCTCCCCTGGCTCAGCCTGCATCCGTTCCCCCTGGTCCTACCACACGTCACCAGGGAGAAGAGCCTGTCCCCCTCATCACTCCAACCTCCTCTCAGGTAGTTGTAAAGAGCAATGAGGTCTCCCCTCAGCCTCCTCTTCTCCAGACTAAACAAGCCCAGCTCTCCCAGCTGCTCCTCACAGGGTTTATGCTCTAGGCCCTTCACAAGCCTCGTTGCCCTTTTCTGGCCACGCTCCAGCACTTCTATGTCCTTCTTATAGTGAGGAGCCCAGAACTGAGCACGACATTCCAGGTGTGGCCTCACCAGTGCTGAGGACAGGGGGATGATCACCTCCCTATTCCTGCTGGCCACAGTGTTCCTCATACAAGCCAGGATGCCACTGGCCTTCTTGGCCACCTGCACGTGCTGCTGGCTCGTGTCTAGTCGATTGTCAATCAATACCCCCAGGTCCTTTTCCAACCTGCTGCTTCCCAACCACACATCACCAAGTCTGTAGCCAACCACAGGGTTATTATGACCCAAGTGCAGGACCTTGTTGGCCTTGTTCAACCCCATACAGTTAACCTTGGCTCACTGACCTAACCTGTCTAGGTCCTGCTATGGAGCTTCCCTACCCTCCCTTCCCTACCCACCTGGCTTGGTGTCATCTGCAAACTCACTGAGGAATCATTCAATCCCCACATCCAGATCATCAATAAAGATAGTAAAGAGAACATAACCACTGGGCATAAAAGCTTCTGGAAGTATCTCAGTTTAAGAGCACAGAATTGCTGATTTTACCCTCCCAAAGTCCCAATCCTAAATTAGCACTTGGGCTGCAGATTGCAGAGACCATTATAAAGTCACTCAAGTCCCAGACAAGACCAGGTTTATAAAACAGTCTTCCATGGTTTTAGTCCCTCAGGGACACTTCTTTTTTCCTGCTGTATGCTTTGCTCATAACCTTCTAGAATATCATCACTTGCTGCCAAATTACTACAGGTGATCAAGCCCAGACAGGCAGTCAAGTGGTCAAGGCTTCCAAAGTCACTACTGACTTCAGGCAGCTTGATGCTCTGGGAGAAGCTGGACTCTTGAAGGTCTGAGTTGCAGCATCTTAAAACAGTTTGCCAAATTAAAAAAAAACAACATTCCTGGAAAAGGATGTAGGGAGCAGAAACCTCCAATACTGAATTAACATGAAAAAAATGAGATGTCATTGGAACTGAAGATGGAAGAGCTCAAGAAGAGCCTTTCCCCAACATTTCATACCTGTATTTTTACCACACTCTGCATTGCACTCCTCAGTGCCTCCTCACCAGCACCTCAAATTAGGTCAGGGATTAAGGACCTTTTCCAAGAGCAAATGGATCAGAAAAGTCCACCTAAATGCTCTGTCTGTTGCTGCTGCTTCTACCATGAGCTCTGCAAGGCTGAAAAAGCAACAGCTCTCCAGTTGTACAAGGAAGACACAGCAACAAGGGGGGTTCAACACTTTGCTTTTGGTTTGTGATCACTGCTAGACCCTTTCTAGGCTCTTTATAAGTGATCAAAACAACAAAACTCAGCCAAAGAAAAACACAGCAAAGGAAACAACCACCCTGTTTTCCCTTTCCCAACTACTGATTGGGGAAAAAAATCAAGTCAAAGAACTTCACAGACTCAGACTTGAATGCTGGGACATTCCCAGGCCAACCTTTGGTGATATGAAAACACTTTACATGGTTAATTGCACCCAACATCCCTTCTTTTATGTTTTTTTTTAGACAAAAATGATTGCTGGGCAATCAAATGCTGCTCTTCAAATGCCCAAAAGCCAGCTAAGGTGGAAATTATAAAAATGGAGCTGTACAAATGCACAATGTGTCCTACTACAGCAGAGGGAAGGGTGAAATCAGCAGAGTTTGCTCTGGAAAATGAAAGAATAGGTTAAAGAGAAAAGGTTAAAGAGCAGGTAACAGTGTCAGGCAGCCAAATGGAGAAGAAAAGCAGCAGCACAATGCTTCAAAGAAGGAATGCTTGACCACAACTGGACAAAACCCACACATCTGAGGCAGAGAAAAAGGTAACTGTTACAGTATTTAATATTCACAGTTGTTGGAAGTGAATCATCTTACCCTCTCTGTTGTCTTGGATGATTTCTGTGATGCTTCATAATCTTTCTTTGTTTCTAGGAGTCTCTGTACCAGCCCATCTGGTGGAAAAATCAGTGTATGTCTCAGCATTGGTTGGCACTAAAAGGTTGCTTAAAACATCCAGACAATGAAATGAAAACAAAACTGCTTAATTTTGAAATTGAAACAATACTTAGAGCAAGGTGAGAAGCACTAGTATGTATTTCAATTACAGAGATACAAGGTGTTTGTTATTTGATCTGTTTTCTCCTCAAAATCAAACTGTAGCATCAGCAGCATTTACTGAGCAGCTCCTGGCACAGAACCAGATCCCTGAGCTGTCTGAACACAGAGGCTTTTCCTTTGCACCCCTCTTTTGGAAAAAGTCAAGAACTGCAGAGGACAGGTATGGATCTATAGAGAGGTATTCCTTTGGGAGGAATTTCTGGATGCAGACAAGTCTATCTGCCTAAATCACACCCAGTGTAGCCACCATGGAAGCCCCTGAATTGGAGATCTGAGGTTATGAGGAAGAAGAAATGTGAAGAACCAGTTGTCCTAAAAGATTTCCTGGAACTTGCCTTGAACAGCCAATCCCATCTCCTATCTCAGAGCTGACAAGCTGGGCCTGACACTCTCATTTGTGATTTCTAGGCAGGATTTTAAATCCTGCTGCCATTAAAGATGTGAATCTGTACTTAACATCAGCTGCAAATCCAAAGGAGGCTGGTTGATCAGTTGCTCAACCAAACCAGACTGCATCTGAGAAGTAATTTCTGGTTTTCCTGAAAAGACCACAAGCCCATCTTCTCAGGAGGACATTTTGCTGCTTTATTCAGCTTTTTAAAGTGTTCTGCAGTTGGTTCAACCCCCTGTTTTTATTCTAGATGTGTGTATATATATGTAAAAGAAAACATACCATGCTTTTCATCCTCAACCAGCTCCACTTCTGGCTCCTACACAAGCAAGGAGAGACCTTTAGTTACAGTACCCATTAAAAACACTCAGCTAGAAGCTGCTGAAACAAGCAAGTGACAAAGTGTGGGAAAAGGTTCTAAAATGTGCAAAATTCACAGACCATTTTCATCTCTGGCATTTCTGGCAGCAGCACTGCTGCCTCCACCACAAACTCCTCATCCTCATCCTCAGAAACCTGCTGGTCCATGATCACGTTGGAGACTGTTTTGCCACTGCCACTCCTGCAAGAGATGCAACCAGATGAAACCTTCTCAAGATCTGCCCAAACCTTTTAAGGTCCACCTAGAAAACACAGCAGCTCCCTCCCATCCTCCATAAAATACTCACTCTGTGTTTCACAGATAGATTCTAGTGGTAGCTTAATGTTCTGGGGTTCCCTATTTCAGAGTTCTCAAAGGCAAAAATAAATTCAATCCTGGTTTTGAACTTCCAGATGTGGCCCCCAACCACAATTTGTAGATCATTCACTGCATTTGCAGAAACAATGGAAAGAAGAAAGCAGGCTTGAAGGTCCTGCACATGGGTTGGGGCAATCCCAAGCACAAATATGGGCTTGAGAGCAGCCCAGAGGGGAAGACTTGGGGGTGTTGGGTGATGAGAAGCTCACCATGAGCTGGCCATGTGCTCTTGCAGCCCAGAAACCAACCATGTCCTGGGGTGCATCAAAAGAAGTGTGGCCAGCAGAGCTAGGGAGGGGATTCTCCCCCTCTGCTCTGCTCTGCTCTGGTGAGACCTTCCTGGGGTACTGGGTCCAGTTCTGGGGTCCTCAACACAAGAACAATGTGGAGCTCCTGGAGCAAGCCCAGAGGAGGCCACAGAGATGCTCAGAGGGCTGGAGCAGCTCTGCTCTGGGGCCAGGCTGGGAGAGTTAGGGTGTTCAGCCTGGAGAAGAAAAGGCTCCAGGGAGACCTGAGAGCACCTTCCAGGGCCTGAAGGGGCTCCAGGAAAGCTGGGGAGGGGCTTGGGACAAGGGCAGGAAGGGAGAGGACAAGGGGGAACAGTTTCAAGCTGAAAGAGGGGAGACTGAGATGAGATCCTAGGAAGAAGTTCTTCCCCGTGAGGGTGGTGAGACCCTGGCCCAGGTTGCCCAGAGAAGCTGTGGCTGCCCCATCCCTGGCAGTGTTGAAGGGCAGGTTGGATGGGGCTTGGAGCAACCTGGGCTGGTGGGAGGTGTCCCTGCCCATGCAGGGGGGTTGGACTAGATGATCTTTAAGGTCCTTTCCAACCCAAACCAGTCTGGGATTCTGTGACTGAAGTTCCAATCTGAATCCATGAGATGTGAGGTGGTCCCTTCTCAAGCTGTTGAGCAGCAAGTGAAGCAGAGAAGATCTGAGCACATTGTGGCACGAGTGCTAGAGACACCAGCTCACCATCTTCCCCCATTCCTTACCTTTCTGGAGGCAAGAGCTCTGCACTGCCCTGCCTTCTGCCTCGGGGTGGTGCTGGTCTGGCACTGCTGGGACGGGGAATGTGCCTGCAACAGAAAAGAGGCTGTTTTCATTTAGGAAGCTTCACATGTCCCCCAGAGGAAGAGACACGTGAGGTGAGTCACAGAATGTTGGAAGGGACCTTAAAGATCATCCAGTTCCAACCCCCCTGCCATGGGCAGGGAGCAAGTTGTGTATGTAACACAATGTTCTTCTCAGACTCTCCACACGTCCCTCAGATTTTAATAACATCACATTAAAGCCCTTTATGGGTTAAGCAACTAAGCCCAAAACACTTCACAGTGTTCAAATGTTCTGCATGGAAGGAAATGAAAGTAAACAATGTGGGAGAAGAAAAACCAAGAAAATTTGGGCTGTTCAGCCTGGAGAAGAGAAGGCTCCAGGGAGACCTTAGAGCACCTTCCAGTGCCTGAAGGGGCTCCAGGAAAGCTGGGGAGGGGCTTTTCATCAGAGAAGACAGTGATGGGACAAGGGGGGATGGTTTGAAACTGAGAGAGGGGAGATTGAGGTGAGATATGAGGAAGAAATTCTTCACTCTCAGGGTGGTGAGGAACTGGAATGGGTTGCTCAGGGAGGCTGTTGATGCCCCATCCCTGGAGGTGTTCAAGGCCAGGTTGGAGGAGGTTTTGTGCAACCTGGTCTAGTGGTGGGTTCCCTGCTCATGGCAGGGGGGTTGGAACCTGATGATCTTTAAGGTCCCTTCTGACCTTAGTGATTCTAATATTTAATATGTGGTGGCACGAGCAGAAACATCCTGCTCCAAGTGGCCTTGCTGGCTGCAAACAGGCTGTATTCCCACCAGACACATCAGAGTTTGATTCCAAGAGTTTAAGGACATGGACAAACCTTTGGATGGGCTGAGGTGGAAGATCAGGAGGTGCTTCACCATCCTCAGGTACTGCAGGGTTTTCAGGAGCCACATCCTCTGCTTCTCCTTCTATTCAATGAAACAAATAATTTTGGCTTGGCTGGAGAGGCAAATCCAGCTGTTTTTACAACAGTACTTTTTGGATCTCCTCAGCACTCTACCTGAAATGGGAGCTCATGAAATACATCATCACATGGCAAACTTTTGACAGGAGAAATCAAATCCTGTAAGCCTCTATAAAAGTCAAGCATCTCATGAACTTTTAAACAACCCAGAGCATTCACATCCCAAAAGGGACACTGCAAAAAAAAAAAACACATTTCAACTTCCTGCCTTTTTTATTTCTTTCTTAATGGGGTGAAATTCCCTCACCTGTGAACATGGCATCATCTCACTCAGTTCTTCCACAGTTGCAGGGTTAACATTTGCAATATTTCAAGTTGCCCATTTTACAAAAGCATAAGAAGGGGGAAAAACAAGACACCCAAAAACCCAACTATCATCCCTCTGCTGGAGTTTTTTTAACCCTAACTTCTCCTCCTCTATTGGTATTCTTAGTTGCCTCAGGTTTGAGCAGGGGGCTGGACTGGCTGATCTCCATCTGTCCATCCCTTTCAACATCAAGGATTCTGTGATTCCAGGACTAAGCTCTCCACAGAGCTCACCCCATTTGCAATTTCAACCAGACAGAACCAGTTTAACCACTCCTTCCCTGTGGATAGGTTTCCCACTAGTTTCTCTGACCAGACCAGTTAAGAGCAAGAACCTGCTAAGCTCAGGGTAGATGACAGAATCATAGAATGGTTTGGGTTGGAAGGGACCTTAGAGGTCATCCACTTCCAATCCCTTGCCATGGGCAGGGACACCTCCCACCAGCCCAGGCTGCTCCAAGCCCCATCCAACCTGCCCTTCAACACTGCCAGGGATGGGGCAGCCACAGCTTCCCTGGGCAACCTGGGCCAGGCTCTCACCACCCTCACAGCAAAGAATTTCCTCCTCATGTCTAATCTCAGTCTCCCCTCTTTCAGCTTGAAACTGTTTCCCCTCATCCCATCCCTCCCTGCCCTTGTCCCAAGTCCCTCCCCAGCTTTCCTGGAGCCCCTTCAGGCACTGGAAGGTGCTCTAAGGTCTCCCTGGAGCCTTCTCTTCTCCAGGCTGAACACCCCAACTCTCCCAGCCTGGCTCCAGAGCAGAGCTGCTCCAGCCCTCCCATCATCTCTGTGGCCTCCTCTGGACTCTCTACAGGAGCTTCATGTCTTTCTTATGTTGGGGGCTCCAGAACTGGACACAGTGCTCAGAATGGAACTTTTTTTACAAGTCAGAAGACACTGGAAGAGCAAAATATTTGCCCCTCAAAGTAAATTTGCAAAGTCCCAAATGTAAAAACGAAAGGCCCAGAGGAAATTCAGAAGCAGTTCACAGAACATAATACTTTTTTTTTAAATAGTCCCAAGTACCTCCCCTAAACCCCTGAAAACCTTGTGGAAGAACTATCTTCAGCTTCTCTCTGACTAATCACTCCTCTCTTCTATTTTATGGGTATCTCCAGCTCTCTGAAGATGGGTGGTGGGAAAGAGAGACATCATCTTAAGGTTACTTCAAGATGTTACTTCACAAAGGAGCCTGGCACTCCTCCTCCCCAGAGAAGTGGCACTCCAAGTAATTCCCAGAACTGTGAGAAGATAAACTGCACTGTAGTGAAACCCCTTAAAAAAAAAAAGCTCATGGTAGAATGAGCTTTCAGAAAAACCTCACATGAACATCAGCCTCTTAAAATGCCTCCTGCAGGTCTGCACTTTATAGTGTGACCATGAAACCCAACTGTTCCTCCCTTTTTGCCACATGGATGTGCATGTCCAAAGGAAGTGGAACCTAAGCAGCTTCAGGGATGTGTGAGCAAATAGCAGAAGGAGGCCAAAGCATCTTTTAAACATATAGTTCTTATTTAAGAGGCTGCCATGAGCTGGCCAGTGATGATTCCTAAAGGAGGACATGAAAGGAGAAGAAGGGATATGCTGACAAATCCTCACTTAGAAACCAACAAACCACCCATCACAATGGAAATGTTCAAAGCCTCAGTGCTCTGAACCTTTCAGATTATAAGACTGTAGCAGAATGTAGAAATCATACTCTAAAAGATCCAGGAAAAGAAGCTGCTATCTTTTTTTTTTAATCCCATAAAAGATTCCTCCTTTGGAACCCTTCCTCACTTTCATTGGCAGTTGAAGACAAGAATGTTCTCTGTAAGACCTTCAGAGAAAAATCAGGCTTATGAATGCACCACTATGTTACACTGGCTTACTGAATGAAGCTGAAAACTTGGAGCAACCTGGGCTGGTGGGAGGTGTCCCTGCCCGTGCAGGGGGTTGGATCTGGATGATCTTTAAGGTCCTTTTCAACCCAAACCAGTCTGGGATTCTATGATAAGAGTCAATACAACACTTGGTTCTCATATCAGCTGAGAATCTAGTGCAAACCAGTAATGAACCTTGGGGTACTACTCCACTTCCATACATGCAAATTAGAAATAGAGGAATATCAAATTATATTCCATAATAGATACAATCCAATAGACAAGAGAGCTCCAAAAGATTAAAAGGAATTAGCGTGGACCCTCTCCAAGTCGTGTAAGGTCACACAAATGTCTTGGCCAATTGTCTACATCTCATGAGACTGCCACAGCCATGAGGCCCTGAAGGTCCAGAAAACAGCCTTTGACCTCCCACATCCATGGTCTCCACTCTCCTAACTAGGTCAAGCATGTGGAGCTGGAGAAAACAAACCCGCAGCTTTTTTGCTTCAATCTTCCTTCTTCCTCCTCCATTTTGCTCTGATGGCTCCATGGCTGCTGTAGCTGGGTGCAAATACCTCATTAACAAGGTGTGTCTCAGGAGCTATATACAACTTGGGGGGGGGGGGGAAAAGGGAGGAATAAGGCTGCAGAGGTGGAATTTTCCTCTCAAATCCTGTCGAATGCAAACACCAAGACTCCCAAATCCTTGTAGAAGAAGGCAACGTTCAATGAGTCAGTTCTTGCACAGAACAAGTTACTGAGGGGTCCAGAGACAGCAGCCCCCCCACTTTCCTGGGGCCATGGGAAGCACAGGCCTGTTGGAAAACTTGCTAAGAGGAAGGAAGGAGAGAATACAAAGTACCTGTTCTAACAGGGAATGTACCTTTTTCAAACCAGGACATTCATCACAAGACACAATTAAAGCACGAGGCAGCAGTTGGATTAAGTGCAAACCACCCTCCTTAAATCACTTGGCTGCACAGATTCAAGTTCAACCCAAAGCCACTCGAGTCAGACTTTTCCAAGGCAGCCAAGTTTTTCTTCTCCCTACCTTTCTGTTTTGCTGCAAGTGCTGCTTCAGCTTTCTCTTGCAGTTTGGCAACAGTGTCCTCTGACACCTCCTCGGCCGCGCTCTTCGTTTCCTTCAGCCCTGTAACAAAAAGGTTGACAGCCAAATGAAACCAAAGGTACCATCAACATTTAAAATCAAAGAAGCCATCCTGAAGACCTGACACACTTTCTTGAAAGGCTACCCTAGTTTAATAAACCACCTTGAGTGTAAATAAATAACATGCAAAGTTCACAGAGACTTTTTTTACCCGTCTGCTGCCTGAACTCCTTACGTTACTGCAAGGTGATGGCAACTTCTTCAGCTCAGAAATCATTTACAGATATTACTTATTAGCTTGACAGCTGGCAAAACAATACAATATTTACCCAATACAGTGGAGGGGATTGCTAAAAATACACAATATTGTCTGGATGCTACTTGGAATGCATAATGCCCTTGGGTTTGTCTCAATTTACACACATTTCACGCGAAAGCCGTTCAGAAATTTCAAGCCAGCAAAGCTGCTTTTGCTGGCAGCTGAGCTCCACAACTTGCTGCTGGTGATGCCACAGGAGAGCCTAGTCCACAAATGCTGTTCATTTTTCATCCTACCTTAAACATTTTTATTTTTCCAAAGAAATCAAACACCATTTCATCTCCCAATTATCTTAAATTAACTCCCCCCGGTTACAATCGGACAACGGTGACAAAAAGCAAAGTGACACACACTGGAATGAAGTTGGAATATTGGGGCATAGAGTTGATTTCTAAACCATCTGCACAGGGAAAAGAGACATTCAGGGCTGAGGGAGGCAAAGGAGAAATGATTCAGCACCATTGGGACATCATTCCTGAAAATATACCTGTGTTTTTAACACCTGTGGTCAAAAGCAGTTCAGCTATTCACACAGTTGGTCACAATGTGTGCAGAATAGGTAGGATCCTTAGTTTTATCATTAAACATATAAATATACACACCCCCCTCTTCACTTGGAGTAATATGTTCAGTTCCCACACTCCATAAAATGCAGCAGAAGCAGAATAAGTTCAGACACAGAAGGAGCAGGTGGGTCTAAATCAGAGGTGCTCAAGGTGCTGCCCAGGAACTGAGCCCAGCACTTCCAAGACACTTTCTCTGCCAAGAGCTGATACCAAGGGACAGAACAGACTCCCAGAGCCCCTGCCTGCAGCTAGGACACCTCAGCTAACATTCCCAGCACCAGAACAGTGTGCAGTGTTGATAGCAGGGGAAAAGGTTGACTAGATCAAGCCATGCAGAGGGGTCGGAACTAGGTGATGCTGAAGGTCCCTTCCAGCCCAAACCATTCTATAATGCTTGGGTTGAAACAGCCAACACTTCCAAAACCAGTGCTGAAATTCCTGCAGACAGCAAAACCAGAAAGGTTTCAGGACACACAGATGGAGGATAAACTCTTCCACCCATGCCCTGGGAGCACACAGAGACACACTCCCTTGCAGAAGTGCTGAGTTCTACCAGTTCAGGAGGAGATAAACACTCAGCAGAGAGAGGTCAACCAGCACCTCCCTTTGCCTGACCAGGGCCAGGATCAACTGTCATTTAGTAAAACTGAAACACAAGTTTCCACAAGTTACCCACCAAGCCTGGAGTGTAGCAGGAAAGCCAAAGCAACAGTGCAAAGTGAAGCATCATTCCCATTTGGAAGGTTAATTCAGCGTCCGAAAGGAAACCTGCTCAGATCTCAATTAAGAGCAAAAGCAAGTTTTTTAAAGAATAAAAATGGTCCATTTAACAACCAGTGATTGCAAGTGTTGCTGCAAGGGACCTTGCAACTACAGAAGCAATCATTGCCTGAGCAGTAACAAATGTCACATTGACTTCAAAGAACAAAACCATTAGGAATCTGCCCACAACAGAGGGGAACATGTGCTGCTATAATTTGCTTTAATTAGTGGATAGCAAATATACCTGGTTTTGCTTAACTCGTCCCTCCATTCACCACTTCAGTTTTGTTTATTACATGTTTAGCCATGACTCTAGTCCTGTTGTCTTCTCCTGTTGTGCTTTTATTTATCCTACCCTCTGGATTATTTACTGGAGAACCCAGGAGCCCTGCTCACCTATGAGTTAGAAGCCAAAAATAAGTGTTGATCATTTTGGCAAAATGAAATTTGAAAAGCCTGCCCTGGAAAGGGGAGTATTTTTAAATATTTACCTTATAGCCAAAGCACAGGGGAAGTTGTTAAGTGTGTTTCAGTTATCAGAAAAAAAACCCTGGATCCTGAGTTTAAAAGCAGGATTTAAAAGGGGGAGTGTCTGGGCACTGCAGTTGAACACCAGCTCATGCTCATAAAAGAAATATTCAAATCTTGGGAAATTAAAAAAAAAATAAAAATGAGTTCTAGGATCAGCTAAGGATCAGTCAGGAGTAAAATCAGACTGTACAGAATGGAATCCAGCTGGTACCTTCCAGCTGCAAAGTGATTAAAAAACCTCACAGCACAGAAGTTGAATTTTTAAGCAGCCACTTGGATTCAGGTCCTGAGTCAAGAGACGTTCACATCCAAAGTGCCAGATCTTTTTCCAAGGTGCTTAAACATTTTTCATGTTGTTGGTTTTTTTTTTCCCCAAGTCCCTTTGAAAGTCCCTTTGAAGTCCCTTTGATTGTTCAGGGCTGAGATAACTCCAGGATTTTGCCCTGGACACATGGGAACCTCTTACAACAGAAAGCCAAGGAAAAGGTGGGTGCTTGGGAAGACACACAGCAACACACCATCTCTTCACCTAAATTAGTGACATGGGCAGATTAAGTGTGTGAAGATCTTCATGCTTCATTAGTCTTTAGCCAGAATTAACTATTTTAACATTCACAGATGTTATTGCATCTTCTGAGGAGAGATTTATGTCCAGTGTCTTCTCCATCAGCAGGAAAATATCAGAACCCAGGGTACAAAACCATTCAAACAGAATGGGAGTCATAGCAAATAACCAGGCTTCCACTGGTTATCACAGTAAATAACCACTGTGATAAAAGTACTTGGGATGTTCTGAAGAGAATCTAGTTTCCAATTAGTATGCAAATATAATCTTCAGTACCCTTACAGAAGCTGGTGACAATTGCTAAGGAAGCACCTTAACAGATATAATTAATTACTTATTTGCAAAGCCTGCCACAGCTATTAAACTCAGTTAAAACCATACCAAGACTAAAATCTCCACTTTTGTCCATGACTGATGGAGGTGTGAGGAGGAATGTTCCCTGATGATGGCACCATTTGTTAAACAGCTCTGGGCAACAAAGACTCCATCTCAGAAAAGGTGCCTTTTTTGCTTTGTTGGTTGAGTTTTCTTGACAAAACACCATCTTTTCACTTCTAAACCCCCAAATTCTCAAGACCAAACACTAAGGCTTCACATCCTTGAGCAAATGCAGAAAAGAAGTGAAGTTTGGTTTCCCCAGCCAAATTTGGGAGCTCTGAAGTTGTGGCTGTGTGATTTATCCCTCCAGGAAAGCACATCTTGTCTCACAAAACCCCTTCATCTGCCTAAAACAACCTTGAATCTTAGATCTGACTGAAACTGAATATTGCTCTGCTGGAAACACATTGAATGTATGGAAAGGTAATGTGCAATAATTTTGAAGACATACTGTCCACTAACTTGTCCCTAATCCTCAGTGACAGGGAAATAAAAAAGCCCCAAAGTCTTACAAGGCACATCGGTCTAAATGTGCCAGATTAATAAGCAATTAAATAGTTCCTGTGAGAATAACAGAAGAAGAAATAGTTGTGGACCAACTAATAAAAGCCCACGTAGAGAGAACATGGTGAAAACCAAGAGCAGGGTGAATTTATTCTACCTGCAGTTGTGCAGGAGAAACAACCTGAACTGAGAACCACTTTCTACGGATCAAATCCATGCAGAAAAATTGCCTGTTGGGTTAATAAATGCAGACTGGGAGTCTCAAGCAAGCACTGAGGAGAATAAACACAGATATTTCAGTAGTTATGCTATTCCAATGCAATAACCCTCCAGCATATTTAATAGACATCATATCCTCCCTCTAGTTACCTTCTCCTCCAGGCTTGGCACGTTGCCTTGATCCTTTTGTTGAAGGTTGCCTGGATATTCCTGCAGGGCTTTCACTCTTAAAAAGAAAAAGCCACAAACTGATATAATTATCTCTTTTAAATTATTTATTTCTCTATAAAATCCCCTTCCACCTGTTGCTTTTTTTTCTCTCTATGTATTATACATGAAAAATAGTCACTTACAAACTGACCCACGTATAGAAAGATTATGTCAAAGTCTGTTTTCCTCCAAGTCTGCAGGTATTTTTCCTGTATCAAGACCCTGGAAAACCTAAGGAATGGGGCCTGCCAGACTGTCCAGCAGACAAGGAATGGATGACCTGAAGGTGCAGCTGGCAGAGGAATGAGTGTTAAAGAGTTGAGAAGTGGAGAAGATCAAAACTGGGGACATTTCTGAGGGCTCCCTGATGTCATGAGCAACATTTTTCCCTGAAGAGGAAGCAAGACACAAGAGCTGAAGTGCTCGTGATTTCTAGAACACCATTTGATGCTTCTGTGCCCTCTCTCCCTAGAATCCACCTCTGCATCTCATTCAAAATCCTGAAATCCTATGTTGCACCTCACAGGATTTTCCCCTAGTGTGCTTTTTTTTTTTTTTTTTGAAGTTTGTGTGAATTTAACAGTTGCATCCAAGATTTACTGTCAACCCTGCTGATAACGACCACGTTGGTCACATCAATGAGAATGACAAACCCCTCCTCCATTTCTATGTTAAGAGTCTATGGTCCAATAACCTGTAAGAGAAAATTAATAGAATCATAGAAGGGACCTCAAGGATCATCTGCTCCAACCCTTTCTAGGTGCCAATATAGTATAAATGAGGTGGCCCAGCACCCTGTCTTAAAACTGCCCAGTGCAGGGGACTCCAACTCTTCCCTGGGAGATGATTCCAATGTCTAAATCTTCTTATAGTGCAACATTTTCTCCTGGAGTCCAATGGGAATCTCCCCAGGAGGAACTTGCACCCGTGACCCCTTGTCTTTTCCATGTGACTCCTTGTAAAAAGGGAGTCTCCATCTTCCTGGTAGCCACCCTTGATGTACATGGTGATAAGGTCACCCCTGAGCCTTCTCTTCTCAAGGCTGAACACACCCAGTTCTCTCAGCCTTGTAAAACATTCATTTTCCAGATCTTGTATGTAGGACAATGGACCATACAGGTCACAAAGGAAAATAACACCACAAGATGTTCAGAAATATAGGGTATTGGTAAGTAATGTTACTCAAACTACTTCAGGTGACCACACAAGAGAAACATCCCACCTACACAAGCCAACAACAATCTACCCACCTGGAGACCCACCTACATGAAGGAGAGGAATGAAGTTCATGGACAAACAGACAAGTGGGACTGTTGGGAGGTGCTGTATGGGAAAGGGAGCAGGCTACACAAGAGTCACCTTCAACAGCCAGAAACAACATCTCCTTCCCCACAACTGGAATATAACAGGCATGCTCAGAAGTTCAGGCACTCAGTCACCCAAAAGACAGCCCTACAACCCACCCTGCTCAAAAATCCAACACAAACTGGCTTCCACTTGCAACATTTTCACTGGATTACTACAATTACTCATTGACCCACCAGCAGAGCTACCAGCACTTTTGTTTTGCTGTTCAGAAAACACTGGTGTGTTATAAAACACAGCAGAGAGAAGTCCAAACTGCATAGCTGATATCGAAGCAATTAATCTTCATCTCAGTTCAACTTAATTACTCCCATCTTTCCCAACTGCACCACCATGCTAGGAGCAAAAAGGAAGCTCCCACACCAGCAGAGTCTGGCTCTGTGGGCCCACAGGCCACATCTGGTGCACTCCAACTTCAGCAGCTCCTGGGGTGATGTAATTATTAGCACAGGTGGGGAAGGAGCTGAGAAAAGGTGCTGAGGCTTCTGGAGGAGTGGGTTCAGTCATTTATTTATGTCAGGTCGTGACTACAACCAGTTTGGTAGAGCCACATGTGCACACTGGCAACAGGTGCAAAGGAAAAGCTAACATTTAATCACTATGGTAGCCCAGAAAAACATACATTCCCCCAATATTGATGATTTGAGTCCTTCCAAAGGGAGACAGAACAGGTCGTGGTTCTTCTCACCAGCTCCAAGACTTGGAAAAGCAGCCACTGGGGCCATTAAAAAGAAATCTTACACTTCATCTCACACCATCCTGGAAAAAACATAATAAAGTGGAGTCCAGGATGGATGGACAGTTTTGAAGTTGAAGGCAGAAAAAACAGCCTCACCCAAGCAAAGGAGGAGGACAATTGTATCCATCAGCCATGGGGATTCTTCCCCCCTCCAATTAATCCAATCCACTGGAGAGCTGGGTAGTAAGAAACAAGAATGAAGCCTGGGAATAGGAATCTAATTCAATTAACCCTTCACAATACCTTTCTCCTAATTGGGCAGGAGGCAAGAGGTGTATCTGCATGTGTGCTGCTTCAAGTTTTAGAGAAATAAAACTACATATACGTTGTAGAAAAATAAAATTACATCTAGAAACACATTTTCATATTGTGCCACAGACTATTCCTCAAGAAATAAACACAGCTCCTTTCTAATGCTTCTAGTGAAAGCCACATCTCATCCCTCAAAGACCTTCTTTGCTCTGCCCCTCAAACCATCCTTTATTTCTAATATTTATTCCCAAAATGGCTGTCTTCATTAACAAGCACAATTTATTAGTGTGCAACAGCAGCAAGGGAAGACTTCTCTTTGCTAAGGTCAACTGGAGTGCTGTGGTGGTGGAACTTCTTAGGAAAATATGGATCATTTACCTTTTCCTCAAGTCAAGGCTGGCAAGATGGTGATCTGTTGGTGTTACCTTCTGCTAATGAAAAGCTTTCAAACACCAAAATCACTCTTAGAAAAACCCCTGCTTTTGAAAATGGAAGCTTTAATGATGGATTTCTATTCTATGAGCCAGTTGTGAATAACCAACACCATAAAGAGAGTGTCTTTCACAGCACTGGATGGGAAATGTTTGAGCCATATCCAGCAGATTTCCATGGAATGAGTCTCTCTGCTGCTCCCAGGGCAGTTATGTCCTGTTTTTTCCACTCAGCAGTTGTTTCATTATATAGTCAAGATGAGTTCCAGCAGTAAGAGAAGCTCATTAGATATGACTTAGAAGCTGCTGCAAGTGACCAGTTCCAGAGCAATACAGCTTGCAGGGCAAAAAGAAGAGTCATTATTAAAAGTGACAGGATATTACAAAAAGCTTTAGCCAAGAGTTTCTGTGAAATGGAAGAGACTTTTTGCAACATGTTTGGCCCGAGGGGTTAAATGACATACCTGTTCTGCAGCCACTCTGATAGAAACAGCTTCCAGAAGCTCTGTGACCTGAATCACCTTTTCTCAGGTTCTTTTTATTATTTAGAAGGTCAACAAAGTCATGCTGGGAAGTGTCCATTTTAAACAAGGTGGGCTGAGAGTTAACTGACCTGATCACAAACCACCTGAAGCAGCAAGAAGACTTCTTCTGCCTGCCATGTGTTAGCCAAATGTCTCTTCTAAATTCCTACTTACACTTGGTTTATTTTAGTTCCAGAGGGCTCTGAGCAACCTGGTTTAGTGGGAGGTGTCCCTGCCCATGGAGGGGGGTTGGAACTAGATGATCTTTAAGGCCCCTTCTAGGACTCTATGAAAATGATCAGTAGCTATGTGATGACTACATGCTGGGTAGCATCCAGTTGCTTTAGTACCAGAAAAAAAACCAAAACATATAGTTTAAAATAAAGAAATGAAGTCAAAATTGATGTAGCATTTTAAAGCTAGTCCCTGCTAATTAGCAGCCAGGAAAAAAATGACAACTTGCCTGAATACAGATGGAAGCTTATTGAGGGTCCTCATCTCAGAAAGCCAGGAATTAAACATCAAGGAATAGCTTTGTTCTACATGTAGAGTATTGGAAAGAAAACACCTTAAATTCATTGGTTGTCTGAAGTAAATGTAGCATAGAAGCCACTCAGCCTGAAATTCCACAGGCATTTCAAGTGGAATCACAGCTCCCCTCTCCCCACTGCTTTCTCAACCCACTGTTTTCACATCCTTGTGCTGCCAAAGAGCATGTCTGAGGAGAAGACCTAATTCCAATGGTAATTTCCAAGGAGAAAATCAAGTGGAAGACAAAATAGCTCATTCCAGTGTGAAGCCACGTAAGACTGGGCTTGGAGTGTGAGGATGAGGAAGGGACAAAGAAGAAAAGAGGAGGTTAATTCTATCAGCCACTGCTTGAGAGAGGCTGCTTCACGTTGTTTCACTCATTTACAAAAAGCTGAAGGCAGTTGCTGAAGATTTATTAATTATGCATTAGTCTGCCCCTCTACTCTGGTGAGACCCCACCTGGAGTACTGTGTGCAGCTCTGGAGTCTCCAACAGAAGGAGGACATGGAGCTCATGGAGAAACTCCAGAGGAAGGCCATGAAGACGATCCAAGGGCTGGAGCAGCTCTGCTCTGGAGCCAGGCTGGGAGAGTTGGGGTGTTCAGCCTGGAGAAGAGAAGGCTCCAGGGAGACCTGAGAGCACCTTCCAGGGCCTGAAGGGGCTCCAGGAAAGCTGGGGAGGGGCTTGGGACAAGGGTTTGTAGTGAGAAGATGAGGGGAATGGATCAAAACTGGAAGAGGGAGATTGAGGTGAAACATGAGGAAGAAACTCTTTGCTGTGAGGGTGGTGAGACCCTGGCCCAGGTTGCCCAGGGCAGCTGTGGCTGCCCCATCCCTGGCAGTGTTGAAGGGCAGGTTGGATGGGGCTTGGAGCAGCCTGGGCTGGTGGGAGGTGTCCCTGCCTGTGGCAGGGGGGTTGGAGTTGGATGATCTTTGAGGTCCCTTCCCATACAAACCATTCCATGATTCTATGTGCATAAAGATACAAGTTCCCCTTCTTTTTCAATACATATGCTTCACTGCCATGTGGCTGAAATGGAGTTACAGGAGCTTAAATCAGGGTAAATCCCTGGAAATAAAGGCTGTGAAGCTACTGTGAGGACAGGGGAGATCAACCCCAGTCCATTAGATGTGCTTCCCAATCATTTCATGCTGAAATTCCCTCTGAATCACTATCTAAACTCTCCAGCTCTAAATATTCACTGGGAACACTTCAGTTCTTCTCTTCCACAACCTTAAGACAATGACCATTTGTCAAACAAAAGGTGTTTTCATCACCAAAAAACTAAGCAGCACCTACTGTTACACAAGCAAGTCAGGGAAAACATTTCATCCACATTTAAGGTAATAAACCCACATGCCTTGGAATCCCTCCCAAAGGCACTTAAGAAGGGAAATGAAACTTTTATTTGATTATTATTGTTTTATTGTGGTGCCCAACAGCACTCCAATAGTTTGGGATGAGGCTCAGAATTTCCATGACAGATCAAATTTGAAGGAAGTTTAACCTGGCCATGGACATTTCCCTCAGGCTACAAGTTATTTCATAAGCTCTCCCTCCCAAGTGCCAATAATCTGAAAAGTTTGTCTGGATTTCAGTCAAAGAATAGCTATAAATTTGTCATCTCATGCAGAAGACAGGATGATGTCAGTGGCCCATAGACTCTCAGCAGAGACTCCTGCTAGACTTGGGATCCTGCCAATTTTTTTTTTTTTGCCCCCCCCCCCACCCCAGTCTGAGCTGCTTGAGGTTAATTTATTGAAGTCTCACTCTTTAAATATTCAGCCATATGGCTCCATCATTCCCCAGATTGCCTCAGGTCACCAAGAAGCAGCAGATGCAGCCACAGTGGTATCACAAGCAACAGCTACTGCTCAGAGTTGCTGTCCTGGCCCACCAACATCCAGCTGCACAAGACAGGTCCAGGTGCAAAACTGCACTCCTTTTCTTTCCAAAACAGTAACTTATATAAAAGAAACAACAAGAAAAACCAGCAACCTACTTGCTTTCCAGGACAGATTCAGAGGAATAAACTGAAAACTTGGAAACATTTTTCCTTAATTACCCAACATATCAATACACAGACAGAAAATCAGGATAATTAAATAAACTGAGTAGACATTTTTTTTGCTTTTTGTCCAACTCAGAGAAACTGCAAAGAAATCCTTTCAACCCTACATTCCTTTCATGCAGACTCCCAAACTACTCTAAATGCAACCATCTCAATATTCACCTTCCCAGATCTTCTCTGCTACTCACCTCATCATCTGGCTGGTTCTTGCTCTCTTTGGTTGCCCTCTGGGTTTTTCTAAGTGTGGATTCCTCAGAATCTGCAGGCTGGAAAGAAATGAGTTGCTTTAGATTCAGAACAGAAGTAGCTTTGAGGTCCACTAATCCTGAATTTCTACCACAGTAGCACAGAACAGGAGAGGAGGGAGAGAGAAGATAAAAGAACAACCAAATGGAAGGCAGGGAAGAGATGGCTCTTCAGGCAGGTTAGGACTTCACACTGAGAAGGCCTGAAGTATGGGGAAATGGTGGAGGTGTTCCTCCTCAAAGATGTGACATGATGTGAAGAGTCCAGTGCAAACAGGGCACCCTGGCAAGTATCTAGATGGGCTTCCCAAGTGTTCTTTCCAGGAAAAAAACCAAAAAAAAGGTCAAGCTGGAAGTGAGCAGCTTAATCTAGAAAGCCAAAAAAACCCCACAGATGTGCAACTCCATCCTGTGTGTCCTGCTTCAGAAGAAGCAAGCTCAAGAGAGACTAGTTATGGCCCAAAGGAACTCTCTTCTTGCCTAAAAGCTGGTGTGGCTGCACCAGCAGCACACACTACTGGGAAGACACCTGAGGATCCAAGTGCACAGCTCCAGCAGGCACTGCCACTTCTCTGCCAAACATCACCTCCTGTGGTCAGGAGGATTCAGACAAGAAGCTGCCTATGAGGTGTTCAAGCAGCACAGTCAGATGAGTCTGATGGCTCCAGTCAAGATGCACCACGACAGAGACATGAAGTTACACACACAGCCTCAGTCATGCTCTTCCCAGATCAAACCCACAGGGACAATTTTACCTCCTGAGATGAATCACTGTCCAAGAAACTACTTAACTGCTAAAGGAGCAGAGGACACCAACAAGCCAGGTGATTAGAACGAACCCTTCAGTCCCTAGCACAGCACGTTCTCAGCCTCTGAAACAAGATTTTAGTTACCTTCTTCTCTGCTTTCTCCTTCCCATGCTCCCTGAAGTGCTCCCCATCCTCCTCTCTGTCCCTCTGCCGATCCTTTTCCCGCTCTCTTCCTCTGTCTTTCTCCCGCGCTCTCTCCCGAGCCTTATCCTTGTCTCTTCCTTTCAGTCTGTCCTTTTCCCTCCCTCCTTCATTTCTTCTCTCTCTCTCCTGTCCTTTCCTTCCACGCTCAAGGTCATCTTCTTGTTCTGTGTCTCCTTTTCCCTTGTTTTGCTCTGTCTCTCTCCCGTGCTTGGTTGTTCTGCTTTTGTTTCTTTCCCTTTCTTGTTTTTCTCCTTCCTTAGAGGTGTCTCTTTCAGGCTCTTCATGCCTGTTTTCATCATCCTTCTCTTTATCCCTTCCTCTTTCTCCACTCTCTTTCAAATCTCCTTTGGGTTTGCTGTCTCTGCTTGAGCTTCTGTCTTTAATTACAGTGTCTCCTCTATCCTAAAAAGAAAGCAAAAGCCAGTTCATCCCAATCCATGACACTTCATCCCACAGTCACTTTCACAGACAAAAACGCCAACTAAAAAAGAAACTGAATGCAGTGGCAGCTCCTCTGCCCCACAAAAACCCACCTCTTTGTGTCTACGGTTTCTTTGCTCTTCTGGTTTGGATTCTCTGCTTTCTTTATCTCGAGGTTTAGAGTGTGGAGGTTTCTCTTTAGGATCAGGTCTTTCCCCAGCTAAGACCCTTTTCACAGCCACATCACTGGACAGCTGCAGGGAGTGGAAAAACATGACTACAACTAGTGCCTTTTCTTATGAAACATCTCCCTTCTTCTTAACTCTGTAATCAACATGGCTTGGGGTTTTTTTTCTGTCTGGTCGGGGTTTGGTTGGGTGTTTGGTTTGGGTTTTGCTTTTTGGCTTTGTTTGGTTTTCAGCTTTGTTGGGTGTTTCGGGTTTGGCTTGATGGGTGTTTTGGGGTTGTTTGGGTTTGTTGGGTGTTTCGGGTTGGTTTGGTTTGGTTTGGTTTAAATGAAGTTTGTATTTCTGCTCTTTTGGAAATATTGCTTCAGAAGAAAAAAAAAACCCACCTAATCCTTGCTCAAAAATCACCTAATCCTTGCTCAATCAGCACCAGTCACTAAAGAAAACTACCTTAAGAATTACTGCAGCAATAAGCTGCAGTTACACTGGTTAAAAAGCTTCTCTATCTGGTTAATTTCTTAATATGACCAGCAATTATTAATTTGATCATTTAGAGAGGAAGTGAACATCGTGTGTTCATGTCCAAGTGGCACAGAGTTTGATGACATTAACAAAAAAAAAGGGAAAAAATAATGAGATTGCCAGGGAAGTCTCCTTCCTGAATCAGGACCAGCTTTAGGTCACTCAAGCTGATGCTGCCCCAGGGCTTGACTCCTGATTCTCTCCTGGTTTTTAATGCTCAATCCAGTCTTGTTCAACAACTTCATCAAGGACCTGGATGAAGGGACAGGGTGTATCCTCAGCAGGTTCCCTGGTGATACCAAACTGGGAGGGGTGGTGACACTCCAGAGGGCTTTGCTGCCATCCAGGGTGACCTGGACAGGCTGGAGAGCTGGGCAGAGAGGAACCTCATGAGGTTCAACAAGGGCAAGTGTGGAGTCCTGCACCTGGGGAGGAAGAACCCCAGGCACCCATATAGGTTAGGGGTGAACCTGCTGGGAAGCAGTTCTGAGGAGAAGGATCTGGGAGTCCTGGTAGGCAGTAAATGATCCATGAGCCAGCAGTGTGCCCTCTTCTTGCCAAGAGAAGCAATGAAATTCTGGGGTGCATAAGGAAGAGTGTGGCCAGGAGGTGGAGGGAGATCATTCTCCCCCTCTGCTCTGCCCTGGTGAGGCCACATCTGGAGAACTGTGTGCAGTTGTGGGGTGCCCAGTTCAGGAGAGACAGGGAACTGCTGGAGAGAGAGAGAGGGGAACAAAGATGACTGGAGGGTTGGAGCATGTCCCTGATGAGGAAAGGCTGAGAGAGCTGGGACTGTTCAGCCTGGAGAGGAGAAGGCTGAGGGGAGACCTTCTTAATGCCTGGAAGTATCTAAAGGGTGGGTGCAAGGATGGATGTAACTCCAAGCAGTGTCTCAGCTCAGCACTGCAAGTACAAAGCTAGAGACTGAGGGAGATCTTGTCCACCATGCCCACATTTCTTCACACTCCTTAATTCCAGGGTTTCAGATAACTTTCTATTTCAGAAACCTCTCTCACACCTATCAGCAAAGAAGCCCCCTAACTTTTAATGACAATTATTTTCAGAAAGCAACCATTCTTTTCCCAACTGCCCCTGCAGTTATTTTTTCACAACTTACCACATTCCTCCCTTGCTGCATTTCCATACTCTAAATAGATAAATAAAGCTGCACATTGAAAAATAAAATCATTTTCATGACAGAATTTGACTGAAGTGATAAAGGGGAAAAAAGCCAAAGGTGGCAGCATCTGATCATATAATTCCTGTGCCTGCATCCAGAAGTTTTTAAAGCTCTGAAGGTTCATATTTTTCTTAAATCCTAATGATGTTACTAAATGACCAATGAAGAAGGTGAAATGGATAAACCAGTACACATTAAAAGCACTGCATGTGTTTGTGTGGGGGCCTGGCTGAAACTCTGCTCAGGATGAGAAACTGTCTCTGTTCCTTTTGTGGATTATTATCCTAAGTGGGGAGCCAAGGTTCATCTGGGGTAATTAAAAGCAGCAGGTGAGTGTGAATAATAAGCTCTGATAACAAATCACTGTGTGTAAAAAATACACAGGTGGTGTCATACCTTCTTTAAGCAACACTTCCCAATGGCTTGGAGGAATTCATTGGTTTTTTCAGGTTCATGTCCAGCCACAACACGTGCTGGTTTCACTGACAGAGGTTCTCCTGTCACCATGACAACAGTGTCAACTGCCTTCTGAAGGAAGCTGATTTTGGCATCTTTATCCTGGGGAAAGAGCAATTAGGAAATGATCCTGAGGCTCCAAAAGAATTCCACGTGCCACCTGAAGAGGAGGAGGACTCTGGTGGGAGTTGGAGATGCAGAAAGCATCTGTGCAACAGGAGCAGCAGGTGGTTTGGGAGGTCAGGAAGGAGGGCTGCCCCTGATTTATAGTGATAGCTTCTATTTCTGATTAAGAAATGACAGCTTGGATGGACACTGAGCTGGAATGACCCAAGAACTTTGTCTTTTGAAGATGGTTATTGCTTAGCTCCATTCAGCTCTATTTTCATGGATTCCATGTTAAAGAAGACCAATTTTTGAAGAACAAATCATGCCAGGAGCCCTAAAAGAATCATTAAAGAGTTACCACAGGATTGTTGCAGCAGATCCTGATGAAAAAGACACTTTTTGCCTTGAGGATTTTCCAGCTGAGAAGTCCCAAAGTGATGGCACTAATGAGAGCCTAAATTGAGGGACTCAGATCCTTGTACACACACTTTACCAACCAGACTTCACAGTGAGGAAAGAAATCACAGGAAAGGGGGTGGGAAAGAGACACAGGCAGATATTTTTATCTCCACAATGACCAGATGGGGGTTAGTTTTGCAATTTTACTTCCCAAACAACTTCCCTCAAGTGCCCTTGCCTGACTAGAGATGATGGCTTTTGGCAATGATGCAAAATCAAACCAAGACAAAATAAACCAACTCCCACCAAGTCAGATTGTCTTGGAGGGCTCTTGGTGACCTCCTTCTATTAAAACAGTTCATCCTTCCCAGGATGCCACCTAGTAATGTAGGGAAGGAGGCAGCACACTACTCTAAACCCAACACAGCAGATCAAGATCCAGAACTACTTCTTATGTCCTCATCCTTTTCCATAGGTACATTCTCAGTGTGTTCTGTCCACCTAAGAAACCCTTGTGAGAAACACAGAGCCAATGAAATTCCATCAAAATAGAAATAAACACCTACAGAAAGGCTGGAGCTTGAGAATATTTTTTTTGGGGGGTGGATATAAAAATAAATGCTATCCAAGCAGAATGTATTGGGTAGATTTAGGTTGGACATTGGGAAGAAATTCTGTGCTGTGAGGGTGGTGAGACCCTGGCCCAGGTTGCCCAGGGAAGCTGTGGCTGCCCCATCCCTGGCAGTGTTGAAGGGCAGGTTGGATGGGGCTTGGAGCAGCCTGGGCTGGTGGGAGGTGTCCCTGCCCATGGGGTTTCCCCAAACACTACAGCATTTTGATCTCCTCTGTCTCAGCTTCTGGAAGCCATGACCTCATGGAGGTACTCAGGACTGGTGCCACTTCACACCCCTCGTGGTTGTAGATACAAATAAATACTCAGGAGCTGCTAAGAAATGTGCTTTTTTGATCCACAATTCACCACAGAACCTATTGACAAGATTCAACAGGGACAGCACCAACAAGCACAACAATTCATTGTAAAACAACTGAAAATTTAATTATCCCAACAACAATAAGAACAGTCAAGAAAATAACCATACATGTCAGACCTGCCATTAGCTGCAAGAAGTCCATAAAACATCCATGCAGTTTGAGTCACAGAATCACAGAACAGTTTGGGTTGAAAAAGACCTTTCAGATCATCCAGTCCAACTATTCCCCCAGCCCTTCCAAGGCCACCACTGCCCCATGTCCCTCAGCACCATCTCCAGGGCTTGGAAACCCCCCCAGGGATGGGGACTCCACCCTGGGCAGGAAGGAATTGTTCCCAAGATCCAACCTCAACCTCCCCTGGGCAACTTGAGGCCATTTCCTCTTGTCCCATCACTTGTTCCTGGGGAGCAGAGCCCGACCCCCCTGGCTCCAACCTCCTCTCAGGAGCTGCAGAGCCAGCAGGTCTCCCCTCACCTCCTTGTCTCCAGGCTGGACACCCCCAGCTCCTTCAGCTGCTCCTCACAAGTTCTCCAGCCCCTTCTCCTTCTGCTCCAGCCCCTTCCCCAGCTCCCTTGCCCTTCCCTGGACACGCTCCAGCCCCTCCATGTCCTTCTTGTCCTGAGGGGCCCAGCCCTGCCCCCAGGATTGGAGGTGCCCCCTCCCCAGTGCCCAGCACAGGGGGATGATCCCTGCCCTGCTCCTGCTGCCCACCCCAGTGCTGACACAAGGCAGGAGGCTGGTGGCCTCCTTGGCCACCTGGGCACACGCTGGCTCATACTCAGCCACTGTTGACCAGCACCCCCAGGTCCTCTTCCACCAGACAATAAAGTTGGCTGTGGGGATGACAAGCCAGGCCCTCAGAGCTCACCCTGTGTGTTGCTAAGTCAAACAACCACCCAGGGATGCAGCTGACTAGCAACACACAAACACTGCCTCACCTGCCCTGAGGAAGCCACCAAAGCTTTCCCTCAGGTCAGGGGCTGGAGAAGTCAGCACCAGCTCATTAAAGAGGCAGAGGAGAGCAGTAAACACAGACTAACATCCCCCTTGCACCTGTGCACAGTTTATATCCAGCAAGAAACAAAACCACACATCCCACTGAGACACCACCAGTCTCTTCACAAAACTAAAGGCAGGTGCTCGAGGGCACAGGCAGAAAAGACCAAAACCACCTTGTGGCAAGTTTCAAAGAACAGTGATATTAAAGCTAAAGAAACAAGGCAGTTTCACACCCACCTTAACGTTCTCTGATTTCAACTCAAAATCTGTGTAAAGTCCTTTCATAAAACCTGTCACTCTAATTACCTGCAAAAGAGAAGGAGTTAAGAACACTTGCTGGAGGCCTCTGGTCCAGGAAGCTTGTGTGGCAGCAGGAAATATTTCAGCCTTGCTTGTTTTCAGAGATGATCCCTTGTGTACCACTACTCCTGAGGCAGCTTCAGAGCTCTCCTGTGTCTGGGAGCAACGAGCCTCAATCCTTGCTCAGGGCTCAGGCCTCCCTTCCTATTCCATTCCACCTTTAACCTTGATGGGTGGTGAGATTCCCAACACAAACACCAGGATATGCCTTTGAAACACTGCTCCCTCTTGCTCCTTTACTGGCTTCTTTGCAGGTGCCTTTACCCAGAAGCTCAGTGAACATAAACATTAAAACTTTTAATATGATTTTAAAAGAGAAGGTGGAAAAAACACCTACTCTCAGGCTTCAAATGCCCTTGTCTGGTCTTCATGACTGCCTGAAACCTAAAACCCCTCAGATTTACTCACTGCCCTAAAACCCCCAGGATTTACTTACCACCCTAAAACCCCCAAGATTTACTCACTGCCCTAAAACCCCCAGGATTTACTTACCACCCTAAAACCCCCAAGATTTACTCACTGCCTTAAAACCCCTCAGATTTTTTGCTGCCCTAAAACACCTCTGGTTTACTTACTACCCTAAACCCTGAGATCTACTCTCTGCCCGAAAAGCCCTCAGATTGACTTACTATCCTAAAACCTCTAAGATTTCCACACTACCCTAAATCCCCTGATATTCACTCATTGCCTTCAAACCCCCAAGATTTCCTCCCTGCCCTAAAAGCCCCGAGACCTACTCACTACCCTAAATCCTCTGAGATCTACTCACTGCCCTAAAATCCCTCAGATTGACTTGCCATCCTAAAACCTCCAAGACATACACTCACTACCCTAAACCCCCAAAATCTCCTTCCTCCCTCAAACCCCTCAGGCTTCCTCACTACCCTAAAACCCCCAAGATCTCCTCCCTCCCTCAAACCCCTCAGGCCTCCTCACCACCCTAAAACCCCCAAGATCTCCTCAGTACCCTAAACTCCTCAGGATCTCCTCCCTGCCCTCAAGCCCCTCAGATCTCCTCATGACCCCAAAACAACCCAAGATCTCACTACCCTAAACCCCCCAATATCTCCTCCCTGCCCTCAGACCCCTCAGATCTCCTCATGACCCCAAAACAACCCAAGATCTCCTCATCACCCTAAACCCCTCAGGATCTCCTCCCTGCCGTCAAACCCCCCAAGATCTCCCCCCTGCCCTCAGACCTCCTCAGAACCCCAAAACCCCCCAAGGCCTCCCCTCTGCCCCCAGACCCCTCAGATCTCCCCCTACCCTCAGACCCCTCAGATCTCCTCACGACCCCAAAGCAACCCAAGATCTCCTCCCCGCCCTCAGACCCCTCAGATCTTCCCCTGCCCCCAGACCCCTCAGATCTCCTCCTGCCCCCAGACCCCTCAGATCTCCTCCTGCCCCCAGACCCCTCAGATCTCCCCCTGCCCTCAGACCCCTCAGACCTCCCTTCTGCCCCCAGACCCCTCAGATCTCCCCCTGCCCTCAGACCCCTCAGACCTCCCTTCTGCCCCCAGACCCCTCAGATCTCCCCCTGCCCTCAGACCCCTCAGACCTCCCTTCTGCCCCCAGACCCCTCAGATCTCCCCCCTGCCCTCAGACCCCTCAGATCTCCCCCCTGCCCTCAGATCTCCCCCCTGCCCTCAGACCCCTCAGATCTCCCCCTGCCCTCAGACCCCTCAGACCTCCCTTCTGCCCCCAGACCCCTCAGATCTCCCCCTGCCCTCAGATGCCTCAGACCTCCCCCTGACCTCAGACCTCTCAGATCTCCCCCTGCCCTCAGACCCCTCAGATCTCCTCACGACCCCAAAACAACCCAAGATCTCCTCCCTGCCCTCAGACTCCTCAGATCTCCCCCTGCCCTCAGATCTCCCCCTGCCCTCAGACCCCTCAGATCTCCCCCTGCCCTCAGACCCCTCAGATCTCCTCACGACCCCAAAACAACCCAAGATCTCCTCCCTGCCCTCAGACTCCTCAGATCTCCCCCCTGCCCTCAGATCTCCCCCTGCCCCCAGACCCCTCAGATCTCCCCCTGCCCTCAGACCCCTCAGATCTCCCCCTGCCTTCAGATCTCCCCCTGCCCTGAGACCTCTTCCCTGCCCTCAGACCCCTCAGATCTCCTCACGACCCCAAAATAACCCAAGATCTCCCCCTGCCTCCAGACCCCTCAGATCTCCCCCCACCCTCAGACCCCTCAGATCTCCCCCTGCCCTCAGATCTCCCCCTGCCCCCAGACCCCTCAGATCTCCCCCTGCCCTGAGACCTCTTCCCTGCCCTCAGACCCCTCAGATCTCCTCACGACCCCAAAACAACCCAAGATCTTGCCCCTGCCCCCAGACCCCTCAGATCTCCCCCTGCCCTCAGACCTCTCAGACCTCCCCCTGCCCCCAGACCCCTCAGATCTCCCCCCCTGCCCTCAGATCTCCCCCTGCCCTCAGACCCCTCAGATCTCCTCACGACCCCAAAATAACCCAAGATCTCCCCCTGCCCCCAGACCCCTCAGATCTCCCCCTGCCCCCAGACCCCTCAGATCTCCCCCTGCCCTCAGACCCCTCAGATCTCCCCCTGCCCCCAGACCCCTCAGATCTCCCCCTGCCCCCAGACCCCTCAGATCTCCCCCCACCCTCAGACCTCTCAGATCTCCCCCTGCCCTCAGACCTCCCCCCTGCCCTCAGATCTCCCCCTGCCCTGAGACCTCTTCCCTGCCCTCAGACCCCTCAGATCTCCTCACGACCCCAAAATAACCCAAGATCTCCCCCTGCCCCCAGACCCCTCAGATCTCCCCCTGCCCTCAGATCTCCCCCCTGCCCTCAGACCCCTCAGATCTCCCCCCTGCCCTCAGACCCCTCAGATCTCCCCCCGCCCTCAGACCTCTCAGATCTCCCCCTGCCCTCAGACCCCTCAGATCTCCCCCTGCCACCAGACTTCTTCCCTGCCCTCAGACCCCTCAGATCTCCTCACGACCCCAAAACAACCCAAGATCTCCCCCTGCCCCCAGACCCCTCAGATCTCCCCCTGCCCTCAGATCTCCCCCTGCCCTCAGACCCCTCAGATCTCCCCCTGCCCTGAGACCTCTTCCCTGCCCTCAGACCCCTCAGATCTCCTCACGACCCCAAAACAACCCAAGATCTCCCCCTGCCCTCAGACCCCTCAGATCTCCCCCCTGCCCTCAGACCCCTCAGATCTCCCCCTGCCCTCAGACCTCTCAGACCTCCCCCTGCCCCCAGACCCCTCAGATCTCCCCCCTGCCCTCAGATCTCCCCCTGCCCTCAGACCCCTCAGATCTCCTCACGACCCCAAAATAACCCAAGATCTCCCCCTGCCCCCAGACCCCTCAGATCTCCCCCCACCCTCAGGCCCCTCAGATCTCCCCCCACCCTCAGACCCCTCAGATCTCCCCCTGCCCCCAGACCCCTCAGATCTCCCCCTGCCCTCAGACCCCTCAGATCTCCCCCTGCCCCCAGACCCCTCAGATCTCCCCCTGCCCTCAGATCTCCCCCTGCCCCCAGACCCCTCAGATCTCCCCCTGCCCTCAGATCTCCCCCTGCCCCCAGACCCCTCAGATCTCCCCCTGCCCTCAGATCTCCCCCTGCCCCCAGACCCCTCAGATCTCCCCCTGCCCTCAGATCTCCCCCTGCCCCCAGACCCCTCAGATCTCCCCCTGCCCTAAGACCCCTCAGACCTCCCTTCTGCCCTCAGACCCCTCCCTACCCCTCAGGGAAGCTGAGGGGTCCCCCCCTTCCCCCCACGTGCCCCCTTCCCCCCCCCCCCCCCCGCGCCGGCCTCCCCGTTGCCTAGCAACGGCGGCCGGGCCGCGCAGGCCGGGCGCCCGGGGCCCACCTCGGTGATCACGTCGTGCAGGTAGCGGAAGGGCGGCTTGCTCAGCAGGCGGTCGGTGAGCGGCGGCTTGCGGATCACCCTGCCCAGGGCCTCCTGCGTCCTCCGAACCACCGCCTCGTTCATGGCGCCGACCCCGGCCCCGCCGAGACCCCCGCCACCGGCGGACCCGGCCTTCCCGGCCTGCCCCGCGGCACGGCCGCCGCGCTGCGCATGCGCCGAGCCCGGGGTGGAAGGGGGGGGTGCCGTTGCCATGGACGCCGCGGCCTTAGCAACCGGGGCCTGCCGCCGGCCCCCAAAGCCCCTGCCCACAGCTCCTCGTGGCTTCTGCCTGGGTCTTTTTGAGCTGTTCTGGGGGTAAAGGATCACGGGGGAGAGTCACAGGATCCTCGTTAGTCGATTCGATGGAAATGCAGCCCAATAAAAATGTACTGAAGTGATGAGTTTGCTGTACTCATGGGGTTACTTTTAAGGTGAAACTGGTCAGTGATGCTGAGCACCCTGCAGGCTGTGGTAACATCAAGTCTTCTGAGAACCTGTGGTGCCTACAGACACACTGATGTGGGTTCTGACCCATCCTGTGGGTTCTGACCCACCATGTGGGTTCTGACCCATCCTGTGGGTTCTGACTGATGCTCACAGGACATTCATGAGTAAATTCAACACAAATATAGCCAAATAAAAATGTACTAAAATAATGAATTTGCTATACTCAGGGGTTGCTTCTAAAACTCTGTGTGCTTTGTGAAAGGGTCAGTCAGTGATGCTGAGCACCCTGCAGGCTGTGGTAACATCAAGTCTTCTAAGAACCTGTGGTGCCTGCAGACACTGATGTGGGTTCTGACCCATCCTGTGGGTTCTGACCCACCATGTGGGTTCTGACTGATACTGACTGAACAGCACTGAGGCTGTCGGGTGAACTTCCTTTGTTTCAGGACTCCACCACTGCCCTAGGTGGAGTGTCCTCAAACCCTGAAGGTTTTAGGTACTTGTCAGGCTCTGCCTTTCACAGGTGCCATTTCCACCATGGCCAAGAGCACAGATGGGATCAGCAGGGGAGAAGCCCTCACACCAGGTGCTTTGATCCAAACCAAGAGCCAGGCTTCTGGAACAGCTTTTGCAGAGGCCAAAGCTCCACAGGCAGCCCCACCAGCAGCTCCCACCCCTACAGAGCCATGAGAAGTGGGCCAGGAGGCCATGGTCCCACAACACAACCCTTCTGCTGCCTGCTGTCCTGCCTGCAACTGAGCTCAGGCACAGGCAGCAGGTCCATCCTCTTCCTCCCTTCCCTCCCTCCCCACTTCCCCACCAGCTGTTCCTTTGCACCTTTTTGCTTTGGGGCTTTACTGGTGCCCACAAAGCACCCTGAGGGTCTGGACACCCTGAGGGAAGGTGCCTGGTTTGTGCCACCTGATGACAAGTGTGGCTCCAGCTCCCCGTTCAGCAGAACATCCACATGGACCAGAAAACTAACTAAAGATGCTCTCAACAGGCAGGCAAGACACACCTGGACACCAGCACTTCAGCTCCTCAAGGACCAAATGTCCTTTCACTTGACCAGAAACAAGTCCTCCAAGCTTCAAGTTCCACCTGCACATCACAAAGTAGTGCCAGATATTTACTGGAGTATTTAGAATCAACACCACGAAAAGCAGTGCTCTACATTTTCTTTTTTTCCACCCAAATAATGTCTTTATCCTCTCCTTTTAGCTTTAAAGAAAGCATATGCTTCCTACCCCATAGATCCAGCAGGTGGCTCAAGAGGACTTTTATCATCCTCAATCTGACACTGTGTTTTCCAGCCACAGGTCATGTTCTGATAAAAAAAGGGGGGGGGGGGGAAGGGATTTTTTTTTTGGGAAGCTGGAGGAATCACCCCGACCTCCAGAAGGATCAGCTGAGGCAGAAAGACCCAAGTGGGCCATATTTCTGAGTCCTTGGTTAGCAATCAGAGCTTAAAGCAGGTATCTAAAACCACTACCCAGCTTTCTAAAAAGCCTGCTCCTTCCAGATGGACCTTTCCAGCCACCAAAAAAAAAAAAAAAGCCAATCCACACCATTTTAAAAGGCTTTTATCCTCACAAAGTTACTCACCACCCCCCTCCTTCACAAAGCTGGAGTTGATAGTATCTTGGGGTTGTTTTTTCCCCTCAAGATCCTTCAAGGGCAGCTTGAGCTGATCTAACTGGCAAATACAGGAACACGATGTACCCTTAGGAACCAGGAGATATCTGGGAGTGAAACGGGCACTTTTCTGATCTCTTTTTAACCATCTCAAGTTGATACAAATGTGGTTCCAACTGCCCCAAAATCCCTGTCCTCCAACTGAACGTGGCTCTTGTGCAACCCTGGATGGGCTGGGGGAAACTTGTCACCCAGGGACTGGAACGTTAGGAACATGAACAAAGTAAAGCTGCATGAAGGTTGTGCCCCATCCCTGCCAACTCCCAATCCGTGGACCCGTGACAGACACACAGGCCAACCAACCAGCTTGGCTAGAAAGGGCTTTTTATTTTGTTGAAGAACACTTGTAAAATAAAGGTGAAAGCTTTTTCCAGGCTTTGGAATAGAACCATCATCAAACTGGGGAATCGCAAAGACTCCGCTGTTAAAAACGTGTTCCCTCTCCCCCCACCCCTGCTTTTAGTGAACTCTCTCCTTGTGGAAGGACCCACAGCAGTTCTAAGAAAACTGTTGAGCCAACACTGGAAACGAATCCAAGGTTGGTTCAGTGCAGGGGATGCTACATGACACTTGAACAAAGGCACAGGCTAAAAAAAAAAATCCACCGGGTTGGGACTCGTCAGCTGTACTTGGAAGTTCTCCCAACCTGGTGTTTTCAAGGAGAGTCTGTAAAGGGAGATGGGAAAGGTTGAGCTCAGCTGCCCAGCCAGGAGGAACTGAAGTGACAGCAAAGTGAGTGCAATGCAAGTGGAACCACCTGCAGACACAACCCTCCCTTGCTTACCCTCAGGGAGCAGCAGCATTTCTGGCAGCCCAGAAGAAGACTTGTTGATGGGGAAGAAGGCAAGGTGGAATCAGATGGGGGAAGCAGCTGGCTGCCCTCAGCCCTGCCAGAAAATTGAGCCATAAAACTAGGATTTCAAGGTGCACGGGGAAATGAAAACACCCCCTTTCTTGAATGAATCAGCCTAAGGAAGCACAGAAGCACCTGCTGAATTTTCAAGATGAGCAACCAAATGAATATTAACCATGTGCTTCCAGGTGCTTCTCACTGTCTGGTGGTTTGTTCTGCTTGGTTGGGCTTTGGGAGCTGAGAGGGTCAAGTTCTGGTCTGAAGCACCAGAATGTTGTTAACCTGTAAAAGGTAGATGAGAGATTTTCTCCCAGTAGCCAAAATTTTAGGGGTCTGCTGGGCTGGGATTTCCTACCACAACATCCTCTACACGTACATGAAACAGGTTAAATGGTTCTGGTAGGTCTCTAAAGTGACTTGTCCTTTGTCCTCTCATGATCACAGATGTCACTCAGGATATTCAAGGCTACAACCTCCATGAAGAGTCTGGGTTAATTTGTCAGTTCAAGCTGTGCCCAAAGGAACTTCCAAACCAGATGGGAAATAAAACTGTGAAGAGACACGTGCAGTGGGGAAGTCCTGGAAGTGTTAGAAAAGCTTTGATAAAGATGCTGAAAGGTCAGCTTCTAGTGAACCCTAATCCCCAGCCTCAGGGGTAAGAAAATAGGGTTTCTCCCTTCAGCTGGTTCCAAACATTCCCAAGCTGGAGATCCAACCCCACAAGCATCCAGTAAACATTGCCCTTCAGAACATCCTGAGTTCAGCTGGTTGTCAGCAACATCCCTCCTGCTGTGGAGGCTGGACATCAGCTTTGGGACACCAAGAGAAACTTCTCCTGAAATGTGGCAAAGAAGATCACAACAGTGGAAAAGATAAGACAGGAGGGAAAGTCCTTGGAGTAAGGGGACTGAAAAGGCACACGAGCCTTTCTCCTGAGTACAAGAAAATTCACTGAAGACCAAACATCACATCTGCCAATTTTTTCCCCTCTGTTTCGTTTGTTAAGGAGCTGATGGGCAACCAAAAAGGCCCAGCAAGGTTAAAATATAAGGTTACTGCACTGTTGGTCCATAGCACAGAAGGTCTTCAGGCACTACAGCCTGGCAGATTCTGAACTTGGGTCTTTTTCGAGCTGATTTTGTACACTTTGCCCAGAGATTCCCACATTTCCTTCATTCCTGAAATCTGCCTCGAGCTCCTGCAGACTTAGGTTCATATCAAGAAGCCAACTGTGGTATCCTGAGTCACCTCAGTGACCAGAGATGGAAAAAAAAACACCCTCTAAAAAGAGATGTTTATGACTGCATGAAGGAAACCCAACTGACTCTCTAGTGATGGTGCGAGACACCAGCATCTGACCAACAACCAAGAGCATCTGGGGTGATTTACAAACCAGTCACCCAAAGGTTACACAAGCTAGGGAACCAGTTTTCTCATGGATAAAGTGCATTTTCCTGGCCTGAGAAGAACCACCACATTGATACAGGGAAGCTAAAGCCCTTCCCCAAGAAAGAACAGAAGGAAACCAGTTATCCTGAAGCCTAGATCCAGTTTCTCTAGGTGCTTCTTGAAGACACTTTGGGAAAGCCCCTCTTGCTGGTCCAGCTGAGGGCCTCCGTGCCCATTTAGTACATCAGTGGTAGGGTCTGGTCAGCAAATCCTCTCCTGGTGCTATCTGAAAACACCCACGTTGATAGAAAGAGCCACTTCTGGTTTACGGTGCTTCACCTGCAGCTTCTCCTCAGAGAACACCTGGTCCTGGGAGCGTTGGGCTTGACGACTATTAAAGACATAATTAAGGTGCCTGATTAATTAAGTGTTGAGCCTCAGCACTGCCAGCAGGTCACGTTTCATCTCCAGAGGCAGGGATACATTTTGCAAGGGGAAATAAAACTGAGGCTGGGCCCAGGAACGTGGCACTTCATGCCAGGAACTGGAAGCAGCTGAGCACTTCCCTCAGGATTACTGGAATTGTGGGTCCTGAGAGTACCCAGATGCTCCTGGTAAGCCAGGTATCACACCAGTTTGAAAAGCAGCAAAGAACAGCTTGTATATTTAATAAAAAATGATGTAAATCCTCAATACCTTTTCTTCTTCTCTAATGCCAGCTGCCTTTGTCTCTCTTTCCCAACGTCATCTCTCAGTGTGCTGAAGTCCTTTGTGTCATCAAGGAGAAGATTCTGTGGTGAAAAAGGGATTTGGGAGATGAAAATTATCACCTCACACAGTTCCCCACCTGTTGCTCAGCTGACACAATTACTTCCCAGTGCATTTCCTCTGACAAGTTTTTAGAGCCACTAACTCCAAGTCAAACTAAGACTCAAAAAAGCAAGAGGAAAACGTTCCAGCTCCTCTGTTGAGCTCTGAATGTGCCCTTATCTGTCACCTAAAGAAGCCCCATGGCCAACTCACAGCACAGGGTGCTGCTGGGGAATTCTGTTTTAAACTGTAATAATTCTTTGGGAAATGTTCCAGGGTTAAACTCATCATCTGATTTTTCAAGGATGCTCTTGGATTTTACTGCACGTTGGAAGCAAAAAAAAAAAGAGTCAATAAAATGAGGGCAAGGAAAAAGATGCACTTTCTCCTGGGTAGTGTTCAGCACAGAGCAGGAACTGACTGCCTGTGCTGGCATGAAAAGTCCTTCAGGTTGATAATAAAGAGCAGAAGAACAAGAAAAAGCACCAGAAGCACCAAACTTGCTGGTATGTGCAGTCAGGTGCCAGTACTTCCACAGACACTGCCAAGGGGACAGTGCTTGAACCTGATCCTGCTGCACCCATCAAAGCCAAGTGAACTTACCTTCACCCCAATGGTATCTCCATCTTTCAGGTGGTAAGGTGCTGACTGTAAACTCTCCTGTTTCTTCTTCCTCTTCCTCTTGGAAATCTGCTGTGTCTGAACAAAACCAAAAGGCAGATTTCTTTCCAAAAAAATCTGCTGAGATACCTTTGCCAAGAACCACAACCCAAACCAACACCCAACTTCTCTCCGATTCTCTCCTTCCAGGTCTTACCCAGCTGGATATTGGCAGCCACTCAAATTTCTCTGGGAAGTATTTGGCTATTTCAATTTTATCTACAGGGAGACCATAGTGAGAAGCCACTCGTTGCCTCAGTGCCCAGGCTGTGCATTCCCTGGAGATATCCCACACCACATCCGTGGAGTCACCGTAGTCCCTCTCCCCTGGTATCCCCATCTGGACCCGAAGGAGCAGTTCATGGGGGCTGCCATCAGGAAGAGAAAACAGTTCTTGTGAGTCATGCTTCCAGAATCCCACCATTCCAGGTTTTCTCTCCCTCCTGCCCTCCCTAATTTTGGTTTGTGGAAAGCAAAGCGAAAAAAAAACAAAACAAAGAAGCTCCAAACTCTTCTCCCATCCTGGTATCTCTGGTCCTGACAAAGCACTGAAGTTAAAAGCTGCTCAGTTCAGTCTTGTCTCAAGGTGGATGGCTCTAGAATGGAACTATCCTGAGACCACAGAAAGGTCAGGGTTGGAAGGGACCTCTGGAGATCATCAAGTCCAAGCCCCCAGCCAAAGCAGGACCACCTAGAAATGCATCCAGGCTGGTTCTGAAAGTCTCCAGAGAAGGAGCCTCCACAGCCTCTCTGGGCAGCCTGTCCCAGGGCTCTGTCACCCTCACATGATGAAGTGGACCTTCCTGTGTTCCAGCTTATACACACTGTTCCTTGTCCTACTACTGGGCACCACCAAAAAGAGACTGGCCCCTTCCTCTTCACACCCACCCCTCAGATATTTGCAGACATTAATAAGATCCCCTCTCAGCCCTAAGACTAAACAGCCCCAGGCCTCTCAGCCTTCCCTCACCTGACAGATGTTCCAGTCCCTTCATCATCCTCGCAGCCTCCCCTGGACTCTTCCCAGCATCTCCCTGTCCCTCTGGAACTGGGCAGCCCAGAGCTGGACACAACACTCCAGATGTGGTCTTAGGAGGGCAGAGTAGAGGGGGAGGAGAACCTCCCTTGTCCTGCTGGACACACTGTTCTTAATGCACCTTTGGCCCTCTTGGCCACAGACATATTGCTGTCCCCTAGGACTCCAGGGTCCTTCTCCATGGAGCTGCTTCCCAGCAGGTCCACCCCTAATCTGTACTGGTGCCTGGGGTTCTTCCTCCCCAGGTGCAGGTCTCTACACTTGCCCTTGTTGAACCTCATGAGGTTCCTCTCTGCCCAGCTCTCCAGCCTGTCCAGGTCACCCTGGATGGCAGCACAGCCCTCTGGAGTGTCACCACCCCTCCCAGTTTGGTATCACCAGGGAACCTGCTGAGGATACACCCTGTCCCTTCATCCAGGTCCTTGATGAAGACAGTGAAAAAAACTGGGCCCAGTCCTGATCCCTGGGGAACACCACTGGCCACAGGCCTCCAACCTGACCCTCTGCCCCTGATCACAACCCTCTGAACTCTGTTCCTGAGCCAGTTTTCAATCCACCTCACAGATCTTACCCCAAATGCTCCTCTTTTTGCAAAGGTTCCAAGCAGATTTCCACCCTGGCACCCAGCTTGTAGTCCCTGGAAACACAACAAGGATTATCCACATTACCAGACAGGTTCTCCAATTTCCCCAGAAGAAAAAAACACTGAGAAAAGCACAAAAAAAAAAATGACATCTAAAACCCTTTAAAATAAAGCTTAGCAGAATAAGCCTGGCAGGATCTCTTCATGCTCCCAACCTTCCCCTTCCACAGCTCCTGAATTCAATAAACGTGCTCAGTAAGAAGTGAAGTCACCAGAAATGAGCTTTCTGCTGCCACCTGACTGAGCTCACTTGTTTCCCCACCACCCCATCCCACCAGCCAGGCTGTTCCAATGCTCCTTGCACCTTCCATGACAAACCTACTTGAGTTGCTGCTTGTTGTTTCTTAACAGCTTGCCTGGGTGCTTGCTGTCCACTGTCCATGCTCTGAGGAAGGAGGGCAGTGGGACAACCTGCTCCTGGCAGCATGGCAAAGTCAGAGCCTGCAAGAAGAAACATTCCCTCCATTATTTTAGGATCTAGTCTCTTGGGGGAAAATAAAAAAGCCACCTGATCAATCCTGAGTGCAACACTGAAGCAATCAGAAAGAGGGCAAGGTATTTAGATTGATTCTACACCAGCTGTTGCTTGGGACTTGGAGGGACTGGCCAGGATCCACTTTTCAACCTCAAAGCAAGTTGGACTTCACTTCCTCCCAGTGTTTCTCAAGTCAACTCACACTTCAAAAGCACTGAATTTCTTTTTTTTTTTTTTTAACCCAAATTGGTGTTGCTGGGAGGGAATGAGGCTGAGAGAATCAGTGCCCCAGTCTCCAGCCAGGTGCTGGGCAAGCTCCTTGAAGCCCTCAGCAAGGACACAACCCCCTTTCCATGCTGAGACAATTCTCCTCTGTTCACAGATGCAAATGGGTCAGGTCTTCACAGCAGTGATTTGCCAGAGACTGAGCCAAGTCACACCCAAAAAAAGACTCAGTGGTGGCAGGGGTCAGAATCAGGTGAGCCATCCTTCCCCAGGCAGGTTCAAGTAGAACAACCAACTGGCTAAATAATAAAAAGCCTTCTGATCAGACTGGGTGATGTCTTGTTGGGGTGGAGGGTTTTTTGGGTGGGTTCTTCCAGTGTATTAAAATCAGCCTTCTATGGCTGAAAAAACACCACCAAAACCCAGCATAAAAAAGGTACCTGAGTTTCTGGCCAAAGAAACTAAGCTAGACCTTCCTGAATGACACCTCATGACCTTCTGTGCACCAAAAGCTTCACTTGATTCAACATATATTCAGAAAAAAAAGAAAGAAAAACTGATACAGGAACAAGGTGGAAATGGAAAAGTGGCTTTTTAGGAAGGGCTTGTATGTGTGTGCTTCTCATGAAGAGTCTGGACACTGTGGAAATAAAGAGAGGGCTGCAAGCCAAAGTTCCAGATGAAGAGCAACAAGGCTTTTGCAGGTCAGGACACATGAGAGGTAGGATGGCAACTGCAGGGGATGTACTAAGGAAGTCTCTGAGCTCCATGCTCCAACTGCCTCTTGGTACTTACCACTGAACATGGCATATAAGCAAATGCCATATCAGAACATACTGGAGACAAGGGAAAAGGAGATAAAAAAATAGGTATTAATAGAGCTCAATTAATCACACTGTTGCTGCTGTACATTTCCAAGCCAGGAGAACATCTAACCTGCATCTTCAGATCTTCCAGAGCAGCATCTCCTGCTATTTCTACACTGCCAGCGTAACAGAGATCCATGCCTGGGTGGATGTGCTCTGCTGGATCTTCAGGGAGAAGGGGAGAAAGAAACAACACAACAGTCAACAGGACTTCAACATCCTAAGAGATAAGTCACTTCAAGGTGAGATTGCACTTGGAGAAAGGGCTTGACCTCTATTTATTTTTTTTTTTGAGGGCAGCTCAAGGAACATTAACAACACCCTTGATAAAACACATGGTCAGTTGTGGAACAAGAAGGGTTCCAGCTGGTTCTAGGCTGCAGGTTTTAAAACTAAGACCAGTTAACCACATTGATAAATAGTCTTGGTTTTTTTGGTTATGGCTCTGAAACCTAGAGCTTGTTGTAAGGGAAGTCACATCTGCTTTGGCTCTGCTGCTGGAATCACCAGGGAGAAAGTCAAACCCAGGAGAAGTTGGTGAGGAAAGGAGCAGGAGAGGGGGCCCTGCTCTGCAACACACCTCAGCACCAAAGGAAGATTATTATTTCTCCCCCTAGGGAGAAAAATCTCTTTGTTGTCCCCACTTCATCTTCTTCCTCCTTCTCAACCCTCCCTTTCCTACCCTAGCTGGTTTTTGATTTGGACTTGCCCTCTAGAAGAACACACACAGGTTAAAACACTGTAGGTTGTGTCTTTTATTCCACGTCAGGTTCCCTCATCACTCCTGGCAAGCTCACCTCCTGCAGGAGACACCTGCAAAGCATCCATCTTGCAGGTCACCCCATTCACTTGCTCTTGTACATTGTCTCCATGTTTCTCATGACCTGAAGGCTTGAGCCACCAAATGGGTATTTTCAGGAAACCCTGAAAAGTGAACAGCAAATACTGGGTAGTTCTTGTGTTCCAGCACAATGAGACATTTTACCTTCCTCTCAGGAAGGATGAGAAGACTTGATCAAATCTGAGCTTTTGAAAGACATTCAACAGAGATCACCCAGCATGAAGGAGGGTGGAGAAGATGCTCAGAGGGTTGGAGCAGCTCTGCTCTGGAGACAGGCTGGGAGAGTTGGGGTGTTCAGCCTGGAGAAGAGAAGGTTCCAGGGAGACCTTAGAGCAGGTTCCAGAACCTGAAGGGGTTCCAGGAAAGCTGGGGAGGGACTTGGGACAAGGGCAGGGGGTGACAGGACAAGAGGCCACAGCCCAGCACAACCAGGGGAGGTGCAGGGTGGTCCCTGGCCCAAGGGCAGCAGAAGGGCCCAGGGGGGTGATGATCCCCAGAAAAAAGTCCCCCCAACCCTCCTCCTTCTCCCACATGTGGCCACCTCCAAGACCCCCCCACCCCCCCCCAGCAGGTAGACCTGCCCACACGCATCACGTGATGTCACAGAAGCCACCTCCTGGCAGGGGCTATAAATACGGGGGTCCCAGGAGCTGGCCCACAGGTCAAGGTGACCTGCGAGGCAGTCAAGAGCCAAGATGTCTGGTGGAGTGATGTTCAGCAGCAGCCAGGTGGTCGGGCACCCAGCTGGGAGCCAGGGAGCACAGAACTGGTGGCAGCAGCCCTGGAGGCTGGGTCGTGCAGCTGACAGGGTTGAGCCCATGGAGGTGGACCCACCCCCAGAGGAGCCCATGGAGGTGGACCCACCCCCAGAGGAGCCCATGGAGGTGGACTCACCTCAAGACCAAGAGGAGCCCATGGACGTGGACCCACCTCCAGCATGGCACCCATGGAGGTGGACCCACCTCAAGACCAAGAGGAGCCCATGAAGGTGGACCCACCTCCAGCATGGTGCCCATGAAGCTGGACCCTCCTCGGGATCAAGAGGAGCCCATGAAAATGGGCCCACCTCAAGACCAAGGGGAGCCCAAGAAAGTGGGCCCACCTCAAGACCAAGGGGAGCCCAAGAAAGTGGGCCCACCTCAAGACCAAGGGGAGCCCAAGAAAGTGGGCCCACCTCAGGATCAAGTGGAGCCCATGGAGGTAGACCCACCTCCAGCATGGTGCCCATGAAGGTGGACCCACCTCAAGACCAAGGGGAGCCCATGAAGGTGGACCCATCTCAAGATCCAGAGGAGCCCATGGAGGTGGACCCACCTCCAGCATGGTGCCCATGGAGGTGGGCCCACCTCGGGATCAAGAGGAGCCCATGAAAATGGGCCCACCTCAAGACCAAGGGGAGCCCAAGAAAGTGGGCCCACCTCAGGATCAAGTGGAGCCCATGGAGGTAGACCCACCTACAGCATGGTGCCCATGAAGGTGGACCCACCTCAAGACCAAGGGGAGCCCATGAAGGTGGACCCATCTCAAGATCCAGAGGAGCCCATGGAGGTGGGCCCACCTCCAGCATGGTGCCCCTGGCCCCAGATCACCATGCCAGGGCTCCCCTCCTAGACACCTCACCAACCACAGAGCAGGAGCACCAGCCCAGCCTCCACGCCTGGAGTTACCCAGGAGGTCCAGCCTCTGTGCCTGGTCCTACCCAGGAGGTCCAGCCTCCATTCCCAGCCATCCTGGGGCTCACCCATTCCACCCTCACAACCAGCAGCTCTGCTGTTGGTGGCCTTGGGCAGCAGGAGCCCTTCTCTCCCGTTCCCCCACCCCAACCCCCTACACCCCTGTTGTTAAGATCCCGTTTTGTTGCTTTGTTAAGAGTTTTTTCTCATGGTTGTTTATTGCATAATTAAAAAAGACTAGAAAGTTTCTCTCGTCTCTTATTTGGGATGTGGGAACAACCCAGGGCTTGGGAATTGTTGAGGTGCCTAGGACACAAGCCATCCTGTGCCCTTGGCAGTCACGGCCCTAACGTGGGGCTCGTTGGCTCTGGACAGTGACACTGAGGGGACAGGTGGGTCAGGGGGTATCAAAGGGGCGAGGGCAGCAGGTGGGCCCTTCCCTCCTCCCTGAGGGGGGCAACACTTTCTGCCTGGGACACCCCCCTGCTGCGGACACTGGTGCTGGGACCCTGCCTGCCTGCCTGCCCCGGGTCCAGCCTGAGCCTCAGCACCGAGCGTGCCGGGGTCCCGAGCCCTGGGGTCAGGGCTGGAGCCCCCTCCCCGTGTTGCTGCCAGTTGAGGGGAAACCAACGGCTGGTGCCCCTGCTGCCTGGTGCCCCTGCTGCTGAGAGGCTGCCCCTCCCACACCAGGGGCTGCAGACCTGCCACCGACCAACCGACCAACGGAACCGGAACAACGTGACATCACAGACACACACATTCCTTTCCTCATCCTCCACACTCAGCGACATCTTAAGGACTGACGTCGGGTTTCCTTCCCTCCTCCCCTCCTCCCTTTGGTCCTCAACCCTCTCCCTTAAAAGCACCTTTGCATTGCCTCCCTAAAGGACACTTTCTGACCACATCCATATTGATATCCCTGGGAGCCATTCACACCTGCATTGTCCCTAAAACATCATCCCTCGGTTTGTGTTAACCCTCAATAAACTGATTAGTTTGTGGAGCAAACCTTGGCTTCAGAGGCAATGTCTGAGCGTGGTGGGGTGGGGGGGCTTTCTAACTACCCCCCTGAGATATGGTCCCCGTGGTGGCCATTCCTCCGTGAGAGGAACCCCTAACCCTCGGGCTCATTCACAAACCCTTCCACATCGGGAGGGGGAGTCGCAAAAGGATCCTGACAGCCGGGAGCCCCCCAGTACCGGCTGGCGACAAGAATGCCTCCAGATTTTAGACATCAGGAAGAAATTCCTCCCTGTGAGGGTGGGGAGACCCTGGCCCAGGCTGCCCAGAGAAGCTGTGGCTGCCCCAGCCCTGGCAGTGTTGAAGGGGAGGTTGGGGCTTGGAGCAGCCTGGGCTGGTGGGAGGTGTTCCCTGCTTTGAAAAGCATTACCTAAATCATCTCAATAAAACCATGATTTGTTATTGCCAACCAGAAGGTTTCCAGCTGAAATTATTTTTTAAGTAAGCAAGAGAAAACCAAGAAATGGTGATGACATCCAAGTCCCCAGACACTCTCAGCTGACCAAAGGATACCACCCTCCCTGGTCTTACCTTTGGTGGCAGCTTCCCTTCAGTGATAACCAAAGTGTCTCCTCTGCAGACATTGAGCTCCTTCAGCGTGGCATTCTGCAGGGACAGAAAGCACAGCACACTTGGGAAGTCCACACATCCTTGTTTCCTGAAGTAGATGTTTGGGGGCTTCTTCTATGCCAAAGTTCCAAGGTGTTTTGCATCCTCTCCATGAAGGAGGACAACCATTGAACAGCCACCCCTTGGAGACAGCTTTGCAGCAAGTAGTGCTCCTCCAGGAGTCTGCTTAAATAAACTACTGCATGATTCAAGGCCAAACCAGGACCCTCTTACCTCCTGACTTAATGCTTCCCCTGCTTCATAGCACCAGTCCATCCTCCTCAAATGCCAGTTGTCACCTACCAAAAGACAAAAAAACAAAGAGAGAAATTAATCAGCCACCAATGCTGGGTCAAAAAAAGACATGACAGAACTCTTCACTGGGCTTCCCCTCCCCCTGCTCCTGGGCCTCCCACCTCCCTGCTCCTGGGCCTTCCCACCTCCCTGCTCCTGGGCCTTCCCACCTCCCTGCTCCTGGGCCTTCCCACCTCCCTGCTCCCGGGCTTCACCAAACACAAACAGAATCAAGTCCCACCTTCGTGTCCTTCCCCAGAGCTTGGAAACACTTGGCTGCTTGGAAATGGATTTTCCTGGTTTGTATAAAAGTCTCTTCCTCACCTACCTACCTCATTTCTGGGGTTTAAACCAAGGAACTGGGTTGGCAACATGTAGTTAAAAAAAAAGCAGTGGAAAGGAGAGAAAATTCAAAATGTTGAGAGGGAGGAAAAATGTGTGAAAACATTGGACGTGGACTGAAGATGAAATCCCCATGTCAATAGATGATTGAATCCATGACAGGCTCCTTAAAAGGAAAACTAAGGAAAAATCCAACTGTCTGGCCTGACTTCACATTGGACCAAAAAAACAAAGGACTGTGTAGTCCAGAAACTATAACACTTTAGGTTTAGCACCTAGAGATGAAGCCCATCAGGCACAGAAGGAAGAAATACCATGGAACTTTATCATTTTACCAAAAGAACTGATGAAAATGCACTTTGCTCTTTGCAAGGAACAAAATTTGACTTCCACAACAACCAAAAAAACCCCAACACAACAGTAAAACAAGCCCAAAAGGAATGTGACCAAGAAATTCTGTGTGTGTGGGGGGAAATATCTTGCAGTCTTTTTAAACAAGAACAAATCCTCTGAAGTCTGGCATTTCAGACCATGAAACTCCACATGAGGCCAAATCCAGTTGTTCAAAAATGGCAACATAAAATACAGCCACAAAATTAATGGCCAAACTGATCTTATTTTGAGTAAGTTTCTTTTTGCCAAGCAACCAAAACAAGAAATATATTTGTTCCAGTTCATCTCAGGCAGTGGTTCCCACTACCACAAGAAACTTGATCCAAAGGAGCCAAACACCTGCACCCAAGGCAATAGTTTGGGATTAGTGTGGATTTTTGTCACCCTTGGATTAAAGAGGAAGTCTGAAACTGATTTTCAACTGCACAACCAGCTCTTTTCAGAGCAAGTTTATCACTCTTCCCCCTCATCACCTTACATAGATCAGTGTAGCAAACTTCTGAAGGTTAAGGTTTAAGGCAGCAAGAGCTTAGCCAGCTGGAAATTCCTTTAAAAAATACACAAAACCCACAAAATATTAAAGGAGAGTAAAACACAACTAACCTGATAATCCAGATTTTTCCAGCATTAAATTGAGACACTGAAAAAAAAGAAACATACAGTGAGATTTGTCACAAGGCACAAGGTGGGAAAGAAAGTTTTCAGCAAATTCACACTTGAATTTTCTGTTCATAAAGACTGAGTGACTCCTTCCTAAAACAACATCATTACACAGCCACAGTGTGCTTGAGCTGAATATTCAACTGGTCAAGTAGGAGATGGTTTTCAGGCAAGGCATTCAGTGTGTCCATCAAGTCAGCTTTTACAAACTGTTCAAACAAATCAATCTGTGCTGTCAGTTCGTTGCTTCCCTTGGGCAAATTGTGCCTTTTAGAAAAATAAACAAGCTTTTAAAAGCTCTTTGAAGACTCACCTCTTTGACTGAGGCAGTCTCTTCCACGACTATCTCCATCTCAGGGCTTGCACTTTGGTCACTCCCAACAAGAAAATACAAGAAGAGCTAGAAATGAGAAGTATGAGCTATCAGAATGTGGCTTTCGTTCTGGAAATAGGGGGAAATCACCAGCTCTGCAACTGAGGGAAGTTGTGTGAGAGAAATACAATCCTCAGTGTCACTGAGCAGTGATTTCCACATTGTTTACAACCAATGCAAGAGTAAAAAGAGGACTGCATGAAACCCTGGGCAACAGAAACACAGCAGGAAAGCATCACAAGACACTTCAGTCCCAGCATGACTCTACCTGAGTGGAAGTTGGAGCTTTTCCACGGCACAGCCCAAGCAAGCTTCCCATTTTCAATTCTGCTTCCTTGACAGTATAATCCTCAGGCACTTCAGGGAGGAGAAAAACAGAGAGAACATCAGAAACTGCTGCTTTAGAGTAAGAAAAAAAATGTTCAGTGGCACTCAAAAAACTTCATCAGATCTGGAAGCCTCCTATGGTGAGAGCAAAGCAGTGTCTGCATAAAGGTTCCTCTCCACCACCCCTCATGGCTGGGTGACAGGAGAGCTTGGCTTGGGAGGGATCTTTGTAGGTTGCCTGCTCCAAACCCCTGCTCAAAGCAGAAGCAGCTCTGAAGTCAGGTCAGATCAGCTCTGGGCTTTTTTCAGTCAAGCTCTGAATATCCAGTGCCTGAAGAAGCTACAGGAAAGCTGGGGAGGGACTTCTGGCAAGGGTAGGGAGTGGTGGGATGAGGGGGAATGGTTTTAAACTGGAAGAGGGGAGATTTAGATTGGATATTAAGAAGAAATCTTTGCTGTGAGGGTGGTGAGACCCTGGCCCAGGTTGCCCAGAGAAGCTGTGGCTGCCCCATCCCTGGCAGTGTTGAAGGGCAGGTTGGATGGGGCTTGGAGCAGCCTGGGCTGGTGGGAGGTGTCCCTGCCCATGCAGGGGGGTTGGAACTAGATGAGCTTTGAGGTCCCTCTAACCCAAACCAGTCTGTGACTTTATGATCGAGTTGGACTCGATGATCTTATAAGTCTTTTCCAACCAAAAGGACTCTGTGATTCTATTCCATGACTTAAGGTGAAGCTCTAGCTTTGTCTTGGTGCTGTTAACAAACAGTAACCCTGGAACAAAAAAACCCCATAGCTGCATCAGTTAAGTCTGGAAATCAGGGGAGTTAGGTGGGTGTACTTCTCCCAAGAAAGGTCCAAGGGAAGACTTAAAGTCTCCTAGAGTTTAACTTTTTACAGAACAATGATTAATTAAATAAATTCACCTGGAGACAGAAGCTTCCCATTTCCACTGACAGGTCTCAGGCAGCTGTCACTGGCTGTAATAAAAAGGGCAGGAAAGAGAGATGTATTAAAGAAATTCAGAAGAAAGCCAGCTGAGAAGTTTGGACAGGTAAAATAGTTAAAAATCACCAACAAAAACCTTCAAGAAAGAAAACTGAGGTGACTTAAAAAAATAACAAGGTTAGAAAATCATCTCCAATTCTTACTACACTTAGGAAAGATGACATGATCATTCCTGTGATCATTCCAATCAGATTCTGAAAAATCAGAGCTTCCTACAAAGCATTTGAATCAAGACTTACATGGATTTATGTTTTTTTTAAGCTGGGAAAAATAACTGTATTCAAAATAAGGGTTCTTTGCACCCTCTTTCTTCCCCCAAACAAGTCCTGACAGGAATGGATTTGCTGTGTTAAACAGAGTGATGCAAAAAGCAAAAAGCCAGACAGCAAATTATCAGACCTTCAAGTCAAGCAGCTGAGGACTCACCTAGTTCCTCCTCGAGCTGAAGCTCCCGAATTGCTTTCATTTTGATATCTGACATCACCTGAAAGAAATCAAGATGAACACCTTTAATTAAAACCAGTAACACACCTGCTGTTGAGAGGCCAGTCCACAAGAGGTAGCCAACCCTTGCAATGCATCCTAGTCATGTTCTTACTGTTAGGACTTGAGAGAGCTGAGAAAATATTGACTTAACATTATCTAATAAATATATGCACTGATATCATAATGGTTTCCTCCTCCTCTTCTAGGTTTTGTTTACTGACATGGCCTCAGCAAACAGCCAAGCACAAATACAGCCTGGGTGGAGAATGGACTGAGAACAGCCCTGAGGAGAAGAACTTGGGGGTGTTGGGTGATGAGAAGCTCACCATGAGCTGGCCATGTGCTCTTGCAGCCCAGAAACCAACCATGTCCTGGGGTGCATCAAAAGAAGTGTGAGCAGCAGGTCAAGGGAGGGGATTCTCCCCCTCTGCTCTGCTCTGGTGAGACCTTCCTGGGCTACTGGGTCTAGTTCTGGGGTCCTCAACACAAGAACAATGTGGAGCTCCTGGAGCAAGTCCAGAGGAGGCCACAGAGATGCTCAGAGGGCTGGAGCAGCTCTGCTCTGGGGCCAGGCTGGGAGAGTTGGGGTGTTCAGCCTGGAGAAGAGAAGGCTCCAGGGAGACCTGAGAGCACCTTCCAGTGCCTGAAGGGGCTCCAGGAAAGCTGGGGAGGGACCTGGGACAAGGGCAGGGAGGGATGGGATGAGGGGGAATGGTTTTCAACTGAAAGAGGAGAGAACTAGGTGGGATATTAGGAAGAAATTCTTCCCTGTGAGGATGGTGAGACCCCCTGCCAACCAGACTCCTTACTGTTTCAATGGTGGCAGTAATTTTAACATGTTTCTCTTCATCTTCCACCCTGCAGAAGTTTTTCACTTGCAGCCAGCTGATGTCATATGTAAAAGCAGTCAAATTGCCACTTGCCACATTGACAAAGCTGTAAAAAGAAGCAAAGGTGTCAAAGACAGGAAAACTACACAACTGCTAAATACCAAAGCTCTCAAACAAACCAGCAATGCCTCAGTCATTCATAGTGATGTCAAGTCACACAGTGAGAGGCCTCATGGAACATCCAGGCACCTCTGGGCTGGGTAAACCATTACAAACTCTTTTGGTAACTGGCTTTCAATGGGACTTGAGCTTCTGAAGGCACTTCAGAGTCCAATTCTCTTTCTGAGGCTGGATTTAATGCTTCTGATAAAAATATTGTCAAAGCATTCCTAGTCATAATGAAAATGTGGCCTTTTCTCTGTCTCTGCTGGTGTATTTTAACCATGGAAACAGTTCTTGGGGAAGAACCCTCTCACTGCTCCATTTAATCCCTGTTTTTCAGTACTGTTTCAACTAGGAAGTCAGAATTTATGCAGCAAGCACACAGACATGTCAGAGCTGCACACTACAAAATTAAATGAGACCAGAAATTTGCCCCTGACAACTTCAGGTTCAGCTGGGAGATGCAGCAGAGTCCCACCCTCCTCTGCTCCTGCTCTGCTCCCACGTCCCACCAAGTCCCTCAGAATAACCACACCACTCAAGACCTCAGAAATTCAGGTTATGCCAAAGATGGGACAGTGGGCACAGGTTGTTCTCACTAGGTTTTCCCCCTTCCAAAGTGCAAGTCAAAGGGTGTTACAGCTCTGCACTTCAAGAGCAAAGAAATATCTAATAGTTGGCAAGGAACTGATCCCCAAGGCTTAAGATTCCCATTATCTTGAATGAAAAAGCTCCAAAGAGACAATGAGTTTAAAGAATAGATATAAGCAAGCAGAAAGTAACAGAACAGGTTTTGCCAAATTTGCTTTTTTTGCTTAAGCATACTTATAATCCAGATGGTTACCTCTGGTCATGGCTGTCCAAGATCAGGACTGAGCATCCATCTGTCAGACCAACACTTCTGACCGTTTCCTTCATATCTTCTTCCAGAAAGACTTCCCAGTTCTTGGCTTCTTTCTCTGGCCCCGAGCTGTTCTTCAGAATGATTCCTCCTGAGGGGGCTAAGGCTCTGTGGAGATCAGCCAGCTTTGTGCTGCAGGAGAAGACCTGCTGGGACTCAGTGAAGTGCTGGCCCTTCCCTCCTTCGTTGTGCTCCGCCAGACGAAGAACATTGATGACCACAGGCTCGTGGTCAGGGCCTGTCATCACCTTTGTTCCAGCAACCTGAGGTGAGGAATGGAAGATCTATGCAGTAGGGATCAACAGAAGACAGACTGGACAGCAATCATGAGAAGAATAAAGTTGTTGAGACTAAAATATGGGCCCTGTCTCCTCATCAGCAAGTTTGCTAAGGTGGCTGACATCCTGGAAGGAAGGGATCCATCCAGAGGGACCTTGGCAGGCTGGAGAGAAGGGCCAGTGCCAACCTCATGAGGTTCAAAAAGGCCAAGTGCAGGGTCCTGCCCCTGGGTCAGGCACAAATACAAGCACAAATACAGGTTGGGGGGAGAATGGCTGGAGAGCAGCCCTGAGGAGAAGGACCTGGGGCTGGGAGGAGATGAGAAGCTGGAGATGAGCCACCAGTGAGGGCTGGAGCCCAGAGGGGCAATTGTGTCCTGGGCTGCATCCAAAGAAGTGTGGCCAGCAGGGCCAGGAAGGGATCCTGCCCCTCTGCTCTGCTCTGGTCAGACCCCACCTGGAGCTCTGTGTCCAGCTCTGGAGCCCTCAGCACTGGAGAGACATGGAGCTGTTGGAGAGGGTCCAGAGAAGGGCCATGAAGATGCTCAGAGGGCTGGAGCAGCTCTGCTCTGGAGCCAGGCTGGGAGAGTTGGGGTGTTCAGCCTGGAGAAGAGAAGGCTCCAGGGAGACCTTAGAGCACCTTCCAGTGCCTGAAGGGGCTCCAGGAAAGCTGGGGAGGGGCTTTTCACCAGAGAGGGCAGGGATAGGACAAGGGGTAAAGGTTTTAAACTGAAAGAAGGGAGATGTAGGTGAGACATCAGGAAGAAATTCTTCACCACAAGGGTAGGAAGGCACTGGAACAGGTTGCCCAGGGAGGTTGTGGCTGCCCCATCCCTGGAGGTGTTCAGGGCCAGGATGGATGAGGCTTGTGCAGCCTGATCTCATGGGAGGTGTCCCTGCTCCTGGCAAGGAGGTTGGAACTTGATGATCTTTAAGGTCCCTTCCAGCCTTCACCATTCCATGATCCCATGATCAGAAATAAAACACCCTTGACCAAACACCTACTGAACAACCAGCCAGATTAACTCAAAGATGTTGGGAAGGGAAAACAATGCTGAGTTCTTCTCCAAGTCTGCATGCAAATATATCATTCTCAGGAGCAGGGAAACCAGTGGATACTTGGTGTCCATCAGATGAAGAACAGACAACTTTAGCCCCTCAGGATATTAAAGAACTACCCAAAAGTGTGACTGAGGCAGGTCAAAAGAATTAGCTTTTAAAATCTGGCCTTTCTGGTAGTCAACCTAGGCCAAGAATACAGTTCCTCAACAAAGACAATCTGACCACACAGGAAGCTGATCAGTCAGGATAAAAGCTGATCAATCTGGAAGAAGATGGATCCTTTTACAACAGAAACATTTTTAAATTAGTGGGTTTATTCCATTAGAGAGATGGAATAAAAGCTGTGTTACCACTGAGGCAAGTAGCTGAAAGTTAAACAGAAGCCTCAGTATCAAAGGAAGATGCAACACTGGAAACCACACACAGAAGCAGCTCCTGAGAGGTCTGATTTCATACAAGGAATGATTTGCTACAGGGCACATGTTTGTGTTATCTCATTAGTAGCAACCAATCTCCTTCTAAGAGGCCCCAGATGTTTTCAGGATACAGCCCAGGGCAACTGGCACTGGGGATCTACACCTATCAATGTGACCACAGTCTAATTCTATTCCTAACTGTACCAAGCAGCAGACTGTGCATCCTTCAGGATGAGGCTGAAGAGGGGGCCTCAAAGCCAGCAGCAGCAGCACAGCTGCAGAACACACCAGCATTTCCAAACCTGTGTCTGGAGATGGCCTCTGATCTCTTCAGGACTGACAAGGAGAGAGAACATTTGGATCTTTTACCTCTTTCCCATTCCACACGAAGATGTCTGCTCCATCCACCAGCCCGATGCCATCCAGTGTCAGCTCATCTCCTGAAAAGGGGCAAAACATTCACTTCTGCTCCCCTGGAAAAACAGGGGCAGCAGGTAAACTGGAATACTCTGACACACTCTGGCTCAAGTTACAGAAGCTGCAGTGTGAGTGACCTCCTGTACATTCCAAGCCCATTCTGTGCAACAGCAACACCCATCCTGCAGCTCCTTCCTGCTCCAAGTCAGCTTTTTTTTAAGTCACTTGTTTACCAAACTGTACTAACATCTGCAGGAATATTTCCAGCAGCTGTGAGCACCTCTGTATTTTGATGCCAACAGCATGGGAAGCTGGGTTAGGTTTTGGTAGAACCCCAAGTTTCTGAAACAGATCACAAAGACTGTAAAATCTAAGAAAGGCTGAACAGGCTTTTGAAGACAAAACACTCAGGACTGAGTAACAACACAAAGCTGGAGACAGAACTCACGACTTCAACGTGCTCATCAACTCTTAATAAATCATTTTACTCTTGATGTAACCATTTTCCTTTGCAAAATTCCTCCTTCAGCCTGAATCTAACCTGCATTTTTCTTTGGTGTCACCCTGGCTCCTCTCCTCTACCCACCAGGTTAACAGTAGGAAAGCAAACATGGATAAGCAAGTCAAGGTCAAAAACCAGACTGATGTATTTTTGTCAGCAAATGTGTTTAACTTGCATAAGATCTGCAGCCTCACTGCACTTCACAACAAAGATTACAAAGAAAAGCCTCTCTCAAATCCCTCATTTCTTTAGTAAGTGTGTCCTAAATAACTCAAAAGCAGTGAACTTGCAAGGAAGTTTGAGTTTGAAGAGTGTTCAGTAACACACACATTTTACAAGTGAAATCCTCAATGAACAAAACACAAAGAACATGGAAACCTTGGATGTGGAAGTCTTACCATCAAGCACCTGGTACAGATGCAGTCCTGCTGGTAAAGGCTTGGCAATACTGAGGGTCATGTCTCCTTCCCAAGATTCCAACATCTGATTGGGAAGAATAAAAATGATAAATACACCTTTTAACACCAGCAGGGAGTAACTCACGTCACTCCAAATCCGTTGCTGGAAGCTGTAACAGCCTGGCCACTTTGGCACTTAACAAGTCCCTGCTCAATGCTTCAAGAAGCCCAGCTACACAGAAGACACTCCAGCACTTGGGCCTCCCAGACTAGTCACCAGGTAGACAAAAGTTTCACCTGGACACCAAGCAAAGGCTGTGAGGCAGAGGAAAAGCAAACAGTATTTCCTGACATGCACTTAGCTTTGACTTCAAGATCTGTGAAAAAATAAATTGCCATGTTCCTTTAAAATGGTAGACAATAAATGCAGAGACACCACACTGAACAAGTTGAACTGAAATATTTCTTTTAATTAGCTTTCCTTTTTCCTAAACTACCCTGATGACTTCATTAAAGGCCAAGCTGGCTCCTTGAAAATACCAAGACAAACCTGCCACAAGCTTAAAGGATAAGAATAAGCCTGGAGTTCTGCCAAGTGTTAACCCAGGCTCATGTACATGCTGCCCCAATTATACATCATTAGCTAATGAGCTTTCACAGAATCCTAGAATGGTAAGAGGGCTGGAAGGGACCTCTGGAGATCATGTAGTCCAACCCCTCTGCTAGACCAGGTTAATCTAGAACAGGTTGAACAGGATCATGTCCAGGCAGCTTGTGATTGTCTCCAGAGGAGACTCCACAGCCTCCCCGGGCAGCCTGTCCCAGGGCTCCAACACCCTCACAGGAAAGAAGTTTTTCCTCACATTCCAGTGAAGAAATTCATGTGTTCCAGTTTGTACCTGTTGCCCCTTTTCTGTCACTGGGCATCACTAACAGCCTGGTCCCATCCTCTTAGAATCACAGAATGGTGAAGGTTGGAAGGGACATTAAAGATCATCAGGTCCCAACCCCCCTGCCATGGGCAGGGACACCTCCCACCAGACCAGGCTGCACAAGCCTCATCCAACCTGGCCCTGAACACCTCCAGGGATGGGGCAGCGACAACCTCCCTGGGCAACCTGTTCCACTGCCTTCCTACCCACATGGGGAAGAATTTCATCCTCATGTCTAACCTAAACCTCCCCTCTTTCAGTTTAAAACCTTTACCCCTTGTTCTATCCCTGCCCTCTCTGGTGAAAAGCCCCTCCCCAGCTTTCCTGGAGCCCCTTCAGGCACTGGAAGGTGCTCTCAGATCTCCCTGGAGCCTTCTCTTCTCCAGGCTGAACAGCCCAACTCTCCCAGCCTGGCTCCAGAGCAGAGCTGCTCCAGCCCTCTGAGCATCTTCATGGCCCTTCTCTGGTCCCTCTCCAACAGCTCCATGTCTCTCCTGTGCTGAGGGCTCCAGAGCTGGACACAGAGCTCCAGGTGGGGTCTGACCAGAGCAGAGGGGCAGGATCCCCTTCCTGGCCCTGCTGGCCACACTTCTTTGGATGCAGCCCAGGACACAACTGCCCCTCTGGGCTCCAGCCCTCACTGGTGGCTCATCTCCAGCTTCTCATCTCCTCCCAGCCCCAGGTTCTTCTCCTCAGGGCTGCTCTCCAGCCATTCTCCCCAACCTGGATTTGTGCCTGGGGCTGAGCCAACCCAGGTGCAGGACCTTGCTCTTGACCTTTCAAGTCTACTTGAAGTTTCATCAACTTCATGGCTTGTTGAATACTTCAAGAACAGCCCTCAAACCCATGTCTCCTTCCGTGTCAACTGACATTGTTTATAGCCACCCAAAATTCCATTTGCTGTTGAAAAATCTCTCTGTGAGCTAAAGGAATTTGGCATAAACACATCTGCAAATGTTGTTGCAGCCCAAGTAAAAAGGAAGAGCTGAGATACAAGTACCTGGAACACTGACTGGCGAAGGTCTCCTAAGGTTTTTCTTCTATCAATGGTCAAATCCACAACACTCTCCTTCCAAGTAAGCAAAGGATGCAAAGCCCCATTGTGAAATTGGTAACGGGAGCTCAAATGGAGATGCAAATCGATGCCATTGTTTGCTGAGTCACATTCCTCTCTGGGAAAGAACAACACAAGAACAAACCTGGTGAACTTAGCACCTCAAAGAGCAACACCAGAACAAAACCGGTGAGTTTGACACCCTCAAATGGCTGGTTTATCTCTGAGATGCTGCTGTTTCACAGGAAAGTTGATCATTCCCCCTTCTCCCCATGGGGAACCTCCTCCCCACAAGCATCATTAAAATAATTTCTTCCATTCTCCTTCCAGAAATGCACTGAGTGTCACCAGAAACCTGGGATAACTTGAAACTATCAGTAAGTTTCCTTGAAGCTCTGTAGAATGCCTAGTTTTGCCCCCAGCAGGGAGGCAGGGAACCAGTAAAGGCAGGATCCCAACACACAAGTTATATTCATCATAGAATCATAGAATGGTGAAGGTTGGAAGGGACCTTAAAGATCATCAGGTTCCAACCTCCCTGCCATGAGCAGGGACACCTCCCACCAGACCAGGCTGCACAAGGCTCATCCAACCTGCCCTTCAACACCTCCAGGGATGGGGTAGCCACAACCTCCGTGGGCAACCTGTTCCACTGCCTTCCTACCCTCATGGGGAAGAATTTCTTCCTGATGTCTCACCTACATCTCCCCTCTTTCAGTTTAAAACCTTTACCCCTTGTCCTATCCCTGCCCTCTCTGGTGAAAAGCCCCTCCCCAGCTTTCCTGGAGCCCCTTCAGGCACTGGAAGGTGCTCTAAGGTCTCCCTGGAGCCTTCTCTTCTCCAGGCTGAACAGCCCCAACTCCCTCAGCCTGTCTCCAGAGCAGAGCTGCTCCAGCCCTTTGTCTATACTACAATAAAATACATAGATGTTATTGTATCTGTCCTGTCCCACATTAGGATGCTCTGCAGACCAATGTCCAAAATGAAAACATCAGAATATATCCCTCTGTAACACTGAATCACTTGAATATCTATACCACACTGACTCTACCTAATGAGCTCCTTTCCTTTCAAATCACTTTGGAGATCTGCAGATGAAAAATGCTGTTGAAAAAGACTGGTACAGTTACATGAATATACCTCTTTTTTTGCAGCTCAGTATTAGCAGCATTCATTTCATTCAGAAGGTGTTCAGGAATTTGGTACCTTGGATTTCCTCGAGCTGCAACAAATAATACAGGCTGGTTTGGCCTCAGCTGCTCCAAAGGTGTCTTGGCAAACAAGAAAAGCAATCAAGAGGAGACACTGCAGCACAGGCACCACTGACAAGTCAGAGCAAACATGCTGCATCCTTTTCTAACAGAGAAAAATTACACTGCAAACGATACAAAGAACAAAACAAGTGCTTCTTCCATCCTCCCATCAATCTTTCCCTAAGGGAAAGTGACCCAGAAATGCTGTCAGCAACAACTTCAATTGGTTCCAGTAGATCTTCTGCTGGAATTTGGGAAATGTAGTAAGAAAAAGTGCCAGCTATAGCCAGTTAACTGCTCACCACCTCCTTGGAGCTAACCTCTGTCTATCTTAGTTAACTCTTTTTCCAAATGATCACTAGATAGAGAATTTTATCTTCAATTCTTGGCCCTCTGGAGAATAAACTGGCAATGAAGGAAGCCCCCAGAATGTCAAGAAGAGCTTTGTGTACCTTCAGGTGGTCTTTTCAACTGAGATTTTCGATAGAAGAGCATGTAGGCACTCTCTTTACCCTGAAACTGCTTCTCAATATCCTTCTCCTTGATGGGCTGGACCTTGGAATCGTTCAGATCAAACCAATGGGGAGCAGCAGAACTCTCCTTTAGCCTTGGAGGGGTTTTTTCTGAATTCCAGTGGACATCATTCTCCTGAGGAGGGCTTTGGAGACCTTGTCCTTCAGAATCTGACTGAAACAGGAGCTTGTGTTTTTCCCTCAGGCCAACCTTATTTTCATCAGGACTGAACTGAAATATCTGAGGATGGTTCTGCAAGTACTAAAAGGAAAGCAAGGACAAGATGAAGAAGACACCCAGGTTTCAACAGAGCTACTTCACCTGGTTTAAGATGACACACAAACCCCATCCCTTCCAACTTGGTTTTATGATTGCTCCTCATGGATTCCCTCAGTTTAGACAGGAAAATGTGATTTTTCCTCCCTCACTTCTCTGCCTGATCTTGTATGTGCTATTCCTGGCTTTCTTTACCCACTCTGCTCTAAGCCTTCATTTTAGCAGCATGGAGATACTTCAAACAAGCTTGGTGGCCAAATTACACAATACAAAACTGTGACTCTTGAGGGAAGGCAGGGGAGGGTGGGTGTGGGCACCAACCATGCTCCAATCCCCCGACAAAACCACCCAATCCCCTCAAAAAAAAAAAAACCAACAACAAACCCAAAACAAAACCAACCCTCCTTACAATCTTTCCCTTACAATCATAATCAAAACCATATTTGATACTCCAACAAAAAGTGTAAAATAATTTAGTTGTACCAGTAAGGCAAGTCCTGCACTGCTCCATGTGCTGCTCTTACAGATCTGGCACTTGTGAGAAGTCAGCCTTGGTAACATTCCCATTAGCTCTCCAACTTGGAAATGGTTAGTACTGGGTGGCTCACAACTGGTTTCTATCACTTTCCTGTCCATCTTCCAAGAGCAGCTACCTCTGAGGAAGACTCAAATCCAGGCTGCACAACTCCTTCTAGCTAATTAGTTGTGAAAACTGCACAGTCAGACAAGAATTTTCTACACCATCTCTAACACAAACTTCAAGTTTTCTCCTGAAAGCAGCAAAAAATACACTAAACCAACTTGGCAGACAATATTTTACTGGCAGTGTTCCTTTTAGAGACATGCCTTCATCAACCAGGAAGTGGCACACAGAATCACAGAATCTTAGGGGTTGGAAGGGACCTGGAAACATCTCCCAGCCCAACCCCCCTGCCAGAGCAGGGTCACCCAGAGCACATCACACAGGAACGTGTCCAGGGGGGTTTGAATGTCTCCAGAGAAGGAGACTCCACAACCTGTCTGGGCAGCCTGGCCCAGGGCTCTGTTACTCTCACAGGAAAGAAGTTCTTCCTGATATTCACATGGAACCTCCTCTGCTCCAGTTTGCCCCCACTGCCCCTTGTCCTGTCACTGGACATCACTGAACAAAGCCTGGCTCCATCCTCCTGACACTCACCCTTTACATATTTGTAAACACTGATGAGGTCACCCCTCAGTCTCCTCTTCTCCAAGGTCAAGAGACCCAGCTCCCTCAGCCTTTCCTCATCAGGGAGATGTTCCACTCCCTTCAGCATCTCTGTGGCTCTGAGCTGGACTCTTTCCAGCAGTTCCCTGTCCTTCCTGAACTGAGGGGCCCAGAACTGGACACAACATTCCAGATGTGGCCTCACCAATGCAGAATAGAGGGGGAGGAGAACCTCTCTTGACCTACTAACCACCCCCTTTCTAACACACCCCAGGAGGCCATTGGCCTTCTTGGCCACAAGGGCACATTGCTGGCTCATGGTCATCCTCCTGTCTACCAGGACCCTCAGGGCCCTTTCTCCTACCCTGCTCTCCAGCAGCTCAGCCCCCAACCTGTACTGGTACCTGGGGTGTTCCTCCCCAAATGCAAGACTCTGCACTTGCCCTTGTTGAATTTCACCAAGTTTCTCCCCACCCAAGTCTCCAGCCTGTCCAGGTCTCTCTGAATGGCAGCACAGCCTTCTGGTGTGTCAGCCACTCCTCCCGGTTTAGTGTCATCAGCAAACTTGCTGAGGCCACACTCTGTTCCCTCATCCAGGCCCTTGATGAAAATATTGAACAACACCAGTCCCAGTACTGACCCCTGAGGGACTCCACTAGTCACAGGCCTCCAACTAGATTCTGTCCCACTGACCACAACTCTCTGACTTCTTCCTTTCAACCAGTTCTTGATCCACCTCACTGCCTGATCATCAAGCCCATACTTGATCAACTTATCTACAAGGATGCTGTGGGAGACAGTGTCAAACACTTTACTGAAATCAAGATAAACCACATCTACCACCCCACCATCATCTATCCACCTAGTTACTTCCTCAGAGAAGGCTATAAGGTTGGTCAAACATGACTTCCCCTTGGTAAAACCACACGTTTTTAAAGCTCCATTTCTGTGATGAAATTCTGCATTTCTCCTTTCATTCTTATCAGGGCTTCTGTGTTCAAGTGGTGCTGGTGTTGCTGCTTCATCCACAGGCACGAGTGGAACAAAGCTCAGTAGGTAAGGTTCATTCTTTTCCTGACCAGCCAGATAGATGGAAAATAAAAGATCCAAGCTTTTAGGCAGATAATCCTGGGAGAATCTGATCTGTGTTCCCCAGTCTACCAATTTATCTTGCCAGCCTCTCTTACATGTGGCTTTATCTTGCTAGTCCAAGGATCTGTATTTTCAATTACCATCCTAGTGACTAATCAATAGCACTATAACATTATCTGAACAGTAAAAGAAACAAAACAGATCAGTGTGCATGCAAATTACCTTTCTTAACACTCCATATTGTTTTCTGTATTTCTTATTCCACGAAACCCCTTTTTTCTCCAATAATTTCTGCCTTAATTGGTTCACAGGAATCTGTTGAGATTCTTCCTGCAGAGAAATTCAAATCTGTGATAACAAAAGCTACAAAAGTCAAGGGATAAAGACATTTCTGAAGTGCTTAAATTATTCCTGTTTGTTAATAAGCCCAAGTAACATCACCTTTTGCAAGAGCTTAGATAAGCAATTTAAAAAAAAAATACTCAAAAAGGGCCATTTTTTGGTATGAAGAGCCACTATTAGTATTAAAGTCAGGTTAAGTGACAAGTTTTATCTGCTTGACAATAATTCAGCAGTTTTGTACACTAAACCCCTTCTTCCAGGTTCCCTAATATCACAACCAAAGCAAGAAACTCCTTACATACCATACCTCTGCTAAAATCCCTTTCAACATCATCATTGGATTTTCCACTTCTTTGGCATTTTGGGGGTCTCTTGAAGCCTTATCTTCAATCAGCCTCTGCTCTTCTTCCTGCACAAGTAAAACAGGAGACTCACAAAAGCTGTTTCACACACAACTAGAGGTTCTTGATTGCAGGCTGTCCTCACTCTAGCATCCACCATCCAGAAAGGTGAAGGAAGTTTTTGATAAGCTGCCTCTGCCACCTGCTACAGACTGGTTCTTTTCATACAGAATACCCATTATCATTTATTTGAACAATTAAAAAAAAGGCATCTGAATTATTTACAGAATTACTGGGGCAAACAAGGCTTCTCCATGAGGGAAGAGCCCAAATGCCTCACTAAAATATGGATGAGTTGGGATGTGCATTTCATCCCCTAGCTCTTCATACTTTTCTGAAAAGTGAGACATGTCAAGCAAGGAAGAAAAAGCCAACAGGACTTACTTGTAACTGCCAGTTTCCTAATTCATCCACATCTCTGATATAAACATGATAGTGTCCTCCATAGCAGCCACCTTTGTGTATAATAACAGAGAAGAGCTCATACATGTACTCTGAATCATCCATTTCAGTCTTTAAAAGGAAAAACAATAACAACAATCATATGTATCAGTAAGTCTGTCACACAAGGGTAGTTCTACACCACCTGGATGGCTCCAGGTGTTTCTCAGTGTGCATTCACATGAGTAGAGATTGGAAAGGTTCTTCAGTGCCAGGGAATACACCCATGGAGTGACACAAGCCATGGACAGAGCACAAGCTCATTAAGCAATCTTTTCACCACAGAACAGTGAAGGTTGGAAGGGACCTTAAAGATCATCAAGTTCCAAGCTCCCTGCCATGAGCAGGGACACCTCCCACCAGACCAGGCTGCACAAGCCTCATCCAACCTGCCCTTGAACACCTCCAGGGAGGGGACATCAACAACCTCCCTGGGCAACCTGTTCCAGTGCCTTCCTAACCTCGTGGTGAAGAATTTCTTCCTGATGTCTCACCTACATCTCCCCTCTTTCAGTTTAAAACCATCACCCCTTGTCCTATCCCTGCCCTCTCTGATGAAAAGCCCCTCCCCAGCTTTCCTGGAGCCCCTTCAGGCACTGGAAGGTGCTCTAAGGTCTCCCTGGAGCCTTCTCTTCTCCAGGCTGGATTCTCAACAATACTGAAATTTCAAAATTTAAATTAACAAGCCATTGATGCAAGTAATAGAACAGATCAACCTGTTTGCTCATAACCATGCTTCTTTTGTTTAGAAGACTAGAGGAAAAAATAACAAGCAACACTTTTATAGACACAAACCAATGAAAAAAAATAAATCCAAATGCTTCCTCAAATGCAAACACTGAGAAATTTCCAAACTTGCTCTGCAAGTAAGAAAAATGCCTTTCACAAAAGCACAGCCTCTATTAAAGATGTTCTGTACTTTAAAGATCAAAAATTGTCATCAAGCAGCTCAGCTGGTGACCAAAATTAACGTGTATGAATGCAAAGACAGATTCTTAAGAAAACTGAAACAACTACAAGCCCATAAAACATTTATAGCTCAATTTATACACGACCTTATCAGACAAAAACAATCCAAACATAAACTGCAATTTCCAGGTGACAGTCTTCCTTTCAAGGTTATCATCAGATCAATTTTGTACTTGTAGCTGATACAAGGTATTTCCCACTCAGAAAGTGGCCCTGTGGAAGCAAATTAGCATTCCAAGAATTTGGAGTTAGAGACAGTGCAGAACCCCACACAGTTTCTCAGAGTTTCTCAGTTTGCCCTGACAAAATGCAGAACAAAACTGTCAACAGTTTGACCAGCTCAACCCAGGACAAGAAGTTGTCCCCGAAATCCAGGTTCTCTGCCGAGCATATAGAAACTTTAACAGACCTAACAGTACAAACCTGCTCACAGAAAGGCCTCAGATTGATCTGGATGGGGAAGGTGTAGCAGCTTGTCTCCTTGTAGCGTTCACACTTCTCAAAGTCAAAGTTGAATCTCAGGAGGGACACGGTGAGGAAGGGCGGCAGCTTCCGCAGCTTCGCCGACTGCAAGAGGATTTTAACAACCAACTGTGAGCACACAGCTCTACCAGAACTCTGTTTCCACCTTGCTATGGTCAACTGGCCTCCAACCAAGCCTTGTTACAATCAGGCATTCTCCATTTCCCTACCAACTAGACAGCCTAAAAGGAATTGAGATCCTCTGTTAAGCCCTACAGCTTCCCCGAATGGTGTGATCACACTTAATCCTCTTACAGAAAAAACAAAGGAGGATGTGGCTGAAGTTCTAGCTGGTGATCACATTCCCATAGTCCATGTGTTCTTTGGGAGAGGATGTCCTTGAACTTTACACTAAGAACCAGCTGTCTCAGACCCCTGAGTTTGTGCTCACAGGTGAAGTCAGACCACACTTTCCAAGTCAGGCTCCAAATGCTGCCTACACGCTTGCTTCTGCTCCAAGTCCTCCTGCTCACCTCCCTGAGGATTATTCCAGTGACTTCAGAGAGGATTCCCAGTTCTCTGGGGTTGCAGCCTGTTGCTGAGAGACTGTTGGGCTGTCTCCAACAGAAACGGTCTGAAATATGTCACCAGAATATACCACAATGTCACCTTGCTTACTATCTGCCAGGCTGCTTGAAGAAAAGGGCCTTGACTAAGGTCTGTGGGCTAAGTGAGCAGGATGCTGTGCCCAAGTGGCATGAGGTAGGTGTGTCCTGGAGGACCCTCCAGCCAGCCACAGGACAACCAAGCAAGAGTTAAAAAAGACCTTCCAAGGCAGGAAAGCCACCACAAGCCTTTTTAGGAAGGAAGAATATTAATAGAGATCAAAAAATGTGGTGTGTGAGCACATCAGGAACCTTGGCAAAAAGCAAAACCAACCATTTCAGCTGCCCCCTCCCTGGCAGTGTTGAAGGGCAGGTTGGATGGGGCTTGGAGCAACCTGGGCTGGTGGGAGGTGTCCCTGCCCATGGCAGGGGGTTGGAACTGAATGGTCTTTAAGGCCCTTTCCAACCCAAACCATTCCATGATTCCAGAGTCCAGTGGCACAGAAGATTTTGCACATTCTTCCACATTTAGGGTGGGGGGGAAAAAAAAAAAAAAGGACTGTACCATGAAAATTTGCTGTAGTTCTGGGACATCAGACTCTTCAACTCCTAATACCTCTAGAGGCTAAGACATGAAAGAGCAAAAAATAACATCCATGGAGTATTGAAGGGAGGGAGGAATGGAATGGGTAGGAATGGGGCACCTTCACTTTGAAATAGACCTTCCTAAAGCTGCCACCAAGCCTAGAGTGACCTACCTGGGACCTCACCTGCTGCAAGTGCTGACTGTCACTGCAGGCTGCTGTGACCATGCCCATCATGCCAGCAATTGCCCAGCTATGTGCCTTCTCACCCACATTTGAAGCTGCCAGTGTCTTATCTTGCTCTGGTGGCCACATTGAAGAGTTACCTGTTATCAACTGTTATCTCGCACTCTGCTGAACCCAGCTAAGTTTAACCCTTATAACCAAGCCATGTGAGGCAGTGGCAAATGTTCCTCAACTCCCAAGTCACTGATTAACTTTGCTTGTCCTCAGCTTGCTTTTGCACCCACCCCCTTCCACAGGAAGGGTGCTGCAAGCTTTGGATTGCACTCCTCCTGCTGCAGAAGAGGGTCAGACTAAGAGGCCAAAGAGCTTTGCTGTTGTGAAGGTCACAGAACGAGTTGGGTTGGAAGGACCCTAAAGATCCTCTAGTTCCAACCCCCTGCCATGGGCAGGGACACCTCCCACCAGCTCAGGTTGCTCCAAGCCCCATCCAACCTGCCCTTCAACACTGCCAGGGATGGGGCAGCCACAGCTTCCCTGAGCAACCTGGGCCAGGGTCTCACCACCCTCACAGCAAAGAATTTCCTCCTAATATTCAACCTAAATCTCCCCTCTTCATGTTTTGATCCATTACCCCTTGTCCTCCTGCTACAAGTCCTTGCAAAAAGTCCCTCCTCAGCTTTCTTGTAGACCCATTTCAGGTACTGAAAGGCAACTATGAAGTCTCTGTCCACAGATAAAAAATAGTGGGAGTAGCAGGAAAAAGAAGCTACTTTTTAATAAAAACCTGAAGACGTGAAAAATTAGCACAGAAAAAAATCCAAACATCACTTTGTGTCATTTTGGAAAAAGAGCAACTCAATGACCTACAACTCTCAAAGATCCCACTGGGCTGTTCTTTTGGGATGTAAGACAGGTAAAAAGTCTTAAATTCAATCACTATGTTGTGGAAACCAGTCCAAAGTGCTGCAAAGCAAGAACCAGGGAGAAGCTGGCAGCACAAGGATGCTGCAGAATGCCCTGGCAGGCAGACCAGTGTCACCAACACAAGCCCTCTGGGGAATATCAGTGTCACCAAGTGTGAAACATCTGAAGCTTCCCCTGTTTTTTTTTTTAAAAAAAAACAACCCAATCTCAGCAGTTCCCACCCTCAGCTGAGCACTGATCAGAAATAATTCATTAGCTAGAAGATTATGACAAAGCAGCACAACTCAACAGATAAACAGATTGGCTTCCTTCTGAAGTACCTTCAAGCTCCAGCCTGAAGGAGAAGACTTTCAGTCCATATTCTGACCACAGGAACATGACTTTGTAGCTTTGCTGAGCCTGGATTTTTGTCCTTCTCCTGCCTGGCCTCACAGATGGAGGGAAACTCCTGGTGGTGCCCATGGTTGGAAGCCACTGGCTCAGCATGCAGCAAATGGTGGAAAAGCTCACTGAGAGAGGACACGAGTGTGCAGCAGAGCACTCTGCCTCAGTGTCCGTCTGTGACTCAGTTCCTCTCTGTCTCTGTTTCACTCCCCCCAGCCTGGAGCTGATTTTTAAGGCCAAAAAAACCCAAACCAACCCCAAAACTCCATCTGAAATCCTGTTCTCTCTAAAACCAACCCAGAGCCTACAGCTGCTCAACAGGAAGAAACAATGATGGAGCCAAACTTCTCTGGGCAGCAGGAAAGAAAGAGCCAAACAAGAGCCACAAACTGCAGCTGAAGAGATTTGACCTGAACATTGGGGAAAAGCTTTTCACTTCTGAGATGTTGAAGGTTTGCCTCTCCAACAGCTTGGCTGACCTGATGTGGAAGAGAGTCCCACGCCCAGGACTTGATTGGAGATCCAAATCAGGTTGGTTCGAATGGGATTTAAGTGCCTAATAATTCCTGAGAACCTGGGCTGAAGCTGCAGCAAATGATGCCATGGATACCCAGTGGGTAGATGGGTGAATGAAATTGGTGCCTAAGAACAAAGTGGTGTCCCTGCCTCAATGTCCTTGCCTCAGTTTCCCTCTATGGTTCAGTTTCTCCCTCTGTTTCACTGCCCTCAGCCTGGAGCTGGAGGGATCCCAAGGGAAAGCAAAGCACACAAACCCTGAACTGGTAACACCCTTCAAATACCAGTAGAAGGCCAAGCTGTAGCTGTGACACCAGCTGCTCTCCTGTGTTGAAGAACACAGGGCCCAGCCTGGTCCCAACTAGGCCAAATGGAGGTACAAGAAGAACAGGTAGATAAAGACATGAATTTGCTTAGTCAGGAAAAGGGCTTTCCTGGTTCTTTCCTCTGTTTCCTTTTGTTCTCCAACAGGGAATTCTGGAGGTATGTCAGGTAGTTAAATGACAGCAGCCAAGCCCTTTGTTCTAGAAAAGCTTGGTCCCATCTTTGACCAGGGAAACTCCTGCACACTTTCCCTGGGAGGCTGCTGGACCTTCTCCCCTCCAGCAGGGTCATCTGCTCCATTGGTTACTCCTCAAGAGGCTGAGAGAAAGGAACACCCAACCAAAATCAAACAAAGGGTAAGAAATATCACATCCCTACAGATGAATTCTTGCCCATCTCTTCATTAGCTGGCTTGAACATCTTAGAGAAAGCTTCAACTTTCAAGCTTTGGAACTTTAAGATTTGTGATTCTTTTAAAAGATTGCAATCATTGTCTTATCACCTTGCCTAGCAATTATTTTAATCACTGTTTTAAATCCAAATAAGGCCTATTACTAAGTTGCTGGCATAGAAATGGTTAATCTTTATGTAATAGTTGCCAACTATCTACCAGTCCTGTATTTGATTGTTAAGATACCTTCTTGTTTTATTACCTTAACATCCTGGTTTGCTGCCCTAATACCCCAAAAAATCACATAAATCAAATTTATGACTTTTAGCTCAATCATTAAGATTATTTACAATAAATCTTGTTTTGTACATATACATGTTATCTGTTATCTTGCTCAGGGCAGAGCCACACAAGCTTTTCTTGACACATTTGCTGAGGTTTAAAAAAAAAACAGGTCAGATTTTGGCACCCTCTTGTTATCAACGGACTAAAGATGGGGGGGAGTGTGTGTGTGTGTTTATTTTCAGAGGGCAGACACAACAAAGCAAACAAAGTTTCTATTCCTTAGCAAACTGAGCACTGAGAATCTACCTTTGAAGCTTCCACAAGTTTATCACAGGCTCCACAGCGGTACAAGTTCTCATTTTCAAAGTACTCTTCTTCCACATACATATTCCACAGGGCCTCCTCCAAGCCAGCAACACCCTTGACTGCCACTGTTAGGTCTAGGAAATCTTCCTGTGCAGAAGTACAACCAAAAACAAACGAGGTAGTGAGTGGTGTTAAGTTCATGGTACATCAGAAAGACACTCATCCCATTCACCACAGTGGATGTGAGCTGTAGTTGTTGAAGAGAGGGGGAGAACAAATCCCATATATCCACCTAAGATTAATTCATTTAAACAAACCCAACCAAACTAGGACTGTAAAGGTATGTTCTCCTGTTGTCACCTCACTGTTTCAGCTCTCTGATAAATACATCTACCCAAAGCAACACTTGCTGACTCAGAAGATGCAACACCACTTGTTTTTTTACCTCTGAGTCACAGCCTGAAGTAGGTGGTTTAGAAAATGCCAGCCCAAACTTCACAGATTCATGCATCCTTTTCATGTTTTCAGGTCTGCAGCAGCCTCACCAACACACACTACCTGGATTCAACCAGGCCACCAGCAACCCCCAAGAAAGATGTCATGATTTTTTGAGTTTAAGAAAGAAAAGCACATTTAAAAGTATCTTCAGCAGGGTGAACAGAAAGCTACAGGAAATTCTTTACTGTGAGGGTGGTGAGAGCCTGGCCCAGGTTGCCCAGGGAAGCTGTGGCTGCTCCATCCCTGGCAGTGTTGAAGGGCAGGTCGGATGGGGCTTGGAGCAACCTGGGCTGGTGGGAGGTGTCCCTGCCCATAACAGAGGGTTGGAACCAGATGAACTTGAAGGTCCCTTCCAATCTAAACCATTCTCTGATTCTACCCTGGAGCACCATCCAGCTTTACCTGTCTCTCACTGATATTCTTGCATTCCTTGCAGACAATCTGGTTGACCACAATCCCGTGGTACAAACGGTTGATAAGGTCATGACCAGAAGTTCCCACCAGGGAAGTTTCCAAAGCACTGAACAGGATCCGATTTAACTCCTGCACGTCGTGCTGCCTCATCTCCTGCAGGAGACACCAGAAAAGAAGGAAGCTGAAGGAAGAAATAAACCAGTGCCACTTGCTTTGCTTATTGCTTAAAAACATGTATTAAGGGTGACAAAGACAGCTGCCTCCATGACTACTAATCTATTTACTACTTTGAGTAGTCACTTACTATCTTTATTATCCTTATTCTTAATTTAGTTGTGCTCTCTGAGCAGCTCAAAGTACATAAACTATAACCCACACAGACACTTTCACCTGGGTAGACACAGATTAAACTCTTAAGATAAGTTACACAGGTCAGTTTAGGTAAGAATCTAAGTATTTCAGAACAAGATCCCTAATTACTATTGGAAAAACCCTGCTGTAGGAAACAAAGTAAAAGCTACTGAAATTGTATCTAACAAAACAATGATCTTCTGCTGGTTGTCAATAATTGGCATGTCCTTCAAGTGGAGACACATGAATACACACCAACAGTTGACCCAAGTCAACGTCATCTCCACAGCTTGAAGTACTTTCAGATACTTCAGACTTGAAAGACATAAAAAAAAAAAACCAGCAAATCTTCTCTGTTCAGGAAGAAGTGTCACTGATGGTGATTGGTACCTCATGGCTGCTCCACCCAAAGCTCTCAGTCAGGTCAGCTGTAGATGCAGCCTGCTGGTCCAAGAGCAGAAGCTGAGCAAACAACCGTTGAAGCTGTAATGGAATTATTCGAACCTAGAAAGAAAACCCCCCAAATAAACCCAACAGGTTAGAAAGAGGCTTCAAACCCATCCTTTAAATAAAAATAAGTTAGTACCACACTTGTCAGAAACAAGCACTGTTTGTGGCTTTCAGAACACAGGTTGCTCAATTCACACCTACACGTCATTCCCAAAAAAATGGGACAGGGCCTCATGTTACTGCAGCCAAAGGACAGAGTTTTGTGATCAAAGCCTTTTGGCTTTATCACAAAACTGGAAGGATTAACATGAAGCCATCACCACAGTGAAAAAGGACACCTCTCTGCTTTTTTTGGTAATACTAAACCCTAAGAAACCAGCTACAGAAACTTCATGACATACAGATTTAAGTGCTCCTTGCTCAAGAGAGGGCTTGGGGGTGGAGAAGGGTGCAGGTTACAAGTTTCATGAGCTACCTGTGCTTATCTTTTACTTCTACAAAAAGAAATTAGGAAAAATTAAGAACAATTTCTTCCTCAGAAGGGTTGTCAGGCCCTGGCCCAGGCTGCCACAGGACAGGGGCGGAGTCCCCACCCCTGGAGGGATTTCAAAGCTGTGCAGATGTGGTGCTGAGGGACATGGGTTAGGGGTGGATTTGGCAGGGCTGTGTTAATGGTTGGACCTGATGATCTGAAAGGTCCTTTCCAACCAAAACCATTCTAAGATCCCAAGGAAAAAAAAACAAACTATCTCCAAGCAACCAGCTGTACCACTTTAACTCAAGAACTACAGAATGAAATTCTGTAGCCACCTATAATGAACACTTCTGAAACAACAATTAAATCCCACTCTCATCCCACCTCGTGCATCGGTGGGCTGCTAACCTTTCAGATCCAGGTCACCTTGGCTGCTCAGATCTTTAGACTCACTTTTTTTCTGGTAACAAATCTAAAAAAAAGACTGTACAGACTTTGGAACTGTTCCTGATTGATCCTGCAAGGTTCTCCACCTTCCAATTCAGCAGAAGCAGGCCCAATCTCTCCCTTTTGAAGCAAAACTCATTCAGACTCCAAGTCAGGCTTTCATTCGTGCTCAGAAGGGGCTTCATGCAAATTGAAAACCAATCACCTTCCAAATCAGCCTTCAGCAGTGCCTGAGGACAAGGAAATTCTCCATACCTTTGCATCTGGTTTGCTGCTGTCATCCAGAGTCCCCAGCTCTTCAGGTCCCAGCGAGAACAGCGCCTCTGTTATTGAAAAAAAGCCTTTTTAAAAAAGGATAATGCCTCCTCTTTAAAGATTTATTGTATTTGAACTGTCAAGCATTATGCTGATATTCTTTTGGCCATCATTCATCTTATTGATTTTGCAGACCAAGAGCTGAGTGTTCTGTAATAACCTACTTGAAGTGAACTGAAAGAAACTGTTCCTGAAAACCCTGGATGTGAGTGGTGATCCCTGAATGAATAACTAGAAATATCACCATAAAATATCAACTCCAACATTATCCTAAGGAGACTGGGAGCACATTACCTCTAAATTCAGGTGTGAAAAGCAGGGTCTGCAGAAGGGAGTTGAGGTAGCAGGTCCCACCCTGATTTTTGATACCACTTAGGTTGGTGAAATCCCTGGGGGCTGGAGGCTCAGAATCTCTGGGCTTTGATTTCTTCCCTTTCCCACAATGGTTGGTTGAAAGAACAGAAAAATCCTCTTCAAATAAGTCCCCAAACATTGTGAAGACAAAACAGTCCTTAAAAAAAAGATACAGAACAACCTATTTAGGACAAAAACTGCAATTGAATCCACCCACTCCTATACCTCTGAGATGAATCTTTCAGCCCTGGCTGAAGAATTTGTTTATAAACTTGTTTCAGCTTCTTCTGTTCATCCTAAAAATGAACGTCAGGTCCAGACAAAAGGGTGCTCCAATGTAAGGAAAAAGGATGAACTGAAAGCATTTCTGTTGGCTCAGGTCTAAACAGACTCTTAACTACAACCAACTACATCACATTTGCATTTTGCAGAAGCAAAAACCTGCATAGTGAAATCAAATGGGTCCTTCTAAACACCTGGCATTAACTAGTGCTCAAGTTGCACAGTTTCCTGCAGGAAAGGCCTCTCAAACTCATCAAAATCCCTGAACTGTCTCCAACAAGTCCATGTGCACAAATAACCCCTCCTCTGTATTGGCTAGTTGAGATGGGAAAAGTGTAATAAATGCCCAAAAATGCAGTGATATTTTACACAAATATTATCTCTGCTTCCAGACATTTGAGCCACAAACTCAGTGACTACTAACTCTTCTAGTGGGATTGGGTTTTTTCCAGTCCTTTTTGGAAGCCTGGTGACCTCTTTGCATTCCCAACCTCAGCTCCCTTTTGTTTGGTCCTCACCATCCCATAATTTCATTCTGTATGCTGCATCTCTTCCATCAGCAGGGAACAACCAATGAGTTATAATCAAGCAGGGAATAATCATTCCCCTCTCTACCTCCATTCCACTTCCAAGCTTACAGCTCATGTTCCCCTCCAACATCTCTCCCAGACAAAAGCCTGCACAAAGACACATTCACTCTCTATCTTTGATTATCCTTATTTCCCTCCTCTGAATCCCTTCATTGCCTCCTTTCCCTGTTTTAGAAGTAAGAGGACCACATCTGCCTACAATGTTCAAGTTGTGTGCAAAGCATGGACATACATCTTTATTAAAATGTTATTTCCCTATATTTTAATACCTTATATTAAAAAAAAATATCAAACCTTAAAATATAATCTATCACTATTATAATTTATGCAGTTATAAACAATAAAGTTCTGGTTTGTTCTCTTTCTGTACAGCTGCTGAGCACTAAACTACTTTAAGCAACATTTATTACTACTCCAAGGTCTCACTCCCAGGTGTTCCCTTCAAGCTCCAGCACTACACACACACAGCCACCCATCAGGACTCTAAAGCTCCACTGATGGTACTTGCCTTTTTTGCAGCTGATTTCACAGGAAAAATTTATCCCCTCAGCTGATTTATCTCCCTCATTGTTGTGGTTTTTTTTCCCTTCTTCATGATCTCCTGAACACAGGCTCCATGAAAGACACAAAGAACCTCCCCCCTCACTCCCCTCTGAGACAGCTGATCTTCCCTTTCCTACCTTTGAGCTAATTAATTCATCAAGCAACAACTTTCTCCTCCAGTGCCAGCTGAGTTTCTTTAGGAGCCTTCAGCAGGAGAGCTTACGGAAGGCCTTGTTTGCCCAGGGAAACTGTGGAAGCTCCATCCCTGGAAGTTCTCCAGGTTGGATGGGGCTCTGAGCAACCTGGTCTAGTGGGAGGTGTCCCTGCCCATGCAGGGGGGTTGGATCTAGATGATCTTTTAAGGCCCCTTCCAACCCAAACCAGTCTGTGGTTCAAACAATAGCTTTTCAGGCATCTCCTAAAACTCTTTGTATAAATCATTAAGATCATTTTAGTCCTTTCCACAGTAGAGCAGTTTTTGGGCAAAAGGCCATGCTCAGTGTTCCCTGTGCTTGCTCTGGAATGCTTCTTCAGCACTTGATACAACACATTTCCCCTTATAAAGCCCCACAAAAATCAAATTATTTGGCTGCAGATCCTTCTTAATGAACATAGGCAGGAAAAAAACCCATTTTGATCTCTTCAAATTAGGCTTCTTTCTCCTCTGAATGCAGCTGTTCACCTAAAAAACCTCCAAAAACCTGTCAAGGTCCCACCTCCCATGCTCCACAACAAGGTTTAGCACCCCTTCCAAACTGTCCCACAGCCTCAATTCCTTTTTTCCAGTCAGGCCTGCTGCACTTTAGCATTTCACTACCTAAAGACTATAACCCTTCCTGTTTTCCACCATCCTCATTCCCAAGACTTGCTCCCAATAGGTCTGTTCACCAGAAAAAGGTACATATCTAGGAGCCAGTGATCATCCTCCTGAGAGCTTGCTGTACCACCCACCACTCCAGAGCAGCACTTCAGCAGGATAGTGCCAAATCCTCCCTCGCTCCTTACTTCAGCATCCTCCAAGCACTGTTGCTAGCAGCTTCCTTCCCTTAAAAACCCCACAGCAATACAGATTAGAAGGAATCTCTGGATGATGTCTCTGGTCCAACACCCTCACAATGCAGGGCCAACTACTGTGAGGGTGGTGAGACCCTGGCCCAGGTTGCCCAGGGAAGCTGTGGCTGCCCCATCCCTTTGGAAAAGTTGAAGGGCAGGTTGGATGGGGTGTGGAGCAACCTCATTTAATGGAAGGTGTCCCTGTCCGTGCAGGGGGGTTAGAGCTGGATGATCTCTGAGGTCCCTCCTAACCCAAACCCGCCTGTGATTCTATCAACTTCCAACACATCACTTCTTAGGGTCTTGCCGAATAAATCAGAGTAACTCCATGAAAGGAGATCCCACAAACCCTCCAAGCCCCCACCGTATATCCTGTGTCTCTGACTGGAACCTCCCATGTGGTAACTTGGCTCTGGCAAGTTCATCCCACTTCAGGGCACCCACATCCCACCCCAGGGCACATCCCACCCCAGGGCACCCACATCCCACCCCAGGGCATATCCCACCCCGGGGCACCTCTCATCCCACCTCGGGGCACCTCTCATCCCACCCAGGCTGCACCCACATCCCACCTCAGGGCACCCACATCCCACCCCAGGGCATATCACACCTCAGGGCACCCACATCCCACCTCAGGGCACCCACATCCCACCCCAGGTCATATCCCACCCCAGGGCACCTCTCATCCCACCCCAGGACACCTCTCATCCCACCCCAGGACACCTCTCATCCCACCCCAGGGCACCCACATCCCACCCCAGGGCATATCCCACCCCAGGGCACCCACATCCCACCCCGGGGCACCCACATCCCACCCCGGGGCACCCACATCCCACCCCGGGGCACCTCTCATCCCCCCTCGGGGCACCCACATCCCACTCCAGGGCACCCACACCCCACTCAGGCTGCACCCACATCCCACCCCAGAGCATATCCCCCCCCCGGACACCCACGTCCCCCCCCCAGGACACCCACATCCCACCTCAGGGCACCTCTCATCCCCCCCCCCGGACACCCACATCCCCCCCCAGGACACCCACACCCACCTCAGGGGACCCACACCCACCTCAGGGCACCCACATCCCACCTCAGGGCACCCACATCCCACCCCAGGGTATATGCCACCCCGGGGCACCCACATCCCACCCCGGGGCACCCACATCCCACCCAGGCTGCCCCCAACCCCCTCCCCACAGCAGCCCCGCTCCCCACCCCTTCCTCAGGCCGAGCCCCCCCGGCTCTCCCTCCCTCCCTCCCACCCCGCTGCTCTCCCCCACCAACCGGCGCAGGGCCCGGTCTCACCGGCACCGAGGAGAGGCCGAGGCTGCGGCTCAGGGCGCGGGGACGCGGCGGCCCCGCCGGAGGGCGCGGGGAAGCGGCGCCGCTGCCTCCCGCCCCGGGGCCGCCGCCGCCATCTTGGCCGTGGCGGCGCGCGCAGCCGGGCGGGGCCGGGCGGGGGGGGCGGGGGAACCAGCGGGGGGTGGGCGGGGGGTGGGCGGGGGGGGGGGCGGCCCCTGGGGGGCCTGGAGCCCGGACCCCTGGGGGGGATGGAGCCCGGACCCCCTGAGGGACATCAGCTCCAGCCCCCCTGAGGGACATCAGCTCCAGCCCCTCTGAGCGTCCTGGAGCCCAGACCCCCTGAGCGACATCAGTTCCAGCCCCCTGAGGGTCATGGAGCCCAGCCCCCCTGAGGGACATCAGTTCCAGCCCCCCTGAGGGTGATGGAGCCCAGACCCCTGAGGGTCCTGGAGCCCAGACCCCTGAGGGTCATCAGTTCCAGCCCCCCTGAGGGACATCAGCTCCAGCCCCCCTGAGGGTCCTGGAGCCCAGACCCCCCTGAGGGTCATGGAACCCAGCCCCCTGAGGGTCCTGGAGCCCAGACCCCCCTGAGGGTCATGGAACCCAGCCCCCTGAGGGGCCTGGAGCCCAGACCCCCTGAGGGTCATGGAACCCAGACCCCTGACGGTGATGGAGCCCAGCCCCCTGAGGGTGATGGAGCCCAGCCCCCTGAGGGTCCTTAACCCAGCCCCCCTGAGGGTCCTGGAGCCCAGACCCCCTGAGGGACATCAGTTCCAGCCCCCCTGAGGGTCCTGGAGCCCAGCCCCCCTGAGGGTCATCAGTTCCAGCCCCCCCTGAGGGACATCAGCTCCAGCCCCCCTGAGGGTCCTGGAGCCCAGACCCCCTGAGCGACATCAGTTCCAGCCCTTCTGAGGGTCCTGGAGCCCAGACCCCTGAGGGACATCAGTTCCAGCCCCCTGAGGGTCATGGAGCCCAGACCCCTGAGGGTCCTGGAGCCCAGACCCCTGAGGGACATCAGCTCCAGCCCCCCTGAGGGACATCAGTTCCAGCCCCCCTGAGGATCATCAGTTCCAGCCCCCCTGAAGATCACCAATTCCAGCTCTCCTGAACAGCATCAATTCCAGCCCCTCTGAAGATCATCAATCCCAGCCCCCCTGCTGCAGCAGGAGCACCTGGGGCAGATCCCACAGGAACACATCCAAATTAGTCTGGAAAGTCTCCAGAGAAGGAGACTCCACAACCTGTCTGGGCAGCCTGTCCCGGGGCTGCTTCAGCCTCACAGGAAAGAAGTTTCTCCTCACGTTGAGGTGGAACTTCCTGTGTTGTCACTTGGTGCCGTTTCCCCTCGTCCTGTCACAGGCTCCACTGAACAGGGTCCCTTCCTGATGTTGGGAATTAAATTTAGTGTTGTTTTTGCATCCTGGTGTTAGAAGCAGAGTGCTGGGGGTTTTATTGTCTATCCCCTAGTGTTAGGAACACAATAGTTAGAGAGAGAAGGGAGATCTCTGCACATTCCAAGGACACCTGGGGTGGTGACAGTGCAAGAAGCGGAGGGACTGAACTGGGCTCCATCTGGGGGATCCCGACAGGGAGCAGGATTGATGGCCAAGCTCAGACCCAGCAAAGCCACTTCCAGCTCGCCCCCCCGGGGCAGGATGACACCAGGAGGTACAGATCGTCGTGGTGGTTGGGAAGGCAGGAAAGGTCAGAATTCCAGGTGAAAAGGTCAAAAGTACCTGCTGGAACGGAGGGTGTGAGCAGGGGGGGAACTGACAGGATCATTAGAAGCCTTGGAGAGGCTGGAAAGCCTGGAGTCCCCAGCTAGTGGGGAAACAGGGGAGGGAACTTTGGGAACAGGGAATATAAAGCCTGTTCTTCCCCTTGGTCTGGGTGTGCCTGCTTGTTTAGGTCACCCATTCCTGCCAGAGTGTCACTAACCTGGGCTTGGCTGCAGGACCCGTTTGGGCCTGTTTGTTGGTGACACAAACGTTTCTCACACTGACACCCACCCTGCAGGTTTTTGCAGACATTCATCAGGTCCCCTCTCAGTCTTCTCCTGACTCAACAGCCCCAGGCCTCTCAGCCTTCCCTCACCTGACAGATGTTCCAGTCCCTCCATCATCCTCGCAGCCTCCCTTCGACTCTTCCCAGCATCTCCCTGTCCCTCTGGAACTGGGCAGCCCAGAGCTGGACACAAGACTCCAGATGTGGTCTTAGGAGGGCAGAGTAGAGGGGGAGCAGAACCTCCCTTGTCCTGCTGGACACACTGTTCTTAATGCACCCCAGGATACCTTTGGCCCTCTTGGTCACCCATCCTGCACTTGCTTCTGCCCTCCCTTCCCAATGACCATTTTTAACCGTGTGCTATTCAAGTGTGGACATAACATGTTATAGTTATTATTCTTAGTTTTTCTTTTTTCCAACCCAAAATATTTGGAGTGTGTTTTTTATTCCTTTTTACCTCAGAGCATCCCCTCCTCCCCCCCTCTGGAGAAAATAAATCCTTTTCTTTTCTGCAAAGTTATCCTGCAAGAAAGCAGCTCTCTGCCAGATTTCCAGGGGATTCTCTACACAAGGAAAGAGCTACAGACATGTGTAAAGTGGGAAAAAGAAATAACACTGAAAGGAAATCAGGGAGAGGATGACATGCAATATCGTTGCAATCACCACAGTATGGAAAGGAGAGAAAAGAAGTTGTGTGCCAGAGGGACAGAGGCTGCAGGGCTACAAATGTGCTACTTTTCATTATATTTCCACGTCACGTTCCCAATTAGGCATCTCATCTCAGCATCAGTAACAGCAGAAAGCCATGCTGTGAAGCTGGTGGCCCTTGGACACCCATGGTTGCTCTGAAGCTGCTCGTTGGCTCAGGCAGGTCAATACCTGGACTCACCCCTGAATCTCTGCTGGACAGGCCAAGCCATGCAGGGAGCACTGGGCCTTAAAACACATTTAGAACATGGCTCTGGCCTCTCCTCGATGGTTGGGCAATTAGTGGTGAGGAGATTTCAACAGCCTGAGGGACATCTTGTATTGCTGCTCTGGAGCAAGAACCTGGGCTTCAGCTTCACAGAGCTCTGCCTCAGCTGCCAGGTCAGTCTCTCTCAGTGTCTCTTCTGGGTGTCACTGGAGACTGTGACAGACTCAGAAGAGCTGGATCATCTGCCCTCTCCCCTTATCCTGAGGATCTCCTCTCCTGTCCTCAGAGAAAGTTTCTAACCATCCATGTCTCCAACCACAAGGAAGTTTGTGGAGGCTGCTTGCAGTTGTCATTGGCCCTGGCCAAGGGAGAAGACAGGACACACCAAGGACCAAGAGAGAAGTCCCGTGCAACCTGACTTGTATGTTGAGGAGCTACTTCTCCACTGAACACTGAGGAGCTCAAATCACTTGGCACAGAAAGAGTTACCACATTTGGCTTAACAAGTAATGGGGAAAAAAAAAACCAAACCTAAAAACCAACTCACTAATCCAGAGCAGTGAATCATTAGCTAGAAGATTATGAAACGCAGCAGAACTCAACAGATAAACACAATTTCTTCCCTCTAACGCATCTTCAAGCTCCAGCCTGAAGAATTATCATTCGGTCCCTACTGACCACAGGAACATGACTTCACAGCTTTGCTGGGCCTGGATTTTTATCCTCCTCCTGCCCGGCCTCACGGATGGAGGGAAACTCCTGGTGGTGCCCATGGTTGGAAGCCACTGGCTCAGCATGCAGCAAGTGGTGGAAAAGCTCGCTGAGAGAGGACACGAAGTGGTGGTGGTGATGCCAGAAGTCAGCTGGAACATGAAAGCCTCTCAGGCATACAAGGTGGTAACACACCCCGTGTCCCAGACAATGGAAGACCTGGATAATGCCTTTCATGAGTTTGTGGCAGCTCACCTGAAGGTCCTGCCTTTCCCTCTGAATATTGCAGAACAATTCAAAGCCTACAGGCATGTCTTCAACACATTCTTTCTTCAGTGCAAGGACCTGTTCAAGAGCAAGGAGATCCTGCAGTCTTTGAATCAAAGCAACTTTGATGCTGTCCTGACAGATCCCTTCTTCATGTGTGGAGCAATTGTTGCTAATTATTTGTCTCTTCCATTTGTGTTCTTCATGAGAGGACTTCCTTGCAACCTACACTATAAAGCACCTCAGTGCCCAAGCCCTCTGTCCTACATCCCACGAGTATTCACCTTCAACTCGGACCAAATGACTTTTTTCCAGAGAGTGGAAAATGCCCTGGTTGACTTCCTGGAGCTTGGGTACTGCAATGCCTTCTATGAAGAGGGCATCAAGTTCTCCTCTGAAGTTCTTCAGAGGGATGTGTCCCTGATAGACCTCACAAACTCTGCCTCCGTTTGGCTTCTGAGGTATGACTTTGTGTTCGAGTACGTCCGACCAGTGATGCCCAACATGGTCTTTATTGGAGGTATAAACTGTGCTCAGAAGAAACCACTGCCTAAGGTAGGTTCTTCTTCCTCTGTATTATATAATTTGCCAGTGCAATGTGACTGTGTAGCTTCTGCAAGGTCTGTGCTATTGAACTTGTCTACCTCTGGTAAGGGTTTAACACAGCCAGGTTTTGGTAATTGTTTTCCACAGGCTGAAATAAAATCATCTCCTATTTCATCATTTCATCATGTCACATGTTACTTCTGGCGCTTGACCAAAAACCTACAGGCAACATGCTCAGAGTCAACTTTTGTTTTTTATGCTCAGCAAAGTCAGTTATTTGCTTTGGTTGTGTTTCTATGACACAGGGCTCCCAAACGGGCTGGTTGTGTGAAGTTCATTCTGTTGGTAGGTGCTGGTGGAACAGCAATGTCCTGCTGCAATGGGAGGTTGATCTGAACTCGTGTGTCTGCTGAAAGGCACTTGTGTGCAAGGCTCAGCTACGTTTTCATTCCTCTTTCCTGTCTTTGGCTTTCAACAGAAATGTCCTGCAGGGTTTTTACAGCTCATCCAGACCTTTACATCTCCTTTGATAGTTGCCTGTAGTCTCTCAAGCAATGACCAGCACTGGCATTTCTTCCCAGGCACAGAGCAGGACACAAACCTCTTTCCCACAAAGTTACTGCCTCACTGCTGAGTTGTGCTCACACAGCATCACTGCACAGGTGCAGAACTTGATCTTGGAGCTGAAGGGGCTTTTTCTTTCTTCTCTCAGATTTCCTTTGGACTCTTTGACAGGCTCATGCAGAGCTTCATAAAGAATACAGGCAAATAAAGGATCAGATGATAAAGCAGAAGATTAGCATCATATCAGAAGTAAGGCATTCTCTGGTGTTTAGTCTCATGCAAGTGGCATTTGGCAGCTTAAGAGGTAAATTCTTGCTGGTTTCATGACATGACTCTTTACTTGTATATCTTGAAGGCCTGGGAGCTGCTACCAGCTTGTCCTTGCCACGAGGGTGGAGCCACCCTGCCCTTCTTTTATACCTGGTGTCTCTTGTCTTCACACTGACGTTGATCATTTGGTGGAAATCTCATGTTCCCAACCTGGAAAAGCCTTGTGTATCCTCAGCCTGCTTTCCTAGCTCCATTTCTCCAGAGAGAGCAGAGGGATTTCCTCTATTTCACTTTCAACAGTGGCCAGCAATGAGGCAAGAGTGTAAAGAGATGTGGAGTGAATCCTACGGGAGATAAGATCTACCTCTCTGTGCAGGGTAAACCCTGGGTTGATGGTTTCTCTTCAGAAATATCATCCTGTGGAAAGAGCAGCTTGTTTAGGGTGAGAGGAAATGGCCTCGAGTTGCACCAGGACAGGTTTAGATGGGATATGAGAAGAAACTTCTTCACTGAAAGGGTTGTCAGGTCCTGGCCCAGGCTGTCCAGGGGGGTGGTTGAATCCCCATCCCTGGCAGTGTTTAAAAGCTGTGGAGATGTGGTGCTGAGGGACATGGTTTAGCAGTGGACTTGGTAGAGTTGGGTTCATGGTTGGACAGACCTCTCTGGTGAGTGGTTCTCACCAACAGCCAAACCCCAGCAATTCACAGTCCAGAAGGATCTGGTCCCACTGTGTCCATGGACTGGATCAGCCATGAACTGACCTGACACGGGCCATGAAAACGTGAGTTCAGGGGTTAGAAACAAGTTGTTGAGTCACATTAACTGGGGTACAAAGGTGAACTGCTCTTGTGCAACTTAGTTGTGTAGCCAAGGGGATGAGAGGTCAGGTGGAAGTTGCATCTAGAGCTGGGGACCAGATTGTCTATTGGCTAATTCCCTTCAGAAAACTGCAGGTCTACATCAGTGAGAAGAAGAATTCCTTTTTCTCTGCTGCACCAAATAGTGTTGGTTATTCAAAGTGTTGGTTATTAAAAAACTGCCCAGACCCCAGCCCAGGCACTTGACCTCTGACTTCTCACCTTCCTCTTGCCTGTAAGTTTCTCTGAAGAAAACTGCATTTTGCCACTTACTCAGCAGTTGCTCTACACAAGGAAACAGAGACAGTGTCTCTTCAGGGTGTCACTGGAGACTGTGGAGGTGCCTGCCAGCTCAGAAGAGCTGGTTCATCTGCCCCCTCCCCTCATCCTCAGGGTCTCCTCTCCTGTCCTCAGGGAAAGTATCTAACCATCCTTGTCTCCAACCACAAGGAAGTTTGTTGAGTTGTTTCCCCCAGACTTGCCTTCCCTGGCCCTGGCCAAGGGAGAAGACAGGACACACCAAGGACCAAGAGAAAAGTCCCATGCAACCTGACTTGTATGTTGAGGAGCTACTTCTCCATGGAACACTGAGGAACTCCAGTGACTCAAAAGAAATATGATAAGGCCAGTTCACTTTACATGTAATGAGGAACAAAACCCCAACAAGCCTATCCAGCTCAGAGCAGGGAATCATTAACTAGAAGGGGATAATGAAGAAGCACACGTCACCAGATAAACCCATCTGCTTCCTTCAAAAGCACGTTCAAGCTCCAGCCTGAAGAATTATCATTCGGTCCCTACTGACCACAGGAACATGACTTCACAGCTTTGCTGGGCCTGGATTTTTATCCTTCTCCTGCCCGGCCTCACAGATGGAGGGAAACTCCTGGTGGTGCCCATGATTGGAAGCCACTGGCTCAGCATGCAGCAAGTGGTGGAAAAGCTCGCCGAGAGAGGACACGAAGTGGTGGTGGTGATGCCAGAAGTCAGCTGGAACATGAAAGCCTCTCAGGCATACAAGGTGGTAACACACCCCGTGTCCCAGACAATGGAAGACCTGGATAGTGCCTTTCATGAGTATGTGGCAGCTCACCTGAAGGTCCTGCCTTTCCCTCTGAATATTGCAGAACAATTCAAAGCCTACAGGCATGTCTTCAACACATTCTTTCTTCAGTGCAAGGACCTGTTCAAGAGCAAGGAGATCCTGCAGTCTTTGAATCAAAGCAACTTTGATGCTGTCCTGACAGATCCCTTCTTCATGTGTGGAGCAATTGTTGCTAATTATTTGTCTCTTCCATTTGTGTTCTTCATGAGAGGACTTCCTTGCAACCTACACTATAAAGCAACTCAGTGCCCAAGCCCTCTGTCCTACATCCCACGAGTATTCACCTTCAACTCGGACCAAATGACTTTTTTCCAGAGAGTGGAAAATGCCCTGGTTGACTTCCTGGAGCTTGGGTACTGCAATGCCTTCTATGAAGAGGGCATCAAGTTCTCCTCTGAAGTTCTTCAGAGGGATGTGTCCCTGATAGACCTCACAAACTCTGCCTCCATTTGGCTTCTGAGGTATGACTTTGTGTTCGAGTATGTCCGACCAGTGATGCCCAACATGGTCTTTATTGGAGGTATAAACTGTGCTAAGAAGAAACCACTGCCTAAGGTAGGTTCTTCTTCCTCTGTATTATATAATTTGCCAGTGCAATGTGACTGTGTAGCTTCTGCAAGGTCTGTGCTATTGAACTTGTCTACCTTTGGTAAGGGTTTAACACAGCCAGGTTTTGGTAATTGTTTTCCACAGGCTGAAATAAAATCATCTCCTATTTCATCATTTCATCATGTCACATGTTACTTCTGGCGCTTGACCAAAAACCTACAGGCAACATGCTCAGAGTCAACTTTTGTTTTTTATGCTCAGCAAAGTCAGTTATTTGCTTTGGTTGTGCTTCCATGACACGGGGCTCCCAAACTGGCTGGTTGTGTGAAGTTCATTCTGTTGGTAGGTGCTGGTGGAACAGCAATGTCCTGCTGCAATGGGAGGTGGATCTGAACTCGTGTGTCTGCTGAAAGGCACTTGTGTGCAAGGCTCAGCTACGTTTTCATTCCTCTTTCCTGTCTTTGGCTTTCAACAGAAATGTCCTGCAGGGTTTTTACAGCTCATCCAGACCTTTACATCTACTTTGATAGTTGCCTGTAGTCTCTCAAGCAATGACCAGCACTGGCATTTCTTCCCAGGCACAGAGCAGGACACAAACCTCTTTCCCACAAAGTTACTGCCTCACTGCTGAGTTGTGCTCACACAGCACCACTGCACAGGTGCAGAACTTGATCTTGGAGCTGAAGGGGCTTTTTCTTTCTTCTCTCAGATTTCCTTTGGACTCTTTGACAGGCTCATGCAGAGCTTCATAAAGAATACAGGCAAATAAAGGATCAGATGATAAATCAGGAGATTAGCATCATATCAGAAGTAAGGCAATCTCTGGTGCTTAGTCTCATGCAAGTGGCATTTGGCAGCTTAAGAGGTAAATTCTTGCTGGTTTCATGACATGACTCTTTACTTGTATATCTTTACTTGTATATCTTGAAGACCTGGGAGTGGCTACCAGCTTGTCCTTGCCATGAGGGTGGAGCCACCCAGCCCTTATTTTATACCAGTTCACTTTACGTGTAATGAGGAGCAAAATCCCAACAAGCCTACCAGCTCAGAGCAGGGAATAATTAACTAGAAGGTGATAATGAAGAAGCACACGTCACCAGATAAACCCAACTGCTTCCTTCAAAAGCACGTTCAAGCTCCAGCCTGAAGGAGAAGTCTCATTCGGTCCCTACTGACCACAGGAACATGACTTCACAGCTTTGCTGGGCCTGGGTTTTTATTCTTCTCCTGCCTGGCCTCACGGACGGAGGGAAACTCCTGGTGGTGCCCATGGATGGAAGCCACTGGCTCAGCATGCAGCAAATGGTTGAAAAACTTGCCAAGAGAGGCCACGAAGTGGTGGTGGTGATGCCAGACGTCAGCTGGAGGATGGGAGCAGCACAGGAGTACACGGTGAAAACATTCCCAGTGTCCTACACACTAGAAGAGCTGGATCATGCCTTCAGTATATTCTATGAGGCTCACCTGAAGCAAGACCCTTTCCCACTGAACATTCTAAAACTGCAGGAGAGTGCAAATGAGATGTTCAGTTTATTTTCAACTCAGTGCAAGGACCTGTTCAACAACAAGGAGATCATGCAGTACTTGAATCAAAGCAGCTTTGATGCTGTCCTGACAGACCCCATCATTCTGTGTGGAGCAACCCTGGCCAATTATTTGTCTCTTCCCGTTGTGTTCTACGTGAGAGGACTTCCTTGCAACCTACACTATGCAATACCCCAATGCCCAAGCCCTCTGTCCTACATCCCAATGTTCTTCACCCACAACTCAGACCAAATGACTTTTTTCCAGAGAGTGGAAAATGTCCTGGTTGCCTTCCTACAACTTGGGTACTGTCATCGTTTCTCTGAAGATGCACTCAAGCTCACCTCTGAAGTTCTTCAGAGGGATGTGTCCCTGGAAGACCTCCTGAGTCGTGCCTCCATTTGGCTTCTGAGGCTTGACTTCGTGTTTGAGTACAGCCGACCAGTGATGCCCAACATGGTCTTTGTTGGAGGCATCAACTGTGCTAAGAGGAAACCTCTCTCTCAGGTATGTTCTTCTTCCTCCAGATTCTACTTTTTCCCAGTGAATGAGATCAGGTCATTTCTGGAAATGTTGTTGAATTATTTCTCCTATCTATTCAGGGTTTAACACAGCCAGGTTTGGGCAGTTTTCCACAGGTTGAAACCAAATGACCTTCTTTCAGTTCATGAGCATTTTCTGAAAAGTCCAACAGGAACTTCCCTTCTCATCACATCTGACAAAAACCCCTGAGAGCATCTGCTCAGAGTCGTCTGGTGTTTCTCACTCTAGGCTCAGCAAAGTCAGTTATTTGCTTTGGTTGTGTTTCCATGACACAGGGCTCCCAAACTGGCTGGTTGTGTGAAGTTCATTCTGTTGGTAGGTGCTGGTGGAACAGCAATGTCCTGCTGCAATGGGAGGTTGATCTGAACTCGTGTGTCTGCTGAAAGGCACTTGTGTGCAAGGCTCAGCTACGTTTTCATTCCTCTTTCCTGTCTTTGGCTTTCAACAGAAATGTCCTGCAGGGTTTTTACAGCTCATCCAGACCTTTACATCTACTTTGATACTTGCCTTGTAGTCTCTCAAGCAATGACCAGCACTGGCATTTGTTCCCAGGCACAGAGCAGGACACAAACCTCTTTCCCACAAAGTTACTGCCTCACTTCTGAGTTGTGCTCACACAGCACCACTGCACAGGTGCAGAACTTGATCTTGGAGCTGAAGGGGCTTTTTCTTTCTTCTCTCAGATTTCCTTTAGACTCTTTGACAGGCTCATGCAGAGCTTCATAAAGAATACAGGCAAATAAAGGATCAGATGATAAAGCAGAAGATTAGCATCATATCAGAAGTAAGGCATTCTCTGGTGTTTAGTCTCATGCAAGTGGCATTTGGCAGCTTAAGAGGTAAATTCTTGCTGGTTTCATGACATGACTCTTTACTTGTATATCTTGAAGGCCTGGGAGCTGCTACCAGCTTGTCCTTGCCACGAGGGTGGAGCCACCCTGCCCTTCTTTTATACCTGGTGTCTCTTGTCTTCACACTGACGTTGATCATTTGGTGGAAATCTCATGTTCCCAACCTGGAAAAGCCTTGTGTATCCTCAGCCTGCTTTCCTAGCTCCATTTCTCCAGAGAGAGCAGAGGGATTTCCTCTATTTCACTTTCAACAGTGGCCAGCAATGAGGCAAGAGTGTAAAGAGATGTGGAGTGAATCCTACGGGAGATAAGATCTACCTCTCTGTGCAGGGTAAACTCTGGGTTGATGGTTTCTCTTCAGAAATATCATCCTGTGGAAAGAGCAGCTTGTTTAGGGTGAGAGGAAATGGCCTCGAGTTGCACCAGGGCAGGTTTAGATGGGATATCAGAAGAAACTTCTTCACTGAAAGGGTTGTCAGGCCCTGGCCCAGGCTGTCCAGGGGGTGGTTGAATCCCCATCCCTGGCAGTGTTTAAAAGCTGTGGAGATGTGGTGCTGAGGGACATGGTTTAGCAGTGGACTTGGTAGAGTTGGGTTCGTGGTTGGACAGACCACTCTGGTGAGTGGTTCTCACCAACAGCCAAACCCCAGCAATTCACAGTCCAGAAGGATCTGGTCCCACTGTGTCCATGGACTGGTTCAGCCATGAACTGACCTGACACGGGCCATGAAAACGTGAGTTCAGGGGTTAGAAACACGTTGTTGAGTCACGTTAACTGGGGTACAAAGGTGAACTGCTCTTGTGCAACTTAGTTGTGTAGCCAAGGGGATGAGAGGTCAGGTGGAAGTTGCATCTAGAGCTGGGGAAAAGATTGTCTCTTGGCTAATTCCCTTCAGAAAACTGCAGGTCTGCATCAGTGAGAAGAAGAATTCCTTTTTCTCTGCTGCACCAAATAGTGTTGGTTATTCAAAGTGTTGGTTATTAAAAAACAGCCCAGACCCCAGCCCAGGCACTTGACCTTTGACTTCTCACCTTCCTCTTGCCTGTAAGTTTCTCTGAAGAAAACAGCATTTTGCCACTTACTCAGCAGTTGCTCTACACAAGGAAACAGAGACAGTGTCTCTTCTGGGTGTCACTGGAGACTGTGGAGGTGCCTGCTAGATGAGAAGAGCTGGATCATCTGCCCCCTCCCCTTATCCTGAGGGTCTCCTCTCCTGTCTTCAGAGAAAGTTTCTAACCATCCATGTCTCCAACCACAAGGAAGTTTGTTGAGTTGTTTCCCCCAGACTTGCCTTCCCTGGCCCTGGCCATGGGAGAAGACAGGACACACCAAGGACCAAGAGAAAAGTCCCATGCAACCTGACTTGTATGTTGAGGAGCTACTTCACCACTAAACACTGAGGAACTCCAGTGACTCAAAAGAGATATGATAAGGCCAGTTCACTTTACATGTAATGAGGAGCAAAACCCCAACAAGCCTATCCAGCTCAGAGCAGGGAATCATTAACTAGAAGGTGATAATGAAGAAGCACACGTCACCAGATAAACCCAACTGCTTCCTTCAAAAGCACGTTCAAGCTCCAGCCTAAAGGAGAAGTCTCATTCAGTCCCTACTGACCACAGGAACATGACTTCACAGCTTTGCTGGGCCTGGATTTTTATCCTTCTCCTGCCCGGCCTCACGGATGGAGGGAAACTCCTGGTGGTGCCCATGGATGGAAGCCCCTGGCTCAGCATGAAGTGTCTGGTGGAAAAGCTCACTGAGAGAGGACACGAAGTGGTGGTGGTGATGCCAGACGTCAGCTGGAGGATGGGAGCAGCACAGGAGTACACGGTGAAAACATTCCCAGTGTCCTACACACTAGAAGAGCTGGATCATGCCTTCAGTATATTCTATGAGGCTCACCTGAAGCAAGACCCTTTCCCACTGAACATTCTAAAACTGCAGGAGAGTGCAAATGAGATGTTCAGTTTATTTTCAACTCAGTGCAAGGACCTGTTCAACAACAAGGAGATCATGCAGTACCTGAATCAAAGCAGCTTTGATGCTGTCCTGACAGACCCCATCATTCTGTGTGGAGCAACCCTGGCCAATTATTTGTCTCTTCCCGTTGTGTTCTACGTGAGAGGACTTCCTTGCAACTTACACTATGCAATACCCCAATGCCCAAGCCCTCTGTCCTACATCCCAATGTTCTTCACCCCCAACTCAGACCAAATGACTTTTTTCCAGAGAGTGGAAAATGTCCTGGTTGCCTTCCTACAACTTGGGTACTGTCATCGTTTCTCTGAAGATGCACTCAAGCTCACCTCTGAAGTTCTTCAGAGGGATGTGTCCCTGGAAGACCTCCTGAGTCGTGCCTCCATTTGGCTTCTGAGGCTTGACTTTGTGTTTGAGTACAGCCGACCAGTGATGCCCAACATGGTCTTTGTTGGAGGCATGAACTGTGCTAAGAGGAAACCTCTCTCTCAGGTATGTTTCTCTTCCTCCAGATTATACTTTTTCCCAGTGGAATGAGATCAGGTCATTTCTGGAAATGTTGTTGAATTATTTCTCCTATCTATTCAGGGTTTAACACAGCCAGGTTTGGGCAGTTTTCCACAGCTTGAAACCAAATGACCTTCTTTCAGTTCATGAGCATTTTCTGAAAAGTCCAACAGGAACTTCCCTTCTCATCACATCTGACAAAAACCCCTGAGAGCATCTGCTCAGAGTCGTCTGGTGTTTCTCACTCTAGGCTCAGCAAAGTCAGTTATTTGCTTTGGTTGTGTTTCCATGACACAGGGCTCCCAAACTGGCTGGTTGTGTGAAGTTCATTCTGTTGGTAGGTGCTGGTGGAACAGCAATGTCCTGCTGCAATGGGAGGTGGATCTGAACTCGTGTGTCTGCTGAAAGGCACTTGTGTGCAAGGCTCAGCTACGTTTTCATTCCTCTTTCCTGTCTTTGGCTTTCAACAGAAATGTCCTGCAGGGTTTTTTTAAAGCTAATCCATGTATTTCATTCTACTTTGATACTTAGCTTTTAAGACAGTTCTATGAATCCACCTCATACTGCAGTGGCAAAATACACTTCAGGGAAGTATGAAACAAAGTTCAACCTCTGTGCTTTGTGCATCTTCAGGGCACTGTGTGTATCAACCTGCAATGGCTGCTCCAACCACGCAGCTCATCTCACTGTCCTCTCCAGTCTGCTTTTGTCCACATCCCTCTGCCTCCATCTTTTACTGCACAGATCTTGAAAGCAGCTGCAAAACATGTTTCTTTTCCACAGCAAGTTTGTCTTCTGGTTAAATTGTAACATCTTCTCTCATGTGAGTCTGAAGGTACAATATTTGACAAGAGACTGTGCACACAAATCTAGAGAGATTCTGAGCGTATTATGTCTAGAAATGTCAAAGCAAATGTCAGGGTATGTCCAGAGCTGTGGAAAACATCAGGGGGGAGTCAGACAGGGTTATGTTTAGCAGCCACCAACCTGCACTTCACTGTCACCCTCTTGCCTGACACTGTGTAGCACTAAAAAAGATACTTGGATTTAATTACACAAGGGTTCCTCCATGCATAAGCCTGATCCATCTTTCACAAAGCTGGGAAATCAAATTACATCCTTACTCATGCATTTGAGCAGCCCCTTCCTGCTCGCCAGGGCACAGGGGGCTGAGCAATCTCACCCAACAGCAGGCAAACAAATCCAACACTTCATCACAGGCTGCCCCAACAAACCTGGGGTTTTAGGTCTAGTGTTAGTGCTGCTCATTTACCAAGGAGCTGCTGAGCCATCTCCTCGCTGCCCTGAGTGTCACCCACTCACTGCTGGTTGCTCAGCTCAGAAGAAATCCACACATCACAACCAGTCCAACCCAGTGATCAGCACTTGGAGAGAGTTTGAGTATCTTTTCCAGCTGAAGCAGCTCTATGGTGAGGGGTGAGCACCCCTGCAACCAAACCCTTCAGTGAGGTTATGGCTTAAGATCTAAGGAAGCTTAGCTCCTCAGAGCTGCTCCCTCAAGAGGGAGGGAGGGAAGGATCAAAGCTTTCCCACCAGACATGTGTAGAAACTACACGTGACAGAAAGCTCCACCAGTGATGGAGAGCCCTGGATGTCTGGGAGGGGCAAACTGGGTCCCAAAGGCCCCTGCCCAGCCTCCTACTTGCAGACCTCTCTGGTGAGTGGTTCTCACCAACAGCCAAACCCCAGCAATTCACAGTCCAGAAGGATCTGGTCCCACCGTGTCCATGGACTGGTTCAGCCATGAACTGACCTGACACGGGCCATGAAAACGTGAGTTCAGGGGTTAGAAACACGTTGTTGAGTCACATTAACTGGGGTACAAAGGTGAACTGCTCTTGTGCAACTTAGTTGTGTAGCCAAGGGGATGAGAGGTCAGGTGGAAGTTGCATCTAGAGCTGGGGAACAGATTGTCTCTTGGCTAATTCCCTTCAGAAAACTGCAGGTCTGCATCCATGAGAAGAAGAATTCCTTTTTCTCTGCTGCACCAAGTAGTGTTGGTTATTCAAAGTGTTGGTTATTAAAAAACAGCCCAGACCCCAGCCCAGGCACTTGACCTTTGACTTCTCACCTTCCTCTTGCCTGTAAGTTTCTCTGAAGAAAACTGCATTTTGCCACTCACTCAGCAGTTGCTCTACACAAGGAAACAGAGACAGTGTCTCTTCTGGGTGTCACTGGAGACTGTGGAGGTGCCTGCCAGCTCAGAAGAGCTGGATCATCTGCCCCCTCCCCTTATCCTGAGGGTCTCCTCTCCTGTCCTCAGAGAAAGTTTCTAACCATCCGTGTCTCCAACCACAAGGAAGTTTGTGGAGGCTGCTTGCAATTGTCATTGTGGTGTTGGAGCTATTTGCCCTAGACTTGCCTTCCCTGGCCCTGGCCAAGGGAGAAGACAGGACACACCAAGGACCAAGAGAGAGGTCCCTTGCAACCTGACTTGTATGTTGAAGAGCTACTTCACCACTAAACACTGAGGAACAACAATGACTCAGCACAAATCAGGTCACCACTTTTGGCTCCACAAGGAATGAAAAAAAAAAAATACCCCCCAGTAGCCAGAGCAGTGAATTATTAACTTGAAGATCAGGACAGCGCAGCACAACGCAACAAGATAAACCCGTCGGCTTCTTTCAGAACTGTTATCAAGCTGCACCCTGAAGGAGAAGACTCTTTCAATCCATACTCCAACCACAGGAACATGACTTTGCGACTTTGCTGGGCCTGGATTTTTATCCTTCTCCTGCCTGGCCTCTCGGATGGAGGGAAACTCCTGGTGGTGCCCATGGATGGAAGCCACTGGCTCAGCATGAAGCCAGTGGTTGAAAAGCTCACTGAGAAAGGACACAAAGTGGTGGTGGTGATGCCAGACGTCAGCTGGAGGATGGGAAAAGCACAGGAGTACACGGTGAAAACATTCCCAGTGTCCTACACACTGGAAGAGCTGGATAACAGCTTCAATGAGTATGTGACAACTCACCTGAAGGTCCTGCCTTTCCCAATGAACGTCCTAGCACTATACGACGCCTCAGTGAAGATCTTCCAAATGTTGTTTGCTCAGTGCAAGGACCTGTTCAACAACAAGGAGGTCCTGCAGTACTTGAATCAAAGCAGCTTCGATGCTGTCCTGACAGACCCCATCATTCTGTGTGGAGCAACCCTGGCCAATTATTTGTCTCTTCCGGCTGTGTTCTTCATGAGAGGATTCCCTTGCAACCTACACTATAAAGCACCTCAGTGCCCAAGCCCTCTGCCCTACATCCCAAGGCTCTTCACCTTCAACTCAGACCAAATGACTTTTTTCCAGAGAGTGGAAAATGCACTGGTTGACTTCCTGGAGCTTGGGTACTGTCATGCCTTCTACAAAGAGGGCATCAAGTTCTCCTCTGAAGTTCTTCAGAGGGATGTGTCCTTGCAAGACCTCCTGAATCCTGCCTCCATTTGGCTTTTGAGGTTTGACTTTGTGTTTGAGTATGTCCGACCAGTGATGCCCAACATGGTCTTTATTGGTGGAATAAACTGTGCTCAGAAGAAACCACTGCCTAAGGTAGGTTCTTCTTGGTCCACATGCTTTGTGCCAGTGCAATGTGACTGCGTAGCTTCTGGAGGTGCTGTGAGACTGAATCTTGGAATTTCTGGTAAGGATTTAATACAATCAGAGTTTGGCAGTTGTTTTCCACAGGTTGACACCCAGTTACCTTGATGGAGGCAGGTAACTTATTTCAATTAATGAGCATTTTCTGACAAGTCCAAGAAGAAATGGACTTAATCTGCTAGCAACAAACTACCATCCTCAGTGAATGTAGGTATGATTCACCAACCAAACATAGCTTTGATTTAGTTTTCATCAAGGCTGACATTATTTCTGGCACTTGATCTAAAACCCACAGACCACATGCTCAAAGACATCTTGGGTTTCTCTACTCCAGGCTCAGCAAAGTCAGTTTTTTGCTTTAGTTGTGTTTCTTCCCCCAGATTCTACTTTATCCCAGTGGAATGTGATCAGGTCATTTCTGGAAATGTTGTTGAATTATTTCTCCTATCTATTCAGGGTTTAACACAGCCAGGTTTGGGCAGTTTTCCACAGCTTGAAACCAAATGACCTTCTTTCAGTTCATGAGCATTTTCTAAAAAGTCCAACAGGAACTTCCCTTCTCATCACATCTGACAAAAACCCCTGAGAGCATCTGCTCAGAGTCGTCTTGTGTTTCTCACTCTAGGCTCAGCAAAGTCAGTTATTTGCTTTGGTTGTGTTTCCATGACACAGGGCTCCCAAACTGGCTGGTTGTGTGAAGTTCATTCTGTTGGTAGGTGCTGGTGGAACAGCAATGTCCTGCTGCAATGGGAGGTTGATCTGAACTCGTGTGTCTGCTGAAAGGCACTTGTGTGCAAGGCTCAGCTACGTTTTCATTCCTCTTTCCTGTCTTTGGCTTTCAACAGAAATGTCCTGCAGGGTTTTTACAGCTCATCCAGACCTTTACATCTCCTTTGATAGTTGCCTGTAGTCTCTCAAGCAATGACCAGCACTGGCATTTCTTCCCAGGCACAGAGCAGGACACAAACCTCTTTCCCACAAAGTTACTGCCTCACTTCTGAGTTGTGCTCACACAGCACCACTGCACAGGTGCAGAACTTGATCTTGGAGCTGAAGGGGCTTTTTCTTTCTTCTCTCAGATTTCCTTTGGACTCTTTGACAGGCTCATGCAGAGCTTCATAAAGAATACAGGCAAATAAAGGATCAGATGATAAATCAGGAGATTAGCATCATATCAGAAGTAAGGCATTCTCTGGTGTTTAGTCTCATGCAAGTGGCATTTGGCAGCTTAAGAGGTAAATTCTTGCTGGTTTCATGACATGACTCTTTACTTGTATATCTTGAAGGCCTGGGAGCTGCTACCAGCTTGTCCTTGCCACGAGGGTGGAGCCACCCTGCCCTTCTTTTATACCTGGTGTCTCTTGTCTTCACACTGACGTTGATCATTTGGTGGAAATCTCATGTTCCCAACCTGGAAAAGCCTTGTGTATCCTCAGCCTGCTTTCCTAGCTCCATTTCTCCAGAGAGAGCAGAGGGATTTCCTCTATTTCACTTTCAACAGTGGCCAGCAATGAGGCAAGAGTGTAAAGAGATGTGGAGTGAATCCTACGGGAGATAAGATCTACCTCTCTGTGCAGGGTAAACCCTGGGTTGATGGTTTCTCTTCAGAAATATCATCCTGTGGAAAGAGCAGCTTGTTTAGGGTGAGAGGAAATGGCCTCAAGTTGCACCAGGACAGGTTTAGATGGGATATGAGAAGAAACTTCTTCACTGAAAGGGTTGTCAGGCCCTGGCCCAGGCTGTCCAGGGGATGGTTGAATCCCCATCCCTGGCAGTGTTTAAAAGCTGTGGAGATGTGGTGCTGAGGGACATGGTTTAGCAGTGGACTTGGTAGAGTTGGGTTCGTGGTTGGACAGACCTCTCTGGTGAGTGGTTCTCACCAACAGCCAAACCCCAGCAATTCACAGTCCAGAAGGATCTGGTCCCACTGTGTCCATGGACTGGTTCAGCCATGAACTGACCTGACACGGGCCATGAAAATGTGAGTTCAGGGGTTAGAAACACGTTGTTGAGTCACGTTAACTGGGGTACAAGGGTGAACTGCTCTTGTGCAACTTAGTTGTGTAGCCAAGGGGATGAGAGGTCAGGTGGAAGTTGCATCTAGAGCTGGGGAAAAGATTGTCTCTTGGCTAATTCCCTTCAGAAAACTGCAGGTCTGCATCCATGAGAAGAAGAATTCCTTTTTCTCTGCTGCACCAAAGAGTGGTGGTTATTCAAAGTGTTGGTTATTAAAAAACAGCCCAGACCCCAGCCCAGGCACTTGACCTTTGACTTCTCACCTTCCTCTTGCCTGTAAGTTTCTTTGAAGAAAACTGCATTTTGCCACTTACTCAGCAGTTGCTCTACACAAGGAAACAGAGACAGTGTCTCTTCAGGGTGTCACTGGAGACTGTGGAGGTGCCTGCCAGCTCAGAAGAGCTGGTTCATCTGCCCCCTCCCCTCATCCTGAGGGTCTCCTCTCCTGTCCTCAGAGAAAGTATCTAACCATCCATGTCTCCAACCACAAGGAAGTTTGTTGAGTTGTTTCCCCCAGACTTGCCTTCCCTGGCCCTGGCCAAGGGAGAAGACAGGACACACCAAGGACCAAGAGAAAAGTCCCATGCAACCTGACTTGTATGTTGAGGAGCTACTTCTCCACTGAACACTGAGGAACTCCAGTGACTCAAAAGAGATATGATAAGGCCAGTTCACTTTACATGTAATGAGGAGCAAAACCCCAACAAGCCTATCCAGCTCAGAGCAGGGAATCATTAACTAGAAGGTGATAATGAAGAAGCACACGTCACCAGATAAACCCAACTGCTTCCTTCAAAAGCACGTTCAAGCTCCAGCCTGAAGGAGAAGTCTCATTCGGTCCCTACTGACCACAGGAACATGACTTCACAGCTTTGCTGGGCCTGTGTTTTTATCCTTGTCCTGCCCGGCCTCACGGATGGAGGGAAACTCCTGGTGGTGCCCATGATTGGAAGCCACTGGCTCAGCATGCAGCAAGTGGTGGAAAAGCTCGCTGAGAGAGGACACGAAGTGGTGGTGGTGATGCCAGAAGTCAGCTGGAACATGAAAACCTCTCCGGCATACAAGGTGGTCACACACCCCGTGTCCCAGACAATGGAAGACCTGGATAATGCCTTTGATGAGTATGTGGCAGCTCAACTGAATGTCCTGCCTTTCCCTCTGAATATTGCAGAACAATTCAAAGCCTACAGGCATATCTTCAGCACATTCTTTGTTCAGTGCAAGGACCTGTTCAAGAGCAAGGAGATCCTGCAGTCTTTGAATCAAAGCAACTTTGATGCTGTCCTGACAGATCCCTTCTTCATGTGTGGAGCAATTGTTGCTAATTATTTGTCTCTTCCATTTGTGTTCTTCATGAGAGGACTTCCTTGCAACCTACACTATAAAGCAACTCAGTGCCCAAGCCCTCTGTCCTACATCCCACGAGTATTCACCTTCAACTCGGACCAAATGACTTTTTTCCAGAGAGTGGAAAATGCACTGTTTGACTTCCTGGAGCTTGGGTACTGTAATGCCATCTATGAAGAGGGCATCAAGTTCTCCTCTGAAGTTCTTCAGAGGGATGTGTCCCTGATAGACCTCACAAACTCTGCCTCCGTTTGGCTTCTGAGGTATGACTTTGTGTTCGAGTATGTCCGACCAGTGATGCCCAACATGGTCTTTATTGGAGGTATAAACTGTGCTCAGAAGAAACCACTGCCTAAGGTAGGTTCTTCTTCCTCTGTATTATATAATTTGCCAGTGCAATGTGACTGTGTAGCTTCTGCAAGGTCTGTGCTATTGAACTTGTCTACCTCTGGTAAGGGTTTAACACAGCCAGGTTTTGGTAATTGTTTTCCACAGGCTGAAATAAAATCATCTCCTATTTCATCATTTCATCATGTCACATGTTACTTCTGGCGCTTGACCAAAAACCTACAGGCCACATGCTCAGAGTCAACTTTTGTTTTTTATGCTCAGCAAAGTCAGTTATTTGCTTTGGTTGTGTTTCTATGACACAGGGCTCCCAAACTGGCTGGTTGTGTGAAGTTCATTCTGTTGGTAGGTGCTGGTGGAACAGCAATGTCCTGCTGCAATGGGAGGTTGATCTGAACTCGTGTGTCTGCTGAAAGGCACTTGTGTGCAAGGCTCAGCTACGTTTTCATTCCTCTTTCCTGTCTTTGGCTTTCAACAGAAATGTCCTGCAGGGTTTTTACAGCTCATCCAGACCTTTACATCTACTTTGATAGTTGCCTGTAGTCTCTCAAGCAATGACCAGCACTGGCATTTCTTCCCAGGCACAGAGCAGGACACAAACCTCTTCCCCACAAAGTTACTGCCTCACTTCTGAGTTGTGCTCACACAGCACCACTGCACAGGTGCAGAACTTGATCTTGGAGCTGAAGAGGCTTTTTCTTTCTTCTCTCAGATTTCCTTTAGACTCTTTGACAGGCTCATGCAGAGCTTCATAAAGAATACAGGCAAATAAAGGATCAGATGATAAAGCAGAAGATTAGCATCATATCAGAAGTAAGGCAATCTCTGGTGTTTAGTCTCATGCAAGTGGCATTTGGCAGCTTAAGAGGTAAATTCTTGCTGGTTTCATGACATGACTCTTTACTTGTATATCTTGAAGGCCTGGGAGCTGCTACCAGCTTGTCCTTGCCACGAGGGTGGAGCCACCCTGCCCTTCTTTTATACCTGGTGTCTCTTGTCTTCACACTGACGTTGATCATTTGGTGGAAATCTCATGTTCCCAACCTGGAAAAGCCTTGTGTATCCTCAGCCTGCTTTCCTAGCTCCATTTCTCCAGAGAGAGCAGGGGGATTTCCTCTATTTCACTTTCAACAGTGGCCAGCAATGAGGCAAGAGTGTAAAGAGATGTGGAGTGAATCCTACGGGAGATAAGATCTACCTCTCTGTGCAGGGTAAACTCTGGGTTGATGGTTTCTCTTCAGAAATATCATCCTGTGGAAAGAGCAGCTTGTTTAGGGTGAGAGGAAATGGCCTCGAGTTGCACCAGGGCAGGTTTAGATGGGATATCAGAAGAAACTTCTTCACTGAAAGGGTTGTCAGGCCCTGGCCCAGGCTGTCCAGGGGATGGTTGAATCCCCATCCCTGGCAGTGTTTAAAAGCTGTGGAGATGTGGTGCTGAGGGACATGGTTTAGCAGTGGACTTGGTAGAGTTGGGTTCGTGGTTGGACAGACCTCTCTGGTGAGTGGTTCTCACCAACAGCCAAACCCCAGCAATTCACAGTCCAGAAGGATCTGGTCCCACTGTGTCCATGGACTGGATCAGACATGAACTGACCTGACACGGGCCATGAAAACGTGAGTTCAGGGGTTAGAAACACGTTGTTGAGTCACATTAACTGGGGTACAAAGGTGAACTGCTCTTGTGCAACTTAGTTGTGTAGCCAAGGGGATGAGAGGTCAGGTGGAAGTTGCATCTAGAGCTGGGGAACAGATTGTCTCTTGGCTAATTCCCTTCAGAAAACTGTAGGTCTGCATCCATGAGAAGAAGAATTCCTTTTTCTCTGCTGCACCAAATAGTGTTGGTTATTCAAAGTGTTGGTTATTAAAAAACAGCCCAGACCCCAGCCCAGGCACTTGACCTTTGACTTCTCACCTTCCTCTTGCCTGTAAGTTTCTCTGAAGAAAACTGCATTTTGCCACTTACTCAGCAGTTGCTCTACACAAGGAAACAGAGACAGTGTCTCTTCAGGGTGTCACTGGAGACTGTGGAGGTGCCTGCCAGCTCAGAAGAGCTGGATCATCTGCCCCCTCCCCTCATCCTGAGGGTCTCCTCTCCTGTCCTCAGAGAAAGTATCTAACCATCCTTGTCTCCAACCACAAGGAAGTTTGTTGAGTTGTTTCCCCCAGACTTGCCTTCTCTGGCCCTGGCCAAGGGAGAAGACAGGACACACAAAGGACCAAGAGAGAGGTCCCATGCAAACTGTCTCTCATGTTGAGGAGCTACTTCTCCATTGAACACTGAGGAAGTCCAGTGACTCAAAAGAGATATAATAAAGCCAGTTCACTTTACATGTGATGAGGAACAAAACCCCAACAAGCCTATCCAGCTCAGAGCAGGTAATCATTAACTAGAAGGGATAATGAAGAAACACACGTCACCAGATAAACCCAACTGCTTCCTTCAAAAGCATGTTCAAGCTCCAGCCTGAAGGAGAAGTCTCATTCGGTCCCTACTGACCACAGGAACATGACTTCACAGCTTTGCTGGGCCTGGATTTTTATCCTTGTCCTGCCCGGCCTCACGGATGGAGGGAAACTCCTGGTGGTGCCCATGGATGGAAGCCACTGGCTCAGCATGAAGTGTCTGGTGGAAAAGCTCGCTGAGAGAGGACACGAAGTGGTGGTGGTGGTACCAGAAGTCAGCTGGAGGATGGGAACATCAGAGACATACACGGTGAAAACATACCCCGTGTCCTACACTCCAGAAGAGCTGGATAGCACCTTTGAGGAGTATTTGGAAGCTCACCTGAAGGACGTGCCTCTCCCAGTGAGAGTCCTGGCAATACTGAACATCACAGAGAGGATTTTTCGTATGTTTTTCATTCCATGCAAGGACCTGTTCAACAACAAGGAGATCCTGCAGTACCTGAATCAAAGCAGCTTCGATGCTGTCCTGACAGATCCCTACTTCATGTGTGGACCAATACTTGCACAGTATTTGTCTCTTCCTGTTGTGTTCTTCTTGAAAGGACTTTATTGCAACCTATTCTATGAAGCACCTCAGTGCCCAAGCCCTGTGTCCTACACCCCGAGGCTCTTCACTCTCAACTCAGACCAAATGACTTTTTTCCAGAGAGTGGAAAATGCACTGCTTGCCTTCCTGGAAACTGCATTCTGTGACTATTTCTTTGAAGATGTGACACAGTTTGCTTCTGAAGTTCTTCAGAGAGATGTGACTGTCCTCGACCTCCTGAGCCCTGCCTCAGTCTGGCTTCTGAGGTTTGACTTTGTGTTTGAGTACAGCCGACCAGTGATGCCCAACATGGTTTTTATTGGAGGCATCAACTGTGCTAAGAGGAAACCCCTCTCTCAGGTATGTTCTTCCTCCACTTCATACTTCTTTCCACTGAAATAAGATGACGTCGTTTCTGCGACTTCTGTGCTACGGGATTTTCTGTATGTCTGTAAGGATTTAATACAATCAGGGTTTGGCAGTTGCTTCCCACATCTTGACATTGAATTTAACAACTAGGCAACTTGAAATACGACAATAACCCCAGGATTTCAGTAGGTAGGTAGTCAAGTAAAAGAGAAGTGAAACTAAGAACTCCCCCTGTGACTGGTCCCTCTACAACAAGCTTTAAGGAAGCAGGTCCTGTTCTGAAACCCTCCTGCCAGAGCCAGCAGCATCAGGGAAGTTCTGGCAAGGAGACATTTTTGACTGGTGCCCTGTGCCACCTACCCTGTGGTGCTCCTCTGATCATCCAACAGGAGCTGGTAACGAGCACCGCTCCCTTCAGACCTGAAAGTGCTCCAGGTGCCCTTTGCTACTGGGTAATGAACTAGAAACACGTGTAAACCAAATCAGGTGGGTTTTAAAGCATAAACCAGTCTCTTCATTTTCTGAATAATAATTACCCAGCTTAGATCTGACCTCAGGTGATTCTGTACTTACCTAAGAACTTCATCCTTTGTTTGGCTGTTCTGTTTACCTGTGATTTATCTTGTTGGTTTTGTTGGGTTTTTTTTAGTTCTGTCCTTCCTGTTGCTGCTTCACCTTTTCCACAGTCTTTGCTCTGATGCTCTGGTACAAAAAGCAGGGAGTCAGTTGAGTCTATTAGAAAGTGTAGCTAAGCTAGCAAGAGACCTTGTGCTCTTACTTTGGAAAAGGAACTTTACATTGGCTGTTTTCAACCAGTTAATTTTGCTGTTTGTGACTGTATCCAAATGCAGAGGAAAACAACCCACACCAAACAGCACATTCCACATCAATTTCTTCAGTTCCCATGACAGCACTTGCAGGAAACTCTTTATTTCTGAATCACCAGCATTTCATTTGAATGATCTATAAATCTGTCCAGTCTGTGCCTGACCAAACTGTCTCCCACCTCTCACCTCCCATATTTGGCCCTCTCTAGAGACAGGTTCTCTGTCTCCTAAAGGGGGTTTCTCCATGTCAGGGTGACAGGGTGGAGCTACACAGAGCAGTGCTGGCACCCTGTGGGTGTCTTACTGAGACAAACCCCATTGCCTAGAGCTGTCAGGGTTGGTTTCTCCAGACTGAAGGTGCTGGAAATACCACCACCACTTATAAAAGGAAGGACCAGGACAAACTTGGGCTGCTGATAGTTTTGCTTCAAGTCTTTCCTTCACAGACACCTCTTCCTTTGCACCATCCAGAAGGCCTGGTCTGGCATTGCTTTTACTTGCACAAAGACATTTCTCCAGCTAAGGCCCAAGAGCCTCAGTTTGCTGCAGGTTCCCAGAGGACAGCAGTAACTGCCAACAAAAAGGGGTCACACCACCCTAGTAGAGCTTTCTTTGGAAACCCAGGTTGGGGTACTCCAAACTGTTACACCTGTGTGTCGTTGTGTATGTTACCACCTGTAGCTGGGAAGGGAGGGGAGCTCAGAAGCCTAGTTGGCTTGTTGGGAATTTCCCTGTGTGTGTTCTCAGTGGGATTAGTAAAAGATATTGTATCTCCTCCTAAATTTTGTCTTGCTCACTATACATGACAAGGGTTTTCAGGGCAGTGACCAAAGACCAAGGCTCCTCCTTTGTGTCCCTAAAGGTTTAGGCTGGCCTCCTTTCCCTTCCCTTGCCCTGAACCCATCCTTTAGTTCATTTGGTTTTTTGTCTAGTACCATGGGAAGAAAAGCCAAACAGGATTGTTCTCCTCCTGAGGTCTGGGTACATGGTACATCCTGGTAGCTGTGACAGGTTCATAAGACATGGAGGTCTGACTCCTTCTGGGAGGTGGGAGTTTAACACCAGCCTTCCACACACTGCTTAGGTGTTCTCAGGCTCAAGAGGTGGTGTTGCAATTTCCATTCATTCTGCTGAGTGTACTGCACAGGTTGCCTTTTGAAAGCAAACCTGGGCTTGTTTTCCCACTGGGTACTTACCAAGTCAATGCTACTAACCACAAGTAGTATTGCAAGATGACATCCCTGGTCTTCTCAGTTTCATGAAGGAAGGAACGTGCTGCCAAACTTCCAAGCTTAAAAATTAACAAAGTACAAACAGGGACATCTTTTCTCTACAACAGTGTGATCCCTTTCCATGTTACACGAGCAATTGCGGTGTGAAGGGTTAACAACACCACTGCTGGGAAGTTAAATATTGATTTCTGCAGTCAATAAGTTCCCTGCAGAGAAGTGAAAGCTTGCAAGAACCTTCAGATAAAGGACTGCACTAGCTCCAGAGCAGAACTCTCTGGTTGATGTCCACCACCATGGCTCTTCCATTTCATTCTTTTTACCAACGTGGTTGGATGTTTCTTCTCCTGGCATCATCACCAATCTTTGCTGAGGGTGGGAAGATCCTGGTGATCCCTCAGGATGGAAGTCACTGGCTCAGCATGCGCCCCGTGGTGGAGAAGCTCCAGCAAAAAGGACACGAAGTAGTTGTGATTGTGCCGTCCTCAAGTTTGTACATGAAGCCAAAGGAGCCTCAGAATTACACCGTGAAGTCGTATCCGATCCCCTACACGGAGGAACATCTGGCTGGTACACTCAAGTCATTCCTCGGCGCTCATTTTATCCAGCAGCCTGTCCTGAAGATCATCCTCACGATGTATCGAAGCGTGCTGGAAATCTCCAACCTCTTTCTCACCAACTGTAAGAGCCTCTTGCACAACGAAGACATGCTGCAGTATTTGAGGGAGAGCAAATTTGACCTGGTTTTCACCGACCCGATTCTGATGTGCGGCCCCATCATCGCCGAGTATCTCTCCGTTCCTTCCGTCTACTTCTTGCGGGGCTTTCCTTGTGGCATGGATTATAAAGCCACCCAGTGTCCAGAGCCTCCTTCCTACGTCCCCAGGCTCTTCCTGAATCATTCAGACAGCATGACGTTCACTCAACGCCTGAAGAACGTGCTGGTCCACCTGCTGGAGCTGGTGTACTGTAAGCCCCTCTTCGCTCCCTTTGAGGAACTTGCCTACGAGCTGTTGCAGAAGAAAGTGACAGCTACAGACCTGCTGAGCCAAGGAGCTGTCTGGCTGATGAGGTACGACTTCGTCTTTGAGTTCCCCAGACCAGTGATGCCAAACATGGTTTTTATTGGAGGGATAAACTGCGATCAGAAGAAAAAACTCTCACAGGTATATGGTTTTATTTGCTTTTCCTTGAAAAAGCGAGAGCAGAAAAGTTTAAGCGTCCTTACATCAAAAAGTTAACTGAGAAGATCTTGGTATTTTAAAGGTAGAAAGCTAATGAGACGTCTGGAATATTGTGTCCAGTTCTGGGCCCCACAGTTCAGGAAGGACAGGGAACTGCTGGAAAGAGTCCAGGGCAGAGACACAGAGATGCTGAAGGGAGTGGAACATCTCCCTGATGAGGAAAGGCTGAGGGAGCTGGGTCTCTGGAGCTTGGAGAAGAGGAGACTGAGGGGCGACCTCATAAGTGTTTACAAATATGTAAAGGGGGAGTGTCAGGAGGACAGAGCCAGGCTTTGTTCAGTGATGTCCAGTGACAGGACAAGGGGCAATGGGTGCAAACTGGAGCAGAGGAGGTTCCATGTGAATATCAGGAAGAACTTCTTTCCTGTGAGAGTGACAGAGCCCTGGGACAGGCTGCCCAGAGAGGCTGTGGAGTCTCCGTCTCTGGAGACATTCAAACCCCCCTGGACACGTTCCTGTGTGATGTGCTCTGGGTGACCCTGCCCTGGCAGGGGGGTTGGGCTGGGTGATCTTTTGAGGTCCCTTCCAACCCCTAGGATTCTGTGATTCTGTGATCCTGCCTGATGCAGAGATGTTATTTCCTGGTGTCCAGCATTCAGCTTAAATCCTCTCCTGGCAACCCCAAAGTCTCATTAGGCACAAAGATTTAAATGGTACAGTACTTTCATGCAAATGTTAAGTTGTTGTGTTGAACTAAAGTCCACTTGAACTTTGGTGAGTTGCAAATTTTCCCTCCCAAGAGGAGCCAGACGTGTTGGCTTCTGTTTCATCTAAGTCTCTTAGGCCATGTCCATCTTCACAAGAGCTGTCCCTGCAAGCAAAGCCAGGCTTGGAGGACCTGGCAATATTGCTCTGAAAGAGCAGCCTGAGGAACAGCCATAAGCACAGTCTGCTCAAGGTGTCCTCCCTTCCCAGCTGTCGCCTGGCCTATCCATCCATCCTACTCTCTACACACTCTCCTTTCAGTCCCAGTGAAAGTTTAGGACTTTCTAAGATTTCAGCTACTCATCTAGTGTTTTTCTGTCGTGTCCACCTCCCAGATTGGTTCATTTGCATCTTTCCTGTTCTGTCAAGGTGTCAGTATCTAGCCCCAACAGAAAACCTGTTTTTATTGTATCCTCCCCTTCTTTTCTAGGCTATTGAAGTAGGTTTTAAACTCTTCTGGGTACAGATGACTCCTGTAAAATCCCCTTATGATGATCTTTAAGGTCCCTTCCAACCCAAACCATTCTAGGATTCTATGAGTAGCCTCTGTGAGTCCAAATCAGCATGTGGAGTTGGAAGCAGCAGAACCAAACCTCTTCCCAGGACACTCTTGTGCCACTTGGTTCACTCTTACTGGTTTTGTATGTTGGAATGAAGGAAAAAGGAGCAACAGCTGCTCACAAGGGGTCTCCCAAAAGGACATGGAGTAGAAGAGGGAAAGATTGCTGATAGATATGAAAGACCCAAGCAGATGGCTGTAAGTGTCCCACCTGCCCAACCACCTGCTTACAAAGCTTTATGGGGAGTGGTTATCACCAAGAGGTAAAAACAGAACTCATGTGGAATTAGAAACACATTGTTGGTTCGTGTTATCTGGGGTACAAGGGGGAATTGCTCTTGTGCCACATAGATTTATGCCCAAGGGGATCAAAGGTTGGATGGATGGTGCATCTAGAGATGGGGAAAGACTTCCTCTTGGATACTTGCCTTAAAAAAACTACGTGTTTACATCAATGAAAAAAACCCCTCATTTTTCTCTGCTGTGCAAACTGGATTTGGTTATTAACAACAAAAGCACAAACCAAATCCCCGGAACTTTACCTTTTATTTCTCATCTTAATCTTTACTCTCATTTTCTCTGAGGCTCAAATATTCTGTTTTCTGAAAAAGTTATCAAGGTCCTGAGGGAAAACTGCGTTTTGCCACTTAACACAGTAGATTCTTGACACAAGGGAAAAGCCATGCTGTGAAGCTGGTGGCCCTTGGACACCCATGGTTGCTCTGAAGCTGCTCGTTGGCTCAGGCAGGTCAATACCTGGACTCACCCCTGAATCTCTGCTGGACAGGCCAAGCCATGCAGGGAGCACTGGGCCTTAAAACACATTTAGAACATGGCTCTGGCCTCTCCTCGATGGTTGGGCAATTAGTGGTGAGGAGATTTCAACAGCCTGAGGGACATCTTGTATTGCTGCTCTGGAGCAAGAACCTGGGCTTCAGCTTCACAGAGCTCTGCCTCAGCTGCCAGGTCAGTCTCTCTCAGTGTCTCTTCTGGGTGTCACTGGAGACTGTGACAGACTCAGAAGAGCTGGATCATCTGCCCTCTCCCCTTATCCTGGGGGCCTCCTCTCCTGTCCTCAGGGAAATTATCTGAACATCCGTGTCTCCGACCACAAGGAAGTTTGTGGAGGCTGCTTGCAGTTGTCATTGGCCCTGGCCAAGGGAGAAGACAGGACACACCAAGGACCAAGAGGGAAGTCCCGTGCAACCTGACTTGTATGTTGAGGAGCTACTTCTCCACTGAACACTGAGGAGATCCAGTCACTCAGCACAGAAAGAGTTACCACATTTGGCTTTACAAGTCATGAGAAAAAAAAACACCAAACAACAACCTAAAAACCAACCCACTAATCCAGAGCAGTGAATTGTTAACTAGAAGATTGTGAAATGAAGCAGAACTCGATAAATGCATCTGCTTCCTTCAAAAGCATGTTCAAGCTCCAGCCTGAAGGAGAAGTCTCTTTCAGTCCCTACTGACCACAGGAACATGACTTCACAGCTTTGCTGGGCCTGGATTTTTATCCTTCTCCTGCCCGGCCTCACGGATGGAGGGAAACTCCTGGTGGTGCCCATGGATGGAAGCCACTGGTTCAGCATGCAGCAAGTGGTGGAAAAGCTCGCTGAGAGAGGACACGAAGTGGTGGTGGTGATGCCAGAAGTCAGCTGGAGGATGGGAACATCAGAGACACACACGGTGAAAACATACCCAGTGTCCTACACTCCAGAAGAGCTGGATAGCAGCTTTGAGGAGTATTTTCAAGCTCATCTGAAGGACGTGCCTCTCCCAGTGAGAGTCCTGGCAATACGGAACATCGCAGAGAGGATTTCTCGTACGATGTTCATTCCATGCAAGGACCTGTTTAAGAACAAGGAGGTCATGCAGTACCTGAATCAAAGCAGCTTCGATGCTGTCCTGACAGACCCTGTCTTCATGTGTGGACCAATACTTGCACAGTATTTGTCTCTTCCTGTTGTGTTCTTCTTGAGAGGACTTTATTGCAACCTATTCTATCAAGCACCTCAGTGCCCCAGCCCTGTGTCCTACACCCCGAGGCTCTTCACTCTCAACTCAGACCAAATGACCTTTTTCCAGAGAGTGGAAAATGCCCTGGTTGCCTTCCTGGAAATTGCATACTGTGACTATTTCTTTGAAGATGTGACACAGTTTGCTTCTGAAGTTCTTCAGAGAGATGTGACTGTCCTCGACCTCCTGAGCCCTGCCTCAATCTGGCTTCTGAGGTTTGACTTTGTGTTTGAGTACAGCCGACCAGTGATGCCCAACATGGTCTTTATTGGAGGCATCAACTGTGCTAAGAGGAAACCCCTCTCTCAGGTATGTTCTTCTTCCCCCAGATTCTACTTTTTCCCAGTGGAATGAGATCAGGTCATTTCTGGAAATGTTGTTGAATTATTTCTCCTATCTATTCAGGGTTTAACACAGCCAGGTTTGGGCAGTTTTCCACAGCTTGAAACCAAATGACCTTCTTTCAGTTCATGAGCATTTTCTGAAAAGTCCAACAGGAACTTCCCTTCTCATCACATCTGACAAAAACCCCTGAGAGCATCTGCTCAGAGTCATCTTGTGTTTCTCACTCTAGGCTCAGCAAAGTCAGTTATTTGCTTTGGTTGTGTTTCCATGACACAGGGCTCCCAAACTGGCTGGTTGTGTGAAGTTCATTCTGTTGGTAGGTGCTGGTGGAACAGCAATGTCCTGCTGCAATGGGAGGTTGATCTGAACTCGTGTGTCTGCTGAAAGGCACTTGTGTGCAAGGCTCAGCTACGTTTTCATTCCTCTTTCCTGTCTTTGGCTTTCAACAGAAATGTCCTGCAGGGTTTTTACAGCTCATCCAGACCTTTACATCTACTTTGATAGTTGCCTGTAGTCTCTCAAGCAATGACCAGCACTGGCATTTCTTCCCAGGCACAGAGCAGGACACAAACCTCTTCCCCACAAAGTTACTGCCTCACTTCTGAGTTGTGCTCACACAGCACCACTGCACAGGTGCAGAACTTGATCTTGGAGCTGAAGAGGCTTTTTCTTTCTTCTCTCAGATTTCCTTTAGACTCTTTGACAGGCTCATGCAGAGCTTCATAAAGAATACAGGCAAATAAAGGATCAGATGATAAAGCAGAAGATTAGCATCATATCAGAAGTAAGGCATTCTCTGGTGTTTAGTCTCATGCAAGTGGCATTTGGCAGCTTAAGAGGTAAATTCTTGCTGGTTTCATGACATGACTCTTTACTTGTATATCTTGAAGGCCTGGGAGCTGCTACCAGCTTGTCCTTGCCACAAGGGTGGAGCCACCCTGCCCTTCTTTTATACCTGGTGTCTCTTGTCTTCACACTGACGTTGATCATTTGGTGGAAATCTCATGTTCCCAACCGGGAAAAGCCTTGTGTATCCTCAGCCTGCTTTCCTAGCTCCATTTCTCCAGAGAGAGCAGAGGGATTTCCTCTATTTCACTTTCAACAGTGGCCAGCAATGAGTGAGGCAAGAGTGTAAAGAGATGTGGAGTGAATCCTACGGGAGATAAGATCTACCTCTCTGTGCAGGGTAAACCCTGGGTTGATGGTTTCTCTTCAGAAATATCATCCTGTGGAAAGAGCAGCTTGTTTAGGGTGAGAGGAAATGGCCTCGAGTTGCACCAGGGCAGGTTTAGATGGGATATCAGAAGAAACTTCTTCACTGAAAGGGTTGTCAGGTCCTGGCCCAGGCTGTCCAGGGGGTGGTTGAATCCCCATCCCTGGCAGTGTTTAAAAGCTGTGGAGATGTGGTGCTGAGGGACATGGTTTAGCAGTGGACTTGGTAGAGTTGGGATCGTGGTTGGACAGACCTCTCTGGTGAGTGGTTCTCACCAACAGCCAAACCCCAGCAATTCACAGTCCAGAAGGATCTGGTCCCACTGTGTCCATGGACTGGTTCAGCCATGAACTGACCTGACACGGGCCATGAAAACGTGAGTTCAGGGGTTAGAAACACGTTGTTGAGTCACCTTAACTGGGGTACAAAGGTGAACTGCTCTTGTGCAACTTAGTTGTGTAGCCAAGGGGATGAGAGGTCAGGTGCAAGTTGCATCTAGAGCTGGGGAAAAGATTGTCTCTTGGCTAATTCCCTTCAGAAAACTGCAGGTCTGCATCCATGAGAAGAAGAATTCCTTTTTCTCTGCTGCACCAAATAGTGTTGGTTATTCAAAGTGCTGGTTATTAAAAAACAGCCCAGACCCCAGCCCAGGCACTTGACCTTTGACTTCTCACCTTCCTCTTGCCTGTAAGTTTCTCTGAAGAAAACTGCATTTTGCCACTTACTCAGCAGTTGCTCTACACAAGGAAACAGAGACAGTGTCTCTTCTGGGTGTCACTGGAGACTGTGGAGGTGCCTGCCAGCTCAGAAGAGCTGGATCATCTGCCCCCTCCCCTTATCCTGAGGGTCTCCTCTCCTGTCCTCAGAGAAAGTATCTAACCATCCTTGTCTCCAACCACAAGGAAGTTTGTTGAGTTGTTTCCCCCAGACTTGCCTTCTCTGGCCCTGGCCAAGGGAGAAGACAGGACACACCAAGGACCAAGAGAGAGGTCCCATGCAAACTGTCTCTCATGTTGAGGAGCTACTTCTCCACGGAACACTGAGGAAGTCCAGTGACTCGAAAGAAATATGATAAGGCCAGTTCACTTTACATGTAATAAGGAGCAAAACCCCAACAAGCCTATCCAGCTCAGAGCAGGTAATCATTAACTAGAAGGGGATAATGAAGAAACACACGTCACCAGATAAATCCATCTGCTTCCTTCAAAAGCATGTTCAAGCTCCAGCCTGAAGGAGAAGTCTCATTCGGTCCCTACTGACCACAGGAACATGACTTCACAGCTTTGCTGGGCCTGGATTTTTATCCTTCTCCTGCCCGGCCTCACGGATGGAGGGAAACTCCTGGTGGTGCCCATGGATGGAAGCCACTGGCTCAGCATGAAGCAAGTGGTGGAAAAGCTCGCTGAGAGAGGACACGAAGTGGTGGTGGTGGTACCAGAAGTCAGCTGGAGGATGGGAACATCAGAGACACACACGGTGAAAACATACCCAGTGTCCTACACTCCAGAAGAGCTGGATAGCAGCTTTGAGGAGTATTTTGAAGCTCACCTGAAGGACGTGCCTCTCCCAGTGAGAGTCCTGGCAATATGGAACATCACAGAGAGGATTATTCGTATGTTTTTCATTCCATGCAAGGACCTGTTCAACAACAAGGAGATCTTGCAGTACCTGAATCAAAGCAGCTTCGATGTTGTCCTGACAGACCCTGCCTTCACGTGTGGACCAATACTTGCACAGTATTTGTCTCTTCCCGTTGTGTTCTTCTCGAGAGGACTTCCTTGCAACTTACACTACAAGGCATCACAGTGCCCCAGCCCTCTGCCCTACATCCCAAGGGCCTTCACTCTCAACTCAGACCAAATGACTTTTTTCCAGAGAGTGGAAAATGCACTGCTTGCCTTCCTGGAAACTGCATTCTGTGACTATTTCTTTGAAGATGTGACACAGTTTGCTTCTGAAGTTCTTCAGAGAGATGTGACTGTCCTCGACCTCCTGAGCCCTGCCTCAATCTGGCTTCTGAGGTTTGACTTTGTGTTTGAGTACAGCCGACCAGTGATGCCCAACATGGTCTTTATTGGAGGCATCAACTGTGCTAAGAGGAAACCCCTCTCTCAGGTATGTTCTTCTTCCCCCAGATTCTACTTTTTCCCAGTGGAATGAGATCAGGTCATTTCTGGAAATGTTGTTGAATTATTTCTCCTATCTATTCAGGGTTTAAGACAGCCAGGTTTGGGCAGTTTTCCACAGCTTGAAACCAAATGACCTTCTTTCAGTTCATGAGCATTTTCTGAAAAGTCCAACAGGAACTTCCCTTCTCATCACATCTGACAAAAACCCCTGAGAGCATCTGCTCAGAGTCATCTGGTGTTTCTCACCCTAGGCTCAGCAAAGTCAGTTATTTGCTTTGGTTGTGTTTCCATGACACAGGGCTCCCAAACTGGCTGGTTGTGTGAAGTTCATTCTGTTGGTAGGTGCTGGTGGAACAGCAATGTCCTGCTGCAATGGGAGGTTGATCTGAACTCGTGTGTCTGCTGAAAGGCACTTGTGTGCAAGGCTCAGCTACGTTTTCATTCCTCTTTCCTGTCTTTGGCTTTCAACAGAAATGTCCTGCAGGGTTTTTACAGCTCATCCAGACCTTTACATCTCCTTTGATAGTTGCCTGTAGTCTCTCAAGCAATGACCAGCACTGGCATTTCTTCCCAGGCACAGAGCAGGACACAAACCTCTTTCCCACAAAGTTACTGCCTCACTTCTGAGTTGTGCTCACACAGCATCACTGCACAGGTGCAGAACTTGATCTTGGAGCTGAAGGGGCTTTTTCTTTCTTCTCTCAGATTTCCTTTAGACTCTTTGACAGGCTCATGCAGAGCCCAGAGAGCTTCATAAAGAAAAGGAGAAAGGATAATATGACAAAATAGAATATTAGCATAATATTCTATATAAGGCTTTCTCTTCACGTTTAGGCTCAAGGAAGTGGCACTTTGTGGTATCACTTTTGAGACATGTCTGTGGGCACTGGTCATTTGCTGGGAGCAGCAGAGCTACAGGGGAGCTCTTCACTTCCTTTCAGGTTGGAAAAGTCCTCTGAGATCATCCAGTCCAACCTCTGAGCAGCCCGAGGACACATCATCATCTGTTGATTCTGCTTTTGTAAAGGCTTTTGAGCACCTGTAGTCCTGACAATAACGTTGCTTGCCAACCTGCAGTCAACATTTCATCACTTGTGTGGGTTGGTTTTCTTCTGAAGTCACACTAGCCACACTACATACGACCTCATCCTGTGCAGGCACATCTCCATAACTTTGTAAAATACAAGGGGGGGAAACCATCTTCTCAGTATCCATTTGGGAAAAATGCATGGCTTTCCTTCTTCATCTGTCAGTCTAACTTGAACTCATCATCTTCTCATGTTCATTTGTCAGCCTTTTCAGAGGCGTTGAGCAGCAGGTCTCTTTCTGTGCACCACCTTCTCCCGAGCTGTTTGGATGTTCCCATTCTTCCTGTGGGTTAATCTTGTGTCATAAACTACTGATATGGGGAGGGTGCAGGTGGTGGAGCTGCTCTTTTTGGAGGGCAGGTTCTCAGCAAGGTCAAAGCTTTCCCACCAGGCTTAGAATGATCTTGCAGAAACTGCACATGACAGAAAGCTCCACCAGTGATGGAGAGCCCTGGATGCCCAGGAGGAGCAAACTGGGTCCCTAAAGAACCTGCCCAGCCTCCTACTTTCAAACCTCTCTGGTGAGAGGTTCTCACCAACAGCCAAACCCCAGAAATTCATAGCCAAGAAGCATGTGGCCCCACTGAGTTCATGAGCTGATTCAGCCATGAACTGACCTGATATGGAATTAGAAACCTGTTGTTGGTTCATGTTATCTGGGGTCAATTGCTCTTGTGCAACTTAGTTTTGTACCCGAGGGGATCAGAGGTCAGGTGAAAGTTGCAGGTAGAGCTGAGGAGAGATTTTCTCTTGGCTAATTACCCTCAGAAAACTGCATGTTTACATCAATGAAAAAATTTTTTTTAAAAAAAAATCATTCGTTTTTCTCAGTTGTATCAACTCATGTTGTTTTGGGTTTTTTTAAAAGCAAAAATCCAACCCCTGGGTGCTTTACCATTGACTTTTCATCTTCATCTCTACCACAAGTTATGTTTCACTGGACAACTTGCCTGAGCTTCTTTAGAAAAGAGAGTGCTCACAAAAAACACCAAATCCCTACACTTTCTTTGAACTCTGACAGCCTTCAGTGACATAGAGAACTACTGCTTAGGTGGAGAAAGGTCGTTTTGGTCCACTCTTCACAGAGCCACTGCTACCACGTGGGGTAATCCCAGACAGCGTTTTTCTTCATCCACTCTGTGGATGCATTTCCTTCATGGATTCCCATGCTGTCAGGAAATGTCAGCAAGGGTTGCTGGCTTCCTGATGGCAAGAAGGGTCATGAGGCTGTGGTGGAGAAGGCTGAGGCAGTGAGCTGAAGTCACAGCTTAGGAGAGAGAAGTGTGGTAGGAAACACACGTCATGCTCATGCAAGCCCACTTTTGAAGTACAAACTTCACCTCAACCTTTTATAATCATGGAATCATATAATGGTTAAGGCTGGAAGGGACCTTAAAGGTCATCTAGATCCAACCCCCTGCATGGGCAGGGACACCTCCCACCAGCCCAGGCTGCTTCAAGCCCCATCCAACCTGCCCTTCAACACTGCCAGGGATGGGGCAGCCACAGCTTCCCTGGGCAGCCTGGGCCAGGGTCTTCCTATGCTCGTGGTGAAGAATTTCTTCCTGATGTCTAACCTAAACCTCCCCTCTTTCAGTTTAAAACCTTTACCCCTTGTCCTATCCCTGCCCTCTCTGGTGAAAAGCCCCTCCCCAGCTTTCCTGGAGCCCCTTCAGGCCCTGGAAGGTGCTCTAAGGTCTCCCTGGAGCCTTCTCTTCTCCAGGCTGAACACCCCAACTCTCCCAGCCTGTCTCCAGAGCAGAGCTGCTCCAGCCCTTGGATCATCTTTGTGGCCCTTCTCTGGTCCCTCTCCAACAGCTCCATGTCTCTCCTATGCTGAGGGTTCTCACCAGAGCAGAATAGAAAAATATATAATATTAGTTGAATATTGTGTAGTTTAATGATTAATCACCTTCTGATAATTCCGTTGCGTGCGAACCTGCTTAAACATGAAATATGGGGTGACTCCAAAGGGCAGAGGAAGTGTTTGTGCAGGCAGAGCACAACTACAAAAGCTTGCCAGCCACCCCTGGCCTTGCTGGGGGATGGGTTCTCCTGACTCCCAACATGCTGGTGGCAGTGCTGCTCCCCTTCTGGTGCTGCCTGAGCCTCGCCACTGCTGGGAAGCTGCTGCTGGTCCCCATGGAGGGCAGCCACTGGCTCAGCATGAAGGACCTGCTGGTGGAGCTGAGCAAGAGAGGGGCATGGGATCGTCATTCTGGCACCTGACAGCAAAGTGCTGATAGATTCCTGGGAGAGCTACGACCTGAAAACCTACCCTGTACCTCTCAAAAAGGAAGCCCTGAAAGATCATTTCCACTCGCTCAGCTTGCATTGCTTCAGCCAAGATCCTTTGCTGATCCGATTTTTCAATACCTGGAATCTCATCCGGAACGGCTCTGCCATCTTCCAACTGTTCTGCAGCTCCTTACTCTACAACAAGGAGATGATGAAATACATCAAAGAAAGGAAATTCGATGCTATCTTGACAGACCCTCTGACACCCTGTGGAGCAATAGTTGCTTTGAGCTTTTCTGTCCCCACCGTGTGCATCCCGTGCGCCAAGGACATCCAGGCTGCTCAGCGTCCCGTCCCACAAATGTTCTCATTCAATGCAGACCACATGGTGTTCCCTCAGAGGGTGAAGAACTTCCTGCTTAGCATTTCAGAGTCCTTCTCCTGCAGCGGCTTCTTTTCACCTTTTGAGAGCCTGGCCTCAGAATTTCTCCAAAAGCCCATCACAATTACACAGCTTTTAGGTCATGGCTCCATTTGGCTGAAGAGACTTGACTTTGCCTTTGACTATCCCAGGCCTATAATGCCCAATATGATTTTCATTGGAGGCATCAGCTGTGCACAGAAGAAACCATTATCTCAGGGCAGTGACCAGCTGGGAAAGGTGTAACAGGGGGGGAGGTTCTGGCAGTCAAACCCCTGCGTGAGCTGAGGGAGGATTTCATAAGGTGTTTGATATTGACATTCCTTACTTTTGTGCTTCCTGTGCAACCAGGCCAGGAGAACAAGATGTGATTCCATCTCCTGTCCTTGGGTCTGCCCAACACGGGGATTTTGTTTGGTGAGGGGATCACATGCTGGACTCTGTTTCATCCCAGCTGAAATCAGGTGAACAAACACCATCTCACTTGGAAATTAATGCAAAAAGGGCAGGTGATTTAGTCCAAAAATTCTTTTGCCCCACATAAGAGGCAGTAGAATATTTCTTCCAGAGTATTTAGTTGCTTCTTCAGTCAGGAAAATAACTCAGTGGGTTGTGTGCAGTAGCAGCACGTCCTTTTTGTTCTGCACCAGCTGTCTTGGGTTTGAGTCAAAAGCTGTTGTCTTCTGGTGGAGGTTTTGGTCTAACAACAGCTTTTGGTCGGCAGCAGCTTCCATCACAAAAACTAGACAAGCTGAATTCTCACCTGCATCTTTAGGAGACATCCAGTTTGGGTAAGGAAGTGGTTAGGTGGAAAAGGAGTTGAAGGAGGAGACAGCTCTCCTCAGCAGAATCTGTAGCCAGGATCAACCCAGCCACTTCAGCCATGAAAGAATAGTTTTATCCTTAACAGTACTTAAAAATAAACAGACTCTTCTCTGTTCTTCCCTTTTCAGCCTTCCCTGAGTCTTAGGGCATGGATTCCTCCTCCCTTTCACCACTCTTGCTCTTCCCCCAACTTCAAAGGCCTTTGTGAGTGTGAAGGAGTGAAGCTTCAGGACAGAATGGATTTGCATTTTACAAGCCTGGCCCATCTTCCCCAAAATTCCCTGCCCTCAGGCTTTGGTGCTTCATTCCAAGTCCCGCTGATTGCTGTTAAGCTGCTGGTGTTCATATCTTGCTTTTTCACAAAAGTCTCTTTCAACCCCCATCCCCCCCCCCAGGACCACGTTTATCAAAGCTGGTGCTTTTCCCTATCTGTTCAGTCCATCAGAGCTGCTTAATGACTCCTCAAGGGCAAACCCTGGCAGATCCTCTGGGAAAGCAGCTTAAAAATCAGACTCTGCTCTGAAGACAAAGCTCACTCTCACCTTGCTTAGGGGCTAGAGGTCACAGTCCAGCAGCAATATTCGTTGCAGATGCTGGTTCTTCACTCCTGATTTCTTCTTGTCTTCTGCATCACTGTTAGACCAGGCAGCAAAATATAATCCTATGGGTTGAGGAGCTTATCACAAGCACTTGTGGACTGCTCAGACATGGGATCTTACTTTTAGTTTTTCATCTTAAGTCCCACCAACACCTCTCACAATTTAAAATCAATCCCTGGCCTGAAACAAGAGGACTCTCAGTGCCTATTTCTGTCCAGGCTTCCCTGTATTTAATTAAGTACAACTGAGTGACTTTTCCTCCCTGTTGGTCCTGGAAGAAGAAAATGGTCGAGAGGGGCACAAATTTAGGTCAGGATGAGAAAAAAGACCTGTTGGGCATGAACAACAGGTATTCAGTGCCTTTCCTCCACTGGTCCAAGCCTCTGCTGCAGCCTTGCTTGTTGCAATACATTTGTACCTGGGGTTAGAATCATAGAATCAGGGTGGAAAAGACCTTCAAGATCAAGTCCAACCGTGTTGTACCTGGTGATTCCGAGAAACCCTGTTTCACTGGCCCCAGTGAAGGGAAACAATCAGAAAGGACCCATCCCAAGGGATCCTCAGATACCAAGCCCTGTTCTGCCCAACCCAAAATGGTTAATTGCATTCCTTGAATGACTCGTTAACACCTCGAGTTAACACCTGGGTTACTGCTTGACTGGTTGTGCTGGGTCGTTAAGGGGGAATGTGAGAATTTGGCAGGGAGCTGGGGGTCTACTTAAAATCTGCTGGTCAGGGCAGACAAACAGACTTTGGATTTGTAGCAACATGGCTCGTGTGAGTAAATGCAGTTCCTTAGTTGCTACGGGGGTTTGGGTTCTCCTCTCCCTGCTCTGCCCAGCCAGTGGTGGGAAACTGCTGGTGGTGCCGATGGACGGGAGCCACTGGCTCAGCATGCGCTCCGTGCTGGTGGCCCTGGGCCAGAAAGGGCATGAAGTGGTCGTGGTTGCACCAGAAGTAAACCTGAACGTGAAGGCGTCCGAATATTACACCCTCAGAACCTACCCAGTGCCTTTAACCAGGGAAGAGCTGGAGGCGAGGGCGCGTTCGTTTGCCAATGATCTTTTTGAGAGAGGAGCTTTTCTCCGGAGAGTTGCTGCGCTCTACGAGAAGGTTCAAGTCATCTCCAGCCTCTACGTCTCCTCCTGTACCAGCTTACTGCACAACAAGGACCTGATGCAATACCTTGAAGGCAGCCGATTTGATGCTGTCCTCACGGATCCTGTCGTACCGTGTGGACAAATCCTGGCTCTGCATCTTTCTGTCCCGTCCGTTTTCTTCTTACGGGGACTCCCCTGCAGTTTGGATTTGCAGGCTGCCCAGTGTCCAGACCCCCCTTCCTACATCCCAAGAACTTTTACAGACAACTCGGACCACATGACATTTATCCAGCGTGTGGAAAACATCCTCCTGAAATCATCAGAGTCCTTCCTTTGCCATTTTGCCTATTTGCCCTTTGAACTCCTGGCCTCAGATGTTCTCCACAGACCAGTAACAATGAAGGAGCTTTTAAGCCACGGATCCATCTGGCTGAAAAGGATGGATTTTGTTTTTGAGTACCCCATGCCAGTGATGCCCAACATGGTTTTCATTGGAGGTATAAACTGTGGGAGGAAAAAGCCATTCTCTCAGGTCAGTGATTTCCTTGATAAAACATGTTAAGGTTTGAAGGGGAAAGGCTGTTTGCAGATGCCCTCTGTGTGTATAATCATACGGGTGAGTTTGTGTCAAGACCAAGAAAATGGGTGGGAAAACTGGGTTGATTTTCATTCTCTCCCAGCCCTGTAGGCCCTCTTCTGTAGCATTAGCAGGCTCAAAGCATTTTTGGCTCACAGAATTGTTTACTTTGGTCTAGGTGGAAGGAGTTTATCACTGGAGGCACACACCCAGCAGTGAGGGCAATCCCCAGCTTAGCATGCAGGTCTCTCCTGGCTTAGGTTTGCCAGATCAGTATTTGTTTTGCTGTCACAGTTGATTTTTAAAAACAAGGAACCTCCCCAGTTACAAAGAACCATCCTTTCAGAACTTAGAAATCAAGTCTCACAAGGCGTCAGTTGGCAGGTAATGTTCTGGTTGCTCTGTCAGTCTAGGCTTCTCCTTTCACTGCATGGATTCCTCACACCACTTTCTGCAGAACTGGTGGAGGTTTTTGGAGCTGCAAGCCAGCACTGAGCCATCTGCTACAGCTCACCCTGCCTTCTGAGAAGTTTCCCTACAAAGGGTGGGCCGAGGGAAGAAGTAAGTCAGGAAATGTCCTTCAAAAAAATTCTGGTGCATCCTATCAGCCTCCATAGGACATTATTGTGTGGTCAGATTTACTGCTGGGCAATAATTTTCATCATTAAGGTGGACTGTTTGCAAATCTTTTCTGTGCATTAGTGTTGTTTGCTTCCATGGTCCTGGGGCATCCTCTTCCCAGGCTGATCCAGAACTGTATTTCTGAGTGGTCAGTCCAGTTCTAAATATATCTGGCAAAAAAGCACCTCCTTGTCCTTCCTACTTCCAGCCCCTGTTTCATCCTTATTCCAGGGGAAAGAAATTTTTTTAGCCAGTTTTCCATTTTCATTTACAGTGTCAAGATAGAAAACTGATAAAGAAAACAGACTGCTTCCCTTCTGAAGCATTAATGTCCTTCTGATCTTACAAAAGAGAAAATTATTTGGATTGGTAGGAGGGGAGGAGTTTTCCTTCCAGGACCTGGAGGGGCTACAGGAAAGCCAGGGAGGGACTTTTTACCAGGGTGTGTTGTGAGAGGATGAGGGGTAAAGGCTTTAATCTGGAAGAGGGGAGATTTAGGTGAGACATTTGGAATAAATTCTTCAGTGTGAGGGTGGTGAGAGTTTCCAGGGAAGCTGGAAGTGTTGAAGGGCAGGTTGGATGGGGCTTGGAGCAGCCTGGGCTGGTGGGAGGTGTCCCTGCCCGTGCAGGGGGTTGGAACTGGATGGTCTTGAAGGTCCTTTCCAACCCAAACCAGTCTGTGATTCTTATACTGAAAATTCTTGCTTGGAAAAGGAACGATCTGTTAAGCAGCACTTTTGAGCAGACCACTTGCTGAAGGATGCCTCTCTTCCTGAAATCCCACTGTCCTCCAGTACAGAGGTGGGTGTTTCCTGAATCTCTGATTACCCTCTGCCAAGCTGGCTGAACTTTACCACCTCTTACACCTTTGCCACATCCATGATTACACATTTACCATAATGCAAATAAGTCTTAAGGTCATGCAGGGAATCACAGCACAGGTTGCTTAAAAGCAGGGAGCTGGGGATAGGGCAGCACTCGCCAGGCTCCTGCAGAAATGGCCCAGCTGCTCCCTGCTCCTCCACAAGTCACCACCACGCTGGTTCTGCTCCTGTCCATGCTCCATGTGGCTGCTGGGGGGAAGCTGCTGGTGGTGCCAGTGGATGGGAGCCACTGGCTCAGCATGAAGGAGGTGCTGGACAAACTCAGCCTGAAGGGCCACGAAATAGTGGTGGTTGCACCTGAAATAAGCATGCATATAAAACCATCAGAGAGCTTTGTGATGAAGTTGCACCCAATCAATTTCACCCAGGAAGAGATGGAGGAGAGTTTCCAGGCATTTGTACAAGTTTTACTTGAAGAAGGAACTTTTCTGGGAAGATTTATTACAATATACCAACAGATGAAAAGACTCTCTGACATGGCCATCTCCAACTGTGCACGCTTACTCTACAACACAGAGCTTATGCAATATCTTCAGGAGGCCAACTTTGATGCTGTCCTAACAGACCCTGTGCTACTCTGTGGGCCGATCCTGGCTGAGCATCTTTCCATCCCTTCCATGTTTTTCCTGCGAGGGGCACCGTGTGGTTTAGATTACGAAGCCCCTCGATGTCCCAGTCCCCCTTCTTATGTCCCCAGGGCATTCACGAGCCTCTCGGACCGCATGAACTTTCTCCAACGGGTGAAGAATTTCATCTTTGAATCCCAAAATTATTTTCTGTGTGATTTTGCCTTTCGACCCTATGCCAAACTGGCTTCTGAGTTCCTTCACCGGGAGGTGACTGCGCTGGATCTCCTGCGCCAGGGTTCCATTTGGCTCATGAGGATAGATTTTGTGCTGGACTACCCCAGACCTCTGATGCCCAACATGATTTCCATCGGAGGGATAAACTGTGCTCACAAGCAGCTGCCTCAGGTGGGTGGTGCTCTGGTTTTGATTCTTGCTGGGATAGGCTTCTGTGTTTGTAAAGGGTGAATTTTGTCTTGCAGAGAGGAGTCCAGGTCCCCTTTGGGGTGAGTTAGGCAAAGAGCTAGGAAAGAGGTCATTCTTCTCTCACTTTCCTCCTCACTGTCTCTTTTCTCTGTAGGCAGGAATTCCCTTCACTTGTGCATCATGCTCAGTGAGTGCAATTTTCATTCCGTGCATCTGGAGCCATTTTGCTTAGTGCTGAGTATCTCAGTGCCCTCTTTCTCCCTTAGTGAGTGATGGATGAGCAGCAGGGAAGTGTGAGGAGTTGTCAAAGCCTTGCAGGAGGTGGAATCTGTGCCACTTTGGAAAATGATGTAGTAGGGTTTGGTATTTCCAGAGAAAAGCACATCAGGCTGCTGCCCTGGGGCACCCTTGCTGCCTTACCACTTCTTTCTTTTCTCAGTGAACCTCTGCTCCCTCACATGGGTATCTCCAAGGCTGGAATCAGCAGGCATGTGGCAGGTTGTGGTCTCTCAGGCTAAGCAGCAGTGCTGACAGGCAGGGAAGGTTTCACCTTGGCGAGGACTGTGTGAGATGTGAGACCAAAATCCAGCTCAGTCAGGCTGAGGGGGCTGTGATGGCTTGGCAGGTCCTGCTCCAAGGCAATATTGCTGCCAAAGCTTTTCCTTATCTGCTGCATCCACCTCATGTACCACTTGCCCGGGTACACTGCTGGACTTCGATGCCTGTTTTACAGCCTTTTATCAAATCACTGATGATAGCAATATTTTGAAGGATCAAAAGTTGTGCAATAGCACCCATACAAGCACAAGGCTGGTGCCATTGCTCCAGTGCCACCAGGGCTTCTCTGCCTGGGCAGCACTCACCAGGCTCCTGCAGAAATGGCCCAGCTGCTCCCTGCTCCTCCACAGGTCACCACCACGCTGGTTCTGCTCCTGTCCATGCTCCATGTGGCTGCTGGTGGGAAGCTGCTGGTGGTGCCAGTGGATGGGAGCCACTGGCTCAGCATGAGGGAGGTGCTGGGACAGTCTCCAGCTGAAGGGCCATGAAATAGTCATTGTTGTATCTGAAATAAACATGCACGTGAAACCATCAGAAAATCTTGTGATTCACACAGGAAGAGCTGGGTGGAAATTACCAAGTGTTTTTATAGGCTTTATTTGAAGAAGGATCTTTTCTGGGAAGAGTTGTTGGAATTAAACAACAGTAAAAAAACAAAACCCAACCAACCAACCCTCTCCCATGTTCCTGTCTACCTGTACACACTTCCTGCACAACAAAGAGAAAGTTTGATGCTGTCTTTCCAAATCAAGTACAACCTTGCAGGGGGGTCCTGGCTGAGCATCTTTCAGTCTCTTCCATGTTTGTTTTTTTTTCCCAGCAAATACTGTGTGGTTTAGAATTGAAAGCCATTTTATGTCCCAGTCCCCCTTCTTATGTCCCCAGGGTATTCACAGGCCTTACAGACCACGTGAACTTTCTCCAGCAGGTGAAGGATCTGATCTTTGACATCCCAGCTTCTCTGTGCTGTTTCTGTTTCAACCACACACAAAGCTGGCTCCTGAGTCCCCTCAGTGGGACGTGGCTGTCACATCTCTTAACCAAGGCCTCCCTTTGACTTCTGCAGTTAGAATTTGTCTTCCATTAGCTCAGACCTTTGATGCCCAACATGATTTTTACTGGAGCAGTAAAGTGCACTCACAATAAGCCACCTCTGGTGGGTCATGCCTGATTTTTTTTTCTTCTCTCAAGCCCCTGTGTACTCAAGAGGACTTTGTATCACAGATTTTGTTACAAAGGTCTCTTTAACTGAGTGGCAATCAACTGCTTCAACCTTTGCCAAGAGGTGCCAGTGCCCATTTCAATGAAGATACCTTGAACAGGGTACAGCTTTGTTGAAGTCCATCTAGATTTGGGAAGGTGTGAATCCAATTGCTTTGCTCAGAAACCTCCCTCCAAACACCTCCTGCCACCAGCTGGTGAGTTCAACTTCTTTGCCAGAGCTAGGAGACATAAAGATGGTGTGAAAGGCGTAAGATGGTTGACTATCCACGGGAGCACTGTTTATGGTCACCTGTGAAAATCCCATTTTGCTCTTTCACATTTGTCTCTACTGAGGGCAGCACTTTGCTTCGTGGTCCTTCTCTCCCTGTTGGTAGGAGAACAACCCATTTCCTACAGCAGATTCTTCTCTTGACTTGCTGCAGCAAGAGCCCACGGCAACGTTTGCTTTGTGAACCTCCTTCCCCTGATCATGTGGACTCTGCTTCTCCAACTGTGCTTCTGCTTTGTGGGAATTGCCTGTGGACATAAAGCTAGCTGCTGGGATGGAGGCTGCAAGTTCTGTGCTGGCATTTAATTCCATTATGGGGCTTACAATGCCTTGAGAGAACCTACCAGGTCTCAGCTTGTGCCATCCTCCTCACCATTTTTTGCCCTGCCTGAGCTGATGGGTGTCTGAGCTTCAGCTAACTTCTTCTTTAGAACTAGTAACCTCTCACTGCCAAGTACTCGCCAGAAAGATCAGTGTTTCTGTTGGTTTAAGGCAGAAGACTCTTGTTTTTCACTGCTATGGATGAGAAGTTTCTTTTCTCTCAGCCCTGGCTCCCAATTGCAGTAGCACTTCTCTTCTTTCCCAGCATTGCCCGAGGGTGGAGAAGCCTGTTACAAAACCCAGTGAGTGGAAGTCCCTGGCCCAGCATCAGTCAAGTAGTGGAGGGAGATGAAAAGCTTGATCTTCATTCCTCAGCCTTTTTATTTTATAAAATCTTACGAAGGTTTCCCTGAAGGTTTGAGATATGACAGACTCAAAAGAGAAGCTCATTTGGAGGGTGCCACCAGCCACCAGAGCGCTTGATTTCCAGGTGGATAAGCCACAGGGTGGCAGTTTCTCTCATGAATTCTGCCAGATTGGGCAAGGCACAACTTCCCAGTCAGTCCTCTCTTTGCCTGAAGAAACATCCCCTTGTTTTGCACATCCTAGGCCAGCCTTACTGTGTCACTGCAGGACAGTAGGAATGTTGTTCTTGACCAGAGCTTCTCTGTGCATCCCTCAGCACCGTTTGTTTGAGAAGGTGCTGCTTTCTTCCCTAATCTCATATCACTGCAGGGATGATTCTCTCCGAGGCCACTTCCCCACACCAGGAGCTGCTGATGGTGCTGCTAGATGGGACTCGGGGGCTGTTGCCTGCTCACAGTTGAGTGCTGGTAGGAGTGGTGTGAAACAGTTGCCCTGCATCTGGAAGAACAGGTCTCCTGCTAAACATCAGGGGGAAAATAGGAAGGAAATGGACCCAGCACTGGTCCCGAAGGAAGACGTGGATGGACCTTTCCCATCTAGGAGGTCTCAGAGGAGGTGTCATTCTAGAAGAAGTCTTAGAAGGCTGAGGAGGGAACAGGTCTATCCTCCAACTCCACAGTCATTGCATAACAGAAGGGCACACCTTCTGCACCAGCCTCAAAGGGTTCTTCTGGGTCCAGCTCTTCAGGCTGTCACACATCTTATGGGGGACCTTCAAAAATCCTCATTCCTATGCGCCTTTGCAGGAACTTGCAGTACTTCCACATTGCTTAACATACCTTTTTTGGTGCACTTCCATCCTCGTCAGTCTTCTCACCCCAGAAACCACCTTAAACAGCTCTTCCACATCTGCTCTGGGGCCACAGGCCTCCTAGAGATGAGTCTTCAAAGAGGGGGCTGGAAGGGACAGGTCTTGGCCTCTGCTAGGGTGGATGGTGGTGTGGATGTGACACACCTGCAAAAGGTTCAGCCAGAGGGATGCAACCAGAAGTGCAGTCCCACCTAGAACCACCCCTGCCTCCTTCCTGGGAAGATCTTCACCCTTCCTCTACTAGAAAGAGACTGGGCTTATCTCATGCACCCACCACACACCACCAGCCCGTGGAGTTACCTGAACTTAGTACTCATAAAGTAGCCTTTTACCAAACGAATAGTTACACATTTACCAGACAGCAAATCAATACGTGCAAGGATCACAAATCACGTTGTAGCACAGAGTGTTTAAAAGCACGGGGGCTGGTGCCATTGCTCCAGTGCCACCAGGGCTTCTCTGCCTGGGCAGCACTCACCAGGCTCCTGCAGAAATGGCCCAGCTGCTCCCTGCTCCTCCACAACTCACCACCACGCTGGTTCTGCTCCTGTCCATGCTCCCTGTGGCTGCTGGGGGGAAGCTGCTGGTGGTGCCAGTGGATGGGAGCCACTGGCTCAGCATGACGGAGGTGCTGGACCAGCTCAAGCTGAAGGGACACGAAATAGTCGTCGTTGCACCTGAGCATAATTTATACATAAAGCCAAGAGAGAGCTTTGTTATGAAAAGCTACCCAGTCAGCTTCACTCAGGAAGAACTGGAGCAGACTTTCTGGACAACTGCTCAGAATGCCTTTGCCAAAGGACCCCTCCTGGAAAGAATTCTGAAAACTTACGAAGGAGTGAAAAATACTTCTGCCATCTTCCTGGATACCTGTACAAGCTTACTGCACAACAACCAGCTGGTCAGATACCTTGAGGAGAGCAAGTTTGATGCTATCTTCACAGATCCGATCCTACCCTGTGGGCAGATCCTGGCTGAGCATCTCGCTATCCCTTCCGTAGCTTTCTTGCAGCAAATGCCATGTGGTTTAGAATTTGAAGCCACTCAGTGTCCCAATCCCCCTTCTTATATCCCCAGGGTGTTCACAGACCTTCCAGACCGTATGAACTTTTTCCAGCGGGTGAAGAACTTCGTGTTTGACTTCCCAAATTATTTCATGTGTGATGTTCTCTATCAATCCTACGAAAAACTGGCTTCTGAGTTCCTTCATCGGGAGGTGACGGTGATTGAGCTCTTAAGCCACGTCTCCGTCTGGGTGATGAAGCTAGACTTTGTTTTACACTACCCCAGACCACTGATGCCCAACATGATTTTAGCTGGAGGAGTGAACTGTGCTCACAAGAAGCTGACTCAGGTGGGTCGTGCTCTGTTGTTTGTTGTCAACCTTGTGGGCTCTGGCCGACTCTGAAAGTTGGCAACACTAGTTTTGTTAGGAAGGGCTCTCTCTCTCTGGGGGACAGTGGAAGGATTTCCAACTGCTTTTGCTTTGCAAAGAGGTGCCAGTACTTGTTTCACTGTGAAGATGGAGAAAGTGTTGTGTATGGAATTAGCTCTGGGAAACACCCCATTGGTCCCGTGCCTCTGCTCAGAGCCAGAGCACGAGAGCAAGTTCCTCAGTGCCTGCTCACTGAGGGCTGCTGATGTGCTGCAAGGCAGCCTTTCATTCTTTAAGACCTTCCTTCATCCTCTGGTCCAACCTGTTGTTGCTGATTTCCTCGACGTTCCTGACTTTTTTCCTTTAAAGAAGGATCCCATGTGTTTCAGATTGTCATGGACTCATAAAACACTTCTTATATGCAGGCCTGTCGGTGAACCTCCTGGTCAAAGTAGGTCCAGTCAGTTCAGGTTGTTCCACTCCATGTCTTGTCAAGTTTTGAGTATCTCCTGTGACCCTTGTAATGAAAACACTTTATTATAGCCCATTTATTATTGTATGCAGCTTGGATTTTCCAGGCTGTGGCCTGTGTCTGTTGCCTCTTGTTCTGTCACTGTGGATCTCTGAGAAGAGTGTGGCTTGCTCTTCTTTATGCCTTCCTGCTAAAGGTGTTTGAGACAGCAATAAGATCTCATTAGCCTTCTCTTCTGAATCCTGAGCCAGCTTCTGTTGGTCCATTTTCTCTATGCCTCCTTGTTTAAAGCACCTTCAGAATAAGAACTAATTCTGAAGCATTTTTCAGAGGATTCACACTTGGCACTGGGTCTAGAGAAGCAGAGATGGAGTAAAAAGTATCACTAAACCTATGAAGAGAACTCTGACAGAGACCTCTGAAGCCCTGAAAGGTGCAGCAAAGGTGAAAGGGGAACTGATATGTGGCCTCTCCCAATATTTGACCTGTGACTTATGCCAAAGTGAGGCAGCAGCACGTTTGAAGCAAAGAACAGGCAGAACCTTTTCACACATAATCAACAAACCTGCCCCTCAACACCAGCAGGACAAAAATCTATGAGTTTAGAAAGTTAATAAGAGGTACATTCTGACTGCCAGGATTTGTGGACTTAGAAATCATGGGTTCCCCTAACTGAGGGTGGTCACTGTACATTAGTGGTGGGGTGGCTTTTTTTGGTCTGTGTGTGGGTTTTTTCAGCTCTTTTATGTTCTTCTATAGCATGATATTAGTGTTGTACAGATAATACATGCCTGGCTGAGATGTTAGCAGAAGTTAAAGCCTCCGTGGAAGTGACTTTACATCAACTGTGAGATCTGAGGGCCCTCATCTGCTACTCCAGGGTGACTACCTGAGTGTGTAGTGCCACCTTAGGGCATATGTCATGCTGCACCTCCTGCTTACTGAGAGATCTTCTCCTCTGTATGGCTGAAGAGGGAACAGGCACTCCCAGGTGCTGCAGCTAACTCCTTCTATCCACCTCCTGCAGTTTATGGTCTGTTCCTATCACCTCACTGTCAGCTAGAGAGAAAGTTCTGCTTCAACAGGCTGCAGAATGGGACTGGAACCATGTCTGAAACTCCCTCCTCCTTAATGCAGTTTCCTTAGATGTTACAGTCCTTCCCGATTGGTCTTTGTTGTGGTTTTTTTTTGAGAATCACTTTTTTTAACACGCCCCATGGAAAAACCTCCTGTCAAAAAAACCTACCTTCTTAGGACCTTCTTAGTATTAGCCTTGGATGTGCTTATCATAGAATGGTTTGAGTTGGAAGGGACTGTAGATATCATCTAGATCCAACCCCCTGCATGGGCAGGGACACCTCCTACCAGACCAGGTTGCTCAGAGAACAACCAACCTGGCCTTCAGCACTTCCAGGGATGGGACTTGCATACCCAGGTACATTTGGAAAAGGTAGATATTTGATGAACCAGATTTCCCATCACTCCTACCTGCTTCAAGACAGCTCTTCCAGGCTGCTGCACATCATGAAGAAACAGAGCTTCCTCCCACTAGGTGTGCTTGGCTGGGGGTCTAAAACAAACAGCTCCTCCTCTCCAGCCAGTGTTCTGTGCAGGGCAGGAAAGCAGATCAGATATATATGCAAAAAGATCTTAAAAGTTGGACTAAAAGGTACAAATCTGATTACCTGAATGTTCGGATATCAGGGAATTAGGGTAACAAACCAACAGAGTATGCAAATAACCAAATAACCAGTAACTGTTACAAAAAGACTTAATTGTTTGAGTGTTAACTTATGAATTGGACTTACACTGGATATGGAAAGATGACTAAATCCCTTAAGGCAATGTGGTAAGACAATGATTGCAATCTTCCCTCTTATGTTTAAAAGGATCCCAAATCTTAAAGTTCCAAAGCTTGAAAGTTGAAGCCTTCTCTAAGATGTTCAAGCCAGCTAATGAAGAGATGGGCAAGAATTCATCTGTAGGGATGTGATATTTCTTACCCTTTGTTTGATTTTGGTTGGGTGTTCCTTTCTCTCAGCCTCTTGAGGAGTGACCAATGGAGCAGATGACCCTGCTGGAGGGGAGAAGGTCCAGCAGCCTCCCAGGGAAAGTGTGCAGGAGTCTCCCTGGTCAAAGATGGGACCAGGCTTTTCTAGAACAAAGGGCTTGGCTGCTGTCATTTAACTACCTGACATACCTCCAGAATTCCCTGTTGGAGAACAAAAGGAAACAGAGGAAAGAACCAGGAAAGCCCTTTTCCTGACTAAGCAAATTCATGTCTTTATCTACCTGTTCTTCTTGTACCTCCATTTGGCCTAGTTGGGACCAGGCTGGGCCCTGTGTTCTTCAACACAGGAGAGCAGCTGGTGTCACAGCTACAGCTTGGCCTTCTACTGGTATTTGAAGGGTGTTACCAGTTCAGGGTTTGTGTGCTTTGCTTTCCCTTGGGAACCCTCCAGCTCCAGGCTGAGGGCAGTGAAACAGAGAGAGAAACTGAACCATAGAGGGAAACTGAGGGAAGGACATTGAGGCAGGGACACCACTTTGTTCCTAGGCACCAATTTCATTCACCATCTACCCACTGGGTATCCATGGCATCATTTGCTGCAGCTTCAGCCCAGGTTCTCAGGAATTATTAGGCACTTAAATCCCATTCAAATCAACCTGATTTGGATCTCCAAACAAGTCCTGGGCGTGGGACTCTCTTCCACATCAGGTCAGCCAAGCTGTTGGAGAGGCAAACCTTCAACATCTCAGAAGTGAAAAGCTTTTCCCCAGTGTTCAGGTCGAATCTCTTCAGCTGCAGTTTGTGGCTCTGGTTTGGCTCTTTCTTTCCTGCTGCCCAGAGAAGTTTGGCTCCATCATTATTTCTTCCTGTTGAGCAGCTGCAGGCTCTGGGTTGGTCTTAGAGAGAACAGGATTTTGGGGTCGGTTTGGGTTTTTTTGGCCTTAAAAATCTTATCGTAGCACAGATCAAAGGAGCTCAGAAGCTCTGTCCTCCCCTTCTTCTGGCAAGTGCAAGTGTGGACTTCTCTGGGCTCATAATCTGGTATTAAGAACTTTCAAGAAGGTTTGACCTCTAGCCTCTTTGCCTCTGAACTCTTTGAGGCCCCTCTTGAGCAAGAACCACACTTTTTTTGCTGCATCAGTGTTGATATCAAAAGGTGTTTGGTTAATATGTTATCCAAACTTTGGTGACCACCACTCCCTGACGTTGGCTCCTGCTTCATGTGTAGAACATCATGTGGTGAACTCCAGGCACCTTTCTGAGGAAAGGTGAGGAGAAGGGAGAAAGTTGAAGGTCTAGGTCTTGCAATATCAACAAATTCAACACACCTCTTGTACTATCAGCTCCCTGGAGAAGCTCAGTGGCTGTGGAAGCTGGGAGGCAGCACTCCTGACGTTCATCTGACACAGGACAACCAAGCACACAGGGCCTCGTTCCAAACAGAATTCCTGATCCAGAAAAATCCCTTGGCAAACAACTGCTAATCCAAGGCCCTGCTAATTGTTCAGAACCATTTATGGTAAGATAAATGCACGGAAATGCTTCTTGCTTTAGATCCCTTGGGAGCTATCTTATCGGTGCTTTTATTACCATTTAATAACATGGTCTTTAAACTCCAACAACCTCTCTCAGTAAATGATTTGTGGAGATAAATATTGAAGACCATCGAGTTATAAATGAGGTGCCACTGTTTGTTTGCTCTCACATTCTGCCTGGAAGGAGCAGCTCATTTTTTTTTTCTCCTGTCAACGGCCCCGTGGCAGTTATGTGGAGACACCAGATACAAGCTGGGCTTCTTCTTTTCCTTTCCTGCTGGAGTTTGGCAGAAGGTGGGAAGCTCTTGGTTGTGCCTCAGGATGGAAGTCACTGGCTGAGCATGCGTGTGGTTCTGGAGAGACTCTGGGAGAGGGGCCACAAAATCGTTGCGGTGGTTCCTGAAGCTGCTTTGTTCTTGAAAAGCTCCCAACGTTTCACCATCAAGACGTACTCTGTGTCTTACACACAGGAGTTTGTGGAGAGATTCTATAATTCCCTTGGTGAAAAAAGTTTTGTGAACCCCCCCTTTCTAGAAAAAATCCGTTTTGTCCTCAATAACATCTCAGAAGTGACCAGCATGTTCTCTTCCAGTTGTCGGAGCCTCTTATATGACGAAGAACTAATGAAGTACCTCCAGGACAGCAAATTTGATGCTGTCATGGTGGATCCTGTGTTGCCCTGTGGGCCAATTCTTGCGGAACATCTCTCCCTTCCATCAGTGTACTTCATGCGTGGCCTTCCATGTACCTTAGACTACAAAGCCACCCAGTGTCCCAGTCCTTATTCTTACGTGCCAAGGTCTTTCACCGAAAATTCGGATCACATGACGTTCACGGAGCGTGTGAAGAACCTCCTGGTTGGGTTTTCAGAGCAACTGCTCTGCTATGTGTTTTATTTAAAACATGAGAACTTAGCTTCTGAGTTTCTCCAGAGAGAAGTAACAGTCCTGGAACTGTTTAGCAAAGCATCCATTTGGCTGATGAGGTATGACTTCGTTTTCGAGTATCCGCGCCCAATCATGCCAAACATGGTCTATATTGGAGGCATCAACTGTGAGCAGAAGCAGCCTTTATCAAAGGTTTGTCATTGCTTACCTTGAGGGCAGAATGCATGAGTGATTATTTAAGCTTTTCCTTTTAAAATTGCTTCCTACAGTAGCATTTGTGTTGGAGGCAATCGGTGACGGGTCCCCAGGATGGTGTGATTTGGGAGTGGGAATCTCAGGTTCTGAGAGATGACCACAAGACTTGCACTGAAGGGTTTAGCTCCAGGAGGGCTCAGGTGAAGTTGGCCAAGCTGGGCCAGCTGCCTTAGCTTAGCTTGTGGTGAACATAACACCACAGCATTAGACAATCGTGGCACTTCTGCTGTATCAGATAAATTCTTAAATAATCCTAGGTCATATGATTTAACATCCTGAGCAACCTGGTCTACTGGGAGGTGTCCCTGCCCATGGCAGGTGGGTCGAATGAGATGATCTTGAAGGTCCCACTCAAACCATTCCATGATTCTATGAATACTGATTAATTGCAGGGCCAATAATGGAAAAGTGGGATTAACTCTGTGGACATAACCAGGCCAAGGCAGTAGAGGGAGCTCTGAAGTTGTGTAAGCAGCTGCGTGAGGTAGCAATTCAGAGGATGATTGAAAAAAGAAGCCTTCAGGATTCTATTTACCCTCCTTCCCCAAAATGTTCTTCCCTAAAGTGAGCAGCTGCCAGTCACTTATTCTGTTTTCCAAGCCCACAGTCACGTTGCAGCAGCAGCAGTTCTTGCTAAGCTTGTATTATTGCTATTGCAGACTCAGGGCTTTCACTTGATAATGGAGGGACAAATCTGAAGATAAACCTTATCACCAAACACATGGCCTATCAAATCTCTGCCAATCATTGCTTCTTGTGGAGACTCTGAGAGGGCAAAGTAATCTGAAGGTCAGAGTTTGGCTCCCAGTTTTGCCTCCAATCCGTGGAGCAGACTCGAGGTGGGGAGTTCATCATCAACTGGGTGATTGCTGAGTCAGGTGGTGCCTCCCATTCATAACTTGGTTTCAGTGGGATCCGTGGCTTGGCACTTCATGAGAGGGCAAGGGGTGGTGGATTAAAACTGGAGGAGGGGAGATTTAGGTGAGACATGAGGAGGAAATTCTTTAGTGTGAGGGTGGTGAGACCCTGGCCCAGGTTGCCCAGAGAAGCTGTGGCTGCCCCATCCCTGGAAGTGTCCAAGGGCAGGTTGGATGGGGCTTGGAGCAACCTGGTCGGGTGGGAGGTGTCCCTGCCCATGGCAGGGGGGTTGGATCTAGATGATCCTTAAGGTCCTTTCCAACCCAAACCATTCCATGATTCTAAGATTCGAACCCTCTTATTTCGAGCATTCAACTTCCCCTCCCTGTGCCCAGATGCCGAAAACCTTCACCCCGTGCACAGATAAATCCAACCTTTACCCACAGTTAAAAATTACTCTCCTTTCTGCCCACAAACAGACAGTCTGTTAAAAATTAAACACGTAACCTTAACTTAAGATTAAAGTGCAAAGTGCCCCACGATTCGCTTCTTGTCCCCCGCGCTCGTTTTGCGGCCGTTAGAAACTTTGGGGGCAGCAGAAGGAAAATGGCTTCTTCCAATCCAGGCTTTAGTTCCTTTGCCTCTTGGCTCGTGTCTTTCCTGCTCCTGTGGACCTTTTCTGAAGGTGGAAAGCTTTTGGTTGTACCCATCGATGGCAGCCACTGGCTCAGCATGCGCCCGGTGGTGGAGCGGCTCAGCCAGAGGGGACACGGGATCGTGGTGGTTGCTCCAGAGGCAAATCTACGGATAGGCTCCTCAGTGCATTACACCCTGAAGACATACTCTGTGCCTTACACCAAGGAGTATCTGGAGGCAGAGTTTAAGAAGTTGGGCTACAGGAGCTTCACACCTCAACCCTTCTTGGAGAAATTCTCCAAAATGGCAAATATTTCGAGCGCCTTCTTTGAGTCCTGCCAACGCCTTCTGTCCGACAAGGAGCTGGTCGAGCACCTTGAAGAGAGCCAGTTTGATGCTGTCTTGATGGATCCCTTTTTCCCATGTGGACAGATAGTGGCTGAACATCTCTCCCTGCCTTCCGTGTACCTCATCCGGGGCCTGCCCTGCAGCCTTGACTTCCAAGCCACCCTCTGCCCAAATCCTCCTTCTTACATTCCCAGGTCCTTCACCCGCTTCACGGACCGCATGGCGTTCCTGCAGCGCCTGGGCAACCTCCTGGCTGCCCTGAGCAGCTCCTTGCCTTGCAGCTTTCTTTTTGCCCCCTATGATGGGCTGATCAAAGAGTTCCTCCACCGAGAGGCCACACTGCTTGAGCTGTTCAGCCACGCCTCTATCTGGCTGATGAAATATGACTTTGTCTTTGAGTACCCCAGGCCCCTAATGCCTAACATGGTCTTGGTTGGAGGGATAAGCTGCACTCAGGAAAAAGGATTATCTCAGGTTAGTGACCTGCCCCCTCCCTGCCCAGTTTAGCTGGGCTAAACATCTCACCATGGGGTGGAGCTCCTGGCAGTGACAACAAGAGGAGAACACCTGCCTTAGGAAAGGCTGAGAGACCTGGGGCTGCTCAGTCTAGAGAGGAGAAGACTGAGGGGGGGACCTAATTAGTGTCTATCAATACATGAGGGCATCAAGAAGGCAGGGACAAGCTCTTGTCACTTGTGCCCTGGGACAGGACGAGGGACAACGGACTCAAAGTTGAGCACAGGAAGTTGCACCTCAACACTAGGAGAAACTTCTTTCCTGTGAGGGTGACAGAGCCCTGGGACAGGCTGCCCAGAGAGGCTGTGGAGTCTCCTTCTCTGGAGACTTTCCAGACCTGTCTGGGTGCCTTTTTGAGTGACCTGCCCTAGTTTTTTTTGGTCCTGCTCTGGCAGGGGGGTTGGACTTGATGATTTTCAGAGGTCCCTTCCGACCCCTGACATTCTGTGATTCTGTGGAAGAAGGAGGTGGCAGGGGCTGGGGAAGCACTGTGCCCCTCTGCACCCCTTGTGCAAGGAGGGGTTCTGTGAGACACCTCCAGGTTCCCAGACGAGCAGGCAGGAAAAGCTGGGCTTTTCCCTCAAATTTTTCCTCAGCAGTTTCTTTCCAGTAGTTTCATTTTGTATTCCAGGACTGGGTGCCAGCTGGGGAGCTGCAGCAGCCCAAATCACACTAGTCTTCTGCCCTTGAGAGAAGGACCATTTCTTCAGGGATTTCAGACCTGGGTGAAATCCCCACCACCTAGTGAAGCAGCAACAGATCTCCCTCTTTTGTGGAAAAGACCCTGTCCCAGACCTGGACTGCAACTCTGTTTTGCTTGAACTTCCTAAATGTGGGATATTTTCCATTAAGAAATCCTCCTAATTCTTAGTGTTCTCTCTCAGTGGGTGTCCCCTGCAGGTCATGTGTTGCACCCACCAGCACAAGCAGATGCTGGTCAAAAAGGACGTGAGTGAAAACAACCCATCTACTCCCAAAGCAGGGCTACAAAAAGTTCCCTACTGGTTGTGGTGTTTCTGAGCAGAAAGTCAGACCTTGGCACATGGGAACATCTAAAGAACAAACTAAACCTGACGTGGCTGGTCCCGAAGAACAGAAATAGGGTTCAACGTGCCCTGAAATAGCTGCACGTGTCCCACTGCAGCAGGAACTGCCAAAGAATTCCATCCCAAAAGCATGTTTGTCATTTGGGGAGGATTTTGCAGTTCCCAGATGAGCCCTGAGTTCCCCACCAGGCATCCATGCCACCTTAACTCAGAGTGTTTCTTCAGAGAAATCTGGTAAAGACAGAACCAGGTGCTGAAATTGAAGTTCCAGTTCACCTCCTTTGCCCCCAGAGGAAGATCAGGTCTGCTTCTCAGGGGGCACAGCCCTCACCAAACCTCCCACAGCTCCTCCTCTTTGGCATCCAGTCTCCAGCAAAGGGCCACACACTCTGGTCAGCCTCCAAGGTACCTGATGGAGTGTGAACCCAGAGGGTCAATCTCAGTTATCCTCTCAGACCCTAGAGAGAACATTCCAATTGCCAGGCTTATGGAAACATCTAGTTAATGTTATCCCCTCATTTCACTCTGATGCTGCAACAATTCCCTCCAGTTTTGTCTCTCCTCTCCTGGCTTTACCAAGGATTTTTTTTTCTATGCAATAGGATTTTTCCTCCAGCCTTTGGCTGGTTTTGTGCTCCATCAGAATCCTTTTGTTCTCGGATCCAAGCGACAGATCTCCTAGTTCTTCTTTTACTGTCAGTCAAAGGAAATGGATTTAAACAAACCAACTGGCAGCAGTTCAATATTATCCTACTCAGAGCAGACCCAATGAATCCAGAGATAAGTCAGAGATACCTGCTCTCAGAAGACTTTTCAAAAGCCTCAATCTCTCTTGCAGCTGCACGGCCTGAGAAGAAGAGCATCGGCTCGAAATCCAGAGCATCTGAGTGGCAACGACTGTGAAAATAAACCACCATGAGGGGTTGGGGTTTGGGGTTTTTTTGGGGTGGTTCTGGGACTCGTTTTCACACGGAGAAGTAATTTTCCTGATGGTGGAACTGTTGTGTCGCCTGTTCATGTCGTTGCCTTCCCATCTAGGGGGTTATTTTGGGGGGCACGTGACAGATGTTAAGAGCTTGTGACGTGGAAGGGGCTTTTTGGCTAAGGATGTGCTTTTGTGTTGGCAGGAATTTGAAGCTATTGTGAATGCCTCTGGAGAACATGGCATCGTTGTCTTCTCGCTGGGCTCCATGGTCTCCGACATTCCCAAGGAGAGAGCCAAAGAAATCGCAAAAGCCTTGGGAACAGTCCCTCAAACGGTACGATTTCCATCCCCCCCCCCCGCCCCTTCCCAGCACAGCAGGTCCATGTGGTTTTCAAACACAGCACCTGGTCACCTCCAGCTTTCAGTGCCCTTGGTCCTCCCTTCTTTCTTCTGCTCTGTGATGCCAGAAGAGACTATCATCCCAGCTCCTCTGCGCGATGAAACGGGTTTCCTGCACCACAAAACGGGTTTCCTGCACCAGAAAACAGGTCTTCTGCACCACAAAATGGGTCTTCTGCACCACGGATGTTCTGAGCTGTGCTTTTTGAGGAGCAGCAAGAGGCCAGCTGCTGAGAACTGACAGGGTGGTTACTTCTCTTGGCAGGTTTTATGGCGCTACACGGGAGAGGTGCCCCCCAACCTGCCGAAGAACGTAAAGCTCGTCAAGTGGCTGCCACAGAATGATCTTCTAGGTAGGTCTGAGATACCTTGAGTGGTACCAGTGGGTTTCTGGTAATGCTGTTGTAAGGCCCCATCAGCATCATTGTGTAGATGTCGTGCTGAGGGACATGGTTTAAGCACTGGACTTGGTAGAGTTAGGTTTATGGCTGGTAGAGTTAGGTTGTGGTTGGACTCAGTGACCTTAAAGGTCTTTTCCAACCAGAATGACCCTGTGATTTCAGCTGACTCCCCCTGTCACTGTGGGTCACAGGAATTCCCAACAGCCTTTGCTGTTTGAACCAGAGCTCATCTTTTAGAATCATATCTGATTGCCCCTTCAAAATTATGAAACGACACAGTTTGGAAAGGTGTTCCACCACTGGACAAGCTTTCCTGTCAAAAATGGGGGTCTTTATCTCTGACGACAATCACAGAATGTGTGGGGTTGGAAGGGGCCTTCACAGGTCATCTTGTCAGTCCAGCCCCCCCTGCAGTGCACAGGGACCTTTCTAACTAGCTCAGATTGCTCAAAGCCCCATCAAGCCCCACCTGGAATGTCTCCAGGGATGGGGCCTCCACCACCTCTCTGGGCAACCTGTTCCAGTCTTAACACCCAGACATGGGTGTTTTGTCTACTGACCTGAAAAGGAAATGGAAGGTCCCTGAGGGAGCATTTCCAGACAGGTTGTTGGGCTTTTCAAGTGGTGCAAATGGCTCGTGCTGTTGCCAGGGGTTGCACTTGCTGGTCAGACAAGAGGGCTCAGCTGTGGGGGGGCTCTGCAACACCAGCAAGTGGCAGACACAGTAAAGAAACAAGCAATGATGACACCCTCTTTAACCTCGTTTGGCTCTGGTTTCATCCTAAAAACCTGAGAAGCTTTGGAGGATTATCCAGGGCTTTCCAGGGATTACCCAAACTAGGGCAGAGCTCTACAACCCCAGGTTCATTCAGTCCTGTGTCGTGTCCTGTCCTCTGCAGCCCTCAGCCTGGCCCCATCCTCTGGATCTGTACCTCCTTTGGGTGCAAGTTTTCCCCCAGGGACGGATCACTGTGCTGTCAACAAACCCAAAAGCTCAGCAAGCCTGTCTTTCCTCCACAGCCCACCCCAAGACTCGTGCCTTTATCACCCATGGAGGCTCCCATGGTGTCTACGAGGGCATCTGCAACGCAGTCCCCATGGTCCTGATGCCACTCTTTGGAGACCAGATGGACAACGCCAAGCGAGTGGAGTCCCGAGGAGCAGGACTGACCCTGAATATTCTGGAAATGACCTCTGAGGACATCTCCACAGCCCTGAAAGCAGTTATTAATGATAAAAAGTCAGTTGTAGAAGCACAGCCTTTCTTCTTCTCCTCCTCTTGTGTAACTCCAGCTTCCAGCTTAGCAGATACTACTAATCTGTTCTTAGGTGCCTCCTCGTGTCAAAGTTACATCTTTGAGGAGCTGGTGCTTGCCCTGGGTTAACCTCATCCTGGCCCTGCAACAGCTCCATCCTCTTCCTCACTGCCTGGGATTCTAATCATTGGGTGACAAGAATTGGCTGATAGGAAAGGCTGCAGAGAAGATGAGGAGGGAGGGGGTTGGAAGTGGAAGGGAAGACATCATGTTGACACAAGATGTGTCACCTGCTTGAAGCCAAATTTGACACACTTGGCCACAAGGGTGGTGCAAAAGGCAAGTGGTGAAGGGAGATGTGGCAAACTCCTTTGATTTCCCCCACCCCAGGGGTGGCTTGGGTCAGTGAGGAGCATGGAAAGGTTGGAAGGCTCAAGTGCCTGGCTGGTTTTCTTCTGCACAGCAGCAAGTGGCAGTGGCAAGTGCCTCAGGATAGTCCAGATTCCTTCCCCAGGGAAGGCAATTTGCCCAGGCTGGGTAATTCCAGCAGGGAGCAGGAGGAATATCTACTGAGGAGGTCCAGGGAACCACTCCAGGTATTGCAGCCAACCTACCCAAGGTGTTTGAAGGCACCACAGCTTTAAGACACACCCTCCTTTTCCCTGCTCCTGTTCCCAGTCCTTGGCGTCCCCTTTCCCCGCCAAGTTTCCAAAAACCCAGCACCTTTTTTGGGCCTGTTTCCATCCTTCCTGCAGCAAGACTGCTACTCATGCATCTTGTTCTTTGCCTGGACAGCTTTTCTCCAGCCAGCCTCAGGTTCCAGCCAGGTGCCTCCATCCTTCAGCCCATTTTGCTGAGACCTCCAACGAAGCTTTTTCTGACTCCCTTTCTCTTTTATCCCTCGTTGGAAAGCAGCTCTTTCATGGGCCTGTAGCTTCCCCATTATCCTACTGGTGGGGTGGTGGGGAACACCACCAGAGGAGCCCCCAGTGGGCCACCAGACAACTGACCCTGCACCCCCTTTTTTTTTTTTCCTCTGGAGAGGGGACACAAGCCCCTGCAAACACCCCATGTCTTTTCTTGGCAGGTACAAAGAGAACATCCAGCGCCTCTCGGACCTTCACCTGGACAGGCCCATCCACCCCCTGGACCTGGCCGTGCACTGGGTGGAGTTTGTCATGAGACACAAAGGGGCCCCACACCTGAGGCCTGCTGCTCACGACCTGAACTGGATCCAGTACCACTCCCTGGATGTCATGGCCTTCCTCCTGGCCGTGGTGCTCCTCTCCCTCTTCATCTCCCTCAAGTGCTGCCTCTTCTGCTGCCGCAGGTGCTGCTGTAAGAAGGGAAGAACAAAAAAGGCAACCAAAGCAAAGTCCCACTAGCAGATGAAACCAATGCTAGGGAGATAAAGCCTCTGCTCCAGATCAAAAGGAGCAGAGAACATCTTAAATGTCACTAAAACAAATTGCTGACATTCAGTCAAGAGATAATACTGTTGTTTTTAAACGAGCACCACGGGAGGGGCTGCTTCACTGATATGATTCTGGCTTCCCCCTACCCTTTAATTAAGAATTTGGTTGTTCAAAGTAATTTGTGCAGGGAACATTTCGGTCACTTGGGAAGGTAGAAGTGTGAAGCCCAAGGCTCCTGGCTTCCATGTCTTGGTGCACAGAGGACTCACAGTGACATTTCTTTCAACCTCTGTACACAATGGAGAGATGAAGGGTTCTCATAAGAGTTTACTGCAAGGGCTTTAGGAGAACCTTAAGGATTCTGTAGGAGAACTTTAAGGATTCTGTAGGAGAACCTTAAAGCATTAGCAGAGCACAAGCCCAGCCCATCTTACCTGGGGTTTGTGTGTGTTTACAATCTAAAAAAGGTTTGAGCAGGAAAGTGGTTATAAAACCACTGGTGTTTTACCCAAATTCCCCCTCGGGCAGAGTGGTGTCTCTGGAGCTGACCTGGGAGGTGATCAGACCTTTGCAAGCAATGCTTATAAAACCCAACTGATCTACTCTTCATAAGTGATGTTCAGGCGAAGACCCAACCCCAGCCCTATCAATAAATCCCCCAAACTAACCATTCATGGCTCTTGTGTTTTTTAACCTCGAGAGAAGTGGGGCTGGATGCTTGTCAATCACAGAGGGAGAGGTGGAGAAGAAGCTGGTTCTGTGCCTCACTGCTTGGTCCTTGCTGAGAGGTTACCTCCTGGGGCTGCCCCAGACCCCACCACTGGGGACTGAAGAAGTCAGAGAAGAACTTCAAGGTAATATTCCAGGCTCCAAACAGGCTGGAGGAGCCCATCCCAGCAGCCTTCCTCCACACAGGAGCTGGGAGCTGTTGATTTTCTATTGCTGGCTGAAAAAGCAGGTACTTCAGCTGTCCCATCCAAGCAGACAGTCCTTCTCCTCCTCATCTCCTCAGTGCCCCCTCCTCGTGGGCATCCTCACCACCTCCAAACCATCCAGGACCAATGCCAAGGATTGCTTTTCATCCTCTGTTTTCCCCTCCCCTTCTCCTGCCCCTGGGAAACAGAAGGAAACTCTTATTTGGGACACGGGGAAGAGTCCTCATGGTGTGTACGAGCTGATCTTGCAGCTCCACTTGTTCCTGAAGTGACAGCTCTGGCTGTCCTCACGGTCCCACCTGGAGCCAGGACATCTGTGCCTCTGGAAATGAGACCCAGAGGGACCTGGCAGTGTCCATCAGACCCCCCAGCTGTGGTGGGTTGTCCTCTCTGAGCGTGGGGCTGCCTTCCAGCAGATCTGCTGCAGGAACACACTTTGCAGTGTCCTCAAGGAGAAGTTCTCCGAGTACCCGGCGGCAAACGGGCTCTGGGTCAATCCTGTGATTTTCTCTGCTTTGACAAGAGAAAAACCTCCTTGACTTCAGCTCAGATGAACAGAACGAACTATAAATAACCAGGGAGGGACTTTTGGCAAGAGCAGGGAGTGACAGGACAAAGGGGGGGACGGTTTTAAGATGCAAGAGAGGGTGTTGAGGTGAGACACGAGGAGGAAACTCTTGGCTGTGAGGGTGGGGAGAGCCTGGCCCAGGTTGCCCAGGGAAGCTGTGGCTGCCCCATCCCTGGCAGTGTTGAAGGGCAGGCTGGATGGGGCTTGGAGCAACCTGGGCTGGTGGGAGGTGTCCCTGCCCATGCAGGGGGTTGGGATCTAGATGAGCTTTAAGGTCCCTTCCAACCCAAACTAGATTTGATGTGGCTGAGGCAGAAGAGAGAAAAAGTGATGATGGCCAAGTGGACGTGCAGGGCACCTGCTGATCCCTCCCTGATGGGGATGTCACCGTGGGAAGGACAGGAATGTTTCCTTTTATAGCAACACCTTTGGAGCACGAGTCCCACGGGATATCTGTCCCCAGTGCTGACCTTCAAGTGACTCCAATATAGAGGGGAAAGAACTTTTCCTGCAGGATCTCCTGCTGCTGCACCATCCCAGCACCCACCTGCTGATCTTCCAAGTCAAACCAGGTCTGTGATGATCCCCATTTCAGTTATTTGTTTTAGGGTTTTTCCCAACTTCAGCCCTCTTGTGTGGGAGGAGAAAAGGAGTGAAGAGAAAGGGAGAAGGAAGAAGCAAAATGCTGTCGTGGTTTGGGCCCAACAGGACAACAAAGAACCAGCCCTGGGGCTGCTCCCTCAGCTCCCCCCTCACACCCTGGGATGGGGAGGACAAACCCAACCAGAAGCTCCTGGGTCGAGACAAAACACAAGGAGGGATCTGCACTGATTAAGGTCCCGGGCAAAACAGACTCAACTTGGGGAAAAACCAACCATTTAAGTTCACCATAACCAAACACACAGAGGACACAGACAACACAAAGAGCAGGGCTGGCACATGTCACCCCACCCCTCCCTTCTTCCCACCCAAATCCCTTTGTTCCCGGTTTCTCTCCCTCCTTCCCCCCAGCACAGGGGGATGGGGATGGGGTTTAGAGTCAGGTCACAGGCTGGTGGTTCCTGCTGCTCCTTCCTCCTCAGGAAGAAGGATTCCTCACAGTCCTGCCCTGCTTCCCCACGGGGTCCCTCCCATGGCAGAGGCCTCCACCAACCTCTCCTCCTTGAGTCCTTCCCACTGGAGCTGCTCCAGTCCCGGGGGCTTCGGGAACAGGCACCTCCCCTGGCCCGGGGGCTTCCACAGCTGCACCATCCCAGGCCACTGGCAGCAAATCCTCTGGCCACAACATCCAAGCCCAGTGGCCAAGTTCCCCCCTCCTGGCACCTTCAGGGAATGTCCCACCACGTTCCTCCACGAGTGCAGGGGCACAGCTGCCATCTCGCCATGGGCTGCAGGGAAACTGCTGCTTGGGCACCTTCTTCCCCTTCTTCCTCACCAACCACCAGCACTGCTCTCCTTCCCCAGCACAGCTCTTCTCCTCCAGCACAGCTCTTCTCCCCCAAGTCCTTCTCTGCTCAGGTCTCACATCAGTCCTTCCATATGTTCATGGCAGAGGTTCATCCATTGTCCCTCTAATGGCTCCTTGGCTGGTTTGGAGCAGGGGCAGCTCCTCAGCTTCTTACCAGAGCCACCCTGGGGCCCTTCCCTCAAACCCACCAAGCCAAACCAGAACAAATTTCCTCCCCCTGGCTATCATGTCAGAACCATCTCCAACACAGCCAAAGCAAAACGGCAGAGGGGACCAGGTATGGTCTTCCTCTCCTTTTCCCTTCACTCTCCTTAGCCTCAACTACTTTGTCCTGCTCTTTGTTTCCCCTTGGCTCCCCCACAGAAGGGTCCATGGGGACCTTGGGGCCAGGACTGGACAACCATCCCACCCTGCCCAGCAGAGGACACTACAACACCACTAACAGGAGGGAGCAAGGAGAAGGTAGGTTGGTGGAACTCCATAGCTCCATACTTTATCCACCCAGCCTCCAGGAATACAGCCCCAGCTGCAGAGGGGTCGTTTTCAGAGGGAATTAGGGGCCAAACTCCAGTGGGACAAGGGGCTTTGGTGCAGAGGAGGGAGCCAGAGGGGCTGCAGCATCACCACAGCACCTGGGGCCTTCCCACCTCGAGGGCAGGGTTGCCCTGGGGATGTCATTCCATCTTCTCACTCCTTAAACAGATCCATCCAGAGAGCCCAAGGCCCTGCTTCCCTTACAGGGAGAAGGAGGAATTGTCACCCACGATGCGTTTCTAAGCAACAGAGCTGAGCTTGGGCCACTTCCCACAAGGGGAAACTGAGGCAGGAGCTTGGGGACACAGCAGCCCTGGCTCTTCTGGTGACCCTCAGAACCTCCCACGGCTGCAAAACACGAGCAGGAGCCTCTTGGGCTTTGGGATGGGGGGGTTGTCCTGGGGGACACAGCAGCCCTGAGGAAGTATTTGGCATCTCCTGCTGCTTCCCACCAGCCAGGGCACGGGAAGTGACAGGAATGAGGGACATTTTTCTGCAGCCAGAGGGTTTCTTCAGCCTCAGCCCAGCCCTCCAGGCCCCAAGGGCAGTGGTGAGGGAGGTTTTCCCACTGCCAGGGGAGCACTGGGCAGGTCTCAGGCTGCTCCACCAAGAAGACCCTTGGACCACGGGGACACAGCTCTCAGAAGGGGACTCACCTCCTTGCAGGACACAAGAAGAAGGTGGATTTTGCTCTTTATCAAAGGGCAGAGCAAGGAACAGCAACGACCTGCAACCAAACTCTTCTTCCTCCTCCCCTGTGCTGGGCTCCCAAGACCTGCAGGTGGATCCTTCACTTGGACCTTCACACTCAGGAGCAGCACCAGCCTCTTCAAAAAAGCAAACGAAGAACCAACTCAACCCAAAACCACCTCCCCCCCCCCCCCCCCCCCCCCCACAGGTACAACAAGGCTGCTTTGGGGCTGCAGGAGTGCTGACCACCACCCCCCTGCCCTCCTCCACAGAAGCCTGAGGAGCAGTGCAGGGGTCACGCTGATATGGGCAGCACCAGGAAACCCCCCCACCCTGGGAAGTGGTGGAGGTTGCCCCACAACTTATCTTGGCCCCAGCAGCCTTCTCTGGGACCCCCGTGCAACATCCCAGGGGAAGAGCTGGACCCCACAGCCTGGGGCTTGGCACTGGAGATGTCCCAGGGGCCCCAGCTGTGGCAAGGAACTGACACTAAGGAGCCATGAACTTCCAGCTGGATTAATTATCACCTGCAGAGCTGTTCTTCAGGAATTATTTATAGGTGAGCCTGATGAAACCTGGGGAAAGCAGCTGCCAAGGGGAACCAGGCACAAGATGTGGGCCAGCCTGTCCCTCCCCAGGGAGGAACGTGCCCTGCTGGACCCAGAGAGGGAGCAAACTGCTCTTCTGGCTTTGGCACTGAAGCTCCAGGAGCCAGTGTGGCAGCTGGGTTTGGGCCACAGCTTGGTCCATAGCCCTGCTGGGAAAAAAAAACCAAAACCCACAAGGAACTCTCCATCCACAAACATCTCCTCCCTGCCTGAGCACCTTCAGGGAGAGGTGACACCTCCAAGCTCACCTTTCCCAGACAGAGCTCCTGCCCTGCTCCTTGGAAGGGACTTCAGTGTGAAGATCACAAGAGGAAAATGGGTTCTCTCCTGGCTCCAGCCAGGACACCAAGGCAGGAGGAAAGCTGCTGTCACCCCATCCTGCTTTCCCAGGAGCCACCAAGTGCTCCCAGCATCCATTCCCCTGCTGTCAAGGATTTGGGGAAAGGTCTCATGGGCCAGAGGTTGGGATGATCAGAGCGACCCAGCTGTACAACCAGCAGCAAGGCCTAAATCCCCTCCCTGGCCAGAGAGTGGTTGGCTTATCTAACCATCAGACCTCCCTTCAGAAGCCAGCTGGAACCAGTGGAGCAGATGGCTTCCCTGAAATGCTACCAGCCTGGATTACCTTGGAGGGGGGACACATGGTGTCCCCCTCTTTGCTGGGCCAGATCCAAGCAGGCTCCATCCATCCTGGGCATCTCTTTGAGAAGGAAGGAGGAGAACCCCAGACTGGTTTGGGTTGGAAGGGACCTTAAAGATCATCCAGTCCCAACCCCCTGAACAGGCAGGGACACCTCCCACCAGCCCAGGTTGCTCCAAGCCCCATCCAACCTGCCCTTCAACACTGCCAGGGATGGGGCAGCCACAGCTTCCCTGGGCAACCTGGGCCAGGCTCTCACCACCCTCACAGCCCAGAATTTCTTCCCAATATCCCACCTACATCTCCCCTCTTTCAGCTGGAAACCCCTCCCCCTCATCCCCTCCCTCCCTGCCCTTGTCCCAAGCCCCTCCCCAGCTTTCCTGGAGCCCCTTCAGGCACTGGAAGGTGCTCTCAGGTCTCCCTGGAGCCTTCTCTTCTCCAGGCTGAACACCCCAACTCTCCCAGCCTGTCCTCTTTCCAGCTCCAGACAGCCTGGAACGAGCAGGGAGCAGTGCTCCCTGCACTTACCAGCCACCACTCTGCATCCTTCTCCAAGACCCCTCTTCTTGGAAGGAGAAATTGAGGCTTTCAGGACAGAAACACCCACCTGGGCTCAGGTGGCACAAGGTCCCAAGCAGGGTCCTTGAGTGTGACACACCTTCCCTGCCACCACATGCCTCCTCGTGCTGAACCTCATGCCAAGGATGAAACCAAAGCATCCCAGCTTCTTCTTCATCCTTGCCAAACTGAAGCCATGGCCAGATGTTGGGATATTTCCCTTCCATGGCTTGGAGTCTGAACTTGGTTGATACACCAAACCCCACAGCCACCTTGGCTGTAACAAGGATGTCTTCTCCATCAGGAAACAGCCAGGAAAACATCTCCATGCCAAAACAGATCATGGAATGGTTTGGGTTGGAAAGGACCTTAGAGATCATCCAGATCCAACCCCCCTGCATGGGCAGGGACACCTCCCACCAGCCCAGGCTGCTCAGATCTTGCCACCAGCTCTTACCTACTTTCTTTAGTGCTTGAGCATGAAGAGCAGCTCGGGAGGCTGGATCATCCCCAGTGACCTTCCCTCAGAGAAGGCAGGATGGAAAGGTGGGGAAAAGTGCCAGGAGAAACACACACAGAGTGGTGGACAAACCCAGTAGGTTGCTCCCACCCATCCAAGCTGCTGTGAGATGAAGAGCCAAGAGGAGGTGACATCTACTTGGGAGCACTGGAGAGTAGTAACAGCTTCAATTGTAGCATTGTTTTCCCAAATTTTTTTTCTTCAAAAAACCAAAAAGGACCATGAAACAGGAAGTAGAATCACCAGGCACTGCAGAGAGGGTGGGCACACAAAGCCCAGGTGGAGCTTCTGGAGAAGAGCTTGAGGCTGAGCGGGCAGGAGGCATCTTGAAGGACACAGGCCCAGTCCCTGCACGGGAGGAGGGACTGGAATTCAGACCAAGGATGGGGATAAATGAATGGGGGGGGTTCCCAAAACGTGCCAGCTGTGCTCCCACGGGTCCCAGGGAGGGGACACACCACCCAGGAGCTGAGCATGGCCCCTCCGAGGCTGCCGAGATGTGAAGGTGGGGACACCAAGTACCTGAGGTAGTGAGAAATAACCCAAAACATAAGCAGAAAAACCCAAAGAAGCTGCAATGATTCCAGGAGAAAAACCTCCCCTCTGCCTGCACAAACCTTCCTGCAGGAGTTATTCCTTCTTGCAGTGGAGATTTTTTCTTGCCTGGGCATGGAAGAACGTGCCCTTGGGAAAAAAAAAAATGGGATGGCTGGGATGCTGGATCCTCCCTGTGCCACGTTGAGTTGCACAGGAAACCCCTGGAAGCCCCTCAGGAGAACTTCAGGGGCTGTTTACTTCTGGTGGGGGGGTCCAGGAAGAGAGACTGTTCCTAGGGAAGTGATTTTTTTTGGGAAAAGAGAACAGCCCCCCTGGAGGCTGCTGGTTGCCCTTCCCCTTTGTTGTTGTTTGGCTCCACCTGAAGGAGGAAAAAAAATCATCCTGCCCCAACTGACCTGCCTGGGTTTCACCAAAAAGAGGAGCCTTTGCACTTGGAAATCATCTTCCTGTGCAAGCAACACCTCCCTGCCCTGGGAAAACAATCTCTGAGAGGCAGGGAGAGGGAGGAAGGAGGGGAGCTCCTTCAGAAGACATGGCTGAAAAAAGCAGCAGGGAGCAAATAGCATAGAATCCTAGAACTGTTCAGGTTGGAGAAGCCCCTTGGGATCACCCAGTCCAACCACCATCCTACTCTGCAAAGCTCTCCCCTAAACCACCTCCACCAACACCTCATCCAAACCACCCTTCAACACACCCTGGGGATGGTGACTCCACCACCTCCCTGGATCTGGGCACTTGGTGCTGCAAACACTGAGCTCGATGGCACCAGGATGACAGCTAAAGGCTTCTACCAGTTCAACTGGGCTGCAGGAAGCTTGAAGAGCCTCGTTCCAAGCCCTCTTGAGATCAATGGCAACGGAGCAGCAACATCTGGGGCACCTCCAGTGAACCTGGGGTTCAAAGCAGGAGAAGCTTCTCTCTTTTCCTTCTATTGTGTAAAAGGACACGTGGGTGGCACCGGTTTCGTCCCCTTTTTTACCTCTTCCCCCAGAGCAGGAGCAGCAGGAGAGGAGCAACCCAAGCAGCCATGGCAGGGGGAGCCACTCTCACCGTCCTCCTGGGCTGTCTCAGCAAGGAGGTCTCTGCTGAACCCCAAACCTTCCTCCAGAGAGGTCCTACACGGTCCGAGGGTAGGATGGAGCACAAGGGGCAGAGGCCTCTTCTCCTGGTTAAAAAGGAGACACGTTCCTCTGAAAACAGGCAGCCAGCATCTCCTCTTTCCAGAAGTGAGAAACCCCCTGTTTGCAGACATGAAGATTAACCAGAATCACACACACACACACAATGGTGGGGTTGGAAGGGACCTCTGCAGATCATCTCGTCCAACACTCCTGCTAGAGCAGGATCCCCAGGAACAGATCCCACAGGGCCACATCCAGGCAGGTTTGGAATGTCTTCAGGGATGGAGACTCCATAACCTCCTTGGGTAGCCTGTCCCAGGGCTCTGTTACCCACAGAGTAAAGAAGGCTTCTGTTCAACTATCTTCTTGAAAGCTCCAGCTTCCATATCACAACATACCCAACCCTAAACCCAACATTTCAGGTGAAAGGCAAGCCCCATAACTTTTAACTTCTTGATGAGAAACAGGTTCCACGCAATCAAACTGAAGAGAACAGGCTGTTTCTTGCTCAACAACAACACCATTTGAGTCTAAGCTCTCAACTTCAACATCAATGACCTAAATGCAAAGAAAAGAAATCAACCCAATGGGGGCTGGGGAACCAAGCTCATCTTTTTGGTGTCAGAAGCTTCTTGCGCCGAGGACAGCCCCAACTTTTCTCCTTTGCAGTCAGGCCTGGGAGGCTGCCAAGGCCTGACCAGGGTGGTGGGGGAGGAGGGAACTGGAATGTACTGGGTTTCCTCTTCAAGCATCAAACCGTGACTCATGGTTTTGTCTCCAAAAAAAAACCAACAACCAACCAAACCAAAACACCCACCACGTCCAAGCGGTTTCGACGACGTTAAAAACCCCAGAGAACCAACCCACCCACCCGTGGCTCCTTCCCCTCCCCCCAAAAGTGGTTCCAACCTTTTGCTGCTCGTTACAAACATTAGATTTTTTTTTTATTTGTAAATGCCTAAAAAGAAAAAGGTGATTCCTTTTGTGTGTGTGTCCCCAAGTTGTTTCTGTTGAGTAAGAAAACAGTTCGACTGGTGTCGACGCCGTATGAAAAGCCACCCCTCTCTGGGGGGGGCCTCCCCAGTCCATGTCTCCTGCTGGTGTCCAGTCCTGGTGGAGAACTTCCAAACTCTGGCCTCTTGAAAAACCCAGCGAGAGGAACCTCTTCTTCTTTTCAAGTCAACTGCTTTAAAAAAAAAAAAAAAAGGGGGAAGGGGGGAAAAAAGCACAGGAAAATGTAAAAACAACCCAAAAAAACAACCACCCAACAACCCCCATCCAACGAGATGGGGGTGGGAAATCAACCACAAAAAAATCCCCCACAGGAGCTAAATGGCAAAGTCCTCGTGGTCTTGTGGGCTGAAGGCAGCTGCCCTCAGCATGTCCAAGGAGTTGACGAGGATCAAGGTGCCAGTGAGATGCTTCCAGCGCTTGGTGATGGGGTTCTTCATCTTGTCCAGCCCCGTGTGCAGCTCCTGGATCACATCACGGTAGCTGTCACCCATCTGGCTGCTCCAGGTGAGGAGGAAATCATATGCTGGCTTCCACATGGCCTGTGGAGCAGAGGAGACCAGAGCTGAGCTGGATAGTCAGTGATGATGTCCTCAACACCCCCCCCCCACACACACACCCTGTCCCAGAACAAGGATATTCCCAGGGAAAAACACCCCCAAGTTTGCCCAGCACACCCAAATCCCTTTATCTCCCAAAGGTGCCTCAGAAGAATGGGATCTGGGGGTATCTACAACCCTAGGAGGACCCATGGAGACCCTGGCCCAGGTTGCCCAGGGAAGCTGTGGCTGCCCCATCCCTGGAAGTGTCCAAGGGCAGGTTGGATGGGGCTTGGAGCAACCTGGGCTGGTGGGAGGTGTCCCTGCCCATGCAGGGGGGTTGGAACTGGGTGATCATAGAATCACAGAATCCTGGAATGGTTTGGAAGGGACTTTAAAAACCATCTAGATCCAAAACCCTGCCATGGGCAGGGACACCTCCCACCAGCCCAGGCTGCTCCAAGCCCCATTCAACCTGCCATGGGCAGGGACACCTCCCACCAGCCCAGGCTGCTCCAAGCCCCATCCAACCTGCCCTTCAACACTGCCAGGGATGGGGCAGCCACAGCTTCACAATCTGTTCCAGTGTCTCATCACCCTCACAGGAAGGAATTTCCACCTCATGTCCCACCTCAACCTCCCTCTTCCAGTTTTAATCCATCCCTCTCATCCCATCCCTCCCTGCCCTTGTCCCAAGCCCCTCCCCAGCTTTCCTGGAGCCCCTTCAGGCACTGGAAGGTGCTCTCAGGTCTCCCTGGAGCCTTCTCTTCTCCAGGCTGAACACCCCAGCTCTCCCAGCCTGGCTCCAGAGCAGAGCTGCTCCAGATCTACAAGGTCCTTTCCTCCCCAAACCACCGATTCATTCTATGAAGACCCATCTGCTCTCACCTCACTGTCCACTGCCCCCATCTTATCCCTGTGTGGGGCCTCATAAGCATCCATCTGCTGCTTGGAGACCTTGGCCAGCTTCTCAGCCAGCTCCCTCCAGCGTTGGGCCACCTCCACAGCCGTGGTCAGCAGCACAAAGTCCTGGATGAGCCGGACAACCAGCCCCTGGCAGTCCATCTTCAGCAAGGCCTGAAGGACAGGGGTGAAAACCAGAGTCAGGAGATGGCAGGTGACCATGCAGGGAAGTCCCTCAGGAAGCCATCCCCCCCCCAAAAAAAAAAACCCTCCCACCTACTTTCTAGTGGTGAAATGAGGCCACCAGGCTTGAGAGAGGAGTAATCCCACTCATTGGACACAGCCCCTCAAAAGGACAAGACAACCTTCTGGTCCAGGCAGGCAAAGCCCTCCTCCTGTCTCATGTATGGACCTACAAGCTGAGATGTTCCACAAGTGGTTCTGGAGAAGTGGGGAAGAGGAACTGCAGCCCTCACAGTTTCCTGGCTGCCAACAGCTGAGCCAGGAGAACAAAAAACCACGAAACATCTGCTGGTGGTGGAAAGCAACTTGCAACAGGGGGGAAAGTCCACAAGCCAGCCCAGCAAAGGATGGGTTGAAGTGGCAATGAGCAGAGGACAGGATCAGCATCCCACTCACCAGAGCTCCAGAACCCCTGGATAAATCCCACCTGGAACCTCAAGTGGCTCCAGGAAGGTGGTTGGAAGGGGACATCCCCGTTTTAGAACATGGAAACCAAGGCCCAGGATATGCCTTGGGTGATGGGCTGCTGAGCCTCCTTGTTCTCCAGATCCAGAGTCCTGGCACCAGCAGACTCAGGATGGTGGCTCCAGGATGGGTGAACACCAAGGGGTCCCTGCTATAAGAGGGGCTCCCACTGCAATCAAGACCATCCACAGCTCAGGGATGAAGGGGACATCCCTCCAGGGATGCTGAGGACCTCAGGAAGCCTGGTGGCACACGTGCCCCCCTCGGGGACATCACCTACACACCTTCACAACAGCATGGAACTGGCTAGCAGAGAAGCCACGGATGTTGTGGGCCACACGTGGCCAGAACCTGCCCACTTTGCTGCTGCTGTGGGTCCCAACATCCCCTCCTGGCACACGGGGGGCTGGGCAAAGCCCAGGCTGGGGAGCAGGAGAAGGGTTAAAACTCTGCCCAGCTGGGAGAAGAAGGGAACATCTGAAACCACCCAGGCAATCTGCAAAGCAAATGAATGTTGCTTGCTCCCTTGTCTGCTTCCAGCTTCAAGCTGGGCTGGAATCCCATCACAGCTGCAGAGCAGAGGTTGTTTGCTCCTCAAGTGCTCACACTGGTTTCCTGCACCAGGAGAGGAGCAACGACCCCTCTTGCTAAGCAAGCAAGGAAGAGACATTTAAAAGAACATCCATTTTGGTGGTTTGTTTTGTTTTTTTAAAAAAAAGGGCATTAAGAAGCATTTAGGGCTCCCACCTGGGCCCTCTCAGCCTTCTCTCCAGCCAAGCTGCCTTCCCACCCAGCCCCCAGATCCATCCCCCTCTCCTCTGCAGATGGAGGAGCCGGGTGGTCCCGAGGAAGGGTGGGCTCAGCACCCTCAAACCTGAGCTCCCAGGCAGCTCCATCGCTTGCCTGCAATCCCCAGGACCACCTGGTGTTTGGCAAAGCAGGTGAGATGAGCTGCTCTCAGCTCTTGCCAGAGGCTGAGCAGCTCTGAGGCCACCAGGAGCGACCCGCGCCGCAGGGGTTCAGGAGGACAAGAGCTGCAGGAGGCAGTTCCCTCCTGCTCCAAGGGAAACAGCAGCAAATAAAGCAGCTGGGAGGCCAGGGAATACGAGAACTGCATCATCACTCAAAGCAACAGCTTTGGAAGAGCTGGGATTGCTCCTCACAGGGCAGCACGTTAACTCTGAACCCTACTGATGGCCACAGCAACACATCCTGCACTCGGCCCCTGGTTGACCTAAGCCAGGGAGGCTCAACATGCAGCCTCCAGGCTGAGGAAACGTGGGTGACTGCCTAGAGATGATGGGAGGCAGGGACAGCACCAAAGCCAAGTGGGGACAGGCTGCAGGAAGGACAAGGGGCCACCAAGCTAGAAGCCCAAGGTGGAATATCAGTGGTAACAGCATCACAGGTTTCTCAGTCTGGGCACAACTCACTCCTTTTGTCACAGAAATCCATGAAAGCCCCGTGGGCTCTCCTGGAAGCCCTGGCTGCCCAGCTGGGATGATCAGGACTCACATCAGACTCAACCCTCCAGCAGGTGCTTCTGGGATTAGGCTACAATTTCTTCCCAGCCTCCTCCTTTAGCCTGGACAAACCTCCCCAGGAGGACCCACCTGGAATGTCTCCAGCCCTGCCCACCCAGCCCTACTCCCCTGCCAAGGCACGACCTGGGCTGAGCCTCACCAGCACTCTCTGAAGAATTAATTAACCTCCAAAGCGTTAATGAACCTCAGAGAAGCTCCCAGCCAGCTAAGGAGGTGGTTTGATATTCAAATCCCAGTTCAAAGCAGCAGGGAATTGTCTCCACTTGAAAGGGCATCCAGGGGAGGCTGAATTTGCATCCCGGCTCCCAATCCCGTTTCCCATCCCTCTAGTGATGGAAACCAGCAGCTGGGAGCACAGCAAGCCAAGGCAGAAGGAAGAGGTGACCCCAAAGACCACCTGAAGATGCACGGCCACCCCTGCCCCGTGCCCATCACCACAACCCTTCTGGGTCAGGAGGGGCTGTGGGAGGCTCCAGCCCTGCTCACCCTCCCACGCACCAACGTGCAGCTCTCACCCCCGTGCACTCTGGAGGAGACATCCCAGCTGGAATGGTCATGGTTCTTCCCCATCTGGCCCAGGCTGCCCAGGGCAGGGGTGGAGTCCCCATCCCTGGAGGGATTTCAAAGCCCTGGAGATGTGGTGCTGAGGGACACGGTGGCCTTGGCAGGGCTGGGTCAGGGGTTGGGCTTGATGACCTTCAAGGTCTTTTCCAACCCAAAAGGTTCTGTGATTCAATCATCTCCAGCCAAACTAAAGGAGCAAGACCCTTCCTCCTCTGCCCCAGGAACAGAAAGCATCACCAAGTTCATGTGGGCCCACCAAGCACGGTGCAAGACCTACCATGAAGCTGCTACAGAAAGGGACCAGTGAGACCTGTGGGGTGAGAGGATCCTCGTGCACCAGCTCCTGCCTCTTTGATGTCTTCTCCAGGATGCAGCTCAGGTTTTTGGCCTGGACAAGCTGGCTCTGGACAAGGGCTCCCCAACATAGCACTTGCTTTAGGCATATGTGTGTGGTGGGGATCAGGAATCAGGCTTTTCCCTGGACCCAGATTCAGCAGAGGGGTGACCAGCAGATGGCTTTGGGATGGAGGAGCTGGCCTGGATGAGCCAGCACCAGGTCCAAGCAATGCAGGCCCAGTTCTGCAGGACACCAAGGTCTGCTTGAGCCCACCAGCACAGAAGGACAGAATGTCTTTGGCTGGAAGAGACCTCCAAGATCACCCAGTCCAGCCTCAGACCAAACACCACAAGCTCCCCACTAAACCATGTCCCTAAGCACCAGGTCCAGGTGCCATCTAAATGCCTCCAGAGATGGTGACTCCACCACTGCCCTGGGCAAACTGTTCCAATGCTTGAGACAACCCCTTGAGGTCTGCAGACCTCAGGGAGAAGCAGTATCTTTTGGCAGAAGAAAGGCAGCAGAACAAAGGGCTGAGGTCTTCTCCCACCACCAACTCTGCAAGGGCAGAGAGGAGGGAGGGGAGAGGCAGGTTCCTCTCTGGTGACTCGCTTCAAAGCTACATCCCCCCAGGTGACCTTCACACGCCGCTGATCAGGCCAGATTAGGAAAAAAAGAATAATTAAAAGCAGATGACTTATTAACTAGACCCCAGGACCAGGCTCTTCCACACTTGGCTGCTGGAGCAGCCAGCTGCAGGTTTGTGTACTCAACCTTGAAGCCAGATAAGGCTGCTCACTGCTTCTCCCCCCTTTGAGGTGAGACAACCCACTCGGAGCTGCAAGGGCCAGAGCAGAGCTTCATCCAACCTCCAGCTGAGCAGACACCAGAAAGGGACCCCGTTTCTCAGGAATAAAACCAGATTTGAGCACAAATAAAACACATTCTTGCTCCCTCCTCCTGCCCTGAAGGCTCCATTTTCTCTCTTTTAAAACTAGTTCCTCCAGAAGCTCAGGAGGACTTGGCAGCAGCAAAGGGTTGGGAAGCACCAGAGAAGGGAGCTCGTCCTTCATGGACAGGCTCTCCCAGAAGAGGAAAAGGAGCCAAAGCTCCAGATTTGCCTCCATTTACACGTGGAAAAAACCAACAACAACCTGCTCTGGGATTCTGCACTCCAGGCATCCCTGGGGAAGAGGGATGTTCTCCTGCCTTGGGTTTGCTGCTCCCTGAGGATCCAGGAGAGCCTTATCTTTCCTTTCGTGTCCCCCCCCTGCTGAGGCCTGGCAGGAATTTTCCATCACCTACAGACTTCCTGGGAGGCCTGGAGACAAAGGGAATAGAGATGAAAGAACCTCTTGACAGGTTTGCAAAGGGATCAGGCCACCAGCAGGAAGCCCTGGGATGCATCAGGAAGAGGAGCACAGGTCTCATCCCATCGCTCACCGCGGCCAACGACCAAAGGAGCAAACCCTCCCCTGAGGGAACCACACCAGGTGGGTATTTTCCCCCTCCCTGGATGACCCCAGGGAGAAGAACAACCACCCAGGAACAACAGGCAGAAGAAGCAGTGCTGGTGGCTGCTGCATCTTGCCAACCTGGCACCTGCATCCTACCAAGAGCCAGAGCTAAAATACTGCCCCACAAGCCGGGGAACTCACTGGAGAACATCTCCATGAGTCACAAAGTGCTCTGTACTCTTCCTAACACCTTCCACCTCCTACTCAATCCTGACATTTCCCCCTTCCTGTTCACGTTTGGGAAATGAGAGACTCCCTTTGGCTCCAGCCCTCTGAACCTGACCCATAACTCCATCCTGCAGGAGCCAAGATCTCGCGACCCCGTCGCTCCGTGGGCACCTTCAACCAGGAGATCAGCTCCAACTCACTCATCCTGCTTCCCTGGGAGAAACTGTCCAGAGGAGAGAAGCTGCACATCCCTCCCAGGCACTTCATCCTGGCTTTCCTTTGGCTCACTTCCCACAAGGTGCTAGAAATGACCATGAGGATGATTTCAACCATGGAAGGGTTGGGGTTGGAAGGGACCTTAAAGATCCTCTAGTTCCAACCCCCTTCCATGGGCAGGGACACCTCCCACTAGACCAGGTTGCTCAAGGCCCCATCCAACCTGGTCTTGAGGACCTCTTCAGATATTGGAAAGCTGCTATGAGGTCACTATGGAACCTCCTCTTCTCCAGGCTGAAGAACTCCAACTTCCTCAGCCTGTCTTCGTAGGGGAGGTGATCCCCTGATCATCTTTGTGGCCTCCTCTGGACATGCTCGAGGAGTTCTACGCCCTTGGTTTCTCCTAAGAGATTCCCTAACAGCACCCTGGGAATAACCTGAAGGCTGCACTTCCCCAAACACCTCCTAGGACAGAAGCAAACCACACACTTTGATCTGCAAACGTGACCCACAGTTGGGACATCAAGCATCCCAGCTCAGAGGTGCCACTCCCGAGAGAGATGGGGGCAGAATTCCTATTATGGAGGAACTGGAGGTGGTTCCATCAAGGCCAAGGTGTAGCACCATCCTGCACAGCAGCCACAAAGCCCCTCTCCAGCACACTTTGACCCATCCATCATGCAGAGGTGCAAGGATCTGTGAGGTGGCTCCTCCACCCCACCCCATGCAGGAAAAGCTTTTGTGTTTCTTGCCCTTTTTCCCCAGTTTTCCACCAGTGTTCCCTTCAACAAGGCACCCTTTGACACGGGGGTTGAGAAGACCAGCACCTCAAAGTAACATCATTGAAGGCTGAAACATAAAGACCCAGGTCCCCAGGAAGGACCAGCTGGGTGCTGAAGAACACTGGACCAAAAACCACCTTGGATCTTGAGGGGCTTCCCCAAGAGCAAGCCCGCTGGCCACCCTCACTCAACACACACCTGTGGCATTTCACCCAGCATGTCCCTCTCCATGGCCACGGTCCCATCCAACCAGGAACCCAGCCAACAGGAGGGCTGGACTTCCACTGCAGCCTGAAGACAACCCTCAGGATGGGCTTCATCTTCTAGAAGCAATGAGGGAACCTCCACCACCCGCTCACCCTCATCCCTCCGGATGGCAGGGAATTAAGACCCTCCCCAACCTGTGACCTCAGACTCACCGTCATCAGCTCCTTCTGGAAGGACTTCCTCTCCTTGTTCTCCGTGTTGTTGCAGTCTTCCTTCAGCTTCTCCAAGACAGAAGCCACTCTCTCTGGCTCGCTGTCCAGCTCCGCTCGGCAGAAGAACGTCAGTGGCAAGTTCAGGTACCCCAGGGCGTCAGCAAAGGACCTCCAGCTGCTGAGGTTCTCCATCAGCAGAGTCCTCACAGAGGCGTAGATGTAGGTCAGGAACTTGCAAGGCCTCAGGATCTGCTCCAGCAACAAGCTGGTGGTGAGATCTGGCCCGGAGAAGTAACTGGGCTTCACCTTCCCAACCACCAGCACGTTCTTGGTGTGCACGAGGCCCACCTTTCCCTGGTAGTAGCCAATGTACCACTCCTTGGTCCACAGCTGCCCTTTTAACCTGATCTTCTCCTCACTGAGCAGGGCAATGACGTCTCCCTTCTTGTACTCCAGCAGATAGTGGTTCTTGCTCTGCCTCACCACGGTCTTCAGCAGCTTGCCATACTTCAAGCTCAACACCGGCCTGTCCTGAAAAACAGGATACTTGGTGGTGGCAGCCAGAGGTGAGAGGATGATCTTCCCCACCTCGTTCTTCTTCAGGAACCTCCTCTGCCCCGTGGGTTTGATGGCGCTTTTCGGGGGCGGCTGCGGCGTCTGGACGCAGAACTGGGTCAGGATGGCACCCGTGTCATCCTTGACCTGCACCCTCAGCGTGAAGTCCGAGAGCTCGTTGGGGTCGTGGGACGCGATGGGGAAGATGAGGCGGCTGACCTTGCCCAGCTTCATCTGGAAGCCCCTCACCATCCTGGCTGCCTCGCCGGCTTTCACCTCGTAGTTGGTCATGTTGGAGAACATGCAGAGCTTGAGGTCCTGAGGCCGGGACAGAGCAAACTGGTGCTTGCCCCAGAGCTGGAGGGCAACGGGAGCTGGGCTGTGGGACGGCCTGGTGACCTCGTTCACCAGGAGGGTCTTGGGAGCACATTCGTGCCCAAACAAGGCCACCACAGTTGTAAAAGAAGGGTGAATGTGCTTTGGGCCGTAGACACCGACCGTGATCTTCTTGTGGATGTAATCCCAAACCGTGTAAGGGTAGAGGATGTTCTGCCCCTGGGCTACAGCTGCAACGTACATGCAAGGCTCCAGGTTCTCCAGCTGCACCTGGATGGTGTCCCCGTAGGAATAGCTCAGCTGCAACGGCGTGTAGGGCCCCTCTTTCATGTCACTCCTCAGGCACTGCAGTCCCACCAAACTCTTGCTCACCATGTCATCCTTGACCTCTGCCGACACCTTCATCTCCAGAATGATGAAGGTCTTCACCTCCATGTTGCTCAGCTTGATCTGCAGGACCGGGCTGATGGTGCTGCACTTGTCACTGTTCAGCTCCAGCGGTGGATCCAGCATGGCTTTCATGGAGATCTGCTGTGTCTCCCCAGGGCACACGTGGCCCTCTGGCACGTGGATGCTGATGTTGGTGTCAGGAAGCTGAACGGCCCCACCAGAACTATCCAGCTTGCAGACAATGTTGGTCTCCACCGGCTGAGTCTGTCCCCAGCCAGGGTTTTGACCGAGCAAATCCAAGTCATGGCAAGACCGAGCCAGCTTCCTGTGGTTCAACCACGCTGTCCTAAAATCCTCCCGGCTCTGGAACTGCTCAGGGGTGGGAGACTTCAACCCACTGAAGAAACCCGACGAGGCCGGAGCCTCTGACTTGGCCTGAAGAACCGACAGTTCGGACAAACTGTAGGAGCGTTTACTCCTGAAGAAAGGGTTGTCCCTTCTCACAGGCTGCTCCAGATCCAGCCTGTTCGTGGATGGAAACTCATCAAAGATGTTCCCCAGGCTGCTGTTAGCAGCCGAGCTGGAGACCCCTGAAGCAGGAGCCCCCGTGTCAAAGAGCAACAAGTCAACGGCGACGTTGGAGTTGGACTCCAGGTCCGAGCTGGGCACCGTTTGCCCACCATTCCCATCGAGAAACGGGTTGGTCTGGACCCCGTTCAAGAAAGGGTTGTTATGGTAGGTTTTCAGAGAGTTTCTTTGGGCTTCAGTCCATTCTCCAAGCAGGTCCAACTCCCTGACCCCCTCGTCGGGGCTCTCCAGGAGGTTGTCGATCATCCCGCTGTCCGTCAAGGAGGAGTTGCGGTGGTTCACCGGCTGGACGTAGGAGGAAGGGATGTAGCCCATCTCCGTGGTGTTGTGAGCGTACCACCACTCACCTCCTGAGGTGTCCAGGACGTACAGGTGGTCCCCTTTGGAGAACTTCAAAGTGGTGAAATTAGTCGGGCAGTAATCCTTGATGGCTACCACTTCCTTGGCGTTCCCAAAGGATGCGGGGTTGTCAACCAGCAAGGCACTAGGAGAAGGCACTGCAAAGCCAAGAGGAACACTGTCAGAAGGCCACAAGCAAGACAACCCAACGTCCTTGCAACCCTTCATTTCAGGTCAGCAAGCCAAGCAGTGAAAACACTTTTAGAACCTCTCAAACCTGCAGGTTTTCTTCCTGTTTTTTGCCCCTAAAATTTGAAAACAGAATGTCTCCACTTCTGAAACATCCACCTTCCTCCTGCCCAAAGGGGTCCTGTCCTAAAGGGATGGGCTGGGAAGAGTGGCAGGAGCCAAGACAGGAGAAGCAGCAACTTGTGACCCACCCCCAGGACAGCCAGGTGCCCCAGCAACAAGGCTCCCCATGCAGCTGATCCTGTAGGAGACACTGGTGTCCCAACACCTTGCTAGATCCCTGAGGAATGATGGGCAAGAATCCATCCTAGAATCTCAGACTGGTTTGGGCTGGAAAGGGCTGGAACTAGATGATGTGCGAGGTCCCCTCCAACCCAAACCACAAGGGGTTGGAACTAGATGATCTCTAAGGTGCCTTCCAACCCAAAGCATCCAATGACCCTATGATGACGTGGTAACCCAAGGTAACATCTCACTCCTTTTACACAGCACCCACATTGCAGCAGCACAGTGTCACCCTCCTTCTCTGGAGACATTAAAAACCCCTCTGGGCATCTTCCTGTGTGTGGCCTCCTGCAGGTGATCCTGCTGGAGCAGAAGGGTTGGACTAGTTGATCTCTAGAGGTCCTTTCCAACCCTGATGACTCTATGACTCCTGCTGTGGTCCTGGCAGCATCTCCAGTGTCCCCTTCAGCAGTGCCAGCTGAGAGCTGCCTTGCCAGGGAACCCAAGCCAAACAGACACTCACACTGGCACCTATTTATGGGCTTTTCTCACATTTTTAGGACCTATTTCCACCAAAAAAAAAACCCAAACAGGCCCTAGAAAGAAGCCACGGGTGAGGTTACATCAGTGTTCCAGAAGAAAACAAGGAGAGCTGGATCTGCAGTGCTAGGGAGCTGAGAGAGAAAGGGGATGGCTCCTGCCTCCAGAGGGCTCCCTGGAAGGAAAAGGTTGATTTGAGAAACACAGGAAGGCCCTAAAATCCTGGGAATGAGGGGCTGGCAGATCAGCCTGCACCTCCCCGGGGTCAGGAGCCACGGGCTGGCAGCACTGCTGGGACATGGGAAGCACCAGGAGAGGGAAGACAGAGACAAGCAAAGAGAAGTCTTTAAACAGTACCATGAAGGTCGGAAGGGACCCTAAAGATCATCAAGCTCCAACCCCCCTGCCATGAGCAGGGAACCCACCACTAGACCAGGCTGCACAAAACCTCCTCCAACCTGCCCTTCAAAACCTCCAGGGATGGGGCATCAACAGCCTCCCTGGGCAACCCATCCCAGCTCCTCACCACCCTGAGAGTGAAGAATTTCTTCCTCATATCTCACCTCAATCTCCCCTCTCTCAGTTTAAAACCATCCCCCCTTGTCCCATCACTGTCTTCTCTGATGAGAAGCCCCTCCCCAGCTTTCCTGGAACCCCTTCAGGCACTGGAAGGTGCTCTAAGGTCTCCCTGGAGCCTTCTCTTCTCCAGGCTGAACACCCCAACTCTCCCAGCCTGGCTCCAGAGCAGAGCTGCTCCAGCCCTTGGATCATCTTGGTGGCCTCCTCTGGACCCTCACCAACAGGTCCGTATCTTGTGCTGAGGGCTCCAGAGCTGGACACAGAGCTCCAGGTGGGGTCTGACCAGAGCAGAGCAGAGGGGACAATCCCCTCCCTGGCCCTGCTGCCCACACTTCTTCTGATGCAGCCCAGGACACAACTGGCCCAGAGGGCTCCAGCCCTCACTGGTGGCTCATCTCCAGCTTCTCATCTCCTCCCACCCCCAAGAGTTTTTACACATCCTAAAACCTCCTCATTCCTCCACTTCTCCCCCCCCCCCAGCAGAGAGACAAAGTCGTGAGGACATTTATTCAGTGTAAAAACTGAATAAACAGTCAAACTGTCTCGCAAACTCTGCACTGAAGCTGTTTTGACACCCTGCTACGAAGCCCCTGCTGCCTCAGACCTCTTTGGTGTCCCCATCCCTTCAGACCAGACCTGGCTGACCCCGTGTCCCCCCGAGCTGTGTGTCCACAGAGGGATGTGCTGAAACCTGGAGAACAGCAGCAGCTCCTGGGTTTGCACCAAAAAACAACCTCGTTTGCAGCGGGAGCGTTTGATGTTCACAAGCTTTTGTGCATGTTTATTTTTAGAGGCCCTCTGAGCGTGCCAAGATCCACCTGGATTGATTCCTTGGGATCCGTTCCTGCCGAGGGAACAGTTAATTCCCCTCTCACCTGAAAGGCAGCTTTTCTGCTGGGGAAAGGTAAACACAGCTGAGGAGAAAGCAGGAAAAGGATTATTCCAGCAACCTGCAAACTCCCAGCTCTGGGGAAGGGGAGAAACAAAGCCCTGCAAGCACCTCGTTGTTGCCACCTCTCTTGGCTGCTGGAGCTCTTGGTGGCAGGGCCACAACCATCCTTGCAGTGGTGGGCACGATCATCAGCACCTTCTGATCTTCCCCACCAGCTGCTGCCTGCTCATTATTAACCAGCACCCTCCTGGGGCCCATGGGTGAGAGGATGCAGTCTGTGCTCAGAGGATGCTGGAGCAGCTCTGCTCTGGAGCCAGGCTGGGAGAGTTGGGGTGTTCAGCCTGGAGAAGAGAAGGCTCCAGGGAGACCTGAGAGCACCTTCCAGTGCCTGAAGGGGCTCCAGGAAAGCTGGGGAGGGGCTTGGGACAAGGGCAGGGAGGGAGGGGATGAGGGGGAAGGGTTTCCAGCTGGAAGAGGGGAGATGTAGATGGGATAATGGGGAGAAATCCTTTGCTGTGAGGGTGGGGAGACCCTGGCCCAGGTTGCCCAGGGTAGCTGTGGCTGCCCCATCCCTGGCAGTGTTGAAGGGCAGGTTGGATGGGGCTTGGAGCAGCCTGGGCTGGTGGGAGGTGTCCCTGCCCATGTAGGGGGTTGGAACTGGATGGTCTTTAAAGTCCCTTCCAACCCAAACCCATCTGTGAGTGTCACCAAGGAGGGGGCACCATCCCCCCCAGCCCAGGGGGTGTCCCCCCAGCACCTTTGAGGTCGCAGAGGCTGCTCTCAGCACAGCCCTGTGCCAGGTCGATCAGGGTCCCCTCGGAGCGGCACCGCGGCAGCCCCCCCGAGTTGGCCGCCCGGATCCTCTGCGCTGCCATCTCCTGCCCGGCCAGGCCTAGGCCACCATGGCCTCTCCACCAGCAAAACCAGCTACAAAGGACCCCGACGTCACCTCCGGGAAACCAAGCCTGCAGGGGAAGAGAAACAAACCCCAGCAGGTTAGCAAAGGCTCCGGTTCCCAGCTCCCCACCCAACGCTCCCCCCGGGCGCCCGCCGAGCCCGGGACCTCCTCGTGTTCTCCTTGAAGATGCACCATGGAAGATGATCTGGGTGGGCCTGGCAAGGACAGCACTGCCTGCAAACCACCAATCTCACCCCAGGCTGCTGGGGGCCACAACCCCCTTGCAAAGCACAGCCCTCTTGCTTTCCAGAGTCATTTGGAGGTAACGTCGCCCCTGAGGTGATCAACGTGTCCTCCTCGTTCCATAAGAGCTTCCAAAATGTTTGCTGGAATCAAGATTTATAAAAGCATGGGGTGCTCAGGTGGCTGTGGGAGCCCGGGGCAGTGGTTGGTGAGCATGGAGGGCACAGGGGACCAGGCTTTTTGTGCACGTTCAGCTGGGTCATCACTCCCTCCTCCCATAGCACGGGGATCTCCTGGGATGGAGACTGGATCTTCCCACCCTGGGCAGGGACCAGGCAGAGAAACATCCCTTCTCACACCAACTGCCCTGCTTCACTTGAGGGAAAAGAAAAACAAAAGGTGGGGTTTTTCCCCTCCTTTTTTTTCTCCCCAGAAACACTCCCTGAAGCCCCCTGGGAGAGCAGCTGCATCAGCACGTCAGAGCCCAGAGGAAAATGAACCCCCCCCCGCCTGCAGAGCACACAGGCCCTTCCACCACCACCACTGTGGCTGCTGCAAGCTCTGGTGAGACCTCCTCTGGTGTCACCTGTGTCCTCTGGAGCTTGGAGGGAGGCCGGGAAGGCCAGGAGCCTGTGGGCAACCCCAGTGCCTCTCTGCTGGCTGGAGGCACAGCCAGAACGTAGAGCCCAAGCTTTGCTCCTCCAGGTTTCTACCAGGGAGCAGGTCCACGAGACACTTGGCATCATCCCAGGCAATCCCACCAGCCAGCATTCCCTCCATCCTGCCACCATGAAACCATTCCAGCCTGGCTGCAAAGTGCTGACAGCTCTGAAAAACAGAACCCTGTGCAATTCCCTTCTCTGGAATGCAGGGGAAGAGCTCCAAGCAGGAGATATTCCAGCCTGCCTGAAATGATTTCCAAGCCATCCCCTGGGCTGGTATGCCAGGAATGCTCTGCTAGCTGGAAGGGATGCACCAGGCTCCAGCCAGAAAAGGGAAGGGAAAACTGGTGTGCAAAAGACTTTTCCCTTTGAGGAGAACGTGGCTTCAGGTCCTGCTGGGAACACTCCAAAGAGAGAGGGCTTGGCAGGCTGGAAACACAGACAAACCAGGCTCTGAGTCAAGATTGGGCTTGGTGGGACAAGGGGCTTGGGGCTGCAGCAAGGAAAAACAAGGAGGAAAGATGCTCTCCTGACCTAGCAGGGTCCCCCACCCATCCAGCTCAGCCCGTGGTGGGCAGGGTGGTGTTTCCCACCAATTCCAGGCACCGGGTGGGATTCCACATTTTCCAGCAGGCATCTGAGGCCTGAAGCTGCTTCTCCCAACAGGGACCCTGCAGACAACACCAGGCAGGCTCTTGGAGGGTGTTTTTGGGGTTGTTCTTTTTTTCTCCCCTCCTTAGCTGGAAGGTTTGAGCCCTCCAAGAGCTCCACAGGCAGAAATCTGTCATCACAGAAATAGCTCAAGTGACAAAGCTGTCACCAGTTTTAGCAATCACAGAATCCCAGGCTGGTTTGGTTTGGAAGGGGCCTTCAAGGTCATCTCATTCCAACCCCCCTGCATGGGCAGGGACACCTCCCACCAGCCCAGGTTGCTCCAAGCCCCATCCAACCTGCCCTTGGGCACCTCCAGGGAACACCTCATTGGCCAACGTTGCTGAAGGTGCAGCTCTTTGAGTGGCACCACCCAGCCAGCTCCTTACCCACCCACAGCTCCATGGATGGAGGTGCTCCATCCAGCAATTCCACATCTCTCCAACTCAAAAGAGATGAGGATACCAGGTGGGACAACATCACATGCTTGGCTCACAACCCTGTTAAAAAAACCAAAACCACTTTGAGACCCCAAAGGTCAAGCCCTGCTTGGTGAGCACCACACAAAGCAAGGAAGGGACAGGAAGGTGATTTTTCTCCCCACCAATCAAGCCACAGAGATGGTTTTCAGAGCCTGCCTGGTAGCCCAGAGTTAAGTCACTTTGTTTTTCTATCAACCCCTGGAGCTGTGCACTGACAACTCTCACCAAGGTCGTCCTGTCCCATATTGATGTAACTACGTGGGGAAGCTAAAAGCCTGGAGAGATGTGACTGTGTGGAAAAACAGCTGGAAAAATCCACCCCCCCCCTACACACACCCTACAGTCTCAAAGGGCAGCAAGAAAGCCCCTCAAAAATGAAGGAGGATGAAAAGGTGTTTTCTCACCCAGCAGCAGCACCTTGGCTGCACCTCAGTCCATCCTGGATGGAGCAACACGTTGACACCCAAGAGATGAGAGGATGGGGGTGCACGAGCCCCCCCATCCCAGGGTGGGAGCCTTGTTGGGAAGCTGACAATCCCTGGGGACAAACCTGTGACCTTTCTGAATGCAGAGGCAGGGCAGAGAAGCAGCAAGGATGAACCTTCACACTGGGGCTCCCTGAGAGTGAAATACAGAGGGGACAGGTGGGAGCAGGGTTGGGGGGGGGGGATTTGCTTAGACATCATGGTCTGCTAACTCCTTGAAATGAAGACCAGGGTTAAACAGAGACCATGAAAAAAAAAACAAACCACACAGCCCCATCTCTTTACCCAAAGCCCATAAACATCTGAAATGAATGGGAGCTGGGGAAGGAAACTTGGGAGCAACCACTCCACGCCAGCAAGGAAGGTGGTGCTGGTGGCATCTCCTGGTGCCAGCAGCTCCAAGGCATGATTTTTTTTTTTTCCCCCCCACCCTCCCACCAGGAAAAGGCAAAGCTGGAGGGGAAAAAGCCAGGAGGACCTGCTGCCTGCCTCCCCCACCCCCAGGAATCCAACAGGCAGCAGCTGCCAGGCTGGGGCTCCGTGGTGGTCACGTCCCACAGTACCAGCTGTCCCACCAGCCTTCCCAAAATCCTACCCAGGCCTTGCTGAGGGTTGGGCAAAGCTTTAGGGAAGCCTTGAGGAGCATGTCACCACGGCTGCTGGATGGCCCTTGCTCCCATGGGTGGCACAGTCATCTCCTCCCCACCCCATCTGCCAGGCTTCTGCTGGCCAGGGGACACCACAGGACACCCCCTAAACGAGTCACCCCCCAGGGGAACAGCAGAGCTGCCTCCAACAGGGACTTGCAAAAGCACAGAGTTCACTGGGGATATGATGTTCATCAGGTTTCTGGGGAGGGACAGACAGGACGTGGTGTCCCAGCCCATGGCAGAGGGGTTGGGACTAGATGGTCTTTAATGCCCCCTTTCCAACCCAAACCAGCCTGGGGTTCCGTGCCACGTGGGCAGGCTTCCCCATGCTCCTGGCCACTTCTCCAGGCATGGACACACTGCTGAGGGCAAGCAAGGATCCCCAGGGTCTCAAATCAGAGCCCTACCTACTCCTGGATCTCCTCTCCACCAGGCATGGACCAGCAGCAGCTCTGGGGAGGCTCTAGGGTTGATGACAGTGCAGCACCTATTAAAAAAACAAACAAACAAACAACTCCTGAAAGCTCTGAAACCCACCCCAGATACCCTTTTTGCTGTGGCATCTGAGCACAGGGTGTTCAGCTTTCTCCCAACAGCAGCACGTCCTGGTGGCCACTGGCACAGAGAAGGTGGGACAACTTCTGCAAACTGTCTGGGGTGGCTCAGCCCAGAAGCTCCAACCACAGGTTTTCCCCTCCTGGCCCCACAGATCCCAGGAGTCCCCCCTCCCTGGCTTTTTTTTTCCCCCCACCCAGCACAAGCTGCTGGTGGTGCCAGGGGGCTGGTAGCACAGCCCTGTCCTCCCCAAGGTTCCATCCATCATGCCAAGAAGTGCAATAAAAACATGGGGACACCTGGAAATGCAAAGCCCAAAGCAGGAACCTGCTGCTGGCCGAGGGGAAGGTCTTCTCCAACCAGCACAGGAGGGAAACTCCTTCAAAAGCCTCAGTGATGGAAAACCTCTGACTGCCAAGAATTTGGGCTGATGATAACCAGGGAGAAGTGGGGGGAGGTGGTGGGGCTGGGTGGTACCAAGCACCATCAGGGCTGGAGATGGAGCCAGGTCCCTCCACGGGCAGCCAAAGGAAAGGCAGCACAAAGGGAGGTGATGATGCACATCCCTGAGCACCCTGGAGCTCAGCCAAGCCAGGGAGCTGCAGGGTCCATCCCACCACAGCACACACATGGCCCTGGGGGGCACCAGGAACAGGAGCCACCCAGACACAAAGACGGGTCAAACCTGCCATAGCTACTACCAGAGCTGCACCCCTGCTCTCCCCAGGGAGCACAAAGAGCCCACCAAGCCCTAAAGCCCCTGGTTAGAAGTTGAGGGCAAATCTTCCATGTGCCCTCAGCCACTAACTGAAAGGAGGGAAGAGAAGAAAAGAGCTTCTCATCACAGAGTCACAGGACAGTTTGGGTTGGAAGGGACATCAAAGACCATCTAGTTCCAGCCATCTGGGCAGGGACACCTCCCAGCAGCCCAGGTTGCTCCAAGCCCCATCCAACCTGCCCTTCAACACTGCCAGGGATGGGGCAGCCACAGCTTCCCTGGGCAACCTGGGTCTCACCACCCTCAGAGTGAGGAATTTCTCCCTAATATCCCATCTACATCTCCCCTCTTTCAGCTGGAAACCATTCCCCCTTGTCCCATCCCTCCCTGCCCTTCTCCAAAGTCCATCTCCAGCTCCTTGTCCTCTCCACACCAAAGCCAAGCCCAATTCCAAGCACTTGCTGCTAAAGGCTTTTCATTTGCTCCTTCTTTCCCCCAAAGTCCCTCAGCTCTCCTACAAACACAGGGGTGTTTCTGGAGGTTGCTTTCCAAACCAAGTCAGCTTTGCTTCAATCCAAAGTGAATTTTAACTCTTTGTGGCTAGAAATCCATTTCCCAGAGCCACGGCCCTGCCCTCAGACCACGTTCAACCACCACAAGGGATCTAAGAACTTGGTTTTGCCCTTCAGATTATTCTCCACCAGCAAGAGCTTCCCAGTGAGTAGGTTCCAACCCAACCTTGGCCAATGGGCTGCAGTAGCTCAGCACTCTTCCACCCACCAGCAAGCCACCCCACCATCTAGAGATGTGCCTGCTTGTGTTAAAAGATCTTCCAGCACATGTGAAGAACACAACATCCTCTGGATTGGTAACCTCAGCACAGACCCAGCCAGGCCCTCTGCAGCCTCCTGGGACAGCTTTTGAAACTGCTGGTGGTGTCTTGCTGCCCCTGGCAGCAAAGGAGACGAGGAGATGCTCTTGCAGCTGGTGTCTGAGGTCAGTTCCAGACTGGGGGTGGGTTTGTGGCTGACTCCCCACTTCCACCAGTGGGCACGTAGTGTACCCACCACCAGCTGCATGCAGCTGTGAAGGTAGCATGGACCAAGGTCCTCTCAGGGTAGATGCAGCACTGGGAAAGACCACTTGGACTTGTGCAACCCCATCAAGCCACCTCCTGCCCCACCAAACCACTGCAGGGCACCATGGAGATGCCCTGCAGCACATGTCCTCTGGCTGTGGGACGTTCCCACGTACCTTGTGGTAGTTAAGAGCCAGCAGAGAAGGTTTTGGTGAGAAGGGTGGATGGGAGGACTCCTCCATGCAATCCTTTGTCCTGTAGAGACAAAGCATCTTGCTCCCCAGGATCTTGGCCCCTCCAGTCAGGCAGCTGGGGAGCTTTGCTGGTGAAGATGGGTGGAGAAGAGCTGGTTGCTGGGTTGGGTTTAAGCCCCCCCCCCCCAGAAACCTGGGCCAAGCATTTTGCACTTCTGATGCCAGCAGGGCCACATACCCTGCTGACACCAGACCTTGTCACCTTCCTCTTATCTCCTCCTCCTCCTCCTACTTTTCACCACTCATGTTTGCAAAGCAAGTGCTTTAATCTTCAAGAAACAAACCAAAAGACAGAACAGGGCCCAGCCACACGTAAACCACCCCTTAAGACAACACAAAACACAAGCTCTTTGTACCAGAAAGAGCCTGAGTTGTGAACTCACCTACATCCCAGGACCAGCCTGGGAGCTCCCAACGTGCCAGAACAGAAGACAAGTCCCTTTTGTCCCTTTTCCAGCAAACAAGGGACTTGTGGAAACATCAGGACCCTCCCCCAGTGCCTCCATCTCACAGGGTTTTGCTTTGGACCTGATGCTGGGAGGGCAAGTCAGACATGGCAGGTTTGATGGGAGGGGATCCTCCCCCTCTGCTCTGCTCTGGGGAGACCCCCCTGCAGGGCTGGGGCCAGTTCTGGGGTCCCCAACACCAGAAGGATGTGGAGCTGTTGGAGAGAGGACAGAGGAGGCCCCGGAGATGATGGGAGGGCTGGAGCAGCTCTGCTCTGGAGCCAGGCTGGGAGAGTTGGGGTGTTGAGCCTGGAGAAGAGAAGGCTCCAGGGAGACCTTAGAGCACCTTCCAGGGCCTGAAGGGGCTCCAGGAAAGCTGGGGAGGGGCTTGGGACAAGGGCAGGGAGGGAGAGGACAAGGGGGAAGCAACTAAAACTGGAAGAGGGGAGATTTAGGTGAGACACGAGGAGGAAATTCTTGGCTGTGAGGGTGGTGAGAGCCTGGCCCAGGTTGCCCAGTGAAGCTGTGGCTGCCCCATCCCTGGCAGTGTTGAAGGGCAGGTTGGATGGGGCTTGGAGCAACCTGGGCTGGTGGGAGGTGTCCCTGCCCATGCAGGGGGTTGGGACTGGATGGTCTTGAAGGTCCCTTCCAACCCAAACTAGATTTGATGTGGCTGAAGCAGAAGAGAGAAAAAGTGATGATGGCCAAGTGGACGTGCAGGGCACCTGCTGATCCCTCCCTGATGGGGATGTCACCGTGGGAAGGACAGGAATGTTTCCTTTTATAGCAACACCTTTGGAGCACGAGTCCCACGGGATATCTGTCCCCAGTGCTGACCTTCAAGTGACTCCAATATAGAGGGGAAAGAGCTTTTCCTGCAGGATCTCCTGCTGCTGCACCATCCCAGCACCCGTCTGCTGATCTTGGCCACCTGTGTCCCATGCCATCAAGCCACTGAGGCAGGAGAAAACAGCCTGCAGAAGCCAGGGAGGCTGGGTTGGGTATGGCCTGAGAGCTGCTCCTGGTAGGGAAAGTTGGATGTCCTGACATCAAGCAGAGAGAGAGTACCTGGAGATGCTGGTACCACCCTCAAGCATCCACAGCAACTTCTAAGGCACCCCCCAAAAACCACTCAAAAGGGTGCCAGAGCCTGGGAGTGGAGGAAGGTGCTGGCAGGGCTGCACCCAGCAGGAACCCTCCAGAGGTCTACAGGGCCATGAAAAGCCCTCCTGGGCTGAGGGCCCCAGGTCCTACTACCTGCCAGCAACAAACCCATCACACGCACGCGAGTCCTGATCATGCAGCAGGGGAAGTAAATCATGTGGTACTTCCCTCCAGGGTGTCAAGGCTACCATGGGGTGCAAGCCCAGGCACCCCCTCTGGCCTCCCCAACAACACAAGGCAGAGGGATGTCTCCATTGGCACTGCTGCTGGAACCTGGCATGGAGAGGAGGGCTCCTGGCATGGAGAGGAGGGCTCCTCCTGGCACACCCTGAGGACAGACTTCTCTGATCCACAAAACTCATTTAAAAGCCCAGGTATCTGCCTAAACATCTCATGGTGGAGGAACGTGTCTGATGGAGAGCACCTCCATGGAGAGGAACCTCAGCCTGAGAGAGAGGGGAGAACCCCAGCCTGAAAGAGAGGGGAGAACCCCAGCCTGAAAGAGAGGGGGGAACCTCAGCCTGAAAGAGAGGGGGGAACCTCAGCCTGAAAGAGAGGGGAGAACCTCAGGCACAGAGAGAGGGAGAACCTCAGGCACAGAGAGAGGGAGAACCTCAGGCACAGAGAGAGGGAGAACCTCAGGCACAGAGAGAGGGAGAACCTCAGGCACAGAGAGAGGGAGAACCTCAGGCACAGAGAGAGGGAGAACCTCAGCCTGGGATGCTCTGCCCATTTCACAACTTCAGCTGGACCTCTTGTCCAAGGTCCAGTCTTCCCTTTAACCCACGTGTGCTCTTTGGTTCCATGATGTCCTTCAGCAAGAACTCCACGTGCCTGCTGCCCAGGTGGTGGGAAACCAGCCTCCACCAGGAACAGGCTCTCAACTGGCTGATGTCTACCAGCCCTCAGAGCAGAAGAGGCAGAGCTCAGTCCTGATCCACCCTTTCCCTGCTCCCTGTTCTTCCAAGAGAAACCACACTTCCTAATCCTGCTGGGCAGCCCCAAAGGTGAGTTTGGGTTTTTTTTTCCTCTAACAGGGAGCTGTGGGTGGACCTTCCTCTGCCAGGGCAAGGAGTTTGTTCCAGCCAAGTCCCCATGGGGACCAAGGAAAGCCCAGAAACCCGGGATCACACCCAGCACCCAACTCCCAGGGGTTAAATGCAAAAGCTGCAAAACTCAAGTTTCAAAACCCTTGGTGAGAACAGGAGCCCAGGAGAGCATCTTCCTCCAAGCCAGGGCAGCTCCTCCAAAGACCTTTGGCAGCCCAAGAACTCGGCCAACAGCCAAAGCAAGGCAAGGACCTGCCCAACCAGGGGAGCTCAGATTTGAGCTGGATCAAGCAACACCACAAGCTCACAGAGGCAACTGGTGGTGGATTCAACCCACCCCCCCTTCCCCACCTCAAGACACCAAATTAATCAGGACAACAAGAACTTCAAGCAGGGCCAAAGGCTTTCACTGAGAAAATCCTGGAGCAAGTCCCTGTCGTGCTGCTCCCAGGGCTGCAGCCCCAGCAGTGTCTCCTCACTTAGATTATTTGGAGGCTAATTTGGACTTCAAGAGCAGTCAAAAGCTGAAGAGACCGAGTCCCTGAGAAGCTGTTCTTCCCCGAAGTGGAGATGATGGCAGAGCTTTAACTTCATCCACACTTCAGAGTCTTGTCTCCATCACCCTTCCCTAAGTCTGGCGTTGCCTGGTGGAAAGAAGCAGCTGTTTCCAGCTGAATTCCTGGCACAACGAGCAGAGCTCTCCTTGGGAAACCAGTCCCACCAGCATGACCAGAGAAGGGCAGGCCCAGGGGAGCCACTCGAGCTGCTGGGTGGGGAGGTTGGAACCACAACTGATGTGGCAGCACACGGAGAGGACAACAAAAAGCTTCAGAGACGATGAGCGAGCCCACCAGAGATGAGCCAGCCCACCAGAGAGAGATGAGCCAGCCCCAACTTGCCTCTACACCAACACATTGCCAACTCCATGCAGCTCTCCCTGCCCAAGTAATCCACCAAGACCTGTCTTCTCCTCCCCACTGACCACCTCCTCGTGCAAAGAAGGTCAAAAGGCTGAAGACAATCGGTCTTGCTTGGTCCTCCGGACTTACTTGACCTGCTCATCATTTCAAAAGAGCATTGTGTCCCCAGCTGGTGGCCTGAGCTGGGCCACCCAGCATGGCCACCCAGCAGCAGCCACCACCACCCAGCAGCCAGGTTCTCTCAGTAACTAATAAAACCTTTTTTGGATCCTGGAAGTGAAGAACTCGGTCGAGCGAGGAGCTCGTGCAAGAGCTCACCCTGGATTTCATGTTCTCACACCCCTTGCAGATCAGCCCAGGTCCTGATCTGTTGGTGGATTAGGCTCGGGGGTCAAACCAAGCTGTGGGTTGTTTCCTCCACGGGATGCTCCGTGTTTGACCCAACCCCTGGCCTACAAACTCGTGTCAGGAGGAGGGCAAGGTTGCTGGGAGCAGCACTGTACCTGGAGAGCAAAGGCCCAGGGTTCAGACCATCCAGGAGGCATGGAGCAAGAAGTAGAGGTGAGGACAGACATCTGCTCCAGCCCACAGCGAGGATTAGGACTTAAAATCATTGATTGTTTTGATGGGAAAAGACTTTTCACATCACCCAGTTCAATCATTACCCCAGCCCTGCCAAGGCCACCCCTGCCCCATGTCCCTCAGCACCATTTCCAGGGCTTGGAAACCCATCCAGGGATGGGGACTCCACCCTGGGCAGCCTGTTCCAGGCCCTGACAGCCCTTTCCAGGAAGGAATTGTTCCCCAGATCCAACCTCAACCTCCCCTGGCACCACTTGAGGCCGTTCCCTCTTGTCCCATCCCTTGTTCCTGGGGAGCAGAGCCCGACCCCCCTGGCTCCAACCTCCTCTCAGGCAGCTGCAGAGCCAGCAGGTCTCCCCTCAGCCTCCCTTTCTCCAGCCTCAACAACAACTTGCTGCAAAAAGCCCTGCTCTTCCAGTGTGACCTCACCTGCACACCCAGTGGGGTGCAGGTAGCCCCAGAACACCTTCCTACCTCAACCCAGAGCACACTCTTCAACCCCACACTCCTTAGGCCAATTCCAGGCAGCTTCCAACACCCAAAAATCCTTGCCTTCCTTTAGATCAGGGCTCCTCCGGAGCTGGGAAGTAGCTTCCCAGGTGCAGACCCCACCTCTGCCAGCCAGGAGGGTGTTGGGAGCTCCACCAAAAAACAGGCCGAGTGTTTACACAACACCAGAGCAACCACCGCGCCTGCTGGCTTAATTAGTTACCCCTGCAATTAAAGCTCATCAAGCTGCAGGGCGTGCAACCTGCAAACGAAGGGAGAGGAAGGTGACCTGGGGGTGAGGGATGCCAGATGCAATCCAAGCAGTTGCCTCCCAGCACTTTTCCACACCTTCAAGGGTGCCAGGAAGGGAGAAACCCAAAATAACGCCACCCACGTCAGCTCTCTGTACTTCAGAGCTCCTTGTCTGGGCCCTCACCAGGGGTTAAAAAGCTGCTCAGAGGGCTGAGAAGGAACCGATTTCACCATTTCCAGAGCTTACTGGAAGGGTTTATCTGCATAAAAAGACACGCTTTGAACAGTTTGGTTTCACGGCAGGTGGAAAAATGCAGGAGGTCCCGGGGCTGGACGCTCTGAAACGGACGCGGCGCGGAACGAGACCTTCAACCTCCTGCCTGTGTGAGGCCGTGGATGGGCTGCTTCTCCTCGCCTGGACAGAACCTTCCTCAGGGTGAGGAAACACCTTGCTTTAGCGAGCTGCTTGGGCACAGAAATAGGCTTGTTTTTTGTCCACCAACGTGACAAAACTCTTGCCCTCCCTCAAACCGGCTCCCGTCGCCGGGCAGAGTCCTGGACGACGGCTGGAAATCACCTGGAAGTGATGGTGGATTTTCCCCTGGCCCAAAAAGCAGAGGGTTTGTGGTTGGGGAGAACCAGTTTCTACAGCTTTGTGGGTCACGCTTCTTGCAACCACAAACCCCCCCCCTCTGATCAAAACCATGGTGACAACTCTTCTTAAGAGCATCCCCTACCAAACGGGCAGCTCTAGGCCACCAGAGAGGGAATATCTCCAAAGGGCACGTTATCCCCACCATGCTGTCTCCAAAAAGTCAGCCCTAGAGGAGGCTGGAAGGAGAAGGACCTGCCCTGAGGAACCTGAGAGCTTCCCCCACTTCTCCAAGGAACCAAGAGCTCAGTGCTCCTTCCCTTCCCAATGAAATTTGAGGTGACAGCCCCCCCCGAGGAACCAAGAGCTCAGAGCTCCATTCCTTCCCACTGACATTTAAGGTGACAGGACCCCACCATCAAATTTTGGATTATTGCAGGTCAATTATCAGCCACGACATGGGGCTCCCCCAGGCCAACCCAGAAGCAGCTTTAGTAGAGGAAAAAAAAGAGGAGGGGGAGACAGAGAAGCCCAAACGAAGTCTCGTTTTAGAAGGTAAAGACTAAAATCAAGGTTAAAATGTCCCACCTACCCCAGGACTGATGCCTTGGGCTGGCTGCAGCCAAGAACCTGCTGCCTTTATTGATCTCTGTGGAGAGCAGCTTCAATCCCACCACCAGTTCTCCTTCCAGGCTGCTCTGATAACCACGGCGCCGGGCGTATTGTAATTTTGGCTCCGGATCTAAAGCAGGGGTTGGGATCTACAAGCAGGCTCCTGGCTAAAGGAGACAATTCCAGACACGACCCACATTGCCAGGGCACCATCCAAGGCCACCTCGCCCAGATACCACCTCCTTTTCTCAGCATCTTTCACAGCAACACCCCAGGTTTTCTTCCCCAAGCCCTCCCATCCTACTCACGCCCAGGAGGGCAGCAGATCCTGGGGCAAGGAGAAGCAGCAAGAGCTCTCCCTGAGGAACATGCAGCCTCGCAGGACTTGGCTGTCAAGGGGTCAGGCCAGAATTAAGACACGCTTTGGGTGGGAAAAAGAGAGAGCCTGAACATCAACCCCACGCAGACGGAGACTCTTGTAATTAAAAGCTGCTTGAAGTGCCACATAAAAGAAGTGACACCCTGACGCGCTCGGGTGGATTTGTCCTCAGAAGAACAACTTCAGCACCAGACCCACAGGAAAGAAATGGAAACTTCCTTGGCACTGCCCAGGAGGGGCAAAGAAAACCCAAAGAGAGTCACCCACCACCTCCCATCATGACTAAGGGCAACATCCTCACTCAGGGCAACACCCACCAGCATTTCCACTCTTCTCCACCGGATTCAGCTGCTTTTTGCCACCCTCCCAGTAAACAACACATACTCACAGGGCCCATGAGAAGACTCCCAACCAACAGGCACCACGTGCAGTCACAAGACAGCTGGCATTATTTTATTTCCCTTCCATTTAGGGCTTACTCCTCTCAGCTTCTCTTTCAACAGGGACGTGTTGGTCCTTCAGCATAAAACCAAACATCCCGAGGTGATAAAAAGGGAAGAGAAAAAAAAAAAAAAAAGAGCCATTTCCAAGTTTTGCAGAGTGAAGTTTCAAGGGAGATAAAGAAGAGCGACCAACATAAAATATAATCCTTCAGGATCTGCTGTTTATCTGCTCCATGATTCCTCTGGGAGCTCTCAGCTCAGAAGGCAGAGCCGTGTGCTCAGCCGGATTTCCGATCCCCCCCCGCTGGGCCCCAGCCCAAATTTCTCCACCATTACTCACATTTTCTGTCTGCAGGAAGAGGGGTGAGGATTTTTATACTCCAAGGCAACAGGGAGGATGAAGTTGGCAGCCCTCTGGAGGAACGCTAAGGGGTCAGGCTCAGACTTCTTGGGCCCAAGTGATTCCCACACATCCAAAGCAAACGGGGCTGATGCTTGGATTCCTCTGCACTGCCCGGGATGCAGGGATGAGCTGGGCCGTGGATACTCAGCACCCCCTGGCCCACCAGCCCCCAAAATGGGCAATCACAGCAGCTGCCCAAAGCCAAACACCTCCCCTTCCCTGCTCCAAGTGCCCACCCGATGCAGCACCAGCATTTCCAGCCACCTCCACACGAAGCCAAAACGCAGACTTCTCTCCCTTCTTATCTTGCCTGACCCCACGACTGTCCAGACATGGTGATATATTATTTTTCCTCCCCTCAATGCACTTGTCAAGTGATTCGAAAGCACGTTTTGGGATGCCCACGACTCCAGAGCCTCAGGGTTGGACCCTCAGCTGGTGGCCCTGCTGCATGAACGGAGCCAGCAGTGACGCTCCGTGCCTCAGTTTCCCCCCAGCGTTATCCCACTGGTACCAAAAACCCTTCAGGAACCCGCATCCCACCCCATTCCCTAAAGGATGCATCTCTGCCTTCACATGCTGGCCAGGCAGCAGAGCTGGCAGCAGGCTGGCCCAGCAGCTTCCCCCAGGATGCTTGGGAGGGGAGGGTTTCAAACAAGAATCAAGTCGCAGAGGGGGTTAAACACTCAGGGGGTTAAACACTCACCCTCCCCAAATCCCTGCTGCAGGGCCCTGCATTCCTCTGGGCTAAAGCTTTTCTCTTTTGTTTTTTTGGCTCCCTGTTTTCCATGCCTGGTCATGTCCTGCATCCCAGAGTTGGTGCACATTTTCATAACCCCTATGAATAGGCAGAGCAGGAGCTGCAGAGGCACCAGCTGCTCTGACCTGTCCCGCTGTGGGTCAAGGTGCTAAAAATCAGGCAGAGGAATGAAAAAAAAAAAACCCCAAACAAACCAACAAGCCAGCCCTGCTCACCCCAAAGCATTTAGGATCCACCTCCACACACTGGTTTTCCCACACCTCCTGGGGGAAAAAAACCATCTTGCATTCCCTCCAAGCCCAGGGATGCAGCAGAGACCCCAGCACGGACCCAGAACCGGTCGCTGTGTGTCCCACCCACCCCCGGGCTGGAGCTGTGACCTCCTTTCATGGGATCTCACCCAGAGTCCAGATGGACTGTCTGGCTAATTGAGTTAATTAAAGCCTTTTTCAGCAGTGATTAACTTTCAGGCCCGTTGCTCCAGTTCTCTCTGGGGAGCCCGGGCCACACCTCAGGAGAAGCAGATGGGGGAGAAACGACTGGGAAGCACTTCTTGATGGCACCAAGCTGCATCCCAGCAGCATTTTGCTGCCTAAATTCAAAACCCAAACGCACCCTGAAACCGTCCCCAAAACTCCCCTGAGCTCTATTTCCTTCTCAGCTCCAGGCTGAGCGTGTCAGACCCCACATGGAGAAGACCCAAAAGGGGACGGACGAAAGGCAGGAGACCCACCACCCTTGATGTCCCAACCCCAGAGCATCTCTCCCATCATTCCAAAGCTGAGGAGCTGGAGCCAGCAGCACGAGTTCCATCCCTTGTGCTGGTGGGATAACGGCCACCTGGCAGGGACAGTAAATACTTTGTCCACAGCCCTTGCCTGGAGATAACCAAGCAAAACGCTGGCCAAGGCCAGAAGAAAGAAGCTTTGTGGCTGCTCCTCCCCAGCAGGGACTCGTGCTGCTGCGAAGGAGACGTGGCCAGGGAGGGGAAGAGCACAACATAAACACCCACCCACCCAAAAAAAACACACCCAAAAAAGGTCTCCTCCTCTCTTCTGGGGGCATGCACCCCCCATCTCCTCCTTTTTTGAGGGATGCACCCCCCATTTCTTCCTCTCTTCTGGGGGGATGCACCCCCATCTCCTCCTCTCTTCTGGGGGACACACCCCCCATCTCCTCCTCTCTTTTGGGGAATGCACTCCCATCTCCTTCTCTCTTTTGGGGGATGCACCCCCCATCTCCTCCTCTCTTTTGGGGGGATGTAGCCCTGCCATCTCCTCCTCTCTTTTGGGGGACACACCCCCCATCTCCTCCTCTCTTTTGGGGGATGCACCCCCCCATCTCCTCCTCTCTTTTGAGGGATGCACCCCCCATTTCTTCCTCTCTTCTGGGGAGATGCACCCCCCATCTCCTCCTCTCTTCTGGGGGGATGCACCCCCATCTCCTCCTCTCTTTTGGGGGATGCACCCCCATCTCCTCCTCTCTTTTGGGGGGATGTAGCCCTGCCATCTCCTCCTCTCTTTTGGGGGGATGCACCCCCCCCATCTCCTCCTCTCTTTTGAGGGATGTACCCCCATCTCCTCTTCTGGGGGGATGCACTCCCCATCTCCTCCTCTTGTGAGGGACCTCCCCCCCCCCATCTCCTCCTCTCTTCTGGGGGATGCACCCCCCATCTCCTCCTCTTTTGGGGGATGCACCCCCCATCTCTTCCTCCCTTTCTGTAGGATGGATGCACCCCCTCAACTCTTCCTCTCTTGAGGGGATGCACCCCCCATCTCCTCCTCTTGTGTGGGACACCCCCCTCCCCATTTCTTCCTCTCTTCTGGGGGGATGCACCCCCATCTCCTCCTCTCTTTTGGGGGGATGTACCCCATCTCCTCCTCTCTTTTGGGGGACACACCCCCCATCTCCTCCTCTCTTTTGATGGATGTACCCCCATCTCCTCTTCTGGGGGGATGCACCCCCATCTCCTCCTCTTTTGGGGGATGCACCCCCCCATCTCTTCCTCTCTTTCTGTAGGATGGATGCACCCCCTCAACTCTTCCTCTCTTGAGGGGATGCACCCCCCATCTCCTCCTCTTGTGTGGGACACCCCCCTCCCCATTTCTTCCTCTCTTCTGGGGGCATGCACCCCCCATCTCCTCCTCTCTTTTGGGGGATGCACCCCCATCTCCTCCTCTCTTTTGGGGGATGCACCCCCCATCTCCTCCTCTTGTGAGGGACACCCCCCTATCTCCTCCTCTCTTTCTGCAGGATGCACCCCCCATCTCCTCCTCTCTTTTGAGGGATGCACCCCCCCATCTCCTCCTCTCTTTTGGGGGATGCACCCCCCCATCTCCTCCTCTCTTTTTGGGGGATGCATCCTCCTATCTCCTCCTCTTGTGAGGGACACCCTCCCCCTCTCCTCCTCTCTTTCTGCAGGATGCACCCCCCATCTCCTCCTCTCTTTTGGGGGATGCACCCCCCTATCTCCTCCTCTCTTTTGAGGGATGCACCCCCCATCTCCTCCTCTCTTTTGGGGGATGCACCCCCCTATCTCCTCCTCTCTTTTGGGGGGATGCACCCCCCATCTCCTCCTTTTTCCTTGTGCCTCCAGCTGCAGTGAACCACCCCAGCCCGGTCGCTCCCATTCCACACACACCAGGGACCATTCCCTGCTCTTTCTTACAAACCTCAGAAGCTGAACCTGCACCAAAGGTTCAGAGAGAAAAAAAACAACCCCAAATTCCTGACAACCTTTGTTGTCAGAGCTGCCACGAGAGGGGCTGGGAAGGGAGGCTGGAAAGGGGGGGAAAGAAAGCAAGGAAATGCCACAGAGCTGAGGAGGCTTTTTCTGGCCGGGGTGAAGGGTTTGTTTGGTTCCCCCCCTTCTTTTCACCCTCCCCTCAGCGAGCTGCCACTTTCAGGAAGCTGGATCAGTTACAATCAAAATAAGAACTTTCTCATTGTTTAATTATAGCTGAGGGAGCCCTGGAGCCCAGGGGACCCAGCATCCCCTCCCAGCTGCTCTGGGAAAGGGTGAGAGTGAAGATGGAAGCCCAGCAGAAAGGAACAAGCCAAGAGTCAACACTTGAACGTCTCCCCCACACACACAACCCGAGCTCAGATGGATTGTTTTTACTTCCCTGAGACCTGGAAGACTTTGGTCTCTGCGTTGGGTATTCCAGTTCCTGAATATATTCCTCTTTTTTTGCTCCACTCCACACCTGGTGGGAGTATCCAGGAGACTCGAGCACCTTCTCCTGCCGGGCTGAGCAAACCCACGGATGCTCCAGCCAGCCTGAAGCCACCTCTGCACCAACACCAACCTGGGAGAGCTGCAGCCAAAGAGGTCCAGCCAAACCCAGCCAGGGACTGATTCCCAGCTCAAACCCCTCTCACTCAGCTCAACATGGCTTGTGCTCCCCCACAACCCTTGGCTGCTGGCAAGGCCATCAGGCTGCCAGCCCTGAGTGGAGGATGCCACAACTGGCAATGACCCCTGCAAAGCCCTGGACAGCAAGCAGTGCCTGTAAAACACAGAATCACACCCTGGTTTGGGTTGGAAAGGACCTTCAAGATCATCTAGTCCAACCCCCCTGCATGGGCAGGGACACCTCCCACCAGCCCAGGTTGCTCCAAGCCCCATCCAACCTGCCCTTCAACACTGCCAGGGCTGGGGCAGCCACAGCTTCCCTGGGCAACCTGGGCCAGGGTCTCACCACCCTCACAGCAAAGAGTTTCTTCCTAATACCCCATCTACATCCCCCCTCTTTCAGCTGGAAACCATTCTCCCTTGTCCTCTCCCTCCCTGCCCTTGTCCCAAGCCCCTCCCCAGCTTTCCTGGAGCCCCTTCAGGCACTGGAAGCTGCTCTAAGGTCTCCCTGGAGCCTTCTCCTGCCCTGCCTCTCTCCAACCCCACCGTTCAACTCTAAACCAGCCTTTTCTGTTCCTAAGGGACCAGCTGGTGTTGCTCACAGGTGGCCACACACCACCCCAACACCTCCCACCAAAGAGACAACCCAGAGCCCTGGCCCAGCACGGAGGGACCTGAGCAGAGGTTGAATGTGCTCCTGGGAAGCAAGGGCTTTCCATGGGCTTGGTTGCCAGCAGGGGACAAGCCACCTGGCCTCCCAACAGCTGCACAAAAGCACCCAGAGGATGAAGAAAGACAGGGGGGGCTTCAAAAGCAGGATATAAAAGAAATGACTCGGCCACCTTCTGGGTTTTAGCAGACAGGGGTTGGAGGCTCAGAAGCTGCTCACACACCCACCACCTCACCACGTGCCAACCACCCTCCTCCTGATGGGTCTGAAGCAACATCTGGCTCCTGGAGAAGCAGCTGGAGGAGCAGCTGGAGGATGCTGAAGCAACATCTGGAGGAGGAGCAGCGCATGGAGGAGCACCCAGGAACGTGTAGCCCTAGGACTTGACATTGCTCCTCTTCTCTTGGCAAGCAGATGATGGTCCCCAGCAGCCTGGCTGGGAAAGAACTCCTTCTTGGCACCAAAAACAAAGCCTTGCCCAAATCCGAGTGAAACCAGGAGGTTAAACATAGAAATATTTTGTGGGGGTGGTTGTGGGCAGGGGGGGGGGGGGGGAGTCTGGCCCCAAGGGGTTTGGAAGGGAGGTGCAGCAGACTGGCCAGCCCACAGACACTGCTAAGTTTCCACCCAAAAAATGGGATTAAAGACAGGAGGTGCTGCTTGTGGGACACTGGTAGCTTGAAGAAACGTGCAACCCACCCAAAATGTCAAAAAGGGGAACAGGGGAAAAAAGAAAAAGCTGAATCCAAAGACAGGGGGAAAGAGAGTTGGAAGCTTTCTGGTTGGCACTTTGACCCATCAGAAACTGGTTTTACCCTGGAAACACACAGGGGAGCTCCCTGCTGGGCCTGCAAACCACCCCGAGCAACAAAGGGACTTCACGAGTTCCCTCATCCTCCTGCTGCTCTGAGCCACCCGAGTTTGTGCCCCCCTGTACCCCCAGACTTTTCTTTAGGGCCCCAGAGGAGCAGAAACACACAGAAACCACTCGACTCCAAGGACCACGGGGAGAAATCAAGGTCCACCCCAAGCTGCAATGAGGACCATGGGAGGGGACAGATGCCACAGGTATTCTGAATGAATCACAGAATCACTTGGGTTGGGAAAGACCTCTCAGACCATCACATCCAACCCTTCCCCCAGCCCTGCCAAGGCCACCCCTGCCCCATGTCCCTCAGCACCATCTCCAGGGCTTGGAAACCCCTCCAGGGATGGGGATTCCACCCTGGGCAGCCTGGGCCAGGGCCTGACAACCCTGGCCAGGAAGGAATTGCTCCTCATATCCAAACTAAACCTCCCCTGGCACAACTTGAGGCCATTTCCTCTTGTCCCATCACTTGTTCCTGGGGAGCAGAGCCCGACCCCCCTGGCTCCAACCTCCTCTCAGCAGCTGCAGAGCCAGCAGGTCTCCCCTCAACTCCTTGGCTCCAGGCTGGACACCCCCAGCTCCCTCAGCTGCTCCTCACAAGTTCTCCAGCCCCTTCTCCTTCTGCTCCAGCCCCTTCCCCAGCTCCCTTGCCCTTCCCTGGACACGCTCCAGCCCCTCCATGTCCTTCTTGTCCTGAGGGGCCCAGAACTGACCCCAGGATTGGAGGTGCCCCCTCCCCAGTGCCCAGCACAGCAGAACGTCCCTCAGCGCAGCTCTGCAGACAGTTCTGCTGTTACTGGGACATCACTCAAGCATTCAATGAAAACCAGATGCTGCCATCTGACCTGCTGGAAGCAAGTCTCTCCACCCTGCTTGGAAAGCCAAGGCTCCAGGCTGGAAGCAAAGAGGCTTGTCAGGACATGCCCGTGCCCACTGGAGGACCTGCTCCCACCAGCCCAAGCTCCAGGTCCTGCAAGCCCTCTCTCCTTTTTGATTATATATTTTTTTTTTTTCCAAAACCAAACCTGATTCAGGGCCAGGAAGGGCTGAACTTTGGAATGTGACAAACCCTGCAGCTTCGTCCTGAAGAAGAAAGGCTGCCCCTGTAGCCCCAAACCCACCCGTCAGGTCCTCCAGGGAGAGAGGTGGGACCCTGGTGAGAAGCAACCCTCCCGTTGCTCCTCAGGATTTTGCTGCCTCTCTGGGCTTCACGTCCAGGTCCTGGCAGCAGGTTTTAGCCCGTGCCAGCTCCAAGAGCTCCACATAGTCCCTGCTCCCAGCCAAGGCTGGCACAGAGCTCTGGATGTTTCCCAACGCGGGGTGAACGCCACGACTGGTCCCAACGAGCCAGCAAAAGGGAATTGTCCTCTGCTGGCACAGGGACCAGGAGCAGGCCCTGCATGGAACAGTGCTGGGTGGGGGGGGGGACACTGGTTTTGTGGTTTTTCAGCCCAAATCCCATTCTGCAGATTTCAGGGAGCAGCCTGAACGAGTCCACCAAGGACCATCCACAGCCAACAGGCAGGAGATGCTCAGCCCTCTGCCTGGATAACACCTCTACTGCTGTGGACACCCCACCACTGCCGTGGACAACCTTTCCAACCCCTGGGGACATCTCCCCACGCTGCTACTGTGTGCTTGAAACACCCAGTCAGGACCATCCACAGCCAACATGCTAGAGGTGCTCAACCCTCTGCTCGGGGAACCCCTCCACTGCCATGGATACCACACCACTGCTGTAGACACCCTTCCACCACCTTGGACATCTTCCCACCACACTGCTGGGTGCCAGAAGATCCAGCGAGGACCATCCACGGCCAACACGAGCAAGAGATGCTGAATCCTCTGCCTGGAGAACACCTTTTCTGCTGGAGACACCCTTCCACCACCGTGGACACCCTTCCAACTTGGTGCCTGAGCATCCAGCAAGGGCCACCCACAGCCAACACACATGAAACGCTCAACCCTTGGCTTGCAAACCTCCAACCTGCTGGAAACCCTTCCGACCTGCTGGAAACCCTTCCCACCTCCTCAGCACCTCCCCCGGGCAGCTTGCCAAGCTCAGGTGCTTTCGAGAAAGCACTTGGGAAAGGAGAGAAGGCGGCAGGTGCCCAACCTGAGGCGGAGAGGCTCCCGAGGCGGGGCTGTTTGCATCGGCTTCGGCCTCAGAAATCCACCCACCAGCCCAGAAGGCAACCTGCAGCCCTCTTGAAAAGCAGACAACAAGAGGAGGATGCAAATTCCCCTCCACCTCCTGACCTCCAGAGCTGCCAGCTCCCTGGGCACAGAGAGGCCACCAGAAGCTTCGCGCCGCTTTGTCGTCTTCTCCTCATCGAAAAAAACCCAAGACAATGAAAAATGCAGCATCTAAACCACCCCCTCGAGAAGGAGGCCAGCTCTTCTGAACCAACCCCGCCAGGCTAAGACAAATATTTTGCTTGGCCAACCAGTTTTCCCCTCATTAAGGGGCAAACATAACGAGGACGTCGAGCCCAGAGGGGAGCGATCGCTCCGCGCCGCTCGGACTTGATTTGATAAGTAACAACGCGGCTGGTTTCGAAAGGCACGTGCTCTTCCACAGCCCCATCTGAGTTATTTTGGAAAGATAGGTGTGTATTTATGGAAAGCTGGCCTCTTGGCCAGCAGAAGGAAACCCAGACAGGTTTCGTGGCACGGGGGGGGGGGAGCAGCGAGCGTTGCGAGGAGGCTGCGTCCTCGTGGTGCTCCTGGCTGGGGGTTCTTGCTCCCCGTGGGGAGTGCAGAGTGATCCCTGCAAGTGTCTGACCTCTGGGAAGGGTGGGAGAAGGAAGTGGGGGGGGAAAAAGGAGCCAACAAGGGCAGGGGGAAAAGTGGAGAGCAAAGGTGCTAAGGGAGCTGCTGCCTGAGGACACCCGTGCAGGGGATAAAAGCCAAGGCTGAGACACAAACGCTCAGGGCTCCAGGACATCCCAGGAGGACAAATGTTCTTCTTCCTGCAGTTTCTTTTCTGACTGGCTTCAGCACAGGGAGCAGCAAGGGGGACGAGCCCTTCTCCCAGAGGCCAGGGGGACACTTGGCTCTCTACCCACGGAGGGAGCAACTCGTCCACGCAACGCGCTCCTCCCGCGCTGCTGCTCTGCTCGTTAGCAGCCCCAGCTTAATGACTGCCCCTCTCAGGTCGTGTCAGCCAGGAAGGTCAGGCCGGAGGGACAACGGTGGGAATCGCACACCCTTCCTCAGCATCTGCAGGCTCTTGCATCCATCCCACGTCCCCTTTCTAGAGGCCTGGGTCTGGAGCAGCTTTGTGTGGGGCAGAGGGACAAACACAGCGTCGCGGTGGCCACCACCCCCCTTCCAACTGAAGTGGCTGTGAGTTGAAGCTCTGCTGAGCTGCTCTCGTGGCTGAAATGTTTGCTCCTGAACAGCTTTATGGCCAGGGATCTCCCCCCCCCCAAAAAAAAAACCCCAAAGGGGTACCCCAGCACCTCAGCCTGAGGCTGCAAGTCTCACCCCTCCATCCATGTCCCCCTCTAACACACCTTCTGCACGAGCCCACCTCTCCCACCAAACACCATCCTGCCAGCCACCCAACCCACACCCCTGGGGTTGGAAGGGACCTGAAGTCATCCAGATTCATCAGATCACCCAGATCCAACCCCCCTGCCATGGGGCAGGGACACCTCCCACCAGCCCAGGTTGCTCCAAGCCCCATCCCACCTGCCCTTGGACACCTCCAGGGATGGGGCAGCCACAACTTGCTGCTGCAGCAACCAAGCTTTGACTAACCCCCCCCTTGCTTGCAAAACAACCCCCCTTCCCCGAGCAGCCAGCAGGGAGCAAAGAGGTCAGGGACACCACGACACTGGTGACCTCTGACCATGCAAACCTTCCTGGAAAATAAATTCCAGACAAGGCTGCTAAAAACAGCCCCAAGCTCCCCGGGAAGGGCTCAGCCCCGGCCCACCAGACCAGAAAGGAAAGAAGGAAACAGCCTCAAGTTGCTCCAGGGGAGGTTGAGATTGGATCTGGGGAACAATTCCTTCCTGGAAAGGGTTGTCAGGGCCTGGCCCAGGGAGTCCCCATCCCCGGAGGGGTTTCCAAGCCCTGGAGATGTGGTGCTGAGGGACACGGGGCAGGGGTGGCCTGGGGTGACGATGGGACTGGATGATCCGAGAGGTCTTTTCCCACCCAAACCATCCCATGAAAACCCAGCCTGGCCCCTCCAGCCATGGATGCGGGACAGGAGGGCTGGTGGGACGGGTCAGAACCCCGGGAGCAGCAAGCAGGGGCACCCCCGGGGAGCAGGGGCACCCCCAAGCAGCAGGGTCTCCCCAGAAGCAGCAGGGACCCCCCAGGAGCAGCAAGCAGGGACCCCCCGGGAGCAGCAAGCAGGGGCACCCCCAAGCAGCAGGGGCACCCCAGAAGCAGCAAGCAGGGACCCCCCCGGGAGCAGCGAGCAGGGACCCCCCCGGGAGCAGCGAGCAGGGACCCCCCGGGAGCAGCGAGCAGGGACCCCCCCGGGAGCAGCGAGCAGGGGCACCCCCAAGCAGCAGGGTCTCTCCAGAAGCAGCAGGGACCCCCGGGGAGCAGCAGGGACCCCCGGGGAGCAGCAAGCAGGGACCCCCCGGGAGCAGCAAGCAGGGGCACCCCCAAGCAGCAGGGTCTCCCCAGAAGCAGCAGGGACCCCCCGGGGAGCAGCAAGCAGGGGCACCCACAAGCAGCAGGGACCCCCCGGGAGCAGCAGGGGCACCCCAGAAGCAGCAGGGGCACCCAGAAGCAGCAGGGGCACCCCGGGGAGCAGCGAGCAGGGGCACCCCCAAGCAGCAGGGGCACCCCAGAAGCAGCAGGGGCACCCCGGGAGCAGCGAGCAGAGGGACCCCGCGGGAGCAGCAAACAGGGGCACCCCCAAGCAGCAGGGGCACCCCCAAGCAGCAGGGGCACCCCGGGAACAGCGAGCAGAGGGACCCCCCGGGAGCAGCGAGCAGGGGCACCCCGGGAGCAGCGAGCAGGGGCACCCCGGGAGCAGCGAGCAGGGGCACCCCCAAGCAGCAGGGACCCCTCGGGAGGAGCAGGGACCCCTCGGGAGGAGCAAGCAGGGACCCCCCCGCGGTCACGCACGCGTGGCAGCCGCGGGGCACCCCCCGGGCACCCCCCGGGCACCGCACACGCCTCTTGCACACGCAGCCCTGCCCGGCAACCTCTCGGGGCGCTGCCCACCTCCCCCCCCCCCGCCCCACACCCCCATGCCCAGCCCCGCAGCCCCTGCTCCCCCCTCCCCGCAGCAGCAGCAACAACAACAACAACAACAACAGCAGCAGCAGCAGCAGCAGCAGCAGCAGCAGCAGCAGCAGCAGCAGCAGCAGCAGGAGCCGCATCCACCGCCGGTTCCCCCGGACCCACCCGAGCTCCCCCCGCCGCTCCCCAGCGCTCCCAGCCGGGGCTGGAGGGTGGGAGGCGGGGGCTGGGAAGCGGGGGCTCCCACAAACTTTCCCCCGGGACCCCCCCGCCGCACAGCCCGGCTCTTACCTCCTCCTTCCCGCCCCGCCGGCTCCGGCACCGGGAGCGGGACCGGGACCGGCTCCGGGACCGGCAGCGCCCGGACCCCGCGCGGCCCCGCCGGGAGCGCCCGCCTGACGTCCGGGGTGGGGGCGGGCCCGGGGGGGGGGGGGAGGCGGAGGCGGGGGGGGGGTCTGGTGTGAGGGGCAGGGCTTGGGGGGCGGGGAGTGTCCTTGTGCAAGGGGCAGTGCACGGGGGGAGTGTCCTTGTGCAAGGGGCAGTGCTGGGGGGGGGCACTGTTGGTGCAAGGGGCAGTGCACGGGGGGAGTGTCTTTGTGCAAGGGGCAGTGCACGGGGGGAGTGTCCTTGTGCAAGGGGCAGTGCACGAGGGGGGCTTGTGCAAGGGGCAGTGCACGGGGGGACTTGTGCAAAGGGCAGTGCACGGGGGGGGCTTGTGCAAAGGGCAGTGCACGGGGGGCTTGTGCGAGGGGCAGTGCACGAGGGGGGGCTTGTTGCATGGGCAGTGCAACGGGGGACTTGTGCACAGGGGCAAGTGCATGGGGGGAGGGTCCTTGTGCAAGGTGCAGTGCAACAACGGGGGAGTGTCCTTGTGCAAGGGCAGGTGCTGGGGGAGTGTCGCTTGGTGCACGGGGGGGAGATGTCCTCTTGTGCAAAGGGCACTGCACGGGGGGGGCTTGTGCACGGGGGGGATTGTCCTGTTGGCAAGGGGCAGTGCACGGGGGGGCTTGTGCACAGGGCAGTGCACGGGAGGAGTGTCCTTGTGCAAGGGGCACTGCACGGGGGGGCTTGTGCACAGGGCAGTGCACGGGAGGAGTGTCCTTGTGCAAGGGGCACTGCACGGGGGTGTCCTTGTGCAAGGGGCAGTGCACGGGGGGAGTGTCCTTGTGCAAGGGGCAGTGCACAGGGGGGCTTGTGCAAGGGGCAGTGCTGGGGGGAGGGCTTGTGCAAGGGGCAGTGCACCGGGGGATCTTGTGCAAGGGAGAGTGCATGGGGGGATTGTGCAAGGGGCAGTGTACGGGGGGGGCGTCCTTGTGCAAGGGGCAGTGCACGGGGGGGCGTCCTTGTGCAAGGGGCAGTGCACGGGGGGATTGTCCTTGTGCAAGGGGCAGTGCTGAGGGGAGGGCTTGTGCAAGGGGCAGTGCACGTGGGGGGGCTTGTGCAAGGGGCAGTGCACGGGGGGAGTGTCCTTGTGCAAGGGGCAGTGCACAGGGGGAGTGTCCTTGTGCAAGGGGCAGTGCACGAGGGGGCTTGAGCAAGGGGCAGTGCACGGGGGGGCGTCCTTGTGCAAGGGGCAGTGTACAGGGGGGGGCTTGTGCAAGGGGCAGTGCACGGGGGGGCTTGTGCAAGGGGCAGTGCACAGGGGGAGTGTCCTTGTGCAAGGGGCAGTGCAGGGGGGGGGCTTGTGCAAGGGGCAGTGCACGGGGGGGTGTGCAAGGGGCAGTGCACGGGGGGTTTGTGCAAGGGGCAGTGCTGGGGGGAGGTCTTGTGCAAGGGGCAGTGCACGGGGGGAGTGTCCTTGTGCACGGGGCAGTGCACGGGGGGGGGCGTCCTTGTGCAAGGGGCAGTGCTGGGGGCAGGGCTTGTGCAAGGGGCAGTGCACGGGGGGAGTGTCCTTGTGCAAGGGGCAGTGCACGGGGGGAGCTTGTGCAAGGGGCAGTGCACGGGGGGATTGTGCAAGGGGCTGTGCACGGGGGGAGTATCCTTGTGCAAGGGGCAGTGCACAGGGGGGGGAGCTTGTGCAAGGGGCAGTGCAGGGGGGGTGTCCTTGTGCAAGGGGCAGTGCACTGGGGGAGTGTCCTTGTGCAAGGGGCAGCATACAGGGGGGCTTGTGCAAGGGGCAGTGCAGGGGGGGTGTCCTTGTGCAAGGGGCAGTGCACTGGGGGAGTGTCCTTGTGCAAGGGGCAGCACGCAGGGGGGCTTGTGCAAGGGGCACTGCATGGGGGGTGTCCTTGTGCAAGGGGCAGTGCATGGGGGGAGTGTCCTTGTGCAAGGGGCAGTGCTGGTGCAAGGGGCAGTGCACGGGGGGGAGTGTCCTTGTGCACGGGGCAGTGCACGGGGGGGGCTTGTGCAAGAGGCAGTGCTGGGGGGAAGGCTTGTGCACAGGGCAGTGTCCTTGTGCAAGGGGCAGTGCTGGGGGGGGCAATGCTGGTTCAAGGGGCAGTGCTGGGGGGTGCAGTGCTGGTGCAAGGGGCAGTGCTGGGGGGGGCAGTGCTGGTGCAAGGGGCAGTGCTGGGGGGGGGCAGTGCTGGTGCAAGGGGCAGTGCAGGTGAAGACCCCAGACCCGCCACCTTCACTCCCCACGAAGCCCCAGGTCCCACAACCCGACATCCCCGCCCCCCCCAGGGGCTCCAACCCCCAGGCAGCCCAAGTGTCCCCCCCAAAAAAAAAACCCAAAGGCTTCATCCTCGTGAAATCCCGACGGATTCACTGAGCATCCCACCCTGGGGGTGCCTTAGGAGAAGAGGACACCAGGAGCAAGGCTGGGGATGGAAGGAGCACACAGACCTACACGCCCCCCCCACCCCCCCCAAGCTGTTCCCACCCCCCATTGTTGTTTTTTCCTGGTTGGAATCGGGACACGATGATTAAATTTCCTCTTCCTGGTGTTGGCTCCTCCTGAGCCCAGGCTTGCAGCAGGAGACAGGCCCTGGAAGGGAGGGGGGCTGAGGGTCCTGGGGAGGGGGGGGCCTAAACCTCCCCACTCTCAGCCCACCCTCTGTTGGGAGGGGTGGAACCACCTCAGAGCACCCCTGGGAGCTGCTGGTTCCTGGTGTTGGGAGGTTTGGGGTTTTTCCAGATCATGGAACCATTGAGGTTAGAAGGGACCCTCAAGACCATCAGGTTCCAACCCCCCTGCCATGAGCAGGGAACCCACCACCAGCCCAGGCTGCACAAAACCTCCTCCAACCTGCCCTTCAAAACCTCCAGGGATGGGGCATCAACAACCTCCCTGGGCAACCCATCCCAGCTCCTCACCACCCTGAGAGGGAAGAATTTCTTCCTCATATCTCACCTCAATCTCCCCTCTCTCAGTTTCAAACCATCACCCCTTGTCCCATCACTGTCTTCTCTGGTGAAAAGCCCCTCCCCAGCTTTCCTGGAGCCCCTTCAGGCACTGGAAGGTGCTCTCAGGTCTCCCTGGAGCCTTCTCTTCTCCAGGCTGAACACCCCAACTCTCCCAGCCTGGCTCCAGAGCAGAGCTGCTCCAGCCCTTGGATCATCTTGGTGGCCTCCTCTGGACCTTCTCCTACAGGTCTAGCTCTTTCTTGTGCTGAGATCCTGCAGTTCCCTCATTGCAACAGGGCCAGGTTTCCTTTGCTCCTCTCTTGAGCTTCTGGCTTCTTCATCCATCATTAGGCCAACTTCGTGTCCCTCTCACCCTGTAAGGTCCCAAAACATCTTGTCACGTTCCGTATTTTCATATTAGAAAGGCTAAATGATCACATCTTGCTGCCTCAGCAGCTTCTGATGGCAACCAGCTGATGTTTCACAACATCTATTGTCCCGTTTGGCTCTTAAACCAATCAGCCTGTGTCAGGGGTGGATCCCAACCATCCTCTCCTGTCCCTGGTGCTGCTTGAATTGACTTTTTTCCCTCTGCCTTCCAACCCCCTCCTTTATTCTTAGTCACACTGATCATCTCCTGAAGAGCTGGAGCCCTGGAGGTGATGGTGGAGATCTCTGGGTCCTCCCAACGAGGGCAGCTCAGCAGCCTTGTGATCCCTCCGTGCTCAACCCAGGGAGGGTGAAGCTGAACTGGTGCCTCCAACCTGTTGGTGAAGAGCAGCAGTTCTGCCCGTCCTGGTGCATCCTGCTCTGAGGATGCACCTTGGGCAGGTGGCTGGAGGGGAAGGTCAGGCCAAGCTGGGGGCAGAGGGATGTCCATCCCTCCCTGCACCTCCTCCCTCGCTCTGCTTCATGAGGAACGTTCTGCCACACCCAGAAGCAGCTCAGAGAAAGAAGGGGATCAGGTTGCCAGGTGAGAGGTGGATGTGGCAGGGACCAAAACCCACGGGGCTGGAAGAAGATGCTCCCTCAGTGTCCTTCCAGCAGGTGTGGGGAGCTGCTCGGCTCCTACTCCTCTCCAACCTCCTCTGTCCCATCACATCTGCTCCTGCTGTGGCCCCAGAGAGGCAGGCAGAGCCATCCCACCTCTGGGGCTGTGCCATTCCCGTTTTCCCCTGCCCTCAGGAAGTGATACTGGTGAGCGATTAGACCCGGACAGGATGTCCTAACAAGCTCAGTCAGGCTGGGATACGGTGCTGGGAGGGAATTTTGCAGGAATTCCATCCGAAAGTTCGACCGAAGTCCGGTCCCTGAGCCTGGGCCGAGGGTGTTTGTCAAGCCCTGGCAGGGAACTGGAAGGTGCCTGTCCCTGTTGGCCTCAGAAGGGCTTAGGAGAAGGGCTGGGCTGGGGGGACACGTGGAGCACAGAACCCCAGCCTGGGTTGGGTTGGAAGGGACCTTCAAGATCATCCAGATCCCACCCCCCTGCATGGGCAGGGACACCTCCCACCAGCCCAGGCTGCTCCAAGCCCCATCCAACCTGCCCTTCAACACTGCCAGGGATGGGGCAGCCACAGCTTCCCTGGGCAGCCTGTTCCAGGGTCTCACCACCCTCACAGCAAAGAATTTCTTCCTATATTCATCTCAATCTCCCCTCTTCTAGATTAAAACTGTTCCTCCTTGTCCTCTCCCTCCCTGCCCTTGTCCCAAGCCCCTCCCCAGCTTTCCTGGAGCCCCTTCAGGCACTGGAAGGTGCTCTCAGGTCTCCCTGGAGCCTTCTCTTCTCCAGGCTGAACACCCCAACTCTCCCAGCCTGGCTCCAGAGCAGAGCTGCTCCAGCCCTCCCATCATCTCTGTGGCCTCCTCTGGCCTCTCTCCAACAGCTCCACATCCTTCTGGTGTTGGGGACCCCAGGACTGGCCCCAGCCCTGCAAGGGGGGTCTCCCCAGAGCAGAGCAGAGGGGGAGGATCCCCTCCCATCACCTGCTGGCCACACTGCTGGTGATGCAGCCCAGGACATGGTTGGTTTCTGGGCCACCAGCTCACATGGCCAGCTCATGGTGAGCTTCTCATCACCCAACACCCTCAACTCCTTCTCCTCGGGGCTCCTCAGGGACGTGAATGTGACTTTTGGGAAGAGAAGGACTCATCTTCGCTCTGATGCCGCCTTTGAAGTGGCAGGTAGAAGCTGGTCCTCTGCTCACCTTAGAGCCAACCTGGCCTGGTGGGAGGTGTCCCTGCCCATGCAGAGGGCTTTGAAATGGATGATCTTGAAGGCCCTTTCCGACCCAACCCAGCCTGGGATTCTGTGCAAGGGCTGAAACCAACTGCCCTGCAAACCAGCCCCAAACCCAGCACCACCAACCCCCTCACCAGGGCTGGAGGTGCAGGAGGCTGCTCTGATGGACAAAGTGGTGGCTCAACCACCAACACTGAGCTCTTGAAACCTTGCAGACCGGAGCATCCCCACATCTAAACCCTGGGAAATCCCCTTCCCACATGGAATCCAATAAAGCCCTGGCCCTGGGTGGGTGTCTCCAAGCTCCCACCAGTTTGTTGCAGCCCGTTGCTATGAGCTGGAGGGAGTGTTTTTTGGGGTTTTGTTTTTTTTTTTTCCACCACCCTCCAATTTTGGGAGGACTCCAGCAAATCCCTTGGCCTGGATCCTGCTCTAGCTTGTTTTCCAGAGCTGGGGAAGGGAGTGCTTGGCTGCCAAGAACCAGTTCATTACGCTTCGTTAGCACAACCTCCCCGGGGTCAGCTCTTCCAGGCCAATCTTCCCCTTGCTGGGAATTCCTGACAGGTAGGGATCACTGGTGGGTTCTGATATCCCTCTTGGAGGTCTTCTCTGGAGGAAGATGGCCCAGCTATTCCTGGGAAGCTGCAGCTCTTTATTTACTCTCATCCTCTGGCCGGGAGCAAGGTGGGCTCAGGAGCATCTCCAGCACTTCCAGCTGCTTGGTCAGGAGGCTCAGGTTTTATGCTGAGGAGAAAGTCAACAAAAGATGCAGACAAGATGAATGATGGATCTAGAGCTTCCTCCCTCCAAAACTCCATCATCACCCACTGGAGGTCCCAACCAAGAAGCCCTGGGAAGGGACCAACAAAGCATGGACTTCCTTCTGCCAGGCTTCCCTAATGGATTTTATTTTCTTCTCCTTTTCCTGAATCAGGTCACTCTGGGTGGTGATGGGCAGATTTCCTCCTCCAACACCCCCCCCCCCGATTATCTTTTGCCCCCCCCAGCCACAGGCTGCAGGTTTCCCAGGAGATCTCCAAGCCCTTGGCAAAGCTGCAGGGGAAAGCAGCTGCTCCCTGCCTGGTGTCTGCAGGTCTGGCCTCTGCTCCTGCTTCTCCTCCAGCCTCAGCAGCCCCCAGGCACACCCCACGGGGTGAGGGCTGCAGGGGGGCACCCCCTCCCTGCCTGCACTGAGGAAACGGTTGGTGCCAAAGGGGAAGGAAAAGTTGGGGGACGGGGCAAGTTGTGGGGTGGGAGCAGCTGTGGGGTGGGAGCAGTGGTGGGGTGGGAGCAGTGGTGGGGTGGGAGCAGTTGTGGGGTGGGAGCAGTGGTGGGGTGGGAGCAGTTGTGGGGTGGGAGCAGTGGTGGGGTGGGATCAGTTGTGGGGTGGGAGCAGTGGTGGGGTGGGGCAAGTTGTGGGGTGGGATCAGTGGTGGGATGGGATCAGTGGGGGGTGGGATCAGTGGTGGGGTGGGGACACTTGTGGGATGGGGTAAGTTGTGGGGTGGGATCAGTTGTAGGGTGGGGACACTTGTGGGATGGGATCAGTTGTAGGATGGGATCAGTTGTGGGGTGGGATCAGTGGTGGGGTGGGATCAGTTGTGGGGTGGGGACACTTGTGGGATGGGGTAAGTTGTGGGGTGGGATCAGTTGTGGGATGGGGACACTTGTGGGGTGGGATCACTGGTGGGGTGGGATCAGTGGTGGGATGGGATCAGTGGTGGGATGGGGACAGTGGTGGGATGGGACCAGTGGTGGGGTGGGATCAGTTGTGGGGTGGGATCAGTGGTGGGATGGGATCAGTGGTGGGGTGGGATCAGTTGTGGGGTGGGATCAGTGGTGGGATGGGATCAGTGATGGGATGGGATCAGTTGTGGGGTGGGATCAGTGGTGGGGTGGGATCAGTGGTGGGATGGGGACAGTGGTGGGATGGGGACAGTGGTGGGATGGGATCAGTGGTGGGGTGGGATCAGTGGTGGGGTGGGATCAGTGGTGGGATGGGGACAGTGGTGGGATGGGATCAGTGGTGGGATGGGGACAGTGGTGGGGTGGGGACACTTGTGGGATGGGATCAGTGGTGGGATGGGATCAGTGATGGGGTGGGGACACTTGTGGGATGGGATCAGTTGTAGGATGGCATCAGTTGTGGGGTGGGATCAGTGGTGGGGTGGGATCAGTGGTGGGGTGGGATCAGTGGTGGGGTGGGATCAGTGGGGGGTGGGATCAGTGGTGGGGTGGGATCAGTGGTGGGGTGGGATCAGTGGGGGGTGGGATCAGTGGGGGGGTGGGATCAGTGGGGGGTGGGATCAGTGGTGCCCCCCGTGCCAGCTGCTGAGCCCCGCTGTGTGGTGCTGCTGAGGTGACAGGGACCCCCCTCCCAGGCTCCCATCTCCCCAGCAGGGGATCAGGGGCTGGTGAAGCTGCTGAGGAGGAGCAGGAAGCCCAGGCCAGGGCTCCCTGTCCCTTGGTGCCTGGCAGGGCTGGAGGGGCAGAGGAGGGAGGAGGAGGTGAGAGATGAGAGAGGCCCCTGGGGGACCAGCCTGGCACCTTCTCTGCTCCTCCAGGTGAAACCTACACCTTTGCTTCCACAGCCCTCCCTCCAAAACACCCCCTCTTGTGCCAGGAGCCCTTTCTTCTGACACCATTTCCAGTTGAAAGAGACCAAACCACCAGCCCTCCTCCTTTTCCCTCCTCACCCCAGGAGCCCAACAAGCCCTGGCCCACACCTCCCACCCTGCCTGCCTAAAGCCAAGTGCTGCTGGACACAGCAAGCTCCTTCCTGGGACCCCCCAAAAGCCTCTCTAGATCCTTCCTGGTCCCTCCAAAAAGCCCCTTCAGATTTCTCAAAATTCTTCATGGGACCCTCTGTACCCCCAGATCCTCCCTGGGACCCCCTGAGCTTCCCTACATCCTTCCTGGGACCCCCTGAGCTTCCCTAGATCCTTCCTGGGACCCCCTGAGCTTCCCCAGATCCTTCCTGGGACCCCTCTAAGCTTCCCTAGATCCTTCCTAGGTCCCCCTGAGCTTCCCTACATCCTTCCTGGGACCCCCTGATATTCCCCAGATCCTTGCTGGAACCCCTCTGAGCTTCCCTACATACTTCCTGGGTCCCCCTGAGCTTCCCCAGATCCTTCCTGGGTCCCCCTGAACTTCCCCAGATCCTTTCTGGGACCCCCTGAACTTCCCCAGATCCTTCCTAGGTCCGTCTGAGCTTCCCTAGATCCTTCCTGGGACCCCTTGATCATCCCTAGATCCTTTCTGGGACCCCTTGATCATCCCTAGATCCTTTCTGGGACCCCTTGAGCTTCCCCAGATCCTTCCTAGGTCCCTCTGAGCTTCCCTAGATCCTTCCTGGGACCTCCTGAGCTTCCCCAGATCCTTCCTGGAACCCCTCTGAGCTTCCCTACATCCTTCCTAGGTCCCCCTGAGCTTCCCTGGATCCCTTCTGGGACCCCCTGAGCTTCCCCAGATCCTTCCTAGGTCCCTCTGAGCTTCCCCAGATCCTTCCTGGGACCCCCTGAGCTTCCTAGATCCTTCCTGGGTCCCCCTGAGTTTCTCTAGATCCTTCCTGGGACCCCCTGAGCTTCCCTGGATCCCTTCTGGGACCCCCTGAGCTTCCCCAGATCCTTCCTGGGTCCCCCTGAACTTCCCCAGATCCTTCCTGGGTCCCCCTGAACTTCCCCAGATCCTTCCTAGGTCCATCTGAGCTTCCCTAGATCCTTCCTAGGTCCCTCTGAGCTTCCCTAGATCCTTCCTGGAACCCCTCTGAGCTTCCCCAGATCCTTCCTGGGCCCCCCTGAGCTTCCCCAGATCCTTCCTGGGCCCCTGTGAGCTTCCCCAGATCCTTCCTGGGACCCCCCCAAGCCTCGAGCCACAAGTTAAGGCCACCCTTTTCCCACAGAGAGCTTCTTTCCCTCCCTGTGTCCCCCCTTGCACAACATAAACCAGCTTTTGTTCCCAGTGAAGATTCTCCTGGCAACAGAATGACGGAAGCTGCAGGAAAACTGCCCGGGCTAAATGACAGCTCTGTCTGAAACCAACCCCTGAGATGAGTCTGATTTATCAGTGTCAGGGGAGAAAGTGCCAGGGCCAACAGGGAGGGGGAAACTGCTGCTGTTTGTGGTGGCTTCAGAGAGAGACAAATGTCCCTGGATGCGTGGCTGTCAACCTTGACGTGAGGTTGAGAGAGGAGAGATGGGGTCTCACCTCCAGCCTCTGCCCCCAGCCAGCTGAAAAATTGGTTATGGGATTTGCAGGGATTGCTGCACTGAATCACAGCCTGGTTTGGGTTGGGAGAGACCTGATCCACTAGAACAGGTTGCTCCGAGCCCCATCCAACCTGCCCTTCAACACTGCCAGGGATGGGGCAGCCACAGCTTCCCTGGGCAACCTGGGCCAGGCTCTCACCACCCTCACAGGAAAGAATTTCTTCTTAAGATCTCATCTAAAATCTCCCCTCTGCCAGTTTTAATCCATCACCCCTTGTCCTCTCCCTCCCTGCCCTTGTCCCAAGCCCCTCCCCAGCTTTCCTGGAGCCCCTTCAGGCACTGGAAGGTGCTCTCAGGTCTCCCTGGAGCCTTCTCTTCTCCAGGCTGAACACCCCAACTCTCCCAGCCTGGCTCCAGAGCAGAGCTGCTCCAGCCCTCCCATCATCTCCGTGGCCTCCTCTGGCCTCTCTCCAACAGCTCCACATCCTTCTGGTGTTGGGGACCCCAGAACTGGCCCCAGCCCTGCAGGAGGGTCTCCCCAGAGCAGAGCAGATGGGGAGGATCCCCTCTCTTGACCTGCTGGCCACGCTGCTGGTGATGCAGCTTCTTTTCCTCCTCATGGTGTTGAGGGATATTTCACCACCAGGCAGGAGCAAGGTCTTGATTTTGCTCCTCCTCTGACAAGCCAAAGCCTTGTGTGGGACCCGGGTGTGGCTCTGGGGGGGGTGGAGGTCTCATCCTAGAGATGCTGAGCTCAGCCAGGACCCAGAGGGCTCCCAAGACTCTTCCACACCAGATCCCTGCAGACTTGCAGTCCTTCCTCTTCTTCTTAACCCTGGCTTCTCCAATCCCTGCTGCCACCCTCACCCAAGTGCTCTCTCCCCAGGGGCTTCCAGCCCCACCACCCCTTTCCCCCCCATCTCTCCCACTGCCTTCAGGTCTCTCTCCCCCCACAGCTGCCTCTGAGAGAAAACTGGGGTCACTTATTGCTGGGGACAACTGGGGGACGATGGAGTGATGCTGGTGTGTGTGGTGGCTTCTAAATCCATACCCACCTGCAAACCCACAACCTCTCCCACCTGGACAAGGCACCCCCTGCTCCCCACCACCTCCCTGGAGCAGCCAAGCCCCCTGAGGACACTTGGGCAACCACCAGGAGTGATGCCCTAGGGGTTACCTCCCAAAGCCACGAGCACCAGGGGTCAGGGTAGCTCCTTATCCAATGACCAACCTCAGGGGCACCCCAGGGGCTGCTCTGCAGAGCCCCCCAAAAACCCACTGCACCTCCTCCAACAAAAGGGGGGGCTTGTAGGAAGAGCTGCCTGGATCAGGTTTAACCCACAGGAGGTAACCACAGGGCTGTTCCTCACCCAGAGCTGGGTGCCCCCTCTCCCCTGGGGGAACACCCTCCCTCTCTCTAGCTCTGGATTTGCTTTTCAATGCTTCATGATGCTTCAAATGCTTCATGATGCTTCAAATGCTTCATGATGCTTCAAGGTCACGGCGGATCCAGCCCTTTGCTCAGGCTGCCCTGCAAAGAAACAAAGTCACAGGCACTTTTTTGCTTTGCTTCCTCTCCCAAATGCACTCCCAGAGCCTGAATTCCTTTCTCCTGAGCACAGAGAGAAGAACAGAAAGCACTCAGGTCTATATGATGACTATTTTTCCCCCCCCCCCCTCTCCATCTTCTAAGAGTCCATGATTCACTCCTTTTTCTCCAGCATTTCTTTAAAGGGGCATTTCTCTCACATGCCCAGTGCTCTGCTTTTCCAGCTGGCCCTCATTTCACTTCCCAGGGCCCCTGGGGTTCTCCAGGTGGGTTCTTCACCAGCCCAGAAGCTGAGCTTGCCCCTGAGGGCCCATCAGAAAAGTCCCCACCAGCAAGAAAGGCACCGTTTGCCTTTGAAAAGCAGGCAAAAAAAAAACCTGGGGCTAGAGGTTGGGAACTGACCAGTTGGGTTGGTTGTGTGCTGGTGGGCAGCAGGAGGAGAGGACACAGGGGCTGGGCTCTGTGCTGGGGCTGCCCAGGAGCAGCAGCCTTGGCTTGAGGCTTTGGGGCAAAACGTGGGTTTCTTGGAAGCCTGCGGTGAAATTCCTGCCTGGTTTTCACTGCCAGCCTCAGTGTGTGAGCAGGGCTCTCATGGAGTCTTTTTGGTTGGAAAGACCTTTAAAATCATCCAGTCCAACTGCTCACCCAGCCCTGCCCAGGCCATCACTGCCCCATGTCCCTCAGCACCATCTCCAGGGCTTGGAAACCCCCCCAGGGATGGGGATTCCACCCTGGGCAGCCTGGGCCAGGGTCTGACAACCCTTGCCAGGAAGGAATTGTTCCCCAGATCCAACCTCAGCCTCCCCTGGCACAACTTGAGGCCGTTTCCTCTTGTCCCATCACTTGTTCCTGGGGAGCAGAGCCCGACCCCCCTGGCTCCAACCTCCTCTCAGCAGCTGCAGAGCCAGCAGGTCTCCCCTCACCTCCTGGTCTCCACGCTGGACACCCCCAGCTCCCTCAGCTGCTCCTCACAAGTTCTCCAGCCCCTTCTCCTTCTGCTCCAGCCCCTTCCCCAGCTCCCTTGCCCTTCCCTGGACACGCTCCAGCCCCTCCATGTCCTTCTTGTGCTGAGGGGCCCAGCCCTGCCCCCAGGATTGGAGGTGCCCCCTCCCCAGTGCCCAGCACAGGGGGATGATGATCCCTGCCCTGCTCCTGCTGCCCACACTTTGCAGACCTGCTGAGGGTCAGACCCATGGCTGGAGCCTGTCTGGTGGCATCTCCTTGCCACCCTGTCTGCAAGGTCTGCAGCCCCCTGGCTCCCTGCAGGAAGGCACAGGGATGGAAAGGGAGTTCCCCTGAAACCTGTTTCCCACCTTATTGTTGCCTCTGACAGTGCTTGGACCCACCACGAGTGATGCTGGGGCTCCCGTGGCTCAGAAATGATGCATCTCAGTGGCTTTCTGGGGGCCTCCATGTTCCACGGGGTGCAGAAACCTCCCCCGTGGCCCTGCCCTTCCTGCTGAGACTCCAGCTACAAAGCAAAGCAGCAGGAATAACAGGTTCTCCACTGGCAAATTTTTGGCAGGTGTCCCGACACCAAGTCAAGGGTAGAGCACTTCTTGGGTCCTGCCACCTGGCCGGGGCTGGAAGCCTGCTGGCCCAGGGACCACATCCCCCAGGTATCCCTGGGAAGCCCTCTGCCATCTTCTGAAGGTGAAGTCCATGCAAATTCTTCCCCCTGGCTCTCATAACTGATGGGTATCAACCTCTTATGAGCTTCCAGTGCTCCTGATGCTTGCAGAGGATGAGGTCCAAGCCACCACACTGGGTGGCAGGCTGCTCTCCTCCCTGAGGAGGTTAAGTACAACCAAATCTGACCAAAGCATGGCAACGTGGAGGAGAAACATGTCTTGGCAAAAAAAAAAATTGTGTGTTGAATAACATCTGGGTTGAGCAGAAGGAACCTGGAAATGTCTCAGTGAGGAGAGGAACTGGGTGAGGTTGGAGAGGGATTATTTACAAGGGCAGGGAGTGATGGGGGCACAGATTCAAGCTGAAAGAGGGGAGATGTAGGTGGGATATTAGGGAGAAATTCTGGGCTGTGAGGGTGGTGAGAGCCTGGCCCAGGTTGCCCAGGGAAGCTGTGGCTGCCCCATCCCTGGCAGTGTTGAAGGGCAGGTTGGATGGGGCTTGGAGCAGCCTGGGCTGGTGGGAGGTGTCCCTGCCCATGCAGGGGGTTGGATCTGGATGGTCTTGAAGGTCCCTTCCAACCCAAACCAGGCTGGGATCCTGTGATCCTATGACCTTGGCCAGGGCTGACAGGTTCCCACAGGTGTTTGCTTGCACGTTGGCAGCAGGATCTGCTGTTAAATTCCCCGGGGCTTTAACGCTGGCACCTTCCCTCCCTGCCTTCCTCCTTCCACCCCTCTCCCCACCCAGGGGCATGAGGAGCACCTTGCCACCCCAGCCCCGGGGGATGCAAAGACCCCATCTGTGATCCTGGAAGAGCCAAGACTCCAACCACACAGCTTCATCCCCTGCCTGCTGCTGCTGCCCCATCCCACCCCTCGGAGCTGGGGGTGGCAGGGCTGCCTGTCCCCCTGCAGCACCCCCAGCCCTTGCTCCATCTGCCTCCCCCAGGGCTTGGGGACAGGCTGTGTGGCCTGAGCAGCTGTGGCCACGTCAGGCTGCTTGGGATGAAACCCAAGCAGGTAAGAGAGGTTCGTAACCTCCCGTCACGGGAGAAGGTTTCTCATCTCCAGCCAAGCTCTCCTGCCTCTGAGGTTTGCTTGCAGCACCCAGAGGTGGATGAAATGCTTCTGCTGGGTCTTCTGGTCAGCCCCATCGGAGGAAATCTGTTTTGACAGCTTTGTGGTAGAAACATCTCAGGCCGAGCTGATAGCATCATGGAATCCCAGAGCAATTTGGGTTGGAAGGGACCTTAACATCACCCAGTCCCAACCCCCCTGCATGGGCAGGGACACCTCCCACCAGCCCAGGCTGCTCCAAGCCCCATCCAACCTGCCCTTCAACACTGCCAGGGATGGGGCAGCCACAGCTTCCCTGGGCAACCTGGGCCAGGGTCTCACCACCCTCACAGCAAAGAGTTTCCTCCTAATATTTCACCTACATCTCCCCTCTTCCACTTTTCATCCATCCCCCTCATCCCATCCCTCCCTGCCCTTGTCCCAAGCCCCTCCCCAGCTTTCCTGGAGCCCCTTCAGGCCCTGGAAGATGCTCTAAGGTCTCCCCACATCAACTAACCCTTGGCTGAAGCTCCCTGGGGTCGGTGGGGCTGGCTCTGGCTCTGGCTGGACCAATACAAACCAGTCACAAAAAGCCTGCAAGCAGAGTAACCTGGACCCAAAAGCCTTTTCCCAGGTCGTGAGGGACGGGTTGGCCCACATCACCCTCTGGAGCTTCAAGGGCAGCTGCAGGGAGGGACAGGAGGACAGAGACTGGCTGCAGATGGTGCTGCCCCCCCATCTCCTCAGGCTTTCAGCTGGTGCAGAAACACAACCTTCAAAATCATAAGCACACCATCCCAACCCCCCCCCACACACACACACGCTGCAACTGATAGAACCAGCACCACTTTTCCTGGGAATTCTTTCTCCCAGGGCTCTGTGGAGAGCTGAGGCTTTGCAGACACAGAGATCTGGACACCCCAAGCACCCAGCTCCTTTCTCGGGGCCAAGCTCTGGAGCTGAGGGAAGTCTCCCCCCAGCCCAGAGGAGCTGGGGAAACACCAGACGTGCCCCTCACCCCTCCCTGTCCTGGCTTCAAAAGGCTTTCAGCTCCCTGAGAGCACGTTCCTTGCTCCTGCCTGGCCCCAGCAGCTCCTCAGGAGCTGGGACAAACAGGAAAGCAAGGACTGACTTTGATCCCAGCCTTGAACACCACGAGGCTGGGGCTGGTGCCGTCGGGGTGGGAAGTGGGTGCTGGAGGAGCAGCCTCCCCAGGGGATGCTGGGGCTCCTCAGGCCTTTTTGGTGTCTTTTCTGACCCCGGGGAAGGGCAGGGGGACTGGGTGGTGGTTTCTCAGCCAAGGGCAGAGGGATGCTGCCTGCTGGGATGAAGAGTTCCCAGACCAGGCTTCAACGCCACCCGTGGAGGCGACTGGTTTTTTTTTGGGGGGTGGCCATGAGAAATTCCACTCGCCTGCCTCGGGAAAACCACTGGAGACACATTTTGGTGGCACAGCCCAAATGGTGGAGCCTGAGATGTTGTCCCTGAGTGGGCTCAGCTGCATTTCTCCAGCTCCCTTGATGGGCTCCAGACACACCGCACGAAACCGAACCCCTTAGAGCCACAGCCTGGTCAAGATGTCACCCCTATTTGGACCCAAATTCTTGGCTGTGAGGGTGGGGAGAGCCTGGCCCAGGTTGCCCAGGGAAGCTGTGGCTGCCCCATCCCTGGCAGTGTTGAAGGGCAGGTTGGATGGGGCTTGGAGCAGCCTGGGCTGGTGGGAGGTGTCCCTGCCCCATGGCAGGGAGGTTGGGACTGGATGAGCTTTAGATCATGGAATGGTTTGGGTGGGAAGGGACCTTGATGACCACCCAGATGATCCATTCAACCATCTTCAAGGTGGCTGCCCCATTCCTGGAGATGCTGAAGGATCTAATGTGGGGTTTGGAGCAGCCTGGGCTGGAGGGAGGTGTCCCTGCCCACGCAGGGTGGTTGGATCTAGATGATCTTTAAGGTCCCTCCAACCCAAACCACTCTGGGGTTCCATGAGTCTATGAACCTGTTTGATTTGAGCCTAAATCCCCTTTTTTTTTTTTTCCTTTCAGCTCTAAAGACACAGAGTAGGCAGAGAAACGTTTCTATGACAAACTGTTCAGTTTCCCTTGGTGGCTTCATCTTCCCACCCCGTGGAAGCCCCAGCTGAGCAGGAAGGAGGTGCCAGGTACATCCACTATTTAGCAGAAGACACTTCCAAGGATTAAAGACACGAGCTGAATCATTTGCTTCCCTACAGATGGTCTCCCTGAGCACAGCCAGGTGGCTCCTTTACCACACCTCAGCTTGCCAGAAAACTAAAAAAACCCCCCCAAATCCTCCCCCCTGATGTGAAACATCAGAAAAGCAGAAATCTGAGATAGATGCCAAGACTCCATCCCTCTGCTCCTTTCCTCCCAACGCCATTCCCAGCTTTGCTGCCCATCCTTTCCCCCCCCATGTAGGCTTCCTGGAAGATCCCAGTCAATCACCAGCAGAGTGGGAAGCCTGCCAGTTTGCCTGCAGGTTCTGGGCATGTCTCACTCCCCTGGTCACCTCCTTCACTGGCTCCAGGCTGCAGGGAAACAGGCCAGCAAAATCCATGGGAGAAACGTGGATAATGGGAAGGGAAAGTTCAGTCCTTATTCCAGGGAGAGCTCGTGGGCTTCTGGAGTCAGTTCATTCAAACATATCAACTGTTCTTTGTCAGACAAATGTCATTTTTATATGTATTTGCACATGGTTTTGGAAGTTTGTAGGTATATTTAGGTCCACACTTGCTTGGAAGCATATTAGTCCTTCCTAACCTAGCAGGACTTTGGCTCTTTGGGGTCCTCCAGGATCTCAGCCATTGAATCCAACCCCTCTGGGACAGGCTGGGCCACCAGGGCAAGAGATCTGGATCTCCTGGTGGACTTGGCCAGCCCCAGGAAGGAGCTGTGACCCTCCTCAGACAGGAGGCAATGGGACATCCCTTCCAGACCTGGCACAAGTCCCAAAGGGCTTTCAGGTGCCTGTATCACCCACTTCCAGACCCTCCCACCTTGTCTCAGTCCTGAAGAAACGACTCAGCTCCATATTTTACCCATCCCCAAACACCACATCTGGCTCGAGTGGCATTTCCAGTCACCCCAGCATCCTGGGAAAGGATCTCCAGGGACCCTCATCAAACTGACACCATCTCCTTGGCAACGAGCAGCCTCCCTCCCCTGCAGCCCTTCCAGGTGATTCCAGGGCAACCACCTCCTGGAAAGTGCAGGTGTGATCACCTTTCCTGACCAGGGTCACGCTTCCCTGGGCTCTTTAACTCATTCTCCATTAATATTCATGTCACCATCCATAAAACTCTTGGTTAGACAAGCCTGGTGGATCATTTACTGAGGGCAGGAAAGTCTCGAGATTTTTACCTGGGTCTGTTGGGGTGTTTGGTTTTTTTTTGGAAGCGTGGGCTGAGGAAACTGAACTTGCCACTTTTTTTGGACCCTTGGAGAAAGCAGCAGAGCTGTGGGCTTTTCATGGAAGAGAATGTTGGCCCAGGTTGCCCAGGGAAGCTGTGGGTGCTCCTCCCTGGCAGTGTTGAAGGGCAGGTTGGATGGAGCTTGGAGCAGCCTGGGCTGGTGGGAGGTGTCCCTGCCCGTGCAGGGGGTTGGATCTGGATGATCTTGAAGGTGCCTTCAAGCCAAACCAACCTGTGATTCTATGATTCAGGGCCATGGGGCTTGGACAAGCCATGCAATAGCTCTGCAGCTCCTTTTCTCCATGCATGGGCTTCAAACCAAGCTGGGGAGTGTGGCTCCAGCCAGGTTTATGAAGCAAGGAAGGAACAGGAACAGGAATGGCAGCTCCATGGGGTGAAAGGCTTCTTTAGTCCATCTTCCTCCACCGTTTTAGCTGAAGGGTGCTTGAAGCACCACCTGCAGCCAAGAAAGAAGCTCCCAAGAAAACCAGGGGTGTTCCCCTTCCCTCCGGGGCAACGTGACTCCAAAACTTCGTGGCCCAAAGAAGAGAAGCTGTGGTTGCCCCGGGGCTGCCCCTGAAGGTGAACCCTAAGCCAGGACCCACCTCACTGGAGCAGGAGCTGTGCAGGGCAGTGGACATGGCCCAGAGATGCTGGAGCTGTTGCATCCACACAGGTTTTGCCAGTGGTCTGCAGCCAAACCTGACCTGCCACCAATCATCCAGACCCCGTCCCCCCAACCCAGACAGAGAGTTCTTCTTGTTCCAGCCTCAGGACTGGAACACTGTGCCAACAAAGGGGTCACACAGACACTGCCAGAGTCAGAGGAGATGCCTGGAGAGCATCTTCTCCCCAGCAAAGCCAACCCAGTGATGCTGGTGGCCCCGTCACACCCAGTGACTGCAGACCCAGGGAGGGCTGTGGGCTCTCTTGGCAGCCAGAGAGGTGAGGTTTGCTGACTTCTTCATGGGCTTTGCCCTTCCCTGTTCCCACGCAGGTTCCTGGAGCTGCTGTGCCACCTCAGCAAGCTCAGCACAGGCCTTGCTTTCAGAGTCTTGCCTTTCCACCCTGGCTCGTGTCTCTGCTTGGAACACAACCCCCCACGTGGCTCTTTCCCACTGAGGTTCTCCTTGTTTCTCCCTTCACAGGAAAAGCAAAAAAAAAAAAAACAACCCCAGCCTGTCAGGGGTTTTTTTTTTAAGCCATTCATTCAATGCTTCAAAGTGCTTCTCCTCCTGGTTGGGGTCTGGAGATGGATGTAGCTGCTCCAGCTCCATCCTCCCTGCAGGAGCCCACACAGGGTGACAGGGGCTGCCCCTTTCCCTTTCTGCTGGTGGCAGCCTTTCCTGGGGAGCCCAACAAAACCCCCACCTTTCCAGAGGCCAAAAAGGGTGATTTTCTGTTTACAAACACTCCCTCATCTCCTGGTGGGCCCTGAAAACAGGGCACCTTCACTGTTCAAGGCACGTGGGGGGGCCAGAGGGATGCAGAACACCCTAGGATCATGAAAACTCCTTCATTCTTGGCTGCTTCACAACCTGGAATCTCACCTGGCTTGGAAGGGATGTCCCCCAAGGAAGGGGAGGTCACCAACAACCCTCCCTCCTGCCCAAGCTGGGCTTGCAGTGGGATTGCCCAGAGCAGCTCTGCTTTGTGTGACAAGCAGGGGAGGGAGGAGAAGCCTTTCCCAGGGGTGCAGCTAGAAAATGCCTGAGGGCAGGAATTGGTGCCCAGCCCCACTGGTTTGGGGGGGGGGGGGTCAATCTGCTGGCATGGCAGGGAAGCTCCTTTTTCCCAGGTGCTGAGGTTGCTTGACAAGCAGGGAAGTTCTTCACCTTTCTGTCAAAGGAGGCATAGAGGGGGGGGTTTATTTCCCTGCAAGAAAACCAGTCAGTTGTCAGGGTTCTAAACCTTTCCACAGTGGAATTTCCCCCCCTCCCCTCACCCCCAGGTTCCACCCAGATTTGTGCCTTAAAAATACCTGTCCTTGGGGGTTAGATTCTTCATCCATCCCTGGATGCCTTGGCTATGATCACAGGCTCCTCAGGCTCAAATACCTCATGTGAACCAGAGCCAGAAGAGACACAAAGACTCGTCTGGGCTCCCTGGGAGAGGGAAGAATAAAGCATCAAGCTGTTGTTTTCTCCTGGCCAGGGGAGCTTCAGGTGGCAAGGCCTGCAGAGAAAGGAGGGTTTGGGATGTGGAATGGGGAGGTTAGCCCAGCAGCCCTCCTCCTCAGCTGGTTTTCTCTGCTCAGAAAAGGGGGATCAATCAAGTGATCTTCAGACTGCACTAGCTGGGACAGCAGGGAGCAGCCCCCAGGCCCCTGGAGGTGGTGAAAATGGAGCCAACCACAAGGGACCTGAACTATGGCTTCCCAGCCACTGCCTTTATCATGCAAATACCCTGTGGAGAAACAGGGGCCAGGAAACATGCTGGAATTCCTCCCCGCAACAACAAACCCACCAGAGCCAAACCCTGGGACCCCACACACTTCTCCTGAGCTGGGGCATGGCTGGTGCTCCCCTTCAGGCTCCTGGTCCTGCTGGGCATGTTCTCTTTCTCCTCCCAAGCCAACAGCTCCTGCTTGCTCCTGCTTGGTGCCAGCTTGGTGGCAGGCACCTGCCTGGTGGTCCTCCCTTCCCACCCCATGCCCCAGCTCTCCCTGCCTCCCCCTGGCCTCTCCTTCCCTCCCCACCACTTGCAAAGCCTGGAGCTGATACTGGTGGGAAATGGGGGAAAACAATGGAAAAAGGAAAAGGACCCTGGGGGTGTTGGTGGACGGTGGCTGGATGTGAGTCTGGGTGTGCCCAGGTGGGCAAGAAGGGCTTGTGTCAGCACTGGGGTGGGCAGCAGGAGCAGGGAAGGGATCATCCCCCTGTGCTGGGCACTGGGGAGGGGGCACCTCCAATCCTGGGGGCAGGGCTGGGCCCCTCAGCACAAGAAGGACATGGAGGGGCTGGAGCGTGTCCAGGGAAGGGCAAGGGAGCTGGGGAAGGGGCTGGAGCAGAAGGAGAAGGGGCTGGAGAACTTGTGAGGAGCAGCTGAGGGAGCTGGGGGTGTCCAGCCTGGAGACCAGGAGGTGAGGGGAGACCTGCTGGCTCTGCAGCTGCCTGAGAGGAGGTTGGAGCCAGGGGGGTCGGGCTCTGCTCCCCAGGAACAAGGGATGGGATAAGAGGGAACGGCCTCAAGTGGTGCCAGGGGAGGCTGAGGTTGGATCTGGGGAACAATTCCTTCCTGGAAAGGGCTGTCAGGGCCTGGAACAGGCTGCCCAGGGTGGAATCCCCATCCCTGGAGGGATTTCCAAGCCCTGGAGATGGTGCTGAGGGACACGGGGCAGGGTGGCCTGGGCAGTGCCCTGCCTTGGGGGGCTCCTCCTCCAGCCAGCAGCCCCCCCACCATTGCTGCTTCCCACCCCGAGCTAGGAAGGCCCGAGTTCCTTCCAGGTGAACAATTAGCTCCCATGAAGACACAACGAGAGGGCCTCCATTCCATCACAACCAACCAGTGGAACCAGAGCCACTAATCACGGCACAGACGTGGCAGCAGCCCAGAAGATTGCAACCCTGGGCTGACCCTGTCTCTGCAAGTCCTGCCAGCTTCCTGCCCCAGGTCCACAATTCCCTTCTCTCTCATGCTGCTCTCTTTAAGGAAGCTCCACTTCTTGGAGAGGATCCATTCCTTGGCCTGCTCTGCACCCAGATGAGTAAATTCCCACACCAGGGAGCAAGACACTGGCACTGTAGCTGGATGGAAAAGCAGGGAGGGGGGGGGGGGAAAAAGTCCCACTGAGCTCTTGTTCCTGTATAAATCTGACAAGAATGAGAACATAAAGCAGCAGGAAAACACTTTCATGTGGGTTCAGCACTTCATTCCAAGGCAGGCATGGTGTGGGGTGTTTATCAGCCCCTCAGTTGTCTTTGGCTCCAGGGCCAGAAACAAGAACAGAGCAGCACCAAGCCTCTGAAGTCCAGAAGAAGTCATTTGGCTTTAGAAGGACTCTGTAAATATTAGGACAGGCACTATCTTAAAAGGCTCCATGCCTTTGATGGCATTCCCATGTCCAGCTTCCTCCACTGTTTTGGTGGGGGTGTTGTGGTTTTTTTTGTCTCCTCCTCTCTCCTGTTGAACTGTGGTGCCTGGAGGGAGGGTTGTGAACTGGAACACCAGGGCAAGTGATCTTCTGGTGGAGCCTGAGCTCCAGCAGAGAAGTTGGCAGGTAGGCTGGGAGTGGTGCTTCCAGTCACGGGCTCAAAAGCTGGTTTGTTTTCTAATGGTAGAGCTGTTGTGGCTGTGACAGCCCAAGGTCACGGGGTAAGGGAAGAGCTGGGAAGAGAGCTAATATCTTTTTTTTAGCCCAAACCACCCCAAATGGGAAAATGTTGGAAAAAATGAAGACATGCTGGGCTTTCAGAGCACCTGTCTCACCATGAGGAGGTAAAACGTGCCTGATATGTTACAGCAATTCCCCAAAAAGGCTTTAAAAAACAGGAGAGTGGAGGTTGTTTCCTGTCCACATGACTCTGGAACCTGGGGCTCTCAGCAAACATCAGGTAGGGTTGGGCACACAGCAACATCATGGGTGCTGGCAACACTTGTGTGGCTCTAGGGATGGGTGTAGGACCTGTGGGTTGGATGGAGAAGGACCTGAAGGTTGGGAAGATACAGGACCTGTAGGTTAGATGGAGAAGGACCTGTAGGTTGGGAAGATACAGGACCTGTAGGTTGGATGGAGAAGGACCTGTAGGTTGGGAAGATATAGGACCTGAAGTTTGGGAAGGTATAGGACCTGTGGGTTGGATGGAGAAGGACCTGTAGGCTGGGAAGATACAGGACCTGTGGGTTAGATGGAGAAGGACCTGTAGGCTGGGAAGATACAGGACCTGTGGGTTGGATGGAGAAGGACCTGAAGGTTGGGAAGATATAGGACCTGTGGGTTAGATGGAGAAGGAGCTGTAGGGTGGGAAGATACAGGACCTGTGGGTTGGATGGAGAAGGACCTGAAGGTTGGGAAGATACAGGACCTGTGGGTTGGATGGAGAAGGACCTGAAGGTTGGGAAGATACAGGACCTGTGGGTTGGATGGAGAAGGACCTGAAGGTTGGAAAGGTATAGGACCTGTGGGTTGGATGGAGAAGGACCTGTAGGTTGGATGGAGAAGGACCTGCAGGCTGGGAAGATACAGGACCTGTGGGTTGGATGGAGAAGAACCTGTAGGTTAGGATGGTGTAGGACCTGTGGGTTGGGTGGTACAGACTGGGGCAGCCCTGTGGCTGCAGCTCTGGCTTAGACCAGCTGATTCAGACTGACTTTGGAGATCCTGTGCTCTCCTGCATCACTGGTGTGCTCAGAACTGCTGTTCAGCTCCTGTCCCACAGGCCACCAAACGGAGGCTGGCTTTGCCCAAGTGTCCCCCAAGAGGAAAGGGGTCCCCCCACCACCTCCTGAGCCACCACAGCTCCTAATGCTCCCCAGGCCAGAGGGCCCTGCTGGTCTAATCACCTTCTCCTCCAGCCCATGGCAGAGTTCCCACCAACTGCAGTGAGAACAGGGACCCAGCCATTGTCTGACACCTTTGATATTTGCTGTGACCGAGAGGAGCTATTTCTGGGGGAGGAAGGTGGAAGGTGGGAGGAGGGTGGACAACTTCAAAGCTCAGCTCTGAAGTCCCTACGAGCAGGAGCCCACAGAGCCCTGTGGAGATAAGCAAAGCAGAGCCAAGCAGCTTCACTTTGAAGAAGGATCCCAAACGCTGCTTTTAGGGTGGAAAGGTCCTTCTAGAAGAACATTTTGGAACTCCCCAGAGGGCATCAGCCACTTGGCTTGCTCCTTCTCTGCTTTAAGTTCAGCCTGATCTCCTGGAACTGAAACTCCCAGGGAACTGGTGGCCCAGGAGCAAAGAGATGCAGGATGCCACCAGATCCTTTCAGCCTCACCCCAGGCCTGGGGAAGTCTGCTTTGATGCTTGCTGGGCTTGCTCCCTGCCACCCCCTTGACTCCTCAGTTGTCCGTGGACCTGTGGTAGGACCTGGGGGTGGGTACAACGAGGCTGCTGCAAGTGTGTCCACCTCCCTCCCCGCTGCCTCAGGGCTCCAAAGCTCGAGAAGGGAAGGGGAATTCACCCCTGGGTTCTCACGGAATGCTCTCCTTCTTTTCTTCTGCAGATGACTTTCAGCTTTGGGCTGAGGCACGAGAACATTCTGTTCCCTCCAAGGGCACTCCCAGCAGAGGGGTCTGGCTCCCTTTCCCCTCCCTTAAGCCTTGGGCTGGTGGCTGGACAACCCCAAACCCTCACAGACACACCTTCCACTGCAGCTGAGAGCCCAGCTTCCCATTTCCAAGGCAGGGAGAAGCCTCCCAGGGCAGGGGGGTGGTCCCTGGGGGTGCAGCCCAGCACCCCTGCCTGATTCCCACTGCTCACACCCCCCCCCCCCCCCACCAACCTGCCTCTTGCTCCCTCCCAAAGGGTCCCTGTCCCTTTTGCCAGGGTTAGGAGTAAACTCCCTGCTTTCCCCCCTCCTGAAAGAGCTGCCCAGTGACAGCTTTGGGAGCTCCTCCTTGCCAAAACCTTCCCCCTTGGAAGCTGGTTCCTGGGAAATTAATTCCCTCAGAGCTGCTTCCAGCTCAGGGTGAGCCTCCCACTAAGGTGGGCTGCTGGCAAAAGTCCAGCCCAAGACCACCCAGTGTCTCCTGCAGCTCATCTGGGGTGGAGACAGTGTGCCTGGGGTGGTGGTGGGGGGTCTCTGGGACATCTCTCCAGTGGGGAGCACCAGGTGAGAAGCCCACTTGGCCAGCCCAGCATCAGGTGGCTCTTCTAAAACCATCACACCCGGTGGTTTTGGTTGGAAAAGGCCTTTCAAGATCATCAAGTCCTACCTTGAACCCAGCACCGCCAAGCCCACCACTCGACCATGTCCCTCCTGAAGTGGGAGCGGGCTCCACGAGCCTGGAATGATCTGGAGGGAGTGAACTGCCTTGGGGATCAGCTGGGGGAGACAACCTGCCTCCCTCCTGGCACCCCAAAATCCTGTGAGCTCCACTTTCCTCCCCGAAGGCAAGGCTCCCCTTCCAAAACTGCTCCTGGTGGCAGCACCTGCCAGCTAACTTGGGCAAGAGGAGGGGGGGAGGTGGCTCTTGGTGGCTTCTCTTTCCCACTGCAAAGAAGCTTTTGGCAGCCAGGCAGCCCTTCTCTTGGGAGGTGTCCACCTTCTTGCACAGAAAGCCTGGCCGGGAAGAACCTGGGAGCATCCTGGGCTGGCACCCAAGGTGTGGACAGCAGGGGAGAGGGGTCCAGGGGCACTGGTGGCACCCTCGGGGTCCCTGGTGTGGCAAACAGGAGTGGTGTAGTGGGGGGGGGCCTGAGCTGAGCCACCTGGAAGCTTCTGTCCTCCTCCCTGGGCACCAAAGCCCGTTCCCACCAGCTCACAGCCCTGGCAGCCCGGGGCAGGGGGCTGTGCAGACCCCCAGGTGACCCTCAGCTCCTGAGCTCCTGCATCCCCAGCTCCCAGCAAGCTTCCTGAGTGCCATTCCCCAGGGGACAGCTCCTGTTCTCCAGGGATGCTCTGACCTGGCCCGTGTCACTAGCTCCCTGGAGGACCCACATGCCTGGCAAGGCAGGTTTGCAAGCAATTCCTTTTATTTCTTTTATTGCATTTTTTTTCCCCCCCCCTGCTTGTTCTTTACCCTGCTAATAAATCAGCACATTCCAGAGGTTTGACATCACTTGAGGGAACAGAAGAACGAAGGTAGGAAATGAAAACACAAAGGAGAGCAGAGCCACAGGCAGAGGAATTGCTCCTTACTTCATTTCTTGGCCAGTTTTCCAACTGCCAGGCTCTTCCAGGATTAGTTGTATCCCAGTTCAAGCCAACATCTTTCCTTTGTGCAGCTCTTGGGCAGCTAAAATATCTCCTTCCCCCCCCACCCCCCCCGAGGCCACAGCAAGCACAGGGGACAAGTGTTACCTCCTACCAAAAGGTGGGAGCTGTGAGGAGACACCAAAGGCTCCATTTCTGTCTTTGGTAAGAGGGGACTGGAGAGCTGGCATCAGCTCCTGGTCCCAGCAGCTCAGAGCTGCTCTGGTTTACAGACCTGGCTCTGGTGGAACCCAGGAAAATGAGGAAGCTTGTGGAAGTCAGGGCTTGGTTTGTTTGGAAGCCTGAAGAGGCAGCAGAACTGAGGGCAGGTGTATCCAAGTTCTCCTGCTCCAAAGTCCTTCAGCAACCTGGTGAGGAGGGAACCACCAGGCTAACCTCGCAAGGTTAAGGTCACAGAATCCCAGCCTGGTTTGGGTTGGAAAGGACCTTAAGGATCATCCAGTTCCAAACCCCCCGCACGGGCAGGGACACCTCCCACCAGCCCAGGTTGCTCCAAGCCCCATCCAACCTGCCCTTCAACACTGCCAGGGATGGGGCAGCCACAGCTTCCCTGGGCAACCTGGGCCAGGCTCTCACCACCCTCACAGCAGAGAATTTCCTCCTAAGATCTCCCCTAAATCTTCCCTCTTCCAGCTGGAAACTGTTCCCTATCACTATGTGAGATGGAGATGAGGTTTCAACATAAGGTCCCCTCCCTTGCTCCCCCGGGGCATGAGCTACTTGAAGAGCTGGAAGAAACCTTCCTGGAACAGTCATCCCATGCCTGCCCACTTCCAAATTCTTTCTCCCTTGTTCTGGAGGCACGGGATGCCAGCAGGCTCGGGGGATTTGAGAGCTACTAAACTACGGATTATTATGGGATGTTCTCCTGAAGGTCTCTGCGCAAGCAGATGGTAAGAAGGGTTCACAGGGGACTGCATGTAATGCAGGTTTTTGACTCTAGTGCTCTTCATCTCTTAGCTAACAAACTCCCACAAGCTCAGCCCTCCCACCAGAACCAGGCAGTGCTTGATTTCACCTCGATGAACCCCAAGAGCAGCCTGTTTGGTACCTCCAACTCCAAACCACCGGCAAGGTGCTGATGACAGGGAGAAATAATTGAAGCCCGTGGGCCTCGACTGACCAGCCTGTTGAAAATTCATGCCCACATTTCAGCTGGTGAAGGCAACGGGGCCATTCCTGAGCTGGAAAGGAGCTGAAGGCTTAATTCTGCTGCTGCACCAAGGGCTCCCAGCCTGGAGAACTCGGATGTCAAACGCCAGCGCGAAGGCGGGTTCCTGTGGCCAGTTACAAATCACTAGGATTTATCATCTCTTTCTATCCTGGAAACGCTGACAGCTTTAAATATAGCCCCGTGGCTGGGAGGAATGGTTGGCATTTTTCTTGTTTTTTCCCCCCCCCTGTTAGCCTTTTGTGGCTTCAGTTGAAGGAGGGATCCATTTCAGCCCGAGCCAACGGTGGAAGAGCAGTGGGAGCGGCTTCCCCTGCGAGGGGCCACAGCTATTTTTGGCCTGTGGAGCTTGAACTCTGCATTTCTGAGCTCCTGATTTATGGCAGCCTTTAAATGAATAACAAGGCATCTCTCCACAGGCACATATTTGCCTTGCCAGAGCCATTCAGCACGGGCTGAGCAGGCAGCCAAGGCTTCCTGGGCAGCCAAGATCCAGTTACAGCGACAGCCCAGGTCCTGTTTCAAACATCTCCTGCCCTTGCACAGCCACCATCATCAGCTCCTCCTCCCCAAGGAGAGCCTGGAACTAAGCACGTCGCCCTGAACTACCCAAACCCAAGAGATTCATTCCTGAGACCCAACGAGAAGGCTGCATTTTAGGGAGAAGTGCAGCCAGACCACAGCATGGGCCTCCCTGGCTGATGGGCACGATGCTGTGGGTGTCTCCAGGGACAAAAGGCAGGTGTCCTGCCCCTCTGGGCTCCAGCAGGCAGCTGAGCATGCACAGAGCTGGCCCACATCCAGTGCCAGGGGAGGTGCAAAGCTGAGAAGGGAGAAGGAGAAATCCTTCCCAGGCTGGGGCACAAGCCTGGGGACACAGGAGATGTGGGATCCACTCTGCTCTTAGGATCACGGAATCCCAGACTGGGTTGGGTTGGAAGGGACCTTCAAGATCATCCAGTCCCATCCCCCTGCATGGGCAGGGACACCTCCCACCAGCCCAGGCTGCTCCAAGCCCCATCCAACCTGCCCTTCAGCACTGCCAGGGCTGGGGCAGCCACAGCTTCCCTGGGCAGCCTGGGCCAGGCTCTCACCACCCTCACAGCAAAGAATTTCTCCCTAATGTCCCACCTAAATCTCCCCTCTTCCAGCTGGAAACCCTTCCCCCTCATCCCATCCCTCCCTGCCCTTGTCCCAAGCCCCTCCCCAGCTTTCCTGGAGCCCCTTCAGGCACTGGAAGGTGCTCTAAGGTCTCCCTGGAGCCTTCTCTTCTCCAGGCTGAACACCCCAACTCTCCCAGCCTGGCTCCAGAGCAGAGCTGCTCCAGCCCTGGGATCATCTTCATGGCTCTTCTCTGAACCTTCTCCAACAGCTCCATGTCCTTCTCATCTAAGATCTCATCCAAATCTCCCCTCTATTGGTTTGCTGGTTGCAAACAGGCTCCTTGCAGCCAGACAGGGGGTTCCTCCAGAGCCTGACAAAAGGTTCCCTCCACCCCAAATGCAGTTTGGGGAGGAACTGCAAACCAGTTCTGGAGCTGCTTGACCAAAACTGACTCGGTGAGCCCAGCCTTGGGCCGTGGCAGATGCTGGAGTCCCTGCTGCAGAAGAAAATCCTCCAGCCTGAAGCCTCCAGCAGCTCCAGCTGCTGCTGAAGGGACCTGCCATCTCACAGCCCAGCTTGTCCCCAGGCACAGCAGGGAAGCATCAGGCACCACCAGCACGGGTGTCCTCTGCTGGCCTCACTCACTTCTGCGTCATTAATTCAGCATCACTCACTGCTAATTAACATGGTTAATGCAGCACAGCCTCGTGACACCACTTCACCCTCCATCTGCTCCCCCCCCAGGGGGGGGGGGGGATGGTTTTCTCCCTGATTTTCACACCTTCTTCATTCCCACCCTCCTTTCTCCCCCTGGCTGCTGACAAACCCAACCCCAGGCTGGCACACACCAAGGTCAGGCCTGGCTGACAGACCTGGAAAGGTGGGCAAGCATTTGGTACAAGACAGCCTGGTGCTGGTGGGGCCAGATCAGAGAATCATCCAAACCTTTTGGCTGGAAAAGACCTTTCAGATCATCCAGTCCAACCCTTCCCCCAGCCCTGCCAAGGCCACCCCTGCCCCATGTCCCTCAGCACCATCTCCAGGGCTTGGAAACCCCCCCAGGGATGGGGACTCCACCCTGGGCAGGAAGGAATTGTTCCCAAGATCCAACCTCAACCTCTCCTGGGCAACTTGAGGCCATTTCCTCTTGTCCCATCCCTTGTTCCTGGGGAGCAGAGCCCGACCCCCCTGGCTCCAACCTCCTCCCAGGCAGCTGCAGAGCCAGCAGGTCTCCCCTCACCTCCTGGTCTCCAGGCTGGACACCCCCAGCTCCTTCAACTGCTCCTCACCCTCCCCTAGGATTTTGTTTAATGAAAGCAGCAATTTGGTTTGTCCACACAGGAGACAGAACGAGCAGGTGCCAGGGCACTTGCTGGTGGGGTTTTCCCTCTCCCTGTCTGAGGGTTCAGCAGCAGCAGACAGAGACAAGCTCCTCTGGTGGCACTGCCCATCTTTCCTGCAGCCCCACCGTTGGTGAAAAGCCACGTCCAACAGCCACGTGTGGTCCCTCCCTTCCCTTAAGGATGAACCCAGAGCTCCTCACCTCTGCTCAGAGCCTGAAAGCAGCAGCAGGGACAGAACAAGCTGCAAACCTTGCAAGGCTGATGCTCAAAAGCAAACCCAGAGACACCTGCAGGCAGGAGGGAGCCCACCACCCCTGTCCCCAGCAGCAGGCAGCACTGCTGGAGCTGCAGAGCTGGGGCCTGCTTGGATTCCCAAGGAGCTCATTTATTCTCTCCTCCCCTCCAGACTCTGCCATCCTTTGTCCTTGGTTTCCCCAGCTCAGCCCATGTAGCCTTTGCTTCTACCCTCTTGCAAATCTTGGGGTGTAAGGGGCAAAGCAAGCCCTGGCAGGAGGGACAGGAGCTCATAGAACCAGGAAGGTTGGAAGGGACCTCAAAGATCATCAAGCTCCAACCCCCCTGCCATGAGCAGGGAACCACTAGACCAGGTTGCACAAACCTCATCCAACCTGCCCTTCAAAACCTCCAGGGATGGGGCATCAACAGCCTCCCTGGGGAACCCATCCCAGCTCCTCACCACCCTGAGAGTGAAGAATTTCTTCCTGACATCTCACCTAAGTGCATTCCCTGGCCCCACTCAGAAATCCAAGCCTCCAGCAGGGATTTGCAAAGGCCCTGCTTGCTTTTCAGTCTCTTCCCTGACCCCTTGGAGCTCCTTGCTGGCCAAGCCATGCCCTAAAGTGTGGGCACCATTCTGAGATGGTCTGCTGCTCTGATGGTGGCTCCACCACTGCCCTGGGCAGCCTGGGCCAGGGCCTGGCAACCCCTTTGGGGATAGAATTGTTCCTCATATCCAATCTAAACCTCCCCTGGCACAACTTGAGGCTGTTTCCTCTTCTCCTGTCACTTGTAACCCGGGAGAAGAGACTGACCCTTCCTCCATCCAACCTCCTCTCAGCTTCGTTTCTTAGGAGCTCAGGGATGCAAACTCTCCCCCTGAAAGGCCATTGCACACTCAGGAGTGTGCAGCTGGGCCTTGGGAGCGTTGACCAGACAGCCCCAGGACTCTGTGATGACTTCTCATCTCCTTTGCAGCCTGCCTGGGCCAGTTCTGCAGGCACAGGGTCAAAGGAGCCCTTCCAGGTCCTGTGGAGCTGTGTGTGACCTTGAAGATCAGCTCAAACGATGTCAAGGGAGCTGATGGGTGCTGCCCTCTCTTTAGTAAAAAGATTTCCTACTTGAAAGGGCTGTCAGGCCCTGGCCCAGGCTGCCCAGGAAGGTGGTGGAGCCCCCATCCCTGGGAGGGGTTTCAAAACCATGTCAATGTGGTGCTGAGGGACATGGGGCAGTGGTGGCCTGGGCAGTGCTCATGGCTGGACTGGATGCTCTGAAAGGTCTTTTCCAACCCAAACAACCCTATGATAAAGACACCTTTTCTTATCAGCAACTGCTTCAGGGAAGGATCAACCCACAGGTTAACTTCTGTGCCAACCTGCCCCTTGTGAAGTCACTTCAGCTTCCAGAGAGGTGAGGGTGACATCTCCTTTCGCAGCCACAAACCTCTGTCCCCGAGGGCCACGACAGCAGGGAGCAGCAACTGCAGCCCTCCAGCTTCCCTGGCCTCTGGGCAGGAGGGAAAAAGACCCTAAAATGCAGACAGCAAAGCCAGCAGGGCAGAGTTTATTTCAACACAACTCTCGCGAGTTGAATAATCCGGGCTCTGATTAGCCCTGGGGATGTCACAAATGTAAATATTTACCAGATCAGCCTCCCTGTCCTCCCGGAGCCAAAAGGCCAGTGTGTGTGCAGCGTGGCAGCACTCCTCCCTGTCACAAGCCCTGGGCTTTCAGCACTCTCAGACAGCTTCTTCTGCAGGGAGTTGAAGGGTAATTGTGCTTCTTGCAAAGCCGGAGGAGTTACAGTTTGATTCGCTCTCGGTCCTGGGTTTCCATCCTGCCTTCCCTCTGCATCAGACTCAGCAATGTCCCTTCACAAAAGCTGGGATTCCCACTTCACTCGGGGAGCTGGATTTCATAGAATCATAGAATGACAGAATCCCAGGGGTTGGAAGGGACCTGGAAAGACCACCCAGCCCAACCCCCCTGCCAGAGCAGGGGCACCCAGAGCACATCACACAGGAACGTGTCCAGGGGGGTTTGAATGTCTCCAGAGAAGGAGACTCCACAGCCTCTCTGGGCAGCCTGTCCCAGGGCTCTGTCACCCTCACAGGAAAGAAGTTCTTCCTCATATTCACATGGAACCTCCTCTGCTCCAATTTGTATCCATTACTCCTTGTCCTATCACTGGTCATCACTGAAAAAAGCTCAACTCCATCTTCTTGACACTCACCCTTTATGTATTTGTAACCATGGATGAGGTCACCCCTCAGTCTCCTCTTCTCCAAGCTCAAGAGACCCAGCTCCCTCAGCCTTTCCTCATCAGGGAGATGTTCCACTCCCTTCAGCATCTCTGTGGCTCTGCCCTGGACTCTTTCCAGCACTTCCCTGTCCTTCCTGAACTGAGGGGCCCAGAACTGGACACAACATTCCAGATGTGGCCTCACCAGGGCAGAACAGAGGGGGGGGGAGAACCTCTCTTGACCTACTAACCACCCCCTTTCTAACCCACCCCAGGATCCATTGGCCTTCTTAGCCACAAGGGCTAAGAATTGCCCCAAAAACCAGCCAGCACCCCGATGCCTGCAGGAACTGGGGGCTGTGGGATCCACTCTCAGCCCCCCTTGGCTCTGGGCTGGCTGCTTCCCTGCCTCCTTCACTTCAGCAACCTTTATGTTCTAGCCCAGCACGTCTGCACATCAGCTGCCAGCCTTTCTGCTCCAGGAGGGGTGAGGACCAGCTGTCTGTACCCACCTCACGCACACGAGGAGTCCTCACCTGCCTCATTTCAGCACGACTTTCGAGCAGACAGCTCAGGTCTTTTGGAGCCAGACAGGGTGAGCAGATAGTGAGGGTTTGCTCTGCCATGAGGGAATGTCTGCCCTGGGAGGCTGGTGGCCTTGGTTCCCAGCAAGTTCTGGATACACAGGTCAATCAAAACCAACCCAGTGGCCTGGCTCCTGCACCAGATGAGCAGGGACCTTATCTGAGGAGGCTTCAAGCTAGGCTTAATTAAAGGGCTATGAAAGGGCTAGGTCCTGTCTCAGCCTGGGGGATAGGGTTGCACCTCAAATACCTCACCACGGGCACAGAACCTGGTGTGTGCAGCTGCATTTGGGGTAGGCTGTGAATCTGAGTGAAGGGACCTTCAAGATCATCCAGTCCCAACCCCCCTGCCATGGGCAGGGACACCTCCCACCAGCCCAGGTTGCTCCAAGCCCCATCCAACCTGCCCTTCAACACTGCCAGGGATGGGGCAGCCACAGCTTCCCTGGGCAACCTGGGCCAGGGTCTCACCACCCTCAAGGTTGTTTACCCTGCAGAATAAGAGGCTGAGGGGAGACCTTCTCACTCTCTGCAACTCCCTGAGAGGAGGTTGGAGCCAGGGGGGTGGGTTCGGTCTCTTCTCCCAAGGAACAAGTGATAGAATAAGGGGAAACAAGCCTCAAGTTGTGCCAGGGGAGGTTGAAATTGGGTATTATGAACAATTCCTTCCTGGCAAGGGTTGTCAGACCCTGGCCCAGGCTGCCCAGGATGGAGTTCCCATCCCTGGAGGGGTTTCCAAGCCCTGGAGATGGTGCTGAGGGACATGGGGCAGGGGTGGCCTGGGCAGGGCTGGGGGTAGGGTTGGATGTGATGGTCTGAGAGGTCTTTTCCAACTAAAACCATCCATGTTTCTAAGCTCCTGACCTGCAGAGGTGGGCAAAGAGGATGCCAGCAGCCAGGACATCTCTCCAGCCTCTCCCAAGCATAAGCAAGAGCCCCAGGAAGCAAACTCCTCCCAAGCCTGGAAAAACCACCACCTTGCTGGGATTCGAGTGGCAAAACCCGCAGGAAAGAGGGTGCCACCTGCAAAGACCAGGGCTGGCAGAGCTTAAAAGAAAAAGGAGGGATCAAATCCTCCTGCTGACACCCCTTAATGCATCAAAAAGGTCCCCACAAGCCTTTTTATCTTGTAATCAAATCCCGTTCCGAGGCGAGACGAGCTCGTTTCGTGTCATGGCTGCTAAAAATGGTGGGTTTGCTGTCAGGAACGTCCAGCTGAGAACAGGGCATCTGAGGCAAGGAGGGACTTTTTGACCTGCTCTGTGGTTGGACCTCTTCCCACTGAAAGTCTTCGCCTGTTCTTCAGAGCAAGCCAACCCTCTGGTTTGGCCGAGGCGCTCGGGCCGGACCTGCCTTTTAAGTCGTGCTGAAGCCGTTCGAAAAGCAAACACCCAGCTCCTCAGAACAACAAAACCAGCTGTTCTTGAACTGCAGTCAAGAGGGACAATAAGTCTTCTCATGTTGGGAAGAATGAGCAAGCCCCTTCCTTCCCAGCCAGCCACGAGGAGGAAGGGAAAGGCCCCAGCAAAGGGGTGAGCAGCGCCGGCGCTGCGAGTAAACAGAGGTGAGGAGCTGGAAAGTTGTCTCCGGCCTGAGCCCTCAAACAATGGGGCCCTGAGGGAAATGGAAAAGCAAATATTGATGTTTTGCCATTCAGCTTGGCTCCGGAGAAAAGAGAACAATGGCTCCAGGGGGACACCACCTTGACGTCTTCCTCCTTCTCCCCTCTCGGCTCTACAAACGTCACCTCGGGACCTGTGGTTGCTTTGGGTGAAGCAAGTGACTGCCCCAGGGCTGCCTGCTTCCAGCACAGCCTGCTTTCCCCATGCCAGAGAGGACAACTGCACTATAAATCACCCCCCGTGACTCCCACCCCAAAGCCAGGCTCCTCATGAAGCCAAGAGCAGAAGCAAACGAGAACCCCTTTTGACCTTGGCTGTAGCAACCGTCTCCCACCAGTTTGTCCCACCAGCCAAACCTTTGTCCCCAGGTTTGGAGCACCCAGCTCCTCTTCAAGCAGGGAGGGAGGGCGAGGAAAATGCCAGGAGACTCCACAAACTGGCAACACCCTCCAGGAGAGGGAGAGATGAGGTGTTGGCTCCTTCTTCACCTCTTCTCCAGCAGCAGGGGGTTGCTAATCCAGCCCGGATTTATCAGACCTGCTGCTCTTCAGCTCATCCCTGGGGCAGCTAGGAGGATTAAAAGGTCTTCCCCTGGCCAGAGGACCTGTGATGGTCCCACTGAAGGGTGAGGTTCAGCCTCCAGCCAGGCCATGTGTCAGGGGGGAGGATGTTCCCCTGGATGCCACCACAGTGGGGACACCTGCTCAGGGTTGAGCTCTGGGAGATCTGTGCAGAGAAAAGTGCTTCTCCTGGCTGCACCAACAGCACCTGGGAGGGCTTTGCCATCAAGGCAGGTGATGAGCAACTGCCATGGAAACACGGAGCAGGCTCCTCGGGCCCCTCTCTGGAGCTCAGGGTGGAGGGGGAGGCACCAGGGCTGTGCCAGCCTCACCAAGATGCAGCTGGGCTCTGACCTCGTTGTTCCAGAGGCAAAGGAGACCAGGAGGAGGAGGAGGAGAGAGCCCTTGTGCTTGGCCAGCTGATAGAGGGGGTTGTCATGGAAACTGGTGGAGAATGGAAGCCTCCCTCTCTGCTCTGACACGCTCTCTGGCTGTGCAGGAGATGGGCTGCAGCATCTGGGGCTTCTCACTTCTTGCTGCTGTCATGAAGAGAGCTGAGACCCTCTCCTCTTGAAATAAAGGCTGTTCCAGCAACGTGGCCATGTCTCAGAGAGGATGGAGCATTGTTAGACCTTTGCTGCCTCCAAACAGGACCAGTTATCTGCTGCTTATCAGTGGCCATCACCTCTCCTTTAGTCCCATCACCTCCAGAGCAGCAGCAAGGACAGCTACTGGTGGTGTCCCAGAACAAGGTGCCCAGCAGGAAGAACACCCTGCCTGTTTGGAGTCCAGTTCATACTTAAGAGGCCAGGCCAGCAGAGTAAAGCTTTTGGAGTGGAGTGAGTCCAGAGGACACAAGGATGCTCAGAGGAGACAGGCTGGGAGAGTTGGGGTGTTCAGCCTGGAGAGGAGAAGGCTCCAGGGAGACCTGAGAGCACCTTCCAGTGCCTGAAGGGGCTCCAGGAAAGCTGGGGAGGGGCTTGGGACAAGGGCAGGGAGGGATGGGATGAGGGGGAACAGTTTCAAGTGAAAGTGGGGAGATGTAGATGGGATCTTAGGAAGAAATTCTGGGCTGTGAGGGTGGTGAGACCCTGGCCCAGGTTGCCCAGGGAAGCTGTGGCTGCCCCATCCCTGGCAGTGTTGAAGGGCAGGTTGGATGGGGCTTGGAGCAGCCTGGGCTGGTGGGAGGTGTCCCTGCCCATGCAGGGGGGTTGGAACTCGGTCTTTCAAGACCCTTCAACCTAAACCCTCCAGTGATCCTGTGATTCAAGGGCAGAACCCCACGTCCCTGCTGATTCCTGCTGTGCAGGCACCCGCAGCACCCAGGCCAACAGCACAGCCCAGATGCCTTGTCCCCACCACCAAGGCACCTGCAGGGGAACCCTAGGGTCACCTGCCAACTGCTGAAGCACTCCCAGCCCCAAAAGTATCCCAGCTGGATCCTGGTGCAGGAAACTCAGCCCCTAGAAGAAGACATCTATGTGAAGCCCTTCTTTCCAGCCCTTCTGCAGCAGCTGCTCCCTGGGCTGGCACTGGGGAGAAGGGGGGGGGCACTAAGGATGGGTTGGGGTTCACCCTCTGGCAGAGAGGCTGGGGAACCAGGGCCACCCTACCTCCTGCTCCTGCTAGATGATCCACAAGCCTCACTGCCTGCCCCTGCTTTTGCTGCCCAGCTGGGCCAGAGCCTGCCCTGGCCCTGGCTCTGCCAGGGTCACCCCTCTGGAGGCTTCGATTACCTGCTGGGAGTTAATTAATCACTCAGGTCGCCTGGGAAACAGCCACGGGCTAGAGGGGGGGTGGATCTCCCTCCTGGCCTTGCTGAAGTGATGACCCTTGGTCAGGGACATCAGGACACACTCTGCAACCAGAGAGGACAACCTGTGCCATCTCCCCCCAAACCACTGTGCCTGAGCCTTACGTTCCACCACGTAAAGAACCTTTGAAACCACCATTTCCACCTCCCCCCCTCCTCTTTTTTTCTAGATGTAGCTGAAAACTCAGCATTTTGGGCCTTTTATTTAAAAAAAGAAACCTCCCAGGGTGGGATGAATCACTGCTTTGCAGTCCCACCTCTCACCTTCTCTCCCCAAACAAGTCTGAAGTCCATAAAATCCAGAGGAAGAGGGCTGGTTTTTCTCCAGCACAGAAACAGAGCAGGGTCAATAAATGGTGCCACTCGGATGCTCTCTCTCTGGCTGGGGAGACACGTGATGCTTCCAGCTGGAAAACACTTGGGTTTGCTCATGAATATGCACCAAAGCCTGGGAGTCAGTCCTCTCCAGGCACACCGAGCAGCTCTGCTGTCAGGTGAGAAGCAACATCCAGCCAGCAGCTGTCCCCAGAGACAGAGACCTCTTTTTGCAGAGACCTCCACCCACACCCCCGTCTGGGTGCAGCCCGTGGGGGTTCAGGGCTCTCCCACCAGCTTCTGGAGCAGCTTTGTGCAACCCAAAGCAGCTGCAGGTGCCTCCTCTCCCCAGCCTGCTCAGCAAAGGAGCTTCTGGCTCCTCTGGGGCAGGCAGACAGGAAGGGAGGAGACTTTTGGAAGCATTGAATCGTTTGGTTGGACCAGGCTTTTCGGGTCCCCAAGTCCAACTGTTAACTCAGCCCTGCCAAGGCCACCACTAAAGCATGTTCCCTGAGCCCCACACCAACCACTTCAACCCTTCCACCACTCCCCTGGGAGGGCCAAACCTGCCTTTTGCTGGGCCACGTTCAATGAAAAGCCCTGTTTCTTTGGAGAAAAAACCATGGGGCTCCTCATCTCCACTGGTGGAGACATGCCCAGCAGGTGCAGAGCTCCTTCCCCGTGCATGCCCAGTGACAGCTCTCCTGCCCAGCCCTGGGTGTGAGGAGCAGCCTAGCACCCTGAGAAGTGCTTCTCAAAACAGGTGAAGCCCATATGGTGGTTTTATCCTGAGGGGGAGTGTCCTAAAGCCAAGGAAGGAAGAGATGCTGGGGCCAGAAAGACCCCCAAGGACGAGGAGTGGGAAGAGGAACAGCAGTGAGGAGGATGGGTGAGCAGCACCTGGGCTCCTTACCTGGGGAAGGTGAGGAGCTAGGGCTGTGGGGAGGTCTCCTGAAAGGCACAGAGCTCACACCCTGGAGGCAGAGACATCACAGTGTGAGAAGTGGCTGTCAGGCCAAGGAAGAGGCCCAAACTTCAGCCAAGCCCAGGTTAGTGACACTCTGGCAGGAATGGGTGACCTAAACAAGCAGGCACACCCAGACCAAGGGGAAGAACAGGCTTTATTTTCCCTATTCCCAAAGTTCCCTCCCCTGTTTCCCCACTGGCTGGGGACTCCAGGCTTTCCAGCCTCTCCAAGGCTTCTAATGATCCTGTCAGTTCCCACCCCTGTTCACACATTCCATTCCAGCAGGTTCTTTTGACCTTTTCACCTGGAATTCTGACCTTTCCTGCCTTCCCAACCACCACGACGATCTGTACCTCCTGGTGTCATCCTGCCCCGGGGGGGCGAGCTGGAAGTGGCTTTGCTGGGTCTGAGCTTGGCCATCAATCCTGCTCCCTGTCGGGATCCCCCAGATGGAGCCCAGTTCAGTCCCTCAGCTTCTTGCACTGTCACCACCCCAGGTGTCCTTGGAACGTGCAGAGATCTCCCTTCTCTCTCTAACTATTGTGTTCCTAACACTAGGGGATAGACAATAAAACCCCCAGCACTCTGCTTCTAACACCAGGATGCAAAAACAACACCCCATGTCATTCCTAACAACAGCGAGTGGGTGAGGTAGGTCAGGAGAGATGGACCATCCTTTCCCACTGCACCTCCAGCCTGGTGTGCAGGGTGAGGACACCAGGCTGCTGGAGAGCCCTGGCAGGTCCCAGCTGACATCCTCCTCAGCAAACAGGGTGCTCAGCTCCAGGCTGGTGTGCAAGGGGAGGACACCAGGCTGCTGGAGAGCCCTGGCAGGTCCCAGCTGACATCCTCCTCAGCAAACAGGGTGCTCAGCTCCAGGCTGGTGTGCAAGGGGAGGACACCAGGCTGCTGGAGAGCCCTGGCAGGTCCCAGCTGACCTGAAGGCATCATCTCTCCCCCTGGCTGCAGCAGACAGAGCCAGGGATGTGCTGGTTCTCGGAGGGGCTACCTGGGAGAGCTGCAAAACACCACCGAGTGCTCAGGTCATCAATCAGGAACCAAGGCAGCCAAACCACTGGTGGCCCCTCAAGGTGAGGAGCCGGGTCCAGCTGACCCACCTCAGCTCTCTCAGCCTGTCTCCTGAGCTGCTCCAGCTCTTGGATCATCTCCATCGCCTCCTCTGGATTCTCTCCAACAAACAGCTCCGTGTTCTTCTTGTGTTGGGGGCTGACCTGCTGGAGAGCAGTAAAGGAGAAAGGGACCTGGGGGTCCTGGTGGACAGGAGGATGACCATGGGCCAGCAATGTGGCCTTGTGGCCAAGGCCAATGGCCTCCTGGGGTGGGTTAGAAAGGGGGTGGTTAGTAGGTCAAGACCTACTGTGTAAACCCAGGCATGGAGATTGGAGCTCCTGGGTAACTCCAGCCATGGAGGCTGGAGCTCCTGGGTAGGACCAGCCATGGAGGCTGGACCTCCTGGATAGGACCAGCCACGGAGGCTGGACCTCTTGGGTAGGACCAGCTATGGAGGCTGGACCTCCTGGGTAACTCCAGCCATGGAGGCTGGACCTCTTGGGTAGGACCAGCCATGGAGGCTGGACCTCTTGGGTAGGACCAGGCACAGAAGCTGGATCTCCTGGGTAGGACCAGCCATGGAGGCTGGACCTCTTGGGTAGGACCAGCCATGGAGGCTGGACCTCCTGGGTAACTCCAGCCATGGAGGCTGGATCTCCTGGGTAGGACCAGCCATGGAAGCTGGACCTCTTAGGTAGGACCAGCCATGGAAGCTGGACCTCCTGGGTAACTCCAGCCATGGAAGCTGGACCTCTTAGGTAGGACCAGCTATGGAGGCTGGACCTCCTGGGTAACTCCAGCCATGGAGGCTGGACCTCCTGGGTAACTCCAGCCATGGAAGCTGGACCTCCTGGGTAACTCCAGCCATGGAGGCTGGACCTCTTGGGTAGGACCAGCCATGGAAGCTGGACCTCTTGGGTAGGATCAACCATGGAGGCTGGACCTCCTGGGTAACTTGAGCCATGGAGGCTGAACCTCCTGAGTAACTCCAGCCATGGAGGTTGGACCTCCTGAGTAACTCCAGCCGTGGAGATTGGAGCTTCTGAGTAACTCCAGGCATGGAGGCTGGACCTCTGGGGTAGGACCAGGCACAGAGGCTGGACCTTCTGGGTAACTCCAGCCATGGAGGCTGGACCTCTTGGGAAGGACCAGCCATGGAGGCTGGACCTCCTGGGTAACTCCAGCCATGGAGGCTGGATCTCTTGGGAAGGACCTCTTGGGTAGGATCAGCCATGGAGGCTGGACCTTCTGGGTAGGACCAGGCACAGAAGCTGGATCTCCAGGGTAGGACCAGCCATGGAGGCTGGACCTCCTGGGTAACTTGAGCCATAAAGGCTGGACCTCCTGGGTAATTCCAGCCATGGAGGCTGGACCTCCTGAGTAACTCCAGCCATGGAGGCTGGGCTGGTGCTCCTGCTCTGGGGTTGGTGAGGTGTCTAGGAGGGGAGCCCTGGCATGGTGGTCTGGGGCCAGGGGCACCATGCTGGAGGTGGGCCCACTTTCATGGCCTCCTCTTGATCCCGAGGTGGGCCCACCTCCATGGGCACCTCTTGGTATTAAGCTGAGTCCACCTCCATGGGCACCTCCTGATATTGAGGTGGGTCCACTTCCATGGGCACCTCTTGATCCCGAGGTGGGCCCGCCTCCACGGGCGCCACGCTGGAGGTGGGTCCACGTCCATGGGCTCCTCTTGGTCCCGAGTTGGGTCCACGTCCATGGGCTCCTCTTGGTCTTGAGGTGAGTCCACCTCCATGGGCTCCTCTGGGGGTGGGTCCACCTCCATGGGCTCAACCCTGTCAGCTGCACGACCCAGCCTCCAGGGCTGCTGCCACCAGTTCTGTGCTCCCTGGCTCCCAGCTGGGTGCCCGACCACCTGGCTGCTGCTGAACATCACTCCACCAGACATCTTGGCTCTTGACTGCCTCGCAGGTCACCTTGACCTGTGGGCCAGCTCCTGGGACCCCCGTATTTATAGCCCCTGCCAGGAGGTGGCTTCTGTGACGTCAGGAGGTCATTGTGATGCGTGTGGGCAGGTCCACCTGCTGGGGGGGGGGCTCATGTGGGAGGAGGAGGAGGGTCGGGGGGACCTTCTCCTGGGGATCATCACCTCCCTGGGCGTGATCTTTCTGGGTCTTGGTGTTTGGCCAAAACTCAAGGCATCTTCTCCTCTGCAGCCCCACGAGTGCAAGGCAGTCCCCAGGGAGCCAGCTTTCCTGGGAAGGTGCTGCCTTTCCTTCCTTCCTGGCACCTGGAAGCAGCTCCAGGGCTCCCATCTTCATGGGAGCAAAGCTGGGCTCCCAGCTCCTCCTCCACGGGCAGCTGAGATGGGTCCTTTTGAAGGACTGGGCTTTCAGGTCTGTTCCCCTGCCCTTTCTCAAGGGGTTTGGGGGGGGAAGATGCTGCCTCCTCCACGCAGACTGGATGATGTTCCCAAGGAGGACATCAAGTCAAGCTGAGGGGCAAAGCTCAGCTCCACCAGGTGACTCCTCCAGGGAAGCTTCCTCGTGGAAGTCAGTGATGGGTTCTCAATTGTCCCCTGGGCTCCAAGGGAGCTGAAAAGAGTTGGAGGAGCCAGAGTGCCTGGGAGATCCATCACCCGTTCCTGCCACCATCTCAGGTGTTGACCATCCACCAAAAGGTCTTTTTCCCAGTCTTGGAGGACCAAGGAAGGTGAAGATTCCCAATTCTTCACCCCTCCCAGGGTTTAAACCAGAAAATCCTGCCAGAAATACAGGAAGAAATGGTGCTGACACCACCTGGGCTTCCACAGCCCTGCCTCCTGGATTGGGCTTGGTCTCCAGGGATGGACCAGCTTCCAGGTGAACTGCTTTCAACCCACTTGGGGTCGGGAAGGTGGGCTGGGAACAGGTCTAAAGCTGCAGCAAGAGCAGCAAAGGGGCACGTGGGTGATGGTCCTTCTGCAGGGCCACGCTGGGGCCATGGAAGCCACATGCAGGTCACAGCCTGGCTGAGGCTGGAAGGCACCTCCAGAGGGGCATCTGGTCCAACCCTCCTGCTCGAGCAGGGCCACTGAGAACTGGGCCCAGCTCTCCAGGGGTGGCCTCAGCCGTGCTGAGGGGAGGAATCACCTCCTGGGGTCTGCCAGCAAGACCTCCTCATTCATCTGATGCAGCTGGCTCAGCTGCAGCTCAGTGTCCAACCACCACCACTGTCAGGTCCTGGCTCCTGCAGACCTGGTTTCCATCCAGGTGACCCTCAGCGTGTCCTGCTGCCCCGGGGCTTGCTCCTCCCCAGCTGCAGGACTTGGCACTTCTCCCTGTTGATCTTCACCAGGTTCCCCTCAGCCGAGGTCCCCTCTGGACGGGAGCAGCACAACCCTCTGGTGTGCCACCCAGTCCTCCCAGTTTGGTGTCACCTGCTGGGGGCACCTCCTGCTCCATCATCCTGATCATCCATCGAGCAGGATCAGACCAAGGACTGTCCCCTGAAAACAAGGGCCAGGCAAGCTGGTGGGGACCTGTGGGGCTGGACATGTCCCGCCTGTCCCAGCCAACTGGGAGAACTGGGGCTGCCACCAGCCGGGTGGGGACAGCAGGGACCCTGCAGGCACCATCAGCTTCATCAGCAGTCAAAGGCTTCCCCCTAGTGACACCAGAGCACAAGAACCAGAGGTGGAACTGCAGAGCTCTGCTCTGGAGACAGGTTGGGACTAGAGGATCTTTGAGGTCCCTTCCAAACCATTCCAAGATTCTGTGATCCTATGGTCATCCAGATCCAACCCCCTGCATGGGCAGGGACACCTCCCACCAGCCCAGGTTGCTCCAAGCCCCATCCAACCTGCCCTTCAACACTGCCAGGGATGGGGCAGCCACAGCTTCCCTGGGCAACCTTGGCCTTGGTGTCCACAGGTCCTCCTCGGGCAAACAGGCTCTGGGTCAATCCTGTGATTTTCTCTGCTTTGACAAGAGAAAAACCTCCTTGACTTCAGCTCAGATGAACAGAACCAACTATAAATAACCAGGGAGGGACTTTTGGCAAGAGCAGGGAGTGACAGGACGAGGGGGAAAGCTTTTAAGATGCAAGAGAGGATGTTGAGGTGAGACACGAGGAGGAAACTCTTGGTGTGAGGGTGGGGAGAGCCTGGCCCAGGTTGCCCAGGGAAGCTGTGGCTGCCCCATCCCTGGCAGTGTTGAAGGGCAGGTTGGATGGGGCTTGGAGCAGCCTGGGCTGGTGGGAGGTGTCCCTGCCCATGCAGGGGGTTGGGATCTAGATGAGCTTTAAGGTGCCTTCCAACCCAACCCAGGCTGGGATGTTTTTGGTGTTCTGGGTGCTGTGGGTGCTGCCAGCAGGGTCACTTGCTGCCAGGAGAACTCACCTCCCTTCCCTCCACAGCGTTGCTGGCTCCCCCTCTGCTCTTGGCTCCTCACATCCTTGCTGCTTCACACCCCAGCTGTGGCTACTGGGACCAGTGCCCCTTCAGGTGGATAAGAGAGAAGCTGCTGCAGGAGGTGGAAGATGAAAACTTCCCCATTTGAGTCAGACACAAAGGCCACCAAGAGAACCCACCTCCGACCACCCTTGGTCCCCACAAAACCCTTTGGTTTGTCACTCAGAGCCACCAAATCTGACGTTACGTTTGGCCTCAGGGTTCCTGCCCTGCTGTGGTCCTTCCTTGTTATTTCCTTTTGCACAGTCTAGAAGGTCTAAAGGAAAACTCCCCTGGAGTCAACTCACCTGCCTTTTGCTCTTGCACAGCTTCTTGGGGTTCCTGGCTTCCAGCTGCACCTCAGGTGGGCAGAGCATGGAAAGCCACACTTCCCGAGGGAACTGGAATGAAGACTTTCAGATGAGAAGCAAAATCTGATGGGAAGAGAAGGCCACACACACACACACCAGGTGCCAGGGGCTCCTCTGAGCTCCTCAAGTCCAAAAGCAAGGCTGGTCTCCAGGCCATCACCAGGTGGCCCTAGACAACAGCTGATGCCTCTTGCTGAACCTGCCCTGCTTAAATCCCACTGCTTTTCCTTTGGTTTTGGTTCATCTGAAGAGCAGGACAGAGGCCAGTGCCACCTGTCCCTCTTCACCAGCATCTCTGGGATGTCCCCTTGGCCCACTTGGAGTGGTTGTGGTTCCACTGCCAAGCTGTCCAGGCTCCAGGAGGGAGGGGATCTGGATTGATCCCTGCTCCCAAGACCTCTTGGCTCAGCCTGAGCTTCATCTTTCTCTAGCACCAGGCTCCACCTGGGAAGCTGAAGATGCTTCCAGGTCTCCTGCTTGGCCCTCACCTGGCAGCAGGGGGGGTGGGATGAAGTGCTGGCTGTCCCCAGTAAGGAATTCCTGGCCCAGCTCTCTTCATCCCACCCGCTGGAGGAATTTAGGTCGGGAAATAGGAAAAGGCCAAAAGGGGGCAGCTTTTAGCTCCGGTTCCTTCCCTTCTTCAGCCCCCAGAAGGGTTGGCAGGGGCAGAAACCAGCTCTTCAAGACCCAATTTGCCCCTCACCCCAGTCAAAGAAGGGGTGTTCAGTCTGCACCCCAGCACAGGACACCCCACCAGGGATGAATCCAGGTGGGAGCAGGTTCTTTCTTCCTCCCTCCCTGCCCCCAATTCCCCATTTCCCCCTTGGCCTCAGGGAAGAGATCCCTGCCTTGTGTCCCAAACTAAGGCAGTGCCCTGGGGCAATGAAACCTGCAGGGTTTCAGTCTCTTCTCCCCTGGCCCCAGGATGCTGGTGAGGACAAAAGCAGCCTCCCCAGAGCTGTTATTGACCCAGGTGGAAGCCAAGGAAGGAGCTGAGGGGTTATTCCCCACCTCCAGGGGGGAAGAAAAACCTGCTCCTCCTTTGCTCTCAGCCCAGGGAACATCTTACCCACCGCTGAGTGTGTCCCCTGGGGAAGCAGAGCTGAGCTGAGAGGCTTCCCTTGGTCCAGGGGGGTTTGCAGAAGACATTTCCAGGCAAGTTTCACACCAAGGAGATGCCTCGAAATCCACCCAAAACGGACAAGCTGTGACGTCCTGCCCCAGGATGCTGAGGAGACCAAAAAGCTTGTGAAGCTTTCAGAGTGGGTTTGCATGAATGAAGGGATGGGGGGGAAAAAACAACAACCCCACAACTAACAAAAGACCCACCAAAAATTAGACTAGACATCTGTCCTGCTCTTGTGCTCCTCCAGCAGAGGTGGATGTTGTGCTGGTAGCACCTCGACCCCTTTTTGGGTTGTTCTTCCCCAGGTTTTGGGGGCTGGTTGAGCACTTGCTGGGGACGCTGCTGTGAAGTCGCCCTTAGGCTGGTCCCTGGAGGACTTGGCTTGGCCTGAAGGGGGGAATCTGAGGTCATGAGATGGAGCTGAGCTCCAGCTGAAACGGGCTGCAGGTGGAGGGGTTATTCCTCACTGCAGAGCTCTGTGGCTTCTGTCGTTTTCTCCTCTGTGATGCTGCTTTCATCCATCCCTGTCTCCATCCCTCCTACCCAGGAACCCCCAGAGACACCTCAGGACTATGTTCCTCTGGTCCACAAGATCTCCTTGGCCCCTTCAGCCTGCGTGTCCTGATGGGCAGGGATGGAGAGCCCTGTTCCATCAGAACCCTGCCCCTCCCAGCACTGACCCCCATGAAAAAGCCCAGGAAAACCCACCAAAAAGCCCAGGAAAACCCACCAAAAAGCCCAGGAAACCACCCAAACGAGGCTGTCTCCAGGAACCACTGGTCCCAGAGGTGTGAATTAAGGGATAATGTCCTGTGAAATATCCAGCATCTCTCTGCCTCCCATTTATTCTCCTTTTCTCTCCCCCTTCCCTGCAGGTACTTGCATCTGTCCCAGGAATTTGCAGGGATTAAGGAAATGAGGAGGGTGGGGGAGGGCTGGAAGGAGAGGTGCACAAGGAGAGGGTGCTGACCATGGCAGGAGCAGGTGCCCTGTCCCCAAAAAGCCTCCCTGAGGGTCTCCCTCCCTCATCAGGGCTCACAAAGAAGGTCGAGACTTTCCTAACACAGCCAGGAAACCTGCCCCTCGGGCAGAGCTCACCCCCAAAACCCTGGGAGAAGTGGGGAGCAGCCCCCCCAAAACAGCTGGAGGTGCCCATCCCACCCCTTGTCCCACCAGCAGCTTTTGGAGAGGTGGCTGCTGCAGCTCTGGCTCTTCCCCCAGCCTTCCCACTGTTCCCACAGCCCTGCAATTAGTCACAGGGGCTGCCGTTAATTAGCCTCAGGAATGGGGGCAGCCCTAATTACTGCCAGCTTTGTCGGGGCTGGTGTCTCTGCTGGCAGTGGAGGAACCAAAGGGAGCAGGGGAAAGACAAGTGAGGCCGTGAAGAAGGAAGGAGCAGGGGAGGGAGAGGGGAGCCCCACGCTCCAGGAGTTGGGATAATCTCTGCAAGCCCAGTTTTCCCCCCTCCCAAAATTCACTGGTAAAAGCTGCTGCTCCCAAGGTTTTGCTTTGCCTGGGTGATAAAGGGCTTGTCGGATGCAGATTAAAAGCCAGAATTCTGGATAATCCCTGGGTGGGCCATGGAAGGTTGGGAAGCATCTGGTAGATGTGCACAGGCTCCAGCCCTTTGGGTTTCAGCCCCCCCCCAAAAATGAAACAAGAAGGGCAAGATGAGCTGGGGGAAGGGAGATGGGAAGAGGGGGAGAAGCTGGGAAGAAATAATTGCCGTGTCTGAGAGCAGTTACTATGGCAGCAACACTCCTCTTGCTGCTGGAGCAAAAATGTTGGGGAGCAGCAGCATGCTGTGATGGATCCTGGCAGGCACAGGTTGGGGTGCTCGTGCTGGTGTTAACCTCGGCTGCTTCACCTCGGTGGGGTGGGAAAGGGGGAGAAGAAGGACGGGGGAGGGGGTGGGAGGAGACACCACGCGCGGAGAAGACGGGTTTCCTCTCCCTCAGTTTGCCACTGGGTGGGAAGGTTTTTGGCTTCAGGCTGGGAACTGTTTTCAGGACTGGGAGGGAGGGGGTTAGAAGGGAGGGAGGGGTTAAGAAAGGAGGGAGGGGGTTAGAAAGGAGGGAGGGGGTTAGAAAGGAGGGGGTAAGAAGGGAGGAAGAGGGTAAGAAGGGAGGAAGAGGGTTAGAAAGGAGGGAGGGGGTTAGAAAGGAGGAAGGGGGTAAGAAGGGAGGGAGGGGGTTAGAAGGGAGGGAGGGGGTAAGAAGGGAGGAAGAGGGTAAGAAGGGAGGGAGGGGGTTAGAAGGGAGGGAGGGGGTTAGAAAGGAGGGAGGGGGTTAGAAAGGAGGGAGGGGGTTAGAAAGGAGGGAGGGGGTTAGAAAGGAGGGAGGGGGTTAGAAAGGAGGGGGTAAGAAGGGAGGAAGAGGGTAAGAAAGGAGGGAGGGGAGAGGGGGAATTCCCTGGAGAGACCCTCCTGGCCTCCTGGCCATGGAACCAAGAGCTGAAACAGCATCTCCTCCTGCGCTGGACCCTTGGCTCCTGGGCTCCCAGCTTGAGCTCACAACCCCAAGGGCAATTCCCAAAGCCCCCACCTTCCTGTTCCCAGCCCAGTAACTTGTGGGCAGCAGGGGTTGCCCTTTTTTTTTTTTCCTGGGATCCTCCAGCGCTTAAAAAAGGAGGGGTGCAGGCAGAGTGGACACACCTGTGACCCTGCTCTTCTATTCCTGGCCTTCCTTTCCATGCTCCAGCTCCTGCAGGCAGGTGAGCACTTCCCAGCCTCCTCAGAAGTTCAGGAGAAGCCCTGGAGCACAAAACGTTTCCACTGTCCAGCCTGGCTGCCACGGAGCTGGGGTGGGAAGGGAGCTCCCCAGGTTTTTCCCCCTGTCACCCCCCTCTCCCGCGGTGATTCCCCATCCAAGCTGTGCCCTGTGTCCCCTCCGGAGGGGCGGCCAGAGGGAGCTGCCTGCGTTTTTCCCCCACGGGCTGTGCTAGCAGGGAGGCTGAGCCCCCCGGGGCCAGCTGCTCCACACAACCTGGGGATGAAGGATAAAGGTGAGAAACGATCCCACTCCAGCCTGACCAACCCTCCCTGCAGGCGGTGAAAGCGTCTTCGAGGAGAAGCAGGAGCTCGTCTGCCAGGGCACACTCCCCTCTCCGGGGCTTTCTGCTTCAGCTGGCAGGTACAGCTGATATTTATTTTGCCTGTGCTGTGAAAGAGGGGGTGGGTGATCTTGTAGGAACAACCCTGAGATGCTCCCGGGCTCAGGAGCGGTGTCAGAAATCACAGGATCCCCAGGCTGGTTTGGGTTGGGAGGGACCTTAAAGATCATCCAGATCCAACCCCCCTGCATGGGCAGGGACACCTCCCACCAGCCCAGGCTGCTCCAAGCCCCATCCAACCTGCCCTTCAACACTGCCAGGGATGGGGCAGCCACAGCTTCCCTGGGCAACCTGGGCCAGGCTCTCACCACCCTCACAGCAGAGTTCCTTCCTAATATCCCATCTCAGTCTCCCCTCTTTCAGCTGGAAACCCTTCCCCCTGCTCCCCTCCCTCCCTGCCCTTGTCCCAAGCCCCTCCCCAGCTTTCCTGGAGCCCCTTCAGGCACTGGAAGGTGCTCTCAGGTCTCCCTGGAGCCTTCTCTTCTCCAGGCTGAACACCCCAACTCTCCCAGCCTGGCTCCAGAGCAGAGCTGCTCCAGCCCCTCTGGAATGAAGGCAACGGGCAAGGAACCCCTGCAGCTCCGGGGCTGCCGGCAGGAGGGGACGGGCAAGAGAAGGGAGGAGCAGGGGTGGGGTGGGCAGGGGAAGGGCAGGAGGGGTGGGCAGGGGCAGGAGCAGGGGGAGGGGCAGGATAAGGGGCAGGGGAGGGCACAGGGGCAGGAGCAGGGCAGGGGCACGAGCAGGGCGGGCACAGGGGCAGGAGAAGGGGCAGGAGCGGGCACAGGGGCAGGAGCAGGGGCAGGATAAGGGACAGGGGCGGTGCGGGCAGGGGCAGGATAAGGGCAGGATAAGGGACAGGAGCAAGGCAGGAGCAGGGGGGCAGGATAAAGGGCGGGCAGAGGTGGCAGGAGCAGGGGCGGGCAGGGGGGCTGGGGCAGGAGCAGGGCAGGAGCAGGGGCAGGATAAAGGGCGGGCAGAGGGGCAGGAGCAGGGGCGTGCAGGGGGGCTGGGGCAGGAGCAGGGGCAGGGCGGTCAGAGGGGCAGGATAAGGGCAGGAGCAGGGGGCAGGGCGGGCCCGGGGGCGGTGCGGGCAGGAGCAGGGGCAGGAGCAGGATAAGGGCAGGAGCATGGGGCAGGATAAAGGGCGGGCAGAGGGGCACGAGCAGGGCGAGGGGCGGTGCGGCAGGAGCAGGGTAGGAGCAGGGGCGGGCAGAGGGCAGGGATAAGGGCATGGGGCAGGAGCAGGGGCGGGCAGAGGAGCAGGATAAGGGCAGGGGCAGGAGCAGGGGCGGGGCAGAGGAGCAGGATAAGGGCAGGAGCAGGAGCAGGGG